>NC_090439.1:840342719-841592719 GCF_031143425.1 Pleurodeles waltl | reverse complement strand
ATTCAATTGTTCTGCTATTATCACTTTCCACTGACATATGTGCTGGCATTCATTAAGTGAACAAATCCCAATGCACTTCAAGCAATCCAGCCCTCCATCAGAGGATACCTTTACTAAAAGGAAGATATAAAAGTACAGTTTTAGCCATCAACAAGCACAAAAAAAGAATCAACGATCAACGTTGATGTTCTTTAACAAAAGAAACTCATATAGCCAAGAACACAGATATAAACTTTTTCAATCTGGAAGAACAAACAGGAGTTGTTGTTACGGAGAGACAACAATTATTCCAATAGAGAGGTCATTATGTAATTTGCATCCATGAGTGCAAACCACCTTTTTCTTAATTAAATGCAAGTCATGAATCATATAAGGTATGATTCACAAGTGTGAGTGTAGGACGCTGCCATGAAATAAATAAGAGGATCACGACATGAACTGATCAAAACCATGATGTTTGTGTGTTATCCTATTGTAAAATGTCTCATGGCAAAAAGAGCTTGAACATGATGTGTGTGGCCAAAAAACATTGCCATCATGAAACAGTTTAGTTGTTGTTTCTAGAATGCCACACAGTCCTTGGAAACTTAAATTGTGTGGACAAATGTACCTGAAAAGTACATCTGTGGAAAGGATTGCATATGGGAAATGTGTCAGTAACATTCTGTGGTCTTACCTTCTGTTCGGTTCAAGAACAAGACCAGAAAATGCTACCTCCTCTGGGGAACGCATCTCTCAAAGAGACAACAAGTAAACCTGTGAATAATCTAAGTGCGTGTTGCTTAATTCCAAAGTATATACAGATATGCAAACTGATAACCCTCTATGTGGCTCCCTTAAACATGAACATGTGATTATCAAGTGGTGTGGTTGGTGGCGTACGTTGCTTATATTCACAAAATGTAAAGAATAAATACCTAGCAATGTTGGAAAAAACATCATACAACCTGTCTGTTCTTAAAAGCAATCCCAAGTTGGAAAAAAGACTTACTGCATAGTACGAAGGGAAACCTCATTTGTGGATTCCCCAGCGACTTGTACAGGTGCCATGTTGGTTTCCGTTATTTATATCTCTCGTCTAGTAGTCACGCGAATAGGATGGCTGCAGCTCAATGACAAATGTGAGCATAGTTACAAAATAAGGTTACTAAAAACCTAAAATTCAAGCCACTTGCTCATGTGGTAAAAATGAACAAAAAACAAAGTTTCCTATATGTTGGTGTGCACCCAAACCTATATACAAGCTCCAAAAGGATTCTAGGGTGGGATAATGGTGTACGAAGTAAACTGTCACCACAGTGACCATCTTAGCGTTGGCATGATTTAGTTGTGAATAACACAGCCCGCTAGTATAAGAACTAGAGGTGACAGAGTAGCTTACAATCATAAGGTGTCAGCAACATACACAAACCAGAGCTCCCCAGTAATTTGGTGTGCGCCCAATCCTACATACAAATTCCAAACAAGTTTTATGGCTAAAAGTGATGTGTGTAGTATACGGTCACCATGGTGACCACATTAATATAAAGTTGGTCCTGGTATTGGTAAGACAGCACACAAGTGAGTTCACTAAAAGTGCCTGTGCGAACTATCATAGAAAGTTATCAAAAGTCTCAGTAACAAGTGTCAAAAAACTGAACATTGTATATCTTTAAAAGTGGCAAATTATATAAATGAAACCTTTAACGGGAATAAAAAAAGTGCTGAAGATGCCAGAAACATGACCTGCCTGTAAGATTCAGGGTGTTTAATTATATAGATTATGGACCACCAAGTGCCCGCTATTTTATGTAAGAAGAACTATTATATGTATCTGGGATACTCAGGTCATAAAGATTTACTGTCTGCCTCGCCTGTAAATTATCGCCATGGAAAATGTTTACTCAACTGAATGCAGTGTATGGTAATGTGTGTCATCTTTGGTGAAGGAAAATGGGTCACAAGTAGAGACCAGATGTAATATCATGCAATCTAACATTATGCTGTAGAAAACTACTACCCTTCACAAGAAACAACTGAATTCCAAACAGTTGTTCAGTCTATTTGGAGCTAGAGTGTTTAGTCTCTTAATCCAGTAGATTTCTCCCCTTAATAAAGCTTTTTTGTTGTTGATTCCTTCTTTTATAGAAGCAATTTCCAACACTGTGAACCGAACCAGGCTTAAATTGTGGGCCTTTGTGTAAAAATTTACTCCTGTGGATGATTTCTTGTTTTTATTGCATGTCACTTTTGTGTTCAGTGAACCTGACTCTGATCTTCCGTTCAGTTTTTCCCATGTAAGCTAGGCCTCAAGGGAATTTCAACAGGTATGCCAGTTTTTGGAGTCAAACGAAGCAGGTATGCACAGTTTGATTATGGTACCTGTTGATAGATGAATGATTTCACCACCTTTGATGATGTTGCTACAGTTGCAACAGTTCAGACAAGCAAGGGTACCCTTATGTTTAAAGCTGCTGTTGTATTGAGTATAGTCAGTGGTTCTATTTTCAAGTAATTCCTCTAGATTTTTAGAGCCCTCATAGGCAAATAGCAGTATCTGATTGAAACTGCCAAGAAAGTCACTTTTTGAGGTCCCTCATGAGAGAGACTGATGATGAAGGACCTGTCATGACTCCATCTTGTGCCCTAGGTGCGGTGAGTATTCCACGCCAGACTCATGTCATTCCTTTCCCTGGTGCACCATTCCATCTCTGGTATTCCATGATTTCCTCCTCCCAAGAAGCCTGAACAAATGACCCCCTGTTCTTTTGCTATGCAAGTTCAGTGTAGTTTGCACCTGCATTTATCACATGCCCAGTTAGGATAGTCACACTTCCACTGTGAACCACTGGATGGTACCATCATGCACTTGGGGTTTCGTTGTACTTGTTATTGTTGTCAATTACCTTTTGCACCTGCTGTTTGCTGGGTCTTTTATCCGTTGTATGCAACATGTGATATTCCCTTGCTCCACTGGAATATTTCACGCTGCCACATGGGGCACATACCTTTCTGGAACACTCTTGGCTTCTGGTAATAGTAACCTCTTGAAACCTGCATCAGAGCTTGGCCTCGTACCCATCCTGCACAAGCAACGTCTCTACACTCACCTCCTGAGTCGCCTGGATCTTGCTGCATTCCTGTCCAGGGCAAGCTTTGTCCCTGCACTCATCTCTCGAATCTCCTGGACCGTCAGCACTGAGCCCTGTGCAAGCCTCGTTCCTGCACTCAATTCCTGAGTAATTCCGAAACTCCCAGCTTTCTAGTCTTCCAAGCCTTTCTGATGATTCTGTGATCCTGACTTCTGCTACTCTTCCGGTGTCTCCCTTGATGAGCTACGATTCCACCTCCTCTTCAACTTCTTACACTGATCCACCTGCTGTATTCAAATTCCTGTAAATGTTCCAGTAAGGCTAAGTACTATTCCTTCAGGTTACTGCACACTAATCCTTTATAGTAGTAGTAGGCCTGTCTGTCAACCTTTTCAAGACTCTAGACTTTACTCCAGTTCCTTCTCCATAATTCTCCTTCAGTGCTCATTGCTTGTCTTGCTCCGGACCCTCTCCCCAAACCTTGGTGCTTCAACTGTGGTGCTCATGGACTAGAGACTGAGGAGAGCCTCATTACGAGTTTGGCAGAGGGGATTAATCGGTCACAAACGTGATGGATATCCCATCCACCGTACTACAAGTTCCATAGGATATAATGGAACTTGTAATAAGACGGGCAAGATATCCGTCACGTTTGTGACAGAGTAATCGCCTCCACCAAACTCATAATGAGGCCCTGAGTTCTGAATAAACCTTATAACTTCAATCCATGTGCTGGATATAACCTTGTTTCCAGTGACCTTGTTCCAAGTGTAACATATGTACTGAGTACAACATTAAGGGTGTCAGTAACTCCAATCTTGTGTCAACTCTATCCTTGTTTCTAGTATAACCTTGTTGCGAGTGTAACCGATGTACTGAGTACAACCTTGAGAGTGTCAGTAACTCAAACCTTATTTCCAGTGTAACCTTGTTCGGAGTGTAACATTTGTACTGAGTACAACCTTGAGAGTGTCAGTAACTTCAACCTTGTGCCACGTATGTTCTGAGTGTAACCTTGTTCCAAGTATAACCAATGCACCGAGTGTAACCTATTTCTGAGTGTATCCTGATCTCTAGCATACCTCAAGAGTTTTTGTTAACTCAAACCTATGTACCACGACCGACCTTGTTTCGAGTTTTCCTTGGAAGTGTCCCCGACCCAATCCATGTGCCACGTATAACCTTGTTAGTGCCTGTAATTCCAATCTGTGTTCTGAGTTTACCTCAGGAGTGTCATAGACTCCAATCAGCATTCCAAGTTCTTCCTCAAGAGGCCAAGAAGATTCTTATTTGAATACCTGGTTATTCTTCTCTTTTGCCGTGATTATGAAGAAACTTGTAAGTTTTGGCTATTGAAGCAGTGCATTGTAAATTGTGTAATGACTTGTAAATTTATTGATGTAATTTCCTCTTCTTGTTGTTCCCAGTGTATTGTAACTTCATGAAACCAATGATGCTGGTCCTGTAAAAACCAGCTACACATACCCAGAATATCACAGGAGTGACTCATCCTGTTAAGCAGAATAGTACCTATACTGAGCAAAACCTGTAAAACATGTTGCACGAGATGTACGGGTGTGTTGAGCCATTGACACTTGAGTACACCCTTTATTCAGAATTGTTATATGTGTTTAATCCTACCCAGTATACCCTACTATTAAATGCTATTCTGAGATTACACTGAGGTTGTTTTATTTTGACACCTGGACCCTTTTTCTGACCAGAATTACCTTTTCCTGATTTCCCTTTTTACCCCTTTTGGGTGAAGGTTGAGACCACCAGGTTGCCGTTGTCCTAAGCTGGTGGGGTGGACTGGCTGATGGTGAAGCATGTCACGAATATGTGGGTGAGGCTTTTCCATCCATAAATCATCTATTGCTCAGCATCAATCAAGAGAGCATCAATTCTGTTGAACCACACAGCCTTAGGTGAGTATATGAATTATATTAGATTGAGTTTTCCATGTGTATGAAGTTATAATCTCTGTTTGCCATGGTGCTTCTTTGCTGTGTGTTTGTAGATGTTTCATGCAGGTTTGTGAATTTAAGGAGCAGTATTACAGGTCTGAGGCAAAATGTGGGAGCACGGGGTAAGAAGGAAAGGTGCACAAATTCCAAGAAAACTACAGTGAAGGGAACCATTACTTTTTTTTTTTTAGAAAGGCAAGAAAACAGGAATGACAACATGTCTCATTTCAGGACCTCCACATATTTTACTATTTTCACAGATTCACAGTATATCAATAAAGCTGCTCCTGTAATGTTATTTTAACATCTCAATCATGTATAAATGGTCATCAACAACCATGACTACAAGAGTTTGGGGTAACTGCACTGTTAAAAATGTACGAAAAGGTCACAGTAATGGTTTGCCAAATTGTGACTGGCAAAATCCTAATTTAGGAGGTACTCCAATGCAAACACTGTTTCTACTATCAGGCTGTATTTATTAGTTTAGTGCATGCCAAAAATGACCTCTGATTATATCACTTGATCACTCAAAATATTATGTTCGAAGATATAGGAAAATAATTTTTGTATATATATATATATATATATATATATATATATATATATATATATATATATACATACATACATATAAAACCTATATTTATATATTTTGTATCAGCATTTATAGTGTGCCACCAAAAAGATAGCACCTATTCGAAAGTTGAAAGAAATACAACACGGCCAGCAACCAGAGTCATGGCATAAACAGGAACATTCTCTAGAAGCTCAGACATGGTTTGTTTTTTGTTTGAAAGAGTAGACAGCAAATAGATAGAGAGGACATCAACCTAATTCAAGTAATAACAATACAATAGCCAAATTACTGGGGCAAGACATAAAGGGGGTCATTATGACCCCGGCAGTCGGTGGAAATGTGGCAGTAGTACCACCAAAAGGCTGGTGGTACATACCGCCACATTATGACATTGGCGAATTGGAAGCCAACCCGCCAATGTACCACACCGACCCCCATGGTGGTAGCAGCTGCTGGGCTGGAGATAACAATCTCCAACCTGGGGGCCGCTACTCTCCTGCCGGCAGCATTATGACCCTGCCTACTGCCATGGTTTTCGTGGCGTTCGTAACGTCACAAAAACCATGGTGGTAGGCCCTACCAGTGACAGGGAATTCCTTCCCTGTCACTGGTAGGAGGCCCACCCACCCCTGCAATACTGCCCAGACAACCCCCACCCTCCTCCATCCACGCTCCCCTCCTTCCAACCCTCCCCCATTTACGCACACTCACAGGCACACACAACGCACGCATTCGCACACTCACTCACACAGGCATACACGCATTCATACACACATGCATCCATTCATTCATGCACACATCCATACACATATCCAAACTTACGCACAGACACACATTCACATTTCCATTTATTCACCCATTCTCAAATGTGCACACGCAAGCAACACTACACAATCATTTGCATTCACGCACACACACACACACACATATCATGCACACACCTCACACACAACACTCCCCAACCCCTCTCCTGTCGGAAACCCAACTTACCTGAATCCAGGGGGTCTTCTGGCAGGGGACGGGACAGGGCGCTGCTACCACCAGCAGCACCCGCCAGCAGAACACCGCCGGGCCGTATTATTTTTCATAATACTGCTGGTGGCGGTCTACTTGGATGGCGCTGCTGGTGGGAGCAGCACCACCTTAACAACGTCCGCCAGCATGGCCACAGCTGGATTTCCATCCTTCTTGTGTGGAAATCCAACTGTGGTCATATTATGGCGGACAGATGTTAGCTGTGCCAACGGTCTTTTGGTGGCCGTCGCCGGGGCGGCAGGCGGCAATTACTGCCATAGTTTTAATGTGGGCCAAAATGTGTTGAATGCTTGATGAAAGGCTGCCTCATTTAATCTCTATTTACCTTGTAAATAGTGACCAATTTTCTGTTATCGTCTTGCAGTGCTGTTGAATTGCTCTTTTATGTATCAACCTTCACGGCCCTGAAAAAGACTTGAAGATGAAACACGTGTCAGCTGTTGTCCTTGGAATTTCCTTTGGTGAGAAGAATAAATCCCTTTTAAGAATAAGACGTGTCCAGAACATTTATTGGTTTGCCTCATGCACTACTAACTTCGTGGACTATTTAGCTGTGCCTTGGTCTTTGGAAAAAGATTGTACAGTCCTAGCTGATCTCCAAGTTGGGACATTCTACACCCTTGGTGGATGGATGTTAATACCAGTATGTCACCCACTGAGCTTCATGGAGCATGAAAGACTATACTTATCCCCAATACTTTTTTTGCACTCTTGGGATGTGCAAACTCTCAAAAGCACGACTTCTTTAATTGGTCTGCTTTTTCTAAGTGTGCTTCTCTCATCAGTTTCCCGGCCCCAAAGTACTGTTTTTATCTACTTTGAGGGACTTTTTTAGGTTGAGCCTAGGCAGCGCTTGTGCTGTCTCTAAGACCTGCAAGTTTGGCTTGCTAACTACTTCCAAACTAATGTTTTGCCTCTGCAGCACTGCCTGATGTACCGAATGGATTAGCCGCTGCTCAGACTGTGTACACCTGGTTGAGTTTCATGCTCCAATAGAGCACACACTCCACTGTTCCCCCTGGGCCCAAGCAGGAGTGTGCCAGCACCTATGTTTAATTGCAGCATCAGTTATTGTCAAGTGGCTGTCATTATAATTTATCTCCCACCTGAACCCGTCGGACTGGCACACATTCCAGATTCCTGATGGCCATTTCCATTAACCTCATTCCTACATACAAAAGAAACTTCTGTGGGTGAGGGCACTTACCTGACAAGTGTAAAAGTGGGTTCCGTTGGCAGGATGAACCTTGGGGGAGCCAGATACAGTGTTCATATCCTAGAAAATTACTTCCAGTCACTGACACAATCCAATCCACCGGGAGCCAGGGATGCAGCGTGCAGAGCTAAGCTTCTCCACAAATACGTTCATGCATTTAGGTCAGTGAGCGTAATGCCCATGACTGGTCCCTTTAAATTCAAAAGCTCTCTGGAAGCATGCTGATCCGCCTTCATGTGCACATTTGGAGCTAAAAGTGGGAGGATATCATCCTCAATCTCTGATTCCAGCCATGGCTCCTTTACAAAATACACTCATGAACACAAGCAAACAAAAGACTTAGGGGCATATTTATGAAAAGTGGCACTGCACCTAGTGCTGTGCCACTTTTCTTGCGTCCCTTAGTGTCCCCCTAATGCCACCATGTGTGTGCTCTATTGAATATATGGTGCACCATGGCGGTAGTAAGAGAACTAGAGTCTGAATTTTTTATGCAAGTTCAGTGCTGTTCTGTCATGGTCTACCCTTCGCTTACGGCCTTTGTCAGCTGGAACTAGATGACAACCTCGATTCTTGCAGGTCCTGCTCTGGCCAAGGTAAGGGCAGTCCTTTCCGGTAGCCAGGGTGCTGCTGACAATGGTACGTCAAAGGCAGTCCGTGCCCTCCTAGAGGAAAAACTCCTAAGGGAAAAATCCTCTATGACAGGAACTCCCTGGAACAGAAGAAAAGACACATGAAAAAAATAAACTAGACTTCCAAGTCAAGAAAAATAACTGGAAGAAAGCTGGAACAAACAGGAATAAAGACTAGAATTGGAAGAAAACAACAGGAGCGAGATCACCACCAAAGGAAGTGTTGCAGTGCAAGGAGAACAAGAATCCAACTCCTTAAATACCCCTGACATGCAGGAAAAAGCAAGGACGTCATTTTAGATTGGGAAAAGACTATAGAATGAGATAGATGATTACCCCATATTAGAAAGGGAACCAGATGCATGCAGGGAAGAAGATAAGAAGAAAGTCATGCTGGGAGGGGGGGGCGCCCAGTCCTAATGCCGAGGCCGCGCCACGCCCTGGACATGATGAGGCCCAATGCCCAATCCTGGGCCCTCAGATGATTTGCGGCAGGAAAAAAGGGCAGCGGCGAGCCCCGGGCCCAAGAAAACGGACCGCGGCTCCAGCCGTGGCCTGAACCAGTTCCCCTGCCCGGGCCGCAGAGGCCTCTGGCACAACACTTTGCAGGATTAGCATAAAAAATGTTGACGCTAATCCTACAAAGGACCCAGAAGCCCATTGTAACCAATGGGAGCTTCATTTTAACGCCTGCTCTGAGTAGGCATTAAAAGTGTTCAAAAAATGGTGCAAAGAAATCTCCTAAATTTCTTAACACCATTTTTTGGGCCACCTTATGGGGGAACTCCCCCTTTGCATACATTATGCCTGGTGCAGGCATAACATATGACAAAGGGTTACAAAGTGGCACAATGCATACATTGTGCTACTTTGTAAATATGGCGTGGCGTTTTTTGCCATCTAAGGCCACATTAACGTAAAAAACATTATGCTAATGTGTCATTAGGATGTAGCTAGGCCCTCTTAAATCTGGGCCTTAGAATACCAAAAGGAGGAAAAGAAGCAAAAAACAACAGTACACTCAGGCTGTGCATAATCTTGCAGTGCTCAGGACCTGTCCATCTGTTCCCAGTAATAATCACCTCCCTCCACCACAGACTAGCTGGGGATTATGCTAAGCATCCCGGTGAACCAATAACGGGGGTCTCATTCCAGGTGAGCACATTCACTCACAGCACTTCAGAGTGCCAAAACTCACTAACGCGAAGTGCGCTTCACAGCTGGCACAGGCTGGGTGCTTCGAGCAATATATCAGTTCATCAGACTACTTTATGGCGACCACAGTGACCCCAGTTACGGCAAGACACTTATGTGTTGCACTGAAGTAAGTGCATTCTTCTATGCTTTTACTTTCCAGGGTTAATTAATATACATATCCAGCTTGTGACATGAAAGTATAAGCGGTTCTAGAGTAGCTTGCACAGACATCCCCGCTAATAGAATGAGTGATCCTTGATGGACTGTGCAGATATTATTTTAGAAGGTTGTTGCCTTACATGTGTCACAAGGGTGTCTTTAAGGCAGTTTTGTTTGTACTGCCAACAATATTAGGCACTTTGGGTTGTGTAGTTTTAGTTTACCCCTTAGAAGTCTGTTTGTGCATGTCCTAGCACTGATAAAGCGGGACTGGCTGAGAGTCCTCTTCATGAGCTGGAGTCAGTTGACAGTTTTTTTTGTAAGTGGAACTTACAGTGTGTCATGCAACACAATAAGACACCTTCCTCAAAAAGTATTTCATTGAAATCCTATAAGAAGTCTTGCACCAATGTGAACGAGAAGGGGGCACTTTTACCTTACATATTTCGTTTGACATTGTTTTCATCACAGAAATGCTAAAAATGATCTACACTACACAGCACTTCCCAAAAAGTGAATACTTGATTTACTGTAGGGTACAAAGAAACTTATAAAACAGAAAATGAGTAGCAGTGGTGGCACGGGGAGTTGAGGGATGAGGGTGTGTAGGTTTAGACGAGTATGCTACAAAACCGAGCTGTCCTTGCTATGTAGCCTAAAACAAGTACTGTCAGCATTCCGCCCGTGCTGCAGAGGTAACAAGATGTGCATCTGTTATATTCTTATCACATGAACAAAGACCCTTAGTCATAGAGGCATCATTATGCTTCCTATTACCATGAGGTGCATCTTGCTGATATATAACGTTAATGGAAATAAAACTGAGGTAATGATACTGGGACAATCCACCTGTCCATTTATGAATCCCTCGTTGCTTGGTTCCTTGGGGGAGTTGCCTTCTCCTAAGGATTAAATTAAACATTTAGGAGTCAGGCTAGATCCCCGACTTACTTTGGAACATCAAGCTAAGAATGTTTCTTCAACTTGCTTCGGATTAATGAGGCTTTTAAGGAAGGTTTTTAAAACATTTCCGTTCCTGGAAAAAATACTCATTATTCAGGCTCTTATTATCTCTTGATTGGTCTATGGCAGTGGATTACTTCTAGGTTCCCCTAAGTATGTGAAAAGGAAGATGCAGGTGGTTCAGAACGCTGTGGCTCGTCTTCTTTTGGAGATACCTAGGCATGCCTCTGTTAAATCTTCCCTCTCCTGTCTTCATTGGCTCCCAGTGGAACAGCGCATACATTTTAAAACATTGTGCTTTATCCATAGGTCCTCAGATAATAGAGGTCCTCCTCTTTTAAGGACCCTTGCATCTTTTTATAAACCTGGCAGAGATCTCAGGTCTTCATCAGCAGCGCTGGCCATTATACCTGAAGTAAAAAAATCAAGATGGGTAGGTACTACGATGGCATATCTCAGAGCTAAATTGTGGAATTCTCTTCCCCTTAGCCTTTGGCTAACAGATCATGAACTTAACTTCCAGAAAGCACTCAAAACCTGCCTGTTTCTCAGACATTGTCGTAGAGGTTTGTGTTTAGCGCTGGGAGGCCTTCGGGTAGCCAAGCGCTATATAAGTAACTTAACATAACATAATATATCATATACTATGCTGATAATCCTGCCCACCAAGTCTTTTGGAATCCCATTGTGGAAACTGTCTAAGGGATCCATTTTATTATCCCCCAGGCCTGACCTCATCCTGTGATACTCAATGATGTACAGGCCTGAAAAACATATGCAGAAGGTTGAATGGCCTTTAGTACATTAACCCTGACAGGCAGCTGGTAATGCAAGGCTTGCCTAAAAGAGACAGCTCATGTGACATGTATTGCTTCATTCGCCCAGCAACAGACAATCATCTCGATGTCCACATAGGTCTGAGGAGAGGTTATGAGGAAGCTGGATTGGTGACGCCTTGGAAAGTCCCAAACGTCTGAGAAATGTGAAGGTCACGCTTGTGGTCATCTTGTATCACGCTGCCACCATGAAATGTTATTCTACTGTGATTGGATAGATGCCTAATATATGTGTAATACCATGCATCTCCTGATCAACATCACGCCATGTACCTGATGAAGAAATTATCTTTCAGTTGTTCTGATTGGATGATGTATTTTCACCCTTTTGTGGTGTTCATGCATAAAAGATTGTATTGGAGTTCTGCAATTCACACTGCTTGGCCTTTCAAGACACAGTCTCCGTGCATGTATTATTAAACATTTCTGCTTGTACCTCAAGGCTGGCTGGTCTCTGGTTTGTTCCTGAGGGCAGATAGAAAAGGAGGCTTCGGCACCATAAAGTGTGTCACAAGCATACCTCTCTTAGAATCTTGGATTGTAGGATTCTGTGCATTCTGGAACTGAAGTATTGTTTTTAAGTTTCTATGCTTGTGAAAGGTGGGTGTATAAATTCACTTGTATATGCTTTGTTGTTTTGAGTACTTCTAGACCCTATTCGCCCCACCATTAAAAATACACCTACATTGAATGTGATGTAACCGTTGCTCTTGTAAAGAGCTCCAATACCTTTGGATCAAGTTAGCGCTATCCGGAACTGCCTTTGGGACATTTCATTTGGTCTCAGTAAGCCTATTTACATCGATGTTGGCTCACCACCTAAAACGTACAACAATAAAAAAATTATTATTCACCACATAGCCGAAAGTTAATGCATTTACCAATGCTTGTTATATATAGATAATGTCATACTTTTAAAACATACTGAAAACAGTATCTAAAAGCTAATTGGCTCTGAATCTTTCGGTGCTTTAAAGTCATAGAGTCAAAGTGTGAAATAGTAAGTCTGTGGTAATGAACAAAGATTAAAATATGGGTTGATGCTAAATGGTCTTGGGTGAGAATGTATTCTTACTCTGACCATTCTAATAAAATATTTGAACACGTCAAGGAGATGCAACTCTGTTTCTATGTCTTGGGCACTCAGCCTCTGTGGGGAATTAACCTTGCTTTCATAGTTGTGACTGAATTGTGGCTGTTCAGCAGTCTGGATGTTGGGTGTCGGACTTCTGTTCATGAAGTCACTGCATGTTAGTGTTAGCACTTTGTATGCACCACTAATCCATTCATTGCAGTACAGTCCATTTGTCAAATTACTATATTTCCCATTTCCTGGTGTCTACCATGTTGAGATTTCACTTTTCAAGATTCCATTGTAATTTTCCACCCATTATACTTGCTGTTCAATTGAGTGCACTTTATTTACTTCGTCATGATATTAGTATGTGTTGCTGGTAGAACAAGTAGGACCGGCCCATGAGAACAGGAAAGACTTGGCTGCTATGCCTTTCATGTTCCCAAGCAGGGACGGCTCCAGGGCGGTGCGACCAGTGCCATCGCACCGGGTGTTGACTTCCGGTGAGGGCATCGTGTCTGTAGGTATATTCTGGTTTTAAAATCATATGCTGCTGGAGTTCCTTGCCTCAGCAATTTTCAGGCAACAATAAATATGTCAAGATAACACTTGTGATTAATATTCTGCCTGGAGAGATCAGAGTTTTCTCTAGTGCAAGTCTTAAGGTAGCTCAGAGGGTTAATATGCCTGCTGCAAAGAACGTGTACCATCCAGATCACAGAGTGCATATAATGAGAATAGGTTAGTGGGTTACTGCGTTTGTCATAGAGATCATCTTGTTACTTGCAGTATATAGGTTAAAGTCCTTATGTGAAAGAGTAAGCTATTAGCTGCCATCAAAGAACTGCATACAACAAGGTATAGATTAGAGCGTTCTAATTTTTTCCAGTCTTTCATTATACCAAATTTGCAAAAAGGGTTCATTTGAGAAGGAATCAATTGTTATTATTAAAGAGAACCACTAACCATGGTGTTACATTTTAAGTTCTGATTCTGTGCTTTTCCGGAGGAAGCACTCATGAAGTATGATGCCTACCGGTATGCATGACATGTGACTCCTAAACCTTGTAGTCCTCTGTCTTATGTTGCATTTCTTATACACCAATTTACAAACATATGATTGAGTGTCTCTGTATAGGTGTGTGCAAGGTAAAGTGCTTTGACGCTCTACACTGTTATGTGTGGTGCTATTAAAATAATTAAGTGCATCTGAGAGAAAGTGGTTATGGAGACTTGAGGGTCACTGTTACAGGGTGGTAGTGAGGAAATCCGTGGTGGAGGATGTCACTGGAGGGACGCCACCATTGTTGCACAAAGCCACCAGTGCTAGGGCCGGCCCTAGACCCAAGGGCAAAGTGGCTCCTTGAAGTCTTGCCCGCTACATGTCTCCCATCATTAAAACAGGCAGTCTGCCCTGGGAGCCCTGTTCTGATCAGACAATTGCTTATGCACAAGTAGGAATGGGTGGGAGACAGATAGGTTAGCTGAAAAAATCAAAGTTTATCAACAGCGAGAAGTAGAGCAATGCTGAACACAATTTTAGTCTGCTGCTTACTGACCAAATAAAGAGGAAGCCTCAAATATGCACGGTGGCTCCATTTATGAAACAGGAGTAAATATGGGGAGAGATTCTGGGTATCTGCAATAACCGTTGGAGACCGGTGGCTGTTATGAGTTAAACCCCACAGAATGTGAAATATCTTTCAAGACCTCAATTTACTGGTCACAGTCAGACTGGGACTTAAAAATGGGCCCGGGCACCAAAACGAAAGTGAACTCTTATGATGAACAGATAGTTAAAACAGTGCCCCACATGTACAAACCAGGGTAGTTTTTAACTTGTAAACACACACTGTTTAAGTATTATGTAAGGTTTGGGACACTGCATGCTGCAGGCAGTGCTTGTGGTAATATCAGGGAAATCAATAATAGAAACTAGCTCGCCTGCCCTTTAAACCAGCCCACAAATGGTTAAAAAAACAGCCTAAACACTGATCTGTCAGACCAGCCAATCAGGTACTGCCTGGTTGTTCTTCAGGATAGTCTGAAACTGCTACTGGATGTAAAACTGCATGGAATTTCTAATTTAATGGGGTTTAATGCTTTTATTTACTAAAAGACCTGGGTGCAGAACTCTGTTGTGCCTGTGGAGTTTACGGAAATCAGGTACTTCGTGCTATGCCGAATAGGGCGGAGTTCCCAAATTCCGCACTCGGGCACAGAGCGGAGTTTGTTCACGTTCACGCGATTGGGTTTTGTCTCTCTCTTTCAAGTGCAGCAATACTCCTGGACTGCTAACGAGTGTGGACAAGACTTTACCTTCACTCTATCTGCTTCCAGCTACACCGGCAGCCAAAACAGGGCTGCTTGCAAGCACAAACTCACTTCTGAAATAGATATTGTACTCCAAAGCCACTAAATCTAGTTAAAATATATATTTTGACTGGATGTTCTCCAATGGACCCTGCAATTGGTTTTTCAGATTTAGAACCCTTTTTTTTTCAAACAGAAAGAAAGTGTGTCAGAGACTCCATCATCCTGTTCCGGTCCAGCAGGCTCCTCCTAGTGCTTTGTCTATCTCCTGGCCACTTTTCACTTGGATTTCAAGGTGGAAGGATCACTCTCTTTGTCTCCTGGATAAACCTTTCAATAAGGACTTTGTTTTGCTGAATAACACAAGTAAGCTAAAAAACTATTGTATAAGGGTGTGGTGTTTGTTTGCTTGGGCATGCACCAGTATTTCTTTTTACCTTAATTTGATATTTGATTAAAAAAATGTATAGTGTTGGGTGAGCTGGAGTTTAAGTATGGGCCTAGTTATTATTTATTTTGCATTGCATTGATTTTTCACCTTTTGTAAAGGAAAATTGTTTCACAGCTCAGTACCTTTGCTGCATGTTTGCAACATTTGCAATATTATTTTAGTATGTAGCCTAGATTTCCAAAGGGCCATGTAGCAAATCAGCCCAGTATTAGCAGTCATCAGTGCATGAAATAAATATTTAAGTTTTGTATGATTTTAAAACTTCATTTAGGGCTGGGGTGGCAATAGATTAAATTTAAAATGTTGGCTATTGATTGCATTTCATTTTATTTTTGCAAGCAGTGTATATATTGTGGGACAGTAATATTTGATGGCATAGCAGAATGTTGTTTTACAATGTGGCTGACAGCCATTTTGCGTATGCAGTCAGTGTTCATTTGCCATAGGCTTGCATGTGTTCTTTGTTTGCCATGCATCCTTGTTGTTGTTGTTGTTTGATCATGTGGCTGTCCGCCATTTTGTGCATGCAGTCAGTGTCTCTCCTTTTGCCATAGGCTTGCAAGTGGTCTTTGTTTGCCAGGCCTCCTTGCTCTTAGTTGTTGTTTGTCCATGAGGCTATATGGCAGCCATTTTGTCCATCCAGCCAGAGTCTCTTGCCTTATAATTTTTGTTCTCCATGCCGCCTCCTTGCTCCCTGTTGTAACGTGTTAGCAGCCATTTTGTGCATGCATCCAGTGTGTTTTTGACATAGGCTTACTGTCAGAGTCACCAGATCCTCGGGGTCTGTGCACGTTCCCAACACGTCCACCACTGAACAGCTCCAAGACTCTGATAGATAAATCACAGAGACTGAGAGAGTTCAACAGGGGATTAGGAAGGGAACAGCTGGGAAGGAGACCTGTAGTAAGAAAAAGGTTAGAACACACAATAAGAAAATTATATCTCCTGAAACCAATACTAGACTATGATTCTAATCCTAGTCACTCTGAAAACATGAACAATCTAAGAGTTAAGTTTAAAATGACTAAGTTTCAAGAAGGCAGAATACCTGTAGGGGAATCAAGATGAATTAAATGAAAACTTTCCTATTCAAGTACCTTCCATTACATGAGAATCAGAAAAACATTCTGACTAAATTTTAAACCAGTCATATAAATCCTGTTTTGAGAATGTATACTAGGACCATACAATATTGCATCTAGAAACTCTGGCCTTCTGTGTATTCTTAAAATGTTTCAACACAAATTGCGCATATTGCAGATATATATATATATATATATATATATATATATATATATATATATATATATAGTAAACACCATAAAAGGATTGTGCACCATGAATAACACAATATGGATTCAGGAAACAAATCACATAACTTGTCAACTCGAATATTATATAATAAATATCCTAGAATAGTGGCATACAATAAACAACATGAATTAAACTCGAGGAGAGAATCGTGCGTCTTGCCGATTCGAGTGTCACCATGTAAAATACCAAGAAATGGTAGCACGCAATGAATATCAAAGTCAAATCATCATTAATCGACTCACGCGTCTTGCCAATTCGTAAAACACGATGTAAATGTCAAGAAATAACAGCTCACAATAAATAACAAGATCAAAGTACAATGAAACGAATTGCGCTTCTTTTGCCGCTTCTTAAGCCACCATGTAAATGTCAAGAAATGGTAGTGTGCAATAAACAACAAAGTTAAATCCTCATGAAACGAGTTGCGCGTCTTGCCAATTCGTAAAACATCATGAAAATGTCAAGAAATAGTAGCGCGCAATGGACAACAATGTTTAAACACCATAAAACGATTCGCGCGTCTTGACAATTCTTAAGCCACCATGCCAATGTCATGAAATGGTAGCACGCAATGAATAACAAAGTCAGACCTTTATGAAACAAATCGCGCGTCTTGCCTATTTGTAAACTACCATATAAATGTCAAGAAATGGTAGCGCGCAAGTAATCTGTTACTCATTTACGAATTAAACCAAGAATATGCAAATTCTAAATAATGGTGTCGGGATAGTCCAACCACCGTCTTACCGCCTGGAACAATGATCAACAATGAAGGATGAAGGGCAGAAGACTGGAAGATCCAAATAGGCCGCTGGGACAGGAGCTCATGAAGAAGCTGCTGCTCTGCACCAGGACCTCTGAATAGTGAGCACTGGGAGTTGGGCTGGCTCTCTTTTATAGAGTCTTGGCCCAGCCCAGAACCACTCCCAGGCATGTTGCAGGGAAAGTCTCTGGAAGGCAATGGAAATGGACCACACCCTAACACACTCTGAAAACCTGCAGCAATACACTACGAAGGAACAGTATTTGTAAGCATATTAAAAATAAGTTTTCAGGATTGAACTCTGCAATGCAAAAGGTTAAACCACAACTTATCAGCACAATGCATAAATTACGTTGTTTCGAGAGTGCTGGGTTTTTGCATTTTTGTCGCCAATTTTTTCTATTTTAATTTTTACATTGTTATTCTTAATTTTCATTTTTTGCCATTTTTTATTTCATTATTTTATTTATTTATTTTAATGGTTATATTTCTTTTTTCTTTTAATTTTTTTAATTCTTCTTTATTTTAATTTTTATATTTTAATTGTATTTATATTTTAATTTAATTCTGCATTTTACTTAGCTTCATCCATCCCCACTCTTCCCATCCATTCCATTTCTTCATCCATTCATCCATCCATCCATCCATCCATCCACCAAAGATGTACAGCTGCACTACAGCATCCAGTTTCTTAGGTGTAATTCCATTTCCTCAAAGACACCGTGGCTGTTATGTTTTTCATGAGGAGGGATAAGAAAAATGTTTTTGTTTATCTCTAAGGTCATATGTCTATGGATAATGGGATAATTGGTCTCTTTTCTGGGACAAATGTAAATATCGTGTGCATGATTCTTACAATTTAAACTGTCTATGTACTCTAAAATATGTTCTGTTCTTCAATGTGTGGGATCTGTTTTATGTATGATCTGTTAACAGATTTCTGTTAGGATATATTCAGTTTTTCCATGTTTGTGTTTCTTAAATTTGCTGTCTGAAAGTTTTTTCAACTGAGAATGTATTTCACATTTGATGGTAGCCATCTGGTCTGGTGTACAGGGGGAGGACAGGGGCGTGGATGTGTTTGGGGGTTGGAATGGACTCTTTTAATATACTGGTACTGTTAAGAATTTTTTGTCTTATGGATAACGATGTTGTACATTTACATACGTGTGAATATGGTGAGACCGTAAGGCACTAGTTACTCCTGTGTCTATCTGAGTTATAATTATGTTTTATTAGTTACTGGGTTTCAATTTTCATTTATAATACCGATCGGTTTGAAATTTTACCTTCATGATGGCGCACTTTCTTTTCCCTTTTTCCTCAAGAACGTTTTTATTTACGTTCGAGATTTCAAACGAGTGATTGAACTAATCTCTTCTCGCGAGAAGAGATCTCACTGATTGTACTCTGTTTATAAAAAGATGGCGGACCTTCACAGGGTTTGCCGCTACGATCGTGCGGAGCCCAGATATTCCGGCTCCGATGCTTTTTAATTTATTACCAGACACCGAAGGTGAGTTTATCTTTTAGGTTGCTTGCGCGCGGACGGCGCATAGTTTTCCTTTCTTTTTGTGGATATTAAAATCGACAGTGTAATACCACGCTGAAACCATTGCTACTCTAATTGTTTCAGGTCGTAATATCATACCTTTGCCGTACTCGGACCCACTTGTACGAGACCAACGCTTGGTAGGTGTTACTGTTGGATATAGGGTAGATAGCACTGGGTGTATGTTAACTTTGGTTTGTAACTTTTATACTCAATTTTTTATACTTGTTCCAATGTTTTCGTTTGTGTTACACATACAAACGAGAGTGATTCTAAGTTACTTATTATTTCGACAGAGCTGGTCAGGATTTTGGGACATTTAGTTTTCCCGTGTTATAACCATTGAGGTATGTTTAGAATTTCATGCCTTTTCTTGGTTTTTCAGTTTTCACTGTGGATATGGCACACTTATTTGTTCTGCCTGGCAACACAGTTCGGCTGAAGGGTCTCTTTCTTCTCTTTTCTTTTTACATAACATGGAGTCCATTCTTCACTCTCGCTGCTGTTTGTGCCTTTTTTCCCCCCCTGCATTTCCAAACCAGATGGTGTTAGATTTTGGGATCACTCTGACATTGCATCATCACGTCTATTTGGACAAATATATTTTAGTTTATAATTTAATGTGGGGATGTATAATTACGGGCTCCTTTTTCTGTCTATGGCTTTGGACATTAGATTGTGTGTGAATTTCGTTTCATGTATATTTTGATCTATGTTGGCAACATATTTGTATATATTTGTTTGTTCTTGGTATTCTTTGCAGCCTTGAAAAAGTCACGGGGAGTATTTACTCCCAAGACGAAACACGTATTGGCTGGTCTTGGATACATTAAAAATGAACTCCTCACCCAATGGACTTTTTCGGATTTCTTTTTTTGATTGTCTTATTCCAATGGGATCATTGAGTGATTAATCTTACAACTACGAATACTGCTTTTGAACTGTCTATTATATTACGTGTGCCTTGGTCTTTGTATTACACCGTGGCTGTGAGGCACAGCAGACAAATCAACAGCATAATTCATTTTTTTAATGATTATTCCATTTCCCCTAAACCACCTTGCCACTATAGATTATTTAAAGGATTATTCCATTTACCAGTGGACCTCACTCTGACTTTGTCAGGTGTCTCTTTTAGAACAGATGGAGATAAAGCAAAAAGAGCTAGATCTGCCTGTCTGTTGTGCTGTCCGGTTTGAAATGTAGCTTTTTTATGGTATGGTGGTGTGGTTTGCCTTTACAGTGTTTGATTGAGTAGGCATATTACATAAGAAACCAACCGCACTAAGATGGTATTTCTCTGTACTATTTTTAACCTGCAACTACATGTTTTTCTTGCTTGGTTGTTTTTAGATGCACAAGAGAAGAGACCACACATAACCTGCAGTACTGCCAAAGGAATGGCCCTACATTTACTTCGGTCCACAAGCACCAAACTGTTTTGCTTGTGCATCTTAGTGCCACTGCCAACCTAGAGCTTAAGATGGCCCCAAAGAAAGCTGTTCCCAAAAAAGTGGCCAGTGAGAAGAAGCAGCTTTCTGCCATTGGCGTGCCAACTGCAACCTTTTTCGGGAGACATGTTCTGGCCACACCGGCCTCTGGGGAGGAACCTGGAAGCAGCACTCCAGCATCCCAAGACCATGTCTGTCAGTGAGGCAGCCACTGCAATCATAGCAAGGACAATGAGCAGTGATGTTGAATTGAATTTATCCCTTTTGCAAAGTAGTACCCAATTGTTTCAGAAAACAGAGCAAAGTGGACAGCAGCCAGATCTTCCCGCAGTTGGAGCAGAACAGGAGGTTGAGCTTTCTGCAGAGCAAGAACCTCTACTTTTAGAATCAATGGCTCCCAGATCTTCAGCAGAGAAAAAATTAAGGGTACTACTCCACCATTTTCTCCAAGCACCACTTCTGATGATGATGATAGGGACATGGAGTGGAACCTTGCAGAGCCAGGGAGTCACCAGGAGAGGCAGGGGAAAAGAAAAGTTCCAAAAACCCTTAGAATCATGGAAGGGGATAGTAATGAGGAGGATGATGAATACAAGCTAGTCATTGTGGAAGCTGGCACAGAGGAGTCTGACATTACTATCCAACCTGCTCCGAGAGATGTGGCACAGGCAGCACCGCCACCTCCCATATTTGTAAGGCCCCAGCAGAGACCTGCACCATCCCATACCTCAGTGAAGTATAGGCAACTGACACACCCACCAGTTCTTCTTCAGTTGTTGGGAGTGGCACAATAACAAAGTATTCCTCCCCAGTCTGGGACTTTTTTTACGATTAGCAAACAGGAGGAGAACATTGCCAAATGCTCCATTTGACACACAGGTGTTCATCGAGGTAAGCCTGGTTCACATTATGGTACTGGAGGCCAGACGAGCCATATGAAAAAACATCATGCAATGCGGTGGGAAAAGCACCTTAATAAAACAGCTCAACATGGTTGTGGTGGTGAAGGTGAGGAGAAACAGGAGAATCAGCTACAACTAATCAAATCATGATGGAAGGTAAGGAAGAAGAGTGCGACATCTTAATGTAAAGCAGCCCTGTCCCCAGTAGTGCATTAGAATCACACACTTCAGTGACCTCACAATGGCACAGGAAGACTCAGAGTCAGATGGAGACACCACAGATTACTGTGAATGCACCACCATGAAGCACATTGAGTCTTCCACCACCTACATCTCAAACGTCGCATGTGTCAGTGGACCCACAAAAGAAGAAAATCCATGCTACAATTATGGGCATGTTTAGGAAGGAGGGGCCCTATGACAGCAACCACCCAATGTCGCATCTGTTTAATGGAAAGCTGGCAAAAATGTTAGCACTGAAACTCCTCCCTTTTTTGGTGTGGAAGGAGTGGCATTCCTAGAGTTTGTGGCAGCCCTCTGTCCGAAATGGAAGGTTCCAATCCATAATTACTATTCCAGCACTGCATTACGATGTGCTACAATTGGTTGGACAAGCTGTGCAGCAAAGTGTTGTCCAATCTATCCACCTGACCACAGACATGTGGGCCAGTTGTCAGGCGACTGATTACATGTGCATCACTGCACACTGGATCTCTTTTCTGGGGGTAAAGCAAAAGCTATCTACAGGTCTAGGCGCTGAAGAAATTTATAACAGGGTTCGCCGGCATGCAACAGTAGCCTTGTTCACCAGGGAGAAATCACACAGAGCTGCAAATATCTTGGAGGAATTTAAGAACAAGGTGTCTGGATGGCTGTGACCCAGAGGTATTTGAGTTGGATTTGTTGCCATGGACAAGGGCAGTAACAAATGTGAAGGCCATTGCAGATGGTGCCTATTTCAGAGTCCTGTGTTTGGAGCATTAAATCAACCTGGTTGTGAAAGACTTTTTAGAAAAAAGAAGACATAGGCCATCATGATAACAATGGTGGTAAAAACCGCCTACCGCCGCGATGACGGCTGGAAACATCCAGTCAACACGGCTACCATCCATCCGTCAAATTATGATCACTCCTTGACTTCCACCACAAGAAGGGTGGAAATCTGGCAGTGATCATACTGGCGGATGGTAGTAAGCTGGCGCTGCTACCACCAGCACCGCCACACCAGTAGAATGCCACCAACCATATTATGTCCAGTAATACGGTCTGGCGGTGGTCTGCTGGAGGGGCGCTGCTGGTGGTAGCAGTGCCCCTTCCCGATCCCTGCCGGAAGACCTCCTCAACCAAGGTAAATCGGGCCTCCAACAGGGGAGTGGGGTGGGATGGTGGGGGTGTTGTGTGTGCATGAATGTGTGTGTGTGTGAATGAGTCTGTGTGGGTTGTGTGCGTGTGAGTGAATGCATGTAAGAATGGTGAAGTGATTGCGTGTCTCTATGTCAGTGTGATTGCTGTAAGAATGTGTGCAGGCATGTCTGGAAGTATGTGTGTATGAATGTGTGTATGCCAGTGTGAGTGATTGGGTGTATGAGTGGTGCGTGTCTGCGGGTGTATGCGTGTATGGGTGGTGGGGGTGAGTGTGGGGATTGGAGGGGGTGGGGGATGTTTGGATGTAGGGAGGGTAGGGGGTGTCAGGTGTGTGTTGGAGGGGTGGGTGAGCTGTCTACCGGTAACAGGGAAGGAATTCCCTGTCACCGGTAGGGCCTACCGCCATAGTTTTCGTGGCCTTGCTAATGCCACAAAAACCATGGTGGTAGGCAGGCTCATAATGCCGCCAGCTGTACTATGCGAGCCACCGGGCCGGAGATAGACATCTCCAGTCCGGCAGCTCATACCACCATGGCGGTATGAGTGGAGAAGTGGCAGGTTGGCTGCAGCCAACACGCCATTCTCATAATGTGGCGGTATGTACTGCCATCCAGTTGACGGTACTGCCGTCACATTACCACTCACCGCGGGGGTAATAATGAGCCCCATAGTCAGCAGCATACTGACCACCTGCAGATGCATCTGCACTAATTTCAGCCATTCTTTTAAAATCCGGAGACAGTTGCAGATTATTCAGCATGGTAACAGAGTACCAGTTAAAGCCCTGATATAGGAGGTGCCAACACATTGAACTCAACCTATAATATGTTGCAATGTCTGTTTGAGCACTACAAACAGATCAATGACTATGTCATTCAAAGAGGATGATGCAATTGGGAAAGCTATGACCATGGATGAGGAAAAATGGGACCTAGTCAAATTCCTCATACAGATGCTGCTCCATTTTGAGGTTTTCAAGTGGGAAGTTGGCAATGAGGACAGTACAATGGGCCAAGATATCCTGTTATTGCATCAGCTACAGGAGCAGCTAAAGAAGGTGTCTGAAAGGTTCACATTTGGGTGTGTGAATGAAAACCCAGAGATTGACCATGATCAAAATAAACCAGCAGGAGGAGGAAGAGTATGATTGGTCAGAATGAAGCATGTTAGCTGACCAACTTCTGGGAGAACCATCAGAGTTTGTGGACAAACTCTTTTTCACAGATTGAGTATGCCAGTGTCACCATAGAATTTTATTATTTGTCGTTCAGCATCTTTTTCTCTTTCTTTGCGAAAAAAAGAAAAGTAGGGTAGTGCCGAATTATGTTTGTGTCGGATTTATGCTGCCCCACCGTTGATTTTATAGTCACATTCAAGCCCAATTCAGAGTTGTACCTGTAGGCAGTGAAGAAGCCCCACATACCCTTCAGGATGTTGGAGATGATGCTTGCCTCCCTCACATGGCATGGCCTATCCTATTTTTACATCAGCTAGCAGTGATGCCCTGGAAGATCATTGATTAAAAGACTGCCAGTGCCAATGCCTAAGTCCAATGTGTGGATACCATCAAAGAGGAGGTATTTTTTTCAACCACCATGCTTGGATTGGAAGAGGTAGCTAGGTAACTATTGCCCTATTGAGCAGTCATATATTGATTGATTATGATTGTGAATTTGTAAGTGATGACTCATGTATGTGCTGGCAGACTCAGGGAGTTCAACAAATTTGTAAACTTGTTATCGATGATATGCAATTTTTGGTGGCTGATGGGTGATAATTTTTTCCCCGAAAGTGAATGATCTTTCAAAAGTAGTGAACTTTACCAGCAGGATCTACTCCTTTTTTTTGATTCCTCATAACAAACCATCCACTTGAGTTACCAAACACAAATCTACTCAAAAAATATTCCAGTTCTGTTTCTCTATTTGTTCTTCACAGCAGTGCACTTCACATGTCTACCTTGCTAGGTTTGGGACTGGGACGGAGTTACTCTGAATCTTGAGGAGTTAGATGGAAGGACGCAGGGCAGGACTACCTCAACAGCTAGAAAGGAGGAAGTCTTTGACTTCAAAGAGGACACATGATGATGAAAACTCAGAGGCCTAGTACTCACTCAGCTCTGTCAAATGGCAAGAGGTGCGTTGATTTGGAAATACTGCTGCGTATGTGTTTGCTGCACTGCTAGCTCAAACGTGAAACTCCTCTTATGTTCTTGCTGTGCTTCTTGCTAGAATCCTGACTCCTCATGAAGATTACCTTGCTTTTTTGACCTTTTCCTTTACTCTATAATACAACTACTGTTTTTTTCAATACACAGGCGTTCTCCTAGTCCTCTCCTGCACAAAACTTGGACAGCTCAAAACTCCAGCTTACCTACCACACAGGTTCAGACAGGCACCAGAGTGACAGACATTCTAAGAAGAATGGAGATGCATCACCCAATTTGGCAATACAGCATCATTTTCCTTTTAACAATCATAATTTTTAGAACTGGGTGGGTTACGTTTAATCTTCCATATTTCAAAACAATAAGACACAACATTTCAGATAAACCTTTTGGGGTCTCTCTGGGGTGGAATGGCTGTTTACAATGCCTTTAACTGAACTGTGTCATAATTATCCCTTAGTTTCCTTCAACAACAGATTGATGATGGTGTGCTGGTCAGCGTGCTACTGAATATTGCTGTGGTTTCTTATGTGTAGTGTTTGGCTTTTTCACACCTTTCCCCAAATCCTCTTTCCCATCCAGTCATCAAACCCCTAGTCCTCTTCTCCCTGGCTGTGTGATTTATTGAGGTGTGACTTCATTTTACACCATGAATGAACCACACACTTGCTGGGGAGGATGTGTGAAAGTGACACCAACTCACTGCATGACCTTCTTACCGTCCAACGAAAAGTCCAAGTAACTTTCAAACCCCTCCAAACTCCCTCCCCACCCTCTCCTCCCACAACACATGTCCCTTCCACTAAAACATATTTTTTTTTAAAAGAGTCTGAAGAGGGAGCTTCTTTCACAGTTGGGTCTGGTATCATCAAGGGTCACCCAAACACGGCGCAAGGTTTTGCAGGGCGTGGAGTTGAACTGTGCGGTACTGGAGTGAGGAGGGCAGCAGTGCTAGAACTGGGACAGGGTGATGCCAGCTGTCGGTTGCGATAGTGGTGCTGCTGGGAGGCTGGAGGTACTAGTGGCTAGCTAGAGGAGCTAGGGCCAGTGGCCATGAGTGCTGCCTAGCCCTCCTACTCCTCCTCATGGATGGCTACCAGCTGCCGATATTTGTTTTAGATGCCCTCCAGTCTCTGTTGCCAGAGCTGTGCTGCTATCTCCTGGCGAGTTGGATGATGTCCTCCAGGAGTAGCTTTAGCAGGAAAGAAAAAGGAAAATGACAAATTATAAACAATGCTCTGTTCAAACAATTTTTTTAAAAGTACAGTGGCACAGTAGCAGTAAATTGCTGGTCCTTTAGGGCCATTGGAATTTGATGTGGCTGACAATGACAAGTCACAGGGCTATTTTTCACCCACAGATGCATCACTGTAGTTGACGAGTGTCAAAAGGGTAGAATTTGAACTGGCATGTAACCATTATGGAAGCCATGAAATATTAAATTGTACATAAATTTGGCACATGCCAAAAGGGATTTTAAAATTGTCTGGGTGGCTGGGACAGAACTTTGGAAAGAATCAAAGACTGAAGTGCTAGGAGGAGACAGAGTGGGCACTTGGGCGGAAAGGAACACCTTTTTAAGTTTGCAATGCATTGGCAACTTTATAAAAACTGCATTAACTGAAGCAGATACACACATTACACAGAAAACTCTTTTGTACACGACCACGCTGCAGTTGCATCATAGTAGCACTGGTAACTAACGGGTATGGAGGTATGATGATGAGTGGGAGGATGCACATCTGCCTTGCTTCAACTACAGGGAGTTAAGGGAGACAACAGAAAATTAAAATACCCCAACTTTTAACCAAAGCTTTGCTAACCATGTGCACCAAGTGAATTAGGTGACCAGCGGACACGCATCCCTCTCCACAACAGCTTCCTTAATTCTTCTTGATCCAAGCAGTTATACTTTCATCTTTTCATTCATCCATTCTATTCACCATTTGAAACCATCCATTTGATTTAAGCTTACACTCTCTCATCCAGTCTTTCTCTATTCTAATCTAGATATCCATATTTATCCACCCATCCATCCATAGACTCACCTATCCAGTATCCATCCTTTCAAACACCTATCCATCCATTTACCCATGTATTGTTCGTTAACATCCACCCATTCCTTACCTGAGCATCGTTTTTTTCTCATCCACCCTTATCCCACTGAAGCACCCTTCTACCCCTTTCATCTATCTTTTCACCCACAATTGCATCTCCTATCACTCTCCTATGCATCTTTTCCTTTCACCCCCATATCTTTTCAGTCATATACCATTTTACCCATTCCTTCTTTTTGCTGTCCATCCTTTATTTGCTTTTCCATCAAACCATCATTTGTAGCGTGCATTAAATCATTATGAGCTTTTGTCTACTGATTTGCAGACAGAAGAGGCCATCAAGATAAAGAGCTCAGGCCCATATTTATACTTTTTGATGCAAAACTACACAAACACAAGCATACATAGAATGAAAATAAGTACAAAAAAAAGTCAGATAGGTACAGTAAAACTAAAAGAAAAATTATTTGAAATGAGGGGAAGTGAAAAATGAAAATAAAAGTAGGGAAATAAAAATGATATAACAGGAAGACTCACTGGGGCTTCTGGTGGTACTAGTCCTGGCATCCTCTACTCCTGGACCCACAGGTGATGTTGTCCTCTTCTTACATTTGTGTGCTTAAGTAAGAAAAAAAGAAGATTAAAAAAAAGAGTAGTGGTACAGTCAATCTCCCCAAAAATATTTTTTGACAAGCAGAGGCAAACTCAGTAACGTAGTACTTTTCTAAATCAGATTGCCTGGTATGATGGACTCTCCTCGAGTTGACCTATTAATTTTGCTTTCCTAATTCCTACACCTAAGCCCTACTGCCAATTTCCTAAACTGTGGGCAATATTTACAAACTGTTTATGCAGGGCAGCACTGGGAGCCTTCTTGCAGCACTGCCAAAAGAAAAGGGCAGGAATGTGCTGTATCTACAACAGATATGGCACACTCCTGACCTTTTCCCCTATGTTGGCGCACAATGGGCTACCATGAGCCAATGCAGGCACCCTGCACCATGCTGCTAGGGTGACTGTGTTGAGAGGAGTTTTCTTTTTTCTGTGTGTGCAGATTGCAGTACACACAGAAAAATAAAAAAGCAAGGGGAAATAAAGGTAATTATCCTCATTTGGTTCCCCCTTCTGCCCCTGGGGAGGAATAGGCGATGGATCCCCAGTTTTACAAAACCTTGCAAATCTGGGAATGTGTCAAATGCCATGGTGTTACATGGGAAACCACACTCCTTGTCGCCGGGTGAGTCAACGCAGCGAGTTGCGTTGCGGAACAACAACACACATAACAATAAATAAATGGTGCATCGACAGCTGCTGGGTGCGCTGCCTTCCAGTGTGTTGACAAACCAACTTGCACACCCTACCCAACAGCAGTTGACGCTCTCGAATGGTGTAACCACTCGCAGGTCTGCCGCCTGCTGCTAGCATGGAGGGGAGGTGGTGCTGCACAATAAAAAACTAGTGCCTGTCCCTGATCTGCCAAGGTTCTGGGTGGGGTGAAGAAGAGAAGAAAAGAGAATGAAGAAAGGAAGAAATAAAGGAAAAATAAACAAAACTACAAAAAGTCACAAAAAACAGTAAAAAAATAAAAAACAGTAAAAATAAAGATTCAGAAATAGAGATGCTAATATAATAAATAAAAATGAGGGGTAGATTAATTAGGAGGGTAGAGAATTTCAAGGAAAAAAGGGGATGGAAAAAACAGGCTCAGAACCATAAACAGGGTGAAAAACAAGATGGCTACGCCGTTGCGAACCGTGTGGTGATGTTCGTGCACGATTTTCAACCCAAGTCCGTACTTTGCGCTTGATGTCAAACGCAGCACGACAGGGCACCACAGAGAACTCCGCCTGCTTGCAGGACTTTGCATATAATGGCAGAGCTTTTTTTACAACTTTGGGGAGTTCCGTGTAGCAAGACTCTGCGCACTCCGCCCACCCCTCTACTACCTGCTGTGATAAATGAAGAGCACGGGGTCCTTGTGGAGTGGCAGTGGAAAGAGGGGAGTTGGAAGAATAGAGAAAGTTAGTCCTACTTGGGGGGGGGGGGTAAAGGGGGAGCCTTGAATGCTCATTACTTGCAGCAGAAAAATAGTCAGGTGGAGCAAGACCCAAGACTTGGCTACAGTTGTAGCCAAAGTTTCATGCGATTTAACCAGCCGAAATTGCCATTCGGTTAAGTCCGGTATTCCTTCACCTGAGAAGAACAAGTGCAGGCACGCCAGCCCACTTGAGTAAAATTCCATTGGGGAATTCCCATCTTTCGTGACTCATAATCGGACCCTGTGTTCGCAACCTTATCGCACCCTTTCACGCTCGGAATGAATTTAGTATGTCTTCCAATCCTGATCCTTCATGTTTTTGTCTTCGCATTCTGTTAGCGCTGTACAAAGCACGAGGCAGACTCCTTTGTGCTCTGCCACAAACAGCAGAGCTCGTGTTTCATGATAAGCCCCTGGCACCTAAAGCCTGGCCCTGATAACTTGCTGCAGTTCCCAAGGTGTCCAAGGAGATATTGTGTGTTGCCACAAGCATTATCTTTCGAATGCTTCAGACTGAATGCTTATCTCTCAGGAAAGGAACGTGATTTGGTTTTCTTTCTTGCAAAGAGGGTTTTCTTCTCTCAGAAAATGGCGTGGCTGGATAGTATCAGCTGAAAACCGGAGTGCCAGTCACATAGAACCATGTCGTGCGAACAGGCTCAGCTGGGTCTTTGAAAAGGGTGTTGGTGTCTTAATGAATGTATATACCGTTCAAGGAGCACAAATGGACCAGTTGGACATCTCATGAAGATAAAAGTAACGTGAATGTATAGAAGTCGTTTTAGATCAATTGAAGAGAATAACAATATTAATTAAAATGGCACAAAATACAGGAACATATCATTTTTCTATAGGTTTAGCTTGTTAAAGTAAAAACAGTTTCAATGTTATGATTTTTTTTTTACCGAAGTTACCAGGAGACAAGGCCGATATACACTTCGGAGCGCTAGACATATAGCATTGGATTGTTGCACGAAGAAAATAAAACTAGAAATATAATTCAGAACATCCTGATATACCGATCTGAATAAAGAACACGTATCACCAAGAGGTCATTGATACAGAGGTGTGGTGGCAGCACAACATAGTTGGCATATTTGGTAGAAAAAGAGGGGGGCGTGGAACATGTGCAAGTCCACTGTCTGTTTTAACACACTCAGCATGTATCGATACAAAATGGACGGCAAAGTGCCTTAGCGTTTAGCCTGTACAACGGCAAAAAGCGCTGCATTACATGACTCATGTGAGGGTAAAGACGTAGAAACATCCTGGCATTAGAGAGGGAACGGTTGTAAAACAAGAGGGAATAAGGGCCAAATAGCGGCACGGCAGAGGATTCATCTTAGTATATCACAATGAATCCATACTGCATGTATACATGTATATAGCGCTTACTATGGGATTCCAGTGGACCTAAGTTGTCACAACAGGAACATTTCAGTTTATTTATTTATTTTTATTGTATCATTTTATGTAGCACCCAACTATCCTTAAGGGCATAGGGTGACCACCCGTCCGTAAATTTCACGGACTGTCCGTAATTTCGCCCTGCTGTCCGTTGTCGGTGATGAAAGCTTTAACGGACGGCATTTGTCCGTAATTTTAGCCTTTCACCTTAAGGGCAACGGAGGCAGGGCGAAATTAGGGGCAGAGGAGTTTCCCCAGCTGGGCTGGAAGGCAGGGGGTCTCCTGTGCTCTCAGGGAGGGAGGGGCAGACAGATAAGAAAAGGCCTTCTTGCCAGGGGGTCGCCTTCCCTAAAGACATGAAAATGTGGGCAACTGGTAAATCTGCAAATACAAAGGGGCTTGAAAACCTGCGTTGACTTTACTAAAAGGAGTCACTTGAAGTTTTCTGGTGGCAAAGATATTTCTTTCAGAGAGGTATTGTAATGGTGTTCCAAGGTGAGCTGTTGAGTGGTTTTAATGTAGTGTTATACATTTTTTTAGCACTAGGTATAAACTGTATATTATTCAAATCTGTATTTGAGATTTTTTTATTTAACCAAAATGTATTTGCGCATTTTGTAGCAGCTTTTATTATGATGTAATTGTATTTTTTACAGTTCTTTCAGGTACTTCGGTACCTCATAGTACTAACAAACATTGACAAAGCAATAGGTCTCATCTACGAAAGAGTTACTGGCTATGCAATGTGTTTTAGCCATTAGCCATGTTATACACCAGAGTAGCTGCTGTTCAGCATGGCTTTAAGCTAGTGGCATAGTGGTGTGGAGTGGAGTGGAGTAGAGTAGCATAGGAGCAGTGGCGTAGAGCCCAGTGGTGCAAAGTACAGTGCAGTGGGGTACAGTGCAGTTGTTTAGAGTGCGTTAGTGTAGAGTGCAGTGGTTTAGAGTGCAGTGGCATGGGACAGAGTAAAGTGGCATAGAGTGCAGTGGAGTAGAGTGGCATACGATAGATTGACAGAGAGAGCAGTAGTGTAGAGTGGTGCAGTGGCATAGATTGCAGAGTAGACTCACGTTGCAGGGAGTGCCGTGGTGTAGTGTAGAGTGGTGCAGAGTAGGGCAAAGTGCTGTAGAGTGGAGTGATGCAGAGTAGAGTGGCATAGAGTGCAGTGGCATAGAATGCAGTTGTACATAGTACATTGGTGTATAGTACGGTGGTGGAGAGTGCAACACTGCAGAGTAGAGTGTCAGTGCAGTGATGTAGGGTGGCACAGAGTAGTGGCGTAGAGTACAGTGGTACAGAGTAGAGGGCAGTGGCGTACAGTGCAGTTGTTTAGAGTGCATTGGCGCAGACTGCAGTGGCATAGAGTGGCATGGGGTAGAGTTACATAGAGTGCAGTGGAGTAGAGTGGCATACAATAGAGTAGCAGAGAGTGCAGTAATGCAGAGTGGTGCAGTGTCAGAGTGCAGAGTAGACTCATGTGGCATAGAGTGTAGTGGTGTAGAGTGGTGCAGAGTGGAGTATTGTAGAGTGGTGTTGAGTATAGTGCCTAGAGTGCAGTGGCATAGAGTAGAGTGGTGTAGAGTGCAGAGTTGCAGAGTAGAGTGTCTGTTCTCTGTACCACTCTACACCACTGCACTGTGGCATAGAGTACAGTGGTGCAGAGTAAAGGGTAGTGCAGTTGTTTAGAGTGCACTGGTGTAGAGTGCAGTTGCATAGAGTGGCATTGGGCAGAGTAGAGTGGCATAGAATGCAGTGGAATAGAGTATATTGGTGCAAAATGCAGTAGTACAGAGCAGAGTGGTGTAGATTATAGTGGCGGCCAGAGCAGTGTTGCAGAGTGTCAGCTTGCAGTGGTGTAGAGTGCATTGAACTAGAGTGCAGTGGTCAGAGTGGTATAGAGTACAGTGGCATAGAATAGATTGTTTTAGAGTAGAGTGCAGTTGCATAGAGTGGAGAGGTGCAGGGTAGAGTGCAGTGGCATAGAATGCAGTGGCACAGAGTGCAGTGGCATAAAGTAGATTATTTCACAGTAGAGTGAGGTGGCTTAGAGTGGAGAAGTGCAGGTTAGAGTGGAGTTGCATAAAGTGGCATAGAGTGTGATGGCATAGAGTAAAGTAGTGTAGAGTACCGTGGCATAGAGTGCAGAGGTGCAGAGTAGATTAGAATGATGTACAGTGTATTGATGTAGAGTGCAGGGGCATAGAGTTGAGTGTTACAGAGTAAAGTGCAGTAGCATAGAGTGTATTAGCTTAGAGTGCAGTGGCGTACAGTGCAGCGTTGCAGAGTGGCAGAGAGTGGAGTTGTGCAGATTAGATTGGTGTTGCCTAGACTGGAGTGGTATGGCGTGCAGACTAGCAGAGCGCAGTGGTGTAGAGAGGCGTAAAGTGCAGTGGCTTAGAGTAGAGTAGTACAGAGTAAAGTAGAGAGGCATAGTGTGAAGTAGCATAGAGAGCAGTGGCATAATGTGGAGTGGTTCCGAATAGAGAAGAGTGCAGTGGCATGGAGTGGCGTAAAGTAGAGTGATACAGAGTAGGGTGCAGTGGTGTGGAGTGGTGCAGAGTGGAGTGGAGCATGCATGGTGTGGTAACACACTGCCATTACAGACAACACATTTTTGATTGAAATGACCATTACATTTGCACAGATACACAGTTTTTCAAATCAAACTATATTGTGCACAGACGATGATGTGTGGAAATTGCATCACCTAATGCAATGATTTGTTTTAATCATGTAAAGGTATTTGTTTCCAGCACAGTTCAGAATTAACAAAAATGTGCTTGATTTGTACTTTCAATTCTGATATATTCTGAAGTCTATTTAAATGTTGTCATGTGATAGAAAAAACTCTTTCCTAACCCCAGTATCCAGTAAGATTGTTGCATAAATCCTCTCACTTTGAAGTCAGAGAAAGGAAAGTAAACACTAAGTTCCCATCGAAGACAGAGCCTGACATTTGACTTTGTTCTTTGAATGTACAGCAAATATGATAAGATAAGAACAAGATTTACAGGCCTGTTTACAGAAAGGGAGCACTTGGGCAGGATACTGTAAATAAGGTTTTGGCAAGGGAAGGGACGAATTCAAGCTGCATAGCCTAAAACAAATAAAGCCAGCAAATTGAAAGCAACAAATTGTGAGTTACAAACCACAAGGCCAATGGCAAGCAACGGGCAGAATGCATTCACAAGGAAGCACTATGAATTTACTTAAAGTGACAGCTGTGGGATACTTTGTGGAGAAAGTCCAGTATTTTAGTCCATATCTTGCAGAGGTTTGGCTACATCAATCACCCAGGTAGTATGACAAGAAGACCTGGAGTGGTTTCCATGTTGCAGGATAGGTCTGTACACCCATTCTATCAGTTTGCCACCATTTCCTATGGTACAGAGCTTCTGGCACACCTCTTGTAGGGTTAGTGCTAGGTAGCAGACATGAAATAGGGCATTTAATGATTATTTAAGGTGGTTGTAAGTAAGGAGTTGACCAGGGTGAAGATGGTAGTCTGCCACAAGGGTTTGGAAATTTAGTAGCTCACTGTTCAGAAACAAAGTTCCCAATTTTAAGACACCTGCAACATGCCACTGATGGAGTTGCTCTGAGCACAGCCATCCTGTGCGAGTGGGAAGGCTTAGCAAAGGTACTGCAGGAGCATAGGGTTTCTTCGTGTCAGTGAGTTTACAGGTTCTGGCAGGGCAAGAGAAAGCCATGCATGATAACCCCGGATGGTGATCCATAGAATGGTCAGTAGGAAACGATGAGCAGTGCATTAAGCCTTCCTTAAAAGTCTTTATTGGTAAACCCCATCTCATGCAGGGAGGTGGGCAGAAAGCCAGTGAGCCACCCATTGGACATCTGCAGCTGAATAAAAGCATTCGAAGTCCAGAAGATCTAATCCACCGCAGTCACAGTTAGCTTTAGAGTGGAAAGAGCTCCCGATGGCGCCGCAGCGACCAAATCAGATGTGTGGCCTGTCTGAAGAAGGAATGAAGGACGAGCAGGGGAAGGTTTGCAAAATAATACTATCATTGGGGTAGCACACCATCTTCGCTAGTGCCACATGGCCTCCACAGAAAGCAGAAGAGAAGACCAAAAAGCAAACTGGGCTTGGAGGGACCGTTCGCTCTGCCGAGATTTTCATCCTGGAAATCAGTGTAAGAATGGTAGATATTAATCACTAGGTATCAAAAGGTAACTGGTTCCCAGTTCAATCTGAGATCTAATTGTGTATGAAGGCGAAAACAGTGCCATATGTTAAAGAAACATTAATTAAATTTGGAAAAAATTGAAAATTTTGTTTGTGCAATTTACATCCCAAATATTTTGAAGATTCTATGTGTACTTGACACTTAGGGATAACCCAGATCTCTAGTTTGGCTTTTGCTCAATTTCAAAACCATATAAAGACACGGACTAAGCGGGCAATTGCCTTGCACAACCTTGCAAGGGGTCTGGCCCCTGCTCACCCTTCACAAGCACTAACAGCGAACCATTGCACCAGAAGAGTTTGCCAAGGTGGATGGGTGTTGATTGTTCAGCCACTTGACAGTACCCCTTCTGTTTCGCTCCTGTGTGCAGACAACTCCCCAGGTACCCAGGGGCATATTTATACTCCGTTTGCGCCGGAATTGCGTAGTTTTTTTAACGCAATTTCGACGCAAAACTAACTCCATATTTATACTTTGGCGTTACACGCGTCTAGCGCCAAAGTCCATGGAGTTTGCGTCATTTTTTAGCGTGGACACCTACTTTGCGTTAATTATATGCAAGGTAGGCGTTCCCGCCTAAAAAATTGACTCCGAGGCATGTGCGTCGGATTTATACTCCCGGGCAAAATTCACGCCCAGGAGTGGGCGGGTCAAAAAAAATGACGTACGGCCGCTTTTGCGCTGTTTTTTAGCGCCTGCAAAAGGCAGGCATTAAGGGACCTGTGGGCTCGGAAGGAGCCCAGAGGTGCCCTCCCATGCCCCCAGGGACACCCCCTGTCACCCTTGCCCACCCCAGGAGGACACCCAAGGATGGAGGGACCCATCCCTGGAAACCTCAGGTAAGTTCAGGTAAGTATAATTTTTTTTTTTGGGGGTGGCATAGGGGGGCCTGATTTGTGCCCCCCTACATGCCACTATGCCCAATGACCATGCCCAGGGGACAGAAGTCCCCTGGGCATGGCCATTGGGCAAGGGGGCATGACTCCTGTCTTTGCTAAGACAGGAGTCATTTCTATGGGGGTTGGGAGTAAAAAAAAAATGGCGCAAATCGGGTTGCGGCGCAAAATTTGCCTCAGCCTGACTTGCCCCATTTTTTGGCGCCCAAGCTCCATTTTCCCCTACGCCGGCGCTGCCTGGTGTACGTCGTTTTTTTTAACGCACACCAGCCGGCGCCGGCGGCTAACGCCGGCTAACGTCATTCAATAAATACGGCGCCCGCATGGTGCTTCAGAATGGCGTTAGCCGGCGCTAATTTTTTTGACGCAAAACTGCGTTAGCGCAGTTTTGCGTCAAAAAGTATAAATATGGGCCCCAATACCTTCAAATAGTCTTGGTGGACCCATGTTGTCTGAGTTTAGGAATTGTCCCACCTTGTTCTTCTCTTCTTTATTTATCCAGTTGTTAGCAACAACCCTTTGAATTACTTGCCGTGGATCTCCCATTTGATCTCGATTTCATCCTACTCTTTTATTACCTTTGATTGGTAGTCCGGGCTCCCATTTCTGAGATAAATGTAGAGTCCCAAACATACACTCTAGTGCAGTGAGACTACAGACAAGTTATGGGTACATCACATCCTGTCATTAGGTGTGAGACTGTCACTCACACCATCTGCCCTGCCTCTTTAAAAAAAAATTGGTTGAAAGTCCATGGGCGGTTGGGGTAAGCCAGATGTTTTTGTTCAATTTGTTTAAACTAGCATAAGGTTAATTACCTTAATGTTTCCCAAACTGTTTGCCAGGGATTTTGAAATGTTCAGAAACATAATCAAAATTTTGCTGTTACTTTCTCTTCAGGAAAGATCGGGTAGATTTGGGTAGGGGTGATGGCCTTGCCGTGAAGGGCATTAATTTACTAGTGAACAAGGACGTAATGTGACACCTGAATGTAGCACACCAGGAGGCAATCACAAAAGGTCCACAGTGAATAAATAGTGCTATGTTAAAAAGAGTAAATAAATGCACTGACAACATAGTGAGGCATGGCCTCTCTTGCGTGTGTCTGTAAAATTGACGTTTGTTCTTGAATTTTTGTCCTGAATTTTGACCCTTTGTCCTGAATTTTTGTCCTGAATTTTGACCCTTTGTCCTGAATTTTTTACAGTCCTGTCCAGAATTTGCCTCAGTGCCAGGTGGTCACCCTAGCATCCATGGTGCTAAAAGTACACGATTTGCGTTGGATTGTAACCATTGCAAGGTTTGCCAGCACAGAAAGAGAGCAGAACAGCTCCACATCTTAGTAGATATGGCGCTGCTCTGCTCTCTCCCATTAATGCAAAACACCTCACCCACTTTATTTGCTGCACTGCCTTGCATGAATTGTAAGTAATTTTTGGACAAAGAGTTTAGTACAATGTAAGCCACTAATACATACACAGAAAGTGTTCAAAGCTTCTCTAAAGACACACACTCAGAATTAAGGGTACTTTAATGAGGATAGGGTTATATTTGAAGGTAAGGTCCAATTTGGAAGAGGTTAATATTTGAGTAATCCAGGTGTGCCCACAAAGACTCTGGTGACGGGACAGTTTCAGTTTATTAACAGAATGTTTAAAAGATGTAGGGAGCTTAATAGTCAAGTATAGAAAATGGTATATAGGGAAGGTACACCAATGTAAATGCTGGAAAGACCTAAGGTACAGCACCTGCCACTAAAGTAGGTAAGCAAGATGTATTGTTTACTTACTTAAAACCAAACAAAGGTGAAAAGAAGCAGACACTTTTAAAAATACATTTGTGATGTTACTAAATCATCATCAAAGGATTATGCGCATTGTCCAGTCATTTCGATATGAGCTCATTTTAAAACATAGTAAAATATTGCTACTTAAGATTTTGCTTGCTTTAGTGTGAGTAGAGCATTGCTTAATGCCATTAAAGTCCATTGTCAGGAGTGGAGCCTCCTGTGAATCACAGGGGAGATGGTGCTGATTTATTAAATCTTGCTTTTGTGTCACCTGCAATAGAAACTTCACTGAAGCACAGTTCAACTGCAGGTCCTCAGGTGCAAAGCACAACATTACTGCTTGTCTCCGTGTCTGTATGCCTTTTAATAAATGTGTTCTTTAGCTTTAGCAGGCCTTTTCGTTCTAGTGCAAGATGGTTTCATGAGCAGAGGACATGCAGGAGGTCTTCCGTGACCTCACCACATAGACGGCAGATAGAGTTGGTTACGTCCCTCAGCCAGGGGGCCGCATTTAAAGCAAGTGGTAAGAGACCAAGTCGATACTTTAAGAATTCATCTTTTATCCATCTCGAGAAACCCTGGCCTAGATATGAGGGTGGTGACAAATACGTGTAAGTGTGCAAAGTCATCCATGCATGAGACCTCTGTGAAAAGGCTACTTTGTCCTCCAGTAGTGACTGAAGCCTAATTGTTTTCCCATGCTTTCTTGAAGGCGTTGTGTGGGATTGGGATCCTCCAAAGGTCGGTGAGCTCCAGTCTTCTTAAGTGAATCAGCTAAGTGGATTCTGAACAGGGAGGTGTTCTTACGTTCAAGCTCTTGCCACATATGGTAGTAAAGAGTGCCCAGGGAGGCACCCTAGGTTTTGCTCCAGAAATGTATGTAGGCAACGGGTCGAGCCTGCGATTGGTTCAGTAGAACACGCACCAGTCTCAGTTGGGTGGGGGAGGTGAATCTGGGGATGTTAAAGATCATCTGGTAAACTTTGCTCACTGCGTGGATTAAGATATCTAAATCCCTGCCTCTATGTACTTCGCTTCCATATGTTATTGTGGGCAGGAGCTTGGCTTTTAGCACTTTTAACAGGGAGTGTATCAAGTCCCATTCAGATAAGTTTTTAGTCATTTTAGAGTAAGCGCTATGGCTAGGCTTTTTTCTATTATGCTTTTCCTTTGATGCACGAAGTTCCCCGATTTGTCAATAATGACTCCGAGAATGTATACTGGTCTGCTTGAACAAGTCGTGTCTTACCCCAAAACCAAGTTCTCGAGGGTGCCTTTGATCTAATTGACAGTGTATGTGTTTTACCAAAGGTATCAAGCATTACTGGCTGAGTAGTGTTGAGTAGCGTTTAATAGTCCCTGAAGGCCTATTTCCGTATGGCTGATCAGTGCGAAGTCGTCAGCGTACAAAAGGCATGGTAGTTCCTGGTCTCTGATTTTTGGGGGGTGCAAGTTTGTGGGGGTGAGTGAACCCACTAAGTCTGCTAAATATAGATTGAACTGTGAGGTGCCAAAACACAACAGTTTTAAACCTTTGGTAGTAGGGATCCACCTTGAAAGATGAGTGCCTGTACCTAATTTTATCTGGGCCCATGTGTCCTAAAAAAGGGCTATTATCAGGCGTAGGAGTGGATGTGGAAGCCCCCAGGTTTCAAGCTTCTTCCACAGCAGATTTCTGTCCACATTGTCAAATACGGCCTTGAAGTCAACAAAGCATAGATGGAGCTGACGTTTCAGTGTTATAGATTTGTCGGTCAAAAGGGCAATGACCATGATGTTCGTGATGGTGTCAGTAGGTTTGGAGAATCCTATTTGGATTGTGGGGATTATTCCCTTTTCAGTAGACCATGCAAGCAGATGATCCAATAACAGACCTGCAAAGTACTTTGTGTCATTGTAAATGAAGGCAATCAGAGGAACGCTATCGGGGAGCGACCTGTCCCCAGTTTTAAAGATGGTGGAGATTATGGACCCCTTCCAGGACTGTGGAATCGTTCCTGTCAGACCTATTTCCAGGTTGAGAGGTTCACAAATCTTTTCCCAGACGGGTCTGTTGTGCTTGAAGACTGCAGGTGGAAGTCCATTCGGTCCCAGGGCGCCTTCTCTCCTGCCCTTGGCTAATTTTTTAATAGTAACCGAGTCAGTGAGTATTGTGAGCGGAGTCTTTAATAAGGGTCTGTGTGGAAGAAGAGTTCCTGGCGAAGTTGTGCTTTGTGTGGCCATGCTAAGTGATGTCAGGCCATTGAAATGGACTCCAAGATGTTCAGCCCAGACAGCTTCTGGTATTTGCGATGTAATGTGACCATGATGTGGACATGTGAGGTTGCATATTGTACGCCAGAAGCATGCGCTGTTGTTGCTTCTTGCATCCGAGTGTAGCCTGGCCCACAAGTCTTCACTGCGACTCCTATTGATTGCCCATTTTAGCTTATTCAGTGACTGTTTGTGGTGCCTTAGGATTGTCAGAAGGTCTGGATTGCCTGGGCTGCCACAGAGATGCCTTATACTGGAACTGATTTTTCTCTTTGCATCTCGCAGTGCTGTCCTGTGGGCTTGTGCCAAGTGAATTAAGGCTGAAGGAGGTAACAGTCACCTGTTAGTAATTGGCTCCGCAAAATTTCCACTAAGCCTGGTTGTGAATTGTTCCCATTTCTGCACTTCACTGTTGTTTTTTCTTTCTATTTTAAGTGTGAGATACTTTGCTGCTTTGATGACATGATCAATGTTTCATTGCCCACATTTGACACGTTTGCAGTTTGTGGTAATATGTGCAATATTAGTTTTCTCCATTTTGGTTATCCCCAGGATGATGGATAATTCCTGTGGGCAGTGGTCGCTCTAGCACCTGTTGCCTAAACAGTAGGAGGCTACTTGTTTAAATAGTGGAAAGGTGACAAACGTGTAGCCAATTGTGGTAGAGGCTGTGGTAAAGAAGATTATGATGCTGCTGGAGGTGAGTCCTCAGTAAATCTGCCATTCAGGGCTCTTAGCTGTAAAAATTTCTAAGCCATTGAGCAAGGTCCTGCTGGTCTTTGTGGGATGGCTGTATTTATTGGCCCCTAGGCAGGTCCCAAGCGCTGAAAAGGGCAATTGAGGTTTTATCTGTTGAGGATCCTAGTAGATGCAAATTAAAATCGCCTGAGACGATGATGTTGGCCGTGTCGGCTATGATGCTGCTACTTATATAGTTCAAAAATAGAGCCACTAGGTCATTAGCATCACTAAGTTTAAGTTTGGGATGAAAATAAGTATTTACTAGAACTATCTCTGTGGTGGGCGCACTTGTCACGGCGGCAATTGACACACTATTGATAGATGAGCAGGTGGAGTGCAAAGGGGTGGCTATGACCGATAGTGCTAAAGACACATAAGTGGCTAGGCCACCTTGTGGGTGTCCATACTTCGCCTTCCTAATTGCTGGGGTGATGAAGCACATATAGGGGGTTATTCCAACTTTGGAGGAGGTGTTAATCCGTCCCAAAAGTGACGGAAAAGTGACGGATTTACCACCAGCCGTATTACGACTCCATTATATCCTATGGAACTCGTAATACGGCTGGTGGTATATCCGTCACTTTACCGTCACTTTTGGGACGGATTAACACTCCTCCAAAGTTGGAATAACCCCCATAGCCCTGCAAGTGGAATGGTTCATCCAGCCAAACTTTCCTGCATTAGCCTAATGTCAAAAGTGCTGATGTATTGGATGAAGTCAGGGTCCAAAGCTTTAGAAAGGAGGCCGTTTACGTTCCAAGAACACATATAGAGGATCTCCTTTGACGATGTGGAGCCCAGCTTTTTGTCTGAGGTTTGTCACTCTTGCCTATTGCAGTTATTTATTGTTTTTGAAAACCACCTTAGATCATTATTGTTTAAAGAGAAATTGGCTGAGGTGAAAAATTTGGGGGCCGAGAGTCGCCCCTAGCAGTGTTGGAGGATCTTGAGGGCAAAGGAGAGCAGCCCCGAGTGCTCCTAACTATGGAGCGTGTTTCCCTGTACTGGGGGCCTGATTGAAGGGCAGGACCCGGTGTTAGCAAAGGAGTTGGGTAGCCAACCTCACGGTGCATGATAATACTGATACCCCAGCGTTCGAAGGTTGTGCTTCCTCCTAAGATTGTTTGGCCGATTAGGCTTTTCTTCCATGTGGCCTTAGTAGATTCAGGAGCAGTGGCGTTAGATGGGTGGAGAAATTCTACTGCTAGGAGATCAGTTGAAATGAGGCCACTTGTGGAGGGAATATGTGAAAGTAGCCAAAGAATATTCCCCCTGTTCACAATATCACCAGTTCCCTTAGATTTGTAGTGAGGACGAAAAATTTATGAGTTGGTGGTTGAGGGATCTGGTTGAGTTTTGAGTTTCTGTGGCAGATGCTGAGGGTTCCCTGGGGGTGAGTCTCCTCCCAGATTGCTGCAGTTGTTTGACCTGTTGGTTGTAGAGTTCCCCACTTGTACATGATGTGTGGGGCTAGAAGGTATAATAGTTGCTCCCAGGTACTGTGGAGGAGGGGCCATTAGCTGGACCGGGGAGGAAATGGGGGAAGTTGCTTGTATAAGTTGACTGTAACTTCCAGAAGATGAAACCTCAGCGGAATGCTGGGGCAGCTGGGATTGGAGTTCCCCGGTGATACCCGCCTCTTCTGCAGACCAGGGGTGGTCACTTTTGGCTTCGTTCTTCTGCTTGATGGCCAAATTTGAGGGTGGGACCTCAGAGATTGTTGCTGGAGCAGATGACCTGGGAGACATTGGAGGCCCAGATATCAGGTATTTTTAGTTTGGGGGCAGCTTCTGAGATCGCTCCATTCCCTGCGATTCCCTTCTTGCGTCCTTTCCTCCACTGAGTACGTCTCTGCTTGGCATTGGGTTTCACCATGGCATTGCCATCCACAGGACTGCCAATTGAGAGTATATCCCTTAACTGTTGGGGTCAAATTGTAAGAGGTTGCTATTGCAGGAGTCTTCTGGATGGGACCGTTTGCCCTGTCATTGCTTTTCGTTCCAAGGCCCATGGTTGTAGTCTCGAGTGGTTCCAGGCGGACTTTTCCCAGGACAAGTGTGGAAAGGTCAGATGAGGGGTGCGAGTGTGGGTGCTGACTGGAGGCTCCCAATTTTAGAGATGCACAGTGGTTGGTTAGCATCAAAGGTATTGTGGCTAGTTTGTCTATCATTTGCCCACATGAGCAGCTCGTGGAAGAGTTCATGGAGTTATCTTGTGATTGCGTGAAGAGGGATTTGAGGTCGCCTAATTTCTCATCAATGCCTGCTTCGAATACTGCCAAGGTGTTCAGCAGAGTTAGCTGGACATCCACTTTGTCTGATTGATAGTGGACTGCTTCATTTGGAAGCTGCATGGTGTTAAGCAGGGAGGCCCAGGTGCCATCCATCTGCAGATTGAGACGGTTTGTAGCAGGGACCTGACCAGTTGTTGATGCAGCACTTGTGTTTATGCTTGCTCTAGTCCTTGTGCCGACATTGGGAGACGGTTGACTAAAAGGTGGAATGGTCACGTTGGTCCTTGCCTCGTCATCTGGAGACTGCTGGCTGTGTTCTGAACCAAGTCGAGTAGCAGAAGGGGAGTCTTTGGAGTATGCAACAAGCATATCTTCCTGCTCTTGAGTGTTTAAGTAGGAGAGAGTTTCTTCATCTGCCCCTGTACTGAGGCCCTCTGTTTTAGTATTTGCTGGAAGAGATGAAGGGGAGGCGGGCTGGGATCCTTCGTTTGTTGCGGTTCCCTGGCGAGCAACATCTGGAGCCATACAGGGTATGGCCAGGGCATCTGAGTGCAGCTGTCCCACCTTGTTGATAAAGTCGGGCTGTGCCGCTTTCAGTCCACGAATCGCTAGATGAATTTGGTGGGCCGCACTCTGTTAAGGGGGAAGCCCACCATGAATTCTCTGGAGTCCGCCTGGGCTCCTCATGCACCTCTGCCTTGAAGAATTTTGCAGGTTTCCCCAGGGGCGTCAAGGTTGTGCTGGTTGCGGGAGGCTGAGCAGGGCTTAGGCTTGATGAAGCACCCATTGTGGCAGAGTCATTTCGTGATGGAGAGCTTTCTGCTGTGTTTTAAGGATCGACAGGATTAATGGTGGCTGTAACCCCTGTGTGCCATTGCTATTGGAGAGGAGGACAGGTCAGCCATTTTTTTTAGAAAGGAGAACTTGGTGTAGATTTTCAGTTGGCTGTTAGTGATGCTGCGTTTTTTAGATTGTTCCCGGCTGTTTTTTGGTTCCAGACTCTGCCCAGCATAAGGTATCAAGATGGGTTCCTCTCCTTCTCCTTCCTGGTCTGGCTCTGACTCAATCTCAAAGAGGGGGGTGGTATTCTGTGTCTCATGCTGGTTATCTGGAGCTTGAGGTCTCCTCTTCCTTTTTCCCATTGCAGTTTTGTTAGGAGGTGTCTTTCTTGTTTTGCCTGACCACATGGTCTTATGGACTCCTTCCTTCTCTTCCTTCCCTTTTTTGCCTTGTGCAGTACCGATGGGTTTCTGCTGATGAGGTGATAGTGGTAGTGGAAGTGGTATCATGGAGATGCTGACAGCCGGCTGTTGAACTGTCACTCGTGAGGACACTGGGCTTCGCTGATGTAGAGTCAGGTGTGAATTGAAGAGTATATGGAGGTATCAATGCTGGTGCTACTGATGTTGCTGGCTTGGCAAGTGGGGCTCACCAGCCGTCCGCAAGCCACATCCACCCTAGGATGTTCCGCAGATGCTGGGACACACCCTTTGTGGTGACCTGAGTAGGTCTAGTTGATCCAGGCATTCTCCCCTAGACTAGTTGGGTTTGGTTTGCTTCAGGATTGCAGCATTTAGCCTGGGGTCAGAGGATCCAAATGCAGGGGACCAGGGGGCCTGTTAAGCCTGTTTAGCTGCGGGAAGAACGAACGAACGAACAAACAAAAGGGCGGTCAAGGGCAAGGCTGAGCAGTCTGACCAGCACCGACCCCCCTTGCCACCCTCTCCCCTCTGCCTGCCCCTACCTGCTCGTCGGCACCACCAGGTGCCTGACCGGGGTGGGGGGCTCAGGAGGATCAGGTGCTCAGGAGCTGAAGGCTTGGGGGCCTGAGGGGCTACAGGGTGCAAGACACAAAGCAGGGATGACTACAAATGTTGGATGTAGAGTGAGCAGGGTGTCGCCTGAAGCTACAGGAGCTTTGCTGTCACTTACCTCTTTCACTCACAAGCAGGAAGAGCATCAGTCATGGGGGAGCAGGGTCTCGAGGTCTTGAGCCACCCATCCACCTCGCAATGATATTTAAGGTGTGACACGTATAAAGTAATCATGCAGTGATTCACAAAAAACAAAAAGTTGAATTTCCATGTACAAAGGTAACACAATGCTGACACTTTTACTGATATTTACTGAAAGAGGGGCACTTTCTTGCTTTAGAAGTTCAGTATTTTACAGGTACAAATGTCATTTATTTTCGAGGGGAAAACATGTGAAACATTAGTCGTTTTAAAGTGAAAAACATGATTGTAGAAAGAGAACTGATGAAACAGTTCAATATCATTTGAATGTTTTGTAAGTGCCTGTTACTGTCTCCCTTCAGTCTCTGAGGCATCCTATTAGACCCAGAGTGTTGTACAGAGGAGTTTCCATGGTCACTCAATTCACGCTCTGAAGCCCAGGAAGGACTGTTTCAGAAAACATCACATTTGCCACTGACCCAATCCTGATATTAGGTCAGTGGCAAATTGTGACACATTTAAGTCACAATATCAATGAAAGTCAGGTTAATACTGTTATTTAGGAGATCTTCTTCATGTTAAAGTTGTGTAAAGGGGCTACACTTAACTGTAGTACATTGGAGTGCACTCATTGTATAGATGGATGGAGTCAGGGATAGGTCACGGACCTTTACAAAGATAGGATTAGTGGAGTACTGCACATAGCACCATGTACACGTTGGCAAGTTCTAATGCCTATTTGTACACAGCTCTGAGCTCCTGGACTGCAGTTGCCCCAATTTTGATGTGTTTGCACATTTGTGTGATACCATGCAGGGAACCTATACTAACAATGGATACTCACTGCTAGTGGCTAGCTAGTAGTCTTGCCTCTACTGCTCTGCCAATGAATTAAAAAATGACCTGTCCATCTTGTAGCAGGACATTTTGTCTCAGCCTTCCTTGAGAAGGAGATGGCAAATCTGTCATGGGCTCACCTCTCCTCATAGGCTGGCTCATGGTTCCTTCAGACAATGCACCTCAGGTGGCAAAGCCAGTCCACCTCTTGATCAGTATGCTGTGCAAGTCATTTCTCGTAGCAAGGCCAATGTGCTCCTGCATTTCAGACAAGCTCTTCTGTCCCAAATATCTTCTTCTTCTCTGCACCAGTCAACTGCTGTGTTTACACTATAAAGAAGGCTAACAACATTAAATGCTAGGATTGTAGCTGTTCCTCTAATAGCTGTCACCTATCAATAACAATGGAGTGTGGTTTAAGACACCCCATGGCCAGCGTGCCACCTTCTTATGCCAGGGTGACAGCTTGGGCTACTGCCTCTTGTTCTGGAGATACTTGCAAAGTAATTTAGAGATTGTAGTCCCATGCCAGACTAGAAGTGCTAGTAGGTTTTTCTTCAAGCCTGCACATTTTGTTAAAAGGCTCAGCCATATACAAATATTACAGTGCTTTCACTTCATGCCCGTCACCACAGTTTTGCACCACTCACTTGCACATGTTTTGTAACCAGCAGCAGAACATATCATCTTCTGGGATCGCACGGGTGTGCACACAGTGTGCGTTATCTTAAACGTTTGATGTGGTAAACACCGGTAGGACAGAGGAGGCCAGGAGCAGCCTGAAGTTCCAGTGGCGGCCGAAGGATTATTTGTTTCCTACGTGATAGAGGTTGGATTGTTGGTTGATTGAAGTATCAGCCCTGGTCAAGCAACAACCACAATCCTAGTCAGGGTAAGTATCAGGCAAACCCTAAATTAACCTGTGCTCACCCTCTGGTAGCTTGGCACAGGCAGTCAAACTTAACTTAGAGGCAATGTTTAATAAAGTGTTTGTGCATCATTTTAAACAGTAAAACAGTGAAAACACTGCACAAAAGATTATACACCAGATTAGAAAAAATATTTCAGATTTTTATGAAGTATAATAAAGGAAACAAGACCAAAACAACAAAAATCCAATAAGTAGAACTTGAGTTATGAATGTTTAAAGAATAAACTGTAAAATAGATTTTAGAAGCAATAGGCGCCAACCGGGGAATCTGGTCACGTGAGACTGAGGCAAAGTCGAAAGTTCAGGCTAACTGAAATGGAGCGCTGGCCAGCTACAGGGACATAGGTGGGCCATCTGAACTGAAGTACCTTAAGTCCTGGTTGCGGAGCGCTGCATCGGTTTCAAACCATGCCATAGAGGTGATGCATCAATGCTCTCCAAGTAACAGAGGTAACATGTCAGTTCAAAGATGCAGCAGAGTTGGGATGCGAGTTTCTGCTTTGTCAATGTGGAGGATCCAGGCGCCTGGGCTTGTGATGAGAAGAATGGTATCGAGGATGCATTGTACAGTTGAGGAAATACATTGATTCTGATGAGCACAGGGGCTGCGATGAGGAGATTCAGCATCATCGTTGAGCCTGCAGTTGATGAGGAAATGAGGATCTTGCACCTAAAAAAGCGTCACGGTGAATGTTCTGAAAGCAATGCACAGGTTCTGTTCCATGCAACAGTAATGATGCGTCTATTCTGCTCTCAAGCAAAGGATGTGTTGGTTGCATAAGAACAAACACCTTAGGCCCTTTTCCAATGGTTCAGGACTGAGGTGGCACCATTTGGTAGAGCAGACTTGCAGAGTCCAAGTGTAGGAGCAGGGTGGTTGGAAGTCTTTTGTGTCCCCGAGACTTGGAATCAAGAGGCCATCCAGGAACCCTTGGAGTCACCCTGGATTCAAGTGATGCAGGTGCAGTCCTTCTCACCCAGGCAGGGGGGAACAACAGGCAGCAGGGCAGCACAGCAATGCAGGTTTCCAGCAAAGCAGCAGCCCAGCCAAGTGGCAGTCCTTCAGCAGCACAGCAATTCATCTCTCTGGCAGAGTATTTACAGGTCCAAAAGTGTACTGAGTTGGTGGTGTCAGGTGTCCAGTACTTCCACTCAGTTGGGCCTTTGAAGTGTGGGGCCTTTGAAGTGCAAAGAGGAGATGCCCTTCCTGTCCCAGTTCCAGACTCACTACAGAGAGTTATGCAGCCCTTTGTGTGGACACAGGATACATCCTTGTCAGAGTAAGTGAGGCTGGGGCCATCTCCACCCTCCCATCCTGCCAGGATGACCCATCAAGTCACACTTAAGGTCCCATTGTGAGTGGCTGTTTGAGGGCAATACACAAAGACCAGCTGTCACCCACACCAGGCAAGTGATTAGAAACAAGCAGCAGGCACCAAATGGCTAAAGTAGGAAAATGTCAACTTTTAAAAGTGGCGTTTCCAGAATTGCAATTTAGAACCCAACTTCACCATAAGTTGTTATTTTAAATTGTGATTCCTGAGACACCAAACATGAAAAGTTTATCTCTTCCAGATTGTGAAGTACACTTATAAGATGTAATACGGTAATGCCAATGTTGTCCTATGGGACAGATAGGCCCTGCTGTAGTGAAAAACAACTTTGGGAGTTTTTCAATACCAGGATATGTAAAGCTTAAAATTATATGTCTGACTTTTAAGTACATTGTTCCCTGTCCTCTGGGCTGTCCAGGGTCTACCTCAAATGTGACTTATATGTGTAAAAAGGGAAAGTTTGGCCCTGGCAAAAGCGTTTTTTTGCCAGGTAGACATGTTTTAGAAATGGGGTCTCTAGTTGGCAGTGGGTTTGCACTCTGTCCAAGTAGGGACCCTCACTATAGTCAGGATAAGGGAGATACCTAGTCCGGTAACCCCTGCTCCACCCGTTGGTAGCTTGGCACGAGCAGTCAGGCTTATTTCAGAAGCAATGTGTCAAGCATTTGCACATAACACACAGTAATAAGTGAAAATGCTACAAATTGATATCCCCCAGTTTTAGCAATATAGCCAATATTTATCTGTGTAAAACAAGACCAAAATGATAAACATCCAACATACAGTGTTAAAGATATGAATGTTGCAAGGTTTACTCAAAAATACAGTTCGTTGATGTCATAAGTTCCACCTGGGGCTGTCACGGCATCGTTATCAACAAAATCAACAGTTTAGGCTGGCCACAGCATCGCAGGCTAGCTACAGTGTCGGGGAGACCGATAAACAGTACCTTTGGAATTGCAGAGCATTGTGATCCTCGCGGTGAGCTCCGGAGAGTGGCATCACTGGTGTCAGTTCTGGAGTTGATGCAGGAGTCATTGGGCCCTTGAAGTTACAAGCGTTGCAGATCGAACTCTGGGCTCATGAAGTCAGGAGCGCTGGTGTGGATGACATCGGGGCTGCGATGCAAAGCGGGACAGTGCATTGAGCGGTGCCCACAGGTCACGGTGCAGACAGCGGCTCGGTGACGGTCGTCCAGCGGCATTGGTGTGGCCAGAGCTGCGGTGTGAAGGGGGGCGGTAGACGTGCGGTGTCTACAGTCAGCGGCAGTGTCGTTGCTGAAGCACTGTTGTCGGTAAGCCCAAGCCAGCGGTTTGGGACAGGACGGTGCTTTGTGACCCTCAAGAACTGTGTCCACAGGCCACGCTGCAGGCAGGGATGCCTGGTGACGACACAGGAGTCGATGGTGATGGCGTTGGTGGACCGGGGCTGCGGTGCGTGACGGGACGGTGCTTTGTTCCCCTCACGAGCGGTGTCCACAGACCACAGTGCAGGCCAAGGTCGCTGGTGTCAGCAGGAACGGCGGTGTCGGGGATACCCAGGTTACGGTGTGAGCAGGCGATGCCAGAGCGTGGGGCCCACCGGGCACGGTGGGTGCAGCGGCTCGGTTAAGTCATCTGCTGATGGCCTCGGCGAGACCAGTGTCGCAGTGCGAAGCAGGGCAATGCGACTATGTGTAGCGTCGGCAGGTCACGGTGCAGGCCAGCAGCGTCGTTGGTGGCGTCGCAGTAGTTCTCCTCTTGAACAGCACAAAACACACAGTTCCCAGTGCTGCAGGTTGAAGAAACTGAAGTCTTTGGTGTCCCTGAGACTTCCATCAGGAGGCAGGCTCTACTCCAAGCCCATTTGAGAACTTTCTCAAGTAGGACACATAGCAAATTTCACCCTTTGCACTCTTTTCAAAAGCAGCAACTGCAGGCCAGTCCAGTAAAACAACACAGCAATGTGACACTACTCCTCCTCCAGCTCTTCAGCTCTTCTCCTTGGCAGAAGTTGCTCTTGATTCCAGAAAGATTCTGAAAGTCTGGGGTTTTGGGTCTTCTTCTTATACCACTTTCTGCCTTTGAAGTTGGCAAACTTCAAAGCAAAGTCTCAAGCATTTGTGAGATCCTTCCTTGTTCAGGCCAAGCCCCAGACACACACCAGGGGGTTGGAGACTGCATTGTGTGAGCGCAGGCACAGTCCTTTCAGGTGTGAACGACCACTCCTCCCTCCCCTCTGGCTCAGATGGCTCATCAGGACATGCAGGCTACACCCCCTTTGTGTCACTGTCTAGAGAGAGGTGCAAAACAGCCCAACTGTCAAACTGACCCAGACAGACAATCCACAAACAGGAAGAGTCACAAAATGATTTAAGCAAGAAAATGCCTACTTTCTAAAAGTGGCATTTTGAAACAGACAATTTAAAAACTAACTTCACTAAAAGATGTATTTTTAAATTATGAGTTCAGAGATCCTAAACTCCACATTTTTATCTGCTCTCAAAAGGGAATCTGTGCTTTAAGGATATTCAAAGGCAGCCCCCATGTTAACCTATGATAGAGAAAGGCCTTGCACAGTGAACATTGAATTTGGCAGTAGTTCAATGTTAGGACATATAAAACACACTAGTATATGTCCTACCTTAAACATACACTGCACCCTGCCCCTGGGGCCACCTAGGGCCTTCCTTAGGGGTGCCTTACATGTAGTAAAAGGGAAGGTTTAGGCTGTGCAATTGGGTACACTTGCAAAGTAGAATTGGCAGTTTAAAACTGCACACACACAGGCACCGCAGTGGCAGGTCGGAGCCATGTTTACAGGGCTACTAATGTGGGTGGCACAACCAGTGCTGCAGGCCCACTAGTTGCATTTGATTTACAGGCCCTGGACACCTCTAGTGCACTATACTAGGGACTTACCAGTAAATCAAATATGCCAATCGTGGATAAACCAATAAACAGTACGATTTACACAGAGAGAATATGCACTTTAGCACTGTTTAGCAGTGGTACAGTGCCCAGAGTCCTAAAGCCAACAAAAACTGGTCAGAAAAATTAGGAGGAAGGAGGCAAAAAGATTAATGAGGACCCTGCAAAAAAGGGCAGGTGAAACAACATGGCAGCGTAAAACTGCACATGCAGGTTCTACATTGGCAGGCATTAGACATGTTTAAAGGGCTACTTAGGTGAGTGTCACAATCAGTGGTGCAGGCCCACAAGCAAATTTAATTTAAAGGTCCTGGGCAGATGTAGTGCACTTTACTAGGGAATTATAAGTAAATTAAATATGCAATTGGAGATAAGCCAGTGTTACTATTTTTAGGAGAGAGAGCACAAGCACTTTAGCACTGGTTAGCAGTGGTAAAGTGCACAGAGTCCTAAATCCAGTGAAACCGAGGTCAGAAATGTAGAGGAGGTAGGCAAAAATTTAGGGGGAAGACCATCCTAAGGTAGTCAGGTCTAACACTGTGTAATGCCAGTGAAAGTATTTAGGGCCAGATGTAGGTAAGTATAGTTTTGCGACTTGCAATTTGCGAGTCATAGCGACTTGCAAATTGCAACTCGCAAAACCAAATTCAGAAAGGTGTCTCAGACACCTTCTGCGGCTCGCTATGGGGTCGCAAAGACCCACCTCATGATTATTAATGAGGTGGGTTGCATTTTGCGACCCCATTGCGATTATGGGCACTCACGGGGATGGTGGCCTGCTGGAGACAGCAGACCACCATGTCCGAGACTGCTTTTAAATAAAGCAGTTTTTTTTTTCAAAGTGTAGCCCGTTTTCCTTAAAGGAAAACGAGCTGCACTTAGAAAAAAAATCCGAAACCTTTTGTTTCGGTATTTTTCAGGGCAGGTAGTGGTCCATTGGACCACTGCCTGCCCTGTATTTTTTATTTTTTTTCCAGACACAAAGGGGAAGGGGTCCCATGGGGACCCCTTCCCGTTTGCGCCTGGGTTACCATCCACTTCAAGTGGATGGTAACTGCGCTTTCATTTGCGACCGCAATCGCGGTCGCAAATGAAAATGCATACCATTGCGACTCGCAAATAGGAAGGGAACACCCCTTCCTATTTGCGACTCGGAAATGCATTTTGCGACTCGGTTCCGACTCGCAAAATGCATTTCAACATAGCAAAGACGCATTTGTGACTCGCAAACAGCGTTTTTCGCCGTTTGCGAGTCGCAAACGCTTTGCTACATCTGGCCCTTAGTGTCTTGCATGACAATGCTGCTCTGTTTCCTTGCTGTGTTGCTGCCTTGACAATGCACAACAGCTATTATCTCTGCTACGCTGCTTCTTTGTGGGATATATAGTTTCATTTTTATTGTCAAAATGATGGCCTCAAACAAATCAGCTCACTGTTCATTTCTAGCAGCTGGAGACATATGTACTGTGAACAGTAGAACTGGTGAGATGCCTCCCCATACCTTAAGTGACCCACTGTCATAGATTATGCAGAGTGGGTGATGATCACTCATGGTGGGTTGGGTACAGAGCATAGCTGTGAGCCTGTCCCTGCAGCAAATCTCTGTTGTGCACGGCTCTAGTTCATTCACAGTTGGTGTTGGTCATCACCAGTGTGTTGGGCTTAAGGCCTTGGTACAACTTTGTATTAAGTTTGCTGCAGTGCTACTGCTGCTGCTACTGAGGTGCATTGGAGGGAGCAAATGGGCGAGTAAATCAGATTAGTCCTGTAACAATACTAAGGGTGACCAAAATGTGCACACTTTGCATTTGTGTAATTAGGCTTACATTCTGGAAAATGATGCAAAATTAAAAAAAATTATGCACAAAGCAAAACAGGCATCTGGCACTACATTGTAGCACTAAACGCATCCTCATGCCAATTTTGGACGTTATCACTAAAAGAAAGTGCAAAAAAACTTCATCTTACTCTAACCAGCTAGCTAAAACCATATATTATGACATTCTATTATTATTTGGCATCTATAGGTGTTCTGTAATATACCAGTATCAGACTTTTCTCATCCCTAATCATTTTGCTGCTGTGGACCAAGAATACAGACACATCTGACTGATATTGACTTTATGGCAGTTCTCAGGTAGTATTCACAAACAGAGGTACAGGTAGCTTGTGACTTCAGTCTCTGATAGCATCAGCTTTATCTGAGTACTCCACACATCTCCTCCTTGACAGTCTATCCTCTTGCAGAGCCAGACACACAGTAGGCAGGCATATTTCTAAGCAGATGCATCATTCAGCACAATGTTCAGGCTTCAGGTAATTTCCCCTCACCTCTAAAAGTCTAGCTGATAGGCAGCTATCAGGCCAGTTAGAATAGCAGCACCAAATGGGGTGGTTTAGGTCCCACTTTTATACACCCTTTCTAGAAAGAGGACATGGATCCACTGTCTCAATTGTCGTGACTGGTTTGGGGTGGTTCTATTTCAAGTGTCTTTCTCAGTCGGCTCTCTCGACACAGCCTTTATTTAAAGAGATGCTTCTCAAAGCAGGTACCAGTGGGGCTGCCTCCAAGGAGAAGCAACCACCAAATAGGTACAATGAAATGTGAGATTTCTGCACCTGGATTTCAACAGTCTTTCTGAAGCAGTATGACAAAAGGGCAGGCCTGGCCTAGAAACTTCATCTTGGAGAACAGAAAGTACAGTGACACCTGCATGCACTTGACATACAAATACATAAATAAATAACTTCATATGCGAGGGGTCAGTAGGCCACGCTGACACAGATAGAAATGTCTGGTCACACATGATTTTTTTTAAAACACAGTACGCTGCCACCACTTCTTTATGTGTTAGTCCCAGGACAGGAACAATACTTTTCTGCCCACTATGATGGCACACTTGGTGCAGCCCTCCAGGTCACAACATAGGTCATTCAACTCACAATGTAGGGGGCATACCTAGGTTTTTCTCACAAGCTAGATTAGTGTGATGCCAAAATAAAGGTCAGGAAACTAGATTCACATGCAATGGGCACCTGGGACAAGAAACATTTGTTTATACTATGTTGGGGGCAATCCTGTCCCAAAAGCAAAATCTGCTCTTTTTACTGCAATTATTACAAGGAGGCAGAAACTAAGTGCAGGCATGTCAAATAGCAAGACAATTCTTTTTTCAAACATATTCCCCAATGATTTGGTATAAACTGAAACACTTGTTAGTGCCATTAATAGATGCATTCATATGTGTACAGTACACATATATGTCGAAGCACATACTGAATATGGGGAAACATTTTTTAATAATTTTTGTAAAAAAAGTTTTATTATAGTTGTAAACATAACAGTAACGCTGATATAGTAATTACTTTACTTAAACGGCTGTTCCCCCCTCCCTCCGCTCATGCTTCTACTTTTGTATGATATAGTTCACTGTTGGAAAGTCTCAATAGAATCGGCTGCAAAGTTTCTCCCTCACAAAGCATTAGGATTCAGGTGCAGTGTTTGATTCTGTGTCAGATTTCGAGGTAGTTATGCTTGCTTCTATGGTGGAAGCTTTTGGTGCTTTCATTTTTCCCAGAATTGAGTCCCATTGAGAGGCGTCGTCTCTGGGACTGTGCTCTCGTAGTGCCTCGTGTAGCAATACTGTTCCTTCTGTATCTGCCCATTTCTCTAATGTGTTTTGCCAACTGGTTATTTGTGGGCCTGTCCGGGACTTCCAGTTTGAGGTGATTTCTCGTCTAGCCAGGATCAGGGCTAGGTCTATAAACTTATTGGATATTATAAGGGCTGTCGGGTGTGGGAAGTCCCCTAGTAGAGCTACAGTTGGAGATTTATTCAGTGATCTATCAGTACAAGCTGAGATTTTTGCAAAAGTCTCTTCCCAGAATGCAGTAAGTTGGGAGCAGCTCCAGAGCATATGTATGAATCCTGCTGCGGGATCCGCACATCTGGGGCAGCCTGCGTTGTTTGTGCCGTAGATTTTGATGATCATTTGTGGGGTCAGATAGGCCCTGTGGAAGATGTACAGATTTATTAATTTGAGCCTGGCATTTCTGGATACTGAGAAGACATGTGAAGTGATCTGGTCCCATTGCACTTCTTCCCATGTGATGTCTAAATCCGATTGCCATTTGGATTTAAGTTTTGGTAAAGGCAAGCGTGTGCTAGCTTGTAGTGCTTTGTATATTCCTGATACCACTCCTTTCTGGTCTCCTATTGAGCAAATAACATTGCAGCTATTATGAGTGGGGGGTTCAAGGGTTCCAGTTCTCCATGCTTTTTGGGTGATTTTTATGATGGCATTATGGGTGATGAATAACCCGGGGGGGAGGTCGTATTGAGTTTGTAGTTCAGTGTAGGTGTGAAGTTTCCCTCCGCCGTATAGGTCTCCCAGTTTTATAATGTTATGTGTTATCAGTTTATTGAGACCTGGGGTGGTTTGCTTCCCTGAGATATGAGTCAGGCAGGACAGTGGGATTTCTGGTGCAAATGGAGTTTTAGTGCGAGAGCGTTTTAAGTATTGGGTCCAACAGTGTCTAGCTGACTCCCATTCTATCGGAAGCTGTTGTTTGGATTTCCGGGGGTTCAGTAGTATGCCCATTATCCTGTCTATTGAACAGTTTAAGGGAAGGCATAGTTGGAGGGTTGCATATTAATTTTGCGTTCCATTGTAGTTGTCCTGCCCAGTAATATATTTCCATGTCAGGGGCGGCTAGGCCTCCCTCGGCTGTAGGTCTTTGAAGAGACCGTATTGCTATTCTGTGTCTACTCGGACCCCAAATGAAATTTGTTGACATGGACTCCATTTCTTTGAACGTTGCTTTCAGGATTATGAGTGAGATGGTCGAAAAATAGTACAGCAGTAGGGTAGCACTATCATTTTAAGAAGAGAAATTCTGCCTGTGACTGTTAAAGGCAGTGTTTCCCAGAAGCGCATGTTGGCTCTAATCCCTCTAAGTGCTCCTTGTATATTTCCTTCTAGTAGATCATTTATTGAGTGGTAGATCTTTACTCCTAAGTATTTGAATGTGTTAGGTGACCAGGGAAGACCTCTTGTGTCATGAGGTTCTGGGGTGTCTTTGTGCAGTGGAAAAATGGAGGACTTCCTCCAGTTAATCCGGAGTCCGGGGACAGCTCTGTAATTCTCCAGCATTCTCATGGCCCCTGGTTGATCTGTTTCTTAGTTTTGTAGGAAGAGTAGCATATCATTTGCATATAGAGCAATGTGGTGAGTCCAGTTATTAATTTGGATGCCCTTATAGTAGAGGCCGGATCTTGCCATTTGGGCTAGGGGTTCTATTGCGATTGCAAAAAGAAGGGGGGATAATGGACATCCTTGTCTGGTGCCTCTTCCGACCTGAAATGGAGGGGATATGTAATTGCCTGTTCTTACTCTTGTGGTGGGGTTAGCATATAATAGTTTGGTCCATCTTACAAACCCTTCACCTAGTCCCAATTTTAGCATAGCTTGCTCTAGATAGTCCCATCTTAAGCTGTCGAATGCTTTCTCTATGTCGACCGAAATGATCGCCGCTTGTGGTAAATTCGGGGGCAAGGAGTTGATTACTGATATTAGGCGTCTAATATTTTGGGATGTGCTGCGTTTGGGTATGAAACCTGATTGGTCTTGATGTATCAATGAAGGCATATGGGGAAGTAGTCTATCAGCTAGGATCCGGCTTAGTATTTTGTAGTCTATGTTGAGCCTAGAGAGGGGGCGGTAAGAGCGAACATCTGTGGCGGGTCTATCAGGTTTCAGCAAGGGGATCATGATGGCTACATTGGTCGATTGGGGGAGGGTATTTCTATTCCATGCCTCTGCATATAATGTGCAAAGGTGGGGGGCTAGCCAGTCTTGGTACTGGTGGTAAAATTCTAATGGGAGCCCCTCCGCTCCTGGGATTTTACCCCTAGCCATACTTTGGATTGCAGATTTTATTTCAGCAATCGATATAGGCGACACTAGAGTCTAGTTTTCTTCTGTTGTCAGGTTGGGGATGGTCAGGTCTTCTAATTCACGTAACTGGGTGGTGTTTAATGTTCCGGTGGGAGGTGCATATAAAATTGCATAGTAATCGTGGAATACGGTATTTATCTCTTTTTGAGTGTAGACGAGTTTGCCCTGTGAGTTTTCGACTTCGACTATAACGGTTTGTTTTTTGGGGGGTTGTGCAAGCCAGGCTAGTAAAGCACTAGCTTTGTCCCCTTCCGAGTGTTGTCTGGTTAAATATGGTTTATAATCGAAGCAAGCAAGTTTATTACCTGCTTTGTGGATTTTCGTCCTGGTTTCAACTAACATGGGGTGTAAGTCAGGTTGTGTGAGGCACCTTCTTTACAAGTGTCTATGAGAGTCTTCCAATTGTAGAAGTTCTGCTTCTATTGATTTTCGAACACCGTTATTTTCGGCAATGCACTTACCGCGGATTACTGTTTTAAAAGTCTCCCATTCAATGGCCCTGGTAGATGCCGTTCCATTATTGTGTTTAAAAAATTCCAGTATAGCTGTATGTAGTGTGTATTTGAATGCTTCGTCTTCAAGCATTTCTGCTCTAAGGCACCAAGTTGGGATTGTAGGTCTCTATCTGCCCCAGGATAGAGAAGATATCAGGGGTTGTGATCAGATATCGTTCGGTTAAGATATTCGACTGCTAACATGTCGCTCTGTATTTCGGGGGATACCAAGATGGTGTCGAGACTAACGTGTAGATCGTGTACTGGTGAGTAATATGAATAGTCCCTTGAGTGTGGGTTAGTTGTTCTCTAGCTATCTATTAGTTGCCAGTGTTGTTGCCATTCCGTGAACAGTTTCGCAGTTTTTAACGATTGGTATTGTGACACTGGTGGGTGCGATCTGTCTAGGGTGTTACTAGCTATGCAGTTAAAGTCCCCTCCAATTATATTTATGCCTGCCAGGAGAGGGCCTGTTTCTAGAGATAATCTGTGTAAAAATTTGCCTTGGTCGTGGTTTGGCGCGTATACACCACCTATGGTCACTTCTCTTCCTCCTAGTCTTCTGTTTATTACCACATATCTTCCCTCTTTGTCAATGATCTTGTGGAGTATTTGGAAAGGGACCCCGGGGCGGATCCACACTAGTACTCCCCTAGCGTAAGCTGAATAGTTAGTGGCAATTATTTGGCCTCTCCATCACTTGATGAGGGCTTTAACTTCCTGCTCTATCAGATGGGTTTCTTGTAATAGGGCTATGTGAATCCCCCTGCGTTGGAGATAGTTGTGCACTTTATATATCGTTTGGCCATATTATTTAAGCCTCTTACATTCCAGGTTATTATTTTATATTGTGTAGTCATTATCTAGATTGATCTTGACTGTGTTGACAGGATTAATCGTGAGCTTTACGAAGGATGAGATCTGGCTTAATGACCTAGGTTTGGTTTGAGTTCCGCCAACTAAGGTGATTGTGTTTGCATGAATTGTCCCATTCCCAACTCTAACGAGAACTTTCCCCAACTCCCTCTCCCCAGGACCAGATAACAAAACTTTCCCCTTCCAAACCATTGGAACTCATCTTAAGTCCTTTTGGTGGTGGGTGGTGTGTCAGGGCCGAGAGCTTACACTCCGGGCCGTTCAGGGGACCCGGCTGAGGCATATCTGCTGCCCGTGGAGGAGTATTCGAGGTTTACTGTTACCTTGTAGTTGCATGGTGAGTTCTCCTCAGCGAAAGTTGTATGTAGGTAATGTTCACTGGGTAAGTTGGATATTCGCTGTTCAGCTCGTGAGGGGTTAGATGATTTCTTCTGCTGTTCTGGGGGTCACTTTTGGTAGATTAGTGCAAGTGTCTTGCGACAAAATTGAGAAGCTCCTGCAGCTCGAGTCGTGGTCTGAGGCATCTTCTGAGGTTTGCGAGTGAAGCAAAGTCCCTCTGCTCAAGGCCGCTGCTGCATCTACTGCCTCGCACATTTCTTGCAGAGATTGGTGTCTAGGAGGTGCTATTTCCAGTGCCCTTTTGGAGGATCTACCACATTTCCTGCCAGGTGTGTGGGAGGATCTGGTCAGTGTATCTAGAGATGTAAAGTTTAGGGTCTCCAGCCAGTCTCCCACCAGCTGTGGGGTTGAGAAGAAGTGTGTCTTGCCCTCATGCTCAACTCTAAGTTTGGCTGGGAAGAGCATTGCATATTTGATGCCCTTTTCATGCAGAGTACGTTTATAGTCATTATAAGAGGCTCTCCGGGTTTGAGTTTCTTTGGTGAAGTTGAGGAATATCATGATACGTTGAATATTTAGTATGATTTCCCCGTTAATCCGAGTTTGCGAAAGGATGTAGTCCCTGTCCTTAAACTGCAATAGTTTAGCCACTATCGGGCGTGGACTTGATCCTGGTGGGGGGGTCTGCCGGGAACCCGGTGGGCTCTTTCAATCGCAAAGAATGCTGAGAGGCTTGCTGTTGGGACTGTCTTTGAGCCAATTTTCTAGAAATGTTTCCATATTTGCCGCAGAGGATTCCACACCTTCCGGTACTCCGATTAGTCTCAGGTTGCTCCTGCGGGAGCGGTTTTCTGCGTCCTCAGCACTGGCTTCCAGTGTTTTGATTTGGGACGTTATCTCGGCCGTCTCTATGGTCATTGTCTTTTGTGTGGACGTCACCAGATTGAAAGTTTTTTCTGTGGCCCCCACTCTTTCTGTAAGTTTACGATGGTCGTCTCACAGCAGTAATAAGTCCACGGTTAGATTGTCTATTTTCTGTTCAAGTACGTCGCGAGATTCCTTTATGGCTTGTAGGACTGTATCCAGGGTTGTTTCTTGTTGAATTGGTGCATTCTGGGAGGCCAGGTGAAAAGGTTGTCTGGGCATCTTGTTGGTCGTCAATTCTTCTTGTTCTTGTCCATCTCGTTTTTTGGGCTTGACCATTTTATGTTTTCCGTAGGTTGGCGGAGGTATAGGATTAAAGTTGTGGCGATCTGGTGTACGGGTGTCTGGGTATTGTCGCCGAGGGGCTCACCTCGAGTATTGTGCAACTTTGCATCGGTGAATCGATCGATGAATATGATTTTAATGAGCGGGAGGGTTAGCTCTCAGTGTCACATTTATTGCAGCGGGAGCCCCTGCTGGGGCGCAAGCAATTTCAGGGTGCTGAGGGATGAGGTAGATTTCTGCTCGTGCGCAATTCTCCGGTGGCCCGGGAGACAACGATCGCAGTGTAGCTGGGGACCGTGTCTATGCCCCTGCAGGGGCAATTATCCAGGTGTGGTCATATGTGCAAGGTGGGGTTCAGTTTGTGATTCTGGGAGTTACTTAGGGGCACTGCCACTTTTGAAGTTTCTAGTGGTAGTTTCTCTGGAGTGCCCCCCAGAGGGGCTTTAACGCTTCTAGATGATGTCTGGATCAATTATTACTCACAGCCCTGGAGTTGGTGAAATGCCCTTCTTTATTTCTGGTTAAAAATGCCTTTTGCCCCCGTTCTCGTTGTCACCTTTCCGATCCCAGGGAAGTCGGCCGCCCCTGGTTCTCCTCGCCCCCTTGGCAGGGCAGCGACTCAGCACCCGTCCGCGAGGGGCCCCAGCCGCTCTCCCCCAGCACTCGCCGTGTTTATGGCCGAAGGTTCCTCACTGTGGCCGCGAACTCCCCGCTTTGTCGAGCGGGGGGCTCCAAGGGGAGTTGCTGTCCCTAGGTTCATAGGGTCTCTGAACTTGCGGTTCGCACCAGTGTTTTTTCTGCCTCAAACTTTCTGTCCGCTAAGCTCCACGTCCTCACCTGTTATTCACATTCACGCCGCTGTTCCTCACCTCCTGCCCAGGTTGGCTACTTGGTCACAATTCCTTCTCCGCTTCTGTTTGGCAAGAGGGGTCGTGTTCTCGGGTCCGCGGTTCCGAGTCGGAGTGCTCCGTTCTTTCATCCAAGCGGAGCTGGTTTCTCGACGCGGCCGCCATCTTGGGTCTCAGGAGTTGCAGAGCTTGTTTGCATTTTCTTCCTGTTTGTCCGAACAGGGGTGTTGTTGTTGCTCTGGTTTCTGCTCGGTAGTCCACTGGTGTTGGGACCGCCTTTGATTGGGTTATCTGGGCTTATTTAGGGCTAGGTTTCGCTCGGGTCCCGTTCTCGGCCCCAGAGCACCGCGCTACATGTGCAGCTTTATCTGCTGCTGGCCACGCCCACTCTCAACATTTTTTAATCATGATGCTTGTGAATATATCTTTTTTTAAACTCTCATCTGTCATCTGACATCACCATCTTTGTAGTTGTTACAGATGTGATAAATTCCGCTCATACATTCACTCATGGAGGAGCGGTAACAGGTCCAAGTCATGCTGGAAATCCTACTGTACACTGCCTTTGGCTGTGCACAGTGTTGGTTGGTGGCCCACTGTGGGTTGAGTGTCATAGACTATGCAGAGTGGGTGCTGATCACTCATGGTGGGTTGGGTACCGGGCATAGCTGTGAGCCTGTCCCTACAGCCAACCGCTTTTGTGCACGTCCAAAGTTCATTCACAGTTGGTGGTAGTCATCCACAGTGTGTTGGGCTCAACGCCTTGGTACAAGCCATGCCCTATGGCCACTATGACAGTGCTCAGTGAATGTTGGTTGCTGCAATGGGTTGGGCTCAAGCTTTGCAGCGAACCTAGCTTTGGAGCATAGTCTGTAGTATCTAGCTGCGTACCACAGATTTTGTGATTGCGTTATTATATAAATCTGACTTCTGTGATGAAAGCTATTGTAAAAAAAAACGAATACAAAAGATGTTTTCCTTTACACCTTGAAAACAAAAAAGCGAAACACATGTCACACGATTCTGACACAGATTTGTAGTCTCCAATAACTCTCTTTGACATGCTGCTCTGCCGAACATCTAGACTGGAATCACGCTCCACAGTGCGGACAGAAAATACAGATATTTTGGTACCGGTGTCTTCTGAAGAGGCCATGGAGTTACTGACTGCAAAAGTCACTGGAGAAGTGAAAATACAAGCCCAAGCAATCGAGGATATCCAACAGTGAGACAGCTCAGGAGTAATGTGTGCAGTACTTTACATGTGAGCAAGGGCTCTCTTCAGTTGAGTGAATGAATGCATATTTATAATTTAAAAGTTCATGGACCTGTTTGGACTCCTTTTGCACATACGTGGGGGTAAGTCTATTGACGTTTTAATACATGGGCGTGCTGCTCCAGACCAGCAACCTTCCCTTGCAAAAGAAACTTAGTAAAATATGTAAACACATGGGCCCATATTTATACTCTGTTTGCGCCGGATTTGCGTCATTTTGTATATGCAAATCTGGTGCAAACTTAACTCCATATTTATATTCTGATGCTAGACCCGTCTAGCGTCAAAATATTGGAGTTAACCTCATTTTTTGCCTGCGGAAAACTATCTGGCGTCAATGAGATACAAGGTAGGCGTTCCCCGGTAAAAAATTACTCTAAGGCCCTTGTGCCTTATTTATCCTCCCGTGCAAAAATCATGCATGGGAGGAGGAGGGCCTTTAATAATAGCGCTAAGTCTGCTTAGCGCCATTATTTAACGCATGGGGATGGGTGGTATGGGACCTGTGGGCCATTTTCCATGGTCAGAGACCAAAGAAACAACCCACAGGTGCCATTCCCTGCACTCAGGGACACCCCCACCCACACCTGGCGGACACCTAAGGATTGGGGGTCCTATCCCAGGTAAGTCCAGGTACGTTTTTTGATTTTTATTTTTTTTAAACTGCCATAGGGGGGGCTAACTTAGGCCCCCCTACATGCCACTGTGCCCAATGGCCATGCCCAGGGGACAGATGTCCCCTGGGCATGGCCATTGTGCTGGGGGCATGACTCCTGTCTTTACTAAGACAGGAGTCATGTCCATGGGGATTGTGCATCAAAAACATTACGTTAGTCAGGTTAGAGTCATTTTTTTTTACTCCAACCTGACTAGCGCCATTCTTTCCTGCACAACCTTCAGTTTGCCCTATGCCTCCTCTACCCGGTTAGCGTCATTCATTTTGATGCTAACTGGGCCTTAGCGTCAGCTTGAATTATTCTTTAAATATGGCGCCCGGCTGGCTTCCTGGAATGGCGCTAGTCGGCGCTATACTTTTTGATGCAAACCTGCACTAACGCAGGTTTGCGTCAAAAAGTATAAATCTGGGCCATGGATCGTTAATTATTCTTGGTGGTTAAGAGATGCCTAGGCTCACTTTGACAATTATAGACTGCATTCACAGTAAACCACAGGAAACCCACTAGTTATTCTGTTGAAATACACACTTATGGTGGTGGGTGTTAATGAACCCTCACCTGTGACAAAAGCCAGGGCCGAGCACATTCTGCACTTAAATTAAACCGAATGATGACAACTGTCCCACTGTGAGTGCATTTTCATTCTAGGACCTTGAATAAGAATAGAAAACCAATGGTTTTCTGGCTTTCCTATGCATATTTACCAGCACAATATTGTGGTAGTTGTGGTCTTTGATATTTTGGCTAAGATAGTTTTGCAGTGCCATATTTTTCTACACAGTGTTCTAGTATGCAACCTATCAGAGAACCTGGAACCAGTTGAAACGCTTCAAAACTACATCAGCAGCAGCAGGACGTCCTGTATGCAGCTTCATGTTTGGATACGGGCCCATTAGCTCAACTCATTAGAACAAAACCAATTGAGTTCAGTAAACACATACATTCCTTGTGATGTTGGATTGTTGGGTGCATATATAGTGAATTCAGACTGCAGTGTGAATAGATTGTGAATTCAGACTTTTCATATCGTATTCTCCGTCTGCAGTTTTGGAACACAAAGCTTGTGGTCTTGAAAGAGAAAGAGGTGGCATTTCTAAGGCAACATGAGTTGGTATTTGTGGGATTGGAAGGTGTGATCTGCAGTTTGAGTGGAAATGTTGTGTTTACTCGTGGATTAAATTATTATAGGTTAATAGTTAATCGGGCAAACATAGAACATTGTGAGATATAATGGTGTTACCAAGGGGCATTGCAGCAATTTTGAGAGAAATTCAGGGGCACATTTATCAATATTTCACAAATCTTAGCGCAGCAAGTCACCTTGCTGTACTGCTTGAAAGGAAAAGGGCAGGAATGAGGCATATTTAACATAATATGGCATATTCCTGTCCTTTCCTTGTTCTAGCACTCTTTTGGCTGCCTAGTGCCAATGCAGACACCCCTGCGCCGTGCAGCAAGGATGCCTGCATTGCAGACAGGATTGTTTTTGTGCACAAAAATAATCCTATGAAGCATTTTCCTCTTTCTAGATGCAGCACACATAGAAAGAGTTAAAAAACCTGGAAAAATAATGCTATTTCTCCTTGTTTTGCATCACCTGGGAACGCATTGCATTTTGATGCAGTAATGGTAAATCAAGGCATGAGCCAAAATCCATGGATGGATGCGTGGGAACACCCACGCTGCCTCCATTGGGCAGAGCAATGCAACGTGCTGCATTGCTTCACTGTAGATTTATCAAGCCATGCATGGCCACGCAAGGTGGCCTCAAGTGGCTTGGTAAATCTAACTTAGTAGTTGCTCACCCTTGAGCCCCTTTGCCTGGCACAAGGATGACAGAACTACTGATAAATATGCCCCTTATTTTCTAAAACAGTTAGGGGCAGATTTACAAGGCCCTAGCACCACCTTGCGCCACATTAGTGTCATTTTTTTATGCTAATGTGGCTCAGCACGGCAAAAATCGCTGTGCCATATTAACAAAGTGGCGCAATGTATGCATTGCGCCACTTTTCCACCCCTTGCACCACATTATGCCTGCACCAGATGGCATTAGGAGGCCTACAAAAATGGCGCAATGAGATCTGCAAGATTTCATTGCACCATTTTTGGTGTCATTTTTAATACCCGCTCAAAGCAGGCATTAAAAGGACGCACCCATTGAAGTCAATGGGCCTCCTTGCACTTTGCTGCAATAGCATCAAAAAGTTTTACGCTTGTACAGCAAGGCATCACAATAGCATCACATATTTTGACGCTATTGGCCAATGTGTGCCATGGTGTGCTGTATTGTAAATACGGCGCACCCATGGTGTAGTTAGGTGGCAGTGGGGAGGAGCACGAAGTCTGGCACATCAGTACTGATGCGCCAGATACTTGTAAATCTGGGCCTTATTTTGATAGAGTATCAGCTGGCCAAACGACAACGAACAACATAACTGTATGGTTGGCAAATTATTTGGAAGTGGGGTAATGTTCGTTGTAGGCCTCAAGCCCTGAATCAGTGGTACATTTCACAGCTTTGCCTTCATAACTGCATATATAATTTATACACTTTGATCCATATTTTTGGAAAAATGTGCTTCAAATGCACATTTTTCCCTATTTGGTCTGGGGATGGTGTAGTCATCTCGCGTGCTATGCTAGTATGCTCTACTGGCTTGCCCCAGTTGAATAATGGGATTAATGGGTGAACAACGCCGAGCTTGACTATGGGTAAGCAGTTTTAAATAATATATATAATAACAACTTTTCTGAAGTAGGATCCTCATTGTCTGATCTTGCAGCACGTGCACCCTGCACGTGAGTATTGATGCTTCTCTGTGACTCCGCCTGCTAAAATGAAAATAATGGGTCTTACTCAAGTACATGAAATCTTTCCTTCCCTATCTTCAGCAGACTGCAAGGTTACAGAGCAATGGCTGTTCTTCGTCAGTCTACTATTTATAGAGACTTGAATGAGCATTTCAACTGAAAATCCCCAACTTGTAGCCAGACATTTTATCTAGAAGAGGTATTGTGTGTCTTGATTAAATGCAGATTCCTCAAACTTCCTTATTTAGAAAGCCAGAGACGACAGCCTCCCCCTGCTCAGCTCTTGTTTATTTTTTCTGCTCAGGCTTTAAGATGAATAATGTGTCCATTTAATGACCCTTTCTATATCTCTGTGAAAAAAGCACTTTGTTCCCAGCATTCTCTTGACGGAGTGCACATATCACACGTATTTAACTAAGAATGATTGAAAATGTAGAGATGTATTTACATTTTGGTTTAGACACAATACTCAGGTAAAGTCTTTCAAACACAAATTCACTTATTATGCTGTAACCTTAAACGTCTTTAACCAAAGGTAACATTCGCTTCACGTGTCATAGCAACATATGAAACACCTTGTTCAAGAAATCCAGTAATACAACAGGCCCACGACTGACAGTTTATATGATGGAAGCTCTTGCCGAGGCTCTGTTAGCCTCGGGTCACAATCCTGCGATAACTCCCTCCCCTATAAAGACCGAACCGGACGATTTCCCGCCTTGGTACCTATCAAGAGAGCAATTCCCCCACGTGTCAGTAGGAGTCCGCTCCATCATTTATCACCATGCCACTGTGTTTGTGGAGCTCGCCAACAAATCCATGAGGTCGGTGACAGGAATCCTTCACACATGTCCTCACTCCAACAACTCCGGCTATCCTCCAATGAGGCGCATATGTGTCTGAAGCTGCCCTCACTGCCACGGCGTCCCTCCCTCACCAAAAAGACGGAACCAGCTGATTTCCACAGCCTCCCACATCAATGCCCAAATCACCCCTGCTTCTTTACACACAACATCTGCTTCCACAGTGCTAGAGCTAGCCTGACTTCCAGAACACCACTGAGTCCAGAATTGATTGCCTCACAGCCTTAAAATAATTCCTTCCCAACAAACTCAATGTCCCCCACTCCGGACTCAGCATTGCTACTAACATGCCCAGTACCAAACTGACACACAGACATTCAAGATACTGCTCTGATCACCCCATAAATTTAATTTTCCACTGTGAAAGGGAACCCTGTGAAAGTAGAACAACCTCTTCACTCGCCAGAAATTGCACTGAAGAACTTCTGAATATAACTCAGATGTGATGCTCCATTTCGACCTGCAGGAGCAGAGGAAGAAACTCTCACCCCGCCATGACGAAAACAATAAACCATAACAACCTCAATAAATTAAAACAATTAACATTGACAAACCTCTCCTGCTTCAATGATCACTGAAGTACTGGCTGGTAACTGCATGTCAGTAGTTAAACACAAACTTGAAATTGCAGGTGTAGTCTTGGAACACAACCTAGACCTAGCTCTCCCAACTGAAACCTGGCTAATAGAAACCCCACATCTGACCTAATAGGATACATAGGCCTCCACCTAGACAGAGCCAACAGTAAACCTGGGGCATGACAGCCTTCTTTAGAAACTTAATAAAGTGTGGAAATTATACCACAGAGCAAAAGCCTTCATTTGAATGCCTCTTCACCGTATTAAAGTCAAAGACCCTGCACCAGTCAAGCTTCTCCCCATTAATTAATTCATTGAACAACAAAGTTTCCGTGAAACAATTACATAAACTCTTCACTGTCAACAAAGCAAATCAAACAACAACATATTTCTTCGGAACTTTGATCTTCTCCGTGGAGACCAAAAGTACCCTACAGCGTCTCCTCTATTCTCTTATTGTGACAAGAATCTTGAACAGTTTTGCATAGCATGAACTCACAAAAAGGGAACCACATTGGAAGTTATAATAGCAAAAAGGACACGTTGAATATATACTTCATCCTACAGGTTGACTGGTCTGATTGTTCGCTCATCTTTTCTTAATTAACTTGGCAAGAACTGTTCTCAATGGACAACTAAAAAGATCAAAATTATGGGAAGAGACTTAAGTAATCTAGGCCAGGAATGCCTCACCTCAGAAAATGAGCAAGAATTTTAAGCCTTTCACATATATTCATTTGTCAATTATACTACCAATCACTCCGTCGAATCAGCGACAAAGATTGTAGATAGTCTGGCTTCTAAACTTCGGAAAGAACAAAAAACACAAACCTAATTGTTATGGTTCTGAAATTAACTGAACGAAGAAAGGAGAACCTGTGGAAACACAACATCTTCAACAAGTACCTATTCCAAATGACATCAGTAAGAGGAAACTACAAACTACACATCTTAGATTCTAAGCTCAGATCTTCCTAAAAACACTGGAGAAGGCAAAGAATCGTCCCTTGAAACTGTTGATGTTGTAAAGAATGGCACAGAACCATCCTATATTGTGATCACCAATGCATACAAAGAAAAATATGAAAATTCTCCAATTTTTTCCCTGGAAAAAAACTAAATGCAAAATGTCCCTAGAGAACTTTCCAAGTGACCAAAATGCTATGAGTCTAACCAGGAAATCAGAGAAATTGGAACACCTTCTAAAAAATTGCTCACTCGGACCTGATCGCATCAACACCCATTCTTCTAAACCTGTGGTTTAACCAGATCCTTGATCCCAAAAGCAACCAGTAGCTTTATTCTTATTCCCCAAAAGGTCCCCACCCCTTAACTAACTGACAATATTACTCAGCCTGTGGGAAACGCATCTTTAAAAGTAGTTTTGTATCTCTTTTTGATGTGAATGTCTAGTTGTTTTCCATTCGCCAATGTACTTCAAATTTAGTGGTTTGATGGTTATTTTCTTTCAATATAAAGGGGGTCATTACAACCCTGGCGGAAGGCGGAGAACCGGTGGTAAGACCACCAATGGGCTGGCGGTCTTACCCCAGCGTATTATGACCATGGCGGTTAGCGCCATGGCCATCCGCCGGTTCTCCGTTCCGCCCGCCAGGCTGGAGACCTGGGTCTCCAGCCCGGCGTCTGTCACTATACCGCTGGTGGTATTCTGACCCGGCTTACCGCCGCGGTTTTCCAGCGGTCTGAACCGCCATGAAAACCATGGCGGTAAAAACTATCAGTGCCAGGGAATTCTTTCCCTGGCACTGATAGGGGTCTCCCCCACCCCCCACCCGGACTCCCTCCCCTACACCCCCCACCACCCCTGCCACCCCCCAAAGATGGCAGGGCCCCCCTCCCCACCCCGACCCCCAACATCACTTCACTCATACCCACACGACACGCACGCAGGCACCACTTACACACTCACACACGCCAACATACATGCCTACATACACACACACAGTCAGACACGCACACCCACATTCAAACATACACGCACACATCCATACAGACATACCCACAGACATACACGCACTCATACCCATACATGCAACACCGCCGCAGGCATCCACTCACTCACACACCCCCTCTACATACACAGACGCACACCCCCATGCACCCACACAACACACAACCCCCCCTCCCCCCCCCTCACGGACGATCGACTTACCGGGTCCGACGATCCTCCAGGAGGGGACGGGAGCCATGGGGGCAGCTCCGACGACACCACACCGCCAACACAATACCGCCACGCCGAATCACAGGACGTGATTCGGTGGGCGGTGTTCTGTTGGTGTGGCGGTGAAGGTAGAGCAACCTCCACTTCCCCGCCGCCCGCCAGTATGGCTGTTGGCGTCTCTCCGTCGGAAAAAGGACGGAGAGCAGCCGACAGTCATAATACGCCGAGCGGCAAACCGCCACTACTGCGGTCTTCCGCATGGCGGTCCCTCGGCGGTCTTGTAAAAAGACCGCCGAGGTTGTAATGACCCCCAAAGTGTTTTGACACCTTTGATTCTTGTTCCCGCGATTGAAAACTAAGTAATAAGTAAATAAAGTTAGTTTATCCTCTAATTATGAATGACCCGCTGCATTCTGGTATTTGCAGTAAGTCCTGTTAGTGCACATTCTAAAGTTCCTTGTTTGGGGGCAACTACCTCAACCCTATAGTTATTAATTATCATGAAATTTAGCTCAGCAATAAATGGCTTGTAAATACCAGGGTGTGCGGGATCGTCTTTTATCGGGTGCGATAAATATCGCATCAAACATCGGTCCATTCGTAATAAGGTCCCTAGACATCAAATCAGATGGTAAGAGGAAAAGAGAGGCAGTCCATTTTTTCTTTAAATTTGTCTGACTTTAATAGTAATAACTTCATGTTCAAAAGTGTTTCATTTTAATATCTAATGATCCATATATTCACATCTTATTTGCCTTTTGCAGCATCACAAAAGAATGATTCTGAATAAATGGGTGAAACAGGCAGTAGTGGAAAGAGAGGGAGATTTTTATGGACTGAGTGCACAAACTAAGGGGCAGATTTAAGAAAAGTGGCGCTGCACCTAGTGCAGCGCCACTTTGCTTGCACCCCTTAGAATCCCCCTACGACCACCATGTGTGCGGCGTGTTGAAAAAATGGAAGCACCCCGCTCTGAGCAGGCGTTAAAAGTGCCGGAAAAAAATGGCACAAGGAAATCTCATTACTAACTGAGGAACGCCTCCCTTGCATACATTATGTCTGGCACAGGCATAATGTGTCTCAAGGGTTTACAAAGTGGTGCAATGCATGCATTGTACCACTTTGTAAATATGGTGCAGGGAAAATGGCATGTTAGAGCTGCCTTAGCGTGAAAAAAATGACGCTATGGAGGTGCTAAGATAGCGCTAGGGGCTCTTAAATCTGCCCCTAAGCATCTCCCAGAGTAATAAACTATTCACATATCAGTCTTCCAGCTTGTGAGAGTCCTGGAAATTTGTCTCTAACTATCCACACAGGTACAGGAGAGAGCTATGTGCCTTTAATAAATAAAAGTATATCGTGTACAGCAAATTATGTGCATTTAGTAACATGGAAATTCCAGAAGTTGCTACATAAGCCCTAGACATCAGAGACCAAAAGCCAGGAGTGACACACACCCCTCTGTGGTTCCGAGCTGTGCTGGGTGCTGCTTATGAGATAGTTATTACATGCACCACAGACAGCACAATCTCACTGTAAACAGGCACACTATTCAGGATGTACATAGTGTTCATGAAATCATGAAATGGCACCAGAGGTTAGTACATGAGCTTCAATTACTGGGGCTCAGTGAAGTAGCAGCAAACTCGGTTAGCTTTTCCCAAGCTATGCTGTCTAACTCACTGTTTGTGTCATGCTATAAGTTGTATTATTTAGTTAAAAGGAGCACAACTCTGTGGTGCAGAGTTCATGATACAGCTCAGGGTTCCCTACACAGACTCTCAGCAAAACCAAACATTTGCTGTACACCCAAGATTGACAATGTAGCAGGCTAGGACAATGCTACCATTAACAGACACCCATCACTCTTCCCACCTTCCCAGTTTGCAGAATACAGAGGGCACATTTTGATGGGTGTGCATGCTAAAATGCTCTAATTCATTTGTGCCATCTAGTCAGCTACCCTGCCCCTTCTTGCTGTCCTGTAATAATGGTGCTGAGGCCAATGTCATCCTCCAAGAAGTGAGTGGGAAAGATGCCCAGGAAAGGTGACAGCAGTCCCAGTGCCTTGTTCACAATTGGAACAGGCACTGTGGTATCTTAAATGCATCTTAGCCTGGGGATAGGTAAAACAACAGCCCGATCCGTCCTTGTGCAGGGGAGGGAGGTTTGCTGGCCATTTGTTTATGGAGGCACAGCCTCTTGTTAAAGGTGATTGCAGCCTCAGAAAATCTGACAGAAGCCAAAGGACCCAATTCTCAAAAAAAGTGGAGGAGGTTCTGGATGGGTGACATCTGACCCAATGTTTACTAAGATATGGCACATTTCTGCTCTGTCCTTCAACTGGTGCACTATGTGCTGCATAGGGCCAATGCAGGCTCTCATGCACCATGGTGTAAGGGTACCTCAGTTGCATGTATGATTGTTTTTGTACAGGAAGGTTTCCCTTCCTGCACAAAAACAATCCAGAGAGGTGTTTTCCTCTTTCTAAGTGTGCTGAAAAATGCAGCACACATTCGGAAGAAGAAAATGACAAAGGTATTTCGCCTTGTTGTGTCTCTGTCAGGAAGGCGCACAATTTTGATGAATTCCCAGGTTTACTTGTCTTTTCTAAATCTAGCAATGATCCAAAAAGCATGGGTGGATGAAAGCATGTAATGCTTTCCAAGAGCAGAGCAAATGCAAGGAAGCAACTCTTACTGGGTTATGTTACTCTGGATTTACCAAGCCGTACAGGGCCACTCAAGGTGGTTTTGCATAGCTTGGTAAATCTGACTTAAGGATTGTATTGACTTTGTGTCACCTTATGTGATACAAGGGCAACCCAATCCTTTGATAAATGTGGCCCCTGGGATTTTATTTCTGAACTATAATCAGTACTGTTAGGATATATAGGCCCTCATTACAACCCTGGTGGTAAATGCTGCCTACCGCCGTGCTGACGGCCGGCAACATACCATGACCGCTGCGGTATACCGCTACGAGTATTATGACCCACACAGAGAAATCTGCCACTATACAGACACCCACACAAGTCCGCCAGACCAAAGGTCAGTGATAAACTGGCGGTACCAAATCCCACACCATTACGCCAACAGGAATACACCCACAGTATCAGGACCCATGAATCACCGCAGCGGTCTTTCAACAGCTGTAAACCACTGACGGTACACACCGCCGTGCTCAAAATACACACACACTTACAAAACACTACGACATTGGACAATTCAAACTACACACACACGACACACACCACACCCACACACCCAATCAAATATAAAACACACAGCCACATTACCAACAACCCTTTCATTGAAAAAAAGATTGCCAACAGAGAGAGACACAAGCCAGGAGCACCCACTCAATCTGAGCCACAGAACACGATCACCCATACACCATCCTCGCACCTCACAGCACACACCCCAAAACATCACCCCACACATCACCCCACACATCCTCACACACATCACTCACACCACATCCATGGCACCCCAAAGACACCCCAGGTTTTCAGAGGAGGAGCTTTTCGGATCACAGGTGTAGCAGACGTCCATTGCAAGGAAGAAAGAGCTATGGCGGAGAATCATGTACAGGGTCAACGCCGTGGGACAGCACCCCAGAACACGAGATGACATTAGGAAGAGTTGGAATGACCTACAGGGGAAGGTGTGTTCTGTGGTTGCAAGACACCAGGTAGCTGTACAGGGGACTGGCGGTGGACCCCCACCTCCTCCCCTACAACTAACAACATGGGAGGAGCAAGTCTAGGTGATCATGCATCCTGAGGGCCTGACAGGAGTAGCGGGAGGACTGGACTCTGGTAAGTCAAATCTTTACTACTATATCCCCCACCCTACCTGCATGCCATCACAAACTCCTACCCCTACCGTCACCCCCATCACTCCACCACCTCACATATACCCCACGATCACAACCCACCCATCCCAATACCAAGCCCTGAATGTCACTACAATCCATGGACCCCCATCACAGACCTGCATGGACACCCATCACCACAGCATGCCCAATAGAGAGAATCACCTAGCCCACAAAATCGCAACGCATACAAGGCAAAGCTGACAGGGCAATCACAACCATACAGGGAAACACACCCATCCACAAGATGGAACACGCAAATACAATAACACTGCATTTGCATCCCCACAGGACCCCTATTCAACGTCACCGGAGAGGAGTTGCCAGCAACATCCAGTTCCCCCCCCCACAGACGAGGCCCACAGTGATGACAGCAGCTCTGCACGCCTAGATCACAATGACCAACCTGGCCCATCAGGGACTTCTGGACAGTCGGATACCCTGCCACAGTCCCTACCCACCACAGACCCTCCCCCTCGGGAAAAACCACCACAGCATCCACCCAGCAGACCCATCCCTCTGTCCCCAGGACACATCAATCAGCAGTGTGTCCACCACTACAGGGACCCCAGGCAACCCCACAAACACAGGACAATCAGGGACCGAGGGTCAGTGGCAGTGGGCAAACGCTTCAGGGGACAGAGGCACAGGACACCAGGGAAGCTGGGAGGACTGCTGTGCGACAGGGGAAGGACAGGCCCAGGGAACCCACTCTCCATGAGGCACTCACCAACATCCTGGGAGCATACCACCATTCCCGGGAGACGATGGGCCAGATACTGGTCAAGTTGCAGGAGACCCAGCGGCTGCAGGAGGGACAGTACCTGCGGATCAAGGAGGACCTCAAACTCATCTACACCATCCTGGTCACCATTGCAGGGGTGCTGGCTGACATGGCCAACACCATGAGGGGGGCAGTGGCACACCAACAGGCCCCTGACACTAGCCACACCAAAGAACAGCCCTCCACCTCCGCCGGCGCTAGTGGACAGGAGGCCCCGCCACAGGAACAACAGGCCACCAGCACCCCACCCCCTGCAGAAGATAACCATCCTGCAAACGGTCCCTGCGACCCAGGCAGAAGCCAGAGAACATGGCCACTGTTGTTTGGAATGAACCACTTGCCAGGAAATGGAGCACTGACAGGACCTGCACTAGAGAAGGATACCTGTGGGCTGGCGGATAGCTGCCATCAGGTCTGGCTCCAATTGGGCACACAGTTCTTGAATTGGGCCAGATCAAGTCTGTATGTCGGTATAATGTGTCTGTCCTCCATTGTCACAAGGTCCACCAGAGGTCTGTACACTGGAGGATTTCTCCATCCCATATTCATCCTCAGCGGTTGAAGCCTATGGAGGAAAACGGTGAGCAGAGGGTCATAATCACACATCTTTTGCAATAATGATGCATTTCTACATTTACAGAACCAGTATGTGAATCCAAGAGTCAGTTGCTGTGCCAATGTCTGCTGTGATGCAGTTAGGTGCCATGGCCTGTGCCCTCCTGAAATGGCGGCTGCCTGACCTGTGAGGAGGGACAAGTGGAAATGAGATAATTCTGCTGGCATTGTGTGCCATTGTGGTAGGCGGTTGACGACCTCCATGCAACTTCGCATTGGTTATCATTGGGCCCTATGGGTTCCGGAAGTCAATGGCGATGTACGCGGACGTGACTGCCATTTTCTATCTGTTCACTCACTTGATACCTGACCTTCAACAGGAGAGGACCTACACTGCAAGGGCTGCTGTGGCCTGTGTCTGGAAGCTACAATGGCTCATGTGTCTGGGGAAAGGGCCCCTGCTTTCACTGCGGAAGAGTTGGAGAGACTGGTGGATGGGGTCCTACCCCAGTACACGTTACTCTACGGTCCTCCAGACAAACAGGTGACTACACTGTGAGCATGATGCGTGCACCATGAATGTATGGAGTGCTGTGTGTGTAAGCCACATGTAGATGGGGCTGAGGCATCCTGGCCAGAGTGCTGCATGTATGGTGGTCAATGTATGTGCTTCAGGGGATGGGAGGGATATGGTGGGGCATGAGTGTGACGGTCAGGACGGTTAACTAATTCCCTTTACTGCTGTCTTTTTCCTGCAGGTCAGCACCAATCAGAAAAAGGGTATTTGGCGTGCCATCGGCAAGCAGGTGCGGACCCTGGGGGTCTTTGACAGGCAGAGCACCCACTGCCACAAACAGTGGGAGGACCTGCACCACTGGGCAAGGAAGATGGCAGAGGCCCCGCTGGGGCTGGCCTCCCAACGAGGAAGGGGTGCCCGTCATACCCCGACCCCCCTGATGTTCTGCATCCTGGCGGCGGCCTCTCCAGAGTTGGATGGGAACTTGAGGGCATCACAGCAGCCACAAGGGGGTGAGTACAAATTCAGATTCATTACTTTGCACACATTAAGGTTTTACCTGGATGGGGATGTGGACTGTGGGTGCCCCTAGGCCAGGGCTAACATGGCAGGGTAGGTCCCTTGTTGGGCAGGCTCTGAAACACTCCAACCCCAATAGTGTTAGTGGGCATCTACTACTGGTCAGGGCCCTGTTTGTTTCAGGTGTGCAGCTGATGGCGTTAGGCATTGTACCCCATGGGCTGGTGACTAGCATTGTAACTAGTAGTGCATGGAATAGTGCATAGGGCTGTTCTCTATGAGTTGTGTACGCCAACAGTAGTGTTGTTGCTGGTGTTGACCAAGTGTATCCTCTGTCTCCCCCCTCTTTGTTTTGTCACCCTGTTCTTGTGTGCATTAGCATCATCTGGTGGAGGAGCAGAGGCACCGGCGACGGAGGGAGCTGCATCCCACTTGGGCCTGGAGGCCGAATCCACTGACAGTGAGGGCACCAGTGGGACGGAGGCCGAGGGGAGCACCACGACGGGGACAGGAGGGGACACCACAGACTCCTCCTCTGATGGAAGCTCCCTGGTGGTGGCAGACATCTCTGTGCCCACCCCAACAACAGGTCCAGTTGCCACCCCCCTACCAGCACCGCCCTCCCAGCAGCACCTTAGCATGTTTCCCATGCCCGCTCACCCAGGAGGGTGGGCATCTCCTTCGCCCCAGGCACCTCAGGCCCTGCTGCCCTCAGTCAGGAGGCTATTGACCTCCTGAGATCCCTCACTGTTGGGCAGTCAACTATTCTGAATGCCATCAAGGGTATTGAGAGGCATTTGCAACAAACAAATGCATACCTGGAGGGCATTCACTCTGGCATGGCGGCCCAGCAGAGAGCATTTCAGGCTCTGGCCTCCGCACTGATGGCAGCCATTGTCCCTGTTTCTAGCCTCCTCCCTCCAACTTCATCTATCCAGTCTCAATCCCCTCAACCTCAGCCTATCCCAAGCATACCTTCAGACCAGCATTCACCCAAATCAACACACAGAAGTGGCTCAGGCAAACACAAGCACCACACTTCATCTCACAGGCACTCACACAAGCACCATCCCCATGCATACACACCAACCTCACACTGCCTTCACTGTGTCCCCCTCCTCCTAGTCGTCCACCTCCCTCCCAGTAGCGTCTCCACTCACACCTGCATGCACTACATCCTCATCCACTACCTCCATCACCAGCACGCCCATCACTACACACCCCTCACTGGCAATGACCACCCCCACATCCATGCACATGTCCCCTGTGTCCTCTCCCACTGTGTCTGTGACCCCTCCTCCCAAAGTACACCCACCCAACAACCATCCATCTCACAACAGCATCCAGCAACCAAACTCAGCAGACAGACACCTCCTACAACCACTCCCTCTTCCTGCACTCCCAGACCTGCTCCCTCTTCCTGCCCCAGTGTCCCTAAGAAGCTTTTCCTGGCAAACATTGCCCTGTTCCCTACCCCTCCATCCATCCTTTCCCTCGGGCCAGGGTGGCCAAAACCCAGCCCAGCACCTCAGCCACCAAGTCCATGTCCACTGTGGTTCCTGAAGCTGTCAGAGGCTCAAAGGGGGCACCCGTCAGCCCAGCCAGTGTGCCACCAACCCCTGCCAACACAAAAACCATTCCGCCACCTGGCAAAGTGAAGAAGGGGACAGCGTCCAGCAAGGGGAAGGAGCCACAACTACCCAGCAAGGCCTCCTCAGACTCCAGCTTGCAGACCCAAGGTGACTCCACCATCTGCCAAGGTGAGGAAGGGGCACAAAACACCAGGCAAGGCACTTCAGCCGTCCGATGCGGCAGCTGAAGGCCTGGTGGCTACCAGCACCACCAGCAGCCCTGACCCTAGCACTGCCGCTAGCACCGCCACAAGCACTGCCACCTGCACCGCCACCTGCACGGCCGCAAGCACCACTACTGTCAGCAGCACCAGCCCCAGTGGGCAGCCATCCGAGGCTGTAGGAGAAGGGCTGGAGCTTCCCCCCACCACTGGCAGCAATGGCACCAGCGCCAGATGCACTCTAGCCCTGCCTCCATGGACTACCATACATCCTGGTAATTGCAAATCTCGTGGCTCAGACACCCAGGTGAGGGACTGTGAACTGCCACACCCCAAGTGTTGCATCACTGGGCACAGAGCCCCCTCCAGAACCAGTGGAGAAAGGCATCCACTCACCCTATCCTTGGCAGAATGAAGCACACAGGGCACAAAGGCTCCTGCAGAACTAGTGGAGAAAGGCATCCACTTGAGAGACTGTGGCTTTGCACTCCCAGGAGCAAGCAGTGGGCAAACCACCCACTTGAGAGACTTGAGAGACTGTGGCTTTGCACTCCCCAGGAGCAGTCAGTGGGCAAACCACCTACTTGAGAGACTTGAGAGACTGTGGCTTTGCACTCCTCAGGACCAAGGAGTGGGCAACCACCCACTTGAGTGACTTGAGAGACTGTGGCCTTGCACTCCCCAGGACCAAGCAGTGAGCAAACCCACCCAACTTGAGAGACTTCAGAGACTGTGGCCTTGCACTCCGCAGGACATCACTGGGTGCATGGAGCCCCCTCCAGGAGCAATGGCGTTGTCCGATCTTCCGGCTGAGGTGCCCCCCTTCCTCGTCCCCCTGAGGTGCCTGTGTGTTTTCGACCTGATGCCCCTGCAGTGTTCTCTCCGTATTGAGGCAGGAGTCAAGTGTGGGCTTGGCCTATGAGTTTTGGCCCAGTGGCCCATGGACATTTTGAGTGGACAATGCACTGCCTTATGTACATATTGTATATATTGTAAATACTGTTTTTGAATTTGTAACGTATATCTGACTATTTCTAATATGACACTCATTTGTCTGAATTCCTTTTGTCCTTGCGTTCTTCCAGAGGGTCATGGGTGTATATGTAATGTTGATGCATGTGTTTGTGTGTATGGTGTTGGGGGTGAGGGTGGTGGTGGGGGTGTTGCATGTTGCGTCTGTCACTCTCTTTTTCCTCCCCACTCCCCTGTGTGCTAGGTGCAGTACTCACTGTGGTTGGCGCCGTGGCCATTCGTACTCCTGGTAGATGAGAAGATACACCAACACGGGTAACTTCTGTAGTTCGGGCTCCATGGTGTCCTAGTTCTTCCTTTGGTGTCCAGAGGTGAGTGGTTTCCCTTCTGTGTACTGTTTCTGTTGTGCTTTTGATGGGGTTGGTACTACCCCAAAAAAGCTGGTGGATGGGCGGGTTGTAATGGGGTGGGCAGTACATTGTCTTCCGCCTGGCTGTTGGTGGTGACCGCTGCGGTGTTTGTTGCTACCGCCGTGGCGGTCAGAGTGTTAAAGTGGCTGTCTGTGTTGACGGTTTCCGCCGTGGTCGTGATTCCATTTTCTTTTACCGCCGGCCACTGCTGCCACTTTAACACCGACCACCAGGGTTGTAATGAGGGCCATAATGTTTTGTTGTTGATAATTAGATACGCCATAAGTTTCTTGGTTGTGGCCCAAGATCAAGCCAAGGTGCTTATGTGCTGAGTTGCACTTTGCCAGCCAGGTTGGTTTGTGTGTAAATGAGCTGAGGGTATTGGGGTGTGTGTGGTGCTCTGATATTCATCTGCTATCCTATCTGTGCTGTGTTGGGCCACTGTGCAGTGATGGATGCGTATGCAATATTCACACTAATATGTTGTTTCATAAGTTCATTAATGTTGGTATTTAATATCAAGTGTTCTTAGCATGTTGAAATGCAACTATATGACGCCTGCACTGACATGTTAGTTCAAAGGTCTGTTGAATGTGATCTGTGGAAGCTTTGAGGATAGTTTTGTTTTCATGATAACCATTTAAGGCATACATGAGATATGTTATGTGTGTTCTAAGTGTACCCTTGGACTAATAGTCTTAGTAGTAAAGGTACACCAAATTATTAGCAGTCATTAACATTAAGAGGCAACCTGAATTGAACTGGTTATGAAATCCCAATAAATGGATCAAATTTGCTGAGCTGAGGTGCCCGAATCCTGAGCTATCCAGAAGTGTGGTTTCTCTGTAGCTCTTCATCACATTCAACTCTAGTGTGGCATCCAGTATGGAATGACAGTGGTCAAAGGACTAGTAATAAAAGATGCACGTACTAGGTGAGGAGTTTGGTCTGATATTTCCAGGACCCAACATGGCCAGACTGCAGTCATGAGAGAATGTGACCCTTGTTTAGATACCTGAGCAATGGAGCCTCAAAGCCTGCCAGATGGTCTTTTTTTACCTAGCAATGCCACCACCCAGAATGTCTAGCATATCACCCAGTTAAACCTAATAGATGCTGGAGCAGAAACCTAGTTCCCCATGCATTGATTTAACAGTTAAAGGCACCATTGGGTGAGGAGGCACAGCAAAACTAATGCTGTGAATAAATCCAGTACAAACACAAAGAAAGGAAATATTGGTTTATTTGTACCAAAAGAATACATAATGCAAAGTGATTTTTTTTAAACAGAACAATCCACAATGAAACTGCAGTGCACCGGTGATAAAAATAAAAATAAATAATAAATAATAAACAATGCCCCCCCCCCCCAGCATGTATAGAAACCAAGAGGCCGACCCTTTAATGAAATCAGTTTTATTTCTGCAAAACTTTGTGCTTCATTATAAACCTGAGCATGATCATTTTTAAGAGATTGCCATTCAGTGACTTTTAATGATATATACATCCTTTGCTGCGCTCGTGTGGAACAGTGTCACTAATGTTAAGAAATAATAAGACATCCCCTGGAAACGTGAAGTGTGGATTTTCCTGTTCATTATATTTCTCAAAGTGACAATGAAACAAATTCTATTTTAGGAAAGGCTGATTATCCTATCTATGATCCTGAGCATTTTTTATTCAATGACAGAGGGAGCTGCTTGAAGGGGCTGGGTACTTGATGCCCCTCGGTCTTAGGTGCACATAAGGTCAGGTACAAACACAGTAGCTACACCTTTGTTGACTAATTAACAATAAACTTTGGGCAAATGTTCTTTAATTAACACACCTTCAGCGTAACAAAAAATAATATGGGTTTCCCTACAAGAATCTTTCCCTGCAAATATCTTTGTAACCAAAGCAATGAAGATGGCACAGGATCAGTCGCTGAAATACAGGAAATACCACCATTGTCTTGGGCAAGGTTGAGATAAGAAAGGGTAGATGAAGGAAAAGCTGAAAACCCCTCCCTCCAAGGGCAAGACAGGGGCACACATAAGGGTGGGCGGTGAGCTCTGCTCCACTTGCGGAGCCAATGGAGTTTTTGGCACTACGTGCTCTGCTTGGAGAGCGGAGTTTGATCAAAAACTCTGCAAGCCCGGGAGCAGATCTCACTGCACTAGTGTTATGGGCCACACAGCACAAGGACAGATTATCCGCACTTGCACTGTGTGGCCCATAAATACTTTGCAGCCCACTTATGGGCCACACAGTGCAAGCGCAGACAATCTGTGCTTGCCCTGTGTGGCCCATAACTGGGCTGCACGTTCTTCAGCACGTTCGCCAGCTCCAGATACAGGCCTCCCTCCGTTCACTGTCTCTGCAGCCCAAGGGCAGAGGGAGGCAGAGAGTCAGGCTGCTGGAAAAGGCAACCCTGTATCCAGGCAGCATTTGAGGCAGGTAAGACCTGCCTTGTTTCAATTTCTGTTCTGTGTGCACACTGGGGCCGGCATTGGGAATGGAAGGTATTTGCATATGAGGGAGGGGATCTGCAGTTGAAAAAAAGGAAACATACAGTAAGAGCTCCACTTGAAAAGAACTTGTCTCCCCAGAGTCCCTGGGAAAGGAAGTGGTGTTATAGGTTATGGAGCTGGAGCAAGGAGCAAGGAGGGAGAGATGAAGACCTAGGAAGCATCAACTTCTGAGTGTAGTCTGGCAGCCCTGACCAGATGTGTGGCATGAGAGAGTGCATTAGAGCCCAGTGCAAGCAAGGCTAGGCACTTTGTGAAAATCTACCAGGATGCTGGTGGTGAGTTGGTTTGCTAATGACTAGTGCTGGCTGGGCCTTAAAGAAACGGTGGTTGGTGCAGAGGAAGTGATTAAATGGTTTGTGCAAGACAGAGGTGTGCCTGGCCCTCTGTAGCAAGTTTGTGAAGGAGGGCAGTTGGTGAAAGGAAGTGTGCAGGACAGGTGGAGACTTGTGCCTGATCTCGGAAGCGCTAAACAGGGTCTTGGCACCCGACCCTGCTTAGCGCTTCTGAGATCGGGCGCATAATAAGCCAGGGTGGTGCTGGTAGCCAGGAGGTACTATGCTGCACACGGAACTCTGCAGAATTCCATGGATTTTATAACTAACTCTGTGGAATCCTGCAGAGTAGAACTCAGTGAGCTCTGTCCGGGCCTAGTCACAGACCACCCTCAACTTGGAAAGGCGTGTGAAAAAAAGATCCCCTCTGCACTTTGGCAATGTGACAGTTAAATGAACACACACACAGACATTAATTCACACACACACGCCCCCTGTTAGTCAATGGGGGAGTTGGTAATCAAAATCAACCCCTCTCTAGTCAAGATGATGGATAACAATAAGAATTTGGACTCTCCATGCCATCAGGCAAGGGAAAGATTTTTTTAAAAACACCCTTCACCCTTGACTAAGATGGGGAAATAAAAAGTATTCACTACACGTTTTTGGACAAGAGAGGTGGTAGTGTGCAGAAATAGAAGTCATGTGACATTCACAATGAAACTGTTTTTTTTTTTTAAACTTCCTATTTTCATAAGAAAATTTCAGTTTCTAATATCGACCCAATGCTAGAGGTGGTGGGGTTATAAAATACAAACCTGCATCACTGTCAAAGATCTGGGGCAAGCTTGAGGCTAACACAACTCGCAGCCACCCATGTGCCAAATCTGACCAAAAAAAATCTTGCCTTGACCAAGAAGAGTAGAGAGTGGCCACCCCTTCATCAAGAGAGAGGGGACACAGTACCCCTTCCATAGGCAAGCTTAAATCAACTTCATTGCACCTCAGGAAGGTGGAACATGCCAACACTCTAAGTACTCATGGACAAGAAGGGGTGAGTAAAAAAAAAGCAACCTCCCACTCTTGCATAAGCCTGGTGGGTGGAATCTAACACAAACTACTCTTACCCACAGGTAAAGTGGAGGTGGGAGACAAATATACCTCTGCCATTGGGCAAGTCTAGGAAGAAGGGTACTAAATATTGGTCCAAAATTGGGCCATGTGACAGTGAAGAACAAAAAAGTCACCATCACATATTTGTGTGCAAGATGTCAGGATTAAGTTCAGAAAGGGCAAGTGATAAAAAAACAGAGTCCCTGATTACAGCAGGGTCTATAGTCACTCAAATGAAGGATATAGCAAATTTTACATTTAGCCTTAAAAAATGATCTTAGATACCTTCTAAGAAACCTTCCACATTCTTCAAGAAAACAAGTTCTCCTATGGTGAATGACATTCATGAAAACACTACCTCAAATTATGAAATACTTGTTCACAGCAGGTCTTGTAAAGTGTGTATTCATGAGTTCTAGTGTGTGCACATAGTCTCATAGATAGGGAATAAGGAAAGGTAGCGCAAATCACTCTGTTGCCTTACTCTGAGTGAGGGAGCATTTCTTCGGCTTTGCAATGGATATTCAGATGCAACACCCATGGATTATGACACATCCCCACATTTACAAGACCATGTACCCTGGGGATGCATCAAAAACTAGCATTCCCCAAGGGAGATGTAACAAGGAGAAATATATTTGTTTTCCTTATTTTTCCTCTTTCTATGTGTGCTGAACTCTGTAGCACACATAGAAAGAGGATAAAGCCTCACATGATTGTTTTTATTGTGCAGGAAGTCGCCCCTTTCTGCACAAAATCACTCCTGTATGCACCGCGTGCACCATGGTGGAATGGTGCCAGTGTTGGCACTAGGCTGCCAAAATGTCACCAGTGCAGGGGGAAAGGACAGGAATGTGTTTTTTGTAATGGAAGCAGGGTATTCCCGCCCTTTCATTTTAATGTAGGGAAGCACGGCAAAGTGACAATGTGCTGCCCTATGCTAAATCCTCATAATTCTGTACGGGGAGTGATAATTCTCTCATCGCAAAAAGAAGCCATTTTATTTGATTAATGAAACTTTCTGTGTTGCTCTTTTCTTGTAACTTATTTGGAAGTGAGACTCACCATTTGTTGCTTCTGAGTTGTTTTAGATTGAGGCTCCATGTTGAGAGGCCACATTCTTGACACTATTATGCATCTATCGCAGCTGCATAGGTTTAGCTGTGTACAACAGAAGTATTAAAGAGAGAATAGTATTTGCAGAAAAAAACTGCTCCAGGTTATTTCCAAAAGAAAACTTCACAAAGTTGTAAAGCTTGCATTATAATTTAACCTTAATTTTGAAGTAGCTTCTGCAGTATTACTAAAGGGTAAAAATGTGCTTTGACTGTGCAGTCAACAATAGACATATTACAAGACTTACCATGACTCTGAAACTTTATTATTATTAAAATTTCATGAGTATTTTTGTGGTCGAAAAAGGTTTGTACACACAATTTCTAAGAGGATAAGAACTAGTCATAGAAATAGAAATGTCTTATGTCACATTAGAGTAGCAACAGGCTTTTTATGTCTTTTCAGCTATAAGACTGTGACTCCTGATTATCATAAAGATAGTCTATGACATTGCCTAGGTGCTGGTGGATGTTCCTCCTGTGTGATCCTCTCTAACAACTAACTGATGGTTCTTTTCTCCTTTTCCCCTAGGTTCTTATCCTTCACTTGTAACAGTGGTGTCAGATAGTCTGGGAAACAATGTGAGATCTCCCTTAACCAATGTATAACACCTCCCCCATCCTCCAATGAAAATTATGTATTCATATGAAGAGAACACTAAAATCCCCTACTGTTGAGTAAAGTAGAGACAAACAACATCCCCACCCCTAAGCAAAATGGTTGTGAAGTATATATACCTAACCCTCAGACAAGCCAGGTGGCAATCAATGACCTCTCCCACTTTTCTGCAAGGAGGGATCACAAGTAAACAGCCCTTAACCCTTGCTCATGGTGGTAAAAAATATGCACTCTCCACCCTTGGGGAAAGCAGAGAGGTACACAAACACCCTGTTCTCCAGGAAGAAGGGTACTAAATACCACCTACTAATGCCTAAATAGTGGGACAAATAAAGACCTCTCTGCTTTTGGGCAAAGCAGAGGCAAGCTAATAAACCAGCATCCTTGGCAATACATAACGCTTTTACTGGGCCAAGGCATGGATAAAAAGTTCTCCAGGTGAAGGGCACTACATTTACTCTTCCTTTGGTCAATGGTGGCAGCAAGCAAACATACTAAGGGAAATACTATTAAATACGCAGATGGCCAAAGTGGAGGATACACAGACACTATCCTTCAGACAAAATCAAATATACCCCGTTGGACAGGGATGTAGGTGGTGAGAAGATTACATCAAGACCTTTGAAGAAGGGCTCAGGTTAAGTCCTGCTACTTCGCCCCTCTTTTTGCAGGATCCTTGTCCACATGCCCTGCAACATCTTTAAGCTATCCACACATTCCATCAAACTACAAACAGTTTGGTGAAATAGGCCCATAAAAGCTGACAGTTGAACTGGCATCCACCCTCCAGCCTCCACCACTGAAAGAACCTTACATGGAGGAAAACATTAAAAAGTGAAAGGGTAGATATGGTTACAACAAGGGTGGGCCACTTAGGCCACATGACATTGCAGGGTCAACCATGAAACATTGTTGAGGGCACGAATATTAATGAACTTTGTGCCCATAAAGAAAGACATGTAAACTGGTTGAACTGAACTGGTTAGAAAGGTCTTTGTTCTCTCTGTTTTTCCTCACATCGCCTCATTTTCTAACACTGTTAATTTAGGAACTAAAATTGATATGATAAGCCATGAACCATATTTGTATGTGTCTCAAATAAAACATTAGTATCTCACCAAATCAATGTATTAATTATCTTTATTGCTGATATACCGATGAAGTTATCACTGGAACCAATAAAACAGATTTAGACAGGTATTGGCAATAACAATAAGGTCTAGCTCCTTCCACCTGTGCTGCTATCAGATAAAAATGCCATCCATTATCTAGTTATTTATGACACTTTAAAAGCATTGCAATGGCATGTGTGTGTCACTGAAAGTTCACGATCAGGCAGCAGGATAAATAAACACACCTGTGTGGAGGGCAAACACTTTTTTTGTGGAAGCACATGAACTTATGTACTCCTGGTACACAACATTTGCACGGAGTCTAAGCCTCTCTCTTGGTGATACTAACAAAATTGTCTGTCGACAGCTGAGCCATCATGCCATATCATAAAAAGGGGAGTTCTATAGTTGAAGTGTGTGTATCAATGGTTATGAATGTGATGTGAAATTCACAAATTCTACCCTGCCATTCTCATTCAACTTTAACTCTCAATCCCTCCATCCACTTTTACCAACCACACATGCATACATTATCACGTTACATGACATAAAGTATCACACATTACATCTAAAATGAACAATCACTTATTCACATACTCACACTCTCTTCACAGATCATTTCAACCTCCGACAAGTGGTGGTAGGGTGAGAGTTGAAGATGCATTAGAACTTTGGGGGTTTCATGAATGTGCACAACCATTTTGAGAAATATGAAATTATGCAAAATACTGTAGCTATGCAGATTTCCTGACCTGCGAGAATTTGTTCTCCACACTTTGGGGCCGAGCTCTAGGTCTATCCCCACAGCCCAATTATATTGTTCCAACTGGACTGACAGGTGTAAACCTCCAAATTAGGAGGTTTCTGCTGGTCAGCCCAGTGGAAACAATGTTGCAGCATTGGCCTCAGCTCCTCAGGGAGCTTAGGCCAATGTCGTTGCACAGAGGGTGCCCCCAGCACCCTCAGAATGCGCACTATATGCTGTAGCAGACAGTGGCATTCTGAGGGTGGTGGGCAGGGGAGCCCCTGCACTGCCCACGACATGTTCCCCTGTGGTTCCCGATACTGCCTTTTCACCATGAAAAGGCTGGTGGAAAGGGAAGTTGTGATCAGTGTGGTGGTGTTGAACTCAGCACCGCTGTTGCTGACCACAACTTCCACCATTGTCAACCCATCGGGATCCATGATCCTGGTGGTGGCGGTCGTACCGCCATGGTTGTAACTGACTGTCAGACCACCAGGAGTGCGGTGGTCCAACCGCCACCACGAGCTTGGCAGCCATTGGACCGCCAAACTCATAATTGGGCCCTTTATCTCAAATACAAACCTGCGTGACCAGGGTTCTTCAAGACACAGGTTACTGCACTGGATTTGTGAGCTCTTTTATGCACATGTGTATGATGTAAATTGCACAAGAGCATATGCTTATGCATTTAAGCACAATCTGAGCACCTGAACCCATTACCTGTTTGACCATACTACATCAGCACATTAGCCTAAGAAGATCCTTGATGCTTTTCCCCAGTCTTTCTGGGCCATGCTAGCTCCACAGCATGATGGTTCCTATTGGATTACTATCTGATATTTGTATGAATACTTTGGGTACAGAAAATACAAATTATTTTCCTTGCAAGATTTATCTCCTGGAACATGGCTGCCTTAAAGACCTTACTAAATGGAAGTGAAAAAGAATGTAATTTGCTAATGTTTCCACAAATGGAGTTGGGAAGTGTTATAAGTACACAGGGCATCTGGTAGTTGATCACAGTACCGTACAATTTGTAGATTTAGAACAGATATGTGGTAAAGACCAAAGTTACTTCCCCAATTCCGTTATTTTCAGAGGAACCTATCGTAAAGAACTTGGATACTGTACTGTGAGACACTGTATTGGTGACTATGTGAAAGAGCAATAGATGATTTCTCAAAGTTAAGCAACCCACTGCATAGAGATAGGAGCCAATCTACCAATTAATTAGACTTTACCTCTTCAACAAAAGGCTTCAATAAAGCAATTTCTTTAAACATGGAATACAATGTACACAAGATTATCTTGCAACCACCTCACAGTTGTGGGACTTTCAAGTTCTCAATACCTCTCTCAATATCCTGTAAGCATGACTGACATATTTTAACTCTGAACTTTACGAACTTGGGCCTGGTCCTTCAATGGAACTTGTACAGTTCTATTACTTAACTTTAGGTTTCGGACCATAAATATGATATGATTGATTTCCAGCCTACATTTTATATTTTTTTCATGAACACAAACATTTATAAAAAATAATTAAATTGTAATGCAGACATTCGGAGAGTTCATTTGAGTCGAGCAGGTTGCTCAATTGTGGGGAACCCAGCTTGAAGAGGTCAATGACTGTTACACACAGGGATGTGATTGAGTCCATCTGAGCACAGTGACTGTGCCCTGGTAGCTAATAGCTGCCTCTATAGCCGTGTCGCCATCATGGAAGCAGCCCTCTCTGGAGCGACTGCTTCCTTCGTTGCTGCACACCTAGGCTGCTCATTATGGTTATGTACATGTACGAGGACTGGTGCATAAGGCTTTAGCTGCTAAAGCTGTTACCATAGTTTGCTGCTGCAATTTTCCCTCTACGATCCAACTGCCCTGCTACAGTAGCCCTATAGGAGCACCAGCCATAGCAACGATGGCTGCCTCTGTGGTACTATGCCCTATTTAATTTTTTTTATAATAAAGTAGGATGGTGTGGGGCAACATGGAATCCCACAGTGGGCATTTGAGTTTTAGGCCACTTGTGCATGTTTTGCACATTTTGACCTGTGTCTGACAACTAAACGCCAAGTTTTAAAGGTGCTGCACATGCAGTGGTCAGCTGTTTAGCAGTCCTTCGCCCAGAGTGAAAATATGGCAGCAATCCAGCACCATAAAACCATAATATTCTGGGACAATTCAAACACCCTTTCTTCTTACATCAGAGGGACCTCTAGTCACGGCATGAGGTATTCAACCCTTTCCACTGACCTCTAGTAAAGCTCAACAGATCCACACCCTTCACATGACGTCATAGGGAACTCTAGCAAAAAGTAAGACCTCTGCTGCTGGCATAAGGTGGAAGAAGTTGATAAAGAAATGATGGTTGAGAATGGTTGTGGAAGTGTTTGTGGTAATCAGCATAAACGATTTGAGGTTTATTTATTCTTTGGCAGTCCACCACAAAATCAGTGGAGATCCTCGTCTCTGCCCTCGCAGTACAGAACCATGTTTTAATGAACCCTGCCAAGTCAGCAGGGACTCTTTTGCCAACGGAACTGCTGCCAGTGTGATGGAAACATTTTCAACAAAACTGTATGCCTGATGGGTCACAATGTAGTTGCAGCCCAGTTATCACTTTTGTTTCTCAGACACATGTCCCCGATTCGGGTTTGTTTTATAGAAAGGAAAATAAACAGTGCTCCTGCATTCAGAGATGTTTCCCACTCCACATGGGAACATTGTTAATATCCCCTGCTCAGGCCTGACATGGGTTACATGCAGACATTGGCAGTCAAATTCTAGATTAAGGCCCTCATTCCAACCCTGGCGGTCATGGACCGCCAGGGTGGAAGGACACGGAAGCACCGCCAACAGGCTGGCGGTGCTTCCAGGGCCATTCTGACCGCGGCGGTAAAGCCGCGGTCAGAAAAGTGGATCCAGCGGTTTCCCGACGGATTTCCCCTGGCCCGGAGAACCCTCAGCGCCGCCATGGGGATTCCGACCCCCTTCCCGCCAGCCTGTTTCTGGCGGTTTACACCGCCAGAAACAGGATGGCGGGAACGGGTGTCGTGGGCCCCCTGGGGGCATGGGCAGTGCAGGGGCCCCCTAACAGGGCCCCATAAAGATTTTCACTGTCTGCTTTGCAGACAGTGAAAATCGCGACAGGGTGCAACTGCACCCGTCGCACCCCTGCATTCGGTGCGAATGAAGCCATTCGGAGCCGGCTTCATTGGTGCAGGGTCTTTCCCGCTGGGCCGGCGGGCGCACTTTTGGCAGTCGCCCGCCGGCCCAGCGGGAAAGTCGAAATGACCCCGCGGTCTTTTGACCGCAGAGCGGTCTTTCAACGGGGTTACGCCGCCCGCCAAAGTCAGAATGACCCCCTAAGTGTCCTTCCCTCAACGCATCAAAAGCTGAAGCCCTTTCTCATTTGGACTGCTGCCAATGAATGACTAGAGAAGGCTTCACTGCGATGAATTATCAGTTCTGCTACCTCTAAATGAGGCGTGGGGTTGGGGGCATTGAATATGGTAGAGTGGGAGCCCTTCCAATGTAAAGCCAGGCTCCCACTCTGCTGAAGAATAAATGCTCCCAGTGTCATTTACATAAGAACGTTTTTTTTGTTAATTTTTTTTTTTAACAAACATGCTGTTTTTGTTTATATGTTTACAAATGGAATGTGACAGCATTACTGAGTGATGGTGCAGTTATTGGTACGTATTGAGGGTTAGCAATTAATGGTTTTCCCAAAACGTAGTGATGGAGCAAATGGGTTCATGCAGTGAAACCGTTGTATTGATGGTGCAAATCTGGCCTTACACTCAATCTTTCTGAGTGAAAATGTGAACAAACATTCAAGATGAATGAGTGATGGTACAAACTTGAACATGTTCAAAACAAATAATTCTTGACATTTTGTAGGCTATCTTGGAACAATGATGCACACACTTTGTGTGTGGCTGGAAAAAGCATTGTGCTGGTAATATATAGTGGGCATTCTTAGAACGATCGTTCACAGCACAGATGTAATGTATGCACCAGTTTAACATTGGCAAGTGCCATTTCGTAGCACTATTACTACTGCTGTCTGTGGCCTCAGCGTGTAAGGTTGGTGTGACATGTCCGCACTGATACATTTTTTTCATACATTTATTCAGCAATCCATATTTATCCATGAACTCAGATAGTTACTCCTTCATCCATTCTCTATCCTTTATTTCACTCATCCGTCCAATCAGTGACTCACTGCTGTCACAAACGCACTCATCCATGCAACCACACTCACAACCGTGCCAATCAATGAAAATCCCTTTAATGTATAACCTAGCAAGTGCTGGTGGCTTTGCCAGTGCTTGTTTCAGTCTTGCATTACATTTTTATGTCTTTAAAGTTTCGTTTATAAACAGTGTAATATAAAATAAATTTCAAGCTCTTCTTGGTGTCATCTGACATATACGAATATGTGGATTTGAGTGATAGACTTCAAGAACAGAATCCCACATTAATGCATTGTGGTGCGGCATATGTTAAAAAACTCACAGACAAGCAAATTCGATATGCAAATTCACCCATCTATTTTTCACTGTTGAGATGCGGAGGTGAAATGAATTCGCTTTTTACATATATTTATTAAAGCCCATTCTAATTTATTCTGCTATTTTACGCTATCTCTGTCATGGTAAGTTTTTCCATGCAGTTGCTGTTTATAATATTAACCTTACTAAACATAATTAGCAACGCTGGGAAGAATGCATAACATGTTCCTGCTGTAGGAGTTCTGTACAGGCTTTGTCATCCCAGCGCTTCATAGTATTCTTTGGCACCTCGATGGAGCTTGTCAAAATATATTCTGATAACCTCTTCAGAGCAGCAGCAAGTACAACGCAGGGAGAATCTCCTGAGATCTGAAGACATATGGCAACGCTACACAAGACGCAGCAAACTAAAATAGCATTAATTCCATCCAAGCATAGCAAATTATAAATGGCAATTCTTTTTACAGTACAAAAGGGCTGTTTTATTAGTCAAAGAAAAAATGTTTTGTTCTAGGTGCGGCTGCCTCTTTGGAAATAGTGAAACAGTTGATTCCATGTTTTGTTCAAGCACAGTAGAAAGTATACCATTGCTTAAAAATGGAAAAGAACTAAAAGGGAGGCATTCTCCGAACACCAATAACCTACACAGCTTTCATGAAAAACATTTGCTTGAGCAGTATACTGCACATAATGTTTGCTAGCGAGTTATTTGTAAAAGCCTGTTAATTTAGTCTTTAAAGCTTCAAATTTCTGCCACAGCTTGTGTGATGTTGCCTTGACTGATTAAATTACATAATGAGCACTGCAGACTAGACATCTGATAAACTGGTAGACATATGGAGAGAGCAGATCATGAAAACGTATGTGGGTTTTAAACAGTTTGTGAAACAGAGTATTTTTGTTCAGCTCTTAGAGAAGACAGGGCTGTGTCTCACTGAGTTGTACCTTTCAGACTTTTGTGCAGTTGGGACATCGTTTTGCAATTTTGGGATCTTAGAAGTGGCGGCTGGTAATTTTAGTATGGAGGGAGGCAGATGGGACACACTCGCACGCATACACAATCACTCACACCCATTTATTTACACACATGTGCACACATCTATTCACAACACTTATTGCCAAATATTCAAACATACATTCATGCATGCATCAAACGATAATTTAAAAATAATATTGGCTGACCAATGAGGGAAGGCAGCAGTTCCAGCTTCGTCACAGAGTGGGATGGGGTGAGTGATACTGCTGACCCCACTTTGTGATAAGGTGTCACTGATTGACTCTTGGCCCTGGGCATTTCAGGGCTTAAAACTGAAGCACCCAGGTTCAAGGCAGTGGCTGATGATACTCCTTGTCACCAAGGGAGAGGGCCTCAAGGACCTTTGCTGAGCTGAGAAAGTCATGCCCACAGAAGCTGTGACATCCTCAGCCCAGCAAAGTTCAGCTCAAGCAGCCAGGAGCCTGCATATTTAGGCATAGTTTTAAAAAAGTTAGCTCTGCCTTTGCAGCATTTTTTTTACGCAAAAGCAGCGCTAACTTATCAGCATATTTATATTTTGACGCTAGAGAAGTCTAGCATCAAAATGTTTGACTTAGCATCATCTTTTGGGAGCGCAACCTCAATTTGTGTTGTTTAACGACAATGATATGCAAGGTATTCATTCCCTCCTAAAAAATGACGCTAGGCCTACAGTGCCAAATTTAGATCCCAACAGAAAGGACTGGGTCCAAAAAATGACGTCAAGTACGATTTGTCAGACCAAGCATTAAAATGAGGCCCACTACACTACTATATAAGAGAAATACACATAAGGAGCATTGGAAAGCAGCTGGACGCCATGGAACTGTTACTCTTAAAGCTCAGCACCCATAGAAGACGACAGCGATGATGCCAAGTGCCACCAGCGCCACTGCAGCAACCACAAACACCACCACAATAGCCACAAATGCAGCATAGAAATTGGGAGAGGATCTTTCACCAGTGTGCAAGCATCCTGGCCCTCCCTCAGGGAGGAAGAGGTTATCAGTCTCTACTGTATGAGGCTGAAGTCCATTGTATGCCTGCTCCACCACATTGTGCCAGACATCACAGCAAAAGTGAAGAGTCACACAGCAATTCCACCCGTGACCAAACTCCAGGCTGTCCACCACTTGCTGGCATCAGGTTCATTCCAGATGACTGCGGCACAAGTGGGTGGGATCTCCCAACCATCACTCTCTGCCTTCCTTACAAAGGTTCTGGACACCATCATCTACTCTCACCCTACCACATACGATTCCCCAACACCTAGCAACTGCAGTAGGAGACCAGGTAAGGTTTCTACCAAATTGCTGGCTGCCTGCATGTGCTGGGTGCAATGGATTGCACCCATGTCCAACTTGTCCCTCCTGCAGCAACTGAACACCTCTACAGAAAACGGAAAGCATACCCACTCCATCAAAGTGCATGCCATCGTGGACCACCGTGGAATTATCACAGCCATCCTTGCACAATATCCTGGAAGCATCCATGATGCTTACAACTTCAGGTACTCCACTAAAAAACAACAATTACAGGATGGACAATATGGCAATGGCCTACTTGTAGGGAAGATGCCATACAACTCATGACACACACAGCACACCAAACTTGTAGTACAAACAATACAAACATAATACCAAACATACATGTACAGGGAAACACAGATGTATAGACCACAACACATATGCCACATGCCACACTACAGTGCAGGCGATGCACATCACCCTCACATATGCCCATATCTACAAGTCCCTGGCACCATGAGTGACACATCATTGGATGGACAGGTGGAGCAATGCCCCCTATGAATACAGAAGCTGGACTCAAACAACTACATGTGTCCACAGATTGACAACGAAACACAGACCTTTCACACATGACACTTACCAAGGAATTTCTGTGCTATGTAAAATGCATTGGCCATTCAAACGTCAACATGGCACTGCCTCATGTTTACTATGCTGTTGAAATCTCAGGCACCACTGATATCTATTGCCTCCCGAGTGGTCCCATCACAATCTACATATCAGCAAACTATAATAGATATACTCATTGTGTACAACTTTCCCTTGTGTGGTGCATAGTGAGCACACATTAAAATACTACATCACCTTCAATGAAAGATGATGTGCAGGTATGGACACATCACAGCACACCAACAAACATTTCTGTAAATCCTACATCTCCATGCCATGATACAAGAGTACCAACATTGGATTGCGGCTGATGTACTGCTGACAATGTACAGAAAGAGGCCAGAAATGCATATGAATGAGGATACATAAAACTTAGCAGGGCCTGATTCCTGATGCAGGGCAGTGCTGAAAAGCACAGCATGCCCTGTCCTGTCTCACCGCTGTCTGAACAATCTTGCATACATCACGGTGCATTCCATATATCTGCCCCACACTGGTCTTATGAATCTCATGCACATACTTATGTCAGCCAGCAATTGCCAAAAACACTTTGTGCAAGGGAGGTATTTCAAGGTCAAAGGGGTGGGATTCACATGCAACACACAGGGCCCTACACCTGTTACATGGCACACAACACACAAAATAGGTACACATGTCCACGGATCACTCTTCTGCAGGTCTAAAGTGAAGGCACTAAGGGCGACACCTCAGAAAAGTTGGGCAGCATCTAAAGCAATGCTACTTTACTTGCGCACCTTAGCACCCCCTAAATCCAACGTGTGTGTGCCATATTCAAGATATAGAGCACCATGTCTCATAGTAGGTGCAATAGTGTCAACATGATGGATGCCTTTGATGGACTGTCTAGAATTATTGCCAAATATATGGTGCAAATCCTGCACAGTGCATAGGGGCACATTTAAAGCCATGGTGTGCCCCCATAATGTGTCGCAAAGGGTCACTAAGTGTTGCACTGCATGGATAGTGGCACTTTGTAAACATGGCAAAGTAATTTTTTGCCTATTTGGCCCACAATAGTGTCTACAAATATTAGGCTGTGCAAGGAGGTGCTAGGGCCTTGTAAATTTGGCCCCCTGGCTTAAATATAGGGAACACTGCACATATTTGGCATGGGTGTAGTGTCAGACAAAGATTACAATTACAATCACCATGTACATAAGGCACAACCCATGATCGGAAAGTGCACCACCACAGACCAATGCATCCACCCATTCAAACAGGAACACATACAATACCAGATGTAAGCCTAATACACCGCTCTACTCAAAACAAATATGGGCCATGGCACCTAGTTCTTAACTAATGTGCATGACAGACACATGTTCTCACATTCCTTTGTAGCTGACCAAGGTTATGGCATCCAGCCATGGGTCATGACACCTTTTGGAAATCCTACAACAGATGCAGAGCGGGCCTACAATGAAGCCCACATAAGGGCCAGAAATGTAGTGGAGGAGACATTTGGTCTCCTTAAATCAAGGTTCAGGTGCCTGCATCTTACAGGAGGGGGACAGTTAAATGCACCACGCCTAGTCTGCAAAATTATCCCTGTGTGTGCCATTTTGCATAACATTTGTCTACACACACATGTTCCCTGGGATGAACGGGTAGATCTCCCCAATGAGGAGGATGACAACAATGATATACAACTGGAGGAGGGGGAACAACAAAACACTGCTGCTATAATACACAGAAGAGAATTAATTGTGCAAAACATTTTCACATAGAACTGTACTCCAAGTATCATCATGTAAATAATTCAATAAAAACTTGTAAACTCAGAATGTACATGGCATACTCTTTTACACCATCCCATACCAATAGCAACTTGCCCATATCTTGGAAAGCATGACTAGACCACAACTGTTGTATACAACTTTGGAACATAGGCCCTGATTTAAGAGGGCCCAGTCCATCCTTGTTCAACATTAGCGTCAAACATCTTACGCTAATGTGGACCAATGATGCAAATATCTAAGCAGTAGAAACTCATAGTGGTGCAATGCATGCATTGTGGCACTTTGTAACACCTTGCACCACAAAAAGCATGTGACAGGTATTAAGGGCCATATTTATACTTTTTGACGCAAAACTGCGCTAACGCAGTTTTGCGTCAAAAAAATTAGCGCCGGCTAATGCCATTCTGAAGCGCCATGCGGGCGCCGTATTTATTCAATGACGTTAGCTGGCGTTAGCCGCCGGCTCTGCCTGGTGTGCGTGAAAAAAAACGACGTACACCAGGCAGTGCCGGCGTAGGGGGATATGGAGCTTGGCTGCCAAAAAATGGGGCAAGTCAGGCTGAGGCAAATTTTTTGCCTCAACCCGATTTGCGCCATTTTATTCGACTCCCAACCCCCATTGAAATGACTCCTGTCTTAGCAAAGGCAGGAGTCATGCCCCCTTGCCCAATGGCCATGCCCAGGGGACTTCTGTCCCCTGGGCATGGTCATTGGGCATAGTGGCATGTAGGGGGGCACAAATCAGGCCCCCCTATGCCCAAAAAAAAACAAAAAAAAAAACTTACCTGAACTTACCTTAATGTCCCTGGGATGGGTCCCTCCAGCCTTGGGTGTCCTCCTGGGGTGGGCAAGGGTGGCAGGGGGTGTCCCTGGGGGCTTGGGAGGGCACCTCTGGGCTCCTTCCGAGCCCACAGGTCCCTTAACGCCTGCCCTGACCAGGCGCTAAAAAACGGCGCAAAAGCGGGCGTACGTCATTTTTTTTGACCCGCCCACTCCCGGGCGTGAATTTTGCCTGGGAGTGTAAATACGGCGCACATGCCTCGGAGTCATTTTTTTAGACGGGAACGCCTACCTTGCATATCATTAACGCAAAGTAGGTGTCCACGCTAAAAAATGACGCAAACTCCATGGACTTTGGCGCTAGACGCGTCTAACGCCAAACTATAAAATGGAGTTCGTTTTGCGTTGGAATTGCGTAAAAAAAAACGACGCAATTCCGGCACAAACAGAGTATAAATATGCCCCTAAGTATACAAGGAGGGTGTATAGCCTGTAGGGGAGCAAAATGGTGCAGTGGAATCTAAGAAAAACAACTGGACCATGCAATGCTGCTACTTTTAACAACTGCTCAGAGCAGCTGTTTAAAGGGGCATACAGTTGGTACCAATGGGACCCTAAGTACTTATCAGGGTTAGGGCCAATATTTTAGATCTGACCCTGAACAGTATATCAGTTGCGTCAAATACATTACACACTATTGCCACATACCCTGTGCCATGGTGCTCAGTCTTTAAAATTTGGCACACACATGGTGGTGGCAGAGGGATGCTAAGGGGGGAAGAATTATGGCCCTGCACTGGCTGCTGCACCACTTAATTTTAATCTGCCCCATAGTTAGGAACAAAAAACATCTTTACAATTATTCACTACCACATGCATGTTTTGGTGGAATGTAGGCATTGTCTGTAGCTAATACATTTTACATTGCCACACATATCACACAATTATGTTAGCTTGACATATGCCTGTAGCAATCCTGGAAATATATGTGAAGAATGCAGTACAGATGTATGGGCTAGGTAGGAAAAGGCTGGCAAATACCTACAATGGTAGGTTTGTGTCTGCTAGGTAACCTGGATAAGTCTGAATGACAATTTCACACATGAATACTGATTACATACTTCTCAGTGCCACTCACATGTATTAGCAAGAGAGTGAGATACAGGGACCAAAGCACATAAATGTCTAGGTGTATCATACCCAATCATCTAGGAATGTACATGTGAGTCAAGCAATGTACTAACAAGTCACAGACCCTTGGAAAATTGTATATTTGAAGAATGACATAGAAAGCATGATTTTGTCATTCCCTGTACTCATAGCTGACATGAGTAATCATAGTACCAAAATCCACTCATTGGGAACGGGACCACAAGTATACAATGACGGATCCGGCACAGCTGATATTAGTTGCAGCATTCAAAACTCACTTTTTATCAAGCCCAGAAGCTGGTTGTGATTGGCTGGATCGAATGGCAGGTGGCAAGAGGGTCAAGACACTGCGACCACCCTAAGAGGCGACAGTGTGGCGGCATGGCAAATGAGAATTAGTAGAGAAGCTTGGGTCAAAACAGATTATGCCTAGCCTGGGGCATTGTCCTGATCACCTGAACGGATCTTGGGACCCATGGGGAGACAAGAGGGGGTCGTGGATTGTAAATGAGGCACTGGAGATGTACCCCGAAGTGTCTTGAAGGTGGGCTGGGAGCAGCCCGCGATGGTCCTAAAGCAGTGATAGTGGGCAAGGTTGAGACAGAGGATATGAGACAACAAATTGGTAAACACATTCCAGTACAGGGATGAGTGGGGGCCAAAAGGCGGCAGTGATGCCTCCCAGGTAGCAGTATGTTTGGTTGGGGCAACAGGTGCTATGCGCAGTTGGGGAGGTGGGCTGTGTAGAATCTGCAGCACAGTGTAGCAGGGAAGGGGGAGTGATGATTGAAGAGGGGTTATTGGATAGTTGTTGTAGTTTATGTTCTGGCAAGATAGATACGGCCAGTCAGCATAGCTGAGGCACACTGGATATTCACTCTCACAGTCTAAACCCTAGCCAGCTTTGGCCCAGCATCCCCAGGGTGTGGTCCATTAATCATACAGTGGGATGTCCAAAGTTAGTATGTCAACCCTAAGGATAATATCCTGGAATGTCAATACTCTAGGCAACAAAGTCAAACGGGGAATGGTGCTCAAGTACATCAAACTAGACTCCCCTGATATGGTTCTCCAACAAGAGACTCACCTCCTAGGTAATAGGTAGCATGCCCTTGCCCATTGGGGAAATAAAAAGACTGCTAATGTGGGCCATACCACCTCCTCTAGAGGAGTAGTAATCTTTGTGAGGAGAACGCTGCCCCTGGTCATTTGGAAAATATTGCCCGATCCGCTGGGTCTCTATGTGGTGCTCTCAGGGACCTGGGAAGGGGGCATCTTAACCCCTTCGCTGCCAGGCCTTTTCCCACTCCTGTGCCAGGCCTTTTTTTTGCCTCTTTGGAATAGTTCTCGCTTAGGCCCTCCTAACTTTTCGTCCACATAAGCTACCCATGCCAAATTTGTGTCCTGTTTTTCCAACATCCTAGGGATTCTAGATGTACCCAGACTTTGTGGGTTCCCCTAAAGGAGGACAATAAATTAGCCAAAATACAGTGAAAATTTTGTTTTAAAAAAAAAAAAGGGAAAAAAAGGCTGCAGAAGAAGGCTTGTGGTTTTTTCCCTGAAAATGGCATCAACAAAGGGTTTGCGGTGCTAAAATCACCAGCTTCCCAGCTTTCAGGAACAGGCAGACTTGAATCAGAAAACCCAAGTTTTCAACCCAATTTTGTCATTTTACTGGGACATACCCCATTTTTATGATTGTTTGTGCTTTCAGCCTCCTTCCAGTCAGTGACAGAAATGGGTGTGAAACCAATGCTGGATCCCAGAAACCTAAACATTTCTCAAAAGTAGACAGAATTCTGAATTTAGCAATGGGTAATTTGTGTAGATCCTACAAGGGTTTCCTGCAGAAAATACCAACTGAAATAAAAAAATATTGAAATTGAGGTGAAAAAAACAGCCATTTTTCTCTACGTTTTACTCTGTAACTTTTTCCTGCAATGTCAGATTTTTGAAAGCAATATACTGTTACGTCCGCTGGACTCTTCTGGTTGCGGGGATATATAGGGCTTGTAGGTTCATCAAGAACCCTAGTCACCCAGAGCCAATAAATGAGCTGCACCTTGCAGTGGGTTTTCATTCTATACTGGGTATACAGCAATTCATTTGCTGAAATATAAAGAGTCAAAAATAGGTATCAAGAAAACCTTTGTATTTCCAAAATGGGCACAAGATAAGGTGTTGAAGAGCAGTGGTTATTTGCACATCTCTGAATCCTGGGGTGCACATACTAGCAGGTGAATTACAAGGCATTTCTCAAATAGATGTCTTTTTTACACACTGTCTTATATTTGGAAGGAAAAAATGTAGAGAAAGACAAGGGGCAATAACACTGGAATCTTAGAGGAGCCACAAATTTTCTTCCACCGAGCGTTCCCCTAAGTCTCCCGATAAAAATTGTATCTCACCTGTGTGGGTAGGCCTAGGGCCCGCGACAGGAAATGCCCCAAAACACAAACTTTTCTCAAAGAAAACAGGTGTTTTTTCCAAAGTGCCTACCTGTGGATTTTGGCCTCTAGCTCAGCCGCCACCTGGGGAAACCTACCAAACCTGTGCATTTTTTAAAACTAGAGACCTAGGGGAATCCAAGACGGGGTGACTTGTGCGGCTCTCACCAGGTTCTGTTACCCAGAATCCTTTGCAAACCTCAAAATTTGGCTGAAAAAACACTTTTTCCTCCTTTCAGGGACAGTGAGTTCTGGAATCTAAGAGGAGCCACCAATTTCCTTCCACCCAGCGTTCCCCCAAGTCTCCTGATAAAAATGGTACCTCACTTGTGTGGGTAGGCCTTGTGCTCGCAACAGGAAGTGCCCCAAAACACTATCTGGACACATCGAAATTAGCAAATAGAAAACTACCTGTTTTTGCGGCGGTGGCACCTGCATTTTTGGTCCTGGGCTCAGCAGCCATCTAGGGAAACCTACCAAACCCAGACATTTCTGAAAACAAGACACCCGAGGGAGTCAAGGGAGGTGTGACTTGCGTGGATCCCCCAATATTTTCTTACCCAGAATCCTCAGCAAACCGCAAATCTAGCTAAAAAATCACATTTTTCCCACATTTCTATGTGGGATCACTGCACCGGGACACATTTCCTACCACCCAACGTTCCCCTTAGTCTCCTCACTTGTGTAGGTGGGCCAAGTGTTTGTGACAGGGAAGAACCAAAAACACGTCGAAATTGAGGGGGAACCGAAGTGGGTCCAAAAGGGCAGTTTGAAAAAAAAACATTTTTAGGCTGACATGTGCAACAGAAATTTTATCGGTATAGATGAGACAATGCTGAGTGGTAGGAATTTTGTGGATTACTGCAGATTCCGGAAGGTTCCATCACAAAAATGTGGGAAAAATGTGTGCTTTCCAGCAAAGTTGCAGGTTTGCAGGGCATGTGGGTAAGGAAATGGTGCGGGGTGCATGTGAAGCACACCACCCTGGAATCAACTGGATGTTTAGTTTTCAGATGTGTCTAGGTCTTGTGGATTTTTGTACATGGCAGCGTCCCAAAGTTAAAAAAAAGTGAAGCCCTCACCATTCCAAGTGGGACGATTTTGAGAGTTACCAAGCTCTCATGGCTCAAATGTCCTCTTGCATGCCATGGGATAAAATGTTTTAGTGTGCGGGGGAGAGCTGAAAGACTGTTAGCCCCTTCAGTTCAGGTGGGGGCATAACCAGGCCTATACTGGTTGGTAGCCACCACCCCACTATTTTCTTTTATTTTTGGTATTCCCTGGCATCTAGTAGACTTTCTGTCCCCCCGGGGTGTGGATCAGGGCTAATTGCCCAATCTCCCCACTGGTGGGCAGAACAACTCTGGCCCCATTTATTTGGGGTTGGGGTTTGGTCATACCCCCAACTTCTTATTTTGAAAAAAAATCTTCCCCAGTCTCTGCTGGGCTTTCTGCCCCCTTTGGGGGAAGATGGGCCTTCCACAATAGGCCAGTCTGCCCCCAAGGGGGGCAGTTATGGCCAACAGTAATGTGCCCCCATGGTGAGAGACCCTTGCCCAAGGGGCTGCCCCCTCCAAACAAAACACACACATATACACACACCAATCCATGGTGTCTAGAGGATTCTGCCCCCTTTGGGGGCAGATTGGCCTAACAAAAATAGGCTGATCTGCCCCCAAGGGGGGAAGAAATGGCCTAAATACAATTTGCCCCCCAGGGGAGCGACCCTTGCCTAAGGGGTCGCTCCCCATACATAAAAACATAACGTAAATAAAAAAATATATATATCCCTGGTGTCTAGAGGATTCTGCCCCTCTGCCTAATTATATTAGGCCAATCTGCCTCCGGGGGGGGGCAGAAAAGGCCTAAAAATATTTTGCCCCCCCCGGTGAGTGGCCCTTGCCAAAGGGGCCGCTCCCCGTATGCGTTAGTATATAAAAAATAAAAAATCCCTGGTGTCTTGTGGTTTCTGCCCCCCTGGAAGCAGCTCTGCCTAATTATATTAGACCGAATTGCCCCCGGGGGGGGGGGCAGAAATGACCTATAATAATTTGCCCCCCCCGGGAGTGACCTTGCCTAAGGGGTCGCTCCCCAAACATAAAAAAATAAAAGTAAACAAAAAAAAAATCCCCGGTGTCTAGTAATATTAGGCCAATCTGCCCCCGGGGGGGCAGAAATGGCCTAGAAATAATTTGCCCCCCAAGGAGCGGCCCTTGCCCAAGGGGCCGCTCCCCTTACTTGAAATAGCCCACAAAAAAAAATATTCCCTGGTGTCTAGTGGTCAAGGCCAATCTGCCCCCTCGGGGTGCAGAAATGGCCTAATAATGATTTACCCTCCCCCCCGGAGCGACCCTTGCCCAAGGCGTCGCTCCCCAAACATACATTTTTTTAAAAACAATAAAAAAATTATCCCAGGTGTCTAGAGGATTTCTGCCCCCCCCCCGGGGGCAGATCGGCCTAATAATATTAGGCCGATCTGCTCCCAGGGGGGGCAGAAATTATCTAATAATAATTTGCCCCCCCTGGAGCGACCCTTGCCCAAGGTGTTGCTCCCCAAACATAAAACAACAAAAAAAAAAAAATAAAGAACATTTTCTCTGGTGTCTAGTGGATTTATAATAATTTTAGGCCACAGAAACAGCCGTAAAATTATTTGCCCCCCTGGGGAGCGGCCCTTGCCTAAGGGGCTGCTCCCCTTATGTGTACATATAAAAAAAAATCCCTGGGGTTTCTGCCCCCCTTGGGGGCAGATTGACTTAATAAAATAGGCCGATCTGCTCCCATGGGGGCAGAAATGGCCTAGAAAACATTTTGCCCCCCAGGGCAGCGACCCTTTCCTAAGGGGTCACACCCCACAAATTAAAAATAAATAAAAAATCCCTGGTGTCTAGGGGTGTATCTGCCCCCGGGGGGGCAGAAACAGCCAAAAAATAAATTGCCCCCCTGGAGAGTGACCTTTGCCCAAGGGGCCGCTCTCCTTATCCAACAAACAAACAAAAAAAATCCCTGGTGGCATTTCTGCTGCCCGATCGCATCGCATCACAGGCTACTTTGACCCTTGACACAGTCGGGGGCCTGCAGATTGTGCACAGTGAACTGAGCTGAGGTGACAACAGTCAACCGGTGTTCATACATGCAATAATGGCCCGGTATGACCATTCAAAGTGTCACAGGCGCACTGATGATTAGGGTGCCATCAAGGCATGAGAGGACCCATCCAACCCACACAGATTGTGTTCAATTCCATCAATCTGCCAATAGCATCAAAGTTTGAGTCATGAACATTGAAAATGTATGTTGTTACTGAATGTTTCCGCACATGTCCCAACTAGGTGGACCAGGCTTGGTGCTGTCAATTTGCAGATGGACAAATGAGAACAATTTACATGATAAAATGTGTATGTGTCACATGATAAATTTCAACTTATCATGACCAGTACAAATGTCCCCACAATGTGAAACATGTTTTACGCACATATGAGTACACAGCTTTGGAACAACGGCCTACGTATAAGAGAGCTGGAATAGATATTTGGTATGTGTCCAATCCCTAAACATGCCACTGTATCATGCAGCACTTATCCGACTTTATATATGTATTTGCCTACAAAACATGTCACATATATACCTACAATGACACATGTCAGTACACCATCCCAAACATTTTGCATGCATGGGGAACCATACAATACATGTGTTACTTTGCATCACTAAGTCTGCTCCTTACAACATACCAGAGTGAGCACATACATGCACTCACATAGAAATGGCTTACATGATCTTGTCCCCGCCTCAGGTCAGCAACATCCTTTGCTAAAGAATTGTTAAGGGAATGATATACCTGAACGTTTATTGCATCTTAAGTTGTGATTTGTAATGTACAGTTGTAATTGTGACATGACGATGTGGTAGGCCCACAACATGAGTAGCATCACATATGTACACTCAGTACACATGTGTAAGCATGTATGTGGCAAAGAGTCTTCATACACAGGCACATTTGCAAACAGTATCAGTCTTCGCATGTATCACACACACATACAAACATATTGTAACACATTCCTTTGTTGTCAGTACAAAATTAAATGCACATGCTCCCACATGTAGCCATACCATACAAACTACATAGATGCATTGCCCCGGTAACAAGAAATGTGAATGTGGGTGCTCTGTCAGCCTTCCCTCCAAAATTGACTCATGCCCAGTATGCGCCAAAAACTTTGACCCATACCATTGTCCTACAAACATCGCACATGCCAAAAATGATGCACGGCCTCTGCGCGTTAATAGCACATTGACAGGCCTTGTCAGCCTTCATGGAAAAAATCAATGCATGGCCGTCATGCATCAAAAAAATGATCTCAGAAAACATGACGCATACACCCAGAAAGTGATGTACCAGGACTTCCTTGCTGCACACATGGTAAAGTGAATTTACTTTCACTTTTACTTTACAGTCTTTTTGTCTGTGGTTGTGAGAGGTTTTGTGAAGCTGGTGCTGGTTGAGGAGTGGTGGTTTCTGAGAGTTTTGTGCCGTGTCCTGTCGCTGTTAAGTCCAAATTGTTGTATATGTAAGTTTTGTGTAGTGTTATTGTCCTGTTATTGTATTTGTATTGTCAGGTGTTTGTTTTGGGGTAATGTACTTTCCTTGTGCCCCTAAGCACCCCCCCGCTGTCACCATGTGTGCGTTGTATCTAAGATATGGCACACCATGGCACAGGTTAGGGGACGATTGAGTCTTAATTTTTGACGCTATTGGTGTATGCATGGGTCATTCACAGTGCTATATATGTTTTTGGGTGCTCCCTATGTCAATCTGACTGACATGTTGTAGATGACAGAGGGTCATTCCTAACACTAAGTTGACAAGGTCACTCAGCTAAACAAGTGCAATGTGTAACAGTTGTTCATGCTAATCTTTGTTCACAAATCACAAAGCTTTGCTTTCCTGTCATGTCTTGCAGGCGGACCTCCAAGCTACACCATCAGTGAGGTTTCTCTTTTGAAGACCCGATGCAACCAGTAAGTGTCACCTTGTGTGTCACATGTACACATTCAGTATTGTGTCTGAGAGGATTTGATGTGTATTAAGCCATGTACAAATGGCATATGTGCCAATTTAGACACCATCATTGATCCCTGGGTATCAACATCATGTCTGATAGTATGCTGAGGATGTGGAATAATTTGAATAATGTCGAGGTGCCAATGTGTGCTGTTATGGATTAGTGGGTCTCAGGAAATGTTATGTATGCCCACAAACACAGTGATGTCAGTCAAGATATGAATCAGAGGTGCAATACATGGATGTTTCCAACATATATTTCACAGCACCTGTTTCTGCACTGTGGGCCACACATTGCACAAACTTAATCAGGACATGGTACAATATATGTACCTGTGTAGAACTCTTAAAGGGCCTTTCTCAAGTAAACACTTGCACCACCGGTTCTTCACTGCTCTTCAATAATGAAGTGAGGCACCAGACGTGCAAGGAGCTTTTTGAGAAGGACAACAGTCAGTTGAGAACACATGGAGATTTGCACGCTTCTCCAGATGGATTCGGTACAAGTCCATGGTTTGTAGCAAATAAGATGCGTGCAGATGAAACATCAGGTTTAACCATCATGATAGTTGTGAGCAAGCATGATCACATCAAGTGTGTAAGAAATGTGCATGGTGAGTGTTTTCTTGGTAGTTAGGAGGTGTATTAAGTTTGTGCACAGATAGGGGCAAATACCAGATAACAGGTGCTGCACCCAGTGCTGCACAACTTTTCTTGCGGTCCTTAGCCCCCCCATCCCTCACCATCTGTGTGCTATATATTATATGCGGCCCACCATGTCGCAGGGTATGTAACAATTGTTGTTAACGTTTTGATGAAAATTATGCACTGTTCATTGTTAGTGCAAGGGAATCTTATGCTAACCCTGGAATGTACACAGGGGTCCACAGTGACCAATGGTGTGCCCCCTTTTTATGTCAGCTCTGAGCTGGCATTTAAAGTAGCCAAAACAAATTGACTCATAAGAATCTCAAAGATTGCAGTGCAACATTTTGGCAGTCACCCTACCGGGGGAAAGCCACCCTTGCATACATCATGCCTGGCACAGGCCTCATGTGGCACAAGGGGTGACAAAGTGGCACAATGCAGAGATTGCACTACTTTGTTGATATTCTGCTGATAATTTGGCCTTGTTCTGCCTTATTAGCGTCATATTGATTATGATGCTAATGTGGTGCAAGGAGGCCCTAGACCTTCTCAAATCTTGGCCCAAGTGTGCAATTTTGGAGAGCCATTATCCTTGTGACCTGTGCAAAATACCATAGATGCTTCCTAGGCAGAGTTGTATGGACTTGGGTCTTGCTCTTGGTGTTAGCTTATTGGTTGACAACATGTATCATCAGAAAATGCTATTTACAATGAATGCTTGTTCTTCCTCTTCCCAACGCAGTTACTGATGACATGTTATTCTCATGTTTTAGCTGCCACAATGACTCCAGCCCAGAAACACTAATTCGAAAAATATGTTGAATGGTTCAGACACATCTGCAAGATCGAGGCTGGTTACCGGAAGGTGTCAAGGAGGTACCACACTGAAAATTCATTGGGGTCGTGGAAGGCTTTCCCACATGGTGGACTAGCTCAACAGCCTGCATCCACCTTCAAAAAAGGAGTGTCCTCTGCACCGAGTCCATGGTGCTCCATCAGGTCCCACCCCCTCAACATCCACAGCATATCTGATGCCAGCAGCATCACCACCACCATCTTCCACTTGCTCCACCTTTGAGGCGAAATGCGAAAATACCTGGACAAGGTCAATTCCAGGTTGGCCAGACTTAAGGCAGACAATGTTAGGATCTACAAGCTACTAAGGTACATTTAGAGGAAGCTGAAGAAGTTGTAGGTGTGGCCATTAACCACTTCCCAGGCCCATCCCTTCCCCAATCTGCATTGTGTATACTTTTAGTGGGTTTTAGGGAAATAGACATAGGTTCGGTAGCATAGAGTAGATTAGTTGTAGGATATGGTTAGTGTAGTTTAGGAGGTGGGATGGAGGCTCTTTTGGATTGGGGGTTGGGAGAAGTGTTATGTATAGGGGTATATGTTACAAAAAACAAAATACAAAAAATATACATGTGACTAGGACATAGGATTAGTTAGTACATGTGTAGCTTTAGTTCATGTTGTCCTAAATGTTTGTTGTCTCATAACGGGGGTAGGGGTAATGTTTATTGAGTGACATTAAGGCCCTCATTACAACCCTGGTGTCGGTGTTAAAGCAGCAATAATACCGCCAACAGGCCGGCGTAAAAAAATGGAATGACAACCATGGCGGAAACAGCCAACATAGACAGCCACTTTCACATTGTGACCGCCACGGCCGCAGCAGTAACCGCCAACAGACAGACGGAACACAAGGTTCCACCCACTGTATTACAACACTCCTATCTGCCACCTTTGCCAGGGCAGTACCAACGCTATCAAAAGCACGGCGGAAACAGGACTTGTAAGGGAAACCACTCACCTCTTGACACCGAACGAGGAACCAGGACGCCATGGAGCCTAAACTACAGGTCCTGCCCATGCTGGTCTTCCTCCTCTTGTATCAGGAGCAGGAAAGACGCTGTTGATGACCATGGTGAGTACTGCACCTACAACACAGGGTGGGGGGGAGGGAAAAGAGAGTGACACACACACGCAACACGCAACACGCAACACCCCCACCCTCACCCACAACACCATACACATAAATACATGCAGCAACATTACATATACAGCCCCTAACCCTCTGGAAGAACGCAAGGACAAAAGGAAATGATTGTAACAAGTGTAATCAATAAAAATCAGATAGGACAATTTAAAAAATCAATATATACAAATATGTACACCAAATACACAAGTCCAGATATTAATTAAATCATTGTCCGTGTATCAGTGTCCCAAAATGCATGGGCGAAGCCCACACAAGATAAGTGACTCGAAACGGAGAAAACTCTGCAGGGGCATCTGATGGAAAATAATCAGGCACCTCAGGGGGAGGGAAAGGGGGGCACCTCAGCCAGATGAACGGACGACGCCACTGCTCCACGAGGGCACTCCATGCCCACTGATTGGTCCTGGGGGGTGCAAAGCCACAGTCTCTCAAGTTTCTCCAGTGGGTGGTTTGCCCCCTGCTGTATCCTGGGAAGTGCAAAGCTACAGTCTCTCAAGTCTCTCCAGTGGGTGGTTTGCCCACTGCTGTATCCTGGGGAGTGCAAAGCCACAGTCTCTCAAGTGGATAACAGTCTCCACTGGTTCTGGAGGGGGCTTGGTGCCCAGAGTGCTTCATCCTGCCAAGCACTGGGTTAGTGGATGTCATTCTCCACTGGTTCTGGAGGGGGCTTGGTGCCCAGAGTGCTTCATCCTGCCAAGGATTGAGGTAGTGGATGTCATTCTCCACTGGTTCTGGAGGGGGCTTGGTGCCCAGAGTGCTTCATCCCGCCAAGGACTGGGCTAGTGGATGTCATTCTCCACTGGTTCTGGAGGGGGCTTGGTGCCCAGAGTGCTTCATCCTGCCAAGGACTGGGTTAGTGGATGTCATTCTCCACTGGTTCTGGAGGGGGCTTGGTGCCCAGAGCGCTTCATCCTGCCAAGGACTGAAGAAGTGGATGTCATTCTCCACTGGTTCTGGAGGGGGCTTGGTGCCGATAGTGCTTCATCCTGCCAAGGACTGAGGTAGTGGATGTCATTCTCTACTGGTTCTGGAGGGGGCTTGGTGCCCAGAGTGCTTCACATGCAGTGTGGAAGGTCCCATTCCCTCACCTGGGTGTGTGTGCCACGAGATTGCCTGGGAACTGGTAGCATGATACGCCATAGTGGCAGAGACACACTCCACCCTGCTGCAACTTCGCCTGCCACCTGCTGGGACAAACAGTGCTGGGAGTCATGCCTCATGGACGCTGGGCAGGGTCCAGGACGTCTCCTGCAGCCTCGGACGGCTGCCCACTGGGGATGATTGCAATGTCAGCTGTGGTGGCACTGTCTGAGCATGTCGCAGGGCTGGTGGCGGTGGTTGCGGCGGTGTCTGTGGCGGAGGTGCTGGCAGTGGTGCATGTGTCTGCACATGTTGAGGGACACAGCAGGACGTCCCCTGCAGCCTCGGACGGCTGCCCACTGGGGATGATGCTGGGAAATGTTGCTGAGGCAGCAGACGTGCAGGTGGCGGTGCTGGTGGCGGTGCAGGTGGCGGTGCAGGTGGCGGTGTCCACTGCCATACAGGTTGATGTTGTGGTTGACAGAAGGTGTGACTCTGGTTCCTCAGCTGGAGCCACCATGCCCTGTCCTGACCTGCTCTTCGGCTTGTGTCACTTCCCCACCTTTGATGTTGCTGCTGGTGTCTTGCCACTGTCCCCTTTTGGTTTGGAGGAGCCCTTGCTTGCTGGTAGGTGCGGCTTCTCACTCCGGCATGTGGGCACCTTCTTCACCTTGGCAGGTGGCGGAATGGCCTGCTCCTTGGCATTGCTAGGTGGCACACTGCCAGCCCTGATGGGTGGTGCCCGCGATGAGACCGGAGTTGCTGGGACCACTGTGCTTGAGGATTTGGTGGCAGAGGCGCTGGGCTGGGACCTGGACAACCTGGCCTTAGAGGAAGGACGGGGGAGAGGTTTAGGGAAGAGGTCATTGTTAGCCAGGAAAAGGTTCTTAGACACACTGGGACGGGAAGATGGAGGGGCTTTGGGAGTTGAGGAAGAGGGAGTGGTTGTAAGAGGCACACGTTTGCTGAATTTGGGTGAAGGTGCATGGGCCGGAGGCTGTTGTGAGGTGGATGGCTGTTGGGTGGGTGTGTGCCTGTGTTTGTGTACTTTGGGAGGAGGGCTCACAGACACACTGGGAGAGGAAACAGGGGATGTGTGAATGGTAGTGGGGGTGGTGATTGCACGTGAGCGGTGTGTGGTGATTGGCGTGCTGGTGATGGAGGTGGTGGCTGAGGATGTAGTGCATGCAGGTGTGAGTGGAGACGAGACAGGGAGGGAGGAGGAGGACATGGAGGAGGGGGACACAGTGAAGACAGTGGATGTTGGTGTGTCTACATGGGGATGGTTCTTGTGTGAGTGCCTGTGGGATGTGTGGTGCTTATGTTTGCCATGTCCACTCTTGTGTGTTGATGAGTGTGCATGCTGGTCTGATGGTGTGCTTGGGATAGGCTGAGGTACAGGGGATTGGGTCTGGGTGGAGGAAGTTGGAGGGGGAGGCTGGACACAGGGACAATGGCTGCCATCAGTGCTGAGACCAGAGCCTGAAATGCTCTCTGTTGTGCTGCCTGGCCAGTATGAATGCCCTCCAGGTATGCATTTGTTTGCTTCAAATGCCTCTCAACACCCTGGATGGCATTCAAAATGGTAGATTGCCCACCAATGAGGGATCTCAGGAGGTCAATAGCCTCCTCACAGAGGGCAGCAGGGCTGACTGGGGCAGGGGCTGAGGTGCCTGGGGCAAAGGAGATGCCCACCCTCCTGGGTGAGCGGGCACAGGAAACACACTGAGGGGCTACTGGGAGGGCGGTGCTGGTGGGGGATGGCGGCTGTACCTGTTGATGCGGTGGGCACAGAGGTGCCCACCAGCGCAAGGGAGCTCCCATCAGAGGAGGAGTCGCTGTCGCTGGTGTATGCTCCTGTCCCCGTCGTGGAGCTCCCCTTGCCCTCTGTCCCATCGGTGCCTTCAGACTCCGTTACTTCACCCTCCAGGGTCATGTGGGATGCAGCTCCCTCCTGCTCCGGTGCCACTGCTCCTCCACCAGATGATGCTAATGCATGCAAGGACAGGGTGACAAAACAAAAAGGGGGGGGAGACAGAAGAGACACGTGGTCAGTGCATCCAACACCACTACCGTTGGTGGACACAACACGCAGGGAGCACCCCTATGCACAGTGCAGGGGAAAAGCACATGCCCAAGCGGGACTCTGTCTAGACCCATTTCATGCACAGCTGGAACCCATGGGAGCCTGACTAGGTGTAGAGGGCAAATACCACCTTTGGGTTTGGACTGGGAATGAGGCTGCTTATCAATGGATCTACATTTGCGCATCCGCCCTGGCCTAGGGAAACCCACAGGCCACCACTCCCACCCAGACACCTTGTCAAGGGTGCAGAGTCAGCTGAATGAGAGTGCACTCACCCCCTGGTGGCTGCTGTGAGGCCCTCAAGCGGCCATCCAACTCCGGATATGCTACCGCCAGGATCCGGTACATCAGGGGGTTATGGTGGAACGGGCACCCCTTCCATGTTGGGATGCCATCCCCAGCTGGCCTCCGCCATCTTCTTGCTCAAGCGGCGCAGGTCCTCCCATCTTTTCCGGTAGTGGGTGCTCCGTCTATGGTAGACCCCCAGGGTCCGCACTCCCTTGGCGATGGTACGCCAAACACCCTTCTTCTGGTGGGCGCTGACCTAGAAGAAAAGTGAAGTTAAAATTGATGTTACTCTCCCGTACAGTTCTTCTCACAAATTGCTTAAAAACCTCCCACCCTGCCCCAGACATACATACACACACACTATCCTCACATGCTGGCCTGCCCCCCCTTCCATCTATGACACTACATACAATCATGTGCCATCCACCATGTTCACAGTGTACTCACCTGTTTGTCTGGAGGACCATGCAGTTGCGTGTACTGGGGGAGGACCCCATACACTAGTTTCTCCAACTCCTCCAAGGTGAAGTCAGGGGCCCTTTCCCCAGACACTGTAGCCATTGTCGCTTCCAGACACAGGTCACAGCAGCACTTCCAGTGTAGGTCCTCTCCTGTTGAAGGTCAGGTATCAAGTGAGGGAACAGATAGAAAATGGCGGTCACGTCCGCGGTGGTGCGCACCATCACCACCGGCGTACATCGTCATTGGCTCTTTGAACCCATAGGGCCCAATGTCAACCAATGCTGAATTGCGCTGTGGTCTTCGACAGCCTACCGCGACAGTGTACAACGCCAGCGCAGTTACCTCATTTCTCCTTGTCCCACCTTACAGGTCAGGCAGCCGTTATTTCAGGGGGCCACATGGCAGGCCAAATAACTGTGTCACACCTGTTTAGGCTAGGAATACGGACAAAGGCACATAGAAAAAATGTAACGTTTTTGCAAAACAGCCTTGTGATACCTAAGTGTTGTATGACCCTGTGCTCCATAGGGCTTGTCCGCCGGGGCAGGTAATGAGATGGCGGCATCCTCCGGTGTACAGACCACTGGTGGACCTGTCGACAATGGAAGACAGACACATCATTATCACTTACAGACTTGATTGTGCAACAATCCAGGAACTGTGTGCCCAGTTGGAGCCTGACCTGATGTCAGCTATCTGCCATCCCACAGGAATCCCCCCTCTAGTGCAGGTCCTGTCTGTACTCCATTACCTGGCCAGTAGGTCTTTTCAAACAGCAGTAGCCATGGCATCAGGGATGTCCCAGCCAATGTTCTCTAACGTGTTGTCCAGAGTGTTGTCTGCCCTGCTCAAACACATGCGCAGCTACATCGTTTTCCCTCAAGTGGAGGATTTGCCCACAGTGAAAGGTGACTTCTATGCCCTGGGACACATCCCCAACATCATTGGTGCCATTGATGGTACGCATGTGGCATTTATCCCCCCTACCCCACAGGAATGAACAGGTGTACAGAAACCGGAAGAGCTGCCATTCTATGAATGTGCAGATGATGTGTTTGGCAGACCAGTACATCTCCCATGTGAATGCCAAGTATCCTGGCTCAGTGCATGACGCTTACATTTTGAGGAATAGCAGCATCCCTTATGTGATGTGGCAACTACAGAGGCACAGTGTGTGGCTAATGGGTGAGCCTAAAGTCCCCACACAGTTTCATTTGCTGTCTGGGTATGGGAGATTCCCTAATGTTTGGAGGATATCTAACAGTTGTGGGAGTTTTTTTGGCAATGTGTGAGAAGAACTGTACGGGAGAGTAACATCCATTATAACTTCACTTTTCCTCTAGGTCAGCGCCCACCAGAAGAAGGGTGTTTGGCGTGCCATAGCCAAGGGAGTGCAGACCCTGGGGGTCTACCATAGATGGAGCACCCACTGCCAGAAAAGATGGGAGGACCTGCGCCGCTGGAGCAAGAAGGCAGCGGAGGCCCAGCTGGGGATGGCCTCCCAATGTGGAAGAGGTGCCCGTCGCACCATGACCCCTCGATGTACCGGATCCTGGCTGTGGCATATCTGGAGTTGAATGGGCGCTTGAGGGCATCACAGCAGCCACAAGGAGGTGAGTACACTCTCATTCAGCTGACTCTGCACGCTTGATGAGGTGTCTGGGTGGGGGTGGTGGACTGTGGGTTCCCCTAGGCCAGGGCAGACAGGCAAAGGTAGATCCATTGATTTGCAGCCTCATTCCCAGTCCAATCTCAAAGGTGGTATTTGCCCTCTACACCTAATCAGGCTCCCATGGGTTCCAGCTGTGCATGAAATGGGTCTAGACAGAGTCCCCCTTGGGCATGTGCTTTTCCCCTGCACTGTTAGTGCATGCCTTAGTGCATAGGGCTGCTCTCTGGGTGTTGTGTCTGCCAACGGTAGTGGTGTTGCATGCACTGACCATGTGCCTCTTCTGTGTTCCCCTCCCCTTTTGGTTTTGTCACCCTGTCCTTGCATGCATTAGCATCATCTGGTGGAGGAGCAGTGGCACCGGAGCAGGAGGGAGCTGCATCCCACATGGCCCTGGAGGGTGAAGTAACAGAGTCTAAAGGCACCAGTGGGGTGGAGGGTGACGGGAGCTCCACGACGGGGACAGGAGCATACACCAGCGACTCCTCCTCTGATGGGAGCTCCCTTGCAGTTGCCGGAACCTCTGTGCCCACCGCATCTACAGGTACAGCTGCCACCCCCTCACCAGCACCGCCCTCCCAGCAGACCCTCAGCGTGTTTCTCGTGCCCACTCACCCAGGAGGATGGGCATCTCCTTCGCCCCAGGCACCTCAGCCCCTGCCCCAGTCAGCCCTGCTGCCCTCAGTGAGGAGGCTATTGACCTCCTGAGATCCCTCACTGTTGGGCAATCTACCATTTTCAATGCCATCCACGGTGTTGAGAGTTATTTGCAGCAAACAAATGCATACCTGGAGGGCATTCATTCTGGCCAGGCAGCACAACAGAGAGCATTTCAGGCTCTGGCCTCAGCACTGATGGCAGCCATTGTCCCTGTGTCCAGCCTCCTCCCTCCAACTTCCTCCACCCAGACCCAATCCCCTGTACCTCAGCCTTTCCCAAGCACACCATCAGACCAGCATGCACACTCATCAACACACAAGAGTGGACATGGCAAACATAAGCACCACACATCCCACAGGCACTCACACAAGCACCAACCCCTTGTGGACACACCAACATTTACTGCCTCCACTGTGTCCCCCTCCTCCACGTCCTCCTCTTCCCTCCCTGTCTCATCTCCACTCACACCTGCATGCACTACATCCTCAGCCACTACCTGCATCACCAGCACGCCCGTCACCACACACCGCTCATGTGCACTCACCACCCCCACTACCATTCACTCATCCCCTGTGTCCTTTCCCAGTGTGTCTGTGAGCCCTCCTCCCAAAGTACACAAACGCAGGCGCACACCCAACCCAACAGCCATCCACCTCACAACAGCCTCCGAACCATGCACCTTCACCCAAATTCAGCAAACGTACACCTCCTACAACCACTAGCTCTTCCTCCACTCCCAAACCCCCTCCATCTTCCCGTCCCAGTGTGTCTAAGAAACTTTTCCTGGCTAACGTTGACCTCTTCCCTACACCTCCCCCAACCGTCCTTCCCCTAGGGCCAGGCTGTCCAGGTCCCAGCCCAGCACCTCAGCCACCAAATCCTCAAGCACAGTGGTCCCAACAACTCTGGTCTCATCGCGGACGCCACCCATCAGGGCTGCCAGTGTGCCACCTAGTGAGGCCAAGGAGCAGGCCATTCCACCACCTGCCAAGGTGAAGAAGGTGCCCACATGCCGGAGTGAGAAACCGCAGCTACCTGCAAGCAAGGGCTCCTCCAAACCAAAATGGCACAGTGGCAAGACACCAGCAGCAACATCAAAGGGGGGGAAGGCACACAAGTCGAAGAGCAGGTCAGGTCAGGACACGGTGGCTCTGGCTGAGGGACCAGAGTCACCCCTTCTGTCAACCACAACATCAACATGTACGGCGGTGGCCACCTGCACCGCCACCTGTACCGCCACCAGCAGTGCCACCAGCACTGGCACCTGCATGTCTGCTGCCTCTCTAACAGTCCCCAGCATCATCCCCAGTGGGCAGTCATCCGAGGCTGCAGGAGACATCCTGCTGTGTCCCTCAACAGGTGCAGACACATGCACCACCGCCAGCACCTCCACCACAGACACCGCCGCAACCACCACAACCAGCCCTGCGATGTGCTCAGAAAGTGCCACCAGAGCTGACATGGCAATCATCCCCAGAGGGCAGCCGTCCGAGGCTGCAGGAGACGTCCTGGACCCTGCCCAGCGTTCATGAGGCATGACTCCCAGCACTGTTTGTACCTGCAGGTGTCAGGCGAAGTCGCAGCAGGGTTGAGTGTGTCTCTGCCACCATGGCGTACTATGCTACCAGTTCCCAGGCAATCTCGTGACACACACACACATGTGAGGGAATGGGATCTGCCACACTGCATGTAAAGCACTCTGGGCACCACGCCCCCTCCAGAACCAGTGGAGAATGACATCCACTACCTCAGTCCTTGGCAGGATGAAGCACTCTGGGCACCAATCCCCCTCCAGTACCAGTGGAGAATGACATCCACTACCTCAGTCCTTGGCAGGATGAAGCACTCTGGGCACCAAGCCCCCTCCAGAACCAGTGGATAATGATATCCACTAACCCAGTTCTTGGCAGGATGAAGCACTCTGGGCACCAAGCCCCCTCCAGAACCAGTGGAGGATGACTTCCACTACCTCAGTCCTTGGCAGGATGAAGCACTCTAGGCACCAAGACCCCTCCAGAACCAGTGGAGAATGACATCCACTAACCCAGTCCTTGGCAAGATGAAGCACTCTGGGCACCAAGCCCCCTCCAGAACCAGTGGAGACTGGTATCCACTTGAAAGACTGCACTCCCCAGGATAAAGCAGTGGGCAAACCACCCACTGGAGAGACCTGAGAGACTGTGGCTTTGCACTCTCCAGGATACAGCAGTGGGCAAACCACCCACTAGAGAGTCTTGAGAGACTGTGGCTTTGCACTCCCCAGGACCAATCAGTGGGCATGGAGCCCCATCGTAGAGCAGTGGCGTTGTCCGTTCATCCGGCTGAGGTGCCCCCCTCCCCCTGAGGGGCCTGTTTGTTTTCCATCTGATGCCCCTGCAGTGTTCTCTCCGTTTCGAGTCAGGTATCTTGTGTAGGCTTCGCCCATGCATTTTGTGGCTGTCTATGTTGGATTTTTCCGCTATGGTCGTGATTCAATTTTTTTTCGGCTGACCTGTAGGTGGTATGACCACTGCTTTAATACCGACCGCCAGGGTGGTAATGAGGGCCTAAATCCTGTAAAGTTCAGACAATTAGGGCGGTCATTCTGACCCTGGCGGTTGAAAACCGCCAGGGCAGAGTGCCGCGGAGGCACCGCCAACAGGCTGGCGGTGCTTCTGGGGCAATTCTGACCGCGGCGGTAAGGCCGCGGTCAGAAAAGGGAAACCAGCGGTTTCCCGCCGGTTTCCCGCTGCCCCAGGGAATCCTCCACGGCGGCGCTGCAAGCAGCGCCGCTATGGGGATTCCGACCCCCTTCCCGCCATCCTGTTTCTGGCGGTTTTCACCGTCAGAAACAGGATGGCGGGAACGGGTGTCGTGGGGCCCCCTAACAGGGCCCCATTGAGATTTTCAGTGTCTGCTTGGCAGACAATGAAAATCCAGACGGGTGCAACTGCACCCGTCGCACACCAGCAACTCCGCCGGCTCCATCCGGAGCCGGCATCCTCGTTGCTGGTGCTTTCCCGCTGGGCGGGCGGCCTTTTGGTGGTCGCCCGCCAGCCCAGCGGGAAAGTCAGAATGACCGCCGTACGGTCTTCTGGCGGTTCCCACCAGGCCGGCGGCTTCCGCCGCTGGCGGGGGTCAGAATGACCCCCTAAGTGTCCATAATGATTGACGGTCTGGGTGTTCTCATGTCTGCACTGGCCAAGTTAGAGAAATGCCTTAGCGTATGCATTCAGTATTGATTTACATGTTTGACTATGTGTATCCCCTATGACCAAGGAGCTGTCTGATTGGCAGCGCTATAACATCTGCTACTCAAAACAGTTTTCAGCACAGTTCCTGACAGTCCGATTGTGTATGGATACAAAATCTTTGACAGGTAATGAAACAACATCAGTTCTCATCGAAAAGGTCTATCACAATCATTCTTGAAAAGATTAGCACACTAAACTCCACCTTATTTGGGGCATGGATACTGGTACGCTGGGAGTTGCCGGTCACAGTCTCAAATATGGCTCTTCTGTTCCTCACATTTTGTTGTACTGGTACAATAATCAGGGACATTTCCAGACACTTGAGTTCTGAACCATTCATGCCATATGTCAACTTGCATAGATATCTGTGCAATACATGTTTGGAAGGCTAAGAATGTTGGTTGTGGTCCACAATAATATTGGTCACCCTTGTCATGTTTGAGTCCTAGTGTGTGCCTTTGTGTCTGGCAGTAAGCCACACATGTTATTTGGTTATGTTCTCATTGACATATCTTCACACACTCCAGACATTCATATGAGATGATTGAACAGTGAAAAGAGCATGATACATGTGATTATGGTGATTTATTTACATGTGCAAGTTTTGTTTCCAAAGCAGTACAATGTCCAGTTCACTGATCCCACGAGAGATCCTGAGCCATCTGATGTACATTCAGAGTCCAGGGGTGAGCAACATGTCATGAGGCATGTGTAGGAGAAAGAAGTGTGCATTAGTGAGTAGGTGTCCAAATTGACAATAGGTAGGAATTGACACAATGACAGTCTTACAAGATAAGTCAACAATGGTAGAGTGAAGAGGGCACATTGCCGGCTGTCACAACACTGGCATGATCGTAAGCACAGAACTAGAGAGATACTGTCTATGTGGCAGAGACTGGAGCTACTGGGTGGTTTTACGTGTAAATGTTGTTCCTTCCACATCTTCATCCTCTGATGTGTGTGGTGCCTCCTGTGCCATGGGTGGTGCTGTTGTTGAAGTTGAGGGGGCCACACACACATCAGGTGATAGAGATGTGGAATCAAAGGTCCCGGCAGCTGCCATTTGTGGGAACACATAAAACATCACTGCAGCAAAGAGGAACTGCTGATTTCGCAACACTGCTGCTACATCACGGTGGTAGGCAGACATACTTTCCCTGAGGGAGGCGACCTCCCACTGTATGGACTCCAGGGCACGTTGTATAGCCTCCAGCCTGTTATCTATCATGCTGCTGCCACTTTGGGAGGACAATTGTTCAAGTCTCTGCCTCATGACAGCAGCTGTGTCGGCCAGGGACTGCTGGAGTTCACGTAGTTGGGAGTGGGTGCCTCTGATGGCAGCTGAGCTGTCCTTTTTGGGACAGAGGCACCTCTGCACTTCCTCTAGGCAGCCTGCCATGGTCTCCATCCCCATCCGCACCTGCTGTGCCTGCTCCTGCTAGACTTCTACCACTGTCCCTTGAAAGGTGATGTTTGGGTCCTCAGAGTCCAGGGCTGTGGCGGAACTGATTGATGCTGAGTGTTAGTAGTTGGGTGGTTCATGTGGAGACCGCACAATGCTGTGTATCCTCTTTGCAACTGGAGGTGGTGTCTGGAAGGAACCAAGGACATCCTGGAGAGTCTCTTCATTGATAGTCGGAAGCTGGTCATCCATGTCATCTGTAAAATCCAGGACCGGCAGGTAGGCAGGAGGTAAGACATCATCCTCTGCAATGGGAAAGTGAAAGGTCAACCTTTGACTGTGGTGTCTGCTGACATGGCTCATCGTTTACTTGCTACTGGTGGCTCAGGGAAATGTTACAGGCCCCCACATCAAGGCACACATTTGTGGAGCCACAATGGCACACTATACCACCTGAACATCATTTGTGTGTAGTCACCATTTACACAATCTAGCAGTCCAGAGTTCCCAGTGTGTCACACCCAGCTTGATATTTTAAACATGGTCTTCGATATATACACCCCTTTCATTGACTTGACTGTGTAAACTTTGCAAGACATGGGCTTTGTTCCAGATTTGTGCTCACTCCACAAGTGGAAATGTTCAGACATGCTTGAAATTTGTTCTTACAGATATTTGAGTTATTAAGTGACTCCTCTGCCACTGTACATGTATTGTTGAAGTAACAGTAGGGGTGAGCTGTCCACATGCATCCTCCTAGACACTTTGAGTGATGTGTCAGCATCCTGCACCAAACATTGCGAGATTCAACCACACTGTGCATATGTGAGCAAACAGGATTTTCTCCCTTTCTGCAAAACAACACTCATCTGTGCATCTCAGGTTTTCTTGTTGCATAGCTGCAAGGATGGCTGCATTGCTGGACTGAGTATTGTTTTGGTGGAAGGTATACATTCCTATTTGTACACATAAACTCAAGATGGTTCTTTGTTATGTTGTGAGGTGCAGGATGCTGAATACATGACTCTGGGGGCCAGGTTTACAATGCCCTATCACCACCAGAGCTTCACTTTTAGAAATGCTCCGGTGGTACTTTTCAGTGCTCTATTTATACAAGGAGGTGTATTGCCATTGTTTGCTGCATTACGCGTCCTTAAAAAAATGGGTCCCTCTAATGCACTTTTCTGCATCAGAGGGGCGTGCAATGGGTGTTGCAGTGGCCATTCCAGCACAACATCCATTACTTATCATGCTGCCCCAGATTTACAAGAAATCCAAAATTTGTGGCAGCGGCAATTACTGAGGCCAAACCAGGATTGGCGTTAACATGGCAAAATGAGAGATATACTTTTATTCATCCTTGTTGTTTGCTTTTTCCATGTGTGCAGCATTCTGCAGCACACATAGGAGAGGCACAATGCCATGGATGCTTGTTCATGTACAGCAAGGTGTCCGTCCTGCACATAAACAGCCAGCCTCCTCAAAGCAGACACCCTTGGTATGGTGCAAGGATGCCTGCATTGGTGCATGCAGCTTACTTCATCACCGGCACAGGGGGAACTGCAGGGGTGAGCCGTATTCCTGTAAATAAGGCACATCCCTGCATATCAAAAGTGGCGCAGCATGGGTATTTTTTGTGCAGCAGCACACTGCATCAATTTGTCATGAATCTGGGCTAGAGTTGCTAGGAGGAAATATGTGAAAAGGCCACCCAATTCCATCACTCTGAACACATGTGTGGTGAGAGGCAGACCTCAGACATTTTGAGGCTTGTTGATGTGTGCATGCAGCATGTTGGGACACCATGTCAAGGGTGGCATTGTAGTTGTGGTACTGAGAACAGACATTGTAGTAATCCTATTGTGGACTACTTTCAATGTGTGTTGCAATCATCGACAAAGATTGTAAGTGACAGACAGCATTGTTGTTAGTAGATTTAGCTGGTTGTGTTCCTGCATTAGGACAGACAAGAGGGACACCGCTATACCATGTAAGTTGCGTGGTAATGTTGGTGAGGTCCCTCATTATTTTGGGACTTACCAATGTTAGTATAGAGATGCATTGAATATCTGTGAGAAGCACAAATCCCTGGACATTTTAACTGATGCTGCACAGAGGAGCAAGCAGAGCTGTTGCACTGCATGCTTCTTCATCAATGGGTATATATGTGCCAGTATATCCAGACACAGACAACGTAGTGCTGTGACCAAACATGTAAACTTTTTTGACTTGTACTTGAGTGGTGGATAGTGATAGGTTGTACTTGACATGCCAAGGTGAATCACCTCGCATTCCTTATCCTGGCATTCTTTCCAAGTGCCCCTCTCACACCTGACCCTTCATGTAATAGGCATTACATGTGTATATTTGTGATCTTCCCATGCAACCCATGAGTGACTAACTTGCTTTTGATGCCTTTAAAAAGGTCAGCACATCTGAATTAGGTTTAGTGTAGTCCAAGAACTCTGGGTGGTGTGGAAGTGATAAATGGGTGTGTGACAATTTTCTAATTCTACAGGTTGTAGTTGTTTTTATGTTTGCATTGTGTATCACACATAGGGCAACCTTTCACGGTACTTGGTACATTAAGCCCACACCTCCATTTTCTTTGCAGGCCCCCTGTCCCAGCCACTGACACCATGGAAGCATGTCGTTTACATTGCTGTTCACCATGGTGGACATTTCCACAGTAGTCTAATGAGTTTTGTCACTATTTCGGTGCTTTACTACATTGGCACCATGAAAGATGACACTAGTTCAGCAAATCACAGGGAGGTCCATTGATTACAATGCTTGTGTCACTTTGTCATCTGCCTTTATCAGGCCTCATACGTGAGGTAGTTAGATGGCAGAGTGCAACCTCCTGGACTGCATTCTCCATCTTGTCTCCCTATTTTATTTTTTTATGCTCGCATATTTTTTTATGCTAATGCTGCTAAATATGGAGCTAACGCAGTTTGTGTAAAAAATGTGCCACAAAACGTTCTAATGCCACTTTTGCAGCATTAACGTAATTTTACTTTCGGGCATGTCAGAATGGTTAACATCATGTTTTTTACATGTTTTTTACGGTGAGTCATTTTTTAAATATGACCCACGGATGGCGCTAAGTAATGGTGTTAGCTGGCGGTAATTTTTTTTACACCCAACTGCACTAGCGCAGTTGTGCGTCATTTTTCTTAAATCACATCCTTAGTGCATCTCTAGCTCCTGGCTGACTCACCTGAAAATGAGGAGTGTCTGTAAGGCTAAACTTTGGATGGGCCACGGCTGGGTCTTGGTGAGAAATGTATTTTTGATGCAGTAAATGCTCAGGTACATCTAGCCCAAGTTTGGTGCAATGGCTTTTGTTACCCAATATGAAGTGACATTTTGCCACTTCTACTCACTTGTCGATGAGGCAAAAATTTTTGTTTTAAAGAGAAATGTTGCTTGCTGTTGGTGGATCTGTTCTCCATGGTCATAGAGTTTTGCCTTGCCCTACAATCATCCATATTTTAGGTTTAAGATCTCTTTTATTGTTTTGGAATTTCACAACATCTCCCACCTACATCCAGAGGCTGGTGGAGAGGAAACAAAGGGAAGAAAGGAGAGAAAGGGGGGTAGAACGGGCAGGGGAAGGACACCGTTTTGCATTGATATGCTGTCATCAGCCCATGGGACTACTCTTGATCTGCAGATCTGCCCATTAGGTGTGGTGGGGGTGAGTCCACTTTTCATTCCTGAGCATCTTCTGTTCTTGTCAGTAGCAATATATGGAGGTATGAAGAACAGGTCAATTCCCTAAACTCTGTCGACAAGTACCTAATAGCTGGACCCCACATTTTGTCAAAAAGGGGGAGTGTTCCTGTTGCAGCAGCCATCAGCTTCTCCATGCCCATGAGTGCCCATAGTTTATGTAACCAGTCAGCGTGAGTGGGGATGGACTCCTAGCACCAGCGGGAGCTGCTTCGTGGCCCCCAGCGCCACAGTAATAGCCCAGCTCCTAGGAGAGTGGAGTGGGTACATCAGGGGGTCGAGGGGGCCCAAAACAATATAGCTAGGAAACTGGGGTATACTAGTACCGTATATATCATCTAACGCCCTTAGGATGGGACCCAAGAAGGGGGCCACCCTTGGGCAATGCCATAACAAAGGGGTGAGGGTGCCCTCTCCCCCACATCCCCGCCTACATCGGTCATCACCTCGCACTCCCCATGCAGCCATTCTAGCCAGTGTGTAGTACACATAGTGGGCTATTTTCAGGTACAATTCTTTAGTATTTGTGGCGCAGGCTGACACACGTGCCCTGTGTAGAATATCCCACCACTTACGATCTGTAAGGTGCGTTCGCATTCGCGTTCCCATCTGCGTCTAGCCGAGGTGCAGAGAAGCTGAGGTGGCGTAACCAAAAAAGCATAGATATCGGACAGGAGTCATTTGTCCGTGTCCCTGGTGAGAAGCCATTGTTCAAAGTGGGTCAGGGGTCTGCTCACATGTGGACGTATTGCAGGGGAGGTCACCCAGTGATGGATGGCCAGTACTGCCAGCACGCACTATTAGGGAGGCCAAACACTACCTGAAGTCTGGATGAAGTCAATACTTCCCTCTCATCGAAAAGGTCTCTGATTCTTTTGCATTGTGCGTCTTGCCATTCTATATATACTGGTTGCCCAACTGCCGGAGGGAAATCGGGATTACCGATAAGCGGTGTCAGGGGGGAGACGGGGTGGATAGCCCCCTTGTCACCTGCGCCCTGTCCCAAACTCCTAGTGTGGCCTGCAGGACTGGGGAGACATACACTCAGGAAGGGCGGTGTTTCTTAGGGAACCATGGCCCTTTCCATATATGCGTTCCTGCTATTGCCTGATCTATAAAGCACCAATACTTTTCCGTCTGCGGACGGGCCCTTTGCACCATGTAACGTAGTTGAGCGGCGTAGTAGTAGCTAAGCAAATGTGGGACACCCAGTCCTCCCTCCGCCTGAGGCAGGTAGGCCTGGCCGTTCCAAATAAATTCCCATATAAGCGCTTGCAGTTTGTCTAGGCGATGGGGTGGCGGCTGCAGCGGCAGTGTCTGCATTAGATAGAGTATTCTGGGTAAGACAGTCATCTTGATCACCGCTACACGGCCTAGCCAGGAGAGACCATACGCTCTCCATTTTGACAGTTCAGTACTGACAGAGTCTAATATCCTCATGTAGTTACCTGCTACAGTGGCTTCGGGTGTGGGGTGTATTTGCAAGCCAAGGTATGTAATGTCTTGTGCAGTCCATGAGAAGGGGAGCCCCGCCTCAAGGGCGCACCTCTCCACCTGATGACTTGGAGAGGTTAGTTTTAAAGCCCCATACTGCACCAAACGTCGCCAACTCTGTCATAATCCCTACCAGGGAGGATTGAGGCCAAGAGAGCTGAAGTAGCACATCATCTGCGTAAAGGGCCAGTTTATGTGGCCTACCACCCATTGGAAGACCAATTATGTCAGGATTATTGAGTACACGTTCAGCAAAGGGCTCCATATAGAGGGCAAAGAGTAGAGGTGAGAGGGGGCAACCCTGCCGCGTGCCTCTAGAAATGGGAAACTGCTGCAACAATCTACCATTTACCAACACCATTTCTCTGGGTTTGTCATAAGAAGAGCGTACCCAGTTGCCGAATCTAGGGTCCAACCCAGTGTACTGCAGCACCTCGTGAAGGTAGTGCCAGTGGACCCTGTCAAAAGCCTTTTCCGCATCGATGGAGAGAAGGAGGGCTGAGATTTGAGCTCGCTGCATCTTGTCGAGGAGGTGGCATAATCTTTGAGTGTTATCGCTACAGTTCGGGAATAAACCCGGTTTGGTCCGGATCGATCAGGCCCTGCATATAAGGTTTCAGTCTGTGGGTGAGGATTCCTGTAAGCATTTTGGCATCCACGGTGAATAACGTGATGGGGTGATATGAGGAGCAAAGGTGCGGGTCCTTCCCCGGCTTAGGGATGACGGTCACTACTCCTAGTTGCATCGTGGGAGGTAGGGGAAGGTAGGGGAGCTGCTGCCCCCAGTTCCTTATATAATCGGGTCAGCACCGGTGCCAGTAGGGGGCCAAAAGCTCTATAGTACTCCACACTGAAGCTGTCAGGACCAGGCACCTTACCCGTTGGCAGCCTCTGTATTGCTGCCGGGACCTCTTCCTTAGTGATGTCTCCATCCAGCATTTCACTGTCCACTGAAGGGATCTGGGCCAGGGGGAAGGAGGTAAGGTAAGCCTCTACACCCTCCATGTCGAGCCCCTCCGCCGCATACAGGTCTGAGTAGAAACGCTCAAATTGGGCGATGACTTGCTCATCCCCACAAGCCCACGTGCCATCAGGCAGTTGGAGCTCTGCCACAGAGCGTCTTGCTGCCTGCGCCCGAAGCCTGTGGGCCAGCAGGCATCCCGCTGGTCACCCCCCCATATAGTATTTCTGCTTAGTCCTCAGCAGGGCATATTCTGCCCTATCGCCGTCCAGGGCCCACAGTTGTTTATGGCAATCTGCCTCCACGTCGCCAACAACCCCGACCGGCTGCGGGTGGCCTCCAGTGTCCTTATTTCATCCTCCAGTTGTTGGTGTTTTGTCTGTCATGCCTTATTTAGTCTAGCCGCTATCGCTATGAATTGCCACCTAATGACTGCTTTAATGCTTCCCATAAAGTGGCAGCACTAAGCCTCAGGAGTATCATTTGCTACTAAGTACTGGGTTATTACAACTTCAATTTCTGCTAGTGTGTCTTTATAGGCTAAGAGTCTCATATTGAGGTGCCACCATTTAGCAATTGGGGCATGCGGGGGAAATGCGAGCAACAACACAAGCAGGGCATGGTCCGATAGGGAAGCCACTGCTATTGTAATCTTCGTCACCCAGTTGGTATCACGCGGTGAGGTGAGGAAAAGATCAATGCGTGCATAGGTCTGGTGCGTTGCAGAAAAGAATGAGTATGCTCTCTCTGCGGGTGTTGCCTGCGCCACATGTCTGTGAGTCCTGACTCCCTCACCCAGTCTTCAAAGTCCTTCGAGAAGGACCCCCCTCCGGCTGTGCCGCTGGGCCGATCTGTCAAGCAGGGTGTCCGGTACTATGTTAAGGTCTCCCCCCACCACAATGTCCTTGTCCGGAGCTGCCATAATCCTCCCCAGGGCGTCCCTAAGAAAGCTTTCCTGTTGCTCATTCGGTCTGTAGATGTTAGCTACCATCAGCCTATGTCCCCAGAGATCTATGTGAAGAGAGAGGAGTCTCCCAGGAATCTCGGCCTGCACCCCAAGAACCTGGCCCAGGAAGCTGGTAGCCAACAGGATCGCCACTCCCGCCCGTCTCCCAGGACCCGAGGAATGGAATTGTCTATTGAACCATCATAACTTCAACCCTTTCCAGTCTGCACTCACTAAGTGAGTTTCCTGTAAAAGGCACAGATCAGCCTGTGCATCTCTAAGGTGTATCAGCAATGCCTGACGCTTTACTGCTGCATTAAGGCCCAGTACGTTTAAGCTAAAAACTGTAGTCATGGGGAAGGTAGAGTCGTCCGCTACCGTGCCGATGGAAACTCCTGCCCATGCACCGGGAATCCCTGATACATGTACCCATGGCTGGAGGTGTAGCCCCAACAAACACAGGGCAGAGGGATAGAGAGTAGGGAAGAAAGAAACAGACAGTGAAATATAAACTGGGAAAGCAATCCCTGCCTGGAAACAAATGTTAAACAAACTGGGGGTGAGTCCGGTCTTCATGCCTTCCCAAGGGGATCACAACTTCGGGGGGGGTCGGGCCCTGCCACCTGGCTGCCTCCAACAGAAGTCTCTTTACCTTCACCAGCCCGTGTTCTGCTGCTTGAACGGCCCCCATGGCCACAGTTCTCCATCAGCGTGGGTTGGTGCGCGGGGCCCGCGGGCCTCATTGATCCGAATCCACATCTGAGATACTATCTTGGCTGCGTAGATGCTTAAGTAACGTCGTTCTCTACTTTTGGCTCTCCGCTGTTGAAGGTTCATGCTGCTTGGTTCGTCTGGCCTGGGTCTTCAGGCGGCCCCCATCAGTACGTGGTCGCTGCTCTCAGTCTTTTGGATGTGGCACCATTTCCCGGAGGCGTGGCGGCATGCCCGCCAAGGCCTGTGCCTCCTCAATTGTATGAACAGCGCGAGTCTCATTCTGCCACACAAACTGGAGGCGAAAGGGATGGCCCCATTTATATCTGATATTGTTCTCTCTCAGAAAGTCTGTTATAGGTCCGAGCGTTCTACGCTGCTGCAGCGTCAGTGAAGATAGATCCTGAAACAGGCCAACCCGAAATCCCTCAAAGTCCATTAGTGGTTGGTCCTGTGCCGCTGCCATTATGGTCTCCCGTTGCTTGTAATGGCATAGACAAGTCAGTATGTCCTGAGCTTGGCCCGGCGAGCGAGCAGGCCGACCAACCCTGTGTGTTCTGTCAAGCACCATAGTCTGGTCTTTAAGATCCGGTGCCACGTTGCGATAGAGGCGCTCCACGAAATCCTCCAGTTTGCCAGTCACGGCCTGTGATGGAACACCCTTAATTCGGATCTTGGAGCACCGGGACCTATTCTCCAAGTCCTCAATTTGGTATTGCAATTCTTGATTCTTGTCTTGCAGGGCCTCAGCTCCACAACCTCTCATTTAATTTCCTTGACCTCTGCTGCTATTTCTTGCTTCAAGGTGGTGAAGTCACCACACAGGGTCCCGAATAGTTGTTCCATGAAGGACTGGGTAGGGGTGCATCACCGCCCCCTGCAACCCTTGGGTCACCGCTTCACAATCTTCAATCACTGGGGGCTCTTTTGGTAGCACTTTCTTGGCTGGGGTTTTGGCAAAAAGGTCCCTAAGGGAGCCCTCCTTCTTGGTGTGTCTTTGGGACGTCATCACCCCACACCATGTACAGGTGCCAGCTCCGCCAATAATGTGGTCCAGCTGCCGAGACCCAATTCTTATGCTCCTCCACACAGTTGTGGAAGCTCCGCCCGGCAGGGTGGGAAGCGGCCAAAAAGCAAGCCCCCACACCCAGCCGGCCAGCCCCCTCCCAGGATCCAGGTCAGCTCCACTCTGGCTCAGGTCGTGGTGAATGCAGTGGGCCCCAGACGTCCCTAGGCAGCACCACCAACACCTGCCCCGCTGTTGATGCTTGGTCCCAGAGGCCACGTCACACCTCCACGCCGTTGGGCACCACTCGGGCCTGCTAACCTCTCTCGCTTTCTTTTGCCACTTGCCCCGACCAAGGCCTCACGAGCGCCGCCGAGCCCGCTCCCCAGCAGGCTGGTCCAAAGCTCCTTCAGGTCGCGTCACCTCAGCGGCGCCAATGCAGCAGCTTCCAGAAGTCCGGGCCGGTGGCTCCACTCAGCGGCCTCAGGTCCCAAGGGCAACCACCGGTCCAGGGAGGTCCCTCCAGGGCCATCCGAGACAACGCATCCTCACTTACCGGAGCCGGCGCTCCCCCCCTCCTTGGCCGGGCGATGTCTCAGCGGCCCACGCGCCTGCAGGACCCCATCTCTAAACTATGGCCCACAGTCCTCTGGGGCTCTATCCGAAACTGCAACCTGACTCGGGGGCCCCACAGAACCAGCAGGCCCCACGCAGACCCGCTGGGAGCTCAAAGGAGAGTGTACAGGCTGGGGTATTACACGGTCCCCAGCGGAGCTCCGAAGAAAGGCTCCTACGCAGCAGCCATCTTAGCCACGCCCCCCCCAATCATCCACATTTGAAAAGATTCGTCCACAATCACAGGACTCAAAGCTGGCAACCAAGGTCCAAAGTTGGAAGCTCTGGCCAATAAGCCACATCTAGGGTGCCACTAGCGTGCTGAACAACCTATGTATATATGTACTCACTCAAGTGTTATTTTGTCTCAGTTATTTGGTGTAAATGTAATTTGTGCACTGGTTGGTGGAAATTGGTGATAGCTGCATTCTGTTGGTGTGCAGTATATATTCTGGGCCGAATAATATCATATCATGTGCTGCCAGCAAAAGCCGGCAAATGGCTGCTTAGTTCTGTTATCCGGATTTTTCATTTAATTTAATTTCAGTTATGGTGTGTTCTTTTGCACATCAATTCATGATGTCAAAGGACTTACAATGTTTACCAGTTGTTTATCTGTATGTAAAAGGTCCAGTTGCTCCTAAGAAAACCCTTCAAATTCCAATACAAATTTCAGGATCCTACAAACTATTTACCACAATAATTATCCTTCCTGAAACTGAAGTTTATCAAAAGCACCTAATTGCTCAAGAAAGTTTCTGCATAATATGGACACAGTCTACATGGCTCCCCATCACAGAAGTTGAAATGTAAAGACTTACCCTAGTACTGAAATATCATGACAATTTGTGTGAACCTTTGTGATTCAGAGGCTTGCATGGCCAAGGAAAATCCCTAGCTATATGGAGTATGTTCTCCTTTCATCACTGATAGCCTACAGAGGACAATGCAAACTCTAAAACTTTCAATTTATCTTGTGACCTCCATACCACCCTCTCTAGCTAAAGAGGAATATAATCATACTCTCTTCCCTCTCTGGCTACAAATCATGACCTCCTCACTGAACTAGGGCGTCTCTTTGTTTTCCATTAGTAGGGAAATGTCTTAGCTAAACACAATGGCGATCATTCTGACCGGCCGCCCGCCATGCGGTCACCACCAAATGGCCGCTCCGCGGTCAGGAGACGGCGGATGCCAAAAGGCCGCCCGCCGGCCCAGCGGGAAAAGCCCCTGCAACATAGAAGCCGGCTCCGAATGGAGCCGGCGGTGTTGCAGGGGTGCGACGGGTGCAGTAGCAAAGCAGACAGTGAAAATCTTCATGGGGCCCTGTTAGGGGGCCCCTGCACTGCCCATGCCAATGGCATGGGCAGTGCAGGGGCCCCCAGGGGCCCCACGACACCCGTTCCCGCCATCCTGGTTCTGGCGGTGTGAACCGCCAGAAACAGGCTGGCAGGAAGGGGGTCGGAATCCGCCGGTTCCCCTTTTCTGACCGCGGCTTTACCGCCGCGGTCAGAATGGCCCTGGAAGCACCGCCAGCCTGTTGGCGGTGCTTCCGTTGCCCTCCACCCTGGCAGTCATAGACCGCCAGGGTTGGAATGAGGGCCAATGTCTCTTTTTTAGAATACCCAATTATAGTTGAACATAGACAATAGAAGAATTCAAAAGTTCATAAGAAACTAACACTTAACTTAGAGAAGCCACAGTTCCTTCTGCCCTTCCTCATCAACTGCAAGCAACTGCCCTATGAGTAGACATACCCACTTAAGAACATGGACCTCTAACCTAAAATAACCACCTTAGCAGAATCCTTTGGTTTGAAATTTTCCCAACCATTCCACCTTGAAGTTTACCTCAGACATGGACACAACTGCCAGATTCCAATTAAAATGTCTTAGATTCTTACTTCCAAAAAAGGTCTTAAGTTGCCATTCAAGTGATGTTCCAAATATTTTATTACATTTTACGAAACGACAACAGACAAAAAACAAAAAAGAGCACCGAAAAAAGGTACATTACATTTTTAACAATATAACACTAGTATAATAATTGTGCCTCAACCATGACAATTGCTGTATAAGAATAACCACAATTGAAAATATTAGAGGGAGAATTAATAAAAAACATCTTTAGAAGTTTTTCATAGACTAATACTGTAATCATAAATACTTTACTTATTATATAATGTATGACATATTAATAATACTTATTTGTGAATATATTGTTTTCAATGATCAATTGGTTTCCAACATGGCTGAAATAAAAAAATAAAAAATTTTGTTATTTGGGTCAGACAGTTTTGTTGACAGCAACATCATGCTTGAGAGTTTATCTGAGAAGTTATACATTTTTGTAATAAAATCCCAAACTTTCTTCCAAAACTTAGTGACAATATCACATTCATAGAACATATATTTTAAGGAGCCTGAATATATATTACAATGCCAACAATTAAGAGAATTTGATAATTGTTCATTAAATCGTTTTAACAGAGTCCATAAACAGTTAAATAATATGAAGTACTTAGACTGATACAGATATACTGGTAATATCCAGAAATATTATTCCACCATTTTATTCTCCATATATCTTCCAAAATGGATACATCTCATTCATTATTTCAAAAAGAGGAGAAAAAATTCTTCATATTTTTTATTCAAAATTATTACATTTTTTATAATACATTGACACTGTATGACAAGAGGTTGAAATTGTTTGAATATAAATTTCTAAATCAGAAATGTTCTTCTCAGGAAAACTGGGCAACAAATTAAGGATTGAATTATATGAAAGTTCATACCCGAAAGCATCTGATGTGGAGAGGAAATATTTTTGTTGCAGTTCTTCAAATTTTAAAAAGTATTGTTATGATAAGTATATTTTAAGTAAAAAATAATAGCATTTATCCAAGACTTCCAAATTTTTATATTACAATTAAGTTTTAATGAGGTTTGATAGCATAAAGAAATATTTAAGGTTTTAGAAATAGGTGCTTGGAAGATGGAATCCAAATCTTATAATATTAATTTTGTAGATTTTAGTATTTAGGATCTTCTTATTAAAGAGTTCGAAGAAGACATAGTTAGTAATGCCGGTAACACGAACAGTGAAATCAAACTTTGTTTATTGAGAAGCCATGTAGGTAAGTTATTAAAGTCTGTATTAGTAAACCAAAAAATGCCTTTTTCAGATAAACACTTTATGATAATTAAAGACGTCTGGTAATCCAAAACCACCATGACATTTTGAGATTTTTACTTTTTTTATAGTTTATACACGGTGGATTATTATTCCAAGTAAAATTAGATGTACATTTAACTGAATGTTTATAAAACATGAAAGGAAGTTGAGTGGGGATCATGGAAAGAAGATAAAATATTTTTGGAGCAATAACCATTTTAATAGAGTCAATTTTGCCTCATCATGATAAGTGTAAAGTGGACCATTTATGATATTTGTCTTTTATATGATTAAACATGTAATCACAGTGCAATGTAATTGATTGTTTAATGGTAATGGAAAATAGTATGCCCAGAAATGTCAGTTGTTATTTTTTGCCATATTTTTTAAATATTAGGAAGCTTATCATGGGTAGATCATACATTTAAAGGAAAAAGATCTGTCATAGTTGTGTTTAAAGAGTATGTATATTTTATAATTAATAAAGGGGAATGGATGAGTCAGGGTTACTAATATTTAGTAATACATCATCAGCATATGTTGAAGTATTAATAGTAACATCATTAAAAGTAATACCTTTTATTTCCTTAAAATTTCTAATTGCAATGAGTAATGGTTCAATGGCAAGAATAAAAAGTAGAGGTGATAAGGAACAACCTTGATGAGTGCCTTTAAAAAGGGAACGTTTTTTAGATAGTTAGCTATTAATAAAATAAAAAGTCTAATGGATGGACCAGAGTAGAGTGCTGAAATAATGTGAATAAAGGAGTTGCCAATATTAAACATAGATTGGGTACGCAATAGATTTTGCCAATGTACTTTGTCAAATGCTTTTTGAGCATCAAATGCTAGCACACCAAAGGGTAAAGATAAAGATGAGGCAATTTCTAGTCTTATTTACAGAATATCTAAGTTTCATAAAATCTGTTTGATCAATGTATACAATAGAGTCAAGCACAGGAGCCAGTCTGGTTGCAAGAATTTTTGCATAACGTTTGCAGTCTTGGTTTATTAATGAAATAGGAAGGTAATTTGAAACAATAGAAGGATCTTTATTAGGTTTAGGTATAACTACAATCAAGCCTTCAGTAAAGGATCCAGAAGCTGTTCCTGAAATACTAAAGTGAGTAAATAACTTAAGTAAGTGAGGTATTAGGGACGAGAAAATTATTTATAAAATTCAGCAGATATACCATCTGGTACTGCTAATTCACCCAATTTTAGAGTTTTAATAGGTAGATTTATTTCTTCTAGAGAAACAGGTACACACAATTTTTGCGTAGCTGATTATATAATTTTAGGTAAAACCATACAACTGCAAAAACATATCAGTAATAAGCAAATATGTAGTTGGGGGATTATTATTTAAATTTGAGTAATATTTAAAAAAATCATGAATTATTTCTTCATGAGATTATGCCATTTTACTCTTTAAGCCACGAATTTGACTAATCTGAATTATATATTTTTTAATAATAAGATAATTTGCCAAATGTCAGACAGATCTATGAGCTTTTTTTATTTATTTTTATTACATTTTGCAAGATACACAAAAAAAACATACATAAACACAAACGAGCCCCCACATCGTAGTCCATAATGCACATGTTACAGTTCTCCTCGGCTACAGCAGGTCTCAAAAAACAAAAAAGGCAATTTACGAATGTGCCCCACAATATGCATCAGTATCAAGGGACTATACTCCGGCCCACCACATCCGGCGTCCAGTAGACATAATTCACATTATCAGTCCAGGAGGTTGTCAATTCGACAGCATAGAGGCAGGTGGAGCGCGCATCCAGCCAATGTCAGCATATTTCAACAGCATAGAATCTAACCCAATCGGGAGCGGTATGTGCAGTCAGCGTGGGCATCATCAATCATTCACCTACACATTCGTGGGCATCAAATACGCGCTCAGAGGTGCCCAAATATCCTGTGGCCTGGAGCCCTCAGGCATAAACTCCCAGAAAATCGTCAGCTGATCATGGCAAAAGGCGGCATCCCGCAGCCATTCAGACCTGCGTGGCACTCTCCCCCTGCCCCAGCACATGGCAACTCTGCGCTTGGCCAAGAGCAAAAGCAAACCCACCAGTCGCCTATGCGGTCCCTGAATCTCATCCACACACCCCAGCAGCTCAACTCTGGGAGAGACCAGCATCACCAAGCCGGTTATCTCAGTAATCGTTTGCGAGACTTCTACCCAGAATGCATAAACTTGCGCACACTCCCACACCAGGTGCAAAAAACCCACATCCAGCGCATTACAGCGCTCACAGAATGCATCCGCACGCAAACCCATGGTGTGTAGCCCTCTGGGCGTGTAAAATAAGCGGTGTAAAAATGTTAAATGTATCAACCGCAGCCTATAATTGGGGGACAGCGCTTGCATATGAGCACAACAGCTACGCCACGTGGCCTCCGTGATAGGCTCCCCCACATCTCTCTCCCACGCCATCCTAGAGTACTCTCCAGAGCCGCCGCCCTGTTCCTGCATAGAATTATAGAATTTTGTAATCAGCTTACTCGGAGACCATGCGCAACACAGCACCTCCAGTGCATGTAACTCCGGAGGTGCCCCAACCAAGCCAATGAATCTGTCTTGCAACAAAGCGCGAACCCTAAGAGCATACATACGCTGCAACGCCGTCCCATCGCAACCATTCAGAGCCTCAGAAAGGCCAATCAGACGACCATCCGCAAGCCAAGCCCCCAATTCCGTCAAGCCCGCATCACAAAGAAACCCACGCAGCCCGCCATCCTGGAACATCTGGGCATCTGCAACCGCCATAACAGGCAACGAAGGAGCAAAAGGCACAGTTACCCCAGACCGCTGCATCAACACCCCCCATACTCTCATTCTACATGCCACCGTGTCAATTCCCTTAATTCGAGTCCGAACCCGGCCCCCAAGCACACGCAGCAAGCCATCCGGCCACACAGCATCACTCTCAGGCGCCAAATGTGGCAGGTATCGAATTGGATTCAGCCAATAATACGCAAAGTGCGCTTGCGCACAATTATAATATAACTCCAGGTCCGGAGCTGCGAGCCCGCCCAACTCAAACAGCAGCGTCAACCTTTCCCAGGAGACACGGGCCCGACGTCCCGCCCATACCAAACGAATCAACGCTGAGCGCAGGTGTCGTAAGAAACCTCGCCTGAGCGGAAGAGGAAGATTTACAAACAAGTAAAAAAATTTAGGAAGAACCACCATCTTCACAATGGCAATACGCCCAATTAACGATAGTGGTAAAGCACGCCAAGACTCAACCTTTTCCTCTAGCCACGACATTGCAGCACCATAGTTAGCCAACCATAATGTATCTACATCACAGCTCACCTGAACCCCTAAATATCGCACCTGCCCTTCCGCCCAGGTCAAGGGGTATCGGGAATCAAACCAGGACACACCTGGAGTCAAAGGCAGGACTATTGACTTTGACCAATTGATCGAGATACCAGAGAAAGCGCAGAAGCGCACTATCTCTTTCAGCAAGATGTCCAAATTGCAATCAGGACGCCGCATATATAGTGCAATATCATCAGCATACAGAGACACCAGGATAGGTCGCTGACGGAACTGCAAACCCTTGTCATTATACTTCTGTCGCAGCCCCGCCACCAGAGGCTCCATCGCCGCAGCAAAAAGGAGTGGGGACAGCGGACACCCCTGACGAGTGCCACGTGCAACAGGAAATGGGGCCGACACGCACCCGTTAAGACGCAGCAGCGCAGTAGGCAGTGTATACAACAATCTAATCCAGTTCACAAACCGCGCACTGAGTCCCACCCGGGCCAGGAGTGCAAACATATAATCCCAGGCCAGGGAGTCAAAAGCCTTGGCGGCATCCAGAAATACCGCCGCCGCATTATCCTCCGCCCCCAGCGAGCCTGCCACCGCGAAAAATGTGCGCAAGTTGTGACATGTGGACCTCCCGGGAACAAATCCCAAATGGTCCGGCAGCACCAGCTTGGGGAGAAGCGGCTGCAGACGCGCCACAATCATTTTTGCCAGGATTTTATTATCAATATTAATCATGGAGAGCGGGCGGTACGAGTCACAACACGGCGGATCATTCCCAGGCTTAGGAATCGTTACTATCAAAGCCTCTCGAAGCGATGACGGAAGCGACCCAGTCTCCAGAGACTCCACATACACCTCCAAAAGGCACGGAGCAAGAATATCCACGTACTCTTTATAGAACGATGGGGTCAGCCCGTCAACACCCGGAGCCTTATCACCAGGCAAACTACGGATCGCCGCCGCCACCTCCTCCACTGAAAACGGTACATCCAGGTATGACCTGTGGGCATCATCAAACCACACCAACACGATGTCCTCAAAATACCTCTGCGCAGCCGGCGCATTCAGGCCCTCCGGGGCAGCATAGAGCTGTGCAAAATAATCCGAAAACACTTGCATTACACCATTCGCTCCCGTCACCTTCTCTCCCTCAGCATCTACAACCTCAGTAACATAATTACTAGCCCAAGGCCTACGCAGCATATCTGCGAGTGTGCGCCCCGCTCTCTCACCCTCCCCGTAACGACGAGCCCGTGCATGTCTCCCTGTGAAACGAATTTCCCTCAGGGAGGCCTCCTCATATAGGGACACCTCCCGTCGTATCTCTGCAAGCACCTCACCGGACCAGCCCGCAACCAGGCGCCTCTCCAACTCCGTAAGCCTCCCCTCTATATCAGCCATCTCCCACCTCAAGGCCCTCACTGTACCATGTTGTTTTGAGAGGCATACTCCCTGAATCACTACTTTAAATGCCTCCCATAATGTACCAGCGGACCTCACAGATCCCCAATTCTCAGCAAAAAACAGCTTAATAGCCTCACGCACTTCCTCCGGAAAGGCCACGTCACGGAGCGCCCCACAGGGCAACCTCCACATAACTGACCGGCGCAGCTCACCAGGTATCTCCAATTCCAATTTGACCGGCGAATGATCCGATAAAGTGCGAAGGAGATGATCCACTGTTCTCGCCCAAACATCCACATCCCTGTTGCCCAGCCAGCGATCAATACGGAACCAACTGCCGTGCACATAATTCAGACACGTACCCTCTCTCGCATCTCCATGTCTCTGCCGCCACAGGTCCACTAACGCTCCACCCTGCATCACCGCCGCCAGAGATTTTGCTGCCGCAACATGCTGCACTCTAGCCACACTCTCACAATCCAGCCTGGCATCCAGAATCACATTAAAATCACCACCCCAAATCACAGCACCAGCACCCAGCGATTCCACCAAGCGCCATAGCTCTAGAAAAAACTCTGGATCATCCACATTCGGCCCATATACCGCAACAAGTCGTCAGGCTCTGTCTAGTAGCGTACCACTCATTAGGACGTATCTACCATTTGGGTCGGCAACTACCTCTCGAGTGCGCCACTGCAGCCCCTTACGAATCAATGTGGCCACCCCCGAGCATATCCCGAGTATGTGGAGCAATGAATCTCCCCAACCCACCCAGCTCTCAATCTACCCAGCGCAGCCGCCTCCAAATGCGTCTCCTGCAACATACAGATGTCAATTAGATGCCGCTTAACATACGCAGCCACCAGCCGAGCCTTCCGTCGGTCATTAAGCCCAAGCACATTCCACGTCAAACATCGAACCACTGTCATATCAGCTCCCACCTTCCTCCCCCGCATCCGAACAATACCTCACAAGCAAGCGTATCTCCACCTGCCAACAACATAAGAAGACAGCAACCAAAATGGCATATAAAACAGTCAACCCACAGCTTAGAAAGTCCCGCACCACCCACTAAGGCCCCCCAAACGGACCCTGTCATTAGCCCACCCACCCCACCCCAACACCCTCCCCTTGCAGTCAAAGCAAAAACTTCCAGGACTCATCCCAGGGGCGATAACCGGCCTAGTTGCTCTCCACCTAGCAAACACCAGGGGAGAGGGGCACATGTGCCACTCAGCGAGCTATACAGGTGGTCCCGTGCATGAAAACAGACCCAGACACCCTCCCGCCCCAGCCAACACCATTGGGTCAATCTAGCCGGCTAGTCATTATCACTTAAGGCCGCTCTCTCCTCTCCTGACCCCCCCGGGTCCGCAGCCCCTCGACCTCTAGGCAATCGCTGGGCAAATCTGGCCCCCTGCTTTGGGTCCGTAAAGTACTGTACCTTCCCCTCATGGCGCACCCTCAACCTGGCAGGGTACAACAGAGCGAACCCAACTCCAGCCTGACTCAATAACCATTTAGCCGGCATAAAAGCATGCCTCAGAGCCTGCACACAAGGAGTATAGTCAGGGAAGAAATTGAGTTCCGAGTTCTTATACACCAGCGGCTTCCTCTCCCTCGCCAGACGAAGAACAGCATCCCGGTCCCGGTAATTCAAGAGGCGCGCTATTATTGGCCGCGGAGGAGTTCCCGGAGACGGCAGAGGCCCCAAGGACCTGTGTGCCCTCTCCACCACCAACATCTGAGAGAGCTCGCCCGCAAACAGCTCCGACAGCATACCCTCTACGAAATCCTCCATGCGGCCCATGTCAGTAGCCTCAGGCAGCCCCACAGTGCGAATATTATTACGGCGCGACCTCGCCTCCAAATCCTCATTCTTTTGCCGTATCACCTCCAGAATGCGCTCCATTTGTTCTCTATCTCCCCGACGCGCATCTTCCATTTCCGACGTGCGCGTCTCCAGAGCCTCAAACTTGGAGTCGTGATCATCCACACGAGCTCTAGTGCGGTCAAGCTCTACCGTTACATGGTCCAGCTTGGCGTCAATACCGGCCAAGCTAGTCTTGAGCTCTAAAAACATGGACCGCACAGACACCTCCAGGTTCCCCTCTTCAGTCTCATCAGCACAAGACCGGGAGACAGAAGCCGTACTCTTCTTTTTCCCACAGTCAAAGGTGAGTTTTGCTTGACGATGATCAGATTTGCCCATAATTCAGCCCTGCTCGTTAGGTACTCCTGTCCGAAAAAAGGCAAGATCCAGAGCTATTTATATCCGCAAACAGGCAGCTCGCAGCTCAGCCACCCAATTCGCACCACAGGTCCACCAGCCAGCACTAGGGCACAAGCCCGCACCGGAGCTCCCCGTCCAGCAGGACTAGCCGCGCCAGCACCACACTGTATCGTCACCAGCACCAACTCCGACTCAATGATCCTGCGGCTCACAAAGTCACCTCCAGGTCCCCACCTCGACCAGCACTCCGACAAGGAGGTCGTCCTCCAACTCCAGGTCCCCGAGAATCACCACGAGCCAACCGCCAACTTCAGCTCCAATTCGCCGCTACCGAATCTCCGGCAGCAGTCTCCAGCATCCAGCAAAGTGTTGCCAAGTATCACTATGCCAGGCCTCCAGCTTAAGTCCGCCAAGCCATGTCCGGGGACCGCCCTCAGGGGTCACTCCTCCGCAGCACACCGCGTCCCACAGGCAGTCCACACACCAGTGCCCAGCACGTGCAGGCCGCCCCGGTCCACCAGCCAGCCCCACTTCTCTCAGGGCTGGCCCGCTGGCAGCACAGACGAGGTCCTCACCCGTCCGTCCACTCCTCCAGGTCACCCGGGGCCCGGCGCCAACCACAGCCCGGCGCCGCAATGCTCAGAGGGCCTCAAGGCCCAAGCAGGCCGTCGCGCCCCCGCGGACCGCAAAATTGACAACGGCCGAGGGGCCACAAGGCCACAGGAGCCACAGGGGCCGCGGGGGGCCGCGACCCGATCCAGCTGCCGAACAGGCCCCCCCGAACCCCACCCGCCCCCGGCACCACGCAGCCGCCGACACCAGCACTCCAGGGGCTCCTCACCTTCCAAAGCGCGCGAGCGGGCAGAGGCCAAAGTCAAGCCCGCCCGCGCGAATCAGGTCTCCGCACCGGCCTCAATCACGGCAGCGCCGCACCAAAGCTGTCACTGGGGCTCACCAATGGCTCCACTCAGGTCTCCTCCAGCCGGAGACCGCCAACAGGATAAATAAATAAAATAATCACCCGCGGCCCGGCAGAGCCTCACTTAGTGACGGCCATCTTGCACGGCAGCCAGGCCACGCCCTCCAGATCTATGAACTTTGAAATAAAATTAACCTTATTGAAATTTGTAAGCTTGCTCTTTTGCTTAACATGGAATTTAATTCATATCAAAGTTTTTGAAACTGTATTTTCTATTTATTATCCTAAGATGTAATAAAGAGAAGTTCATAATTTGCTATTTGTTTATCTAATTCTTTAAGTTTTGCATTAAAGGTTTTGTTATCATGTACCATTACAGTTTTGTGACCCCTCTGAAATATGCCTTAAATGCATCCCAACAATTCACAAGTGAAGTGGGTCCTTTTGGATTAAAAGAAAAATAGTCTTGTATTGCAACAAAAGTTATGATTTAAGTTTTGTAATTAAGGACCACATTTGTATTCATACACCAGTGAGAATGAGATTGGTGAGTAGATTTAAGTTGTAAAACTCCAGAAATAAGTGCATGGTCAGAAATATCTGTATTTTGAAGTTTAGGATCAGAGAATGACTGGATTTATTGACAGGAAATTAATAAATAATCTATCTGAGAAAAGGAATTATGAGAATTAGAGAAAAAAGAAAAGTTTATCCTTTCGGTGATGTAAATGCCAAATATCTACCATGTTGGTTGATTTAAAAAAAGATTTAAAAGTGAACATCTATCTAATAAAGGGTCACTTATCAGGTTAAAGTCACTACCAATGATTAGCAGTGCATTACCTGACTTGATCACCTCTGAGGTAAAAAGGGACCAAAATTTAGGATCATTATATGTTGGACCATAAATATTAATCATATGAAAAATGAAAGTATCAGTTTTAATATTCACTATTACCGACCCTCTATATCAGTACTATTGTTAAGTATTTGAATATTACCAGCCCATTTTTATTCATATACAATAAAGCTGTATCATCTATGTGAGTTTCCTGGGGGCGTGGCTAGCGAGCCAAGATGGCGGGCGCGATCTGATCGCACTCTACGATTCATCCCCAGTTTATCCGACTGCATAACGGTACGGGGGGATAATGAGAACCACTCGCCCTGCGCTCCGCTGGGTGGAACCTCTGGTGCGTCGGCGGCTCTGATTGCGGCAGTAGGAGATGCTGCGATCTCTGTTAAAACTGTGCCATCGCGTGTGGGGCTAAGGGCAGCGGCCTCCCTGAAGGAGGCAGGAGGAGCGGGCCTGGCTGTAGGAACGTGCTAAGGCTGCGCAAGGCCCGTGGTGGCAGCGCCGCTTGGGAGGACATCAGCTGCGTGACTAGAGTGTATGCCTGGTCTGAGGGCGCCAACACACCTATGGTGCTTGCTAACCCCTGGCATTTGGCAGCGGACCTAGGGCCTGCTGCTACCCTACAAGCAAGATAAGTGCAGCGTGGCCCCAACTCTTCATATCCTGGATGCCCTGCAGCTACCTGCAAGTGCTGGTGTGATCCCGCACTGCGGATGCCTGGAATAAGGACCTGCTGGGGCGGCACCGTGCTGGGCAGTGAGGCTGCTCATGCTGCTGCGCCCAACTATATTTGATGGCACGGAAGCAGGCCTGTCTGGCTTCTGCTCTCGTTGTTTACGAGCCGACACTCGATCCTACTGACAGCTGTGCCCTGAACGGAGGGGGCTTCTTGCCAACCCCCTGGTCACCTATTATTGTTTTGTAGACCGGAGAGCAGATGATTTACTTCTGTTGGGAGGCACTCAGCTGCATAACGATTGGCTGGTCAACTCGCCTGTCTAGCACGGGTCTGTATGTGATTTAACTTATCTTGTGGCACGCATGAGATGGGAGTCTGGGCTGCTCATGCTGCTGCGCTCTCCTCCGAAACGGCGCGTGCAAGCAGGTCCCTCCTGACCAGGTTTGCTGAGACTTGGCTTGTGCATATGGTGAAACCCTGCAGCAGCACACACAGTTTCTTTGTCACAAATATGGCGGGCGCAGGCCGCCTCCGCTCCAGAACTGGCGTTAAATCCTCATCGGAAGCACTGCATCAGGACAGTCAAAAGTTAGACGCTGTGCTGGCAGCGGTGGAGCGCATAGGTGATTCTTTGGAGCAGGCCCGTGCCTCCCTGGAAGGCAAAATAGATAAGGTGACCAGAGAACTTACCTTGCTACATGCAGACCACCGCAAGTTCGCAGATAGGACATGCACACTTGAGGGCCGGCATAACGAGCTGGCACCCATGATGTCTCGACTGGAGTCTTCGCTGCAGGATGCTCTGACCCGCATAGGCAAACTGGAATACCATGTTGAGGACGCTGAGGGCCGCACCCGGAGGAACAACATTCGGGTCATTGGCCTTCCGGAAAGTGTGCTGGGTTGGGATGCGGTCGCCTATTCTGAGTCTTGACTTTGGGGGCTGGTCCCAGAGGGATCCTTGATGCCTTTCTTCTCAGTGGAGCGTGCGCATAGGGTCCCTGTTAGATCGCGACCACCGGGGAACGGACCGCGTCCCTTTCTGTTCCGTCTGCTTCACTATGCAGACAGGGATATTATCCTCCGGGCGGTCAGGTCATCACCCCCAATCCGAGTAGACAATGCCCAGGTCATGCTGTTTTCTGATTACACGCTTGCTGTACAAAGATAGCGCGCCTCATATCTGCCTTTAAAACGTAAGCTCCGGGCACTTGACCTCACCTATTCTCTCTAATACCCAGGCAGACTTCACATAACAGCTGAGAACAAGTCTCACTTCTTTACTAAACCAGAGTCGGCATGGGAGTGGCTGGAGTCTACTGGCCGTGTCAATGGACGAGACCCAGAGGCGGACCCACCAATAACGCAGGGTCGCCGCTCCCGCAGGAGACAAAACTGTAGAACTCACACGGCCGCCCGAGGAAGGCAAAGCATTTCCCTGATCTGGAGCAGATCATTCAAGAGCGTCACTGTGCACTGCAGCAGCTATTAATATACTCCTGATTGTTTCAGAGGTGAAAACTGAATTCTCACAGTCTAACAGTGAGGAACCTTTTTCTCTCGAACACTCTTCGGAGATGGGCTCCCCGGGCACCTAGAGGTGACACCCCGGACAGCGGACGATCTGCTCTAATACCTTTATATTGATCTCTGCCTACTGATGGCACTCCAGGAGGATATCCTTATGAGATTGTTCTCCCCTTAATTGCTGCAGTCTCTATAATTGGGAATGTTTTCTGTACTGCCTACTCCATGATCTGACAGAGACTCTGACCACTGCGAAGCGGTTCTTGGCGTACTTGGGTGCCGGTGGGGACCCCCTATGGGGCACTTCACACTTCTTCACACTCCTGTACCCCGCATGCATCTACTAGCCTCACTTCCAATGGTCCCCCATCCATATTTTCCGGGGAACCTGCTCTACTTGACTACCACCTCCAATTTACCTGGCCTACCCCACTCTCCTAAAAGTGGAGACTTGTTGTTCATACCTGTTTTGTTGACCTCATGGGTTACTCGGTTTGGGCAGACACCAGTTGTCCCTCTGCTCTAATGGTATTTTTTTTGCCAGTTTTGGAATGGAGTCTGGACCTTCATAGCCTACCAGTCTGCTGGAACCCCGCTGTTCTTTATACGGCCTCCCATGTACATGACACTCAGCTGTTTAGTTGCTATCATTACCATGACCCACCATGAACACATACTCCGCTCTTACATGGAATGTGCGCAGCATAAACACACGCCCGCACACAGATATTCCTTATACTCCTATCTCAAAAGACACTCAATACACATAGCTTTCTTGCAAGAAACACATCTAGCACAGCCCGAGGTGCCTCACTTGCAACAGCGATGGAGGGGACAGCTATACGCGACAGGTTACTCTTCTTGTGCCAGATTTGCCGTGGTTTGGATCAGGCCGGGCACCCCCTTTGTACCAGGGGATCAAATTGTTGACCAGCAGGGGCTCCATATATGCACCGAACTCGGATCAGGTCACCTTCCTCTGCTCTCTGTCCAGTCAAATATCAGATGGGGTGATTACCCTTGGTTATTGGGGGGGGGACTTTAACAGTGTGTTGGATCCTGACTTGGACCGATCCTTCCCTCCATTACCCACAGCGCCTACTGTGGTTGCTGCGCGTGCGCTAAACACCTGGATCCAGAACTGGTACCTACTAGACATTTGGAGCCACCGCAATGCTACCGCCAAAGACTATTCATCCTACTCCGCCCCACATCACTTACATGTTCGTCTTGATAGACTTCTATGTACACAAATTTTTAATCCTGCAGTGTTGGACACCGATTATTTGGGTCGCACTCACTCAGATCACAACCCACAGCTAATGCGACTGGGGTGGGATACCTCTCCCTCAAGTATTCCTACCTGGAGGCTCCGGCCTGAGCTCCTGGAGGATGCAGCATTTAGAGCGTCGCTGGATGGGGCGATCCCTGAATACTTCGAACATAACACAGGCACGGCGTCCTCCGGTTTGATCGAGTGGGATGCATTTAAGATCTCTGTTAGGGGCCACTGCATGGGAACGCAGTGGAATCTGCAACTTTCTATTGAAAGTGCTCTTTGGATGCCTGGTTCTTGATTTGGAAAAGGCTTTTGATTCCCTGGAGTGGGCGTATCTTTTCGAAGCTTTACATCGGTTTGGCCTTGGCCCGCATTTCTTGCGAATGGTTAAGCTTCTATATACCAACTCTAGGGTTCGGATCAAGATGGGTGGGAACATCTCGGACCCAGCTGAAGTACGCAGAGGCACGAGGCAGGGCTGCCCCCTTTCCCCGTTATTGTTCTGCCTTGCGATGGAGCTACTGGCCGTGGAGCTGCGCAGTCGAGGCCTCCACTGGAGTATCACGCTGGGTGACGGTCTACATACTGTATCACTATATACTGATGACCTCCTATTGTACTTCAGGGGCATTACTAATGTCCCTCCGGCGATTGGGATTATTCTACAGTGCTTTGCAGCTCTCTCTGGCCTGTGCGTCAATTGGGCGAAATCATGCCTTTTCCCCTTTGACCCGGACTTTCCGAATACGAGGTTGTGCCTTTCTGGTATTGATGTCCCTTGGCAGCCACAGACGTTAAGATATTTAGGCATTCACATATATCATCGGAAGGAGGATTTACACAATGGAAATCTTGGATGAGCAACGGCATCCATCTGCTCCCAAATGACCTTCTGGCAATCGTTGCCACTTTCTGCTGCAGGCCGAGTTGCCTTCCTGAAGATGATCGTGTTACCGCGATTATTAAACTATGTCACCAATCTCCCATACTATATCCCAGTCAGTTTTTTTTAGAGAACTGGAACGCAGATTGCGCAAGTTTATCTGGAATAACGGACGCTGCTGAGTAGCGCCAAACCTGGAACATTATTATCTGGCCTCACAGCTTCAGTGGGTGTCCCGATGGCTAGCGGGGCTTCATCTCTCCGACATGGCAACCACCTCCGAGCCCTGGTCACTTGCGCGACTAACGCACCTTTTCCATCCACTTACACACTTAGCGCCACCTGAGGAGCTTTTCCTTAATATGGCACATCGTTGTTACCGCAGATGCTTACAACTTACAAAGGGAACCGTCCCATTCACCCCGGCCCTGGTGCTGCTAGGTACACCTTGTGGCCCTGGAATCAAGTCTAACGTTGAGCTCCAGTCGTCTCACGCTGTAGAGTTACATACGCTGGGCGACCTTTATAGCGATGGCAAACTGACGCAGTTTTCTGCTTTGGTTGCTGACACGGGTCTCCTGGCAGGAGAGTTTCTGTTAAATAACTCATTACTGAGGTCATTATCAAGCGGTTGGGGGGACCTAACAACCGCACCTCCAACCCATTTGCTAATACAATATATACAGGTTATGGGGCAGGGCAGACATTTGATTAGGTGGTTTACAGACGCGCTTCGAACTCACACACAGAATGATCACAGAGTACTGCGTGCTGCATGGGAGAGGAATTCAGGCACTCCCTTCACAGATATGCAATGGAAATCGGTCCTGTCTAGCCACACAACTATCCCCTGAAACTCCAGATTTAACTCATACAATTCTACATTATTCACAGGGCATATCTTACTCTGGCCCGCATTAATAGATACTTCTGCCATGGTGATGCAGCCTGCCCCAGGTGCAAACACTGAAATGCGGACGTCCTGCACATAATGTGGTCTTACCCCCTCTTACATAGTTACTGGGGTGCTGTCATCGCTTGTTTATCGACATGCATGTCACGCACACTATCACATACATGGGAAGCTTGCGTGTTAGGCCTGCTTCCTAGAAGGACGAACTGCAGGGCTACCACCAGATTCCTAGACCTAGGGCTTTTAACAGCCAAGCAGTTGATAACCCGGAGATGGAAGGCTGCTGAAGCACCAACTGTATTGGCCTGGAAACACTCCTTTCTGACATGGGCCGAGGCTGAGGGAGTGGCACTGAGGTGAGAGGACGCACTCGGCCTACATAAATATCCCCTCTCTGATAGCTGGGAAGTGTTGCTGATATCTTTGCGTGCTCCGAAAGCGGACTCTGACCTCATTGCAACAACTTAACTACTCACAGCAAACCAGCGGTCACAGTTTTCTTGACATGTGCTGAAAATGTCACCGGTGATTTGCTCATTTATTACACTCTAACACAAAGAATCAGATTGGTTCAGTAGTGGAGCTGCACATTTAGACACAAGTTAATTGCTACATGGGCAGATATTTTTGTAACCTATTCGGGGAACTCCTCACACACAGGGCATCAAATTGCTTGTACTGGGCTCCTCAATCCATTGTACTCCTTTGTTGTTGCATGTTACTGTTTTGCTTAATATTATCCTAGAATCTGCACTTATATACAAGTACATAGCCACTTTCACTGTCATTTAGTGGAGCAATGGAGTGGGTGGACAATTTGAGGTTTATGTTTGAACACATGCGACCTACCGTTCACTACACAAGTCACTAATGCTAAAGCCTCCATGGACATTAACAGATGTAAAATGAGGTGCACATGCTCTGGTAGCCAACACGTTAGCTCCCCAAACCCATTGATGTCCATTATACCACCTATGACGAATCTCATGAACCCTACAAAATATATGACTATTGAATTCTTCTGTTGTAACTGATGTAAACACTGTAATACTATGTTATGTTGCTATTAATAATAAACAATAAAAAGATTCATGGAAAAAAATCTATGTGAGTTTCCTGGAGAAGTCAAATGCCTGTTTTAAGTCTTGCTAATTAATCTCGAACCTTAGGGTCTTTGGACCACCAGCCTTGCGGCAATGGTCGGACTGCTGCACTCCAGACGGTCCAACTGCCACATTATGACCATGGAAGTTGGACCTCTGTAACCACCAGGAACGTGGTTTCCAGTGGTTAGATAGCGGTCTGAGTTGTAGTCAACCAGGGCTGCTGATCACAACTCAGCTTTCCTCTAGCCTTTCCATGGCGGTCACCCCACCATGGAAAGGTTGGGGGAAAGCCAGTGCTGGGGTTCTCAGCGGGACCCCCTACACTGCCCATCACCATGGCATGGGCAATGCAGGGGCCTCATGCCCAGTACTGTAGGAATGCACACTATTTGCTTTGCTGGTGTGCTATGGTAGAAGCCTCAGCTCCCTTAAGAGAGCCAAGGTCTCTACCATAGCACTGTTCTCACTTGTCAGCCCGGCAGGAACATCGTAATGAAATGTTCCTGCTGGTCAACCCGGCAGAAACAGTGTAATACGATTGGGGGAACACAGCCAGCCTGTTGGCAACATCCTTCCAGTGGTATTTGATTTTATTAAGACTATTTATATATAGCAAAGAGAAATTACAGTAAATAGGAAGATAAATTATATGCTATAGGATTGAGGAGTAGCTCTAAAGATAGAAGAATGGAGAAAAAGGGAAGACATATACAAACATAAAAATGACAACATAGAAACATAAAAAGTATTCCAGAATCGTGCACACACATATGCAAGATTGACCTATGTAACAAATGACCTCATATATAAAATCAGACAGTAGGCTAATTATAATAAAATTCAGTCATTAGAATTAAAAAGCAGTATCATTGGTTTTCATGGAGATTGATGATCCAAAGAGACACTTAGATCTTCAGGGCATTGAAAAGATTTTGAAATAACATCTTTTCAATCTCTCACAATAGATGGATCAAAAGCGTCAGATTTAAAACCCCAGCTTCTTAGTCATGTTCAATGTTCAGCAAATTCTTTGCAGAATTTAACATTTTCCTTGGTGAAATATTGATGTATGAAAACGTTACCTCTGTTGACCATTAATTTGGAATCTCTCTTGCCTGGATCATTACAAGATGATGGTGATGCAAAACTTTAAAGAGCACTTGAGTGGTTTCTAATTGCTTGTATTATGATAAGAAGGAATTCAATGTACTTTGTAAATTTAAAAAATTTCTGAGAATTTTTAATGTAACTGACCAGGTGACAAGGCTTTCTAGTATTTCCTACAATCTTTGTCTTCAACATCTTCTGGTAAATTGAAAATGCGCATGTTATATTGTCTATTGAGGTTTTCTAAATAAAGTAATAGGGCCTCATTACGAGTTTGTCGGTCTGACCGCCCGGCCGCCATGGTGGTGGCCGCCAAAAGACTGCCATGTTGGTGGTAATACAGGCTGCCATAATATGAGTTACAAAGGCAGGACCGCCAAAAGCCAGCCAAAAAACAGACACTGCCAGGACTCTGGAAGGTGGGAAAGAGGTGGTACCATCACCAGAGTAGGGGCTGGTGGTGGGACCACCTGTCAAACAATCACCAAAGCTATTACAACTCACAAATCACAATGCTGTTCCTCCATGGTGGATAACTGAAGGCAGTCTGAACAGCAGCAGTCACCACAGTATAACACAATACCACATTGACTAGTTCAAATTCCACACAGCTGACACACATCTACACATCCTGCACACCTTCAAACAGCACTATAAAACACACCCCTTCACACCCCATAATCCTTTGCAAGAAGAACGCCACACATAGAAGCCAGAACCGAAATGCAGAGACACACATTACCATACATTAGGGCCCCCTCCACACTTCATATAGCACTCATCCCACAATTACACACCACACCCACCATACAAAATAGCACCTCTACACAATACACACCGACTGTCACCCCCTCACAACACAGCACCCACACCTCATCCGTTTTTTTACTTTTCTGGGCCATTGACCACCACCATGTCACCACAGAAACATCCACGTTTCATTGACAATGAGTTAAGGGTCACGGTGGACGATATTTTCAGAGTAGAGCCACACTTATTTGGAGTCCAAGTCCAGCAAACTACTATTTCTCAGAAATTGGAAATATGGCAAAGAATAATCGACAGGGTCAATTCTGTAGGCAACTATCCACGCCCAACGGAGAATGTCAGGAAGAGGTGGAACGGCCTCAGAGGAAGGTCCATTTGATGGCATCCAGGCACCAGCTGGCGGTCATCAAGACTGGTGTTGGGCCCCACCTCCTCCCCTAACATTCTCATCATGGGAGGAGAAGATCTTGGAGATCCTGCATCTTGAGGGACTGACAGGAATACCTGGGGGAGCTGAGTCGGGTAAGTCACAACACAAATTATTATCACCAAAATATATTGACATGCATGTTCACTGATCACCTTTTGCTACCTTAAGAGCCAACTCACTCCATCCCTGTGTCCAACTATCTGAATACCCCAGTCTGGCATCTCACATGTGAACTTCACTCATCTGGGGGCACAGTATCTGTGTATGGCATGGGTAGTACAGGGACTGACAGCACTACAACTCCCATCATGCCTTGTTTCACCATTAAGAGAACTAGAACAGTGTACCATGTTGAAAATAGTCTTGCATGTAAACTGAACAACGGAGTAAACCCATCTGAATGTTCCACAATTATACAGTCTACGGACATCTGCCAGTCCAATGCCACTAGCAAACAGCTACAGATGTGCCTCTGCTAAACTGTCCCCTCTTCCTCACATTAACTATTGAACTGTACTCACCTGGGTGGATCTTACATGTATTTGCAGTTTGCTGTACTTGGTGTAACCTGATACATATGGCCAGGTAGAATGGTTACTCCTAATCTGGTGGCCAGATCAGTGTCCACATGACATTGTGCAGCTGTCTGTTAACTCAATAATAAGTACTGCTAACTGGGAGGTACCATCAAGCAAATAAAGCTACACAGCTGGCAACTTGTGAGCCAATTAACAGACATACAACTGCCAGGATACTCTGATATCCTGTAACAAGGTGACTTAAATGGGAATTGTCTGTACTCCATATATCAGGTCTCCAGTATGGAAAGCAGGTGTCACTGTCATATGAGGGGATCAAGCAAAGGCAGTCTGTACATGGCCTAAAACTTATCTACCTCTCAAGTTTGGTACCACGTGTTACATTACAATCTGTGTCTATCTGTTCCACACCTTCAACAGGTCTATTTGCCACTGGGACCATGGAGGGCACACCTGAGACATCCATCTCCTCCCTGGATGAAGCCCTCAGTGAGGAGAGCACTCCTGGATGTGTGGATAAGGAGGGCGGCCCTGGCCCATTTGGGTTACCTGTTCAGACCACAACTTTCAGACTCACCCTGCCCACTTCGACTCCTCACAGCCCTGTTACATCAGGCAACCAGTCGCTCCAATCCTGCGTACCAAGGACAGTTACAACCATCATGTGCCCCACAGGAGTCACAACTCTAAAAACCCTGACAATGAATGACCTGGCACCAGTGGCAGTGGGAAAAATGTGCCAAGGACGCAAGCACATGGGGGTCGGGTGTGTGGGAGGGAAAGTGTGGGCCAGCAGCATGAGGCAGCGAAGGACAGTTCTGGCCAGGACAACATCTCACAAGACTTGGGAGCCTACCAACAATTACAAGGCGTGATGGGCCAGGTACTTGTCATGATGGGGAAATCAAGCAACTGCAGAGGGACAACCACCAGGAAGTCATGCAACAGTGGGAGGCCCTATTGCCTACATGGTGTATGTGTGTGTGACATGTGTACTACCTCCTTGACCAACATTAGGCAGGTGTGACATGTTGATATGTCATATGATGGTATGTGTCCATTGTGATTTGGTTGAATCTGTGTCAGCCGATTTAGGTATGGTTTGTTTGAACCAGGCTTGACTGCCTTTACTTGGCAACATATATTATTGCCTGGTATATGATGTCTGCATGATGTATTTGTGTAGTAAGGATTGGGTCTGTGTAATTGTTAAGCTACCTCACAATTGGAATCCATTGCTTGTCTACTGCTTGACATCTACTGTTGTTGTGATTAGGGCACTTGTGTTAAATTGAATAGTCACCTAGTCATGGTATGGTCAGTCTGATTTGTCTATTTCATCCATGGTATTGTAGGTTTCAGTTACCTTGCTTTGCTGGTGTGTGACAGTTGATACATTGTGGAAGATGCTTAGTATTGTATTGTTACATGATGTTGGCACTTTAGTGGAACTCCTTGCAGGAGTCAGTGGACATGATGATATGTGATTTCTGTCTTATTTGTAATGGAATTGTTATCATGTGTATGTGATGACTCTACTTCATCTATTTTCAGCATCAGCAAAGCAGGTGAAGGAGACGGGCACATTCGAGTGGTTAAGCTTCTGGCCATGGGACCTCCAGTCACGACACCACAGACACCGAGACCCAGGGGACAAGGGGAGTGCCACTGGGGAGGCAGAATCTGCTACATCTTCATCTGAGTCCTCCTCCAGTGGCCACTCCCAAGTGGTGATGTACCCATCGGCGACTACTCCTGAACCATCATTGTCCGAAACCCCCAGTTCTATCTCTGCCCTCCCTGTAGCTCTCCACCCAGTTGGCCATGCCTGCCCATCCGAGAGAGTAAGCATCTCCTTTGCCGCAGGCACCTCTGCCCCAGCCCTGTTCCCCCTGCTTCCCTCAGTGAGGAGGCTATTGCCCTCCTGAGGTCTTTCTCTGTGGGTCCAATGGCCATTATGAATGCTATCCACGGACTGACAAGCCAGATCCAACACAGTAATGTATTCCTGGAGGGCATTCATGATGCAGTCTCTAGCTTACAGAGATCATTTCAGGCTCTGGCCTCCAAACTGATGGCAGCCAGTCACCCCTTGTCTACTGACCCCCTTCCATCTTCTTCTTCCAAGTCCAAATCATCCTTCCCCAACCCAGCCAAAGCACCCAAACAGGCAAGCATGCAACATCCAAGGTTAGCACAGATAAACAAAAGCACCACAAGACACACCACTGGCACGCACACAAACAACATCCATCTGCAGACACAGCAACAGTCACAACTTGCCCTGACACCCACACCACCCCCAGCATCACAGACACAACACCAAGCACACCTGCAGACACCACACCGACATTCACTGATCCAGCCACCACACCTATCCTACCCACAGATACCTCACAGCAGACCCTAAGACATCCACCCCAGTTACCACACCTGCAGATACCACAATCACTGATACACCTACCTTCAGTACATCCACCAGGCCTGAAGTCACTAGCCCAACAGACAGCCACCCACCCACTATGGCATCCACCAGCACCTCTACCCCCCTGCCCAAAACACATAAACGCCTTCACTAACCCACACACCCAACAGACACCCACCACACACAAGCTCACCTCCCACAAACATGCACCCAAGACATCCACTCCTAAACATCATATAACCACTCCCTCACCCTCCACACCCAAACCTTCTTCTTATGACCATCCCTGTGTGTCAAAAAAGTGTTAATTTACAAATTTGACCTTTCCCTCCTCTTCCTACCCTTGTGACACCTCCAAAGGAACTGTTTACCTCCCCAAGGCTATCCATTCCACCTCCAAGGCCTCTCTACCCCCCTGCCAGCACCCATGCCCCTATCCGCACCCAGATGAGGTCCACCCCTGCCAAGAAGGTTCCTCCTCCCAAACCAAAGTCAAAACCTACCCCTTCCAAGCCCAAGCCCTACCTCACACACACCCCCAGTACTCCCTAAAATGTCTGCCTGCCTGCTCCCTTGATGTCCCTGCCTGTGGAGGTTACATGGCAGTCAGGAGTCACATTGGGACACCATTTTGTGCCTTTGGTGCAAAACCCAAATTTGTAAATGTCGACTGACCAATGGCCTTGGACTTTTATCTTTCTATGCAAAATAATCTATATAATCAAACAGTTGTTGGTTTTCTGGTTACATCTTTGTCCTGTATTTCCTTTCGTAGGTGTGGGTTGTGCCTGGCTGACATTGATTGTGTGCCAATATTTTGTTGTGTCTGCTGCTTGCTCCTTCGTGTATCATTTGAGCAGTATGTGAGTTTCTGTGCAGTGCTGTTGTCCCCCAGGGGTAGGGTGTGTGTTGTGTCATAGCTATGTGTATGTATCTGAAATGTTGGTGTTATGGTACTGTGTTGTGTTTGTTGCATTATATGTTTGTTGTTGTGCTGTGTCACTTTGCATATTTTGACTGTTTGGGTCTGATTGTGTTGTGCATGGCATGATAGGTTCGATGTACTCTGTGTGTGTATGATGTTTGTATAATTTGCTAGGTTGTATGATGGTACTGTGTGTGTTCCATCACACATGGTTGTACATTGTGCTGTATGTGTGTCGAGTCCCTGGCCATTGTTGGTTGTGAGTGTGTGATGTGCTTGTATTTAGACAGTTGTTGTGTTATTGTTACAAATTTGTATGTTGAATGGGGATCTGTGAGACTGGGCCTGTGCTGAGTTGCTGTGCATAAATGTGTGGTATTGGCGTGTGGTGTGTGTGCGAGCTGCAGTGTGTGTGATGTGTATGTGTGGTGTCCTTCCTGCAGTAGGTGAGTGATGTATCACTATGCTGTTACATGTGTGTGCAGCCCTCCACACCCCCTTCCCTATGGCATGTAATATAACTGTACAAAATTTAACATTACACATATGTAACAGGTGAGTGAGTGTACTTACAGTTGTTGTCGTCCTCGTCGGCATTGTCTACATTGCCTTGCGGCAAGCAGGAGCAGTGGGATGACGTCTAGTAGTGGTTCCATGGCGGCTGCGGACACATATGGCTTCCTGGAGGTGAGTGTCTCCTTTTATACTATTCGTTTCCGTCTGGTGCTCCATGGTGGTTGGACCGCAGTGGTCACATTGGCGGTATGCAACCTCCTAATAGATCTGGTGGAAACATGGTCTCCACCAGACTGTTTGTGCCTCCATTCGACCATGGTGGTCTGTCGTGCCTGGCGGTGCTGGCGGTGCTCTGGAGGTCTTCTGTGTGCACCACTGCCAAGTTCCTAATTTGGCGTTCTTCTCCGCCGGCCTGTTGGCAGTCAGACCGCCATTGCCAACATGGCAGTCACAGGACCGCCAAACTCGTGATGAGGCCCATAGTCTATTTATAGGTTCAATTTTTGCAGTAAGAGGCGTTATTCTATCAAGCTTTGCCTTGTTATGTTGGATTTTAATTGTGTTGCCAGAAACTTTCATTGAGAGGCTAGCCATATTCTTGCGCATATTTTTAATTTTTGACACAATGTTATCTGTATTAAAGCGTACTGTTTGTAATTCCTGTAATATAGTAGATAAAGAAGGTTCAGTAGAATCCACAAGTTTTTTGGAGATGTTGTTTGTTTACGTTTTTTATCGATAACATGCAGATTTTCCCTTTCATAACAATATAAGTAAATAATATTAATTATGTCAAATTTACTCTAAAAGAAGAAAGAGAAAAGTTACTCAAGATATCATGATAATAGTAGGCTGTGCAGCAGCTAGAACCAGCTAGGGTGTGGTTTAGGCCTGTAAGCGTACCTGGCCTTATTTGTTTTTCTAATAATTTATTCATAAGGGGATGTGTTAGGGGTTCGATGGACCTTTTGACTCAGTTAAGAGTGTTCCGCCATGGGCACAATTCTTACTCATAACCCAACTGACAATAGCACAACAAAATATGTTAGACCTGACAGCCTTAGAGTGGTCACCCCTAACTTTTTGCCTGCCTCCCTCCACTTTTGGGATACTATTCTTTCTGGTTTCTAGACTCTGCACACTTTACCACTGCTAACCAGTGCTAAAGTGCATATGCTCTCTCCCTTTAAACATGGTAACATTGGATCATACCCAATTGGGCTATTTAATCTACTTATAAGTCCCTAGTAGAGTGCACTATATGTGCCCAGGGCCTGTAGATTAAATGCTACTAGTGGACCTGCAGCACTGATTGTGCCACCCACTTCAGTAGCCCCTTCACATTGTCTCAGGCCTGCCGTTGCAAGGCATATGTGTGCAGTTTCACTGCCATTTCGACTTGGCATTTAAAAGTATGTGTCAAGCCTAAAACTCCCCTTCTTCTACATATAAGACACCCCTAAGGTATGCCCTAGGTAACCCATAGGGCCGGGTGCTGTGTAGGCAAAAGGCAGGACATGTACCTATGTAGTTTACATGTCCTGGTAGTGTAAAACTCCTAAATTCGTTTTGCACTGCTGTGAGGCCTGCTCTCTTTATAGGCTAACATTGGGGCTGCCCTCATACACTGTTTGAGTGGTAGCTGCTGATCTGAAAGGAGTAGGAAGGTCATATTTAGTATAGCCAGAATGATAATACAAATCCTGCTGACTGGTGTAGTTGGATTTAAAATTACTATTTTAGAAATGCCACTTTTAGAAAGTGAGCATTTCTCTGCACTTAAATCTTTCTGTGCCTTACAATCCATGTCTGGCTGGGTTTAGTTGACAGCTCCTTTCATACATCTGCATTTTAATTGGGTATTCCTGGGCTGGGAGGGTGGAGGGCTTGCCCTCACACAAAGGACTAACACACCCCCTATTGGGGCCCTGGCAGACAGAATTGAACTGAAAGGGGACCTGGTGCACTTCTAAGCCGCTCTTTGGAGTCACCCCCACTTCAAAGGCACATTTGAGTATATAAACAGGGCCTCTGCCCCTACCAACTCAGACACTTCCTGGAGAAGAAAACCTGAACCAAAACCTGCATCCTGCCAGGAAGACCTGCCTGGCTGCTCAAAGGACTCACCTGTCTTCTTTCTGTTAAGGACTGCTGCAGTGCTGTTGTCCTGCTACCTTGCTGCTGTCTGGCTGTGGTGAAGCAGTGCTCTCCAAGTGCTTGGATAGAGCTTGCCTCCTGTTCCCTGAAGTCTCAGGACCAAAAAGACTTCATCTCTGCAAGAAGGACTCCTTGTGCGGGAAAAATCGACCCACAGCCTGCCAGAAACTACCCACAGCCTGCACTGCGGTGAAAATGTCACCGCACCCCGAACCGGAACGATGCAGCCTGACTTCGCAATGAGAAGATCGATGCAGTGCAAGTGTAGCAACCGGAAATTCTATGCACAGCCTCACCGGATCGATGCACAGCCGAGCCGGAATGACGCAGCCTGACTTCCAGAAAGGAATCGACGCAGCGCCTGCCGTGCAGTAGAAAATTCGATGCAATGCCTACCGGATCGACGCAGCTCCTGTGACTTTGTCTTAGCAGCGCCGGGAATCCACGCATCGTCCCTGCGGCATCTGAAAACCCTGCAATCCGAAGAGGATCCATGACCTTGCGCCAGAAAGTGACGCACAGCTGTCCCTGCGTGAACACCAAACAATGCATCGCCGTGTGCGACCCGAGAAATCGATACACACCCCTTTGTTTCCACGCATCTCCTCCTCTGTGGTCCTTTGCAGAGATTTTTCACGTGAACCAGGTACTTTGTGCTTGAAAGAGACTTTGTTTGCTTTAAAAAGACTTAAGACACTTGCATTTATCCAGATAAATATTATATATTTTTCTAAACACTGTGTTGTGTATTTTTGTGGTGCTATATTGTGTTATTGTATGATTTATTTCACAAACACTTTACACATTGCCTTCTAAGTTAATCCTGACTGCTCAGTGCCAAGCTACCAGAGGGTGGGCCTAGGATCATTTGGATTGTGTGTGACTTACACTGACTAGAGTGAGGGCCCTTGCTGGACAGGGGGTAACCTGACTGCCAACCAAAGACCCCATTCTAACAAAATACAATAAACATTTCTAAATAATTTGAGTCAATAAACTTTACACACCATGACCCATGTGACCATGAATAACCACACCTTTTAGTAAAAGTTTGAATATTTATTTCCCTCGATTAACAATGCTAATGTCACGTTAAGCAATCTCAATATTAGCTGATAGACATATATGAACAACACTCGTTGAACAAAATGGAGGAAGAACCTGAATTTTACCAAAGCATTTAACATCAGACATTCAAGAGCTACCGTACAGATTAATATCAACAACAACTGAACTAATGATATAGCATACATTTAGCGTAGTTGAACAAAATCAATCCTTGGTTAATAATGATTGTTGAACATAGACATACTAATGAACCCACTAATTTGAATGGCGTGATTGGCTTTAATGAATAAGGGAAAATTAGACAAAAAGTTCATTTGGAAAACATCTGGCTTTGGATCTAGCAAAAATATAGCGGTTCGTACCTAGATAGAAAGACAAAAAAATCTATGACAAAATACAATTTCATCTCATTATACCTTTCCTGAATGGATCAGCAAGCAGAGACTTCTTTGACAGCTGGAGATCCGTCTTGTCAGAATGCACACAGGGGAAAGTGAAGGAGACTGGCTCAGCCATGGTGGGCTCGAAGTTAGCCGAACCAAGTTAGAAGGGCATCCTCTAAGAATCAATAGCTAAGTAATGAGTCGAAGAAAGGGCATCTAGGGCTGCTCTGGGTCTCTCCTGGAACATCACTCAATCTAACTGCTTCTCATCTTCAAACTTATTCTGGAACTAACTCTCCTGTCAAGTGTAGTTGGGGTAAATTGAACATCCATAAAGTATTTTCCCACGTTGTCATTGGTCAGAAAATCAGCTGTTCACAGTTCAACCAATATTTATTAATACTCAAACCTGTGATATACTTAGACAGTCTTTCACATGTCGATGATTGAATCCTCTTCTCCGGTTCCTATCATCAGTTTCCATAGGTAAATTTTAGTTGCAATTCACACTCTCGTCAGTGAAGCCATTGTCAAGTCATGGGAACATTTGCTTCTCAGCCACCAATGATACATTTGCAGCAGTAGAGGATACATTGCACTACAGCAGACAGTTCTCACAAGAAAGTTAACACATCATCTAGTTTAACGCTGCAATATTACAAACTATTTGGTCAACACTGTGTGCACAATGAATAATGAACAACTAAAGCTTTAAAAAGACTTAAGACAGTTTGGCCCTCATTACAACATTGGCGGTAAAAGCAGCTTAGCGCCGTGCAGAAGACCGCCAAAAAACTGCCATGGCCGCGGAATTACGCCACAGCTATTACGACCCACAGCTCAGAATCCACCAAAATTCAGACACCCACACAAGTCCGCCACACCAAAGGTCAGTGAGAAACTGCCGAAACCAAAACCTCCACCGTCACGCCAACAGAAATACACCCACACTATCACGACCCACGAATCCACGCGGCGGTCTTTCAACCACGGTATTCCATTGGCGGTACACACTGCCGTGCTCAAAATACACACACATTTACAAAACACTGCCACATTGGACAAATCGAAATACACACACCTGATACACATACACACACCACTCCCACACACCCATTACAATATAAAACTCACACCCACATCACCCACAAACCCCTATGACCAAAATACTGATAGAAGGCCAGAGAGAGACACTACAAACTACTACCAAGCATCCACAGGCACACAATACCATCACCCACATAACTTCCACACACCTCACCCAACACACCACTAAATATCACCCCACTTATCACTACACACACCACCCCACACATCACCCACAACACCCCATGGCACGGCAAAGACACCCCAGGTTCTCTGAGGAGGACCTCAGGGTCGTGGTGGAGGAAATCGTCCAGGTAGAGCCACAGCTATTGGGATCACAGGTGCAGCACACCACCATAGCTAGGAAGATGGAGCTATGGCGAAGAATAGTGGACAGGGTTAACGCAGTGGAACAGAACCCAAGAAATAGGGATGACATCAGGAAGAGGTGGAACGACCTACGGGGGAAGGTGCGTTCTGTGGTCTCAAGACACCTCCTTGCGGTTCAGCGGACTGGCGGCGGACCCCTACCTCCTCCCCCACAACTAACAACATGGGAGGAGCAAGTCTTGCCGATTTTGCATCCTGAGGGCCTCGCAGGAGTAGATCGAGGAATGGACTCTGGTAAGTCAAATCTTAACTATTACATCCCTCACCCTACCTGCATGCCATCACATACCCCACCCTCGCCCTCATCACTCCAACTCCTCACAAATGTCTCAATATCACAAACCACACATCCCAGCACCAAGCCCTGCATGCAACAACAAAGCCAAGACCCCCGCCAAGAAATGAGACCACTCTGATTGTCATCCTTCTGTCCCACCTTGTCACCCTGTCCATCCTCAAACTGCCCCAGCTCCACTTCCTATGCCCATTTGGGCAATGCACCTGTGAGACTAATAGACTGGACTCTGCCTTGGACATTCCCCCACCATCACCCCTCACCATTTTAAAGCACCCTACAATATTGAGGACTTAAATAAACACCCTTAAAACACAAAACAATCTGGAGTCTGTCTGTGATTTCCAAATGGTGTATTGGCAATTACAGTGTCAAAATGCTCTTTCAATTGTAATGTCAACATACCTATATCACACAGCTCTAGTCCATGAGGAAACAAAGCAGATGTCACACAGTGGGACCCACATCTGTGAAATCGTAAGAGAAAGTGACAACTCAGTGACCATACACTGGGTGAAAACGACAGACAGTAGAGAGGTAGTAGTGTTAAAGTACATGTAGTAGGCAGGTTTGTATTCTTACCTGTGTCTCACTGGAAGTATTGCAGGATCACCGAGTTCCTGTTGTCGATGTCCTCTTCTGCTTCCTCGGCTTCACTGTCCATTGGCTCCACAGCTGCCACAACACCTCCATCTGGACCATCCTCCTGCAGAAAAAGCACTTGTCATTGCAAAGCTAAGTTGTGAAGCATACAGCAGGCCACGATGATCTGGCACACCTTCTTCGGTGAGTAGAATAGGGATCCACCTGTCATATGGAGGCACCGGAACCTGGCCTTCAGGAGGCCAAAGGTCCGCTCTATAATCCTCAGAGTTCGCCCATGGCCCTCATTATAGCGTTCCTCTGCCCTTGTCCTGGGATTCCTCACTGGGGTCAGTAGCCATGACAGGTTGGGGTAACCAGGGTCACCTGCAAATGGCGAGGGACAACTGTTAGACACACACTAACCTGTAGGGATATTCCCAGACCAAGACAACCATTCCCACTGACTAGCTTCCAGGTGCTCACCAAATAGCCACACACGGTGCCCCATCACATAGGGGATGCTGCTATTCCTCAGGATGTAAGCGTCATGCACTGAGCCAGGGAATATGGCATTAACATGGGAGATGTACTGGTCAGCCAAACACACCATCTGCACATTCATTGAATAATAACTCTTCCGGTTTCTTTACACCTGTTCACTCTTGCGGGGGTACCAAAGCCACATGTGTCCCATCAATGGCACCTATGATGTTGGGGATATGTCCCAGGGCATAGAAATCACCTTTTACTGTAGGCAAATCCTCCACGTGAAGGAAAACGATGTAGCTCCACATGTGTTTCAGAAGGGCAGACAACACTTTGGACAACACGTTGGAAAACATAGGCTGGGACATCCCTGATGCTATGGCCACTGTTGTTTGAAATGACCCACTTGCAAGGAAATGGAGTACTGACAGTACCTGCACTAGAGGGGGGATTTCCTGCGGGATGGCGGATAGCTGACATCAGGTCTGGCTCCAACTGGGCACACAGTTCCAGGATTGTGGCACGATCAAGCCTGTAGGTGATGATCACATGTCTTTCCTCCATTGTCGACAGGTCCACCAGCTGTCTGTACACCAGAGGATGCCGCCATCTCCTCACATGTCCCAGTGAACGGTGCCTATGAAGGACAACAGCGAGCACAGAGTCAACCAACTCAGAGGTACATACCCACAGCTTACACAGAACACGATTCATAATCCGAAATTTGCATGTATGAGTGTTGAGGCAAGGCCTAGGTATGTGTGATGAAGTAAAAAATTAAGCAATGTGGGACCCTGAAATGGCGGCTGCCTGACCTGTAAAGTGGGACAATGGTATGTGAGGTAACTGCGCTGGCATTGTACACCGTCACGGTAGGCGGTAGAAGACCGCGGCGCAATTCTGCATTGGTTAACATTGGACCCTATGGGTCCCAGGAGCCAATGACGGTGTACGCCAGCGGTGACGGTACGCACTGCCGTGGACGTGACCGCCATTTTCTATCTGTTCAATCACTCGATACCTGATCTTCTACAGGAGAGGACCTACACTGCAAGTTCTGCTGTGACCTCAGTCTGGAAGAGACAATGGCTCGTGCGTCTGGGGAAAGGGCCCCTGCCTTCACATCGGAGGAGTTGGAGAAACTCGTGGATGGGGTCCTCCCCCAGTACACGCTACTCTACGGTCCTCCAGACAAACATGGAAGTAGACTGGGAGATGCTGTATGGGCTATGCCTGTGTTGAGTGTGGTGGATGAAAGATGGGGGAGGGGGGGCGATTGAGGCGTGCATGAAACAACGGTGAGTGCATGTGCCACATGGCAAGGGTAGGGATGGGGGCCAATGACTGTGACGGTGCAGTTGGTAATAACTTTTCTTTTTCCCCTGTACAATTCCTGTAGGTCAGCGCCCACCAGAAGAAGGATGTTTGGCGTGTCATCGCCAAGGACGTCCGGACCCTGGGGGTCTATCATAGACGGAGCACCCACTGCTGTAAGAGATGGGAGGACATTCACCGCTGGAGCAAGAAGACGGCGGAGGCCCAGCTGGGGATGGCCTCCCAACGTGGGATGGGTGCCTGTCGCACCATGACCCCCCTGATGTTCAGGATCCTGGCGGTGGCGTACCAGGATTTAGATGGGCACTTGAGGGCATCACAGCAGCCACAAGGGGGTGAGTACACTCTCATTCAGCTGATTCAGCGCGCAGTGGAGGTGTCTGGGTGGGGGAGGTGGGCTGTGGGTTTCCCTAGGCCAGGGCGAGTGTGCTAGTTAGGTCCCCTTCTTCTGGCAGACCCTGTGCCACCCCACCCCACCTGTGTACAGTGCCAACTACACCTAGTCAGGCTCCTGTGACATCCATGTGTGCAGATGTCAGCCATAGCCTTGTAGGCCATGTCTCAGGGACTGAACAGTGGGCCCCAAGTGCGGGGCGTAATGCAGGGGGCTTCTGTGTCTGTCATGTCTGCCAACGGTAGCGGTATTTCATGCACTCAACATGTCTTTCTTCTGTCGTTCCCCCATTTTGTGGTCTGCCGGTTCTTGTGTGCATTAGCATCATCAGACAGGGAGCCGTGGCACCGGAGCAGGAGAGAGCTGCATCCCACATGGCCCTGGAGGGCGAGACTATGGGAGCTCCCTTGTGGTGGCGGCCACATCTGTGCCCCCCGCATCCACCACCCCCCTACCAGGACCGCCCTCCCAGCAGCCCCTCAGCCTTTGCCCCGTGCCCGCTCACCCAGGAGGGTGGGCATCACCTTCGCCCCAGGCACCTCAGGCCCTGCCCCAGTCACCCCTGCTGCCCTCAGTGAGAAGGCCCTCAGTGAGAAGGCCATTGACTTCCTCAGGTCCCTCACTGTTGGGCAGTCTACCATTTTGAAAGCCATCCAGGGTGGAGAGAGGCAGTTGCAACAAACAAATGCATTCCTCGAGGGCATTCATTCTGGTCAGGCAGCCCTTCAGCGAGCTTTTCAGACTCTGGCCTCAGCTTTGATGGCAGCTATTGTCCCTGTCTCGAGCCTCCCCCCTCCAACTTCCTCCCCCCAGACCCACACCCCTGTACCTCAGCCTATCCCAAGCACACCTACAGACCAGCATGCACACACGTCAACACACAAGGGAAGCTCTGGCAAACATAAGCACCACACATCCCACAGGCACTCACGCAAGCATCAGACACATGCAGTCACAGCAACATCCACTGCCTCCACTGTGTCCCCCTCCTCCTCGTCTCCCTCCTCCCTCCCAGTCTCGTCTACACTCACACCTGCATGCACTACATCTACAGCCACTACTGCCATCACCAGCACACCCACCACCACACCCGCTCACGTGAGGTCACCACCCCCACTACCATTCACACGTCCCCTGTGTCCTCTCCCAGTGTGCCCAAGATACACAAACGCAGGCACACACCCACCCAAAAGCCATCCACCTCACAACAGCCTGCAGTGCATGCACCTTCACCCAAAGTCACCAAATGAACACCTTCTACAACCACAACCTCTTCCTCCACTCCCAAACCCCCTCCAGCTACCCGTCCCAGTGTTCCCAAGAAACTTTTCCTGTCCACCCTTGACCTCTTTTCCTCACCTCCCCCACCCCGTCAGTCTCCTAGGGCCCGACTCTCCATGTCCCAACCTAGCACCTCAGCCACAACATCTCCGGGACCAGTGGTGCCAGTAGTCACCGGATTCGGGAGTGCACCAGGCAGCAGGGCAGCCAGTGTGGCAAGGAGCCACAGCACGGACAGTCCCCCACCTGTCAAGCATCAAAAGTTGGCCAGTGCCCGGCGGGAGAGGGGAAATACTCCAGTCACCAAAGCTTCTCCCAGGGGTACAGGTGGGAGTGTGGAGTCAGCTGCGACACCTTCCAAGGTGGGGAAGGGGCACAAGAAACTCAGCAAGTCTGGGAAGAGCAGCACGACGGAGAAGACCGCCATCATCCCCGCCGCCAAGGAGGCCACCGCCATCAGCCCCTCTGCCCAGGAGGCCACCACCATCATCCCCGCTGCCCAGGAGGCCACCGCCATCAGCCCCGCTGCCCAGGAGGCCACCGCCATCAGCCCCGTTGGGCCAGAAAGGACCGCCAGCACCAGCCCCACTGGGCCAGAAAGGACCGCCTGCACCAGCCCCACTGGGCCTGAAAGGACCGCCAGCTCCAGCACCGCTGGGCTAGAAAGGACCGCCAGCAGGTGAGTCGCTGCCAAGGAGCCCGCCACCACAAGCACGACTGAACAGGACCCCGCCGCCACAAGCACCGCTGAACAGGACACCGCTGCCAAGGACACCGCCGCCACTAGCACCGCTGGACTATGAGTGCCAAGGGCACTGAGGCTACTGTGTCTGCCACGATCAGGATGATGCACTCTGGGCACAAAGCCCCCTCCAGAACCAGTGGAGATTTACACCCACTACCTCTGTCCTTGGCAGGATGAAGCCCTCTGGGCACAAAGCCCCCTCCAGAACCGGTGGAGATTTACATCCACCACCTCAGTCCTTGGCAGGATGAAGCACTCTGGGCACAAAGCCCCCTCCAGAACCAGTGGAGACTGTTATCCACTTGAGAGACGGTGGCTTTGCACTCCCCAGGATTGAACAGTGGGCAACCCACCCACTGTAGAGACTTGAGAGACTGTGGCTTTGCACTCCCCAGGATTGAACAGTGGGCAAACCACCCACTGTAGAGACTAGAGAGACTGTGGCTTTGCACTCCCCAGGATTGAACAGTGGGCATGGGGCCCCCTCGTGGATTTGGCGTTGTGCACTCAACTGGCTGAGATGCTCCCCCTTTCCCTTCCCCCTGAGGTGCCTGTTTTATTGCTATCTGATGCCCCTGCAGTGTTCTCTCCGTCATGTTCGGGTATTGAGTGTGGGCCTCGCCCATGCTGTGTGGGCCCAGTGTTCCACGGACTTCAATGGAGCTATACCTGGACTACTTTTCTTGGTGTATATATTTGTTAATAGTGTATATATATTTTTGCGTACTGGATTTTAATATATTACAATGGTTACACTCATTTCCTTTTGTCTTTGCATTCTTCCGGAGGGTTTGGGGGGTGTAACTGTTATGTATCATGCTGTATTAGTGTGTGTGTTGTAGTGGGTGAGGGTGGGGGTGGAGGTGTTGTGTGTTGCGTGTGTGTGTCCCTGTTTTTTCCCTACCCTCTCCCCTGTGTCGTAGGTGCAGTACTCACCGTGGTCTCGCCGCCGGCGTTCGTGCTCCTGGTAGAGGAGCAAGAAGATAAGAGCAGGGAAAATGTGAAGCTCGGGTTCCATGGTGTCCTGGTTCCTCGTGGGGTGTGCAGAGGTGAGCGTTTTCCCTTCGAAGTCCTGTTTCCGCCATGTTTGGAAAAGGTAGTGGATTGGTAGGTTGTGATACTGTGGGCGGTACATTGTCCTCCGCCTGTCTGTTGGCGGTGACCGCCAAGCTGTTTGTTTTTACCGCTGTGGCGGTCGGAGGGTTAAAGTGGCTGTCTTTGTTGGTGGTTTCCACCACGGTCGTAATTCCATATTTTTTTCGCCGGCCTGTTGGCGGTCTTACCGCCGCTTTAACACCGTCCGCCAGGGTTGTAATGACCCCCTTTATATAACTTTTCAGTGATATCTCATCATGTACCTATTGCATTTTAATTGTTTTGAGCTGCATTTATCCAGATAAATATTATATATTTTTCTAAACACTGTGTGGTGTATTTTTGTTTTGCTATATTGTGGTATTGTATGATTTATTGCACAAATACTTTACACATTACCTTCTAAGTAAGCTAGACTGCTCGGTGCCAAGCTACCAGAGGGTGGGAACAGGATAATGTGGATTGTGTGTGACTTACCCTGACTAGAGTGAGGGTCCTTGCTTGGACAGAGGGCAACCTGGCTGCCAACCAAAGACCCCATTTCTAACACTGGTGATCAGCGGTGAGGATAGGACTTGTATTTGTGCAGTGGCATACAGTAGCTAAGTATTTCACTACCTACCCACAGTTGAAGGTCAACTTGATTTTTATCTCTTTTAGAAATTTGGATTTTTCCTGTCAATGTTTTTACTAAAATCCTCACTCAGCATGTCTCAGGCTGGGTCTCAAACAGGAAATATTGACCTGGCCCTGTTGGAGACATAGGCGGTCATTCTGACCCTGGCGGTCAAAGACCGCCAGGGCGGAGGACCGCGGGAGCACCGCCGACAGGCCGGCAGTGCTCCAATGGGGATTCCGACCGCGGCGGTAAAGCCGCGGTCGGACCGGCACCACTGGCGGGCTCCCGCCAGTGTACCGCCGCCCCATTGAATCCTCCACGGCGGCGCAGCTTGCTGCACCGCCGCGGGGATTCCGACCCCCCCTACCGCCATCCAGATCCCGGCGGTCCGACCGCCGGGATCCGGATGGCGGTAGGGGGGGTCGCGGGGCCCCTGGGGGCCCCTGCAGTGCCCATGCCACTGGCATGGGCATTGCAGGGGCCCCCGTAAGAGGGCCCCTACATGTATTTCACTGTCTGCTGCGCAGACAGTGAAATACGCGACGGGTGCAACTGCACCCGTCGCACAGCTTCCACTCCGCCGGCTCGATTCCGAGCTGGCTTCATCGTGGAAGCCTCTTTCCCGCTGGGCTGGCAGGCGGTCTGAAGGCGACCGCCCGCCAGCCCAGCGGGAAAGTCAGAATTACCGCCGCGGTCTTTCGACCGCGGAACGGTAACCTGACGGCGGGACTTTGGCGGGCGGCCTCCGCCGCCCGCCAAGGTCAGAATGACCGCCATATACTGTCAAACAGCTGAAAGGGTTCTGCGGGGAGATGGGAGCATCCGCCCAAGGTGCCTCCAGAAAGGAGGAATTTCAAGTGGCGCTGAGGGCCTCAACAGAAGCCCATTCAGAGGAGGATGCCAAGGAGGAGGAGCCAGAAGATGGCTCCCCAGAGAATGTTTTGCCATCAGTGGATGATGTTACCACTGAAATTGTGCTCCCTGCCAAACCAGGGAGCAGTGTCTCTGATCAAGGCCTGACTACAGAGGAAAGGAGAGAAGAGAGAGAGTTTCAATTGCAGATGGCAAGGTTGAAAATTGAGGTTCAACAGGAGGAAAGTAGGGCAGAGAGGGAAGCAAAAGCAGCTGAGATAGCCTTGGCTGAGAAAAAACTTTTGTTGGCTCACAAACTGAATCCAAAGGAGCTGAATCTAAATGAGCTGGATCTTAAGGTGAAGCAGTCTGAGTCTAGCAGTAATGGTGGCAGCATACAGACAGGACGTGCTAGAGAAAAGAAGGTTCGTATACCCAAAAATGTGGAGCCCAGTTTGGTGGTGGCAGATGACATTGATGAATGGCTAGCTGCCTATGAAGTTGCACTAAGGACTCATGGGGTTCCTGAAGAGCAATAGGGTAGAGCTATGTGGGGGTATGTACCAGTAATTGGGAGGGACACACTTCTCACATTAGACCCAACGGATCAAAACACATACTCACACATGAAAGCCATTTTACTTGCCACGTTTGGGCTGACCCCTGAGAAATACCATCAGAGGTTCAGGGACAGCACCAAACAGTCCACACAAATATGGGTAGATTTCTTTGACTTTTACAGTAAGGCACTGATGGATGGGTGCAGGGCTGCAAAGTAGATGATTACACATGATTGTATAATTTGATTCTGAGAGAGCATATGCTCAGTACTTGTTTTACAGAGTTGTGCCAGCACCTATTAGAGAGTAAGCTGACTGACCCCAGGAAGCTTGCTGAGGAGGCGGACCTCTGGACTAGCACCAGAGTGTCCAGAAAGGTATCTGGGGGACACACCCACAAAGGTGGTCAGGGTTTTCATCAGAAGAAAAAGGGAGGAGAAAAACGTAAAAACAAGGAGTTCTCAAAAGGCCCCCAAAACTGTTCCCAAGGGAATAGTGGTAACCAGTTCTGGTCTGATTCCAAGAGAAAGGGGTTAATTGAAGACAAGACAGGGAGGTTTGTACCACGATGCTCAGAGTGCAGTCAGTATGGGCACTATGAGGACGACTCCAAGTGTCCCAAGAGGGTATAGCCCCCCAAAGGAGGGCAAACACCTGGGTTTGCTAGTGTAGTGCTCGGGAGGAGGTAGTCCCAGATAGTTGTGGGGAGCAGATAGAGGTAACCCTAGTGTCCCTGGGGAATGCAGAGATGGTGCCAAAAGCCCACATGCCTGCCAATATTTCCAAGTATAGGCAGTGGGTCACCATCAATGGGCAAAGGGTTGAGGCTCTGTGTGACACAGGAACCAGCATGACCACTGTCAGGAGTCAGCTGGTGTCAGCAGAGCATGTCCTCCCAAATACATTCCACCAAGTCATAGTCACTGACAGCTCTGGTTCCCTCTGAGTGGGGGGGTCTCTGGTGCTCTAAAATTAGCTGTGAGTCCTGCCATGCCTGTAGATTGTCTGTTATGCAACGTCATTGAGCACACTACCTGGAAGGAGGTAGAGCTAAGGTCTCACTTCGAGATGTTGGGATTGCCTGAGTGGGTCTGCATGACCACACGGTTCATGGCTGCCCAGGAAGGAAGTCAAGGGCGCCTGGAGCCTGGAACAATGGCCCAGACAATTGCCAAGAGGAGGGGCAAGGGGCGCGGGAAACCGGTCCCAGAAGTTCCCAAGGAGGAGGTCCCCGACCCAACTGGGGAAGACATTGCCGATCCAGGTGACCTACCTGAGCTTGCTGACTGGCAAGTTGAGGTTGGGCCCCCCAGGGAGGAATTCTGCAAGGCGCAGAAAGAATGTCCTACTCTAGAGTGCATGAGGCAACAGGCCTCAGCCCAGGCAGTAGGTGAAGCCTCTGGTGATCACCATATATATTGGGAGAATGATCTCCCTTACAGTGAGCCTAAGGTTCCGGGCATTCGGGCAGTGTGTGCCCTGGTGGTCCCCCAGTGTTACTGGACCTTCCTACTGGGTCTGGCTGACGACATCCCCCTGGCAGGACATTTGGGGCAAGACAAGACCTTTGTCAGGCTTGTCACCCACTTCTATTGGCCCCGGATGAGGTCAAACTCAGATGCATTCTGCAGGTCCTGTCCTACCTGCCAGGCCAGTGGTAAAACACAGAAAAGGTTAAAAGCCCTCCTGATCCCACTCCCTGTCGTTGGCACCCACTTTGAAAGGGTGGGCATCGACATTGTTGGTCCATTGGACCCCAAAACTGCCCGAGGCAACAGTTTCATCCTGGTTTTGGTGAACCATGCCACCCGTTACCCAGAGGCAATCCCTCTGAGGACCGTAACTGCACCAGTGGTGACCAAAACTCTAATGGGGATATTTACCCGTGTGGGATTCCCAAAGGAGATAGTGTCTGACAGAGGCACTAACTGCATGTCTCCATACATGAAGTCCATGTGGGATGCGTGTGGTATAACCTACAAGTTCACCACACCCTATCAACTCCAATCTAATGGTCTTGTGGAGAGATTCAACAAGACCTTGAAAGGCATGATCACAGGCCTCCCTGAGGCCCTGAGGCGTAAGTGGGACGTCCTCTTACCATGCCTTCTCTTTGCTTACAGATAAGTTCCCCAGAAGGGGGTGGGGTTCAGTCTCTTTGACCTCCTCTATGGGTACCCTCTCAGGGGACCCTTAAGCATTGTCAAGGAGGGGTGGGAGAAAGCTCCAAAGGTACCCCCTCAGGATGTGGTCAGCTACATGCTGGCCCTGCGCAACCAGATGCACTGCTTCTGGAAAACATCCAAAAGTAACCTTGAGGCCAGTCAAGAGGTGATGAAATGCTGATATGACCAGAAGGCCACCCTGGTGGAGTTTCAACCTGGAGACAAAGTGTGGGTAATGGAGCCAGTAGAGCCTAGAGCTCTCCAGGACCACTGCTCTGGCCCATTTGAAGTAAAGGAGAGGAAAGGGGAGGCCACTTACCTAGTGGACACCCAGTCCCCTAGGAACCCCCTAAGGGTGCTCCAAGTCAGCCGATTGAAGCCTCACTTTGAGAGGACAGAGGTCAACATGCTTCTGGTAACAGATGAGGGTATGAAGGAGGGAAGTGAACCTCTCCCCGATCTCCTCTCTGCCAAGGAAGGTGATGGGTCAGTAAAGGGTGTAATTCTGTCTGACTCACTGAGCCTAGAACAGAGAGGGGACTGCTACCAGTTACTGGAACAGTACCCTCCCTGTTTTCCCTCATTCCTGGACTCACACACCTGTGTGTCCATGATATTGACACAGGAGACAGTCCCCCTGCAAACAACAACATTTACAGGTTGTCAGATAAGGTGAAGGCCAGCATCAAGGAGGAAGTCTCCAAGATGTTGACTCTAGGGGTTACTGAGAAATCTAGTAGTCCCTGAGCCAGCCCAGTGGTGCTGGTACGCAACGCTGCTGCACCCGGTGCCTAGCCAGAACTCTGGTTCTGCATGGACTACTAGGGTCTCAACTCACTCACACAGACTGACGCTCACCCCATCCCCGAGCTGATGAGCTCGTAGACAGGCTAGGCACTTCCAAATTCCTCAGTACTTTTGATCTTACATCAGGGTACTGGCAGATTGTCTTGACTGAGGGGGGCAAAGAGAGATCGGTATTTTCCACACCTGAGGGCCATTACCAATTCCGGGTGATGCCCTTTGGGTGAAAAATGCCCCCGCTACCTTCCAACGGTTGGTCAAAGGGGTCCTAACTGTGCAGCCTACCTGGATGACATTGCCGTCTACAGTGACAGCTGGGAGAAACACCTGCTCCACCTCAAAGAGGTACTTCAGGCCCTGCAACAGGCAGGATTAACCATCAAGGCCAATAAGTGACAGATTGGGCAGGGTTCAGTGGTTTACTTAGGAAACCTAGTAGGTGGTGGCAAGGGGCAGCCCCTCCAGGCCAAGATTGAAACTATCAAGGCCTGGCAACCACCTAGAACACAAACCGAGGTGAGGGCCTTCCTGGGCCTCACTGGTTATTATATCAGATTTGTCAAGGGCTATGGAACCATGGTAACACCCTTGACAGAACTTACTAGGTTGGTTAATTGGACAGAGGCTTGTCAGAAGGCCTCTGACTCCCTGAAGAAAGCCATGTGCATGGCTCCCGGTTGGGCAGGATATTGGGTAGCTCTCCCTACTTTCAGCTGGGGGGGACACATGTTAGGCTTGACAGCCTTAGGGTGGTCACCCCTAACCTTTTGCCTGCCTCCCTCCACTTTTGAGACACTGATTTGGCTGGTTTTAAGACTCTGTGCACTTTACCACTGCTAACCAGTGCTAAAGTGCATATGCTCTCTCCCTTTGAACATGGTACCATTGGATCATACCCAATTGGGCTATTTAATCTACTTATAAGTCCCTAGAAGAGTGTACTATATGTGCCCGGGCCTGTAGATCAAATGCTACTAGTGGGCCTGCAGCACTGATTGTGCCACCCACTTCAGTAACCCCTTAACCTTGTCTCAGGCCTGCCATTGCAAGGCCTGTGTGTGCTGTTTCATTGCCAATTCGACTTGGCATTTAAAAGTACTTGCCAAGCCTAAAACTTCCCTTCTTCTACATATCAGACTCCCCTAAAGTATGCCCTAGGTAACCCATAGGGCCGGGTGCTGTGTAGGCAAAAGGCAGAACATGTACCGATGTAGTTTACATGTCCTGGTAGTGTAAAACTCCTAAATTCATTTTACACTGCTGTGAAGCCTGCTCCCTTCATAGGCTAACATTGTTACTGCCCTCATACACTGTTTGAGTGGTAGCTGCTGATCTGAAAGGAATAGGAAGGTCATATTTAGTATGGCCAGAATGGTAATACAAAATCCTGCTGACTGGTGAAGTTGGATTTAATATTACTATTTTAGAAATGCCACTTTTAGAAAGTGAGCATTTCTCTGCACTTAAATCTTTCTGTGCCTTACAATCCATGTCTGGCTGGATTTAGCTGACAGCTCCTTGTGCATTTACTCAGACACACCCCAAACACAGGATACTCAGCCTCACTTGCATACATCTGCATTTTAAATGGGTCTTCCTGGGCTGGGAGAGTGGAGGGCCTTTCCTCACACAAAGGACTGCCACACCCCCTACTGGGACCCTGGCAGACAGGATTGAACTGAAACGGGACCTGGTGCACTTCTAAGCCACTCTTTGAAGTCTCCCCCACTTCAAAGGCACATTTGGGTATATAAACAGGGCCTCTGCCCCTACCAACTCAGACACTTCTTGGAGAAGAGAACCTGAACCTGCATCCTGCCAAGAAGACCTGCCTGGCTGCTCAAAGGACTCACCTGTCTGCTTTCTGTGAAGGACTGCTGCCGTGCTGTTGCCCTGCTGCCTTGCTGCTCTTCGGCTGTGGTGAAGAAGTGTTCTCCAAGGGCTTGGATAGAGCTTGCCTACTGTTCCCTGAAGTCTCAGGACCAAAGAGACTTCGGCCCTCATTACAACACTGGTGGTCGGTGTTAAAGCGGCGGTAAGACCGCCAACAGGCTGGCGGAAAATAACATGGAATCAGGACCATGACGGAAACTGGCAACATAGACAGCCACTTTAACACTCCGACCCTGACGGAGGTACAAACAAACAGCGCGGCGGTCACTGCCAACAGACAGACTGAAGACAATGTACTGCCCACCCTATCACAACACGCCAATCCGCCACCTTTTCCGGGGCGGAACCAACGCGATCAAAAACACAGCAGAAACAGGACTTGGAAGGGAAAACACTCACCACAACACACCCCAGGAGGAACCAGGACACCATGGAGCCAGAACTCCAGATACTCCCTGTGATAGTCTTCCTGCTCCTCTATCTGAAGCACCAAAGACGGTGGCAACAACCACGGTGAGTACTGCACCTACAACACCGGGGAGGGGGGAGGGAAAAGAGAGTGACACACACACACGCAACACGCAACACCCCCACCCCCACCCTCACCCACAACACCATACACACAAGTACATGCTGCAACATTACATATACAGCCCCCAACCCCCTGGAAGAAAGCAAGGACAAAAGGAAATGATTTGAACGATTATAATCAATAAAAATCCAGTACTAAAAAATCTAAATACAGTATATACAATTATGTACAACAAATACACAAGTCCGGGTAGTGCACCAATTATTGTCCGTGGACCACTGGGCCCAAAATGCATGGGCGAGGCCCACACATGACACCAGACTTCAAAGGGAGAGAACACTGTAGGGGCATCAGATCGAAATGAAACAGGCACCTCAGGGGGAGAGGGAAGGGGGGGCACCTCAGCCAGATGAATGCACAACGCCACTGCTCCACGAGGGGGCTCCATGCCCACTGCTGCTTCCTGGGGAGTGCAAAGCCACAGTCTCTCAAGTCTCTCCAGTGGGTGGTTTGCCCACTGCTGCATCCTGGGGAGTGCAAAGCCACAGTCTCTCATGTCTCTCCAGTGGGTGGTTTGCCCACTGATTAATCCTGTGGAGTGCAAAGCCACAGTCTCTCAAGTCTCTCCAGTGGGTGGTTTGCCCACTGCTTTATCCTTGGGAGTGCAAAGCCACAGTCTCTCAAGTCTTTCCACCGGGTGGTTTGCCCACTGCTTTATCCTGGGGAGTGCAAAGCCACAGTCTCTCAAGTCTCTCCAGTGGGTGGTTTGCCCACTGCTTTATCCTGGGGAGTGCAAAGCCACAGTCTCTCAAGTCTCTCCAGTGGGTGATTTGCTCACCGCTTTATCCTGGAAAGTGCAAAGCCACAGTCTCTCAAGTCTTTCCAGTGGGTGGTTTGCCCACTGCTTTATCCTGGGGAGTGCAAAGCCACAGTCTCTCAAGTGGATGCCTTTCTCCACTGGTTCTGGAGGGGGCATGGTGCCCAGAGTGCTTCATCCGGCCAAGGACAGAGGTAGAGGATGCCATTATCCACTGGTTCATGAGGGGTCTTTGTGCCCAGAGTGCTTCATCCTGCCAAGTAGAGAGGTAGTGGATGTGATACTCCACTGGTTCTGGAGGGGGCTTTGTGCCCAGAGTGCTTTATCCTGCCAAGGACAGCGGTAGTGGATGCCTTTCTCCACAGAAAGTCGTGCATCATGGAAGCTGCCCAGGGTCCTGGAACTGACCACCAGCCTCAGACGACTGACCACTGGGGATGGCAGCCATGTCTGCGGTGGTGCCACTGGCTCAGGATGTCGCAGGGCCACTGGCGGTGCTTGCGGCGGGGTCATTCGCGGCGGTGCTGGCCTCTGTGGCATCGGTGCTGGTGGTGGCCTCTGTGGTGGCGGTGCTGGCGGTGGCCTCTGTGGCATCGGTGCTTGCAGCGGCCTCTGTAGCATCAGTGCTTGCGGCGGCCTCTGTGGCATCGGTGCTGGCGGCAGCCTCTGTGGCGGCGGTGCTGTCGGCGGCCTCTGTGGCATCGGTGCTGGCAGCGGCCTCTGTGGCGGTGGTGCTTGCGGCGGCCTCTGTGGAGGCGGTGCTGGTGGTGGGCTCAGTGACTGCGGTGCTGGCGGCAGGCTCAGTGACTGCGGTGCTGGTGGCGGCCTCAGTGACTGCGGTGCTGGCGGCAGGCTCAGTGACTGCGGTGCTGGTGGCGGGCTCAGTGACTGCGTTGCTGGTGGCGGTCTCAATGACAGCGGTGCTGGTGGCGGTGCAGGTGGCGGTTTTCTCCGCTGTACAGGTTGGCGTCGGTGTGGACTGAAGGTGTGACACTGGTCCAATTGTTTTGCCTGAGCCCTTTGTGGCAGCTGTTTTATGCTTCTCCCTTTGGGATGTGGGCAACTTATTGACTTTTGCAGGTGGCGGAATGTCCTTGCCCTCGCTCCGTGGCACACTGGCAGCCCTGTTGGTTGGCGCACTCCAATAGCCTGCAGTTGCTGGCACCACTGTGCCTGGTGATGTGGTGGCTGTGGTGCTGGGTTGGGACCTGGAAAGCCTGGCCCTAGGGGAAGGAGGGGGGAGGTGAAGGGAAGAGGTCAATATTAGCAAGGAATTTTTTTTTAGACACACTGGGACGGGTAGATGGAGGGGGTTTGGGAGTGGAGGAAGAGGCAGTGGTTGTAGGAGGTGTACGTTTGCTGAATTTGGGTAAAGGTGCATGGGCTGTTGTGAGGTGGATGGCTGTTGGGTGGGTGTGTGCCTGTGTTTGTGTACTTTGGGAGGATGGCTCACAGACACACAGGGAGAGGACACAGGGGATGTGTGAATGGTAGTGGGGGTGGTGAGTGCACGTGAGTGGTGTGTGCTGATGGGCGTGCTGGTGATGGAGGTAGTGGCTGAAGATGTAGTGCATGCAGGTGTGAGTGGAGACGAGACAGGGAGGGAGGAGGAGGACGTGGAGGAGGGGGACAGAGTGGAGGCAGTGGATGTTGGTATGTCTGCATGGGTATGATGCTTGTGTGAGTGCCTGTGGGATGTGTGGTGCTTATGTGTGGTGCTTATGTTTGCCTGAGCCACCCTTGTGTGTTGAGGTGTGTGCATGCTGATCTGATGGTGTGCTTGGGACAGGCTGAGGTACAGGGGATTGGGTCTGGGTGGAGGAGGTTGGAGGGGGGAGGCTGGACACAGGGACAATGGCTGCCATCAGTGCTGAGGCCAGAGGCTGAAATGCTCTCTGTTGGGCTGCCACGCCAGAATGAATGCCCTCCAGGTATGCATTTGTTTGTTGCAAATGCCTCTTGACACCCTGGATGGCATTCAGAATGGTTGATTGCCCAACATTGAGGGATCTCAGGAGGTCAATAGCCTCCTCACTGAGGGCACCAGGGCTGACTGGGGCAGGGCCTGAGTGCCTGGGGCAAAGGAGATGCCCACCCTCCTGCGTGAGTGGCCACGGGACACACGCTGAGGGCCTGCTGGGTGGGTGGTGCTGGTAGGGGGGTTGGCAGCTATACCTGTTGATGCGGGGGGCAGAGAGAGGCCCGCAAGGGAGCTCCCATCAGAGGAGGAGTCGCTGTTGGTGCTGTCACCTCCTGTCCCCGCAGTGGAGCTCCCCTCGCCCTCCATCCCACTGGTGGCTTCTGACTCCGTTGTCTCGCCCTCCAGGACTAAATGGGATGCAGCTCCCTCCTGCTCCGGTGCCACTGCTCCTCTGCCTGAACAGGGAGACCACAAAAAGGGGGGAGGGGAAGACAGAAGAAAGACATGTTCAGTGCATGCAGTAACACTACCGCTGGCGAACACTACAGACACTGCACTCCTCTGCACTACACTATGCACTTAGAGTTCCTAGTTATTCACTGGGCCATGGGGTACAAGGCCTATGCCCCAATTGCTGCACACATGGAAGTCACAGGAGCCTGACTAGGCGTAGATGGCTCTTACCACTGGTGGGGTTGGGGTGCCACATAGCCTGCCTCACAAAGGGACCTTGCCTTCAAAGCTCGCGCTGGCCTAAGGTAACCCACTGCCCACCTCCCCCACCCAGACACCTCGTAATGCGCGCAGAGTCAGATGGATGTGACTGTACTCACCCCCTTGCCGCTGCTGTGATGCCCTCAGGCACCCATTCAACTCTGGATACGCCACTGCCAGGATCTGGTACATCAGGGGGGTCATGGTGCGACGGGCACCCCTCCCACGTTGGGAGGCCATCCCCAGCTGGGCCTCTGCTGTCTTCTTGCTCCAGCGGCGAATGTCCTCCCATCTTTTCCGGCAGTGGGTGCTCCGTCTGTGGTGGACCCCCAGGGTCCGGACGTCCTTGGCGATGGCACGCCAAATATCCTTCTTCTGGTGGGCGCTGACCTACAGGAATAGTACAGGGGAAAAGGAAAATCTTCAACCGTCCGGACCGTCACATTCATTGGCCCACGTTCCCACCCTTGCCCTAACGCACATACACTCACCGTCCGCTCATGCAGGGCTCAGTCCCCCCACCTCTATCTTCCATCCACACCACTCCAAACAGACATTGCCCATACAGCATGCTCACAGTGTACTCACTTGTTTGCCTGGAGGACCGTAGTGTAGCGTGTACTAGGGGAGTACCCCATCCACTAACTTCTCCAACTTCTCCGAAGTGAAGGCAGGGGCCCTTTCCCCAGAGACATGAGCCATTGTCGTTCATAGACTGAGGTCACAGCAGCACTTGCAGTGTAAGTCCTTCCCTGTCAAAGGTCAAGTATTAAGTGAGTGAACAGACAGAAAATGGCGGTCACCTCCACGGCGGTGCATACCGTCACCGCTGGCGTACATCGTCATTGGCTCCTGGGACCCATAGGGTCCAATGTTAACCAATGCAGGATTGCACTGCGGTCTTCGACCGCCTACCGCGACGGTGTACAAAGCCAGCACAGTCACCTCATATCCCCTTGTCCCACCTTACAGGTCAGTCAGCCGCCATTTCATGGGGCCACATGGCATTAATAATAACTGTGTCACACCTATCTAGGCCTTGCATACACACAGTGACAGGCACATTGCGGATTAACAAATGTGTGCAAATTAACTTTTTTGTAATACCTCAGTGTTGGCGGACTCTCTGCTCACTGTTCTTGTCCATAGGGCACGTCCGCAGGAGCAGGTGATGAGATGACGGCATCCTCCGGTGTACAGACCGCTGGTGAACCTGTCGACAATGGAAGAGGGACACGTAATAGTCACCTACAGACTTGATCGTGCAACAATGCTGGAACTGTGTGCCCAGTTGGAGCCAGACCTGATGTTAGCAATCCGCCATCCCACAGGAATCCCCCCTGTAGTGCAGGTCCTGTCAGTAATCCATCTCCTGGCAAGTGGGTCTTTTCATACTACAGTGGCCATTGCATCAGGAATGTCCCAGCCTATGTTCTCAAACGTGTTGTCCAGAGTGTTGTCTGCCCTGCTGAAACACATGCGCAGCTACATCATGTTCCCTCAGGTGGAGGATTTGCCTACAGTGAAAGGTGACTTCTATGCCCTGGGACATATCCCCAACACCATAAGTGCCATTGATGGGACACATGTGGCCTTGGTACCCCCCTCAGGAGTGAACAGGTGCACAGAAACCGGAAGAGCTACCATTCTATGAATGTGCAGATGGTGTGTTTGGCCGACCAGGACATCTCCCATGTTAATGGCAAGTTTTCTGGATCAGTGCATGACGCTTACATTCTGAGGAATAGCAGCATCCCTTATGTGATGGGGAAACTCCAGAGGCACAGTGTGTGGCTAATAGGTGAGGACAAGGACCCTATACCTTGTGAATAGTTGTCTGGGTCTGGGGTTGTCCCTACGGGTTAGTGTGTGTCTAACAGTTGTCCCTCAACATTTGCAGGTGACTCTGGGTACCCCAACCTGTCATGGCTACTGACCCCAGTGAAAAATCCCTAGACAAAGGCAGGGGAATGCTACAATGAGGCACATGAGCGAACTAGGGGAGTGATTGAAAGGACCTTCGGCCTCCTGAAGGCCAGGTTCTGGTGCCTCCATATGACAGGTGGTTCTCCCTACTACTCACCAAAGAAGGTGTGCCAGATCATCGTGGCCTGCTGTATGCTGCACAACCTGGCTTTGCGATGACAGGTGCCTTAACTGCAGGAGGATGGTCCAGAAGGAGGTCTTGTGGCAGTTGTGGAGCCTGTGGACAGTGAAGAAGAGGAGGCAGAAGAAGAGGATATCGACAACTGAAACAATGTTATCCAGCAATACTTCCAATGAGACATAGGTAGGAAGATGTCACTGCCTCACACATCTCATACTATTGTTTGAGCTAGCATGAGTCTGTTAGTTTCACCCAGTGTATGGACCCTGACTTGTCACTTTGCATTTCCATTTCACAGATGTGGGTCCCACTGTGTGACCTCTGCTATCTTACCTTATGGATTAGAGCTGTGTTAGTCAGTATGCTGACAATACAATTGACATTGCTATATTCCATAGTTATTGCAAATACACATTTGTGAAAGCACAGACTGACTCCAGATTGTTTTGTGATTCAAGGGTGTTTATTTCTGTGCAAATAAGTGGAGGGGGCTGTAAAATGGGCTTGGGTGATGGTGGAGGAATGTCCATGGCAGAGTCCAGTCTATTTGTTTCACAGGCGCATTGTCTAAAGGGGCATAGGAAGTGGAGCTAGGGCAGTTGATGGATGGACAGGGTTACAAAGAGGGACAGAAGGATGACATTCCTGGCGGGGGTCTTGGAATTGTTCTCTGTCTTTGTTCTGTATCTCAGGGACCGTTTGAGGGGTGGTTCTCAATCTGAAGGGGGTAGGGTGCTGGTGTCGTAGTCCTGTGGTGGTGCCTCCTGTCCACTAGCGCTGGCGGAGATGGTGGGCTGTTCATCACTCAGGCTAGTGTCAGGGACCCCTTGTTGGGCCACAGTGTCCCTCCTGGTGTTCACAAGGTCCTTCAGCACCCCTACAATGGTGACCAGGGTGGTGTTGATGGACTTAAGTTCCTCTCTGATCCCCAGATACTGTTCCTCCTGCAGCCGCTGGGTCTCCTGAAAGTTGGCCAGTGCAGTTGCCATCGTCTCCTGGGAATGATGGTACGCTCCCATGATGTTGGAGAGGGCCTAGTGGAGAGTGGGTTCCCTGGGCCTGTCCCCCCATCGTCGCACAGCAGTCCTCCCAGTTCCCCTGTTTTCCTGTACCTCTGTCCCCTGAACCGTATTCCCACTGCCACGGCCCCCAGGTCCCTGATTTTCTTGGGGTGGTGGGTTTGCCTGGGTTCCCTGTAGTGGTGGTAACACTGCTGCTTCACGTGTCCTGGGGACAGAGGGATGGGCCCGCTGGGTGGGTGCTGTGCTGGTATTTCCTGAGGGGGGAGGCTCTGTGATGGCATGTTCCAGTGTCAGGGGAACCGATTGTCCGGAGGTCCCAGATGGGCTGGGCTGGTCATCTTAATCCAGTTGAACAGAGTTGCTGTCATCACAGTGGGACTCTTCTGTGGGGGGAGTGGACATGTCTGGAACCTCCTGTCTGGTGACGTTGGGTAGGGGTCCTGCAGGGGTGTAAAGGCATGATTATTGCATTTGTGTGTGCCATCGTGTGCAATGGGTGGGTGACCCTGTACTCCAGTGCTTGCATCTTGTCTAGGACCTTGTGTGATAATTGGTTTGGGGTCTGTATGGGTATCTGTAGTGGACATGCTTTGGTGATGGTTGTCCATGCTTTGGTGTTGCATGCAGGGCTTGGTGTTGGGATGGGTGGGTTGTGATAGTGGGACATTTGTGAGGTGTTGGAGTGATGGGGGTGAGGGTGAGGGTGGGGTATGTGATGGCATGCAGGTAGGTTGGGGGATGTAATAGTTAAGAGTTGACTTACCAGAGTCCATTCCTCCTGCTACTCCTGCAAGGCCCTCAGGATGCAGTATAGCCAAGACTTGCGGCTCCCATGTTGTTAGTTGTGGGGGAGATGGTGGGGGTCCGCTTCCAGTCCTCTGTACTGCAATTTTGTGTCTTGAGACCACGGAATGCACCTTCCCCCATAGGTCATTCCACCTCTTCCTGATGTTATCGCGTGTTCTTGGATGCTGTCCCACTGCGTTGACCCTGTCTACCATTCTGCGCCATTGCTCCATCTTCCTAGCAATGGAGGTGTGCCGCACCTGTGATCCGAATAGCTGTGGCTCTACCCGGACGATTTCCTCCACCATGACCCTGAGCTCCTCCTCAGAGAACCTGGGGTGTCGTTGAGGTGCCATGATGTGGTGTGGGTGATGTGTGAGGTGGTGTCGGTTGTGATGTGTGAGTGGATGTGTTTGTGTGTGTTGTCTGAGGTGTGTGGATGGTATGTGTGTGATGGTGTTGTATGCCTGTGGATGCTCGTGTTGTTTCTGGTGGTTTCTCTCTCAGGGCTTCTTTCGCAACTTTTGGTAGTAAGGGTTTGTGGGTGATGTGGGTGTGTGTTTTATATTGTATTGGGTGTGTGGGAGTGGTGTGTGTATGTGTATCAGGTGTGTGTATTTTGAATTGTCCAATGTGGTTGTGTTTTGTAAGTGTGTGTGTATTTTGAGCGCGGCAGTATGTACCGCCAATGGTTTACCACGCGTGGATTCGTGGGTCGTGATAGTGTGGGCGTATTCCTGTTGGCGTGACAGTGGAGGTTTTGGTATCGCCAGTTTATCAATGATCTTTGGTGTGGCGGACTTGTGTGGGTGTCTGGATTTTGGCGGATTCCGGACTGTGGGTCGTAATAGCTGTAGCGGAATTCCGCCGCCGCAACGGTGTGTTGGCGGTCTTCTGCACGGTGGTAAGCGGGATTTACTGCCAATGTTGTAATGAGGGCCTTCATCTCTCCAAGAAGGACTCCTTGTGTGGTGAAAATCGATACTCACAGCCTGCCAGAAACTACGCACAGCCTGCACCGCGATGAAAATTACACCGCACGCTGAACCGGAACGACGCAGCCTAACTTCGCAACAAGAAGATCGACGCAGCACCAGTGTAGCGACCGGAAATTCGACACGTGGCCTCACCGAATCGACGCACAGCTGAGCCAGAACGACGCAGCCCAACTTCCAGAGAGGAATCGACGCAGCGCCTGCAGTGCTGTAGAAAATTAGATGCTACGCCTACCGGATCCTCGCAGCTACTGTGACTTTGTCCTAACAGCGCCGGAAATCCACGCGTCGTCCCCGGGGCATCTGAAAACACCCCAACCTGAAGAGGATCCACGACCGAGAGCCGGAAATCAACACACAGCCGTCCCTGCGTGAAAACTAAACGACGCATTGCTGTGTGCAGCCCGAGAAATCAATGCACACCCCTTTGTTTCCACGCATCTCCTCCTTTGTGGTCCTTTGTGGAGATTTTTACGCAAACCAGGTACTTTGTGCTTGAAAGAGACTTTGGCGGTCATTATGAACATGGTGGGAAAGACCGCCAACTGCTGTGTCGGAGGTTAATAGAATCCCGCCAGTGGTGGCGAAGGGAATCCCGCCATATAGTGATAGAAAAACCCAACCCCGCCAAAAATTCCCAGACCACCACTCCCCGCCAGGACCCTGTCGGCAGGAATCCCGGCCCACCCCGCCACCGCCAAGCACACCCACATCCCGCCCTCCAAATAATGATGCACAAACCATCTTGGCAGACAGTGGAGGCCGGACGACTATTGGCAGCTGTGACCTAACAGCAACAAGTGCACACATTGGCTAGGCCTATCACCTACACACCTGCCACACATCCAGAACACCATAAAACACCCCCAGACACACCCCACAATCCCTTGCAACGAAACCAGGACCAGAAGACAGAGAGCACCAGAGCCAGACAGAGAACGCCAGTAGACAGGACACGCATATCGACTCACATAGGAGCACCCATACCCCATCCCCAGTCCTGACGGCATCCACCACCCTCACCATGTCCCCCCAATAGTCCACACTTCACTGAAAGGGAGCTAAGGACCATGGTGGACGAGATCCTGAAGGTGGAGTCACAAATATTCAGGTCCAAGGTGCAGCACACACTCATAGCGTGGAAATTGGAGCTGTGGCAGACCATTGTCAACAGGGTGAATGCAGTGGGACACCACCCACACACCAGGGATGACATCTGCAAGAGATGGAATGACCTGCGGGGGAAGGTCAGGGCCATGGCATCCAGGCACCACATTGCAGCGCAGAAGCCTGGGGGAGGACTGCCACCAACACCACCTGACTACACCGACTGTGAGGAGAAGGTACTCGCCATCCTGCACCCAGAGGGACTCACTGGAGGAATGGACTCGGGTAAGTCATCTACAATTACCCCATATACAACACATCTGCAATGCATGCACCCCCCCACCAACACCCACCTCGACCCACACCCCACCCAGCCATTACCCACCACGTCCACCACCCTGCATTACCCACAACTCACTAACAGGCCCACATCACTCCTGCTGTGCACAGCCACCCACCTCTGCACGTATCCACAATGGAATAATAACCCCCACCACAATGTAACCCCACCACTGCCACTAAATGCAATGTCCACCTCACAAAGGCACCCTGGAAGGCCACTGAAAGTCACACCAGCACAACATTGCACAGTTCTGTACACCTCAAACCCTCAGGCATATGAAACAGACATGTCTATGTCCCCCAACAGGCACCACCACCCATGCAACCCTAATGGAGGGGACAAGGAGTGCCACTGCACTCCAGGGAGACAGAGGCACATCACAAGACCTTGGCGAAGGACCCCTGGACACTGATGAGCAGGCAGGCCCCTCACACAGCCCTGGATGCTCACCATGCAGCAGCCCCAACCAGGAAAACACCGTCACCCCTAACACCCAGTCAAGACCAGCAGGCCAGGGGACGCTGTCCCACACCAGTGGACCCAGGGCACAGACAGGTGGAAGACAGATACAGAGGCCACAGTCTCCCACATGCAGGAAGGTGAGGGCCCCAGTACAAGTGGCATGTCAAGACCTGCACAGGGGACACAGGCAGAGGGGGCTAGGGCAAGGTCAAGTGCCCCAGTGGGTCAGGGGGTAGGACACCGGATGGATGCAGCAGCCCAGGACATCATTGCAGAGGTACTGGGGGCCTACCAACATACCCAAGACAGGTTGGCACTGATTGTATCCACCCTGGAGCAAAGTCAGAGGTGGTAGCTGGAACAACACCAACAGTCCATGGAGCAGTGGAAAGAACACATAGCCACAATGGCCACCATTGCTGGAGAACTGCTGCAGTTGGTCTACAAACAGTCAGACACCCACACCGGACAAGAGGCCCCCACAACAGCCCTGGACAACCAGCAACAGATGACCCAAGCAGCAGAAACAGCACAGGAAATACCCTCCCAGAAATCACAAGGGCCAACCATGCCACCCCAAGAAGCTCCACAGCAGGCGCCCAAACATAGTCTCAGGCCAAGATATGGCACTGGAAACCCAGCTAAGAACAAGCCCCACTCGAACACTTGACACTACTACTACTGCAAAGCAACCATCCCACCGATTCACCAACTATACTTAGCTGAGGGATAAATAAAGTACTATACTATAAAATGGACTCACCTATGACATCCAACAGGGCTGCCACCAAGTCGGTTTAGAGGGCTACCAACCCTTACGACTTCCATTACTGTACATAGCACATTTCACTGTATTCGACCAATAAACAACATTTCTCACCTGTAACACTGTCCCCCAAAGTGGAGTATGGATGCAACTGGCAGGGAACAACTTTATTGTCAATTTGTGCTTGGTGGTGGTAATGTGTGTTTCAAATTATGCAAGAAGGGAATGCATATATTGTCTGTCAGTACCATGCTGAAGAGGTCCATGTCTCGCCTATCATCACCAATCCCCCCTATATGACATGCACACTTACAGTATCAGTCACTAACCACAATTACAGGCTTAAGTCCCACACAGTTATTGGAAGTAGAGTTGTATCAGTTGGTTCCTGGATATGACATTTTCTTCTTCTTAATCCTCACCATCACTCTCCTCACCTCTCTGAGGTAACTGATCAGGACCTATAGCACCCTCCACCTCCAAAAGAGGGATAGAATGCCTCACAGCCACGTTGTGCAGCATGCAGCAGGCCACCACTATTCTACACACCTTATCAGTCCCACAGGCCAGGGAACCTCCAGAGATATGTAGTCACCGGAATCTAGCCTTCAGGAGCTCTATAGTGCATTCTATCACCCTCCTAGCACGTCCATGGGCCTCATTGTATTTCCTCTCTGCAACCGTCTTGGGATTCCTCACTTGCGTTGGCTCCTGGTGTCAGGAGCCAACGCAAGTTTGGATAGCCAGAATCACCTAGAGAAATGGTCAATACAGAGTCGTCATTATAATATCCCTTAGTCAGACGGGCTGGTTTTCTGCAATGTGTCAGTGAGTGACAGGCAAACTTACCTATGACCCACCCTCTGTACTCTTGTAGTTGTTCCATCCTCTGTGGCACACTACTGTTCCTCAAAACAAATGAATCATGGACTGAACCCAGAAACATGGCATTCACACGGGAAATGTACTGGTCTGCAGTACATACCAATTGGATGTTCATGGAGTGAAAGTTCTTCCTGTTTCTGTACACCTGTTCACTCACTCTTGGGGGGATGATAGCTATGTGGTTGCCATTGATGGCACCTATGGCATCGGGAATTTTTGCAAAGGCATAGAAGTCAGACTTGATGGCAGGGAGGTCAGCACTTTGGAGGAATCGCACATAGGACTGCAGATGTTGTACAAATGCATTCAGAAACCTTGTCAGTACCTGGCTGAACATTGGCTGTGAAAAACCAGCACACATGCCCACTGTCACTTGAAATGAGCCTGTGGGCAGGAAATGGAGTGCGGAGAGCACCTGCACCTCAGTTGGAATGGCATGCTGATTACGATTTCCTGGAGTAAGTGCAGGATCCAGTAATACACATAGGTCCTGAATAGTTGCACGTGTGAGTCTGTAAGTGATAATGATCTGACACTCCACCATGGTCCCCATATCCACAAGTGGTCTGTACACGGATGGTGCCATTCTTCCCTACAAGGGTCGGTACCTCTGAGGGTAAGGAAAAGGAGTGATGCGCACACATACATTGGCACATTTGTTAAATACATGCAGTGCAGTGTTCATAGTAGTGTCTGTACAATAACTGCAACCTGACAGATGTACATGTACATCACTAGGAGGGAACAGAGTTAATCATGTGTGATTATATACTCAATGGATAGAGGCCTAGGTGCTTAATATGTCTAGTAGGTCCAGCATTATGAGTATAATGAATTTCAAGATGCGTAGGTGATGGCAAAGTGTCTGCCCACTGTAGTTCTGCCCCTTCATTGTGGAAGTGACCTAATACCGCTAGCGGTTGACGTCACAGCGTACAGCGGTGTTGACCATTGTTCGTGCCCTCTTTGGCTAACATCGATGCCAATGGGAATCCTGGCGTATCATGATCACTGCCAGCTGTGACGGTGCATACCGCCGCAGAACATACGCGTGTTCTTCATCGTTTGATCACTTGAATCCCTGATCTTGTGCGGACAGGTTCTCCACTCTGTGTACTGCTGTTGTCTGCCTCTGGCTATGGATGTTCCACATGGTGCAGGGGAAAGGGCCCCAGCCTTCACCCAGGAAGAACTGGAGAAACTAGTGGAAGGGGTCATGCCCCTGTACGACAGACTCTACGGCCGGCCAGAGATACAGGTGAGTCTGGGTTTGTGTGTGTAATGGATGGAGTGGATTGCACAGATGTGTGCTCCTATGAGCCAGGATGGGCCATGGTGCATGGAATGCTGCGTGCAACTGTCCTGCATGTCTGGGAGTACTGTCTGTCCCATGGTTGACAATCTGCCAGCTGTTGCCATTGTGCAGGTGCCTGACCTCTGTGTTCCATTTCTGTGTCACCCTACTAGGTCAGCGCCCACCAGAAGAGGGCACATTGGCATGCCATTGCCAAAAAGGTACGGACCCTGGGGGTCTACAACCGGCGGAGCACCCACTGTCGAAAGAGGTGTGAGGACCTGCGGCAGGAAGTTGTCCCAACGTGGAAGGGGTGCCCGTCGGGCACTGACCCCCCCATGCAAAGGATCCTGGTGGTGGCGTACCCAGACCTGGATGGGTGCTTGAAGGCTGCACAGCAGTCACAAGAGGGTGAGTACTCACAGACCATACTTCAGCCTGGAAGGATGAGTGTGTGTGCGATAGGGCTCATGGTGCTTGGAGCAGGGAATTTGACTGGTGTCCATCTATTGTCTGATCCCTAAAGGGTGTAGGGGTGTCCCTGTCAGGTTTCACCTACCTCAGCTCCAGTACTATTTCAGGGGATGGGTGTATGTCAGTATACTGCTCAGTAGTCAGGGGCATGGCCATGGGCACAGTGCACGGTGCTGCCTGTTGGGTGTGTCTGCTGGGTAGGCGTATGTCTGGCCATTGTGTATCAGCATTCAGCTATTTACAAGTGTCTCCCCTGTTTTGCCTCACCATCCATGTTCTCTTATGTTTGTTTGGTACAGCATCAACATCAGACGAGGGAGCTGAGGCACTGGCAAGTGGGGAGGCAGCGAGCCACGGATCCTCCGAGGCAGAGACAACGGATGCCCAGGGTGACCAGTGGGTGGGAGGGCGAGGGGACTTCCTAGGGGGAGGCTACTACCACAGGAGGTAGTGACTCTGAGACAACCTCCGATGGGGGTCCTCCGGTGGTGGCGGACCCTAGTGGACAAACCACTACCGTTAGATCTTCCGCCACAACCCATACCATCAGCACCCTCCCTTCTGTTCCCCACCGAGATGCCCATGCCCGCCCACCCAGAAAGCTGGGTGTCTACTTCGCCCCAGGCACCTCCTCTCCTGCCCCAGTCAGCCCTGCTGCCCTCACAGAGGAGGCTATTGACCTCCTGAGAACCATCTCTGTAGGGCAGACAACTATCGTCAATGCCATCCAGGGTCTGGCTTCTGAGGTGCAGCAGACCAATGCCTATCTGGATGGCATTCACGGTGCCGTGTCTGCCCTACAGAGATCATTTCAGGCTCTGGCCTCCTCTTGGACGGCAGCCAGTTTCCCTGGCCATTCCGTCCCCCCTCCAGCCTCTTCTACCCCTTCCAGCACCCCTCTCCCTTCATCCGTCCAAAGCACACAATCAGACCCGCTTACAGGCACATCAACACACAAGAAGCACACTTCCAAACACAAGCTCCACACCTCCCACCACAAGCATTCACACAGCCAACAGACACCTGCACACACAACAACGTCCACTTCCCCCAGTGTTCCCGCCTCTTCTGCCTCCCTGTCTGTCCCCTCTACATCCACACCCTCATGCACTGTACCTTCACTCACTGTTACTGCTCCTCTTCCTGCACTCACAACAATAGCAGACAGCCATACATGCATCCCATACACCACACCTGCACTCACCACCTCTACTGTAGTTGACACATGTAGCACACTCACCAGACTTGCAGACACCCACCCAACATACATCCACACTAGCTGTCTGTCTTCTCCCACTGTGTCCACCTCCCAAAACACACAAATGCACCAAGACACCCACCCATCAGATATCCACCACACCACAGCATACTGAGCAGTCACCTGCACTACACGCACACCCACACCCTATACCTCCACTCCCTCTGCCTCCACTCCCACGCCCTCATCCACATCCACCCCAATTGCTCCCAAGAAACGTTTCCTCTCCTGTGCAGTCCTGTTCCAACCCACTGGCCCACCCTGTCTGGTCCCGAAAAGTGCGCGCCTCCTTGCCCTTTCCCCTCCTTCCACATCACAGCCCACCCCGGTCCAGCCTTCCCATTCCCGTGCCCCTCAGAGCCTAAGGCATCCAGCTCTACCAGAGCCAAACATCCCCCATCCCCTTCAAAGGAGAAGCCCATCCCCCTCCAACTTCCTCACACTGGTCTAAGTCCCACCCCATTGGAAATCCCCAACCCCACATCCCCCTGCCCCCCTTCCGTGAGGTGCCTGGATCCCCATATGGTGCCCTGTTCAGTGGAGTACCCAGCCCTTGTGGGAGTCAGGTGTGGCCAGTTGTGGCCAAGGACAATTAGCTTTTTATGGACTGGCCATTGGCCCTGTTGGCACTGTTTTGCTCAGTGAGCTACAAATGAAAGTTTCTGTGTGGCCTCTCTTTGGGCTGCACGCAGTTCCACCCTGGTGTTTGTTTTAATTTTTTATGGGTGTGGGGCTATTGTATGTACTATGGTCAAGTTGCAGTGGCATTCGGTCGGGTACATCCCTCTTGGTGTGTGGTGTCTGACTTGTGCTGCTGGGAAGAGTTGGGGGGGTGTTGCAGAGTGGGTGGGTATGTAACTGTGCCCTTTCCTCCCTTGGGTCGTAGGTTGCGGTACTGTGCCCTATCCTCCCTTGTGTCGTAGGTTGCGGTACTTAACGTCTTCGTCAGCGGTCTCGGTTGTGTAGATATATGGCAAGGAGCAAGGCTGGCATGATCAGCAGCTCTCTGCCTACGGCTGCCGCTGCACCTTTTGTGGAACTCTGGTGAGTCTTTCCTTCTATTTGTTTCTTTTCCGCCTGGCTTTGTGTGGCGGTGGTTCCCGCCCCAGAACTGGCAGCAGAATGGTGGTTCATAATTTAATGGGCAGGTTGGGCCTTTCCGACGGCCTGTGGGCGGATTCTGCCGTCGTCAGCAGGACTCCTTTCCTGGTAGTGGGTGGTGCGCGGGATGCGTGTGTTTCGTTTGGTTCATCATTTGGTCGTCCGGCCCGCTCCTCTGTTGGCGGTTTCTACTGCCACCGCCGGTGGAGCGGAACGGACCACCATGTTCATAATGAGGGCCTTTGTTTGCTTTAAAAAGACTCCAGACACTTTACATCACTTTTCAGTGACATCTCAACATATACTTATTGCATTTTAATTGTTTTGACCTGCGTTTATCCAGATAAATATATATTTTTCTAAACACTGTGTGGTGTATTTTTTTAGTGCTATATTGTTTTATTGTATGATTTATTGCACAAATACTTTACACATTTCCTTCTAGGTTAAGCCTGACTGCTCAGTGCCAAGCTACCAGATGGTGGGCACAGGATAATTTGGATTGTGTGTGACTTACCCTGACTAGAGTGAGGGTCCTTGCTTGGACAGGGGGTAACTTGACTGACATCCAAAGACCCCGTTTCTAATAAAATACAATAAACATTTCTCAATAATTTGAGTCACTAAACTCTACTCACCATGACCCATGTGACCACACCTGTGAATAAAAACACCTTTTAATAAAAGTTAGAATATTTATTTCCCGAGATTAACAATGCTAATGTCACGTAAAGCAATCTGAATATTAGCTGATAGACATATATGAACAACAATGGTTGAACAAAATGGAGGAAGAACCTTAATTTTACCAAAACATTTAACATCAAACATTCAAGAGCTACCGTACAGATTAATATCAACAACAACTGAACTAACGATATAGCATACATTTAGCATTCATAGTTGAACAAAATCAATCCTTGGTTAATAATGATTGTTCAACATAGACATATTAACGAACCCACTAATTTGTATGGCATGATTGGCTTTAATGAATAAGGGAATATTAGACAAAAAGTTAATTTGGAAAACATCTGGCTATGGCTCTAGCAAAAATATAGCGGTTTGTATCTAGATAGAAAGACAAAAAAATCTCTGACAAAATCTAATTTCATCTCATGATACCTCTCCTGAATGGATCAGCAAGCTGAGACTTCTTCTACAGCTGGAGATCCGTCTTTTCAGCATTCACATTGGGGAAAGTGAAGGAGACTGGCTCAGCCATGGTGGGCTCTAAGTTAGCCGATCCAAGTTAGAAAGACATCATCTAAGAATAAATAGCAAGTAATGAGTCAAAGAAAGGGCATCTTGGCCTGCTCTAGATCTCTCCTGGAACACCACTCGATCTGACTGCTTCTCATCTTCAAACTAACTGTGGAACTAACTCTCCTGTCAAGTTTAGCCGGGGTAATTTGAAAATCCATAAAGTATTTTCCCACGCTGTCATTGGTCAGAAAATCGGCTGTTCACAGTTCAACCAATAACTATTAATACTCAAATCTGTGATATACTTAGACAGCCTTTCACATGTTGATGATTGAATCCTCTTCTCTGGTTCATGTCACCAGTTTCCATAGGTAACCTTTAGTTGCAGTTCACACTCTCGTCAGTGAAGCCATTGTCAAGTCGTGGGAACATTTGCTTCTCACGCACCAATGATACATTTGCAGCAGTAGAGGGTACATTGCATTACAGCAGACAGTTCTCACAAGAAAGTTAACACATCGTCTAGTTTAACATTGCAATATTACAAACTATTTGGTCAACGCTATGTGTATAATGAACAATGAACAACTAAAGATTCATTCTCGCAGCAGAAAACATTTACCAACATTTATTAATTCCATGAAACTTAGCATGAGGCTTTGTCGACAAGGCCCAAAATGTCTTGATTAATCTATGCATAATAAATTTAAGCCAATACATATCATTAATATGTTAGTATGGTCTACTAATACATTTTATTCTATAGGTGCACATTATTTAACACTTAGGGGGTCATTCTGACCCTGGCGGTCCATGACCGCCATGGCGGAGGGCGGCAGAAGCACCGCCAACAGGCTGGCGGTGCTTCCTGGGCTATTCTGACCGCGGCGGTAAAGCCGCGGTCAGAAAAGGGGAACCGGCGGTTTCCCGCCGGTTTTCCCCTGGCCCAGGGAATCCGCCATGGCGGCGCTGCTTGCAGCACCGCCATGGGTATTCCGACCCCCTTCCCGCCAGCCTGTTTCTGGCGGTGTCCACCGCCAGAACCAGGATGGCGGGAACGGGTGCTGTGGGGCCCCTGGGGGCCCCTGCACTGCCCATGCCACTGGCATGGGCAGTACAGGGGCCCCCTAACAGGGCCCCACAAAGATTTTCACTGTCTGCTTTGCAGACAGTGAAAATCGCGACGGGTGCCACTGCGCCCGTCGCACCCCTGCAACTCCGCCGGCTCCATTCGGAGCCGGCTTCCTCGTTGCAGGGGCTTTCCTGCTGGGCCGGCGGACGGCCTTTTGGCAAGTTGGAATGACCGCCGCGGTCTTTTGACCGCGGTGCGGTCATTCGCCGGTATCCGCATGGCGGGCGGCGACCGCCGCCTGCCGCGGTCAGAATGACCGCCTTAATGCCATTTAATTGTCAATTTTTTACACGTTATGGCAGTAACCAGATGGGCACATTTCCCAAAAGGCACTCAATGTTTCTATATTAGCCTAATTCATGTAACATTCTTAACTATTTCTCAATGCAAAATTATTGTTGATTAGTTCAGCTTTCACAATCCCACTGGCATGGGCAGTACAGGGGCCCCCTAACAGGGCCCCACAAAGATTTTCACTGTCTGCTTTGCAGACAGTGAAAATCGCGACGGGTGCCACTGCGCCCGTCGCACCCCTGCAACTCCGCCGGCTCCATTCGGAGCCGGCTTCCTCGTTGCAGGGGCTTTCCTGCTGGGCCGGCGGACGGCCTTTTGGCAAGTTGGAATGACCGTCGCGGTCTTTTGACCGCGGTGCGGTCATTCGGCGGTAACCGCATGGCGGGCGGCGACCGCCGCCCGCCGCGGTCAGAATGACCGCCTTAATGCCATTTAATTGTCAATTTTTTACACGTTATGGCAGTAACCAGATGGGCACATTTCCCAAAAGGCACTCAATGTTTCTATATTAGCCTAATTCATGTAACATTCTTAACTATTTCTCAATGCAAAATTATTGTTGATTAGTTCAGCTTTCACAATCCCTCCTCTGAACACTAAATGCATCATCACACCTTACATCATATAACACAATTTCTGTTAATCCAAAATTTTGTTTCTTGATAACTTTTGACATTTCTTTTCATTCTCCTGTTGTCCTCAAAATATCTGCTTCTCATCATGTCCAATTTAGTTTCTTCACTCCTCTGATCATTTTTCATTTTCTGTCTTTTAATCATAGTGTACAATTTATTAGCTCCCTGTATGCCAAGGATATAAATCATAATAATCAATATTACCTTTAATAGTTTTACAGTTATTCCTTTCCCCAGGTTGCCCAGCCAATTTCCCACAGAAGGAAAACCTTTTCCAACGTTTTACCAAACTCCAGAGCTTTTAGGCCAAGTTAACGTTAGTGAGATTATTAATTAAGATTTTAATTTCTTTACTGTTATCAGGTATGTAAGTAAACAATTTTGCAATTTCACCATTTTACAGACTCTGCCCTCCTTTGCTAAAAGGATGTCTAAAGCAAGGCGGTTCTGAAGAGTCATATATCGCACCGCAGCCATTGCAGTGTCCATTAGAACCATGGCTCCAGAAAAACTTGTCAGCATGTTATCCACACTAGTAGACAACTTTCGAATTTTCAAAGAATTTAGATTATTCCTACTGAAGAAACAATTGCTCCAAATAGGTCTTCGGTTATACCAGAGTAAGATTCTCTCTTTTATGTAGTAAGGTGAAGTTCATTCACCCTAGGTGTCTCATTCAGTTTCTCAAGTTGATAAATGTTTGGAAAGATAATTCACAAATAGCATGTATCATACCACCCTCATGGTATACGGAAATAGGCATTTTGTACGCAAATATAGTATACTCCGGGAATCGCTGGGTCCTGTCCGTTTAGCATGAAAGTCCATTTGCTCTGAAAAAGGAACACGTCTACATTTGCTTGTTCCCACAAAGAATATGTCAGCCTTAGATTGCGATCTATATAAACAAAGTTTCCATAAATGTTGTGCATCTAAAGCTAAATTCCCTTGTATTTTAATGACACTAAAAGCATGGTCATTTTTAAATGTTCTTTTCACCAACCCTTTATCTATTTTCCCCTTTAATGCCTTTCTCCTATCGTCAGTCTGGTCTAGAAAAGATTTTTCTACTGGTGTTGGTAAACGTATGAGCTTATTTTTGTGTGCATAAGCTGTCCCATAGGTCAGTGTTGGTTCAAAGAAACCTGTCACTAATTCTATATGCTCTTCTCTAGCCACTTTACTCAATTATCTAATAATAGGAACAAAAGAAAACACCAGATCATGCTTTGAGTAGAAATACTGAATGCATTCCTCATCATTGAATCTTGTTTAATCCAATACTGCAACTAATTTCATACGTTAGTGGCAAGCTGTGATAAGTTAAACATAACACTCTCTCACATTCATTGTCTCAACATATTCCTACAGCAGACGATAGAAAACATTAGAAGAAAGATCTTCTAGTGAGCTATCTAGGTGCAAATATTTCCATTCCTGCCTAACCTTATCTAATTCTGTAAGCGTAGTAATTTCTAAAGAAGAAGTGTGATTTGTTTCAACTTTACTTTGAGAGTTTACACTCACAATCAATAGCAAACATACTGTCACACACACAATTGCTAATCCAATACGTAGATATTTTAAACACCTAAACTTCTTGTTATGATTATCAATGATCTATAAAGAATCAGAAAGTGGGAGAAGAAAAATATAACTATGCAGCAAAAATTCAAAAACAATATTCAATCTTCTTTGCAATTATTTACAGCTGTCGGTTTCTCATTCAGAGCTTTTGTCAAAAATCCCTAATTGTTGTCAAAATCGATTGAGCAGCGTGTCAAAACAGTTCATCTCAAAGTCTTTTTCAGATTACTTTTAATGCCACTATTCAGGTTATCTTTTAATGTCCCTTTCTTGCCTCAATTTCACAGACAAATCTTTTCTCCAAAGTTCAGTTCATGAATTACCTTCACCTGCCCAAGTATTGACCTGGAACCTCACAACAAAAACAAAAAGACAAATATTCTGCCACCCACTAGTTGTTGCATATGCCCACTTAGGACCAGAGTACCTGCAATTTGCAACTCATTTTCTTTTCGGCTTTCAACCTCCACTCAATTCTCCATCACTCAAATCTTCTTTTCTTGTTGTGTCTACTTCTTCTTCGATTGTTGATAATTTGTTTGATTCTTTTCTCTTGACCTGTGATTTTGGTCACTTATCTCCTTTTCGTGTTCCTTTTGTCAAGGCTCTTTTTAATGTTGGGATGGCAGTTTCTCCTTGTTCTGCAGGGTTTTGACTTAAGGCACCTTTGACTGGTGCTTGATGGGTCAGATATGTTTGATTCTGATTTGCTTCAACCCCTTCTGCCGGGTCAGTGGGCTGCTCTGACTGCTCATTCAAATCGGCTGCTTCTGGGAGATCCCTCCTCTGACTATACTCTCCTACTGTCTCAGTTGAGACTGGTTTAAAGTCAATTTCCTGTAAGCCTTCAGTTTCATCTCTTACAGAAGTATCCAGATTTTCCTCCATCTACTCAGAGTTTGTCTCTGATTCTCCAGTTTCTCTCTCCACTTCTGGAGTTTTTTAGATGTTGTTGGTACTCTCATCAACCATGTTGTCTAGAGGACAGGGTACCATTCGTGTGTGATTGGCATGCACCCAGTTTGGAACTCCTGCACACTTCACAGCAGTAGTAGTAACCAATACTACTTGGTAGGGACCCTTCCACTGAGACTCCAGACACATTTTCCTCACGTGTTTCCACATCACAACCCAGTCTCCAGCTCTCAGGTTGTGACTTTGTTATGGGGATGGCAGCACAGTTGTTGGTTCCACCTGATGAGAGAAAGAGCAAACTATATCAGGTAGACCCTTGCAGTAGTCCAGCCCCACATCATCTGTAATGTTCACAAGAGCATTGGCAGGAACCGCTGGCAATCTCATTGCTCTGCCCATGAGGATTTCATGTAGCGACATTCCCGTTTTTCTGTTGGGTGTGTTTCTCATGCTCATCAGAACTAGAGGCAGTGCATCTGGCCATTTCAGATTAGTGGATGCACACATGTTTGCAAGTTGTGACTTCAGGTTACCATTCATCTGTTCTATAAGTCCTGAGGCTTCAGGGCGATTACTACAGTGCAACTTCTGCTCAATGATTAAGGCTGAACATAGTAATTTAATCACCTTGTTGTTGAAGTGATTTCCTCTATCTGATTCTAAAGAGACCGGAAAAACAAAACTTGGTATTCCTTAAGCAATAACCTTGCTACAGTAAGGCTGTCATTTCTGCATATGGGGTATGCTTCAATCCAATGACTAAAAATGCAGACAATCACCAGCACATATCTTAATCCGACACACACAGGCATTTCAATGAAATCCATCTGCATCCTGCTAAATGGACCTCCCGCTCTTCCAATGTGGCTCATGTTAACCACTGTTCTTTTTCCCACATTCATCTGTTAGCAAATGAGACAACAGTGGCAAACTGCTTTGGCCACCTGTCTAAACTTTGATTTAAAGCATGTCTGCTTAAAAGTTCAAATCATTGCATCCTTTCCTACATGTGCTTGACCATGATAATATCTAGCAATTTGAGTCAGCAGGCTAATTGGCAGAACTACTTGACCCTCCCTAGACACCCTAACATTGTCTTCTCTTCAAACACATTTCATTTTAACCCACATTTTCTTTTCTTCTCTGTCAACAGCCTCTTGGAGGCCTTTCAGCTCTTCTCAAGTGTCAATAACTGTCAAGGCATAATTTGAACAAATTTGTTCTTCAGGTAACAATTCCCATTTGTCTTTGAAGGCTATACAATTGAGTGCACAAAACCTTGTGACTTGATCTGCATATCCATTTCCCATTGAAACAAAGTCTTGAGATTTCTGGTGTGCACTGCATTTCACCACAGCAATGTTTTCAGGCATTTGTAAAGCATGTAACAAATCATGGATTCTGTCACCGTTTATTAATGGTGAACCAGAAGAGGCCTTGAAACCTCTCTGTGACCATAGCTGGCCAGAATCATGCACTATTCCAAATCTGTACTGGCTGTCTGTGTAGATGGTAAGTTTAAGCAGCCACTTGTGCACAATAGACTCCCCAAAGCCAAGAAGCTTCAAGTATTCCAGAAATTGTACACACTGCATATCCAGCTCTTAATGTTCCCATGTTATCTCTTGAACAGGAATCATCAACAAAAATAATTTGGTCAGGTTCTTCCAATCGAGTATCTTGAATATCAGGTCTAGGTTTGGTGCACAATTCAGTCACTTCCGGACATTCATGTTCAACATCTTTCAGTTTATCAACTTTATCAACTTTAACATTTTCTTTTGGAAGCAAAGTCGCTGTGTTAAGCACTGTACACCTTTTCAAAGTAACATTTGGGGAGCATAAAAGTATGATTTCATATCAGGTCAATCTTGCATTTGTGAGATGCTGTGTTTTTGCCGAGGTAAGCAAAACTTCAATGGAGTGAGGGACCAAAACAGTTAAGGGATGTCCTATCACAATGCTCTAACTCTGAGTGAAGCTCAAACCAACTGCTGCCACCGTTCGCAAATAACCGGGTAAAGCTGCTGAAACTGGTTTCAAAGTAGCAGAAAAAATGCTACTGGGAGGTTTACACCACCATTTACCTGAGTCAAAACAGAAAGAGAACATGCATCACGTTGATGACAAAACAACATAAAATACTTTTTGTAGTCAGGCATTCCCAAAGCCGGAGCTTTGCACAGACTTTCTCTCAACTCAGTAGCCTGCTTTCATGCATGCTTGATCCAATTCTAGGGGATCAATAACATCTTTGTGGGTCAGCTTCTGCAATGGCTTGGAAATAGTTGAAAAATTAGGAATCCAGTGGCAACAATAGCTGACCATTCCCAGGAACATTATGACATCTCTTTGTATAGCTGGGGATTCATCAGCAGTAAGGCAGTGACTCTTTCTCTGGAGATTTTTCATGCTCTCTTTTCAATCAAATGTCCCAAGTATTCCACTTCTATCTGACAGTACTGAACTTTTTCTGGGGATACTTTGTGTTTGTTCTTTCCCAAATGGTTGAGTAATGCAATAGTATCATGCCTGCATGCTTCCTTCGTCTTTGAAGCAAGCAACAAATCATCAATGTATTGAACCAATGTCAATTGGAAAGGCATTTCCAATGTTTCCAGGTACATTTTCAGTACCTGATTGAAAATCAACGCAGACTCTTAAAAGCCTCGAGGAATTCTGCACCAACAATATACGCGATCCAGGAATTTAAAACAGAAAAGAAATGGCCTATTCTCATGAAGCGGTCCACTACAGTGAACCATTCAGCATCACATGGGATCTGAAATAATATCACTGCTGGGTTTGGCACTACTGGACCACATTTAATCACAATGTCTTTGCTTTTCCTCTGATGCTGAACAATTTGAAATTTCCCACAGGGTTTTCTAATCCCATTATAGGTGAGTTCCATTGGCTGCTCAGTACTTCTTTTAGAACACCTTGTCTTACAAATTCTGCAATTATAGGTGCAATCCCTTCAATGGTATCTTGTGTCATGTGGTATAACGGGAATCTGGGGGAAAACTGCATTTGGCTTGACTGGGACTTTAACCTGCTCATCTCCTTTTATTAGACCAGTGTCTTTTCCTGAAAAATTCCAAACCTTCATTTTAATTGTTCTGTGTAAATCATAAGGAAGATCTGGTATTGTAAAGACAGGAAATAAACTAATCAATGGGTATTCCTCATCTACCGAATTACAATCAGCTGTCTCAGGCTGATCATCTTCATCATTACTATCGGTCTGTATGGCAATCCCATCATTTGAACAAGTAATTGAACATCTTGTTTTGCATAGCAAGTCCCTTCTCAGTAAGGAACTGGACCCGAGTGACAAACCACAAATTTGTGCAGGCCTTGAAATTTCCAATTTTAACTGAAACTGGTTCTTTAATCGGGTTTGACAAATACTGGTTTGCAGCTCCTACAATCTGTATTGTTTTCCCTGAAAGAGGCAAGTTAGTTACTTCTGCAGTTCTCACAGTAGAGCTTGTAGCTCTTGTGTCGACTCAGAATGAGACTTTGTAACCCATCCCTTCTCCTTTCACATATGGACCTTTCTGGTCTACTTCTAATGAAGCTGCTAGTTCGCAGACCTCTTTATCTGAACTCTGACTCACCCATTCATCATTCAATTCATCCTCACTGTGTAATGGGTATTGGTATACTTTGTTATTACTGGTGTTAAAACTTTGACCTGTACCCTGCTGACTAAGCATCATCTGCTGCTGGTCCATTGGAGCCTTAGATATCTGATTTTTGTTGCCTATGTTCCATTTGAATTTGGGGTTGCATTTGTTGTGACTGTGGCACCTGCAAATGTGACATTTGCATCTGTTGCATGGGATGAAGATTTTGCATTTGAATCACATTATTTTGGAAATTAAAGTTTTTACCTCTCATTCTTTGTCCTTTCATGTTTGGAAAAGGTTTGTTTTCGTTCATCTGTGTATAACAACACCTTCCAGTCCTAACATTGGACACTCTATCTTCTAATGCCCAAGGCCACCGCAACTGTGACATGGTAACATTCTTTTCATTGCCTGTACATCACACTGAGTAACTACTGTGCTCAAATCAACACCACGGTTCACATTCTCATTTCCACCATGACCTCTACCTTTCGCCTGGTATGGAAACCACGTGTTTCCTTGCTGCTGCTCTGGAAAACCTCCCTCCATGCATGTTTGTGCTGTTTAAATCTGCATCACCGTTGTCTTCTCGTTCAACTTTCTCTGCTTCAATTCAATCTCATCACTACAGTACTTAACGTATTGCAAGACTTCATCAATTGGCTGCGCTTGCCAACAAATCAAATGACTCTTTCGCATCTGGACAATCTCAGTTCTCAGTCCTTCAACAAATCTGAACACAAAATGTCTTTGGGCTCAATTGTTTCTGTGCCACTGTAATGTTTGAATACTTGTAATAGCTTCTCACAGTACGCATGTATAGACACTTTCCCCTCTTGAACTGTCCTGTCTGGGGGCTCTGTTGTTGGCCAATCCACACTTCTCTTGCACACAAACCACAAATCTGCCTGAACCACTATTTCTAACAGTGTTCTCAAATCGTCCCACAGGCACTTTGCAAGTATCACAAACCTATCTGTTTGCTGGTTCCATTCCACTGGCTTCTCTTTCAATCTGGGGTAGTAATTTGTAAGAGACAGAATGTCACTTCTACTCCAAGGGAAATGTACAAAATTCCCTACTGGAATTTCCCTCATTGGCAATATTTTTACTGGATCGTCAGTCTGCTGTACATTAGTACTTACATTTGCAGACTCCTTTTTCTCCTTGTCTCCTTTCTTTACCCGTCTGCCTTCCCACGTATCTAATTCTCCCCATGTCTGGGTGATCTGAATTAATTCCCTAATGTGAATTTTCATTCCTGGTATTCTCATGTTCTCATTACATTTTGAGTCAAGTTCTAATCTGTAACTTCTTCTCAAGTGCTTTATTTTTTTCTATCTCTATGTAGTATTTGGCTGCTAGGTCGGCTAATTTCTGGTGTACCACTCTGGCTTTGTTGGTTATTAATTTGCACAAGAAGCGCAATTCCTCTTCACTGTATGAGTCAATTCTGTTTAAACCAATTGTTTCTTCAATTAACTCTTCTACTTCTGATTTAAGTCTGGTCAAGTTTAATGAATTTCCTCCATTAGGATCTCCTGGTGTGCTGTTCAGCTTTTCCAGCCATTTGGTTAATTGCTGGGCTGTCAAACCTTGCAATTAACTATTATTATTATTACATACATTGGGCAGTTGTTGTAAACTCAGACACGGAGTCTCTGGAGTCATCTAAATTTGGTTAGAACCTATGTCTGTTCTCCCCTGAATGGAGATGATGGAGTCCTGGAACAACTTGTCAATCAATGGACCTGTCATAGAAAACATCTGCTTCATCAAAGTCGTGATCCCTGTATTCATGTTGATTCTCTCCATTTCTACACTCTAATTCAAAATGTTCTGTTCTATGCTCTTAATATTTCCATGAGCAAACAAGGGTATAATGGGACCAATAGTAACAGGTACTGAAACAGCTTCTGGACTTGGTTGGGTGTTTCGGTCTCTAGGGTACATTGCTCCTGTATTCTGAATTGTCATTGCAGATGTATTTGTGTGGGACATTGTTGAGGGGGTGCATCTCGGAATTGTCCGAATTTTTATTGGGGTTATCAAGTTCGGAGTATATTCGATTTGAATCAGCGTCGGCTTCTGATAAACCTGACTTATCTGTGAAGCTCGTCCTGTCGGCACAATGATATTAGGTGTAGAATTTACAATGGGAACATCTGGATAAATCCTGGGTATGTCAACCTGTGGCAAAAGTGCCTGAAATGTAGATATGGTCGGGACAGTAGAGCTAACCTGTACTTTTCTCCATAATACTTCAATGGGTACTGGAGCTGTTGGATCTGCACTAGTGCTTGGACCTGTTTCATTAGCTGCATATGGTGGAGGAAGATTTCTCAGTAATTGCAAACTAAACTCATCATCTGAATCTTCATCATAAGTCAAAGACTTTCTAGACTCCATTCTGCTCTTTTTCCTCATGGCATGAACTTTTCTTTTCAGCCTTTTGTTTACATCTGCTCTCACTCTCTTGTGTAATTGCAGGAAATATCTCAATTCCATGTAAAGTATCCGTTCTCCAAGTTTTCTGCTCACTATCCCATCTCACCTCAGCTAAAGTCTTTTCAGCTTTTCTCATTCTCCAGTCATTTCTGTTGCTGTTGCTGTCTGGTCACTAACTCCCAAATAGCTAATGCTCTAATTGGACATGTCTCGGAGGAGGTTTTGAATCATACAGTACCCTCCTCAAATTCTCTAAAACTCTCAAATAAAAATTCACAGGCCAGGCAACTCCAAGCTCCCTTCCTTTTCTGCATATTTGCACCATTGTTTTGACCAAAGACATGATGCAGCACCTTGTTCTTCGAATATAATATAAGTAGATGTACCTTCTGGTGGTGTAACTTCTCCTACTCTAACTGGTATGAATGCATCACCCCTTAGGGCACGCTTTAATGCTTTGAAAAACTTAATTGCTCGTGTCATACTATGCTTTAATCAAATCAGGAAGTGAATTTCAATCCCAAAATCGTTTTTGCTTGACTTTATCAACCACCAATCCATTGGCGGCTTTTCTCAGTAACCAACCTATCTCAGAGCAACTTTAGTGATGTCACACTCACACGTACAGCAGCTGACAAAACCCACTGGCTTGTCTTTCTCTACTCAGATTCTAGAACAAATGTAAATATTGCGAGCACTAAATAAAAGTCAACACACCAAATGTGTCTGTTTACTACAGGTATGTAACACAATCACATCGGAAACCTTACTGAATTTTCAACTGCGGATTTTAACTTTACCAGATACTCCTTCAATCTCAGTTCCCCTGACTCGCAAGCAAAATTGGTCCAGCAAATTTTACCCTTGACTGATCAATGTATCCTCCTGGTGCACATAGGATTCACCAAATCTCTCTGTAACTCACACACTATGAGTTTTGTCAACCACGCCCGATTGACCTATTAAACAGACAAATTAGAACGTAAACCAAGTGACTTGCTCAATAACCAATACCCATGCAGGGTCCATATACCAACAACCACATGGGCAATTTTTGAGCACGAGGTTCGATGACTTCCCTACACACACACTTTATAGCAAACTCCCTATATACTCACAAATCTCATAATTAACCCCCTCCGCCAAAGTTGTAATCAGGCCCTATGTTTCCACAATGAAATATTTAATTCAAGGCCTAATTAAGTGATGTCAGCAGGGTTTTCACACTATACACTCTTTACTACCTTTTAAGCAGTGTCTCTGCAATTGGCACTGATGGAGATACTTAAAATGGATCCTCTCTGTTCTTAAGGGTGCACATCACATGACCACTTTCTGTCCAGACATTTGTCAGATGAGATATTGGATGATCCCACACGTGTGCACAACCTTTGATACTACTCATAGGAGCTCTACACACTTTGACAGACCAATTACGTTCATTTGCCAGGCAAGACTCAGTTGAATGAACCACTCTCTTCTATTTTGATTTTCTAACTTTGCTTTAGCCTGTTCTGCCATTTTGTAGGAGCAGCTCCTGATTGCCACTTCCTTTCATTTACCCCTCAAAGTTCGTTAATTTTCTTGCAGATGTTCACCAAAGTATTTGTAATTGTTTGGTTGGCAGAGAACAATCTAAATAGGAACTGATTTATCCAGTCAATTCTAAGATGTGCTAATAATGTTATGTACTACAGAGTTTTAGAATTTGTCATATTTTCTGTTATACTGTTAAGCGATAGGTTTTCGTTCCAACTCCCTTTATATCCTTTGCAGTGCACAACGAAATGTAGAAGCATAGAAATAATGGATACTGCAGTACAGAAACACATCAGGAGCGTATATTAAGCATACTACACATACCAAAGTATGTTGGAAACTGGATAGCATTCAAAAGGAGTACTATTTAATAAAGCTAAAAAGACCTTGAGATTTAAATTCCCTTTGAATCAGAACCACATTGTTTGTATTAACATTGGAGGTGGATATTCAATGAAACAATGGTTTATTCATTGCCATTTATAATTGCTTTTTTGGCACTGGAACATATTCCGCAAAGTTACGCTGCAGCAAATTCATGTACAATATCATTTAGAATGTGTTTTACATTGCAGTGGTGGAAGCATTGTAAACTTTATGAAAACATCTATTATTACAACAAAATAAAATGGTCAAAAACGCCTTATGTTCAATTAATTATTAAGAAAATCAATTAGGACGTTCTGTAGAGGTTCTAATAAAATGAGTTGGATGGAAACGTGTTATGGCATTGGAGAGAATATGTCCTCCTGAATGTCGTATATGGAGTCAAATATTATTCGCAGTACCTGGAGCATGTCATATAAACTGCTGCATTTTTTTATGCAAAAGCATACTGATTTATTTTACACTTTAATGGACCGAGTAAATTCACATGTTTTCGCTTAAAATGTCAATGCCATTTTTCCGGCACCCCTAACGGGGGAACATACATAATGCATACATTATACCTGACGTAGGCACACTGTAGCGCAAAGGGTTGCAGGGCGGCACAATGTATGTTGTGCCACCCTGTAAATAAGGAGCATGGATTTCGGCCTCGTTGGGCCACATTAACGTAAAACACAATGATGTTAATGTGGCGCAAAGTAGCGCTAGGGCACTATAAATATGCCCCTGAGTACCTCAGAGGCACCCTTGCTTTCTCATATGCTAAGAAATAGTATAGTTAAACCACCTAGTTGGGAAGAACAGTAAGGCTAATGATCTTTAATGGCCAGACAAAAAGTAACAAACAGCAAATCTACCTTGCAGAAAGAAGTCTTATCCAAACTGATGGCCAATGCCTTTAACCATAGAGATTCCTCCTTCGAAGGAAGGATAAGAAAAACACAAAACGAACCAGATCCTGAGAAAGGTGGAAAGCTGTAATAACCTTTGGCAAAAAGCTGTATCATGAGAGATTAAGGTTACAATTTCCTCAACAATTCGGAGGTGGCAACCAAAAAGAAAACCTTAAATACAAAGAACTTTAAAGGAACAGACTGGAGGACCTTAAATCTAAAGGTAAATTCAAAATTGCACCTGGAGTAAGAAGCAGAAGGTCTTAAAAAGGGACATTTTTAAGAGACAGGAAGCCTAAGCATCAGAGGAAGAAAGGATAGCCCACCTAATAGCCCTGGTGGCTGCCCAGTGACTGTATAAAGTAGACAAAGTGAGACTCATTATAAACCAATCTTTAGGAATTCCAGAATGTTACCTCCCTCAAGTGAATTGGATGGTAATCTCCAGAAGAACCTTAAGAGGCAAAGTGGTTCCACTGACTAGAATATGTCTTGTTTGTTCTCTGCCTTCTGTCTTGCTGAATGGACAGGGCTACTTCAGCTGAATATCCCAATGACTCTAATAACACCTTTTCAACTTCCAGACCTAAAGGGCTGAGCTTCCAGAGATGATTCCAGGAATGAGGGAACCTGAGGAGTCAGACAAATCAGGAAGATGCAGGGAAGGTGTCATGTTCTTCCTATTATGATAATAAGACTGCATGTTTAGGGCGAAAGCAACACAGAGTGTGTGTGACTGAGTCAACCCCGCACCATTTTGGAACTGTCAACCTAACTCCTGGCTTGCCCCCAGTACCACACCCAGCCCTATCATGGAAGAGGTGCTTTGTGGCAACCTAAACTCGACACTCTGACTCCTCTGGGAAGTTGTGGAAACAGATCATACCCCACCATTTTGTATGATTCTAGAAAGCCGAATAATTCTAGAGATTCCTACCTAAACCCAATGTCCATATCTGAGAGCATAGTGGTTGTAACCCTTATGCCTGTCTTGATTGAGTAACCCAGACTCCATACTTGAATAGAATAGCAAGGGTCTGCCTGTTTTCTGGATGGCAATACTCTCAGGAAACTGAGGAGTTAGCGCCAGGATCAGCAAAGCTGTCTGTAGTGTGGTACGCATCCCAGGACGGTCATGATTGGAATGCCTTCTACCCATCTAAGACCTGTATGTTGTTTATATAATAACCCATTCAGAGTTCAAAGAACAGACCTGACATACTGATGTGTCTAGTGGATAGGAACTGGCTCCTAGGCTCCGGGCCTGGCAACATGAGTTAGTATATCATGTACTGTGCATGGCAGCCTTGAACAAGGCACAGAGTGCACATTATACAATGGCTGATAAAATGTGCAGCTTGAACTCTGTCTTCTTAGGAAGAGACAGTTGATTAAAATATAAAATCAACTAGCTAAAAGCAGGCTGTGCTTAAAAACATGAAAATGAATGAAATGCATGTTAGTGTAAAAGGCAAAGGCCATGGGTCTATTGCTAAAATAAGGGTGTCCAATCTAGGTGCTAAAGGGGTCCTACAACACCCTTCCCTTATTTGAACAGGAGTGCAGAGTCTAACACCCAAATAAAACGAACATGAAAACCAAGAAAATCTATATGTTATATGAAAAACAGTAAAACTATGAAGGAGATAAAAATGTTCAAGTGGACAAGCAGAAAAAGCCAAAGCATAGGACTAAATTGAAACAAATTATGATTGTGAAAAAACAGTGCCAGATAAAAGTAATTGGAATGTTGCATGAGGTCATCAAACACAACAGTGGGGATAGAATCCAGGATAGACTCCACTTCCGCAAATGTTAAAACCACCAGAGCCTCATTTAAAAGGTCAAAGGAGCACACATAATCCATAGCCTCAGCCATAGACATAACTGAGGGGGCAGAATTCCATGTTGTGCCAAATGTCAGGCACCAAGAACCAATGCAACCTGATCTATGAAGTCACTAAACAATTGCAATCTCATGGCACAACTGTGGCAATGAACCCTCATTGAGACCATCATCAGATGTATGTCCACATAACGTTCTTGTTGCTGGACAAAACACACTTCCATTGCATTTCAGAAAGTGCACCATAAGCAATGGAAAACAAACTGCACTCAGCAGAATCCTGATTGAAATGACAATGACCACTCCTAATCAAGTTCTTCCAATGGTGTAACTCCAAAGAACTGCATTGTGCATCCATGATACAGTTGGGCAGGTGGAAGCTCCATCATTCTTCTTAGTTGAGATGGGGCAGCCATTGCAAATAAAAATTAGCAACAGCAAGATTCTGCCAATTACTGGCAATACAATCAGAAAACCTCCAAAAACACCTAAAAAAGTGAGTGAATGGCTCAAGTTATTACTCCACGGACAGTTAGGAGAGCACTTACAAGGCCAAACCCAACAGCCTTAAAAAGTATACAATCCTTGCAGTGTTAAATGGATGAAAAATGTGACTCACTAATTCACCAAATTGTTTTGGAAAGTTTGTATTTAAAAAAGACTATGGGGTCAATCCGACCCCGGCGGGCAGCGGGCGCCGCCCGCCGGGCGGAAACCGCCCAAACACCGCCCCGCGGTCAGATGACCGCGGGGGACATTCTGACTCTCCCGCTGGGCCGGCGGGCGATCTGCAAAAGATCGCCCAGCGGGAAAGCCCCAGCAAAGATGAAGCCGGCTCCGAATGGAGCCGGCGGATTTGCTGCGGTGCGACGGGTGCGGTGGCACCTGTCGCGATTTTCAGTGTCTGCCAAGCAGACACTGAAAATCTTTATGGGGCCCTGTTAGGGGGCCCCTGCACTGCCCATGCCAGTGGCATGGGCAGTGCAGGGGCCCCCAGGGGCACCACGACACCCGTTCCCGCCAGCCTCTTCCTGGCAGTGTAAACCGCCAGGAACAGGCTGGCGGGAAGGGGGTCGGAATCCCCATGGCGGCGCTCCTTGCAGCGCCGCCATGGAGGATTCCTTTGGCCAGGGGAAAACCGGCGGGAAACCGCTGGTTCCCCTTTTCTGACCGCGGCTTTACCGCCGCGGTCAGAATTGGCCAGGAAGCACCGCCAGCCTGTTGGCGGTGCTTCCACGGTCCCCGGCCCTGGCGGTCATGGACCGCCAGGGTCGGAATGACCCCCTATATCTCAGCTGATGTCCTTGCCACTTACAGGTCATGTATTTCGAGGACAGATGTAAGTGCCACATGATTTTGAAACAATAGTGCCTTTAGCCTGCTCAGCCTGTCTAACTGACAATCTAAGTAGCAATGTGAGGCCATTAAATTGCTACTTTTATCTCTTGTGTGGAAGGGAAAATTACATTTACACAGCAGGTCGCTATTTGAGAAACAGAAATAACATATGGGACACCTGTTCTCATCCCACAACTGCCTTGATAACTCAACTTCAAGTAAGTCCCATTCAAGAGTAACTGAAATACTAGCCAGATCACAGAGACTGGCATATCTTTCAAGTAGTAGGCTAAGTTAGCCGCTGACACATTACAAGGACCGTCACCTGTTTGCAAATCATCGAATAGCATACAAAAGTTACCCATTTGCCTCCACTAGGAAAAACCTCTTTTTCACCACTACAGCAGTTAAAATCAAAGGGCTGCTCCCACACCTCACAAATGTAGCTATCTCCTAAATATTTAAACCTTCCAATAGAAAAGTGTTTTAAACATGAAGTGAATTGGAATGTGGATATCGGCAGGGATATTAACTCATGATGCTTCAAAGGCACGCAACACACCTTGAGAACCTGTAAAGTCCAACTCATCTGCATAATGGTCCTACCCTAACTTTGCCCATGTTGTAAAAATGACATGGTGTTTTTGAATAATATCAATAGCAGATGACACAATGTTGTTTAATGTGTATATATGAGTGGACATTGTGTTCGTACATACTGTCAACAGTGGTTAAAGCTTTCTATAAGTTTTTCTTATCTATTTGCCTCAAACAAGCAGCAGCTTGGTTTGCAAAAGCTTCCAAATTTCATTATGTATTACATATAGAAATCATTTGGAGCTTGGTTTTCTAGGACATAGCAAGAAATCTTCTACGTCTATTTCTTCAGAAATGAGAAAGAGGTGTTCTTTTACAGCTGTTAATTTGTAGGGTAGCAACCACAGCTGAAACAATTTACCCGCACTGGTGACAATACCTGAGTGCTGTGTGATGATGTACCGGTCTGCTCACTCTAAAACCCTGTGTGGAGTTGATGAAACCATTTGTGTCCACTGGGCACAATAACCATACGTTGGGTCCTGAAAGTGATGAATGAAAGGTACCGTTCTGAACCATACCATTAAGCTGTTCTTCTGAAAAGTTCACAATTTGTCAAGGTATTTGCTCAACAGTGTCGTTCAAAGAAATCATTTGTAACAGAATGAAACATACTGTAAATAATGCTTCCATGCCTTGTATCTGTCAATATTTCATTTCCCAAACAGTTAATAAGTCAATTGTTTTTTCCCAGTACTCTTAGCCTTATATGGTGAACCCAATAAAATAATTTAATGTTGGTTATTATTATTCTTCTTGCTTTTGATGGGTAATTTGGAATAATATACCTCAGCATTTGTAGCATCATGCCCAGAAAGATAAGTGAACGTATATACAGTTAGAATTCCCCACTGGTGGAGTCAGACAATGTTCCCATTGTGTGTACTTAAAAACTACTCGGAGATCCATGCAGCGTTGGTAGTATAACAGTTCTTGTACTTTGTATTCCTGGAACTGACACCGGTGCCCTTCTTTACAGGAATCTGTTCTCAAACCACGTTCTCAGTTTTTGGAAATCAGCCTGTTTATGTTGTTGGATCCCTAATTTCCAAAGTGGTGACTTGTGCTGAGGAGTCTCAGAACTGCTGTAACTCCTGCAAGACAATGACACATTCATTTATGCCAAAAGGTGTTGCTTCCGCACCAGGCCAGAACCATCAAGGTCTGGGACATACATAGATATGTCAAATAGGACTTCATAAGGAGTAGGGCCTCCCAACAATCTTCTAGACACATTATTTATTGCTTTCTGAACTCTATACAGGTGATGAATCCAACTACTACCTGAGCCTAAGACTGTAGCTGTTAAGGACTTCTTTAAGTCCCAATTTTTTAAATTCCACAACTGAATTTCCCTCAGGATGATGTGGTCTAGAATAATGCACCATGACACCCATCATTCCCATGGTGACCATCTTTGCCCTGGAAGCAAAAGCATAGCCCTGGTCCAAGTAGAAGGCAGCAACTGCATATGTACCGATATAGACTTGCAAGTCTTTAAGAACAGTTCAGGCATCAGAAGACCATTGTGACCATACCCATAGGAATCTGGGGCAAAAGTCTACTGCAAGTAAAATGTGTTTGTTTACACCATCTGAACTTAGGAGACAGCAATGGTCCAGCTACACATACTGCATAAGCTTGTCCACTATTAGGAGGGATGTCTGTGGTGGGTGCTTAATGGTGGAATCTTTTATTTGTTGACAGGTGTCACAACTAGGAACATACTGTTTGGCCTGTTTGTATAGACTGTGTCACGAATAACATTTTTGTAAAAAGGAAATGGTAGCCGCCACACCAGCATGGGCAGAAACAACACCGTCATGAGCTGCTTTGATCAGTTTTAGCCTTTGATTTTTGTTTGGGATCACACAATCACCCACCCCTGGTATTGTTACAAAGGCAATGTTTTGAGCACTTAAGTGGTACAAATATTTTGTTGGCTATGCTTTCGCTAAAACTGGCCGTCAGCCAAAGCATTCACAGCAGCCAAAATGTCATCATGCACCTTCGTATGAGAATGAATTATTGCAGCAACATATGCTGTACGAACTGTAGTTTTGGTAGCTTTCTCAGTCAATGAATTTCCTACAACGTGTATTTAACACCTTGGTGTCCCAGAGTATGTATTACATGAACAGGTAGCAGTTTTCCCTTAAGACTGGCCACCTTCCCTGACACAAATTTGAACAGATTTGTGTTTAATGATGTTTTCTCTTGAATCTTTGAACCCATTGATTCACCAGCAGTGTAGGTTTTCATTGAAGGACTTGACACAATAATAAAAATCACACACAATAAGTGTGGGAATTTCAGGATCAGTATGTTCCAGTACCAGAGCAATGCTGTGAGCTCTGCAAGTTGTGCTGTGTAATCTCCTAGGGACAGCACAGAGGTTTGAATAGGGTGGAAGTTACCATCTCTCATAACACTATAGGTGGCTGCACAAGCTATTGATTAAAGGTGTTTAGTGCCCACAGCTTGTTGAGCTGAACCATCAGTATAGATGATATATCTGTAATGGACAAGAGGCATGGCATTAGTGGGAGAAGGGCACTCAAATTCATAGTAGAGAAATTATTGTGTCTGTAGTTTGGGATCAAATACATAATCAACATCAGTAAAAGTCAAAGAGGTAGCCCAACGTATCTAATGTGAATGTAATGCTTTTTCATTTGGAACGCTAGCTTTGATAACAGCCTCAAGAGCTGGGACCGAGGTAATGACAATAATGCCCTTACCCTGGGCTTGTGGCCTCTCCTTGATGACAGCCATCTGAACTGCAGTCAGTAATTTGTATGTTGGTGCAAAACACATTTCTGCATTTGAGTATTGATGTGGTTTGTACACAATTGAAAAAGCTTCACTTTCATTGAATGTGACATGTGAAACCGATGGCATCCAGGATGACCCGGATTTCCAAATTTGCTTTGTTTTCATGTGTGTCATTTTTTTACTTCAAGCATGCCAGTTTATAATGATCTGAGAATTTGTGTATGTTGTGGTGTCCAATGTTTGCTTGAGAAATCTGCACAAATTAATTCATAAAGTGGTTTTATGCACTGTGCTTAATCTGGAAAATTAAAGAATCTCAACAAATATTGCAGTTTTGGGATGTTATTTAAGGACACCAAGGAAAGAAATTGTAGTTTTCTTGAAGCTGAATTCATAGCTAAGGTTAGCAAATCCCAGTACAATGCAATCTACTTTGGTCCGAAGTGTGTGTAGATCGTCATCCATCAGATAAATGTCGTCTACATAGGACAACGCCTCTTGTTCAATATCAAGTAATATTGATGTCACACGGGCTGAGAACAGTCCTGGACTCTTCTTATACCCTCGAGGAAGTCAGCAAAAGTGATGCTCAGATGCTGCAATAGAACCGCCGCTTAAACCTCGGCTCTCAGGGACTAGATTTTGGCACTAAAACCGATTGGAGATACTCAAGGTTGTTTTGTAGTTTTTACTCAAAATGTTGTTCATAAGAACTGTGCTATGTGAGTTTTGAATCACAAATGTGCTTGTGTAACTATTTAAATATCTGTAATCTAAGACAGTTCTGTAAGAATGGTCTTGCTTAGCTACTGGAAACGAAGGGTTCTTCATAACTGATATGCAGGGTTCAATTACTGCCTGGTACTTGAATTCTGAGAGGGATTGTGGAAAGGGGGGAGGGACCAGGCATGTCACATGATTATTCCTGTCACCCGTATGCTTTCCTCCAGGGATTACCTGGTGGGGTAACTTGCCAGGGAATCCCTGGTGGAAATGGGATCGTAATCCCACCGCCTGTAATGCCTCCACCGCCGGGTCGAATGTGTTCACAGTCAGCCCAGCGGTGGACACTGGCCTGGCGGTGGGTGGTCACTACCACTACCAGCCAGTTCACTACCATTTTCAGAATATGGAGGTCTGCACCATTATGCCGTTGGAGGTAATGACCGCCGGCGTGGCGGTCCAGGCCGCCATGTTCATAATGAGGGCCTTAATTTGCGGGTTGGACCATATAGGTATAGCACTAGAGCCTGTGCCAGAGCCCAATCTTCAGCATAGACTTTTTTTACTGGATCTGGAACTAGGACTAAGAAAAGATGGCAAAATAGCATTTTCCCCTTGTGGGAGTGTTCTGACAAACTTTGGCAACCAATCTCTTTCTGCCAGAAGAATGTCATAGCTTAGCGTTAACCTTTCCCTGAACATTAGTTTAATTGTGAGCTTAATGACCCCCTCAATTTGAATTTTTTATTTATAGACCCTATTGGTTGGGACGATGTGCCTTTCTATGGTTTTGACTTCAAGGTAGTTGTTAGTTATTGTCACCTCAGAAGCTCTTGAAGATTCAAATGAACTATTGTGACCTCTGAAGCTATCTAGCAGAGTCACTGCCCGTGTCCTGCTCTTCAGTAATGTTTTCAAAATGTGTGGCATACATAGCCGAAATTGCTGCAACGTTCCTCTTTTTAAATTGAGGTTTGTGCTGTGAAGTTTCCCTTCCTTTTTTAGTGTGACGTCAGATGAGCATTGTGAGTCTTTTTTGGTTTCATGTTCTCATTTCTATGTTCTGACCACCCACCTCTCTTGGTCCTTTTGTCGGATAAGTCCTGAAAGGTACAAGAAGTGCATATCAGTATCCTGATACCTGTCAGGGTTTCAAATTATCATGATTTATATGGTTGTAATGTTACTCCAATGTCTCCAACTGTGGAGATTCTCCTTGTTGTTTTACTTTATCATAATAAGATTTTTGTTTATCCCAGGGTTTTTTAGAACCCTCCTGTGCTTGCTCAGTATTATGCTTCTTGGAATTATCTTTAAGTTGTGACATATTTGGTCTGGACCCCAGACTATCATGGCCTTTACTAGTATAAGTCTTGGGAATAATCTTTGATAGCTCATGTTCCTGGTCAGTTTGAGGAAGGTCTTTGAGCCACTGGCATATTGCCAATGCAGCTGCTTTCTCTTTAATATTACTTAAAATAATTGAAGAGACTGTGGCAAAATTGACCTTTAATTTCATCCCCAAATCCAGGACGGGGGAAAGCCTGTGTTCCTTTTGTATTTGTTTTAACATGTCTGGAAAGTGTTAAAGTGTTGGTGCACCATGTATTGTGTGTATAAATTGCAGCAAATACTGTCCCCGAAGTGGCGCAGTCATCATGGAGGAAATCATTTCAAATGGCAATCATATTGTGAGTATTCTGTTTTTGTCTTGTGTTCCAGTATAGTGGCACAGTGCTTCCAGCTGGTTAGTTTTGTGTGCAATCAAAAACAGTATCTCTTCACCCATATTGCATTGATAGCTACCAGATTTATCCCTGGTGTTGCCAATTGTTGGGCAGATGGAGAAGCCCTTAATGGGGCAGTGTTCAAAGTCCACATTATGAATTGTATTAAGCATCTGTATAAGCTTACTAAATTGTTATTTAAGGGATGTAAATCCCCTGCTTGCATATTTTGTACATGTGTATATGCAGCCAATGTTGCCCATGTTGGCCCTTCATTACTTAGGGGGGCCTAACCTAACATGTAAAATTATGTGCGGGAGAGCACCTTGAAGCTAATTTTGGTGTTCTCGATATTGGTAACCCCTGTATTCTGCTGGCACATTAGCTACAGTGTATGTGTGAAAAGTGTTTGTATTTGCATTGACTGCAGGAAAAGTGACCCAGCAATAGAATGTTTGTGTTCTAAAAGCATTGTAGTCTTCTATCACAAATATGACATCCCTGTCCCCATTAGCAAGCCCATTAGCAAGTAGATAGTGCATGACAACTTGCCTACATTTAACATACGTTACTACTGGTTTGGGTTGTGCCATCTCTCTACAACAGCATTCAGAGAGAGAAACATCAATCTGGTATCTTTTTAAGGTTCAAGCTTAAGTAATCTAAAGACTAGCATAGGTACTATCTGCATAGCTGAGGAGGATTTTTTCCTAACACCATGGATGTCTCCGTATAAAAAGGTGCATGGGGTACTGTTAACATGTGAGCAAGACTTACTCAGGAAATCTCTTAAGTAAATATCTGACATGATGTTGGAAGGGCCATGTCATGTGGTTCCTATTAGGATAGTAAGAATGCATGATCAGGGTGGCAGCATCATCGGGTGTGGTAGAGTGAGTCACCTCCACACCATTATGAAGCTGTCAACCTAACTCCTGGCCTATTCGTACTGCCACACCCAACCCTACTAGGAGAGAGGTGATTTGTGGCAACCTAAACCTAACACTCTGACTCCTAAGGGAAGTCAGGGAAACAGATCATACCCCTTTCGATCAGTTGCTTATTGAAGCAATTGCATCCTCATGTAAAAAGCATGGGCTGTGATAACCAGGCAGATGAAACATAATACAGTAATCATCATTTCAAAGAAGTTAAAGAAGATAACCAACCCCACCATTTTGTATGATTCTAGAAAGCCTTGAGATTCTAGAGAATCATGCCTAAACTTTATGCATAGGTCTGAGAGCATAGTGATTGTAACCCTTCTGCCTGTCCCGATCTAAGGGAGTAACCCGACCCCACACCTGAATAGAATAGCAGGGTTCTGCCTGTTGTCTGGATGGCAATCCTCTTGGAAAGCGGAAGAGTGCGAGCCAGGATCAGCAAAGCTGTCTGTAGTGTGGTATGCTTCCCAGGACAGTCATGACTGAAATGCCTTTTACCCTGCTTAGACCTATGTGTTCTTTGTATTATCATCCATACAGAGTTCAAAGAACAGGCCTGACATACTGATCAGTCTAGTGGATGGAAACCGGTTCCTGGGCGGGAAACACATGTTAGTATATCATGTACCATGCATGGCAGTCTTCGACAAGGCATAGAGTGCACATTGTACGATGGCTGAGAAAACATGCAGTATGAACTCTGTCTTCTTAGAAAGAGGCAGCTGATTAACATATAGAAACAAACAGTTAAATGCAGGCTGTGCTTAAAAATATGAAAACAAATAAAATGTATGTGAGTGTAAAACACACAGGCCACAGGCCTGATGCTAAAATAAGAGTGTCTAATCTGGGTATCTAGAGGGGTCCTACAACAAAGATGAATTGGTAACTGTGGCAACCACAGCCTTTGACACTAAGTGGAAGGACAAAGAACACATTAACTTAATCATCCCTGACCTTCGGGAGAAGTTTGCTTAATAAGGGACAAGAAGGCATACAGGGGACATCTGGGCCACTGAAGACCCATTACATCTACCCACCACACCTCTGGAGATGAAAGTACAGAGCAAAAGCCGGGCAAAAGGAATTTCTAGGAGATGGAAAACAGATTAAGCCATGGAGTCGTGAACTTCTCCTGCATGGCTAGAAAGAGAAGAGGACAAAACCACAGATTCAGTAGAGGCAGAAAGGCCTGATTCAGGCTATCTGTATGTTCACTCTCTGTCCCCATAGATAATTTGCTGATAGAGAAAGGATATTTACTTCAGCCCAAGTCCCATTTAGCTCTACTAATAGTGTAATTTCAGAATTCAGGAGATTCCTAGAAAATGTATGCAAAGTCTGGGCACTTGATTGTCTGATTGTATCCAAACTTCTTGGAACTAAATGGGGGGAGGGGCAGGTGGTAGGCAAACTATAGAAGGACTTTGTATACTGCAACTAACTCCATACAATTGTAGCTCTGTCTAGAATCTCTGAACAATTTGCTCCCCTAGGGTGGCACCACGCCCTGTGCCACTGACATCTGTAGTCAGGACCAGAATCTAGGGAAGAACCAATAGCATCCCTTTGAAGAGAGGAGCATTATAGTCTTTGAAAAGCTATTACTGTGATAGGGACCATCAACTCATAGTTTTCTGACTTTGGATGCCAATGTTAGGTCACCACAGGGTATAGAAGTAGAGAAACCCATGGGACTAAACATGGGGAAGACACCATGGGGCTAATTTACAAGGCCTTATTGGCACACTGTCCCACCAGAGTGTCATTAATTTTTACTGTCCGGTGGTGCAGTGTGCCATCCCATATTTACAAGGCCATTCAAGGCCACCTTGTGTGGCTTTTAATGGCCATCGAAATATGAGGCCCTTTCACGCATAAACCTGCATGATAGGGGTGTTCCATGGGTGCTGCTATGGGTGTAACCATGCAACACCCATGGAACGCTAAGGAATCTGATTCATTCCTAGATTTATAAGTCTAGGAATGTGTCAGATTCCTACATCACCTACAAAACAAGTATTTTTTTTAAAAAAATTCTGAAAAAGTTCCTCATGTGTTCATAATATAAAAATGTATCTTTATTTTGTTTACCAATTAGAATTTTATTTTAAAATCATATATTTTTTTTATTTTTAAAATAAACCATTGGTTTAAATTATTTTTTAATCTATAATTGTACATTTTGTATTACTATATTTTGTTTTTTTTTATGGTATAAAGTTTAGGAATGCCAGTAAAAATAGATATTTATATTAAAGATTATTTTTTATTTTTTATTTGTTAAATATTTTGATGTTTATGTATGTAAAGGTCTGTAGTTTTGAATAGTGTGTTTTTCGATTAAATATTATTGCATTTTGTAATTCAGATTTTGTGTGCAAATATGTAATATTGATTGTATATGTAAATATTTAATTTGTATTAGTGTTCTTTAAAATGTTTTTGATTGAAGTTTAGATAGTCAATTTGAGCTCTTTACTGTGTAATATCTTATTCAAATAGCCATAGTTTGGAGCAGGAAACGTCACACCTGTAGGGCCTCATTACAAGTTTGGTGGTCCGAGGACCACCGTGTTGGCAGTCGTGGTCTGACCACCGACAGGCTGGCAGAGAAGACCACCAAATTATAACATAAGTGGTGATGCATATAGAATCCCATCAAAGCCCCTTCAGCACCGACAGTGCAGTCAGACCGCATCAGTTGATTAAAGCCACCATCAGTCCAGCAGAGTCCATTGTTCCATCGGGCTCATTGTGAGGTTGCACACCGCCAACATAACCACTGCGGTCGAACCTTCACGTGACACCAGGCGGAAACAAACAGAATAAAAGGAGACACTCATCTCCAGGAAGCCATACTCGTCTGGAGCCTCCATGAAACCACTACTAGACGTCATCCCGCTGCTCCTGCTCACCGAAAGACAATGGAATCATCGCTGACAAGGACGAAGTACACACACTCACCTGTTACATTTATAAAATGTATGAATTTCAAGTGTTACATACCATACCATAGGGAGGGTGTGTGAGGGTCATGCTCACATGTAACTGTACAGTGACACACACACTCACATACAGCAACAAACACACCCACACATACACAGAACACACACCGCAGCCAGCATACACACATCACACATCAAGAACACACACTTATGTATGGGACCACAGCACAGGGCCAGCACCACCAATTCACATACAACAACTTAATAACATCACAACTTCGCAAATATGTACACATGTCAAACACTCAAGAACCAACACTGGTCAGGAACTCCACACACATACAACACAGTATACAACCATCTGTGATGAACCACATACAATTACACCATCATACAAGCTAGCAATCGACATACACATCTCACTCACACACACAGTACACAGAACCTACTATGCCAGGCACAATACATGTAAACTCAAACAGGCCAAACAAACAAAGCCACACAGCACTACAACAAACACATATCAACACTAACACAACACACCACCATGACAACAATTCAGCTACATACACATACCTATCACACAAAACACACACTATCCCTGGGGGATAAAAGTACTGCACACAACCTAACGGACTGCTCAGACAATACCAGAAACATTAAGCAACACACACACAAAAACTGCCACACAACCAATATCAGCCAGGAACAACTATGGCCTAAGAAAGGTAATGCAGGACAAAGACGTACTGTCAAAACCAACAACTGATTGGTTCAATCTTTATGTTTAAGTACTTTAAAAAAAATGTTGTCTAAGGCCATAGGCCAGTCCACAGTTGCACAAAACTGCACCAAAGGCACTAAATGGTGCCCCTTCTTGACTCCTGACTGCCATGTAACCTCCACAGGTAGGGGCATCAAGGGAGCAGGCAAGGACCTAGGGGATCATTGTGGGTGGAGGGGAAGGGAGGGTTTGGGCTTGGGGGGTTGGCTTTTGGCTTGGGAGGAGGGTGGATCTTTTTGGGAGTGGTAGAAGGGCATGGGTGTTGGCAGGGGAGGCCTTGGAGGTGGAAGGGATGGACCTTGGGGGAGTAACTGGCCTTTTAGGGGTGTCATGGGGGGAGGAGGAGTAGGGAAAAGGTTAAAATCTGCAAGGAAAGTTTTCTTTGACATGTGGGGACAGTCATCTGAAGGAGTTTGGGTGTGGAGGGAGAGGGAGTGGTTGTATGATGTGTCGGTGTGGATGTTTTGGGTGCGTGTTCATCGCAGGTGTGCTTGTGGGTGGTGGGTGTCTGTTGGGTAGGTGAGTGTGGGTGTTTTTGTGCCTTGGGCTGGGGGGGTGGAGGTGCTGGGGGATGACATGGTGGGTGGGTTGGTGGCTGACTGTTGGGCAGGGAGTGACTGTTTCTGTGTCCGCAGGTTGATGTTGTCTGTGTGTATGCTGGTGGTGTGTCTTGTGGTGCTTATGTTTGTCTGTGTTAACCTTGGATGTTGAGGTGGATTCATGCATGTCTGTTTGTGTGCTTTGGCTGTGTTGGGGAATAGGGTTTGGGACAGGGAAGAGGAAGGAGGGTACGGTAGACAAAGGGTAACTAGCTGCCATTAGTGTGGAGGCCAGAGCTTGGCATGATCTCTGTAGGCCAGCCAGTGCACAGTGAATGCCCTCCAGAAATGCATTACTCTGTTAGATTTGAGTTGCCAATTCCTGAATGGCATTCACGGTGGTCAAATGACGCACAGAGATCAACCTCAGGAGGTCAATAGCCTCCTCACTGAGGGCAGCAGAGCTAAGAGGGGCAGGGGCAAGGGTGCCTGCAGCGCAGGAGATGCCCACCCTCTTGAATGGGCGGACACGGCAAACTGGGTGGGGAGCTACAGGGAGTGCAGTGATAGAATGAAGGGTGGCTGACAGAGATGGTACAAGGGTGGTCCCCGATGGATCCACCAACACTAAGGAGTGGCCACTAGAGGAGAATTCCAAAGAAGATGTACTGGATCTAGTCTTCCCCGTGGCACCCCCCTCACCCTCCAGGCCATTGGGTTCCTTGCTGTCGGTGTTCTTGTGACTGGTGGTCTTAACAAAATATATGGTCTTTGGAGATACCAGGCACAAAATGAAGAGGCCTGTATATTTAGAAGGCATTCCCTTGGAAAGAGTGGGCACTTTTGATTATTTAGCCATTAAATTAGAAGATTCACATCTCCGGCATGCCCATCGCCAAAAATCCTTACTGTGCCTGAAGCAAAGGGCGGGTGGCATTGCAAGATTTGCCTCTAGATCACCCAAATTTGCAATGTCCCCTGCCCTCGAAATATACAAATCTCAAGCTAGGGGGGGGGGGGGTGCCCTCTATGGTGCTGAACTTTGGGGCCATTGCAATGTGGCAAATTTGGCAAGGGCAGAAAATCAGTTTCTAAAAATGCTGCTAAAGGTACCCTCTAGCACACCATCTTTGCCCATCCGAATGGACCTAAACCTTTTTTCAATTTCACAGATTGCCTTAAGGCCTCTGTTGTTTTGGATTCGGTTATGGACAACAGATGCCCGAACTCCTTTTCGATGCAGGCTTCTTAATTTGGTGGGCCGTGGTTCCATTATCAAAATTAAATGGTGTGTCTTTGTCGAACGATCTTTTATCCAGCTTGGCTTAGGGTCCTATTGGCAGGATCCCACTTCCATTCCTAAAAATGCTGCGCAGTTGCTAAAGGATGCTTATTGGCATAAGGTCCAGATCGGCCAATTCGCCAGTTCGGTTCCATTGTCCATGTCTGATAATTTTTTATCTGTCAAATGCCATTACAAATTTGAGCCTTTCATGGACGCAGCATTATCTCCATTTGCTCGTGCCCTTTTCATCAGGTTCAGAATTGGGTCTCTCCCTTTGTGCTCCTTGTCGTATAAATGGTATAGCTCCATTAATAGATCCAAATTATGCCCGATGGGCTGTAAAATCGAAAAGTCTGTCTCACATGTTCTTTTTCATTGCCATGCATATCACAAACAGAGAGCCTTCTGGCTCATCCCGCTTTGCAAGCAAATAGGAGCCAGATCTTGTTCTCACGCTGAGAGAATTTTAAAATGTGATCCATCCGTTCAGATAGTTTTATCAGTGGCAAAATTTCTCGAATCAATCTGGCGGTTTAGATTAGTAAATTTAAGGAACAAGACTGGGTAGCTAATTTTTAGACTTATTTATGTATATTTATTGAATTTGGATGCATGATTTTAGTTCTACCTTGTAGGATATAGACATTGGTTCATTATGTTATCGATTATTTATTGATTCATGGAATCTGTCTTTTGTTGAGCGGTTTTATTCATAATTAAGAGGTGCATACCCTGTTGTTTATTTTGTTTTGTTTTTAATTTTTCTACTCTTTTAAAAAAATATTTACTATGTTCTTATCTTCAGTGGTTTTTTTGCCTTTTAAAAAATGATGTGTATTGTACTTTTATGGTATGTTTCTACTTACCGAAATAAAGTCAAAGTTAAAAAAATGACTGGTGGTCCAGTGGCCAGAAGCTTCTCCACTCGGCTGTGCCATGTCTCCTTCGCCTGCTGGTGCCGATGCTGAAAAATAGAAAGTCAGGTATGGTCATCACATTCACAGGATAGCACTTCTATCATACAGTACACATAAGTCACATTACATCCTGTTCACCAACACCCCCAGGTAGTGCCAGTAATGTGCCAGCATCATGACACAACTAACCAAGTATGTCCCTCAATATGAACATTGTTGAACACCAGCTAAGCTACCTAACTGACACCTACAATACCATGAATGAAGTAGATCAATCACACTGAGCATACCATTAAAAGGTGGCTTTGCCACATGATACAGGCTCCCTATCCACAACAACATGGTCTAACACCAATGAAGCAATAGTTTAGGGATGTGAAATTGCTTTAAACTGTTCAAAAACACATACTCAACACATACAAATATTTGAATCTAATGTCATGTACCAGGCTCTGAAATGTGTAGTAAAGTAAAAGCAGGCAAGCCTACTGTAGACGAGCCAAACCTACTTGATTTCACATACTGATAACAATACCCAAATGACACATGCAAACCTGGAAGAACTCAATTTGCCACACATTGTAAGCTAAGGTAAAGGAGTTAGAACACGTCACACACACACACATGCACCTATAGTGATGTATCAAGGATTGAAAATACAGTGTAGCCCAAGTCATCTAGGTCATTGTTCTTTAGACAAAAAACATCATCAGTCAAGTAAGGGCCAAGTTAGCTCGCACCTATGTCCCACACACAACCAGAATATGTCAAAAAGAGTGTACCAGAAATATGGACAACTAAACTGTGCAACAAGATGACAATCAGACCTATCTAATCCTGCAATTAGTCCATAATTGGGTCACTGACTGAGTGGATACATCCCTACACACACACATCAGACATGCCAAGCCTTACATCTGTCTGTGGAGGAATCTCTGGGCCAAAGCACATTTGTTGCTAACATGAGAGGTACACCTACCATGATGCAAGCCACAAGTCCAGATATACTTACATTGCTACACACATGTGCATATGAACTACCTCACCTGCACCACATCGGATCAATGACAAAGTTAGGCTCCCAAACAGCCAGGACTGATTTGCCACATCCTTCATAGCAATAGCAATTATACATATCTACTTGCAATGTTGAATCTTCCTTGAACCTTTCAAATAATACATGATGTTGATACATATCTGTCAAGAATTTAACTGTGAATAGGCTACCATTGGCCACGTATTATGCTTACAACAGTATGCCCAAGGACAATGCTGGGTGCCCAATTTCCACTAGCAGAACATTAGCAAGGTTGCAACATTCCTAGCTTCTGATATTAATATATGTATGCCCATATGCTATCAAACATTAATGTTGTCTACTCTGATGTAGCATCACAAGTGTCTTTGTATATCCCTCACTTACTAAGAGGGATTACCTTGTAACAGGTGTGAAGATGTTAACCTTGTAGGTCATGTGACATGTCAGATGGACATCACTGCTTCACATGCTGCTGCCCCTTATCAGAAAGCATTAGAAAACTAGTGATAAATAGAATATGTTTGACTCTATAGTTCACATAAACAGGAAACTTGAGACGTTGCAGAGGACAGAGATCCATGGCCAACACACCTTACCACCATTACATTGGGAGGATTGACCTGTTGGTGGGTATCTACAATCACCACAGCATAAAATGTTGAGTTACATAAATACATTTGTATGTGGACACCTGTGTACTATAAATGGCTATGCTACATCAATGTGTTCACAGGAAACCTGTGACACTTTTCACTTACCATATTGTTGGAGCTGCCAACATCCTATTCCCTTACCCAATCATCTGATAAAGGGAAAAACATGAGTTAGGTCTGTACTTACCCCCTTGTGGCTGCTGTGCTGCATTCAAAAGTCCATCCAATCCAAGGTAGGCCAACATTAAAATGTCACCATTGGGGGGGTCAGGGTCCGACTGGCACCCCCTCCTTTTTGGGAGGACATCCCCAGCTGGGTCTCTGCTGTCTTCCGGGCCCAGAGTCTCAGGTCCTCCCACCTCTTCCAACACTGGGCACTCCGCTGGCTGTTGACTCCCAGGATCCACACTTTCTTGGCAATGGTACGCTGGATCCCCTTTTTCGGATGGGCATTAACCTGCATGGATGACATAGTATGTCATATCCACATGTACCATACCACAAGAGGCAGGGTTACATCTAGTTAGTACAACAAGACACAAACTGCCTTTAACCTCCCCTCCACTGACAGCTGGGCATCTGCAGTCAGGCCAGATGTGAGGTGGAAACAGGCAGACAACATGCATCTCCAACACCAGCATTCATGGTATCACATAGGACCAGACAGCAAACACATTTGAAATATACTATTTCAGGAGGAGTCTGGTATACCAACTCCACTAACCTTATGCAACAGTTATAAGGAGGGTAAGGGAACATCCATCAAACACTCTCCACAAAGTCTCAGGACTCACAATCTGTCACCAAACGTAAGTACTCATCCCATTCTGTCACTACTTTGGCACACTGCAGACTTTAAGCACACACTCAGAAATATTGCCCATCCATCTTTGGTTAGTTTCACAAAGTGTAGTTGGCTAAGGAAATGTTTGCGGACATGGTGCACTTACCTGCTCCACTGGTGCACCATAGAGCTATCCATTCCGTTTAGTACCTCCTCCACCACCTACTCAAGTTCCTCGGGTGAGAAGGCAAGGGCCCTATCACCTGTAGGACGTGGCATGATTGCTCCCAGAGGCAGTACACAGCAGCTCAAGTCATGGAGATCTTGCTGGTAGCAGTATGAGGAGTCCAGTGAGAGATGAAGTATGAAATGGCAGTCATGTCTGCCACGTAAGACACTGTCACCGCCGGCAGACATCAACATGGACCAAGACTGCCAAAGGCACCAATGTGTTCCAATGGCAATATCCACTACGGTAGTATCTGCCTACCACCATGACGACCTCTGCCGGCAGACGTAGGTCATTTCCCAATGTCCAATATAGTAGGTCAGGCAGATATGTATGATGGAACAACATATGCACTTTCCACACTTGCCATTACTATGCAGTAAGTACAATGCATGGTCATTACCACGCATGCACTTACCACAAAATGGTTTACCGCGCATATGCTTTTACCATGCATGTGTTTACCACAAACATTTCATAGAAAAGGCATGGTTGGTAAAGGCATATGCGTGGTAAAAACTAGAGGTATGTATAACATACAATATATATATATATATATATATATATTGTAACAGAAAGCCGAAGCACCAATCCACAGTAAAATCAAGCGTTTTATTTCCACTTCAGTGCAGCAGAAATTGTGAGTTCTCAATCCTGACGCGTTTCGGCTAATGCCTTGATCACAGGTAATATGAAACAGATGTACTTTCTCACAGTGTTTTTCAATCATCAGCACGTGGTTTCTTAATCTGAAATACAAATCCCATAATACACCTTAATGTTAGTTATTACGCTGGACAGTACTTAATCTTTATATTGCTCAAATAGCGTAAAAGGTATCACAGTTCCAAGCATGTTATACAGTATGCAGTCCATATCCACGTGCTGTGCCAGGCACCTGCTTAATGTTAGTTATTGCGCTGGACAGTACTTAATCTGTATATTGCTCAAATAGCGTAAAAGGTATCACAGTTCCAAGCATGTTATACAGTGTGCAGGTGCCTGGCACAGCCCATGGATATGGACTGCACACTGTATAACATGCTTGGAACTGTGATACCTTTTACGCTATTTGAGCAATATACAGATTAAGTACTGTCCAGCGCAATAACTAACATTAAGCAGGTGCCTGGCACAGCACGTGGATATGGACTGCATACTGTATAACATGCTTGGAACTGTGATACCTTTTACGCTATTTGAGCAATATAAAGATTAAGTACTGTCCAGCGCAATAACTAACATTAAGGTGTATTATGGGATTTGTATTTCAGATTAAGAAACCATGTGCTGATGATTGAAAAACACTGTGAGAAAGTACATCTGTTTCATATTACCTGTGATCAAGGCATTAGCCGAAACGCGTCAGGATTGAGAACTCACAATTTCTGCTGCACTGAAGTGGAAATAAAACGCTTGATTTTACTGTGGATTGGTTCTTCGGCTTTCTGTTACAATTAATACTGGGATGCTTTGCCCTTTACCGCGGCCGCCCTGGAGGGTCTGTGGCCCTGTATGGAGCAATTTTGGATTGGGATATATATATATATATATATATATATATATATATATATATATATATATATATATACACACACACACACACACACACACACACACTGGAAGATGAAAGATGAAGGATCACAAGAAAACAACAGCCAGCCAAGACACAAATTTGGTTCTCAAAGAATACAATGAGTCACAACAAAATGAAATATCCAAGAAAGAAGAGACTCAAACAGATGGTCTCACCAAAGAACACAAATATTTTTCCACTACAAACGTTTTGGCTATTTTTGTTCTTTGGTGAGACCATCTGTTTGATTCTTTCTAGGCAAAAAAAAATATATATATATATATATACCCATACCCACCCTAAAACCTAAACACCCCAAAACACATGCTCACATGAAACTCTAAAAAATGCCCTTACCACCCCAAATCCCAAACCCACCCAAAACCTAAAAATGCCCTTACCACCCCAAATCCCATAGCCACCCTAAAACCTAAAAATATTGTTGCCACCCCAAATCCCATACCCACCATAAAACCTAAAAATGCCCTTAACACCCCAAAACCCATAACCACCCTAAAACCTAAAAATGCCCTTACCGCTCCAAATCACATACCCACCCTAAAACCTAAAAATTCCCTTACCACCCAAAAAACCTATACCCAACCTGAAATCTAAAAATGCCTTTACCACCCAAAAACCCATACCCACCCTAAAACCTAAAAATGCCCTCACCACCCAAAAACCTATACCCAGGTAAAATCTAAAAATCCTCTTACCCTACCAAAACTCATACCCACCCTAAAACCTAAAAATGCCCTTACACCCCAAAACACACATTACCAACTTAAAACCCATACCCACCCTAAAACCTAAAAATGCCCTTACCACCCAAAAACCCATACCCAGGTAAAATCTAAAAATACTCTTACCCTGCTAAAACCCATTCCCACCCTAAAACCTAAAAATGCCCTTACCACCCCTAAACACATAACCTAAAACCTAAAAATGTCATTACCAACTGAAAACCCATACCACCATAAAACCTAAAAATGTCCTTGCCACCCAAAACCCATACCCACCTTAAAACATAAAAATGCCCGTACCACCCAAAACCCCACACCCTAAAACCTAAAAATTCCCTTCCCACCCCAGATCCTATACCCAACCTAAAACCGAAAAAATGCCCTTTAAACTCCAAACCCCATATCCACCCTAAAACCTAAACATGCCCTTAGCACCCAAAAACACTTACCCACCAAAAAATCTAAAAATCCCCTTACCACCCAAAAACTCATGCCCACCCTAAAACCTTAAAATGCCTTTATCTCCCAAAACTCATACCCACCCTAAAATCTAAAAATGCCCTTACCACCTAAAAATCCACCCTAAACTCTAAAAATGCACTTACCACCCAAAAACCAATACCCAACTAAAATCTAAAAATACCCTTACCCCCAAAACCCTAACCCACCCTAAAACCTACAAATGCCCTTACCACCCCAAAAACACATTCCCTGAAACCTAAAAATGTCATTACCACCTGAAAACCCATACCACCCTACAACCAAAAAATGCCCTTACCACCCCAAAACCCATACCAACCCTAAAACCTAAAAATGCCCTTACCACTCAAAAAACAATACCCACTCTAAAATCAAAAAATGCCCATACCACCCAAAAACCCATACCCACCTTAAAAAATAAAAATGCCCTTACCACCCAATAACAAATACACACTGTAAAACCTAAAAATCCCCTTACCACGCCAGACCCTATACCCAACCAAAAACCTAAAAATGTCCTCACAACTCCAAAACCCATAACCGCCCTAAAACCTTAAAATGCCCTTACCACCCCAAAACCCATACCCACCCTAAAGTCTAAAAATGCCCTTAGCACCCCAAAACCCATTCCCACCCTCAAACCTAAAAATACCCATATCACCCCAAAACTCACACCCACCCTAAAATCTAAAAGTGTACTTACCACTCAAAAACCCTTACCCACCCTAAAACCTAAAAATGCCCTTACCACCCCAGATTCTATACCCAACCTAAAGCCTACAAATGTACTCACAACTCCAAAACCCATACCCACCCTAAAACCTAAAAATGCCCTTACCACCCCAAAACTGATACCCACTCTAAAACCTTAAAATGCCCTTACCATCTCAAAACCCACACCCACCCTAAAACCTAAAAATGCCCTAAGCCCCCCAAAACACCCACCCTAAAATCTAAAAATTCCCTTACCACCCAATAGCCCATGCCCACCCTAAAACCTACAAATGCCCTTACCACCCAAAACCCATACCCACCCTAAACTCTAAAAATGCCCTTACCACCCCAAATCCCATACCCACCCTAAACCTAAAAATGCCCTTACCATCCAAAAACACATACCCACCCTAAAACCTAAAAATACCCATATCAGCCCAAAGCTCACACCCACCCTAAAATCTAAAAGTGTACTTACCACCCAAAAACCCTTACACACCCTAAAACCTAAAAATGCCCTTACCACACCCAAATCCCATACCCACCCTGAAAACTAAAAATGCCCTTACCACCCCAAAACCCATTCCCACCCTCAAACCTATCAATGCCTTTACCACCAATAACTATTACTCCTCACCCTAAACATCATATATTATGTGAATCACTCAAAAAAAATTAACACTTACCTGTGCTTACCTGTAAAACCTTTTACTAAGCATACACCTTTACCATTCATGCCTTCATAAAGTTGTAGAAGCATGTGTAGTAAAGGTAAATTCGTGGTAAAGGTATGCATGTTAAAGCGATGCGTGGTAAATGCATATGTGTGACATATGTGCATTCACACTTACAATGGACACAATGACTGATCAACATACCTTCTTGTATTCCTTCATCTAGTTACCCTGGAATGAGAAGGGTCAGACAACCTCCAGTGTACCGTCCACTAGCAGATCTGCAGACCATTGAGGATCCAGATCTACCGCCTGGATAGGCATACAATCATGGATCTGTGTCGTTAGTTGGAGCCAGAGCTGATGCCTGCCATTCGTCATCCAAATAGCATACCACCCATTGTAAAAGTTATGTCAGTGCTCAATTTCCTAGCCATAGGGTCCTTTCAGAATAGTGTAGCCGTAACTGCAGGCATGTCGCAGTCTATGTTCAGCCTGATCTTGAAGGATGTACTCTCTGCATTGTTAAAACACATTGACAACTACATCAGATTTCCAGAACATGATGATTTGGATCATGTGAAGGCAGATTTTTATGCCTTGGCACTTATCCAACATGTGGTGGGAGCCATTGATGGTACCCATGTAGATTTGGTTCCCCCAAATGCCAATGAACAGGTGTATCGGAGCAGGAAGAACTTCCACTCCATGAATGTGCAATTAGTCTGTTTGGCGGACCTCTACAATTCCCAAGTATGTGCAAAGCACTCTGGTTCAGTTCATGATGCCTCCATCATGCGGAACAGCAATATCTCACTGTTGATGACACAACAGTACACAGAGATGGCCTGGCTGGTTGTTAAGTGATATATGTGATGTATGTCAGTTTCTTATGTCTGCTGCCAAACGTAAGGATGTGAAAGATTTATGTTTGCATACTTGTATTGATTGCTTACAGGGGATTCTGGATACCCAAACTGTCACTGGTTGTTGACACCAGCAGGATACCCAATCACGCCAGGGGAAGTTCGCTTCAATAAGGCTCATGGAATTATAAGGCGTGTCCTGGAGCATACTTTTGGGGCTCCTAAGGGCTAGATTTAATTGGATTGCTGAGTCTGGTGGAGCCCTCCTCTACTCTCCCGCCAAAGTGTCAAATCATTGTTGCCTGCTCCACAACTTCACCTGAGACGTCAGATACCATATATACCAGATGAGGAGGAGCCAGGTAGTTTCAGCGGGTGAGAATGCAGGATTGCCAAGTGAGGATGACAGTGATGAGGAGGAAAGTGGAGACATCTGGGCAGATCTCATACCTACTTCCACTGACTGTAGGTATGTGTTGTTCTATTACATATTTCACTAAGTGGGTGTCTGGTTAGCTTAGAGGTGTTTAAGAAGGGTCTTTGTATGACCATCAGGCATCTCATTAGTTGTCTGGCAGCATACAGCTCAGGTGTGTATGCAGAATTGTTTTTGGAGTTGTTATTATCATGATGATCTCCTTTGTTACTGTTTGTCACATTGCTATACTATAGTATTTGTGACATGTCTTAGTAGGTCTCCCTTACTATCACCTGCCTGTACCTTTTGTATCACATTTTTACCCTGCAGATATCTTCACAAGGTCATTGTTATTTGGTAATTCTGAATTGCGTCACAGACAAGTGGGATTTGCAGGTCTCACATGTGATGTGAACATGGATAGATCCAGGTACTGTATGTCATCATATTGGTGGTGTATGAGTCCCATTCCCAGACTGTCAGGACAGCGGAATGGTAGGATACTGTTCAACACATTCGACCTGTGTGCCATGTCATATGTGCCCAAGGGTGTCAAATGTGTGATGTTGTGTATCTTACACGTCAACCTGTGCAATCCATAACCTGTATGTAGCTGTCAGTGTGTAACCTCATTGCAGGAAACTGCGCATGTGTGTAATGACTCTCATAGCGAGCATTGTAAGTGGAAGGGTCAATGACTGGGGACTGTTGTACTGACCTCTGTCTGTTTCAAGGGGTATGCTCATTAGAAAGGTATGGTATGGGAATGAGATAAGGCTTTAGCTGATGACTAATAGAACCAATCTATTTGCCTGTTTGTATAGACAAAGACTGATGTCCCTAACTTAATTAGTCTGTTGGGTACTTGTTAGTCACACCTATGCTGAGGCTTTAAATTGTGAAGCTAATCTGCACTGTGTGATATTTGCAATGTTGTCAACCTATGTGCTGTAAAATGCAATAAATGGGATTAGACGTGTGTCCATTTGTATAACCGTACATACATATGAACCTGATTGAACAGTACAAGTGAGATGAGATGTAACATATTTGGTACATATGTGAATATCGTGTGTGAGCAACACATTTCTTTCAACTGTTCAAAATAGCTGAACAAATGATTCTCAAACATAAAATGTGGTTTAGTAGTGTTTCTGTACAACTGCTCATGGATGTATAAGGATTGGGGTAAAAGCATTAAGTTCACGTATAATCATCATTTGGAGTCTTAAGTCCAGTGTCCTTGTGTCATTGGAAAATCGACAGTGTTTAATACACAGTCAACAGGGTGTATCTGTGACACACAAGGGGAACCAGTTATTAGAGGATAACTTTCTGGCAGTGGTAGAAGTCCTGGCATCTGCTCCTCCTGGATGTTTTAGTGGACTTCCACATTTGCAGGGGTTCTTCAGTCACAGGGGTAGGGCTATCTGATGCATGTCCTTCCCCTTGCAGAGCCTCCATTCCACTGGTTGCCACAGACGTAGAAGGGCCTGATGTTATGTGGCCAATGGAAGGGGTCTGCTGTTGAGGACATAACCTACTCAGGGTGGTAGTAATGTCTCCCAGCAGCCCTGTTAGGGAGGCCATGTTGGCATTGTGGGCCTCCCAGTTTTGCATGACTTCCTGGTAGTTGTCCCTCTGCAGCTGCTTAATCTCCCCCTTCATGGTAAGTACTTTGCCCATCACGCCTTGGGACCGTTGGTAGACTCCCAAGACTTGGGAAATGGTGTCCTGGCCAGTTTTATCCCTAGGAGCCTCAATCTGTTGCCCTACACCATCCCTCCCACTCACCCTACTCTACGTGCCTGTGCCCTTGGCACAGTTTGCCCACTCCCACTGGTGCCAGGTCCTTCATTGTCAGGGGTTTCTAGTGCGGACTCTGGTACCTATACTGGGGAGCACTTGATGGTATTAACTGTCCTTGGAACACAGGTATGGGGGCAAATGGTTGCTTGGGATGTAGATGTAACAGGGCTGAGAGGGGTCGGTGTTGGCAGGGTGAGGCTGACAGTTATAGACTGACCAGGTGTCCCAGATGGGCCAGAGACGCCCACAGTGTCCTCACATCCAGGGGTGTTGTCCTCACTGAAGGCTTCATCCAGGGGGGAAGTGGCTGTCTGAGGTGTCCTCTCTCTGCTCACAATGCGTAGGTGGCCTGTTGAAGAAGTGGAACAAACAGTTACAGATTGTAATGCAACACGTGGCATCAAACTTTGACAGGAAAATATGCTTTGAGCCATGTACAGAAAGGCTTAGTTAGATTCCCTGGTATGACAATGACACATGCTCTGAAACCTGGGGTAGAGGTATATGGGATTCAGGGAAATCCTATGACATACAACTTGCTACAGGATACCCAATTAGTTTGACAGTTGGATGTCTGTTGATAGTCTCTTATCTTGTCTGCTGTGCAGGTTAATATTGTCCATCTTAGCTCCCAGTTTGCAATAGTTCAGTATTGGGACACCAGAGAGCTGCAGAATGTAAAGTGGAAAATGGCCTGTATATCAGCTTAGGTGTAAACAATCTACTTGGCAATATATATCATGTCACACCTAGTACAGCACCCCTCAGATATGTGTGTACCTCCCAGGTGAGTTGCTTTCAATGGTGTTGGGAGGTAAAAGGGCCATTTTAGCTGAGGACACAACTGTAGCTGTGTATTGGTAGTATTGTACTGGCAGATGCCCATGACATTGCTATCATTGGCCTAGACTGTGATACTGTGAATAATTATGGTGGGTTTAGTCAATTGCGTAGTTGCAAGGCTGTTTTCATTTTGGTACTCAGTTCTGGTTTTCTTAATGGTAGAACAGTGCCTGCTGGGAGCTGTAGAGCTGTCATTCCCTGTACTACCCATGCCATTCACAGACACTGTGCCCCCAGACAGAACTTTAGGGTAACATTTGTAGTGTTGTGACTTACCTGACTCTACTCCCCCAGGCTTTCCTGTCAAGCCCTCAGGATGCAGAATGTCCATGACCTTCTCCTCCCATGATGTGAGCATTGGGGGAAGGAGGTAGGGGCCCACCGCTAGCCTTGAGGATGCCAGCTGGTGCCTGGCGGCCATGGAACGTACCTTCACCGTAAGGGCACTCCACCTCTTCCTGATGTCCTCCATTGTTTGTGGATCGCTGCCTACAGAATTTACCCTGTCAACTATAATTTGCTACATCTCCATTTTCCTGACAATTGAGGTTTGTTGGACTTGTGGTCTAAATAGGTGTGGCTCTACCCTGATGACCTTGTCCACTATGACCCTCAACTCATTGTCTGTGAATCAGTGATTTTTTTGTGGGGACATGGTAGTGGTGGACAACACAATAAGGAAAAACAAAACGGGTGATGGGGTGTGGGTGCTATGTTTTGAGTGGGTGACGGGTGGCGTCGCATGTGTAGATAAAAAAAATTGTGGTATATGTATGATGTGCAGGTGTATGATGAGTGGTATTTAGAATGCTGAGAGGTGCTTATTTAATGGTTCTTATTTCTGTGTGTGGCCTCTATCTTGCAGTGTGTGGTATTTTTGATGCAAAGGATTGTGGGGATTGAAGGGGTGTGTTTAATAGTGCAGTTTGTAGGGGTGTTGGGTGTGTGGATGTGTGGCAGGTGTGTGGAGTTCAAACTATACAATGTGGTGGGGTGTATTGCTGTGTAGACAGCTGACTGCCACAATTTGCATTACCATTGGTTTACTGCAATGGAAGAACAGCTATTGTGTTTTGTGGGTCGTAATTTGTTAGATGGATTTTTGAAAGGCTGGCGGTGCTGGTGGTGGAACCGCCTCTTTCCTGCCCTCCAGAGTCTTTGGGGGTGTTGGAATTTTGGCTGGATTTTGGAAGTCCGGGCTGTGTAACTCCTAATACGGTGGTCTGTATGACTGCCAACATGACGGCCTTTTGGCAGCTGCCGCTGTAACAGTCTTACCATCAGACTGACAAACTCATAATGATGCCCTTAGTGTCAAACACCCTCCCCCATTATGTTTCGACTGGAGAGAGAATAATAAATGTTACCTCTTTAGTGTCCAACATCTTCCCTCAATAGTAAATCTCACCCCTTTCATATTCAACACTTTCCCCAAAATAGTTAGATTGGAGTGGGAATAGTAAATCTCACCATTTTAGTGTTCAAAACCTTCCTTCAATATGGTTATACTGGAGTGGGAATAGTACATGTTACCCCTTTAGTGTTCAACACTTTCCTCCAATTTTCCCTTTAGTGGCTAACACCTTCCTCCAATAAGGTTAGATTGGAGTGGGAATGGTAAATGCCATCCCTTTTGTGTCCAACACCTTCTACCAGTATGGTTAGATTGGAGTGGGAGTAGTAAATGTCACCCATTTAGTGTCCAACACCATCCCTCAACATGGTTAGATTGGAGTGGGAGTAGAAAATGTCTCCTCTCTAGTGACTAACATCTTCCTCGATATGGTTAGACTGGAGTGAGAATAAGAAATGTCACCCCCTTGGTGTCCAACACCTTCCCCAAATATGGTTAGAATGGATTGAAAATAGTAAATGTCACCCCTTTAGTATCTAACACTTTTAAAAAATGGGTTATGTTGGAGTGTAATTATTTAATGTTATAATTTTAGCCAGAAATTCTTGTTGTCTTATTTTATTAACTGCTTCCGTGCCACCGACATAATGGTTACTTCCCCAGGCACAGTGCTCCTGTGCCAAGGATGTAACCATTACGTCCCGGCACCGGAGCGCAGAGGGAGTACTCCCACCCCCCAAGGCAGGGATGGAAGGTGAATCGCTTCCCTTTCCACCCCGACTCCCCCCCCAGTGACATCTGATGACGTCAGCGTGCAATTGCGTGCTGACCTCATCAGAGGTCAACTCCCATTGCGCTGGAAGCCATGCTTCCTGCGCGACTGAGGAGAAATAGATTAATTTCTCCTCGGTGCGGGGGGCAGGGGAGGAAGAGAGGCATGCAAAGGGAAGGAAAGGCTTTTCCTTCCCTTTTCATGTCTCTCTGAGCATTCCTGCAGCACAATCGTTAGCGCCGGTGCTGCAGGAATGCCCACTAGACACCATGGTGTTTTTTTACTTTAGGTAAACAAAGAAGAGGAGCAGCCCCTTGGGCAAGGGTCAGTCCCCAAGGGGTCGATTTATCATAAAGCTATTTCTGCCCCCCCCAGGGGCAGATCGGCCTATATTAATTAGGTCGATCAGCCCCCGGGGGGGCAGAAGCCACTAGACACTAGGGATAGTTTTTTTAATTTTTATTTATATTGATAAGGGGAGCGACCCCTTAGGCAATTTTTTATTAGGCCTTTTCTGCTCCACCCAGGGGCAGATGAGCCTATATTAATTAGGCTGATCTGCCCCCGGGGGCTCAGAAACCACTAAGGTACCAGGGATTGGTGTGTGTGTTTGTGTGTGTTTTGTTTGGGAGGGCAGCCCCTTGGGCATGGGTCTCTCGACATGGGGGCATATTGCTGTTGGCCATATCTGCCCCCCCCCCCCCGGGGGAAGATCAACCTATTTTTGGAAGGCCTATCTGCCCCAAGTGGGACAGATAGCCCACCAGAGACCAGGGAAGATTTTTTCCAAAATAAGAGAGTGAGGGTATAGCCATACCCCCAACCCCAAATAAATGGGGCCAAAGTTGTTCTGCCCTCCAGTGGGAAGATGGGGCAATTACCCCCGATCCACACCCGGGGGGGCAGAAAGTCTACTAGATGCCAGGTAATTAAAAGAAAATAGTGTGGTGGTGGCTACCAACCAGTATGGGCATGGTTATGCCCCCACCCCAACTGAAGGGGGCAACAGTCTTTTACCTTTCCCCCCACACACTAAAACATCTTATCCCACAGAAAGCAAGAGGACGTTTGATTTTTTGGGGTTTTGGTTTTACATTTGGGCCATGAGAGCTTGGCTAACTCTCAAAATCATCCCACTTGTAATGGTGAGGCCTTCACTTTTTGGACTTTGGGACGCTGCCATGTAGAAAAATCCACAAGACCTAGACACATCTGAAAACTAAACATCTGGGTGATTCCATGGTGGTGTGCTTCACATGCACCCCACACCATTTTCTTACCCACAATGCTGTGCAAACCTCCAACTGTGCTGGAAATCACAAATCTTTTCCACATTTTTGTAATGGAACCTTCCAAAATCTGCATGAATCCACAAAATTCCTACCACCCAGCATTGTCTCATCTATACTGATAAAAATTCTGCCCCAGTTTTCAAACTGCCCTTTTGCCCGGCTTTGGTTCCCCCCCAATTTCGAATAGTTTTTGGCTCTTCCCTGTCACAGACACTTGGCCCACCTACACAAGTGAGGTATCATTTGTACCGGGAGACTGAGGGGAACGTTGGGTGGCAGGAAATTTGTCCCGGTGCAATGATCCCACACAGAAATGTAGAAAAAATTTGATTTTTTTTAGCTAAATTTGAGGTTTGCTGAGGATTCGGGGTAATGTTATGTTATGTTATGTTATAAAGATTTATATAGCGCCCAACTGCCAACGGCCTCATAGCGCTTATACAGCCATAGTGACGATGTATTGTTTAAAAACACAAGATTATTCAGTTTTAAGTTTTAAATAGCCATGTCTTCAATTCTTTTCTAAACGATACCTCTTGAGAGTTGTTTCTCAGCTTGAGAGGAAGGCTATTCCACAGTAACGCGCCTTGATAGGCTACCGATCTACCTCCCCATCTAGCTTTCCTCATAGTTGGAACTTTAACCAGATTAGCTGAGGAAGATCTAAGAGGCCTAGCTGGAATATAGACCTGAGCAAGGGTTTTCAACATGTCAGGTCCCTTCTCAAATATGGATCTATGAACATGGCACAGAGTCTTGAATTGGATCCTTTCTGCCACCGGGAGCCAGTGTAACAAGACAATTCCTGGCCGTATTGAGTGATGTTTCGGAATGTTTAGTAGTAGACGAGCCGCTGCGTTTTGTACTCTTTGCAGTCTCTGAATTACATATTTCGGGGAGCCAAAGAACAGCGCGTTTCCATAGTCAATCCGGGCCCCAATCAATGCCTGGATGACCATTCTCCTCGCTGTAAAAGGCAGAATAGTTAACACCTTCCTTAAGGTCCTGAGCAGAGCGAAGGTCGTTCCTGCTACTTTGTTTGCATGTTGAGCCATAGAAAGAAAGGGATCAAGCCATATCCCCAGGCTTTTTATCAAGCCTTTAGGGGGGGGAAAAATCGATATCCCTCCCAATATGCTAGGATTGGCAGGAGGAATTTTATTTCCAAAAAACATAACCTCTGTTTTATCATCGTTAAGCTTTAGTTTACTATCAGCCATCCAAGTAGCAACTGCCTTCATACAAGGGCCTAAAGCTAGTCCCATGTCCGGGTGGGAGTTGGAACAGGATACTATCAGCTGCGTATCATCGGCATAAGAAACTATGTTCAGTCCGAAGGGCTCAACTATGCCTGCTAATGGCCTCATGTATATATTAAAAAGCAGTGGACTCAAGGCCGAGCCCTGGGGGACACCACAGCTGCTAAAAGTGCTTCTAGAGATACATTCTCTGTCAAGTACCTGGAAAGACCTACCGTGAAGGAAGGAACGTATCCACTCCAACGCGGACCCGTCAATCCCACATTCTAGTGCCCTTTCTAAAAGCATTTTCCAATCAACTGTATCAAAAGCGGCACTTAGGTCAAGAAGGATGATCGCGGTTTCCATACCTAAGTCCATCCTTTTCCTTGCCTCTTCTGTTATGGCAATTAAGGCGGTTTCCGTACCATGTTTAGGCCTGAAACCCATCTGAGTCGGATGTATAATCTTATTTCCTTCTAGGAAAGATGATAACTGAAAATGTACATGTTTCTCCGCCAGTTTAGAGATTAAGGGCAACAATGAAATTGGTCTAAAGTTACTTAGTATCTTAGGGTCCAGACTAGCTTTCTTTAGGAGTGGCTTGACAATGGCTTGTTTCCAGTGGTCAGGTACAATGCCATCCTTCAGGGAATTATTAATAAGATTCTTTATTATAGGCCCTATGACTGAGATTCCCAAGCTTAGGACCTGGGGAGGGGCCGGGTCAAGCGGAGAGCCCGATTTTGTTAGTCTCATTAGACTGATGACTCTATCCAGATTGATAGGGGTAAAATTAGTAAAGGTAATTATTTCCCCGGCCTTCTGGATTGCTCTTTCCTGTCCTGTATTCGACGTATTAGGAAATGCCAGGTAAATAGTCTGGATTTTGTCCAGAAAAAAATTAGCTAGCTCTTCAACATGTTGTTGGGGGGAATCTCTACTTTCTACTTCCTCTCTAGGATGGATAAGATCTTTTAGGGCCTTAAAAATCTCCTTAGGAGAGTTGGCCGCAGCTTCAATTTTTCCTGCATAGTATATTGCTTGAGCTTTTTTTATATCAAGGTGATATTCTCGAATCGCATTTTTATAATCCTTTTTCATGGATTCATTTTTGGTACATCGCCATCTTCTCTCAAATTTCCTACACTCTCTTTTTTTCTCTAGAAGATCGGCATTGTACCATGGGGGTGACTTCTTACGCCGAGTACAATTGGACGAGGAGAGGGGTATAATCTCATCCAGGCTGTTCTCTATCCATTTATTGAAAGAATGCGAAAAGACAGTTATATTGTTAGTATTTATGCTCCCTGGTCTATTTTTCTCCAGTGCGGAGACAAAGTCTACAGGTTTTAGCCTATGCCATTTCCTCCGACGTGGGGGTATCCCTCTGTCTGGGGTCTTGTAGTGTGCAAGGTGTAGTTCCATTTCTACAAGAAAATGATCTGACCAAACCAGCGGGGAGGATAATAAAAATTTTAGATCAGGATTATTGGAGAAAGCCAGGTCAAGAGTGTGGCCCCTAACATGTGTGGGGCCCTGAATAATTTGATTTAAATCACATGCATTCAACTCTGCTATCAGCCTCTTGGAGGATGCAATATCTAAATTTTCTATATGGAGGTTAAAATCACCCAACACTAGAAAATTAGATTTGGTGTATGTTATTTGTGAAGTGTAATCTGCTAGTGACATTATAAAATCTCCCATAGAACCAGGAGGACGGTAGAGCAGTATCCCCGAGAGAGTATAGTGAGGGTTTACATTGATTGCAAACAGCATGCTTTCGCATCCTTTAATTAGGGCGGGGGAACACTCAATCTTACATGTGTCTCTGATGATAATTACAATACCTCCTCCTCTGCTAGGTCTATCCACTCTACTAATCTTATATCCCGAGGGCAGGGCCATGACAATATCTGGTGAGGAACTTTCATCCAGCCAAGTTTCAGTAAGGAACAGGGCCAGGGGTTCCTTTTGTTCTATCATGAGGTAAATATCCCTAGCATGTGCTCCTAATGAACGGCAGTTAACTAAACATATGGGGAGTCTGTCATCATTCTTCGCTTGTTGGTGGTTTGTGGGTGCTTTATGTAACCAGGCACAGCTGGGGCATCTAAAATTAACCTTACCTGGCTCTAAGCTCTTATAGCATAGAGCTGAAGGATTTTTATTAAAATGGAGAAGTTCCTCGCTTGAATACGTAATGCCTATCCTTCCGGTTGGGTTTCGGGCATAGATTTTGGGCTCTTGGCTCGTTCTGGCGCGGACGGGCGCAGACGGGCTTGCCTTTGGCGCGCCCGCTGCGCGCGCCCGCTGCGCGCCGCGCTCCTGTTGTGATTAATATAGCCCTCCAGCCTTGAAAGCTGGAGCGCTAACCCCCCAAAATGGCGGCCAAAAAAACGGAGCAGACAACGAAGTAGCGCGCGTCCCGTTTCTAAAGCCCCCTAATGCTAAATGCAGTTTTTTTAAGAGCATCCACTTCAAATTCACTTTTACACAGATATAAAATCTTTAAAACTGAGTTAAATCAAAACAATAAAATTCGCCAAATGGCATAGAATGGGAGAGGCACAGGGGACCTCTTCCTACCTTCAGGTGCGCGCCGCGCTCCTGTTGTGATTAATATAGCCCTCCAGCCTTGAAAGCTGGAGCGCTAACCCCCCAAAATGGCGGCCAAAAAAACGGAGCAGACAACGAAGTAGCGCGCGTCCCGTTTCTAAAGCCCCCTAATGCTAAATGCAGTTTTTTAAAGAGCATCCACTTCAAATTCACTTTTACACAGATATAAAATCTTTAAAACTGAGTTAAATCAAAACAATAAAATTCGCCAAATGGCATAGAATGGGAGAGGCACAGGGTACCTCTTCCTACCTTCAGGTGCGCGCCGCGCTCCTGTTGTGATTAATATAGCCCTCCAGCCTTGAAAGCTGGAGCGCTAACCCCCCAAAATGGCGGCCAAAAAAACGGAGCAGACAACGAAGTAGCGCGCGTCCCGTTTCTAAAGCCCCCTAATGCTAAATGCAGTTTTTTTAAGAGCATCCACTTCAAATTCACTTTTACACAGATATAAAATCTTTAAAACTGAGTTAAATCAAAACAATAAAATTCGCCAAATGGCATAGAATGGGAGAGGCACAGGGGACCTCTTCCTACCCGCACAGGGGACCTCTTCCTACCTAATAGATAGTAATAAAACACTGGGGGATTCACGCAAGTTACACCTCCCTGATTTTCCTTGGGTGTCTAGTTTTCAGAAATGTCTGGGTTTGGTAGGTTTCCCTGTATGGCTGCTGAGCCCAGGGCCAAAAACAAAAGTGCCCCTGCAAAAACAGGTAGTTTTGTATTTGATGATTTTGATGTGTTCAGATAGTGTTTTAGGGCATTTCCTATTGTGAGCTCCAGGCCTACCCACACAAGTGAGGTACCACTTTTATCGGGAGACTTGGAGGAACACTGGGTGGAAGGAAGTTTGAGTCTCCTCTCAGATTCCAGAACTTTCTGTCACCAAAATGTGAGGAAAACGTGTTTTTTTCGGCCAAATTTTGAAGTTTGCAAAGGATTCTGGCTAACAGAACTTGGTGAGAGCCCCACAAGTCACCCCATCCTGGATTCCCCTAGGTGTCTAGTTTTGAAAAATGCAGAGGTTTGGTAGGTTTCCCTAGGTGACGGCTGAGATAGAGGCCAAAATCTACAGCCAGGCACTTTGCAAAAAAACACGTGAGATTTCAATGTAAAAATGTCATGTGTCTATGTTGCATTTCCTGTCGCGAGCATTAGGCCTACCTACTCAAATGAGGTACCAATTTTATCGGGAGACTTGGGGGAAAACAGAATAGCAAAACAAGTGTTATTGCCGCTTGTCTTTCTCTACATTTTTTCCTTCCAAATGTAAGACAGTGTCTATTGGAGAAATGCCCTGGAGTTCACATGCTAGTATGGGCACCCCGGAATGCAGAGATGTGCTAATGACCACTGCTTCTCAACACTTTATCTTGTGCTTATTTTGGAAATATGAAGGTTTTCTTGATACCTATTTTTCACTCTTTATATTCCAGCAAATAAATTGCTGTATGCCCGGTATAGAATGGAAACCCATTGCAAGGTGCAGGTCATTTATTGGCTCTGGGTACCTAGGGTTCTTGATGAACCTACAAGTCCTATACATCCCCGCAACCAGCAGACGTAACGGTATATTGCTTTCAAATATCTGACATCGCAGGAAAAAGTTACAGAGTAAAACGTGGCGAAAAATGGCTGTTTTTTACCTCAATTTCAATATTTTTTATATCAGCTGTTATTTTCCGCAGGAAAACCTTATAGGATCTACACAAATGACCCCTTGCTGAATTCAGAATTTTGTCTACTTTTCAGAAATGTTTAGCTGTCGGTCATGCAGCATTGGTTTCACCCCCATTTCTGTCACTAACTGGAAGGAGGCGGAAAGCACAAAAAATAGTGAAAATTAGGTATGTCCCAGTAAAATGCCAAAATTGTGTTGCAAAATGTTTTTTTCTGATTCAAGTCTGCCTGTTGCTGAAAGCTGGGAAGATGGTGATTTTAGCACCACAAACCTTCTTCTGCAGCCCTTATTCCCCATTTTTTTGAAAAAAAAACAACGTTTTTGCTCTATTTTGGCTAATTTCTTGGTCTCCTCCAGGGGAACCCACAAACTCTGGGTACCTCTAGTATCGCTAGGGTGTCGGTAAAAAAGGACGCAAATATGGCAAGGATAGCTTATGTGGACAAAAAGATATGAGGGCCCAAGTGCGAACTGCCCCAAATAGTCAAAAAAAGGTTCAGCAAAGGAGGGGAAAAGGCCTGGTAGCGAAGGGTTTAATATTGTTGCTGTTAAGAAATATAACAACAAATAAGTTATTTGTATGTCTGTAGGTAATAATAGTAATGACATTTTAATAGAATAAAGACCAGCAGCACATTGTTCTCATTTTATTTATGTTTTCAATAATTATTATTATAGAAGTAAATAAAAAAATCAATATTTGCTTCTAAAAAAGTACATTAAATTCAATTACTATTGCATGTTGCACATTTTCAACTTTTACCTTCCATTTTTTGCAGTTTATTACAATGTTGTATATGTATATTTTTAACATTATGTTCACACTTTTTTTTGTATAGATGAAATAATTGTAAATATTTATCACTATTATTTAATTTAAACTTTACATTTTTGTAAATTTTTTAAACAACTCTTTTGACACATTGTAAATTTTTTTATAATTTTGAACATTCTAGTCATAGATGCATTCAACATTTTTACCTTGTTTCCCATTCATTTATATGGGGACATAGGCTTTTGTTTAGTTTCATTTAGCGGCCATTTTCTTACAGCTTGCTTCTATTTTGTTATCTATTTGTGTTATATTTAGTCTATTTTTCTGGAACTTAGTGGTGGTAAAATGCTGCTGTTAATTGGAACGGGTAAGTCTTTTTTTAAATATATTTTTAGAGTTTTTAAGGTAGGTAGGGTTTTGAGGGGAGGTCCACAGGTTAGTTATGGTTTTTTTTCTGGCTTTTTGGTTTATTTAGATCTATTCATAGTAGTGTGTTTTACTAGTTAGTAATTTGGGGTTTTCATTCACTATTTTAATAATGCATCTTTATGTTATGTACAATTGTGTTATGTTATTTATATTTTGATGTTTAAGTGTGATGTGTTTATGTTAGGGAATGTCATTTGTTTTCGAGTGGGTTTTTGTACTTTACAGGTTTTTTTGCATTAACATATCCTATGGGCATTGGGGATTTTCATTTTTATAATATACCAATGCTTTTTACTTTGATTTCATTTTTTTCAAAAACCTGAACCTTTACTTTTGTAAACACTTTTTTAGGGATTTTCATGTTTCCTAGATACTTTGGATTGCTTTGAAAGATTTGTTTTAGATTCATATTATTATTGCATTTTTGGGGCTTTTTGGACAATATCTTCCTGTTTTTGGTGAAGTACTATTTTTTAATATGTGGATACAGAGGACGATCTGTCGCTACAGAACAGTATGTTTCATTTAGTGAATTTCTTTTGGGTGAGAAGTGTGATATTATTTTGTGTGTGTTAATATTATTTGATTTTTATTTGAATTGTGTATTTTATATGGTAAAATTAATGTATGCGATGGATTGAGTTTGTTTTTTGTTTCTTGCTTGGTGACATTACATTATATGGTAAAATTAATGTATGCGATGGATTGAGTTTGTTTTTTGTTTCTTGCTTGGTGACATTTACATTATTTTAAAAATAATTTATAAAATATTTTACTGTCTCAGTCTTCATTAAATTTGCAATTATTTTTTATTTTTGACTGATAAAATAAAATTTTGTATTTATTAATTCTAAAAAATGATTTGTTGTCTTGGTTTACATTTTTCATACTTTTTTGAGTATGTTGATAGCCTATTATTTATTTTATAATGTGCTTTTGGCTATTGTGTCTAAGTAATCTACTACTTTGTTATTTATGAAGATTTTGACTTTACATTGTAGCAGGTCATACAATCTTTTAGTTTGTTTGCAAAGCTTAGATGAAATTTGGCTAATAGATTCCTCCATTCTTAGATGTTGGTAGCCCTGTTCTTTTTGTAATGTTTTTATAAAGTTACAGACTGTAAGTTGGGTTCTGCCTACTGTGATTACAAGGCACTGTGCCATCCTTTCACTGTTTTGGCTTCTTGTGTAAAGGTTCTTTCATAGACATTCCACCATGGTATTTGGAATTTTGGTTGGTGTCTTCATCTAGAGTGATGTAGTCTTCCTACCCAAGTGTCTTTGAAATAATTTATTCTGGGGCTAAGGGCCTTATTATGAGTTTGGAGGTCCATGCACCACAATGGTGTTGGTGACAGTCCGACCGCCATCAGCTTGGTGGTCAACCACTGTATTACTAGTCATGTGGGCCTATGGAGCAAAGACTGCTGTGGTCCTGCCGGCACCGTCAGGCAGCACAGACCACCGCGGTCATGAGGCAACACAAACAGACCAGCGGAGCCTGTGTTTCCACGAGACACATTATGAGGTTGCATACAGCCAATGTGACTGTGTTGGCCAACCACCACTTCCCAGAAGGTAGAAACAGAGAGTATGAAGGAAGAAATTCACCTACAGGCAATTTTTATGTCCTGTGCCTCCATGGAGCACATCACACATGCTCCTGCTGCTCATCGAAGATGCACAAAATCCATGCCGCTGTGCATGCAACCAACCGTAATTACACACAGCTACCTGTGTAATTATGCTCAACAACAGATTGTAGTGCTAGTGTCAACATGATATGGGGGTCGCGCTAGGGGTACCAAGTTCATGTGTCATTGTGCACAGAGTTGGAATCATTCACAAAGAAGGACACATTAACATCAATTAAACGCCCCCTTTAGGCAGGAAACTCACACTGCACAGCAACACTACACAAAAACACATATCTGCACATCTTAGGCACAGGGACAGTGGAGTGTACACTACATTGTGTCACACAAAATCAACAAAACAGCAACATCACATTTACAAACACAACTGACACCCTCACTTTGCACATATGCCATGTACTGTCGTCAGATTTAACACATATATCTATGGATGTGTCACGGAACACAAACACCACTACCATTAAACAGCCCTGTAATGGACTCATACATCACCCACATTGTAACACAATGGAAGGACAATGTGATGCACAGTAGTCAGAGAGACAAATATCCTAAGCTCACAATGCAAATAATACCTGTACAATAGGGATGGTGGCATCAGGAGCAATCAGGGAAGGATGCTGCACTGGGACACATATCACTTGGCACATGCCCCTAAAACAACATTTGCCCAGAACTGGCCCTTCAGGTATCTCAGGGACAAAGTATACTAAAGCCAAGTGACATGCCTATCTGCAGAATGTGTACGTGGAAGTCAAGAAAGAACATAACTGCAACAGCATGGGCCAAACATATAGATGAAGTAGCTGCAAGGTACACGCAGCAAAATGGGCACATACACAGTCAAATGCAAAGGAAGCTAGCTCAATTTAGCACCCTCCATGTCTGCACAAACAAAACTCGAGCTCCCACATATGAGACGAATATACAATCTATATAAGAGGGACAAGTATAACAGCATACATGCTGACATTGGCCAACATAAGATGAAATACTTATCATAACAAACATACCACAATGTAACGATACCCCAATTGCATTAACACTCACAGATACATATAGTCAACAGCTACCTTTGTGTTCGCTGACCCCAGCACTGGCCACAAAATCAGATATTGCAAACAGCAACAAATGGATCAGCAATCAAGCTGAAACACGCAACTGTAGACATACAACACAAGGTACTCAGTCACAACATAAAGGTAGAAAAGGAATTGCAGGACTAATGTGTACCCAAAAACCAATTGTTTGGGTTTATTTGACCATTGGCCATACCAGAAGATTGTCAGTGCCCAGCATTGTGCCGAGACTTGACTCCTATTACTGCTAAGTAACCTCTCCAAGAAGGTCCATCCTTGGGGGGGGGGGTGGGGGGGGATCAGATTTGGGAAGGTTAGATTCAGGTTTGGGTTTTGGAGGGTTGGACTGTTTCTTAGGAAGGGTGGGCTTCTTCTTGGGGGAGGAGTATGGGAGTTTGCAAGGGGCAGGTGTGACAGGGAGGACTTGGATGTGGAAGTGATGGGTTGGGGTGTAGGTCAGGCCTCTTGGGTTTGGGATGGGGTGGAGGGAACAGGGGAAAGGCCAAGGTCAAAAAGGAATACTTTCGTTGGAACATGGGGACGGTCATCAGAAGGGGTTTGGGATTTGAAGTTTGAGGGAGTGGTTGTCTTGTATTGGGCATGTGTGGATGCGTGTGTGTGTTTGGGACACGTAGTGGAATGGGAGATTTGGATTGGGAAGAGGGAGGTGGAGGGGGTCAGAATGTGAATGATGACTGGTTACCATCAGTGAGGAAGCCAAAGCCTGAAAAGATCTCTGTATGCCAGACATGGTGCTAGGAATGCCTTCCAGGAAAGCATTGGTCCACTGAAGTTGGAAGGCCAACCCCTGGATGGCATTCACAATGGCAGTCTGACCCACAGAGATACTCCTCAGGAGGTCAATAGCCTCCTTGTTCAGGTCAGCAGGGGCAACAGGGGCTGGAGCAGAGGTGCCTGCAGAAAAGGATTTGCCCACCCTCTTGGGTGAGGGGGTACAGCCAACTGGGTGGGGAGCAACAAGGAGAGTGGCGATAGAACTGGAGGTGGTGGACAGGGATGGTACTGGAGTATGTACCAATGGGTCTGCCACCACTAGGGAGTGGCGACTGGAGGAAAAATCGGATGATGATAATGTAGATTGGTCTCCTCTGTGTCACTCCTCTCACCCTCTGGGCCTCTGGGTCCCTCTGTTTCTGTAGTGTCCAAATTGGAGGTACCGTGGCCAAATGCTTCCCCACTCTGTTGTGCCCTTTCTCCTTCACTTGCCTGGGCTGATGCTGCAAATACAAAGTGAAATAGGGTTATCATCTATCCCAGAACACCAGTGAATAACATCTCTGATTAGCAAACAATACCATAATGCCAAGTAGGTCCCAGGAACAAATAGCACCAAAGTGGCCCCTACATGTGCCATACCATATGCATGCATGCCAGCTGAACTGTCAACAGATGCCCACAGGAAAATCAGGATGTCAAACAACTCCAATTGCATGGGTGAAATTGTGCAATCAAAGTAACCATTTAACAACCAGGAAACCACGTAGCCTTAAATGCTTTGCCTCATGTAGCATACCTCAGTTACCTGTGGTCATAAAATAGTAGGGCAATGCCAACTGCATTCCCACAGATCCCACACAAGGCCATGCAGACATTTATTTGTCACATACATAATAACACAACAATAAGAAATAATGCTCCCACAGCATGCCATGTTTCTGACAACAGTACAGTAACCTGAAGAAGGTAACATGTAAACACTCATGTCACACTGGAAACATATCCACAATGCACACTTCACAAGGTGTAATTTGTCCTAATAGAGTCATGGAGGTCGTACTAATGTTGCTCTCATAGGCTACATATTTGACATGGAAATGTACACTGTAGACACCATGTGCAAATTGTCAGGGAGATAGGTCCCTAAAATCACAACTCAATGAATCTGCAAGCCCCAGGGAAATCACCAGTAATGTCTAGCACTCCTTACAATTACATACTCTGATTGCATCATTAGAAGCCATTAGTCATTTGAATGTTGGAGAGACACAGAGATTTGCAAGTACCTGTCGAAGGCCATCAACATGTTGCCCAATGGGAAGCTACATCACTGTCTGCATTGTGGTCCTGCAAACTCTCAGATACATGTGGATGAATGGTTGTACCCAACCACATGTGATTTCAATATAACTGCAAGTCATTTTGTGATGCATGCCAACAGTCTGGTAAAAAACCTTCCCTATTACACATGTGCAGTGCACTTTGCTACATAATGCCACATCAATGCACTAGAAATGCACATCGTGGTTAAAAACTCTAGATATATACATCTTGTCCCTCATTGCTACTGCAGTTATATATGCCAAATGACATGCAATGACAGCTGGGATATGTGTGAGCCAAGAATCAACGGTGACACACTCCTGTCTGTGGTACCACATGTAATGTACTCCCATTACAAATGTCCTATTCTACACACAGGTTAGCATGCACATATATGTGATGAAATACAGGAATCAACCCATGTACACAGGTAGATCATGCATGAAACAGCAGCATGCACATTTTGTCATAAGAGAAAGGGACACCTGCCAACATGTAGGCACAAGGAGTGCTGGTAACAGTGATAGCACACAAATCATGTCCATGGACATTTCCAACTTACCAAGTGAAAATATTGATTGTAGCAGCACCCGAAGAACAATGTATGCTCTGCCATATGTATGATGGCCATCTTCACATTAGAGACAGAAGTGAGGCACCAGCACTCGTCACACGCTGAAGACAAGTAGCCTGTAGGTGGTAGATGCCAAAGTACTCATTGAACCATACACATGGCTGGGGACAGTGTTCCATCACCTCATTTCCTTTGGCCTGTAACATTGAGGAGTAGTGGTCTGTTGCATAGAATTTACACCTACTACAACAACAAACAATACTTGATTGATCAATGTACAAAGCCCTATGTTTTCCCTGGAGAGCAAATTGTTCGTAGATTGTACACATTTGTGCCCTAGGTCCCTGAGACAATAGGCAAGACACGCCAGTATGCACCATATCACATATCAACACAAAAAGTCACTCACCTGCTATGTCACACATGGCGCAGCTCTCATCATCAGGGGGAGAGGTCAGAACCTAACACATTAACATGACAATGTGACAGGCAGGATGCCCTGTACTCACCCTTTGTGGTTCCTGGTCTACCCTCAAACTTCTGGGTAATTCAGTGCCAGGATGCAGGACATTAGGGGGGTCATGGTCTGACGTGTGCCCTGCACATGTGTGGAGGACAGCCCCAGATGGACCTCTGCGATCTTCCGGGCCTGGTGTCTCAGGTCCTCCCACCTCTTGTAACAGTGGACACTCTGCCGGCTGTGGACCCCCAGGCTCCGCAACTCCTGGGCGATGGCTCTTCATATTTCATCCTTCTGATGGAACTCGACCTGCATGGATGCAAAAGACAAATCAAGAGTTTACAATCCCAAGTTTTGGCACAAATGGTTGAGTCACACACATGTCAGAAACACCAGGCTAGAAATTGTACATTGGTTAACACACCATAAATGTAGAGCACACAAGCCGATAAATAAAGGGGCAACATTACAGACATATGTGGCCATCTGCAGACTAACCCACCACTCTGCTCAGGGCCTACAATCACTAAGCATGCCTACTGACATCAGGTAGGCCATGCTCCAGCAACGTGTACTGTGATGTGAGATGCAATTAAACACTACACACATATGTAGCTTCTGAAGGGTAAACTCCTGGGGCCTGCCTGGACCAACACTTTCACAATCTGTGAGATTGACTCACTGCATATAGTCCCTACAGGGAACTGCCACAGTACAGACTTTACCCTTACATTTCAGTGACAATGGAGGGGTTGGCATTGTGGGTACAGAAAGTGCCTACCTTGTGGATGTGTGGCCATGTGACCTACCAATTGCAGACATATGCCACTTTATGGGGTGGGTTCTGTGATATGTACCTGTACCACAGAACACTCCTTTGGACAAATGTGTCTATCCTATAGAGATGGAATCTAACATATAAAAGTATGCATTATAAATGTTCTGCTATGTGACCAAGGTACTGACACACATATCGTGGCCTCTCAGGAATCTACACAATGTCTGCATTATGGGATTGTTATCAGTGCAATAAGCCTGTGCAGGACAAATATGACTTCTGTGAAGGTGACAACAGACCTGAGACAAAGACATACATTGACATTGATACTAATTGCACATATTAACTAGTTCATGGATTTACCTTAGTACCCATTCCTCACCTAGTCAATGGACTGAGGCATTCAGGGCAAGGTTTGCCACTAGAGCCGCATATTGGCCACATGACAGGATATGCTTGTGTACAGGAAGTGGGCAGAGTTCCACAGTTCATAGCCACAGTGACTCTACCACAGCCTCGACTATGTCCCGTCATGAGGGATACATTTGACTGGCCCTAGTCTCTGCAGGCTGAGCAAACAGAACCTTCATGTCACTCCATTTCCATCGCTTCCATGCATGACATGTGGCCATCAGAAATTTGCCATGTGGTGTTGTGGCAGCCTGAAGGGCAGAGTGAGCCAGGATATGCCTTCCAGATTACAGTTTATCAAAGCCAGATGTGTGGTGAAAAATCTGTGGTACTATCCACATTGTTTACAAGATCCTCAAATGACTCATACAAAATGCATACACAGCTCATGATGTCATGCACATACATGTTGTATAACATTTACAAACATTGTGAAGAAAATATGTCAGTGGATGGCAATAAAGTCTCCATACCTAGTTGTGTGCATCCCACACAAGGAGGATCTAGGACCCCAAAAGCTTCATGCAACACAATGTGACTGAATTTAAAGTATTGTACTGGCCACCAACACCTGCACCATGTACTTCCCATTGATGCCACAGAGACTGCAACAGCACGCACACAAGAAGTCTAGCTGGCACACAGTGAGGAGAACAGTATCAATTATGCCTATGAGATTTTTACCTGCTCCTCTAGTGAGCCATAGAGCTGTACATACATGGGTAGGACCTCATCAACTAGCCTCTCCAGCTCCTCTGGAGAGAAGTCAGGGGCCCTATCATCTGCTAGACATGGTATGATTGCTCCCAGAGGTGGCACCGAGCAGCTCAGACTGTAGAGGTGTTGCTGGCAGCAGTGCCAGGAGTCAAATGAGTGAATTTGCACAACATTGCGGTCACGCCCACCACATGAGCGGTCGTCACCAACAGCGGACACAGCCATTGGTCTGGGACTGCCACAGGCAACAATTTTAGCCTATGACTGTGTCTGCTGCGTTTGCAACCACCTATCGCCCTGACGACTTCTGCCGGTGGTCTCGGGCAGTTCCTAATGTCCAGTGGAATAGGTCGAGTAGGCTCTCATTTTTTCTAATGAGACTACTGGATTTGAGCAGCAGAATCGCCTGCGGTGTGGGAGACTGAGTCTCAACCCACTACAGGTGACACCTATCGCCCCAATACAGGTTTTGCTCCGGCTAACTAGCACTGCCTCATCTCTACCCAAGAGCAGAGATGATACACACACATGATACACACACATTTACAAAACACCACCACATTGGACAATTCGAAATACACACACCTGAAACACATGCACACACCACACCCACACACCCACAACACTATAAAACACACACCCACATTACCCACAAACCCTTACAACTAAAAGAAGGCCAGAGAGAGAGATTAGCTAACACAACACCAGCATCCACAGACACACAACACCATCAATTATACAACATCCATTCACCTCAAACAACACACACCAACACATCCCCCTTCACATCACAACAGACAGCACCTCACACATCACCCACACCACATCATGGCACCTCAAAGACACCCCAGGTTCTCAGAGGAGGAGCTAAGGGTCATGGTGGAGGAAATCATCCTGGTAGAGCCACAGCTATTCAGGTCACAGGTGCAGCAGACATCCGTTGCATGGAAGATGGAGCTATGGCGTAGAATTGTTGACAGGGTCAACGCAGTGGGACAGCATCCAAGAACATGGGATGACATCAGGAAGAGGTGGAACGACCTACGGGGGAAGGTACGTTCCGTGGTATCCAGGCAGCAGATTGCTGTACAGAGGATTGGCGGAGGACCCACACCTCCTCCCCCACAACTAACAACATGGGAGGAGCAAGTCTTGGCAATAATGCATCCTGAGGGCCTCGCAGGAGTAGCAGGAGGACTGGAATCTGGTAAGTCATATCTTAACTACTTCATCCCCCCACCCCACCTGCATGCCATCACATACTCCCACGCTTACCCTCACCCCCATCACACCATCATCTCCATATGTCCCACTATCACAACCAACACATCTCAATACCAAGGCCCTGCATGCAACACCTATGCATGGACCACCGTCACCAAAGCATGTCCAGTACAGAAACCCAGACAGACCCCAAACCAACTATCACAAAAAGGCTAACACAATGACGCAAGCACAGGAGTAGAGGGTACCTCGCCCAATGCACAAGATGGCACACACTGATACTAAAACTATGCATTTACACCCCAACAGGATCCCTACCCAACGTCACAAGACAGGAGGTGCCAGACATATCCAGTCCCCCCACAGAAGAGACTCACAGTGGTGACAGCAGCTCTGCACATCAATCAGCAATGTGTCCACCACTACAGGGACCCCAGGCAAACCCACCAACCCAAGACAATCAGGGACCTGGGGTTAGTGGCAGTGGGCACACGGTTCAGGGGACAGAGTCACAGGATAACAGGGAAGCTGGGAGGACTGCTGTGCGACAAGGGAGGACAGGCCCAGTGAACCATCACACCACAAGGCCCTCTCCAACATCATGGAAGCATACTACCATTCCCAGGAGACCATGGGCACAGTACTAGCCAAGTTTCAGGAGACCCAGCGGCTGCAGGAGGAACACTACCTGGGGATCAGGGAGGACTTGAAGTCCATTAACACCACCCTGGTCACCATTGCAGGGGTGCTGGAAGACCTTGTCAACACCATGAGGGACACAGTGGCACACAAACAGGCCCCTGACACGAGCCTGGACTATGAACAGCCCTTCACCTCCGCCGGCGCTAGTGGACAGGACGCACCGCCACAGGACCAACAGGCCACCAGCACCCTACCCCTCTGCAGAAGGAGAACCACTCCGCAAATGGTCCCTGAGATCCAGGAACAAGACAGAGAACATTACCAAGACCCCCGCCAGGAAATAAGACCCTCCTGAATGTCACCCTTCTGTCCCACTTTGTCACCCTGTCCACCTTAAACTGCCATAGCTCCATTTCCTATGCCCCATTGGACAATGCACCTGTGAGACCAAGAGAGTGGACTCTGCCATGACATTCCTCCACCATCACTTCAGCCAATTTCACACCACCCTCCACTTATTTGCATAGAAATAAACACCCTTGAATCACAAATCAATCTGGAGTCAGTCTGTGCTTTCACAAATGTGTAATTGCAAAATTCCTGGGATATAACAATGTCAATGTTCTTGTTCACATACCAATGTTACACAGCTGTAGGGCAGGAGTAAACATAGCAGAGGGCACAAATTAGGACCCAGATATATGAAAGGTAAAGCCAAAGTGACAAGTCAGGGTCCATACACAGAGTGAAAAAGTCAGACTTATGCTAGATCCTACAATAATATGAGATGTAGGAAGCAGTTCCATCTTCTTGCCTGTACCTCACTGGAAGTATTGCATGATGATGTTGTTTGGGTTGTCTACATTTTCTTCTTCTGCCTCCTCTTCTTCACTGTAAACAGGCTCCACAGCTGCAACAAGACCACCATCATGCCCATCCTCCGGCAGAAAAGGCACCTGGTATCACAAAGCCAGGTTGTGCAACATACAGCAGGCCACAATGATGTGGCACACCTTCTTCAGTGAGTAGTAAAGGGATCCACCTGTCAGATGGAGGCACCGGAATCTGACCTTCAGGAGGCCAAAGGTGCACTCTATTATCCTCCCAGTTTGCCCATGTGCCTCATTGTAGCGTTCATCTGCCCTTGTCCTGGGATTCCTCACTGGGGTCAGTAGCCATGACAGGTTTGGGCAACCAGAGTCACCTGCAAATATCGAGGGACAACTGTTAGACATACTCCAAACATTAGGGAGTCTCCGATACCCAGACACCAAATGAAACTGTGTGGGGACTTTAGGCTCACCTATTAGCCACACACAGTGCCTCTGGAGTTGCCCCATCACATAAGGGATGTTGCTATTCCTCAAAATGTAACCGTCATGCACTGAGCCAGGATACTTGGCATTCACATGGGAGATGTACTGGTCTGCCAAACACACCATCTGCACATCCATTGAATGGTAGCTTTTCCGGTTTCTGCACATCTGTTCATTCCTGCGGGGGGGACAAATGCCACATGTGTACCATTAATGGCACCAATGATGTTGGGGATATGTCCCAGGGCATGGAAGTCACCTTTCACTGTGGGCAAATCCTCCACTTAAGGGAAAACAATGTAGCTGCGCATGTGTTTCAGCAGGGCAGACAGCACTCTGGACAACACGTTAGAGAACATTGGCTGGGAGATCCCTGATGCCATGGCCACTGTTGTTTGAAAAGACCCACTTGCCAGGAAATGGAATACAGACAGAACCTGCACTAGAGGGGGGATTCCTGTGGGATGGCGGTTAGCTGAAATCAGGTCTGGCTCCAACTGGGCACACAGTTCCTGGATTGTTGCATGATCAAGTATGTAGGTGATAATTATGTGTCTCTCTTCCATTGTTGACATGTCCACCAGGGGTCTGTACACCGGAGGATGCCGCTATCTCATCACCTGCTCCAGCGGACGTGCCCTATGGAGGAGAACAGTGAGCAGAGGGTCATACAACACTTAGGTATCACAATGCTGTTTTGAAAAAACTTAACAATTTCTCCATGTGCCTTTGTCTGTCCGTATTCCTGGCCTAAATAGGTGTGACGCAGTTATTTGGCCTGCCATGTGGCCCCCTGAAATGGCGGCTGCCTGACCTGTAAGGTGGGACAAGGGGAAATGAGGTAACTGCGCTGGCATTGTACACCGTCGCGGTAGGCGGTCGAAGACCGCGGCGCACTTCCGCATTGGTTAACATTGGGCCCTATGGGTTCCAGGAGCCAATTAAGATGTACGCCAGTGGTGACGGTACGCACCGCAGCGGACGTGGCCGCCATTTTTTAACTGTTCACTCACTTGATACCTGACCTTCAACAGAAGAGTACCTACACTGCAAGTGCTGCTGTGACCTGTGTCTGAAAGCAACGGTGGCTACAGTATCTGGGGAAAGGGCCCTTGACTTCACTTTGGAGGAGTTGGAGAAACTAGTGGATTGGGTCCTCCCCAGTGCACGCAACTGTACAGTCCTCCAGACAAACAGGTGAGTACACTGTGAGCATGGTGGATGGCACATGATTGTATGGAGTGTTGTGGATGGAAGTGGGAGGGGAGGGGGACAGGCCAGCATGTGAGATAGTGTGTGTGTATGTATGGCTGGGCCAGGGTGGGAGGTTTTTAGGCAATGCGTGAGAAGAACTGTACAGAATAGTAACATTCATTATTACTTCACTTTTCCTCTAGGTCAGCGTCCACCAGAAGAAGGGGATTTGGCGTGCCATCGCCAAGGAAGTACGGACCATGGGGTTTCTACCATAGACGGAGCACCCACTGACGGAAAAGCTGGGAGGACCTGCGCCGCTGGAGCAACAAGATGGCGGAGGCCCAGCTGGGGATGGCCTCCCAACGTGGAAGGGGTGCCCGTAGCACCATGACCCCCCTGATGTACCGGATCCTGGCGGTGGCATATCCGGAGTTGGATGGGCGATTGAGGGCATCACAGCAGCCACAAGGGGGTGAGTACACTCTAATTCAGCTGACTTTGCACGCTTGACAAGGTGTCTGGGTGGGGGTGGTGGCCTGTGGGTTCCCCTAGGCAAGGGCATACGCACAAAAGTAGATCCATTGTTTTACAGCCTCATTCCCAGTCCAACCCCAAAGGTGGTATTTGTCCTCTACACCTAGTCAGGCTCCCATGGGTGCCAGCTGTGCAAGAAATGGGTCTAGACAGAATCCATCTTCGGCATGTGCTTTTCCCCTGCACTGTTAGTGCATGACTTAGTGCATAGGGCTGCTTCCTGTGTGTTGTGTCCTCCAACGATAATGGTGTTGCATGCACTGACCATGTGTATCTTCTGTCTTTCCCCCCTTTTTGTTTTGTCACCCTGTTCTTGCGTGCATTAACCTCATCTGGCGGAGGAGCAGTGGCACAGGAGCAGGAGGGAGCTGCATCCCACATGGCCCTGGAGGGTGAAGGAATGGAGTCTGAAGGCACCAGTGGGACGGAGGGCGAGGGGAGCTCCATGACGGGGACAGGAGCATACACCAGCGACAGCGACTCCTCCTCTGATGGGAGCTCCCTTGCGGTGGCGAGCACCTCTGTGCCCACTACATCAACAGGTACAGCCGCCACCCCCCTACCATCACTGCCCTCCCAGCAGCCCCTCAGCGTGTGTCCCGTGCCCGCTCACCCAGGAGGGTAGGCATCTTCTTCGCCCCAGGCACTTCAGGCCCTGCCCCAGTAAGCCCTGCTGCCCTCTCAGTGAGGAGGCTATTGACCTCCTGAGATCCCTCACTGTTGGGCAATCTACCATTTTGAATGCCATCCAAGGTGTTGAGAGGCATTTGCAGCAAACAAATGCATACCGGGAGGGCATTCATTCTGGGCAGGCGGTCCAACAGAGAGCATTTCAGGCTCTGGCCTCAGCACTGATGGCAGCCATTGCCCCTGTGTCCAGCCTCCCCCCTCCAACTTCCTCCACCTTGACCCAATCCCCTGTACCTCAGCCTATCCCAAGCACACCATCAGACCAGCATGCACAGTCATCACCACACGAATGGACATGGCAAACATAAGCACCACACATCCTACAGGCACTCACACAAGCACCATCCCCATGCAGACACATCAACATCCAGTGCCTCCACTGTGTCCCCCTCCTCCATGTCCTCTTCCTCCATCCTCTCGTCTTCACTCACACCTGCATGCACTACATCCTCAGCCACCACCTCCATCACCAGCACGCCCGTCACCACACACCTCTCATGTGCACTCACCACCCCCACTACCATTCACACATCCCCTGTGTCCTCTCCCAGTGTGTCTGTGAGCCCTCCTCCCAAAGTACACAAACGCAGGCACACACCCACCCAACAGCCATCCACCTCACAACAGCCTCCGGCCCATGCACCTTCACCCAAATTCAGCAAACGTACACCTCCTACAACCAATACCTCTTCCTCCACTCCCAAACCCGCTCCATCTTCCCGTCCCAGTGTGTCTAAGAAACCTTTCCTGGCTAACATTGACCTCTTCCCTACACCTCCCCACCATCCTTCCCCTAGGGCAAGGCTGTCCAGGTCCCAGCTCAGCGCCTCAGCCACCAAATCCCCAAGCACAGTGGTCCCAGCAACTCCGGTCTCATCGCAGGTGCCACCCATCAGGGCTGCCAGTGTGCCACCTAGCGAGGCCAAGGAGCAGGCCATTCTGCCACCTGCCACGGTGAAGAAGATTCCCACATGCCGGAGTGAGAAGCCGCACATACCAGCAAGCAAGGGCTCCTCCAAACCAAAAGGGGACAGTGGCAAGACACCAGCAGCAACATTCAATGTGGGGAAGTGACACAAGCCAAAGAGCAGGTCAGGACAGGGCACAGTGGCTCAGACTGAGGGACCAGAGTCACCCCTTCTGTCAACCAGTACACTAACCTCTACGGCGGTGGACACCGCCACATGCACCGCCACCTTCATGTCTGCTGCCTGAGCAACAGTCCCCAGTATCATCCCCACTGGGCAGCCCTCCGAGGCTGCAGGAGGCGTCCTGCTGTGTCCCTCAACAGATGCAGAAACATGCACGACCGCGAGCACCTCCGCCACAGACACCGCCGCAACCGCAGCCACCAGCCCCGCGACGTGCTCAGACAGTGCCACCACAGCTGACATGGCAATCATCCACAGTGGGCAGCCGTCTGAGGCTGCAGGACACATCCCTGCCCAGCGTCCATGAGGCATGACTCTCAGCACTGTTTGTACCTGCAGGTGGCAGGCGAAGTCGCAGCAGGGTGGCGTACCAGGCTACATGTTCCCAGGCAATCTCGTGGCACACACACCCAGGTGAGGGAATGGGACCTGTCACACTGCATGTGAAATACTCTGGGCACAAAGCCTCCTCCAGAACCAGTGGAGAGATACATCCACTTCCTCAGTCCTTGGCAGGATGAAGCACTATGGGCACAATGCCCCCTCCAGAACCAAGGGAGAGATACACCCACTTCCTCAGTCCTTGGCAGGATGAAGCACTCTGGGCACAATGCCCCCTCCAGAACCAGTGGAGAGATACATCCACTTCCTCAGTCCTTGGCAGGATGAAGCACTCTGGGCACAATGCCCCCTCCAGAACCAGTGGAGAGATACACCCACTTCCTCAGTCCTTGGCAGGATGAAGCACTCTGGGCACAAAGCCCCCTCCAGAACCAGTGGAGACTGACATCCACTTGTGAGATTGTGGCTTTGCACTCCCCAGGATAGAGCAGTGGGCAAACCACCCACTGGAAAGACTTGTGAGACAGTGGCTTTGCACTCCCCAGGATACAGCAGTGGGCATGGAGCCCCCTCGTGGAGCAGTGGCGTTGTGCATTCATCTGGCTGAGGTACCCCTCCCCCTGAAGTGCCTGTTTCATTTCGATCTGATGCCCCTGCAGTGTTCTCTCAGTTTTGAGTCAGGTATCTTGTGTGGGCTTCGCCCATGCATTTTGGGACACTGATCCATGGACGATGTTTGATTAATATCCAGACTTGTGTAGTTGGTGTACATATTTGTATCTACTGATTTTGAAATTGCACCATCTGATTTTTATTGATTACAATCGTTACAATCATTTCCTTTTGTCCTTGCGTTCTTCCAGGTGATGAGGTGGTGTATATTTACTGTTGCTGTATGTATTTGTGTGTATGGTGTTGTGGGTGAGGGTGGGGGCGGGGGTATTGTTTGTTGCGTGACTGTGTCACTCTCTTTTCCTTCCCACCCTCCCCTGTGTTGTAGGTGCAGTACTCACTGTAGTCGTCGTCGGACTCTTTCGTGCTCCTGATACAAGAGGAGGAAGACCAGCATGGGCAGGACCTGTAGTTCGGGCTCCATGGTGTCCTGGTTCCTCGTTGGGTGTCGAGAGGTGAGTGGTTTCCATTCCAATTTCTGTTTCCGCCGTGCTTTTGATAGCGTTGGTACCACCCGGAATAGGTGGCGGATAGGCCTCATGTAAAAGTGTGTGTGGTACTTTGTCCTACACCTGTCTGTTGGCGGTTACCGCCGCGGTGTTTGTTTTTACCGCCGTGGCGGTCGGAGTGTTAAAGTGGCTGTCTATATTGGCGGTTCCGCCATGGTCGTGATTCAATTTATTTTCCGACGGGCTGTTGGCGGTATTACCGCTGCTTTAACACTGACCTCCAGGGTTGTAAAGAGGGCCTAAGTGTCATGTTTCATTCTTAGTATATCCTTGTAGTCCGGGTACAATTGAAAGGCATTTATTTAGGAGAAGAACATGGCCCTTGGAAAAAGATAGTTTTCTAGTACAGTTGCCCCAGCTGCAGACAGTAGCGAGAACGAATAGGGTGCCAGCTGAGCTAGCAATGCCACCATTGATTTAGCACAACAGGAGAGAGAAGAATACTTGCACTCGATAGTGCATAGTGGCTGTGGCTCTTATCACCTTAAAATTGAATGGCCTGAGGTGACCAGTAAATGTACTGCTATTGTGCCACTACACTACATGATTTTAAACAAGTGTTTTGCTCAGAGCATTGTTTACAATTTCTCTTTTTTCTTTCTTGATACAGCTATTCCTGCTGGTCCACCATCACGGCAGGAAATAGCATACCAGCTGCTGTGGCAGAAGATTGAGGGCATCAGGGCCGAGTATCAGCAGCTGGAGGCCCAAGTCAGCCCCCAGTGCCTCCAGCCCATACCCAACAACACCAACACCACAGTTCCAGGACAGCCACCTGCCGTCATACCATCACTGCTACCCCCCGGACAACTTTTTCCAATGCTGTGCCATTAAAAGCCTAGCGCACATAGAGGCCAGGCAGGCACACTCGGGGGGTCTTCAAACGAATCCTGGACCGTTTTAGTGCCCTCTCCTGCCCTTTTTTAACCCTTTATTTTGGTGGGAGAACTTGTTGTGGGTGGAGAGGGTGGAAATGGGTTTTTTGGGCTTTGGATTTTTACACTTTGTTTTCTTTAATAATGGACAATTGGAAAGTTTTTTGGGACATTAGTTGGGGAAAGGGAGATTTGTTTGGTGGCAGGAGTGAACCAGTTGTGGGTAGAAGGGGTGGGTTCCTATTCTTTTTGTTAGGGAAGGGGGATCACAAATATTTATTTATAGTTGTAACTGCCTAAACAATTTTTGGGGTGTTGTACTTCACACTGCTGCCTTCAATTCTGCTGATAGTGTATTCCTTTTAGCGCAGCATGTTTTAAATTCTGCTGATAGTGTACAACAATTAATTATGCAGTTAGGTACAGTTTTCTGATTCCTAATACTCTCCTAGTCTTTGCAGTGCATTCTGCAAAATTTTACCCTTAAGGAGTGTGGTGGAGAGATTTGCCATTGCCAATTATATTGCCTAAAATAAAAGTACAACATTGCTCCGTAGTTCTCATACCTGAATAGATGTAGCAAGGGCTCCATGGTTTCTCAAGGTACCATGGTGGTGTAGTAGTAAAATGCCAGCGCACTAACACTGAAGGCATCAGAAGTGAGGTCCCCACTCCACTTAGGTGAAATCCTGCACACTGAGTTGGCATTGCTTACACCCCATGCACCCCACCATGTGTGTGATTAATCAAAGGTGGAAATTATTAAATACACAGCCTGGGGGAGAGGTTTAGAAATTTTATGAATGGATGAGAAAGGGATTTAGGGAAAGGGAAAAAGACAAATACTATACAAACTCAATATTCATCTGGACATTGATCAGCAGCCTGTTGTGGGAGGAATAGAAAAAAAAAGTATGTGTTACACAGATAACTTTACATTTCATTAGCCCCAGTGAGACCCAAGTTGTTATACATCCAAAAATGTTCGGTCACCTACGTTTGCAAAATAATAAATATAATTAATGCAGAGGCAAAGCTAACACACACACATCTAAAAAAAGATTATTGAAAGAAAAATGATACTTGTCTGTATTGCCAAATTGGGTGGTGCATCTGCATTCTTCTTGGATTGCCCTGTTAATCTTCTTGGGTGCCTGCCTGAAGTGGTCCGATAAGGTAAGCATGAGTGTTATGGTGTAGGAGGAGAGAAGGGCTGTGGATTGTAAAACAGAAATTATTAACATGACACATATTGTAGAATCAAGAAGGATTGAATGAAAGGTAAGCTTCCTGAGGAATAGTGTACCAAGAAGACTCAGAGGTGGCAGAGCAAGAGCAAAGTCCTTTCCAATCATTCATTTTATGACTGATGTGTGATCAATTAAGTGAGAGCAATTACAACAACTAACAATTACAGACAGGTGGCTGCATGTATCAGGATGATCAAACTCGCATCCGTCATGATCATCATAATATTTAGCCTAGAGTATGTGCATAATGTGACATCATCCATCACACGTCTGTCTGCTCCAGTTACCTACAACAGGCCCCCCACCCAACCACATAGTTTCAAGTTTGAGCCAGCCAGCACACACGTGCATCAGCATTGCATTTTACAAATCAAGTAATCGATGCGCCTCTCACCACCAGTCCACAGATTGGAGTAGGCCTCTTAGACTCATCATCATCTATATTGATTTCCATAAAGTTGATAACTTCCTTCTTCTGGCAGTTGTCTAAATTGTCAATCCACGCTCTGAGTCCTTCCATAATCCTCCAGACTCTGATTAAAGATTATGTCTAACTCCATACCAACTGCTCCTGAGAGACAGAGTCGCCAGACCTAATTGAGATAGAGCGACCTGTAGCGCACAGTTGTGTTTAACAACAAGAGAAACATTGAGTAGTTTTTTTTTGCCTAGACTAGATTTTTGTTTGTTAGCTAAATGGACTGGCCGGGTTTCTTTGACAAATGTGAACCAGAAAACAAAACAGTGTGAAAAAACACCAGCAAACAAATCTCGCTAAGTGACAAAGGGGAAGGAAAAATAATAAATTTCAAGAAAAATACTTTTTCACCCACTATTAGGCCACCAACATTGTGAATCAATCACAATACAAATACATGCAAGCGTAATAATAAAGTTAAATAATAAACACCCACTCTCACTATCTGCCACCACTACACATGAGTCACCTGAACCATCTCAACACTGAAACAAGAATCACTCATATCACTTGTTGGGGCACATAGTATTACTTACCTGTTCCAATCAAGCAAAGTGGCACATTGCTGATCCTCCTTTATTCATGAAACAAAACACAGATTGTCCCCTAAGTTGTAAATCAAATATCTGGGGCAGTCCTGCCAGGGGACAAAAAGGAAGGACAGGCACAGAATGGAGGCAGGTATTGTCTCTCAAAATTCCTTGAATTGATTTTAGGGGTTGGGAGGGCGGGCTTCTTCAATGTACACTGGCCCAATTCCAATCTGGCCATACATGTGCCTAGAACGGTTGCGGTTCTTAGTCATCAAGACATAAACAAACAATATACAATAATAATGTTCCCCCAGCTAGCTATATTATTATTATTATTTTTTCTCAAAGCAGTTCATCAATAGAAGAAAGTAGACACTTCTACGATGCCCCAGGTCTAGTCAGGGAAGTAGAATTAATCCTCAAACTCAGGTGGTTCACCAGGAAGTTGGTCAGCTAACACACTACCATGACCTGAATCTGACAAATCACCCTCATCCACCTCCAGTTGTACTTTATGTATGCTGTAATTCGAGGGTATAAATTGCTGATTCATTTTGATCATGGTCAATCTCTCAACATTTTAGGGCGAGAGACTGGTCCATCTCACTGTGACAATTGCACCAGCTGCAATGAACACACACTCAGCAGACACACTGGCTACAGGGAAAGCCAGATACTTTATTGCCAGCCTGCCAAGCACTGGCCACTGGCACCTTTTCCCATACCAATACACCAATTGGTTTTGATCCAAATAGACCTCCTTTGGATAACCCAGGTAGATGTGAACCATCCTCTTAATAGTCATTGGTGCTCCACCTTACTCGACCTCTTTTGCCCTCACCTCTGCAGTGGACTTAAGCCCTGACTTTAGAAACCAATCAAATGTAGGTTTTTGGGCTGCTGCTCCTGTTCCTGTTGTTGTTGCTAGTGTTGATTTTGGCTGCTGTGAGCCAACAGCACTGGCTGTAGGCTCTATGGAAGTTGTAGGCTGCACCCCAGAACTTCTGCCGTGAATGAGCCTTTCATTTCCAGCCATTCTATTTCCAGGGCACAAGCTTGCTCAGCAATCCACGTCTTATAGGATGAACCATCCCCGTCTGAAAAAGGAACAAAAGTAGCCAGATATTGGGGGTGATTCTGTCCCCGGCGGGCCAGGGTTGGCGGGAGCACCGCCAACAGGCTGGCGGTGCCCCGCAGGGCATTCTGACCGCGGCGGTTTGGCCGCGGTCAGATGCGGAAAACCGCCGGTTTTCCGCTGCCCTTAAGAATCCTCTATGGCCATGGGATTCTGACAGCCCATACCGCCATCCTGTTCCTGGCGGTTCTCCCGCCAGGAACAGGATGGCGGTATGGGTTGTCGTGGGGCCCCTGGGGGCCCCTGCAGTGCCCATGCCAATGGCATGGGCACTGCAGGGGCCCCCGTAGGAGGGCCCCACTTTGTATTTCAGTGTCTGCATTGCAGACACTGAAATACGCGACGGGTGCAACTGCACCCGTCGCACCTTCCCACTCCGCCGGCTCAATTCTGAGCCGGCGTCCTCGTGGGAAGGGTCTTTTGCACTGGGCTGGCGGGCGGCCTTTTGGCGGTCGCCCGCCAGCCCAGTGCAAAAGCCAAAATACCCTCAGCGGTCTTTCGACCGCGGAGCGGTATTTTGGAGGGGGGAAGTCTGGCGGGCGGCCTCTGCCGCCCGCCAGACTCAGAATGACCCCCATTGTTTGTACAGTGGGTCAAGAATTGTGGCACAGGCATAATGTTTGGATGACACAATGACCCTCATTACAACCTTGGCAGATGGGGGAGAAGTGGCGGTAATACCGCCAACAGGCCGGCGGGAAACAAAATGGAATTATGACCATGGCGGTTACTGCCATGGTCATCCGCCACTTCTCCACTCCGACCGCCAGGACGGTGACGACCGCTGGGCTGGAGACTTCGGTCTCCAGCCCGGTGGCCGTCACCAGACCACCAGCGGTATCAGGATCCTGCATATCGCCATGGATTTCGGGTGGTTTGGAACTGCCACGAAATCCATGGCGGTAGGCACTATCAGTGCCAGGGAATTCCTTCCCTGGCACTTATAGGGGTCTCCACCACCCCTCCCCCTCCCCCCACACTATTCACTCCCAAAGGTGGCAGGACCCCCCCTCGCCACCCCTATCCCCCACCATGCACCTACACACCCCCTCCCCACCCCCACCTCCAACATGCACATACACACCCCCCACACGCACACATACACTACAACACATACCCACACACATACAAACAGACATGCACACAGACTGGCCCGCACACATTTCTCATACACACAACACACCCCCTCCCTGCATACACGCACTCACACACCTCCTCTACATACTCACCTGCACACTCCCATGTACGCACACAACACCCCCCACCCCCCTCCCCTAATGGACAATCAACTTACCTTGTCCGTTGATCCTCCTGGAGGGGACGGGATCCATGGGGGCTGCTCCACCACCAGCACCCTGTCACCAGAACCCTGCCACACCGAATCATGGGACATGATTCGGTAGGCGGTGTTCTGATGGCGGGGTGGTGGAGGTGGAGCAACCTCCACTTCCCCGCCGACCGCCAGTATGGCTGCTGGCGGCTCTCTGTCCTAAAAAGGACGGAGGGCTGCCAGCAGTCATAATATGCGGCGCGGAAAACCGTCTGCACTGGCGGTCTTCAGCATAGCATTACCTCGACGGTCTTTACAAAAGACCGCTGAGGTCGAAATGAGGGCCAATGTCTCTTTGCAGCCTTGCATTAACAGATAAGTGAACGATTAAGCTCTCCGCCAACTCCTACAAATCTGTTTTTTCATCCACACCTGTGTATGTTTCAGACACCTCCATTAGCTGTTTCTGTAACCTATGCACCAATAGGATAGCTTGGCCCATGGTACAGTCCTCCTTGCGACTTCCTGTGTGAAAATTTCAAAAGGAAGCAGCTTCTCTGTCAGGCATTTGACCAGGCCCCATTGGTCCATCTCAGTGATCATGCCTTTCACAGTTGCATCCCCTCTTTGCATGACATATTCATTGATCAGGCTGTACTGCTCAAACAGACGTTGCAACAAGTAATAAGTTGAATTCCAACATGTTAACACCTCCTGTATGAGGGATTTAACTGACATTCTATTATCACACTGGATAATCCTCAGCAGCTTGTGGGCTTAAAAAGAATGTCTAAAATGAATGCAGATTATTCTGCATGTGGACAGTAAGTTGCTGACTTTGGGTGCTTTATTCAATAATTCCTGTACAATGATGTTTATGCTGTGCGCCAAACACAGGACTCTGAAATACCCATCATTTGGCATTGCCTTAACTGCTATTGTCCGTGACAACAAATCCAATGTTAAGCCCTCTGGGGTGCAGCCATTCAAAGACATTGTTGTTAAAGTCATCCAAGATTTTTGCAGTTATATGGGATTGTGTGGACAGCACTCTGCTGCAGAGCTTGTCCAAACAATTCCAGCACATCTTGTTGTAGCATTGGAACAGCAACTCTGGCGAAATAGGTCTGGCTGGGAACCTTCCATGTCGGGCAGATGGCTGCCACAAATTCTAGAAAACCCACTCCTTCCACAAAAGTAAAAGACAGGAGTGTCCAATGCTAAACTTTTAGCCAGCTTTACATTGTACAAACATGCCATTCAGTGGTTGCATTCGTACTGCCCTTCCTACCTAAACATGGTAGTAAAAGCCTGGATTTCTTTCTTTACTGGTAAAACTGATGCAGGCGTTTTCAAAGCGGAAGATGGTGGTAGGCTCAATGTGCGTCTCAGGGGGGCAGCCACTGTATGTTCTTGCCTGACTCTGAGTCTTCCTGTGCCATTGTGATGTTGCTGATGTGGATGACAATACTACTCTACTGCTGGGGACAAACATGTCACCCTCTTCTTCACCTTCACCTTCCAGCATGACTGGACCAGATTCCCTGTTTCCCACACCTTCACCAACACCACTTCGGTGCGCCTCCCAGCAGATTGTGTGATGTTTTCTCAAATGGGTTGTTTGGAGTCCGGTTCCATAGTTTGTACCAAGTTTACCCTGATTAACACTTGCTCTGCAAATAGAGCATTTGGCAATGTTTAGCTCCTTTTCACTAATCGTAAAGAAGTCCCAAACTGGGGAGGTCAACTTTCTAAAACTGGGGCCACTGTCAATGTCTGAAGATGTGGCAGTAGGTGGCTGCTGTTTTGATGATGTTTGCAGTGCCTACCTCTACTGAGGTGGGTGTGGATGTAGGTCACAGCTGGGGCCTTGTAAATATGAAAGCTGGTGGAGGTGTTGGTATCTTTGCCACATCCCTCAGAGCAGGTTGAGAAGATATGGTAATGTTGGACTCCTCTGGGGCTGGGCTAACATCCATGATGACTGCCTCCTCATCAGATTTGTCATCCTCCTCTTCTTCATCTATAACTCTAAGGCTTTCAGGAACCTTCCTTTTCACTCCTTGCCTCCCTTCTGTGTCTCAGACAGGGGTGGCATCCAAATGGAGTCTTGATTATCAGAAGGGGGGCTTGAAGAAGAAGATGGCGGAGATCTGAAAGGCAGTGGATCTTGTAAAAGAGGGGCTTCTTCAGCTTCCTCAGCATGAAGCTTAACATCTTGATGTGCTCCTACTTCGGGAGGAGCTGCTATTGCTGGCTTTGGCTGTTGTCCACTGGCCTGAGTTTCAGCAACGATTGGGTACTACTTTGAGAAAAAGATCCAATTTAATGTCACTGCTCATTGGCGTTGCTGTGATTAGAGAGGCTGCCTCTGTGCCAGACATGGGCTGGGGCCTAGTTTGGAGTGGGGCTGTTGATGCAAGAGTGCTGCTCCCAGTTTGCTCCTAAGAGGCAGGTGCGGCAGGCACACGTTTTTGCCAAAGAAGGTCTGGGGCGACATACCCCAGTGGTGGGAAGCTCCTTCTTATCACTGGCTCCTTCTTATCTTGGTTGCATCTTTCTGTGAGCCTATCTCAAAGCTGTCATTTGGCAGTAGCACTTAGCTTCACAAGCTGAAGAGATGTCTGTGTGGTCCTGAGTGTGGTCACGCGTCACGTGGTGCACAGGCCTTCTGTTTAGCAGTACTGTGGGTGATGTCTCTTTCTCTTTGTGCACCGAAAACCAAACATGCAAGAAGGATATCAGTGAAACGTGGCATTGTTGTAGTTGCATTAGTAGTGAAAACAATATAATTTAATGGCTACTTAACTTATAAATAATTATGAAATAATACACTGCATCCATTTGTAAAACCACAAAAACATTGACTTTCACTGCATATTTGTTCTTGTGCTTCCCTTCAGCTAACAGCGCTGTGTCTCAAGTGAGGGCTTATGGCCTGTAATGGCCGAACATACTCAGATTTATGTAATTCCCCTACCTTCAAACATGGCCAGTCTACTGGTGTTATTGACTATTTTTTAGTAGATGTTAGAGTATGGCTTATGTTGGTAGATATGAAGGTTGATTTTCTCTATGACAATAGTCATAATTCTTCACTTCTTAGTTTGCATAGTGATGTATTTTTGAGATCACAGAATAATCATTTTACTCTGGTGCCCAGGCCGTTAAAGGCAAATGATTATAAACACATTACCTGGCTGAAAGTGATGTCAAATCCTTATTTGAATAAGGAGATTTATAATCTGTTTATTGATGTTTGATCTCATTATGAGGGGTATGAGGTTGGAAATATTCCAATCCTCAGCATCCATCAGATCTTTGTTCCTAAACCACATGGCATTTTTTATAGTTTGACTACTACCAAGAAAAGTGGGTTAACAAGATTGCTCAAGGGCCAAATCAGAGCTAAAGTTAGCTGTTGTGCCTCAATCACAGAGGAAGATTAGGACGGCCAGTATTGCATATAATAAAGTAATAGCGCAGGCTTAGAAAAACTGGGAAGATACCATTTGGCAGGACATGCTTGAAGCAACCAGTTTCAATGATAACAGAAAGATCTGTCACTTTCTGGAAGTTGCTCTACCAAAATCATAATGAGGGCGGGAGCTTCAATCATAATTATATCCAACCGGAAAGTTGGATTGATCATTTTTCCAACCTATAGGTCCTACCCAGTGATACATCTCGTTACAACTCTTCTCCTTTGAGGCAGCTCGAACTGAACTTCTTGTTAGGAGGATCTGGGGCGGGCATCAGTAGTCCTGATGACAGCTTTATTTTTACCGTGGGAGAAACCAGTGCTGCAATTGCCTCTCTGAAATCTTCCAAAGCCCCTGGCCAAGAAAAAATCCCTGGGGAATTATGTAAATCTGAGCTGATAACCTGGTCTAGTTATATCAACATGATATCCAAAGCTATAGCAGCCAGGGGACCTATCCCTGATACTTGGAAGGAAGCTGAAATAATGCCCATCTACAAGAAAAGTGAAGTGAGTTCCCCTGCTAGCTATAGACCTATCAGCCTTATTGATAACCTACAAAAAAATCTTTGCAAAGCAGGTATTGGATAGATTGTTACAGTGGGTTGATGCCAATCACGAGTTGTCCCCCCTTCAGGCAGGTTTTCGACCCAAAATTAGTACTGTGGACCAAGTCTTCCAGTTGGATCTTTTATATTGGTAGTATGTATTTCTTGCCAAACAAAATCTGTATGTCGCTTTTGTGGACCTTCGGTCCATGTTTGATTTGGTCCCTAGAGGAAAATTATGGGTGGCTTTGGATAAAGTGGGTATACCCAGGAATATAATTCATCTCTCAGTGCGTCTTCATGAAGGCACTTATGCTCAGGTGAGAAGGAGCAATCGGGAAGAATTAACTGACTATATTCATATGCATCTGGGGGTTCATCAAGGCTGTGTCCTGGCACCGTCATTATTTACTCTATATATAAATGAGGTGGTTCCAACCTTGTCTCTTTGCCAGAATGACGCCCCCCACTTTAAATGCCAAAAAAATCCCCACATTACTTTTTGCTGACTGTTATCTACTTACTTCCAAGATACCGAAGGGGCTACAGATTTTTGTTAGTAGGTTTACAGTATTTTGTGCAGACTGCGGGCTAGAACTGAGGCCCTGATTTATATTTTCTTTGTGTCGCATTTGCGTTATTTTTTTATGCAAAAGCGGCGTAAACTTTCTAAATACAATTGTATTTTGTAAGTTTATGCCACATTTGCATAAAAAAATTACGCAAATGCGGCACAAAAAAAGTATAACTCAGGCCTGAATGTCAGTAAAACTAAATTGATGGTGTTCAGTCCTGGCCCAGCCAAGAGATGCACCATTTTTGTAGGTGGTGTTCCCTTGGATAGGGTTGGCTCCATAGATTATCTTGATGTCAGGAACTCAAATAATTTTAATTGGGAAGATCAGATTAGTAAGAGTTTGTTTCTCCTACAACACAGGCCAGGTGCCACCTTGCACTTGTATAAGAGTACTTGTGTGAGAGCTGTATCTCTGGCCCTAAAGATTTACCTGGCAAAAGCACAAAATGCTGCTACCTATGGTGAGGAGGTGTGGGGCCACTGGAAAGCTCATAAACTGTCTTTGAGAGAAAATAGCTTTGTAAGAGCAGTATTTGCTTGTCCAGGCAGTACCCCTCTGGTTTCCATTTGTCTTGATCTTAATCGAATTTTAGATATGCTAGTTTTAAAACCTCTGTTATACTAAGGAAGGATATGGTTCACTCCGGAACTCAGTATTTACAGGAATTCACTTCTTGATCTTTTTATAAAGACCTAATGTAGCCTCTATCCCATGGTTTAAACATGTGTCAAAATGGTTCCATACCCTGACTCTATGGGGTTTTTGGGAGAACCCTCAGGGTTTAAGGAAAGCCCAGATACAATCACTGAAATTGGTTTATTGAGCCTATGTTAGGAATAACCACCTTTTTGGTACAACTCACGGGCAGTTGACCAATCAATTTCTTGATTTTAATTGGTACCCCCGGAATGAATCTTTTTCAGATATTACTCCTGAACCTTTTGCCAAGAGATTGTATATTCGTTTTCGATATGCGTGTTTGCCATTAATGTCTTTTAAAAGTTGCTGGAGGGCAACAACTGTACCGAACACATGCCCGGCCTGTGGTGCAGCTCCTGAATCAGTTGAAAATGTTTTGTTTTTCTGAGCAGCTTAAGTTACTTCCCGGCGAAAGTGGATACGTCTTATCTGCCAGAGCCTGGGCATCAGAAACTATGGCCCTCATTATGACATTGGCGGTAAGTACTGCTTACCGCCATGCTGACTGCCGCCAACATACCGCAGCCGCAGTGGATTACCGCCGCCCATATGATGACCCACACATAGCAATCCGTCACTATACAGCCACACACACAAGTCTGCCAGCCCAAACGTGAGTGATAAACTGGCGGTAGCAAAACCCACACTGTTACGCTAAGAGAACTACATCCACAGCATTATGACCCAAGAATCACCGCAGCAGACATTCAATGGCGCTAAACCATTGGCGGTATGAATCGCTGCGCTCAAAATACACACAACCTAACAAAACAACACTACATTGGACAATTTGAATAACACACACCTGACACACATACACACACCACACCCACACACCCACACCACTATAAAACACCCACCCACATTACCATGAACCTTTACGAATACAAACAATTGCCACAGGAGAGCTAGCAAGACCACAGACAAGACCACAGCCACACATCACCATCATCTATACACCATCCACGCACCTCACATCACACACCCCAACACCACCCCACACACCCTCACCCACACCACTCACACTACACCCATGGCACCACACCAACACCCCAGGTTCTCAGAGGAGGAGCTAAGGGTCATGGTGGATGAAATCATCCGGGTAGAGCCACAGCTATTCGGATCACAGGTGCAGCAGACATCCATTGCTAGGAAGATGGAGCTATGGCGACAATCGTAGACATGGTCAACACCGTGGGACACCACCCCAGAACAAGGGATTACATCTTGAACAGGTGGAACGACCTACGAGGGAAGGTGCATTCCACAGCAGCAAGACTCCAAATAACTGTACAGAGGACTGGTGGTGGACCCCCACCTCCTCCCCCACAACTAACAACATGGGAGGAGCAAGTCTTGGCAATCATGTATCCTGAGGGCCTGGCAGGAGTAGGAGGAGGACTGGACTCTGCATGCCATCACAAACCCCAACCCTTGCCCTCACTCCCATCACTCCACCACACACCCCACCATCACAAACCACCCCTCCCAATACCAAGCCCTGCATGTAACACCAATGCACGGACCCCTATCACAGCCCTGCATGGACACCGATCACTAAAGCATGCACACTAGAGAGAATCACCTAACCCACAAAATAACTACTCTCACAAGGCAAAGCTGACAGGCAATAACAACCATAGAGGGTAACACACCCATGCACAAGGTGACACACAGAAACAATAACACTGCATTTACATCCCCACAGGTCCCCCACCCAATGTCACTGGAGAGGAGGTGCCAGCAACATCAAGTCCCCCCCAGAAGAGGCCCACAGTGATGACAGCAGCTCTGGACACCTGGATGTGGGTGACTAACCTGGCCCATGAGGGATCTCCGGACAGTCGGTAACCCAGGCACAGTCCCATACCATCACAGACCCTCCCCCTCAGGAAACACCAGCGCAGCACCCACCCAGCAGGCCCATACCTCTGTACCCATGACACGTCAATCAGCAGTGTGTCCACCACTACAGGGACCCCAGGCCACCCCACAAACACAGGACGATCAGGGACCTGGGGTCAGTGGCAGTGGGCACACAGTTCAGGGGACAGACGCACAGGACAACAGGGAAGCTGGGAGGGCTGCTGTGCGACAGGGGGAGGACAGGCCCAGGGAACCGACTCTCCAGGAGGCACTCACCAACATCCTGGGAGCATACCACCATTCCCAGGAGACGATGGGCCAGATACAGGACAAGATGCAGGAGACCCAGCGGCTGCAGGAGGGACAGTACCTGGGGATCAGGCATGACTTGAAGGACATCAACACCACCCTGGTCACCATTGCAGTGGTGCTGGCAGACATGGACAAAACCATGAGGGAGGCAGTGGCACACCAGCAGGCCCCTGACACTAGCCAAACCGATGAACTGCCTTCCACCTCCGCTGTCGCTAGTGGACAGGAGGCCCCGCCACAGGAACAACAGGCCACCAGCACCCCACCCCCTGCAGGAGAACCACCCCGCAAACCGTCCCTGCAATCCAGGCAGAAGCCAGGTACTATTGCCAAGACCCCCGCCAGGAAATAAGACTCTCCTGATTGTCACCCTTGTGTCCCACTCTGTCACCCTGTCCACCTTGAACTGCCATTGCTCCACTCCCTATGCCCCCTTGGACAATGCACCTGTGATACAAATAGACTGGACTCTATCCTGGATATTCCTCCACCATCACCACAGCCCATTACAAAACCCACTCTACTTATTAGCACTTAAATAAGCACCATTTGAATAAATAGAAGTACGGAGTCTGTCAAATGATTGAACTATGTATTTGTTTAACAAGCTTTAAACACTACAATACAACTGTACAGTAATGTATACATAGGAATGACCTGTAGTTGGCTTCAGTCAACACACCAGGAGCGATAGTGGGGCACACATACCTGAAAATAGAGATGCCAATGGGTACAGTAAGTGGCGTTAGAAGTGGGAAAATCAGCCTGCCAGTGACAATGTCAAACACAAAATTTCAATGTAAGGTAAAATTACAGTCTTACCTGTGTGTCATTGGAAGTATTGTTGTGTTATTGCACTTCGGTTGTCCTCATCCTCATCCTCTGCCTCCTCAACTTCACTGTCCACACGGTCCACTGCTGCCACACACCCATCTCCAGCCTCATCCTCCTGCAGAAAAAGGCACCTGGTGACGTAAGGCAAGGTTGTGCAACATACAGAATGCCACGATGATCTGGCACACCTTCTACAGGGATCTACCTGTTAGATAGAGGCAACAAAACCTGGCCTTCAGGAGGCCAAATGCCCTTTCTATTATTATTCTTGTTTGCCCATGTGCCTCATTGTAACGTTCCTCTGCCCTTGTCCTGGGATTCCTCACAAGGGTCAGTAGCCATGAGAGGCTGGGGTAACCAGACTCACCTGCAAATATTGAGGGGCAACTGTTAGACACACACTAGCCCTTAGGGCCCACACCATACCCATACACCAACACCTACTGGGTGGGAATGAGGGATCACCAATTAGCCACACCCGGTTCCTCTGGAGTTGAGCCATCACATATGGGGTGCTGCTATTCCTCAGAATAAAGGCATCATGCACAGACCCAGGATCCTTTGCATTGACATGGGTGATGTACTGGTCCACCAGGCACACTATCTGTACATTCATGGAGTGAAAGCTCTTCCAATTTCTGAACACCTGTTCATTTCTCCGGGGGGGGGGGTCAGGAAAAATGCAATATGTGCACCATCTATTGCCCCAGTAATGTTGGGAATATGTCCCATTGCATAGAATTCTGCTCTCACTGTGGCCAAATCCCCCACCTGGGGGAAAACAATGTAGCTGCACATGTTTTTAATCAGGGCAGACAACACTCTGGTCAGTACTATTGAGAACATTGGCTGAGACAATCCTGCTGCCAAGCCCACTGTCACTTGGAAGGAGCCATTCGCAGGAAATGGAGCACTGATAGGACTTGCACAAGAGGGGGGAGTCCGGTGGGCTGACAGATAGCAGATATCAGGTCAGGTTCCAATTGGGCACACAGCTCTGTGATTGTGGCCCTGTCCTGTCTGTAGGTGAGGATAATGTGCTTGTGCTCCATTGTTGCCAAGTCCACCAGGGGCCTGTACATGGGGGGATGTCTCCATCTCCTATTCAACTGCAGCTGTTGCAATCTAGGGGGCAAATGGTGAGCAGCTGGTCAGTATTCCATATTTCCAAACACTACACTGCATTGCATATTGTGACTGTAACAGTATATTGTTGGATAGGCCCAAATGGTGCCTATGTGTACTGTGACACAGTTAGGTGCAAGGCCTGCCCCCCCCGAAATGGCATCCGCCTGTCCTCTATGGAGGGACAGGTGCAAATGAGGTAATTCCGCTGACGTTGTGTGCTGTTGTGGGAGGCGGTCGAGAACCGTTGTGGAACTTCTCATTGGATACCATTGGGACCTGTGGGTTACAGTGGCCAATGTTGATGTACGCCAGCGGTGACGGTACGCACCGCCACGGACGTGACCACCATTTTCTATCTGTTCACTCACTTGCTGCCTGACCTTCAATAGGAGAGGACCTACACTGCAAGTGCTGCTGTGACCTTGGATGGAACTGACCATGGCTTGTGTCACTGGGGAAAGGTCCCCTGCCTTCACCGCTGTGGAGTTGGAGAGACTGGCAGATGGGGTCCTACCCCAGTACTGACCAACAGGTGAGTACACTGTGTGCATGATGCATGGGGCATGAATGCATGGAGTGCTATGTGTGAGGGCCTCGTGTAGGGGGTTTGGTGGAAGGGCCCTGGGCACCGTGCTGCATGTATGGTGGGCAATGTCTATGCGTAAGGGATGTGAGGGCTATGGTGGGCCATGAGAGTAACAGGCAGGACGGTATGACTGATACCTTTTCCTATGTGTATTTCTCTGCAGGTCAGTGCCCATCAAAAAAAGGGCATATGGTGTGCCATCGCCAAGGACTTGCAGACCCTGGGGGTCTATGGCAGGTGGAGCACCCTCTGTCGCAAACGGTGGGAGGACCTGAGACGCTGGGCACGGAAGACGGCGGAGACCCACTTGGGATGATCTCCCAATGAGGAAGGGGTGTCCGTCGAACCCTGAACCCCTGATGGCCTGCATACTGGCATACTGGCGGTGGCATATCCAGAGCTGGATGGGCACTTGGGGGCATCACAGCAGCCACAAGGGGGTGAGTACAGTGACCCAATATGTTACTTGAGTTGTGGTGGGGTAGCATCTGGCCAGACATTACAGGGTAGGGTCCATGTTGGGCAGGGTCTGATGTACACCTCCTCCGAACAAGCGAGTAGGCATCCACTACTGGGCAGGTGTTTGTGGGTCTCAGGTATGCTGCAATTGGCGTTAGGTATCCCTGTCCAGAGGCTGGTGACTAGCATTGTGACTATTAGTGCATTGCCTAGTTCATAGGGCTGTTCCCTGTGTGTGTGTGTGTCGTGTACGCCAACAGTGGTGTTGTTGCTGCCATTGACCAAGGGTATCCTTAGTCTCCCCCCCCTTTTTATTTTGTCATCCTGTCCTTATGTGCATTAACATCATCTGGAGGAGGAGCAGAGGCACTGGTGACGGGGAGAGCTCCATTCTACAGGGCCCAGGAGACCAAATCCACCGACGGTGCGGGCACCAGTTGGGCGGAGGCCGAGGGGAGCACCACGGTGGAGACTAGAGGGGAGAGTTCTGACAGTGATACCTCCTTTGATGGAAGCTCCCTGGTGGTGGCGGATACCTCTGTGTTCATCCCAACTACAGGTACAGCCACCACACCGTGCTGAAGGGCTGCCCTCCCAGCAGCCCCTCAGCATGTTTCCCATGCCTGCTCACCCAGGAGGGCAGGCATCTCCTTCGCCCCAGGCACCTCAGGCCCTGCCCCAGTTAGCCCTGCTGCCCTGAGTGAGGAGGTTATTGACCTCCTGTGATCCATCTCTGTTGGGCAGTCAACCATTGTGAATGCCATCCAGGGGCTGACAGCCCATTTGCAACAAACAAATGCATTCCTGGAGGGCATTCACTCTGGCATGGCGGCCCAACAGAGATCAATCCAGGCTCTGACCTCCGCCCTGATGGTAGCCATTGTCCCTGTTTCTAGCCTCTCCCCTCCAACTTCCTCTGCCCACTCCCATTCCCCTAAACCCCTACCTATCCCAAGCACACAGTCAGACCAGCATGCACCCGGGACAACACACAGGAGTGGTTCAGGCAAACACAAGCACCACACATCATCCCACAGGCACTCACACAAACACCATCCAGAATCAGACATACCAACATTCACTGCCTCCACTGTGTCCCCCTCCTCCTCCTCGTCCACCTTCCTCCCAGTAGCGTCTTCACTCACACCTGCATGCACTACATCCTCATCCACTACCACCATCATGCCTATCACTACACGCCCCTTACTGGCAGTCACCACCCCTACATCCATGCTCACGTCCCCTGTGTCCTCTCTCTCTGTGTCTGTGCCTCCTCCTCCCAAAGTACACAAACGCAAGCACTCAGACATCCAACAGCCATCTACCTCACTACAGCATCCAGCCCATGCACTTGCACTCAAACACAGCAGACAGATACCTCCTACAACCACTTCCTCTTCCTCCACTCCCAAACCTTCACCCTCTACCCACTCCAATGTCCCTAAGACGCTTTTCCTCTCTACGGTTGACCTCTTCACTACCACTTCCCCCGTCCTTCTCGTCAGGCCAGGGTGGTCAGAACCCAGATGAGCACCTCAGCCACCCAGTCCACGGCCACAGTGGTGTCGACAGCTTCTGCAGGAGGGAGAGGATCCTGGGCACCAGGCAGCAACAATGACAGGGTGCCTGCACGAGGTGCATCAAGGAAGGGCAAGGAAGGGCAAGGAAGCACCACCAGCTGCAAGAGGGAAGGGCAAGGAGGCACCACCAGCTGCGACAAGGAAGGGAAAGGAGGCACCACCAGCAGCGACAGGGAAGATGAAGAAGGCACCACCAGCTGCAGGAGGGAAAGACAAGGAGGCACCACCAGCTGCAGGAGGGAAAGACAAGGAGGCACCACCAGCTGCAGGAGAAAAGGTCAAGGGGCAATCCCCGGCTGCTGACAGGAAGGGCAAGGGGCCTGCACCAGGAAGCCTGGTGCTGGGACTCATTCGGAGCCCCTACCACCAACCATGATGGTTCAGCCATCCGAGGCTGCAGAGGAAGGGCTGGAGCCTCCCCCCACCACTGCCAGAACTGCCATCAGCACTGCCACCACTGCCAGCAGCAGCAGCCCCAGTGGGCAGCCGTCCGAGGCTGCAGGGGATGGGCTGGAGCCTCCCCCACCACTGCCAGCACCGCCGCCAGCACCACTACCAGCACCGCCAACAGCACCACTGCCAGCAGCAGCTCCAGTGGGCAGCCATCCGAGGCTGCAGGGGATGGGCTGAAGCCTCCATTCACCACTGCCAGCACTGCCACCAGCAACGCCACCAGCTCCACTGCCAGCAGCAGCAGACCCAGTGGGGAGCTGTTTGAGGCTGCAGGGGATGGGCTGGAGCCTTCCACCACCACTGTCAGCACCGACCCCAGCATGCCACTGCCACCACTGAGCAGGTGTCACTGCCGGCGGACAGTGTGTAGTCCTGCCTCCAAGGGCTATTGTGCGTCCTGACCCCTCCAAAGCATGTGGGTCTGACACCCAGGTGAGAGACTGGGACCTTGCACTCCCCAAGATCTGAATCACAAGGCACAATTCCCCCTCCAGAACCAGTGGAAGAAGGCATCCACTCACCCCATCCTTCCCAGGATGAAGCACACTGGGCACAAGGCCCCCTCCAGAACCAGTGGATGAAGCCATCCATTCACCCATCCTTCCCAGGATGAAGCAGACTGGGCACAAGGCCCCCTCCAGAACCAGTGGAGAAGCCACACACTAGAGAGACTGTGGCCTTGCACTCCCCAGTACCAAGCAGTGGGCAAACCACCCACTCGAGAGACTGTGGCCTTGCACTCCCCAGGACCAAGCAGTAGGCAAACCACCCACTTGACAGACTGTGGCCTTGCACTCCCCAGGACATCGCACAGGGCATGTAGCCCCCTCCAGGACCAGTGGTGTTGTACCATCTTCCGGCTGAGGTGCCCCCCTGAGGTGCCCATGTATTTTCAACCTGATGCCCCTGCAGTGTTCTCTCCTTGTTGTTGCAGGAGTGAGGTGGGGCCTTGGCCTGTGTGATGTGGCCCTGTGACCCACGAACATGGAGGACTGGGCAGTGTCCCTACATTTGTAAATATGTGTATACTTTTGTATTCTGATGCACTTATTCATGTTATTTTATCGTATTACACTCACTTTCTTCCAATCATTTTGTCCTTGCATTATTCCTAAGGGGTTAGGAATTTGATTTTGTGAATGGTATTGGGGGTGGTGGTGTTGCGTGTTGCATGTTGCGTGTTGCGTGTCACTCTCTTTTTCCTCCCCCCCTCCCTTGTGTGCTCAGCAGCAGTTTTCACCGTGGTCGTCTTCGCCAGTGTTGGTGTTCATAATGCAGGAAAAGGTAGAAGCTCGGCCTACATGGCGTCGTGGTTGTTCCTTGACTCTCCAGAGGTGAATCCTTTGACTTCTGTGTTCTGTTTCCCTCGTGCTTTTGATGTCGTTGGTACCGCCTCGGAAAAGGTGGCGGATAGGCCTGTTATAATAGTGTGGGCTTGTAGGAGGCTGGCCTGGCTTGTAGTGGGTACCAAGAGGTACTTACACTCTGTACCAGGTCCAGTTATCCCTTATTAGTATAGAAGAGGTGTTTATAGCAGCTTAGGATGATAGAAGGTAGCTATAGCAGAGCAGCGTAGGCTGAACTAGGAGACATGCAAAGCTCCTACTATACCAATGGTGTCATATGCACAATTTCATAAGAAAACACAATACACAGATATACTAAAAATAAAGGTACTTTATTTTTATGACAATATGCCAAAAGTATCTCAGTGAGTACCGTCAGTATGAGGATGTCAAATATACACAAGATATATGTACACAATACCAAAAATATGCAGTAATAGCAAAAGAAAGTAATGTAAGCAATGTAAAGTTACAGTAGATTGCAATAGGAGCACATCGGTATAGGGGCAACACAAACCATATACTCCAAAAGTGGAATGCGCACCACGAATGGACCCCAAACCTATGTGAGCTTGTAGAGGGTCGCTGGGACTGTAAGAAAACAGTGAGGGTTAGAAAAATAGCCCACCCCAAGACCCTGAAAAGTAGGTGTAAAGTGCACCTATATTCCCCAGAGAGCACAGAAGTCGTGAAAGGGGAATTCTGCAAGGAAGACCAACACCAGCAAAGCAACCAAAGTGTATTTCCAGATGAGAGTACCTGTGGAACAAGGGGAGCAAGTCCAAGAGTCGCGACAAAGTCGAGAGTGGGCAGATGCCCAGGAAATGCCAGCTGAGGGTGCAAAGGAGCTGCCACCGGATGGTAGAAGCTGTGGATTCTGCAAGAACGAAGAGGGCTAGAAACTTCCGCTTTGGAGGATGGATGTCCCACGTCGTGAAGAAGCTTGCAGAGGTGTTCCCACGCAGAAAGACCACAAACAAGCCTTGCTAGCTGCAAGGGTTGCGGTTAGGGTTTTTGGATGCTGCTGTGGCCCAGGAGGGACCAGGATGTTGCCACTTGGATGAGGAGACAGAGGGGGTGCCCAGCAAGTCAGGGAGCCCTCACAGAAGCAGGCATCACCCGCAGAAGTACCAGAACAGGCACTTGGAAGAGGAGTGAACCAGAGCTCACCCAAAGACACAAAAAGGGAGTCCCACTACACCGGAGTACAACTCAGAAGGTTGTGCACTGCAGGTTAGAGTGTCGGGGACCCAGGTTTGGCTGTGCATGAAGGAAATCCTGGAAGAGTGCACAGGAGCCGGTGCAGCTGCAAATCACACGGTACCCAGCAATACAGTCTAGCGTGGGGAGGCAAGGACTTACCTCCACCAAACTTGGACTGAAGAGTCACTGGACTGTGGGAGTCTCTTGGACAGAGTTGCTGAGTTCCAGGGACCACGCTCGTCGTGCTGAGAGGGGACCCAGAGGACCGGTGATGCAGTCTTTTGTTGCCTGCGGTTGCAGGGGGAGGATTCCGTCGTCCCACGGGAGATTTCTTCAGAGCTCCTGGTGCAAGAAGGAGGCAGGCTACCCCCAGAGCATGCACCACCAGGAAACAGGCAAGAAAGCGGCAGGATCAGCGATACAAGGTTGCAGTAGTCGTTTTTGCTACTTTGTTGTGGTTTTGCAGGCGTCCTGAGCGGTCGATCCTTTGGCAGAAAGTGAAGAGAGAGATGCAGAGGAACTCTGAAGAGCTCTTACATTCGTTATCCAAAGAATTCCCCAAAGCAGAGACCCTAACTAGCCAGAAAAGGAGGTTTGGCTACTTAGGAAGGAGGATAGGCTAGCAACACAGGTAAGAGCCTATCAAAAGGAGTCTCTGACATCACCTGCTGGCACTGGCCACTCAGAGCAGTTCAGTGTGCCAGCAGCACCTCTGTTTCCAAGATGGCAGAGGTCTGGAGTACACTGGAGGAGCTCTGGGCACCTCCCCTGGGAGGTGCAGGTCAGGGGAGTGGTCACTCCCCTTTCCTTTGTCCAGTTTCGTGCCAGAGCAGGGCTGGGGGATCCCTGAACCGGTGTAGACTGGCTTATGCAGAGATGGGCACCATCTGTGCCCATCAAAGCATTTCCAGAGGCTGGGGAGGCTACTCCTCCCCAGCCCTGACACCTTATTCTCTGAGGAAGTCCTTTGTTCTGCCTTCCTGGGCCAAGCCTGGCTGGACCCTAGGAGGGCAGAAACCTGTCTGAGGGGTTGGCAGCAGCAGCAGCTGCAGTGAAACCCCGGGAGAGGTAGTTTGGCAGTACCCGGGTCTGTGCTAGAGACTCGGGATCATGGAATTGTCTCCCCAATGCCAGAATGGCATTGGGGTGACAATTCCATGATCTTAGACATGTTACATGGCCATGTTCAGAGTTACCATTGTGACGCTATACATAGGTAGTGACCTATGTATAGTGCACACGTGAAATGGTGTCCCCGCACTCACAAAGTCCGGGGAATTTGCCCTGAACGATGTGGGGGCACCTTGGCTAGTGCCAGGGTGCCCACACACTAAGTAACTTAGCACCCAACCTTTACCAGGTAAAGGTTAGACATATAGGTGACTTATAAGTTACTTAAGTGCAGTGATAAATGGCTGTGAAATAACGTGGACGTTATTTCACTCAGGCTGCAGTGGCAGGCCTGTGTAAGAATTGTCAGAGCTCCCTATGGGTGGCAAAAGAAATGCTGCAGCCCATAGGGATCTCCTGGAACCCCAATACACTGGGTACCTCAGTATCATATACTAGGGAATTATAAGGGTGTTCTAGTATGCCAATGTGAATTGGTGAAATTGGTCACTAGCCTGTTAGTGACAATTTAGAAAGCAGAGAGAGCATAACCACTTAGGTTCTGGTTAGCAGAGACTCAGTGAGACAGTTAGTCATCACACAGGGAACACATACAGGGCACACTTATGAGCACTGGAGCCCTGGCTGGCAGGGTCCCAGTGACACATACACTAAAACAACATATATACAGTGAAATATGGGGGTAACATGCCAGTCAAGATGGTACTTTCCTACAGGGCTGTACATTGTCTTCCGCCTGGCTGTTGGTAGTTACCACTGTGGTGCTTGTTGATACCGCCGAGGCGCTCAGTGTGTTAAAGTGGCTGTGTGTCTGAGTAGTTTCTGCCGTGGTCATAATTCCATTTTTGTTACCGCCGGCCTGTGGGCGGTATTACCGTCGCTTTATCACCGACCGCCAAGGTTGTAATAAGGGCCTATATTTCTGCCCTCAGGATCCTAAAAAACGATATTTCCACTATTTTGGTACAGGCAGTTGGCAAGTTCCTTGTGGCTGCATGGCAAATATGCACCCATTTTTTTAAATAATTTTAATGAATTATGTTTAACAATTATGCATGCTCAGTGACTTGGGTTACGGGGGCTGATTGATTTTATTGCTGCTAGCATTTTATGGTGTTTTTGTCTGCTGTATTTTTTAATGTAAATTTATCTTGAGTATTTTGTTTTTTATGCTTTGATGGTCTTGATGACCGAGAAAGCTCTGTTTGATGATGAACTTTCATTATCATGTATACTCATGAAGGATAAGAAAGAGTAACAGAGAGAGATAAAGAATGTAACTGTTAACTTTATGTGCTCCAAGTTGGCACGTGGCACTCAGGGAGGTGCTGCTGACAAATGGAATAATCCTTGAATAGTGTAAAGTAGTGCAACTGTACACCAATGGTAGACATGGGGCCGATGGGGAAAATGAAAAAAAGGTAAAATAATAAAAAAAAGACAAAAAAAATTAATTTTGTTTTCTAAAACCAAGATTTGTTTAAACAAAAAAAGTATTACATATTATTATCATAATTTTATAATTAAATAAAATAAAGTTTGTGAAACAAATTATGAAAAAAAGAATAGCATTTAAAAAAATAGAATTCAGAATTCAGTTGCATATGTACTAGGGGAAGGAGACTGCCATGAAAAACCACAGGGATTTGGGAGGCAAGGAGTGGTGCAAATGAAAAATGCAGAAAGGTATATAATAAAATATAAAACCCTGCTCATATAGTACATTTAGTAATAAGTATTGGCCTACTAGGCCTCAAGCATAACACACAAAATGGCTATAAGCCACATAGTCAAACAACAACTAGCAAGGAGGCATGGCTACCACAACACATGCAGTCCTAAAAGCCCACTGGCTGTCTACAGAAAATAGCGGCCAACCACATAGTCAAACAACGACCAACAAGGAGGCGTGGCCACCACAACAAAGAAGAACACATGCAGGCCTAAAAGCACACTGGCTGCCTACACAAAATAGCCACAAGTCACATGGTCAATCAAGAAGGCAGGCCACCACAACAAAGAAGAACACATGCAGGCCTAAAACCACACTGACTCCCCACACAAAATGGCTGCAAGCCACATGGTCAAAGAACAACTAGCAAGGAGGCATGGCAACTACAACAAAGAAGAACATATGCAGGCCTAAAAGCACTGTCTGCCCACATAAAATGGCTGCCAGCCACATGGTCAAACAACAACAACCAGCAAGAAGGCATGGCTTGTGGCCACAACAAAGAACACCCGCATGGCCTAAAAAAGAGCACACTGGCTGCCTACACAACATGGCCACTAACTACATGGTCAAACAGCAACAACCAGCAAGGAGGCATGGCCTCTACAACAAAGAAGAACAGATGCAGGCCTACTGGTTGCCTACACAAAATGGTCACCAGCCACAAGGTCAAGCAACAAGCAGGATGAATAGAAAACAAAAAACACATGTAGGTATAGGACTATAATTGACTAAGCAAAAAGGGACCCAGGCCACAAGGCATGGGGAACAAAGACAACTGGATGCCAATGAAAAACACTCTCATGCCCTGACTAGACAAAGACGGCATTGGGACAGGAAAAAAAAAACAGCATTAAGTCAGTAATTAAAAAAAAAAGATAATTAAAGAGGCTAAACATTTTACTACAACACATATAATACAAAGGCATCAAGTGTTACCCCACCATACACTCTTTGCAAATAAAAGTGAAATAATACCTAACAACATTTTGCTATATTTAATCCAATGCCATCCATGGTATTTCAGTTTCACAGACACCACAAACAGTTTTTTCATCATGCACCCATGACTAGTACTGGGCCTATAGATGAAAGGCCTATTCCACTAGCAGACTAGGCCACTTAGCATTAACATAGTGAATTAAATGAATATTGGAAATTTACAATACAAAACATGGAGAAGATGTAGTGAACTGTAAAACATTTTTCCTTTATAGAAAGACAATTAAAAGTAAAACTATTCCTAGGCCCCAAATGCAGGCCACCCACCACAATACATTCTAAAAATGTAATAAAGTTCAGATAAATCTTGGTTCATGCTCTCTATCAAACAAACAAGTTGTACAATACGCTTTATACAAGTGTTGTTTAACTTATTTGTGAAATCTCAAAGACATCAAAAACCTTAAATCCAATGATGCATTCAGGGACAAAAAAAATGATCCTTCCAGTTCGAAATCCAAGTGAAAAGTGACGAGGCGATGGACAAAAGCACTGGTAGGAGCCTGCTGGACAGGAACAGGAAGTTGTAGTCTCTACGGCACTTCCTGTTCATTAGAGAAGATTTTTAACTATAAATTGTACATTTTTGCTGCTTGAGCTTCGTCAGGCTGCAGCTGTGGTCGATCACGCTCACTCGCACTCACCTACGTCCCAAAAGATGCTCCAGAAGTCGCTGGCTTGGTGCTAAATCTCACTCGCGGGTAAAAAATCTTGTTTGTGCTTGAGAGTAACCGCAAGCGTCTCGCCTCACTTCATGCAAGTGTGAAATGACATCAGGCTAGCGCCAACGGGGGAAAAACCTCACTCCGTTGTGGAGTGCAAAGTCTATTGGTAACTCTATGTTTTCCGTGGAACGGGGAGTTGCCAAATTTCACAAACTCCGCCAGCGGAGAGGAGAGTTTCGATCAGGACTAGATTAAACAGCCCTACAATAGACACACACATCACCCATATTGCAACACAATAGAAGAGCTATGGGATGCACAATAGACAGAGAGACACACATACAAAGCTAACTATGCAAACAATACTTTCACAATAGGGGCATCAGGAGCACTCAGGGAAGGAGGCTGCACAGGGACACATATCAATTTGCACATGCCCCTTACACAACATTTGCACAGGGACTGGCCCTTCAGGTATCTCTGGGACAAATAACACTAGAAGCAAGTGACATGATAATCTGCACAATGTAGAGGTGCAAGTGAACAAAGCAAATACAACTCTAACTGCATGGGACATACATCTACATGAAGCAGCTGCAAGTTACACACAGTAAAATGGACACATGCACAGTCAGATGCAAACCAAGGTAAACTCAAGCAGCCACACATTAGATGAAGCTGTAATCTTTGTCAGGGGGACAAGTCTAACACCATACATATTGACATTGGACAACCAAAATGAAATACTTACCGTACCACACAGAACATAAAGATATTACACCGCAATTGTATTAACACACATATCCATACAGAAAACATCTACCTTTGTTATTGGTGACACCGGCATTTCCCACAAAGTCAGATACTGCAAAAATGAGTAAATGGATCAGCAAGCAGGATGAAACACACAACTGTAGGCAGACAACACAAATTACTCAGGAACAACATAGAGGTAGAAAAGGAAGTGCAGGACAAATGTGTACCCACAAAACAACTGTTTGGGTTTATTCATAATCAAAAGTAAATTGTCCAAAGCCATTGGTCTTCCCATATGCAACTGTCCATGCACAGATCTGTGCTCTCACTTGACTCCTTTACTATCAGGGAACCTCTACAGGAGTAGGCATCAAGTTGGGATGCAGGCACCTCAGGGATCATCCTGGGGGGGGGAGTCAGATTTGGGATGGGTGGATTTGGGAGGAATGAACTGCTTCTTAGGAGGGGTGGGCTTCTTCTTGGGGGCAGGAGTATGGGTGCTTGCAGGGAGCAGGTGATACAGGGGAGGACTTGGAGGTGGAAGGGAGGGGTTGGGAGGTAGGTGTGGGCCTCTTGGGTTTGGGGCAGGATACAGGGAAAAGGGGAAGAGCAAGTTCAAACAAAAAATCTGTCTTGGGAACATGGGGACGGTCAGCAGAATGGGGTGGGGATTTGGAGTTCGAGGGAGTGGTTGTCCTCTGTGTCAGTGTGGATGTGTTCATGTGTGAGGTATGCTTATGTTTGGGTGGTGTTTGTTGCATGTGTGAATGTGGGTGTTTGTGTGTCTTGGGGGCTGGGAGGTGGAGGTGCTGGGTGACGTCGAAGTGGTGAATGTGTGTGTGTCTGTTGGGTGGTGTCTGTGGGTATGCTCATAGTGGTGGATGTGTGTGTTGGGATGGGGCTACAGGTATGGTGGATGTAGTGGAAGTCTACGTGTCTGTTGAGGTAGTGTCTGTGGTTATGGTGTCTGTGGGTTTGGTGGATGTCTGGGTGCCTGTTGGGGTGGTGTCTGCTGGTATGGTGGGTGTGGTGGGTGTATCACTGACTGTTGTGGTGGTGCCTGTGGGCATGCTTGATGTGATGTGTGGTACAGTTGGGTTTCTGGGGGTGCCAGAGGAAGTGGTGGCTGATGTGTGTGGGCATCTGTTGAGTGCTTGTGTGCCAATGTGTTTTGAAGTGTTTGTGTTCATGTGTGCTGCTCTTGTATATTTAGGTGGGTGCTTGCAGATCGGTCTGTGTGCTTCGGATAGGTAGGGGAATGGAGAACTTGGATTGGGAAGAGGGAGGTGGAGGGGGGACAGAAGATGGGAAGTGACTGGATGCCATCAGTTTGGAGGCCAGAACCTAAAAAGATCTCTGTAGGCCAGATATTACACCTTGAATGCCTTCCAGGAATGCATTATTCTGCTGTAGTTGGATGGACAACTTTTGGATGGCATATACAATCGCTATCTGACCTACAGAGATATTCCTCAGGAGGTAATTAGTCTCCTCACCGCAGGAAGCAGGGGGAACAGGGGCTGGGTGGAGATGCCTGTGGCAAAGGAGATGCCCAACCTCTTAGGTGTCTGTACACAGCCAACTGGGTGGGATGTAACAGAGAGGGTGGCGATAGAACTGGGGGTGGAAAACAAAGATGGTACAGGGGTACAGCCTGATGGGCCCACCACCACTACGGTGTGGCCACTGGAGGAAGAATCCAATGATGACGAGGATGTAGATCTGATCTCCCCATGGCACTCACTTCACCCTCCAGGCCACTGGGTCCCTCTGTTTCAGTGGTGTCTTGACCCGAAGTCTTGTGGCCAGATGCTTCCCCACTAGTCTGTGCCCTGTTTCCTTTGCTTCCCTGGGTTGATGCTGCAAATACAGAGAGAAATAGGGTCATCACATATCTATGATCACACTTGAACAACAGTTGTGATAAGCAAATATTACCATGATGTCAAGTAGGACCCAGCAACTAACTCCAACTAAGTGGCGGATACATGTACCATTTCATATACATGCATGCCATCTGAACTGTCAACAGTTGCCCACAAGAAGATAAGGTTCTCAGGCAAATACATTTGCATGGCTGAAGTTGTGCAATTACAGTAACCACTGAACAAGTAGACCTCATCACCTTCATTGCCTTGCCTCATGGAGCAAACACACTTACCTTTTGTCATACAATAGTAGGCCAATGCCAAGGCCATTCCCACGGATCCCACACAAGGTAAGGAAGACATCTGTTTGTCACATACACAGTAACACAATACAAACTGATGCTCCCAGAACATGCCATGTCGCTGACAACTTTACAATAGCCTGGAGAAGGTGAAATGGAAATACTCATGTCACAGTGGAAACGGATCCACAATGCACACTTCACCAAGTGATATTTGTCCTAATGGAGTCAAGGAGGTAGTACCAATGTTGCTCAGATACGCCACACATTTGACATGGAAATCTACACTGAAGACAAAGGCCCTCATTATGACCCTGGCGGTGGGTGATTAAGTTGCGGTAATACCGCTAACAGGCTGGCGGTAAGTACCATGGTGGTGATATCTACCATAGACAGCCAATGGTGCACACCAACCGACAGGGCGGAAACAACACCTACCACAGTGGTAGCCGCCAACAGCCAGGCGGAAGACAAAGGCCCTCATTCTGACCCTGGTGGTAGAGAACCGCCAGGGCCAACGGGGGCGGGAGCACCGCCGACAGGCCGGCGGTGCTCCCTTGGGCATTCTGACCGCGGCGCTTTGGCCGCGGTCAGAAAGGGAAAACCGGCGGTCTCCCGCCGGTTTTCCACTGCCCCTAAGAATCCTCCAAGGCGGCGCAGCTCGCTGCGCCGCCGAGGGGATTCTGACAATCCTTACCGCCATCCTGTTCCTGGCGGCTCGCCCACCAGGAACAGGATGGCGGTAAGGATTGTCGTGAGGCCCCTGGGGGCCCCTGCAGTGCCCATGCCAATGGCATGGGCACTGCAGGGGCCCCCGTAAGAGGGCCCCGCTAGTATTTCACTGTCTGCGTAGCAGACAGTGAAATACGCGACGGGTGCAGTAGCACCCGTCGCACCTTCCCACACCGCCGGCTCGATTACGAGCCGGCTTCATGGTGGGAAGGTCGTTTTCCCCTGGGCTGGCGGGCGGCCTTTTGGTGGCCGCCCGCCAGTCCAGGGGAAAACTTGGAATACCCTCCGCGGTCTCTGGACCGCGGAGCGGTACTTTGGAGGGGGGAAGTCTGGCGGGCGGCCTCTGCCGCCCGCCAGACTCAGAATGAGGGCCAAAGTGCCACCCACCATATTTTGACCCTGCAAACCACCATCTTTTCTGGGGCAGTACAAACACCAACAAAACACTGGTGGAAACAGAGCTCAGAAGTGAAAGGACTCACCATTGGAAACACAAATCCCTTGTGGTGCTGGCTCCTTCCCCTTCAGTGTCATAGGTCTTGTATCCTTCCTCCATGAGTAGGTGGTGCTACCACTGTCCCCATCGACTGTTTGGCTGAGGTGCGGGCTGTCCTTGGTACCCTGCCCATATGTCCAGGACTGGGGCGAGAGGGGTAGGGAGGAGTAGGGAGGAGGTCAAGTTGGGGAAGGAAAAGCTTTTTAGGGTGGTTGGGGTTGGAGGAGGGAGGAGTAATGGGAGTGGAGGATAAGGGAGTAATTGTTGGTGGTGTATGTCTGCTGGATTTGGGTGCAGGTGCATGAGCTGTATGCTGATGTGAGGTGGATAGCTGTTGGGTGTCTGAGTGCTTGCTTTTGTGTCTTTTAGGAGGGGGGACTGACACGGTGGGAGAGGACACAGGGGACGCATGCATGGATGTTGTGGAGGTGTCTGCCAGTGAGGTGTACGTTCTGCTTGGTGTGGTGATGCTGGTAGTGGCTGTTGGTGTAGTGCATGCAAGTGTGAGTGTAGACGAAACTGGGAGGGGGGTGGAGGAGGAGGGAAAGACAATGGAGGCTGTGGATGTTGTCGTGTCTGCGATGGTATGGTGTTTGTGTGAGTGCCTGTGGGATGTAGTGTGGTGCTTGTGTTTGCCTGTGCCACTCTTGGGTGTCGCCTTGTGTGAATGCTCATCTGTTTGTGTGCTTGGGTTGGGTTGGGGTTGAGGAGAATGGGACTGGGAAGTGGGAGTTGGAGGGGGTTGGTAAAAAACAGGGACAACGCCTGCCATCAGAGAGGATCTCTGTTGGGCCGCCAATCCACCATGAATGCCCTCCAGGAATGCACTACATTGCTGCATCTGGGATGCCAACCCCTGGATGGCATCAAAATGGTTGAGTGCCCTACAGATGGATCTCAGTAGGGCAATAGCCTCCTCACTCAGGGCAGCAGGGCTCACTGGGGCAGGGCCCGAGGTGCCTGGGGAGAAGTAGATGCCCACCCTTCTGGGTGAGCGGGCACAAACAACTCACAGAGGGGCTACTGGGAGGGCAGTGCTGGTATGGGGAGTGGTGGCTGTACCTGGAGCTGGGGTGGTCACAGAGGTATCCACCACTACCAGGGAGCTCCCATCGGAGGAGGTATCAGAGTCTGTGTTGTCCCCTTCAATCTCCCTCGTTGTGGTCCTCTCGCTCTCTGTCCCACTGGTTTCTTCGGTGTCGGTGGACTCTGCCTCCAAAGTCCTGTGGGATGCAGCTCACTCTGTCCCTGGTGCCTCTGCTCCTCCACCAGATGATGCTGATGCACACAAGGACAGGATGACAAAACAAGAAAGGGGGAGAGAGAGAAAAGATACAATGGGTCAATGATTGCACCAACACCACCGTTGGCGTACACAGCACCCTCGCACACAAGAAACAGACCTCAGCACTATGTATTGCACTACCAGTGAAATGGCTGGTCACCAGGGCATGAGGAGGAGCACACACTGCCAACTGCAGCACACTTAGGACCCACACAGCCCTGCCTATAAGTGAATACTAACAAGCTAGGTTACCTGTACTTGCCGTGCAACCATGACCCTTCAGAGGACCTACGCTGCGATGTCTGGCCTGGCCTTAGGGGCACTCACTAACACACAACCACCACTCGGATACCACCCCACCAGCCATACATTGTTTTTATACCCACTGTACTCACCCCCTTGTGGATGCTGTGATGCCCTCAAGTGCCCATCAAGCTCAGGGTACGCCACTCCCAGTATGCGGGCCATCAGGGGGTCAGGGTTCGACGGACACCCCTTCCTCGTTGGGAGGCCATCCCCAGCTGGGCCTCTGCGGTCTTCCGTGCCCAGCGTTTCAGGTACTCCCACCGTTTGCGGCAGTGGGTGCTCCGTCTGCCATAGACCCACAGAGTCCCCACCTCCTTGGCAATTGGCACCCCACAACCCCTTCTTTTAATGGACACTGACCTGTAGAGGTAATACATACAGGAGAACTCCATCAAACAAACAGTCAAGCCTGTGACACACATGGCCCACCATACCCAATCCCATCACCATTGCAAAACACATAGGCCAGCTTACAACATGTACATCGCAAAGAGAAAATCCCCCCACCCCTCACCTACCCTTACACAATGCCTTCACACCCATCTCCATGCATTCATGCCACATGCATCTTGCCCACAGTGTACTCACCTGTTGGTCTGGAGGCCCATACAACAGTCCGTACTGGGGTAAGACCCCATCCACCAGTCATTCCAACTCCTCAGAAGTGTAGGCTGGGGCCCTTTCCCCAGTCACACAGGCTATGGTAGGTTCCAGACACAGGTCACAGCAGCAAACGCAGTGTAGGTCTTCTTCTGTGGAAGGTCAGGAAACAAGGGATGATTGAGAAATAAAATGGTTGTCACATCCGCAGCAGTGTATATCACCCCTGGTGGACTTAGCTACACTGGAGGACAGGCACATAATACTCACCTAGAGACTGGACAGGGCCACAATCACAGAGCTGTGTGCCCAGTTGGAGCCTGACCTGATATCAGCTATCCGTCATCCCACTGGGATCCCCCCTCTTGTGCAAGTTCTATCAGTGCTCCATTTCCTGGCAACTGGTTCTTTCCAAGTGACAGTGGGCTTGGCAGCAGGAAAGTCACAGCCAATGTTCCCAATAGGGCTGGCAAGAGTCTTGTCCGCCCCGGTAAAATACATGTGCAGCTACATTGCTTTCCCCCAGGTGGAAGATTTGGCCACTGTGAAGGCCGTATTTTATGCACTGGGACATATCCCCAATATATTTGGGGTGATTGACGGTATACATATTGCATCCCTTCCCTCCCCAGCAGAATGAACAGGTGTACAGGTATTGTGCGAGTTTCCACTCCATGGATGTGCAGATGGTGTGCCTGGTGGACCAGTAAATCTCCCACAGAAATGCTAAGTATCATGGGTCGGTGCATGATGCCTTTGTTCTGAGGAATAGCAGTATCCCAAATGTGATGGCCCAACTACAGAGGCACAGGGTGTGGCTTGTAGGTGAGCCTTGGTCCCCACCCAGTGTATGTTGGTGTATGCCTATGCTGTTGGCCAAATAGGATAGTGTGTGGCTAAATGTTGTCCCTCAATATTTGCAGGTGACTCTGGTTACCCAAACCTATTGTGGCAGCTGACCCCTGTGAGGAATGCCAGGACAAGGGCAGAAGAACATTATAATGAGGCACATGGGTGAACCAGAACTATAATTGAGAGAACCTTCAGCTTCCTGAAGGCTGGGTTTAGGTGTCTCCATCTGACAGGTGGATCCCTGTGCTACTTACCTGAGAAGGTCTGCCAGATACTAGTGGCATGATGCATGTTGCACAACCTAGCCCTCAGACACCATGTACCTTTTCTACAGGAGGAGGAGACTGGAGATGCCCCGTGGCAGCAGTGGACCCTGATGACGGTGAGGATGAGGAGGCAGAGGATGAGGATGTGAACAACAGAACATTAGTGATACTTCAGTACTTACAATGATACACAGGTGAGACAGTGAAACTTCACATCTCTATGACTATTGTTGTTTTCTGTGTGGCATTGGCATGTTGGCATTACCCACTTGTTTCCTCTACTTAATGTCACCTATGGATTGTCATTTTATGGATATTGGTGATGTGACAACAATGTCCTGATGTGATAACAACAGCCAGCAAAAGGTCATTAATTCTATGCTCTCAGTATGTACAGTTCATTTGCAATGGATGTAGCTGTTTAAATCAATACAAATTTGCAATACATGAAATGCTAGTAGTCAAGGTTTGTCCAAGGGTGTTTATTGTAGTACTAAGATATTGAGGGGAAAGTGCAATGGAATGGGGTGATGATGGGGCAACGTCCAGGGTATTGTTCCAGTCTGTTTGTAGCACAGGTGCAGTGTCCAAGGGGGACATAGGAAGGGGAGCAATTGCAGTTCAAGATGGACAAGGTGACTGAGTGGGACACAAGGGGGACCATCAGGAGAGTCTCATTTTCTGGCAGTGGTCTTGGCAAGTGTCTCTGGCTTCTGTCTGGGTCACAGGGAACGTTTGCGGGGTGGTTCACCTTCTGCAGGGGGAAGGGTGCTGGTGGCCTGTGGGTCCTGTAGTGGGGCCTCCTGGCCACTAGCGGAAGTGGAGGGCTGTTCATTTGACTGGCTAGTGGTAGGGGCCCACTGGTGTGCTGTTGCCTCGCTCATGATGTTGGCCATGTCTGACAGCACCCCTGCTATGGAGATCAGGGTGTTGTTAATGGCCTGCAAGTCCTTCCTGATCCCCTGATACTGTGCCTCCTGCCGCCACCTGCTCTCCTGTATGTTGTCAAGGATCTGGCCCATTGTGTCCTGGGAATTTTGGAAGGCTCCTAGGATCTCTGAGAGTGCCTCCTGGAGAGTTGGTTTACTGCTCCTGTCCTCGCCCTGGTACACAGCAGTCCTCCCAGTGTCCCTGTTGGTCTGTGCCTCTGTCCCCTTAACGGTGTGCCCACTGCCACTGACCCCAGGTCCCTGATTGTCTTGTGGGCGAGGTGTAGCCTGGGGTCCCTGTACAGATGGGCACACTGCTATTGACGTGTCCTGGGGACAGAGGTGTGGTACGCTGGGTGGGTGCTGTGGTGTTGGTTCCTGATGTGGGAGGCTCTGTGGTGGTCTGTGAGTGGGTTCTGGTGACAGACTATCCAGTGGTCCCTGATGGGCCAGGTAGGTCCTCCACATCCTGAAGTCCAGAGTTACTGTCATCACTGGGGGCCTCTTCTGTTGGGGAACTTGTAGGAGGCAGGCCTGGCTTATAGTGGGTACCTGATGGTACTTACACCTTGTGCCAGGTCCAGTTATCCCTTATTAGTAGATTAGTAGTGTTCTAGCAGCTTAGGCTGATAGAGGTAGCTATGGCAGAGCAGCTTAGGCTGAACTAGGAGACATGCAAAGGTTCTACTATACCACTTATATCATATAGCACTATATCAAAAGAATCACAATACTCAGAGTTACTAAAAATAAAGGTACTTTATTTTAGTGACAATGTGCCAAAAAATATCTCAGAGGATATACTCCCTTAGGAGGTAAGTAAAATACACAAAATATACACACAAACCAAAATCAGGTAAGTAAACAGTTGGAAAAGTAGTGCAAACACTGTAGAATACAATAGGATGCAATAGGCCTAGAGGCAACACAAACCATATACTAAGAAAGTGGAATGCAAACTACTTAGGGACCCCAGGCCTAGTGTAGTGTGTAGAGGGTCGCTGGGACTGTAAGAAAACACTAAAGGTGTCCAAGATACCCCACCCCAAGACCCTGAAAAGTAGGAGTAAAGTTAACCTACTTCCCTAGAAACACACTAAAGTCGTGATGGGAGATTCTGCAAAGACCACAACAGACTGCAAAGCACTGAAGACGGATTCCTGGACCTGAGGACCTGTAAAGGAAGGGGACCAAGTCCAAGAGTCATGAAAGTGTCCAGGGGGGGCAGGAGCCCACTAAACCCTGGTTGAAGGTGCAAAATAGCTGCCTCTGGGTGGAAGAAGCTGCAGATTCTGCAACAACAGAAGATGCCAGGAACTTATCCTATCCACAGAAGGTGTCCCACGGCGTGTTGGAGGATGCAGAGTTGTTTTCACGCAGAAAGACAGCAAACAAGCCTTGCTAGCTGCAAAGGTCACGCTTAAACAAAATGGGTGCTGCCTGGGCCAGGAAGGACCAGAAGGTCGCCCCTTGGAGAAGACAGAGGAGGAGCTCAACAACACAGAGAGCCCATGCACAAACAGGCAGCACCCACAGAAGCACTTGAACAGGGGTTCAAGAAAACTGAGCACTGTAGTTGTCTCAACACTACAAAGGAGAGTCCCACGAAGCCGGTGGCTCAGCGAGTTGAGCAATGCTGGATGGAGTGCTGGGGACCTGGGCTATGCTGTGCATGAAGGATTCTTTGCAAAAGTGCTGTCTGGCGTGGGGAGGCAAGGACTTACCTCACCAAATTTGGACAGATGGACCACTGGACTGTCGGGCTCCCTTGGATCCAGCTCCTGTGTTCCAGGGACCATGCTCATCAAGATGAGAAGGGACCCAGAGGACCGGTGAAGCAGACAGAAGTTTGGTGCCTGCGTTAGCAGGGGGAAGATTCTGTCGACCCACGGGAGATTTCTTCTTGGCTTCTAGTGCAGGGTGAAGGCAGACAGCCCCCAGAGCATGCACCACCAGGAAACAGTTGAGAAACCCAGCAGGATTAGGTGCTACAATGTTGCTGGTATTCTTCTTGCTACTTTGTTGTGGTTTTGCAGGCGTCCTGGAGCAGTCAGCGGTCGATCCTTGGCAGAAGTCGAAGAGGGAGATGCAGAGGAACTCTGGTGAGCTCTTGCATTCGTTATCTGATTAGAAACCCACGGGAGAGACCCTAAATAGCCCTCAGGAGGAGGATTGGCCCTCCAGCCAGGTAAGCACCTCTCAGGAGGGGTCTCTGACATCACTTGCTGGCACTGGCCACTCAGAGGCCTCCATTGTGCCCTCACACCTCTGCATTCAAGATGGCAGAGGTCTGGGACACACTCGAGGAGCTCTGGGCACCACCCCTGGGGTGGTGTTGGACAGGGGAGTGGTCACGCCCCCTTCCTTTGTCCAGTTTTGCACCAGAGCAGGGGCTGGGGGATCGCTGAACCGGTGTAGACTGATTTATGCAAGGAGGGCACCACCTTTGACCTTCAAAGCATTCCCAGAGGTCAGGAGAGGCTACTCCTCTCAGGCCCTTAACACCTATTTTCAAAGTGAGAGGGGGTAACACCCTCTCTCAGAGGAAATCCTTTGTTCTGCCTTCCTGGGACTGAGCTGCCCAGACCCCAGGAGGGCAGAAGCCTGTCTGTGGGTTGGCAGAAGCGGTAGCTGCAGTGAAAACCCCTGAGAGCTAGTTTGGCAGTACCCGGGGTGCATGCTGGAGCCCCGGGGATGCATGGGATTGGCACCCCAATACCAGATTTGGCATGGGGCAACAATACCATGATCTTAGATATGTTACATGGCCATATTCGGAGTTACCATTGTGAAGCTACATGTAGGTATTGACCTATATGTAGTGCACACGTGTAATGGTGTGCCCGCACTCACAAAGTCTGGGGAAATTGCCCTGAACTATGTGGGGGCACCTTGGCTAGTGCCAGGGTGCCCTCACACTTAGTAACTTTGCATCTAACCTTCACTAAGTGAGGGTTAGACATATTGGTGACTTATAAGTTACTTAAGTGCAGTGTAAAATGGCTGTGAAATAACGTGGACATTATTTCACTCAGGCTGCAGTGGCAGTCCTGTGTAAGAATTGTCTGAGCTCCCTATGGGTGGCAAAAGAAATGCTGCAGCCCATAGGGATCTCCTGGAACCCCAATACCCTGGGTACCTAGGTACCAAATACTAGGGAATTATAAGGGTGTTCCATTGTGCCAATCAGAATTGGTAAAAATGGTCACTAGCCTGCAGTGACAATTTTTAAAGCAGAGAGAGCATAAGCACTGAGGTTCTGGTTAGCAGAGCCTCAGTGACACAGTTAGGCACCACACAGGGAACACATTCAGGCCACGAACTCTGAGCACTGTGGTCCTGGCTAGCAGGATCCCAGTGAGACAGGCAAAAACAAACTGACACACAAGTAAAATGGGGGTAACATGCCAGGCAAGATGGTACTTTCTTACACACTGACATTGGCTGGGGTACCTGTGGGGATGTAAATGATGTATTATGCTTCAAGTGTATGACATTTGTACTTCTGTAGCTTCTCCTCTATGGCTGGTGTTACCCTGCCAGTTTTTGCTTGTGTATGGTGATGGATTGTGGGATTGTTAGTTTCCCTATGCTGTGCATGCTTCAGTGATGGGTGTCCATGCAGGATGGGAGGGGTGTCCATGCATTGGTATTGCATGCAGGGCTTGGCATTGTGGTTAGTCATATGTGTAGGTGCAGTGTGGGGGATGGAGTGGAGTGATCGGAGTGAGGGTGAGGGGGTGTAATGGCATGTAGGCATGGAGGGTGATGATTAGCAACTCCAGTGAGTCCCTCAGGATGCAGTATTGCCAGTACCTGCTCCTCCCATGCTGTGATCTGTGGGGGAGAAGGTGGGGTTCCATCTCCTGTCCTCTGTATGCCACGCTGCTGTCTTACTGCTTGGGAATGTACCTTCCCCCATATGTCGTTCCACCTCTTCCTGATGTTGTCGCTTGTTCTTGGGTGCTGTCCCACGGCGTTGACCCCGTCCATGATTCTCCACTATACCTCCATCTTCCCTGCAATGGATATCTGCTGTACCTGTGCTCCAAACAGCTGTGGCTCTACCCTGACAATTTCCTCCACCATGACCCTTAACTCCTCCTCAGTGAATGTGTGTTTGTGAGGGTGTGTTTGGTAAAGTGGTGGGCTGTGTGATGTGGAGTGCATGAGGGGTGTATGGGTGTAAGTGGTGTGTGTGTCTAGTTGTCTCTGTGCTCTTCTTCTCTGTCTCCTGGTGGCAAATGTTGTTTGTAAGGGGTTGTGGGTACTGTGGGTGTGTGTTTTATAGTGGTGTGGGTGTGTGGGTATAGTGGGGGTCATTCTGACCCCGGCGGTAATTACCGCCATGGCGGAGGTTGGCGGTAGCACCGCCAACAGGCTGGCGGTGCTCCGCCGGGCATTCTGACCGCGGCGGTACAGCCGCGGCCAGAAGCGGAAAGCCGGCGGTGTACCGCCGACTTTCCGCTGCCCGTCAGAATCCTCCATGGCGGCGGAGCGCGCTCCGCCGCCATGGGGATTCTGACACCCCCTACCGCCATCCCGTTCCTGGCGGTTCTCCCGCCAGGAACAGGATGGCGGTAGGGGGTGCCGCGGGGCCCCTAGGGGCCCCTGCCGTGCCCATGCCACTGGCATGGGCACGGCAGGGGCCCCCGTAAGAGGGCCCCACAAAGTATTTCAGTGTCTGCCTAGCAGACACTGAAATACGCGACAGGTGCAACTGCACCCGTCGCACCTTCCCACTCCGCCGGCTCAATTCTGAGCCGGCATCCTAGTGGGAAGGTTGATTTGCCCTGGGCTGGCGGGCGGTCTTTTGGCGGCCGCCCGCCAGCCCAGGGCAAATCACCGCCGCGGTCTTTTGACCGCGGTGCGGTGTTCTGACGGCGGGACCTTGGCGGACGGCGGGTGTCAGGTGCGTGTTTTTAGTATTAGCCAGTGTAGTGTTGTTGTGTCCGTGGGTGTCCATTCTGAGCGCAACAGTATGTACAGCCAATGGTTTACCGCCGTTGAATGTCCGCTGTGGTGATTCATGAGTCATAATGTGGAGGGCGTTGTTTTGTTGGCGTAACCGTATGGGTTTTGGGGCCGCCACTTTTTTTACTGACCTTTGGTCTGGCGGAATTGTGTATGTGGCTGTATTCTGTCGGCTTGGTGTAAGTGTTCATAATATGGTGAACAGATATCCATCAGCGTGGCGGTAAGTTGGCAGCCGTCAGCGTGGCGGTAAGTGGGATTTACCGCCAATGTCATAATGAGGGCCAAAATGTGCAAAATGTCAGGGAGATATTTCACTAAACTCCGCAATGCAATTAATCAGCAAGTCCCATGGAAATCACCACTAATATCTGGCACCCCTTACAATGACATATTCTTAGTGCATAAATGGATGCCAATAGTCATTTGGATGTTGGAGAGACCCAGAAACTTGGAAGCACATGTAGAAGGCCCTCAACATGTTGTCCAATTGGAAGCTACATTATTGTCTTCATTTTTGTCATGCAAACCCAGATGTCTGCGGATGAATGCTTGTACCCAATCACATGTGTTTCCAACATTACTGCAAGTCACTCCATGATACATGACAACAGTCAGGTTAGAAACCTTCCCCGTTTCACATGTGTAAAGCACTTTGCTACGTGATTCTACATCAGTGGTATGGAAATGCACATTGTGGTAAAAACCTCTAGATCTACCTGTCATGTCCCTCATTGCTACTGCAGATGTACATGCCAAATGACATGCTATGATCGGTGAGGGTATATGTCAGCCAATAATCAATGGTGAAACACTGCTGTCTGTGGCACAACATGAAATGTACCACTGTTGTAAATGCCCTATACCACACACAGGTTGGCATGCATATATATATTTGAGGGAATACAGAAACCATACCCTCAACACAGGTAGACCAAGCATGAAACAGCAGCTTACATATGTGTTTCTAAAGAGAAAGGGACACATTCTGGCATGTAGACATAAGGAATGTTGGCAACAGTGATGTCCCTTAAATCATCTCAATGGACATACCCCACTTACAAGAGGAAAGAATTGATCTATAGCTGCATCCCAAAAACATGTATGCACTGTCACATGTATGATGCCTATCTTCACATTACAGACAGTAGTGAGAGACTAGCACCTGCCATACGCTAAAGACAAGTAGCCTATGGGTGGCAGAGGCCAATATACTCCTTTCACCAGACACATGACTGATGACAGTGATTCATCACTACCTTTATTTTGGCCTGTAACACTGAGGAATTGTAGTCTGTTTTCCCTGGAGAGCAAATTGTTAGTAGATTGTATATAGTTGTGTCCTATGTCCCTGAGCCAATAGGCAAGGCACATCAGAATGGATCACATGACATTTCTACTCAAGCAATCACTCATCTAATCTGTTACACGTGGCTCATCCCTACTTGTCAGGGGTACTTTCAGATCCTATTTACTTGGCAATGTGACGGACAGGAATATGCCCTGTACTCACCATCTTGTGGCTCCTGCGTTGTCCTCAAATACCCCTCAAGGACTGGGTAGGCCACCACCAGAATGAGGGTCATTAAGGGGGTTATGGTTCGACAGGCACCCTGACCATGTTGGGAGGACATCCTCAGCTGGATCTCAGAGATCTGTGCCCAGCATCTGAGGCCCTCTAACCTCTTCATAAAGTGGGTGCTTCTCCGGGTCTGCACTTTCTTGGTGATAGCTCTCTACAGCTCCTTCTTATGATGGGCATTGACCTGCATGGATGCAAAAGAGAAATCAAGAGATTGCAATTACAAGTTTTGTCACAAATGGTTGAGTCACATACATGTCAGAAACACCAAGCTAGAACTTTTCAATTTGTTAACACACCACAAGTGTCAAACACACAAGCCAATAATTACAGGGACATGACCACAAACATATATATTTGAATCTGCAGACTAACCCACTATCCTGCTCATGGCCTACAATGACTAAGCAAGCTTACTGACATCAGGTAGCCCCTGTTCCAACAACTTGTACTGTGATGTGAGCCATAATGAAACCCGACACACATATGTGGCTTTGGAAGGGTAAACTCCTTAGGCCTGAATAGAACAACACATTCACAATCTGTGAGATTGACTCACTGCATACAGTCCCTGCAGGCAACTGCCATGGTAGAACCTTCACCATTACACTTGAGTAACAATCAAGGGGCTGACATGGTTGTTACAGAAAGTATACATGTGTGGACATGTGGAATAACAAATGCAGACTCATGCAACTTCATGGGGTCTTTTCTGCAGTATGTACCTGTACCACAAAACGGTCCTTTGGACATATGTGTCTATCCTATAGGATGACATCCAACATATAAAGACATACATTGTACAGTTTCTGCTATGTGACCAAGCTACTGAGTTACATATCATGGTCATCATGGCCTCCCATGAATCAACACACTGTCTGCACTGTGGGGCTGTCAATTATGCAATAAGCCAGTAGAGGACAAATATGACCTGTATGAAGATGACAACAGAGCTGTGGGAGTAGGGGACCTGTCATGAGTCAAAGACACACATTGACAATGATGCAAAATGCACATGTGGACTAGTTTAATGATTTACCTCTGTACCCATTCCTAATCTAGTCAAAGGAATGAGGCATTCAGGGCAGGTTTTGCCACTAGAGCATCATATTGGCCACATGCCAGGATCTACTGGAGTACAGAGAGTGGGCACAATGCCAATGTTATATAGCCACAGTGACCCTTCCACAGCCTGGACTAGGTCCCATACTGAGAGATACATTTTTACAGCACCTGGTCTTTGCAGGCTGAGCAGACATACCCTACATGACACTCCATTCCCATCACTTCCATGCATGACAGTACATCATGTGGCCATCAGCAATTTGGCATGTGGTGTGTGTGTGGCAACCTGAACGGCCCAGTGAGTCATGATATGCCTTTCACACAATTGTTTAGCAAGGCCAGATATGGTTTGAAAGATCTGTGATACTATACAGTTTGCTCAATCATTAAATTTATAAAGCGCACTACGTACCTGTGAGGGTTTCAAGGCGCTTGGGGAAGGGGAGGGGTGCTGTTACTGATCGAAGGTTTTGAGGAGTCTTCTGAATGTGAGTAGGTCTTGGGTCTGGCGTAGGTCGGAAGGGAGGGAGTTCCAGGTCTTGGCAGCGAGGTAGGAGAAGGATCTGCCATCGGAGGTCTTTCGCGGGATGCGGGGGACGGCGGCCAGGGCGAGGTTCGTGGAGCCAGTTGGGCTGCTGTTCAGATAGGCAGGTCCGGTGTTGTGGAGGGACTTGTGTGCGTGGGTGAGTAGTTTAAAAGTGATCCTCTTGTCTACGGGGAGCCAGTGAAGGTCTCTCAGGTGGTGGGAGATGTGGTTGTGGCGGGGTACGTTGAGGATCAGTCGGGCGGAGGCATTTTGGATGCGCTGGAGGCGTCATAGGTGTTTGGCAGGGATGCCTGTGTAGAGTGCGTTGCCGTAGTCTAGCTTGCGGCAGACGAGGGCCTGTGTCACAGTTCTTGTTTCAGTCGGGATCCACTTGTAGATCCTTCGGAGCATGCTGAGGGTGTTGTAGTAGGAGGAGGAGACTGCGTTGAACTGTTTGGACATGGAGAGGGAGGAGTCAAGGATGAATCCTAGATTTCGTGCATGGTTGGTGGGAGTTAGAGGGGTTCCCAGTGTGGTCAGCCACCATGAGTTGTCCCAGGCTGAGCGGGTGGGTCCGAGGATGAGGACCTCCGTCTTGTCCGAATTCAGCTTCAGCCGGCTGTTCCTCATCCATTCGGCGATGGCCTTCATGCCCTCGTGGAGGCTGGTTTTGGCGGTGTGCGGGTCTTTGGTGAGGGAGAGGATGAGCTGTGTGTCATCGGCGTAGGAGGTGATGTTGAGGTCGTATTGGTGGGCCGTTTGCGCGAGAGGGGCCATGTAGATATTGAACAGTGTAGGGCTGAGGGAGGAACCCTGGGGAACGCCGTAGATGATGTCGGTGGCTTTGGATAGGAAGGGTGGGAGGCGTACACTTTGGGTTCGGCCATGAAGGAAGGAAGCAATCCAGTCGAGGGCTTTGTCTTGTATTCCGGCTTTGAAGAGGCGGGCTATCAGGGTGTGTGGCAGACTGTGTTGAATGCAGCAGATAGGTCCAGGAGGATGAGGGCTGATGTTTCTCCGTTGTCCAGTTGGCATCTGATGTCGTCTGTGGCGGCTAGAAGGGCGGTCTCTGTGCTGTGGTTCCATCTGAACCCTGACTGGGAGGGGTCCAGGATGTTGTTGTCTTCGAGGTGGCGGGTCAGTTGCGTGTTGGCGATTTTTTCGATGACCTTCGCCGGGAAAGGGAGCAGGGAGATGGGACGGAAGTTCTTGAGATCTTGAGTGTTAGCTTTGGGCTTCTTCAGGAAGGTGTGGAATTTGGCATCCTTCAGATTTCCGGGAAAGTTGCAGTTTCGAAGGAGATATTGATGACCTTCCGTAGTTGGGGGGCGATGATTGCGTTGGCTTTGTTGTACACGTGGTGTGGGCATGGGTCTGACGGTGATCCTGAGTGGATGGAGTTCATGATCTTGAGTGTCTCTGTGTCATTGGCGTTTGTCCATGAGGTTAGGTGGTTGGTGTGGGTGGGGCTTGCGGGGATGGGGTCTGGCGTGGTTGTGGTAGAGAAGCTGTTGTGGATGTCGGTGATTTTCTGGAGGAAGTAGGTGGATAGAGAGTCGCAGAGTTCTTGGGATGGGTGGATGTCGTTGACGTTGGTGCTGGGATTGGAGAGTTCTTTCACGATGTTGAAGAGCTCTTTGCTGTCATGTGCGTTGTTATCCAGGCGGTCAGTGAAGGAGGATCTCTTGGTTATTCTGATGAGTTGGTGGTGTCTGCGGGAGGCGTCCTTGAGGGCTGTGTGGTTGTTGTGGGTGCGTTCGTTGAGCCATTTTTTGCTTTTTTAGTTTCCGGCAGTCGCGTTTGGAGGCTTGGAGCTCGTCGGTGAACCAGGTGTTTTTTTTGCAGGCTTGGTTGTTGGGTGGGTTCTTGAGAGGTGCAAGGGAGTTGGCACAATTGGTGATCCACTGTTTGAGGTTGAGGACGGCGGTGTCTGGGTCGGTGGGGATGGCGGGTGGGTTTTGGTTGAAGGTGTTGGTTAGTAGCTCTTTGGTGACTTTGCTCCAGCAGCGCCAAGGTGTTTTTTGGGGGCGGTGGTGCTTGGTTTGTTTCTTGAAGGTGAAATGGATGCAGTGGTGGTCGGTCCAGTAGAGATCGGTGGTGTGGTTGAAGGTGACGTGGGTGCTTGTGGTGAAGATGGGATCAAGCGTGTGTCCTGCGGTGTGGGTGGGTGAGGTGATGATTTGTCGGAGTCCGAGGTTGGCGAGGTTGTCTTTCAGCGTGGTGGAGTTGAGGTCGTTGTAGTTCTCTAGGTGGTAGTTGCGGTCTCCGAGGAGGATGTAGTCCATTGAGGGGAGTGCGTGGGTGCTGGCGAGTTCGGCAATGGTGTCGTTGAAGTGTGCTCGTGGGCCCGGGGGTCTGCATATGAGAGTTCCTCTGAGGGTGGTGTTGGGGTCGGTGTGGATCTGGAAGTGTAGGTGCTCGGTGATCTTGAGGGTGTTGTCCGTGTAGGTGGGGACTTTGAGGGTGGATTTATGGGCAATCGCTATTCCTCCTCCGATGCCATTGGTGCGGTCTCTTCGGGTGATCTTGTAGCCGTCCGGGATGGGTATGGTGATGTCGGGTGCCGAGGAATCGTTCCACCAGGTTTCGGTCAGGAAGGCTATGTCTGGGGCGATGGTGCGGCGATGGTGTCGAGCAGGTCCCAGAGTGCGATGGCATGCTTGAGAGTGGAGTGGGTGTTGAGGAGTATGCAGTGGAGGTGGTTGGATCCGGCTCTGGGGGGTTTCGTTGTTTTGTCGCAGGTGAATTTGCAGGTGTGGCAGGAGAAGGGACCAAAGGTGTTCCTTGGAGAGGACTGGAAGTCAGTGTTGTGGCCAGGGTTGATGGCGTTGAGGTCGCTGGTCGTATAGCGGCGTCTGGAGGTGCGGTGGTCCCGAGGACCAAGGGGGTGGCACTGGGCGCGGTCCAAGGGACAAAATACAAGCACAAAGAGCGGAGCGAAACAGATGGACACAGCGCAAAAAACAGAGCACAAAAAAACAAAAAATAAGCAATGCAGAAGTCTAGCGAAGCTTACCTGAAGCCCACTAGACACCAGGGATGAGGCGCAGGTGGGTGCCTGCGGGTGGAGGAGGGCCTCGAACACGTGAACAGCAGCGAGAGTCAGGGACACGGAGGCAGCAAGGTGGTGCTGCGATCGTGGGGGAGCGAGCTCCTTGACTCATACAAGATGCATACACAGCTCATGCTGTTATGCACATACATGTTGTCCAATATTTACAGCAATCACGAGGAAAGCGATTTAATTGGATGGCAGTAATGTCTCCTTACCTAGTTATGTGCCTCCAACACATGGATGATCTAGGACCCCAAAAACCTCACAAATAACAATGCACCTGAACTTAATATATGATACTGGCTACCAATACCTGTACATTGTACATCCCATTGATGCCACACATACTGCAACAACACAACAGGCACACAAAAAGGTCAACTGGCACACAGGGCACATTGTAGTCTGTGAGGAGGAAAAGGATGGTGAAGTGCAGAGAACATTGTGCACATGAGGTACTTACCTGCTCCTCTGGTGAGCCATAGAGCTGTTCATACAGGGGTAGGATCTCACTGACAAGCCTCTCCAGCGCCTCTGGAGAGATGGCAGGAGCCCTAACATCTGCTGGGCATGGCAAGATTGCCCCCAGAGGCGGCACACAGCAGCTCAGTTTGTGAAAGTGTTGCTGGTAGCAGCGTCAGGAGTCAAGTGAGTAAATCTGTAGAACATGGTAGTCACGTCCACCACATATGTGGTTGTCACCACCAGCGGACACAGCTATTTGTCCGCGACTGCCACTGGCAACAACATTAGTTTATGGCTGTGTCCACCGTGTTTGCAACAATCTACCGCCATGACAACTTTTGCCAGCGGTCATGGTCGGTTCCTAATATCCAGTAGAACAGGCCAGGCATCTGCCATTTTGATGGCCTGAAATGTCATACTGGGCTTTATAAACTGTGTTACACCTACAAAACATGTATTTTACCTTGCACACATCCTTATCCTGTCTTGTCATCTAGGTCCTTCTACTCAACCACCATTGTAGGATGTTGCAGGGCACAGATGGCATTTAACAGGGGTCTCAGTCCACCACCGCGGACGGTCTTTTTGGTGGTCGGAATGAACAGTCACATTTTAAAGGCAATTGTGTTGCACATCTTTGATTTTGGTCCAAATCCATGTTGTTGACACGTTTTGAAAACCATGGGGGTCACATGTGACCCTTGTGTAACTAACAGGTTTGATGTGTACTGGGTGCCATATCTATTCAGCTAGAAATGCTTTGTCACATGATATCATTGACATGCATCATGTATGTTGTTGTGGACACACTGACTAATGTAAGAAAGAATGTCTTGCCACACATACATACCCTGGGAGAGGGAGGATGTGACAACCTCCTATCTAACATCCACTGCCAGACCTTTAGACCATGGAGAAATGGCACATAATCATGTGCAACCACCTGGATAGACAAACAATAGTGGACTTATGTCGTCAGTTGGAGCTAGATCTGATGCCAGCTATTAGTTGTCCAACCAGCATACCATCCATTATGCAAGTCATGTCAGTATTGCACTTCCTATCCCCAGGGTTCTTCTAACATACAGGGGCCCTATCTGCTGGTATGTGCCAACCTATGTTCAGTCTGGTGTTGAAGGATGTCCTCTCAGCAATGTTGAAACACCTTGACAGCATTGTCCGGTTTTTCAGACTTTGAGAATTTAGCCCAGGTGTTTCCAGCCAGTCGATCACGAGCTACTAGTAGCTCACAGACACCTCCAGAGTAGCTTGTGGCCCTGAGTTTGTTTTTAAATAAGTACAGGGTCACATTTTCCTTTTAAAGTAAAGAGAAGGCTGTGTTTAGATTGCATTATTATCAACAGGTTGCAGGGCCTGATAATGAGCAATGCTCAGTCAGATTTATGACCCAGGCAGCAGCAGGGGTACAGAGTTGACAAACTGAAGCACAGAAGTATTTAACTCTGAAATAAAAGTCCTTGCCAACTCAATAATGGATGGTGAGAGCAAAATGATGTTTCAGAATGCTGTTAAATGGAAGACAATTGAAATGAATAGTTACTTTACTGATTAAGTTAACTCATCATTTTAATTTTCTCCTATTTCAAAGTGTCACATTTACAAACAGCATGCCTCTTGCTCTCAGCGGCCAGTAGACACTGTGCCATATGTATAACTGATAAATATAGTATTTCTCTAGATGGGAGAAATTTAAAGCCCAGAAATGTTTTCCATATTTTTAACATTTTTTCGGCACATTTTTCTGCACTTAAATTTTCTCCCATTTAAAAAAAAATGTTTTGTTTGTGTTATACATGTAACGGTGACACATACGGTGAAAGATGTGGCCTCGGCGAAAAGAACATAAAACACAAGCTTTCAGTGACCCATATACATATATTCCATTCATACTCACACATGTTCGTATTTCTCCCAAAGACCATGCTCTCACTGACACAAATAACAGCCCTGTCATAGTGCCCCTAGTCAATGTATTTTGTTCAAACCATAGTATCTGGCTCTAAGGACATTAAGCTCAAAGTCAATGAAGGAGGCCATGGGGGTGTCTGGGAGCAATGCATGAATTGTTTAGCCTTCAGTAGCTTACTATGATTTTCACAGATCAGAAGTAGATCTCACTACAGAAAAGGTTGGATGCCCCTCATTTAGCCCATATGAAGGCTGACTTATGGTTTTTCCAACCTCCCACATGTGGTGGGGTCCATTGATGGCAGACATGTTGGCTTGGTGCCACTGCAGGCCAATGAACAAGTTTATCATAAAAGAAAGACCTTCCATTCCATCAATGTGCAAGTTGTCTTTTTGGAGGATTTCTACATTTCACATGTCTGTGCCCATTATTCATCTTCAGCCTGTGATTCCTTCATAATGCAGAACAGCACCATACCCCCACCAGTGATGTCACAACTGTACCCAAAGAGGTATTGGCTGGTTGGTAAGTCACATCTGTCTTGATTGTGTGTGCAATGTCAGGTGTTACAGTCATGAAGTGATTGACTCATTGTTGCACATATGTCCCAGTTCTCAACAAGAGACTACATATATCTGAACTGTCCTTGGTTGTTGACATCACTAAGGAATCCAACTACGCTAGGGGAAGTCCGCTTCAATGAGGCCCATGGAAGAACACAGCGGGTAGTGGAGCAGGCCTTAGTGCTCCTGAATATCAGATTTAGGTATCTGGACAGGACTGCTTGAGCCCTCCTCTACTCACCCAGAAAAAGGTGTCAGATCACAGTGGCATGCTGCATGCTCCACAACATTGCCCTCCAGAGGAATATTGCATACATCCCAGAGGAGGGGGAGCCTTTAATGCCACTGGGTGAGACTCTTGAAATTCCAAGTAAGGATGACAGTGATGAAAAGGAAGCAGCTGACTTGTGGGAAAATATCATCAACAGCTACTTTTCAGGAGTGTAAGTATGTCATGTGCTGTAATGACTGTGACTGTACAATGAACTGTAGTTGTGAGAATGTGCGGAGTTGAGAGTTTTGGAAACAGTTAGGGAGCTGATACTCTGCAATATTCAGCCAAAGGTTGCTTGATGAGTTAGCTTTTAACATATCCCCACCTTAAAGATGTTGTTTTGTTTGTGTCAATTTCCTTGCAATGTAATTTCATTTCCAGATGCTTACTATGTGATTTGTGTAATAGGTATATTTTCAAGCCTACACTCCTTGTTTTGTCATTGTACAGGTACATTCACCATGACATCATCATGTGGGCATTTCAGAGTTGTAACATTGGCAGGTATCTAGTGCTGTTCTGACATACAAATTGGACATGGATTGTTCCAAATAATTCAAGTCACAGAGTTTGGATGTATGGGACCTGGGCCAAGACAGTTTGGACAGTATTTGGGTGGAAGGTCAGAATTGTGCATTGGACTTGTTTTGTGTGCTGTGGTGGGATGATTGCATCATACGTGTCATCATGTGGGCATGAAATATGTAGTTAAAGATTGCGACCAAATCATTTTTCCTTCACATTGGCTAAACACTTTTTGCATGACCGGTATGTAGGTGTAGATGTGCTTCATCATTGCAGGCCACAGTGCCTGTGCCACAACACTGACATTTGTTTGTGACACACCACCAGATGCATGGTCATTGGACTATGATAGGCGTGTGATCAGGGGCTGTTGTACTGCCATCTATCTGTATCTTGGATTATGTGATGTTGGATTACGTTGGTGTGGTATGTGATAAGGCTCAAGCTGGTGACATCATCCACTTTAATGTTTACCTATTCTAAGGGCGAGGTCTGACAAATCCCTTTCTTCCATGGTCTGGGGTGGGGGGCTGTACCATGGAATACATTCTTGTTTCAAAAAGTCCAGCCATATATACAGCTTATGTGCTGTACACTGGAAAAAAAAGTTTGGTGTGACCAGTCACTTGTACTAATGTGTTTGTGTGTAATGGTTGTAATTTTGAGCAGGACACTGTGTACTTGTAACATATCCCTCCTTGCACAAGTAGCTTGTGTCTTCATCATATGGTTCACATGGTCTTACATTTCTACATAGCAAAATGTGGAAAGCAAGCAAGCAATGAGTTTGTTATGGGTGAATTTATTATAATGCTGATGCAGAAAATAAAGTTTGGACTGATAGGAACAAAAAGTAAAGTGAACGTGTCAGTCATGGTGAATAAAAGCATTTGAGTTGGTCGCCACACCATTGGGAGTCCAAAATCCAGAGTACTTATCCTATTGTAAGTGATAGGTGCTTGAGGATCTGTCAACAGAATGAAAATGTGGCACACAAATGACATCTTTTGGGAATAGGTCACTTGCTGGCAGTGGTGGGTTTCTTGCCATCCGTTACTCCTAGATTCCTTGCTGGACGTCCCTGCTTGTGTGTGTGTGTTGGGGGGATCTGCTGCCTGCTACAGAGACAGGGGAGGCTGGGGCTGGTTCTTCCTCTGGCAGGGCCTCCCTTCCAGTGGATGGCACCGATGTTGATGTGCCTGTTCTTGATGAGCCAAAGGAAAGGGAAGATTGGTTTTGAAAACCCTGCTCAATACTTTGGGGGTCATTCCGACCCTGGCGGTCATGGACCGCCAGGGCCGGGGACGGAGGAAGCACCGCTAACAGGCTGGCGGTGCTTCAGGGGCAATTCTAACCGCGGCGGTAAAGCTGCGGTCAGAAAAGGGAAACCGGCGGGAATCCTCCACGGCGGCGCTGCTTGCATGGGGATTCCGACCCCCTTCCCGCCAGCCTGTTCCTGGCGGTTTACACCGCCAGGAAGATGCTGGTGGGAACGGGTGTCGTGGGGCCCCTAGGGGCCCCTGCAGTGCCCATGCCACTGGCTTGGGCACTGCAGGTGCCACCTAACAGGGCCCCATTAAGATTTTCAGTGTCTGCAAAGCAGACACTGAAAATCGCGACGGGTGCCACTGCACCCGTCGCACACCAGCAACTCCGCCGGCTCCATTTGGAGCTGGCTTCATCATTGCTGGGGCTTTCCCGCTGGGCGGGCGGGCGGCCTTTTGGCGGTCACCCGCCTGCCCAGCGGGAAAGTCAAAATGACCGCTGCGGTCATTTGACCGCAGTACGGTCTATTGGCGGTCTCCGCCGCCTGCCGGGGTCGGAATGACCCCCTTTGTGTATGTCCCTCATCACCTATGTTAGGGAGGCCATGTTGGTATTGTGGGCCTTCATCTGTTCTCGTGTGACCCTATGTGTATCTCTCTGTACCTCCTTGATTTCCCGGAGTTCGGTCAAGATCCGGCCCATCACAAGTTGGGACTTATGATAGACCCTCAAAATGTGGCTGATGGTGTTCTGGACAGGAGCATCCCCAGTGGCCTCACTCCACCGGCCCACAGCATCCCTCCCATGCACCGAACCCCACAGGCCTGTGTCCTTGCCACAGAGTGTCCTCTCCAACTGGGCCCTGGAACCTCATTGTCCGAAGTGTTGTGCTGCAACTCAGGATCTGGACAGGGGGGCACAAGATGGTAGACACAGTTGGGGGGCGAATAGCTGCCTGTGATGTTGAGGCAACTGGACTGGGAGGTGTTGATGTGGCACTGTGAGACTCACTGTTGGAGTCTGACCAGTTTGCCCCGATGTGTTGGAACTGTCCCCCACATCCAAACATCCAGGAGTGTCTTCTTCACTGATTAGTTCATCCAGGGGGGTAGTGGCAGTCTCTTCTGTGGCCTCTGTTTGCCCAGAGGCACTCAACCTGTTGATGTGAATGATACAATGTTACTGGTTATATTGTGACAACTACCTCCAACAGTTTACTATTTCATTAAGCAGAGACCTTGCACATAGTTAAGGTGCAGTTTATCTTATTGTGGCAAGCACCCATGGTATTGGTTGTACTGACATGACATTTGTGGAGCATGCCAGATCTTTTTGACTGTCGCAACTGCTGAAATGTGCAGATCATTAGCCTTTAAAAGGATATCATGAGAACGCATCTTGCCACTAGTGCAGGCAAAACAATGGCTAGGCAAGATATGTCTTTGGCTATTTTGAGGCCTGGTTGATTGTGATGCAGGCAGAACCAGGAGTTTGTTGTATATGTGACTGGAATCATCATGTGGTCAGTGCAGTGTGAGTGTGTCTGCTACCAATACAATTCTGTTTATGCATCTTGAGGCGTTTGGGATCATAGGTTTGCACACTGGGTAAGCTGTCCTTCCCACCCTCAATAGTTTCATCTTGGGTTAGCAGGTGAAGATGGCGCTAGGTAGCCAGACACATCTCAGAGTTGAGCACGATCTATATCTTGGCCACTCCAGGTGAGGAACATTCAATTGTGAGTTATCAAGGAAGGGTGTTTTGACAAGTGACCACTGATCTGGTCTTTAAAGTTAGAGAAACAGTGCCTCCTGGGAGTTGCAGTCATGTCACTCTCTATACTATACACACTTGACAAATATTATCCTCCCAGATGAGCAAACTTCAATTGAAAGTTAAAAGACATGGGACTTTGCGCATGTGAATACTAGGCTTGTGTTTGAAATTAGAGAAACAGAGCGTCCTGGCCTTAGCAGTCATGTCACTCCTTCTACTTCATACATTTACTAAATGTCATTCCACAGGTGAGTACCCTTCATTTGTGAATTACCAAACAAGGGTATTTTGAGAAGAGAACACTGGACCAGTGGTTGGAGTGATAGTGACAGTGCCTCCAGGGAGTTGCAGTCATGTCACTCCTTGTACTACACATACTTTGCAAATATTATCCCTTCAGATGAGAACACTTCATGTGTAAGTTACCAAAATTCAGTATTTGGAGAAGAGGACTGGGCTGGTGAGTGGAGTAACATTGGCAGAACAGAACATCCTGGCCTCAGTAGTTATGTCACTCCCTTTACTTCATACACTTGCTAAATATCATACCCCCAGGTGAGTACACTTCAAGTGTGAGTTACCAAATAAGGGTATTTGGAGAAGAGAACACTGGACTGGTGGTTGGAGTGATAGTAACAGTGCCTTCTGGAAGTTGCAGTCATGTCACTCTCAGTACTCCATATGCTATACAAATATTATTCCCCCAGGATGAGTACACTTCATGTGTGAGTTACCAAAAAGGAGTCTTTGGAGAAGAGGACACTGGGCTGGTGAGTGGAGTAACAGTGACGAGCGTCCCTCTGCTACACACACTATACAAATGGTATCCTTCAAGCTGAGTAAACTTACATTGATAGTTGACAAACAGGGGTCTTTCGGGGAATGAACACTGTTCTGGTGCTTGGAGTTTGCTTCCTGTGAGTTGCAGTTAGGTTATTCCATCTATTTCTTACACTTGACCAATCTTATTCCCCCAAGTCAGTAAACTTAATTTGGGAGGTGACAAACAGGGGTCCTTGGACAAAGGAACTCTGGGCTGGTGGTTGGGTTATATAATCAGGATGTATAATGGAATTAATATCATGCATGCCTTTACAACGCGGTCTCTACAACGACTGTGTCTTTACCACGCATTCCTTTACCATGCATGCATTTACAACAATATTTGTTGTAAAAGCATGTTTGGTAAAGGAACATGCGTTGTAAATTCTCCCCCACCTCACACCCAACACCTGACACCATAATCCACACGCCCAAACCCTTAAAAATTGCCCCTTCTACCTCCTACCCTGGGCCCTAACCCCCCCACCCCGCCCTGTTCTAAAACCTACCCTGCCCTGTCCTAAAAGCTACCGGACCCCCAACCCACCCCTCCATAAACCCTAAAACCTACCGGCTCCCACCCTAAGCCCTAAAAGGCACACTGCCTTGTCCTAAAACTTACCCCGCCCTGTCCTAAAAATACCCTGACCTCCGCCCTAAACAGTAAAACCTACCTGTGCTAAAAACTACCCCTCCCTGTCCTAAAAACTTCCCAGATCCCCCGCCCTGAAACCTAAAACCTGTCTTAAAATCTACCCCGACCCTGCCTCAAAAGCTACCCTGCCCTGTCCTAAAACCTACCCCACCGTGCCCTAAAAACTACCCGACCCCCTGCCCTAAACCCTAAAGCCTACCTTGCCCTAAAAATTACCCTAACCCCTGCCCCAATCTAAACCTTACTCTGTCCTATAATCTTGGCCATGAAGGATATGGCTGGGGTTCTCCTGCAGACCCTGAAGAAGTCCGTTTGGTGAAACACGCTGGCTATGGAATTTGTAATTCTCAAATGGATTAAAAAAATACAGTGAATTCATTTAGTAGACTTTGAACCATTTATTTTGATGAACTCTGAAGACATGAATTAAAGAGTCTCTGCACATTAACAAAAATATGGTTGTGCCGGGTCTTCCTCTTTATCAATTTTTAAAACCTATGGTTTTCCTTCGAGGTCTCTGGGGTTGGCCCTCGGGACCTGAGCACCCACAATCACTGATGAAAGTGGGCCAATTATCACCTCATCCCTGATGTTGTTTTGAAATAGTTCTAAAAACTATCCTTCCCTGTCCTAAAAACCACCCCAATCTCCCACCCTAAACCCTAAAACGTACCCTGTCCTAAAAATTACACCACCCTGTCCTACAAACTACCCATACCCTCCACCTTCACCCTAAACCCTAAAAGCTACCCTGCCCTGTCCTAAAACCTACCCCGCTGTGTCCTAAAAACTATCCCAACCCCGCCCTAAACCCTAAAACCTCCCCTGTCCTAAAACCTACCACGCCCTTGTTAAAAACTACCCCAACACTCCTGCCCTGAACACTAAAACCTACCCTGCCCTGTCCTAATAACTACCCTGTCCTAAACCCTAAAAGCTACCCTGCCCTGTCCTAAAACCTACTCCACTGTGTCCTAAAAACTACCCTGACCCCCACCCCACCATCAGCCCTAAAACCTACCCTGTCCTAAAAACTAGCCCACCCTGTCCTAAAGAAATACCCTGACCCCCATGCTAAACACTAAAATCTACCCTGTCCTAATACCTATCCTGCCCTGTCCTAAAAACTACCCTTAATCCCACCCTAAAACCTACATTTCCCTGTTCTAAAACTCCCCATCCCCCGACGTAACCCCAAAAAGCTACCCTGCCCTAAACCTACCCCACCCTGTCCTACAAACTACCCCAACCACACCCTAAATGCTAGAAGCTAACCTGCCCTGTCCTAAAACCTACCCGACCCTGTCCTAAAAACTACCCTGACCCCCAGCCATATACCATAAAACCTACACTGTCCTAAAAATTACTTCTCCCTGTCCTGAAAACTAGCCCGACCCCCGCCCTGAAACCTAAAACCTACCCAGCCCTGTCCTAAAAACCACCGACCCCCACCCTAAACTCTAAAAGCGCCCCTGCTCTGTCCTAAAACCTACTCCATCCTGTCCTAAAAACTACCCGACCCCCCGATCTGAACTCTAAAAGCTACCCTGCCCTGTCCTAAGACCAACCCCGCCCTGTCCAAAAAACTACCCCAACCCCCTCCCTCATCCCTAAAACTTATCCTGTCCTAACAACTAAGAACAACTAAACCACCCAGTCATAAATACTACCCGACCCCCAGTGCTGAACCCTAAAATCTACCCTGTCCTAAAACCTACCCCGCCCTATCCTAAAAACTACCCTGTGCCCTGCCCTAAAATGTACCCTGCCCTTTCCTAAAACCACCCCTCCCCTGCCCTGAACTCACAGGCTACCCTGCCCTAAAACCTACCCGCCCTGTCCTAAAGTCTATTCTGCCCTAAAAACGACCCCCTTTTCCTCCCCCACCCTAAACTCTAAAAGCTACACTGCCCTGTCCTAAAACCTACCTTGCCCTGTCCTAAAAACTACTACATCCAACCGCCCCACCCTAAACCCTAAAACCTATCCCGCCCTGTCCTAAAAACTACCTGACCCCCACCTTCGCCCTAAAAGCTACTCTGCTCAGTCCTAAAACCTACCTTGCCCTGTCCTAAAAATTACCCTGACCCCCCACCATAAACCGTAAAACCTACCCTGTCCTAAAACCTACCCCACCCTGTCCTAACAACTACCCCACTCTAAACCCTAAAACCTACCCTGCCCTGTCCTAAAACTATCCCTCCCCATCCTAAACCCTAAAAGCGACCATGCCCTGTCAAAAGCTACCCCACCCTGTCCTAAAAACTACCCCACCCCACCCCAAACCCTAAAACCTACCCTGTCCTAAAAACTACCCCACCCTAATCTAACAACTACCCCGAACCCCGCTTTCACCCTAAAAGCTTCCCTACCCTGTCCTAAAAACTACACCGTCCCCCCTATACACTAAATACTACCCTGTCCTGTCCTAAAAACTAACCAGACCTAAACCCTAAAAGCTGCCCTATTCTAAAAACCTACCCTGCCCTGTCCTAAAAACTATCCCGCCCCATCCCAAACCCTAAAACCTACCCTGTCCTACAAACTACCCCACCCTGTCCTAAAAACGACCCGACCCCGCCTTTGCCCTAAAAGCTACCCTACCCTGTCCTAAACCTTCCCCGCCCTGTCCTAAAACCTACCCCGACTTCTCGCCCCAAACCCTAAAACTTACCCTGTCCTAAAAAAACTACCCCACCCTGTCCCAAAAACTACCCAGACCCCCGCCTTTGGCCTAAACCCTAAAGGCTGCCCAGTCCTAAAACCTGCCTGGCCCTGTCCTAAAATCAACCCCTCCTCCGCCCTATACACTAAATACTACCCTGTCCTAAAAAATACCACAACCTAAACCCTCAAAGCTACCCTGTTCTAAAAACTACCCAAACCCTAAAATCTTCCCCACCCTATCCTAAAAACTACCCTCTGACCCTGTCCTAAAAACTACCCCAACCCGGTCCCACTTACCTTTCTCTCTTCTGGTCGCTACTCCTTCCTATTCCGCCCGGATTGCTCTCTCTGCCATTACCACGCATATGAGTGCTAAAAGCATGCGTAGTAAATGCATATGCGCAGTAATTGCAGCATTGCATTGACCGCGTTGCTAGCGATGTTTCCCATATTAACAGTGCCTCCTGGGAGTTTCAGTCATGTCACTCTCTCTACTACACACACTATACAAATGTTATTCCCCCAGGCGAGTACACTGCAATTGATAATTGTGAAAAAGATGTATTGGAGCATTTGACCACTTGACTGGTGATTGGAGTTAGATAAAGAGTGCCTCCTGTGAGTTGCAGTCAGGTCACTCTCTCTACTACACACATTTAACCAATGTTTTCTCCCCAGGTGAGTACACTGCAATTGAGAGTTCACTAACAGAGGTATCATGGCATGTTACAGGAATAGTGACTGCTGGGAATTGTAGTCATGTCAGTGCCTCTACTACACACATTTGACAAATGTTATCTCCCCAGGTATGTACCCTTAAATTGATCGATAACAAACAGGGCTCTTTGGACAAGTGAACACTGGTGTGGTGTTGGAGTTATAGAAACAGTGCCTGCTGGGAGTTGGGAGTTGGAGTCCTTGTACAAGACACACTATGCAAATGTCATCTCCCCAGGTGTATACCCTTAAATTGATAGATAACAAACAGGGGTCTTTGGGCAAGTGACCTCTGGTCTGGTGTTTGGAGTTATAGAAACACGTCTGATGGGATTTGGAGCCATGCCAGTCCCTGAACTGCACACACCATACAAATGTTATTTCCCCAAGTGGGTACACTTTAATTGTGAGTTGCCCAATAGAGGTCTTTGGACAGATGAACACTAGGCTGGTGAGAGGAGCAACAGTAAATGAGGCAAAAGGTGAGCTTGAGCATGCATGACTTTGCATTTTTGTGACATTTTTAGTGTTGTAGCTTACCAGACTCCACTCCTCCAGGTATTCCTGTCAAGCCCTCATGATTCAGAAAGGCCAAGACCTTCTCCTCCCAGGGAAAGAGATGTAATGGGGAATTGGGAGGGCCACCACCAGTCTTTTTGGCCTGCAGCTGGTACCTCTAGACCAGGGAACGGACCTTGCCCCTGAGGTCATTCCACATTTTTCCTGTGTCCTCCTTTGTGTGCAGGGTGGTGCCTACAGCATTCATTCTGTCAATGATCCTGTCCCACGTTTCTATGTTCCTACTGAGAGGAGTATGCTGGACTTGTGCTCCAAACAATTATGTCTCTACTCTAATGATTTCATCCACCATGGCTTGAAACTCATCTTTAAAAAAACGAGGATTTTGGAATGTGACATGGTAGAGCAAAAAAAAGAGGTGACAGTGAGTTGTGCTTCAGGCAGTTGGTTCATATACATTCTGCTGCCATGGTCATGCAGTTGGTGAAGGTAATTCTAGTGGTGGTGATGTTGTCTGTCAGGGAGAGGATGTGTTGGGTGTCATTGGCGTAGAGGATGACGATAATGTCTTGTGATCAGATGATGTTGGTGAACAGTGTCAAGTATATATTGAAAAGGGTTGGGCTGAGGGACGACCCCAGTGGGACTCTACGCATGAGTTTCTTGGTCTCTGATGTGAAGGATGACATCCTGACCCTTTGCCTTCTTCCCATGAGGAAGGAACAGATTCATTTGGGTGCGGATCCTTGTATGCCAATCTTGTGGAGTCTTCTAAAGGAGGTATTCTGGGAGACAGTGTTGAAGCTCTTGAAGAGGTCAAGCAGAATGAAGGCCACTGTTTTTCTTCGGCCCAGGATGATTCGAATGTCATTGGTAGCCGCAATAAGTGCTGTTGCAGGTAGCGGTGCGGGGTCGTGTAGGGGTGCCGGTTCTGGAGTCATCTGGAATCAGGATACCTGGATCTTCTTGTTTTTTCACCAAAACTCACTTCCAAGGGCCCAGGAACTGGATTGACACTACTTGGTAAGTCAGAGTCCTCAGCAGTAGCACCCAGGTCCTGGCAGGTGAAGTCTTTGATGTCCCTGAGACTTCTTAACAAGAGGCATGCTCAGTCCAGGCTGTTGGAGAAACTTCACAAGCAGGATTTAAGAAAGCAGAATCCAGTCCTTTCCCTCTTCTGCCAGAAGCAGCAGCAGCAGGACAGCACAGCAAATCAACAGGCAGGGTGGCAGGTCCTCCTCAAGCATCAAGCTCTTCTCCATGGCAGATGTTCCTCTCGATCCAGAAGTATCCTCGACATATGGGGTTTGGGGTCCACTACTTATGCACCTTTCTGCCTTTGAAGAAGGCACATTTCAAAGGGAAGTCTCTGTTGTTCACAAGATCCTGTCTTGCCCAGGCCTGGCCCCACACATACTCCAGGGGGTTGTAGTCTGCAATGTGTGAGGGCAGGCACAGGCCTTTCAGGTAAGTGTCAGCTCCTCCCACCCCACTCTAGTCCAGGAGACTCATCAGGATATGCAGGACACTCCTCAGCTCCCTTTGTGTCACTGTCTATAGGGAATCCACAAACAGCCAACTGAAAGTCTGAACCAGACGTGGATTCCACAGGCAGGTAGAGGTACAGAAAGGTTAAGCAAGAAAATGCCCACTTTCTAAAAGTGGCATTTTCAAACAGACAATCTAAAATCCAACTCTACCAAAAGATGTCTTTTTAAATTGTGAGTTCAAACTCCCTATCTCTATCTGCTCCCAATGGGAAAACTGCACTTCAAAGATATTTAAAGGCAGTCCCCATATTAACCTATGGGAGAGATAGGGCTTGCAATAATGAAAAACGTTTTTGGCAGTATTTCACCGTCAGGACATATAAAACACACCAGTACATGCACTACCTTTTAAATACCCTGCACCCTGCCCATTGGGCTACCTAGGGCTTACCTTAGGGGTGCCTTACAAACAGTAAAAGGGAAGGTTTGGGCCTGGCAAGTGGGTAAACTTGCCAGATGGAACTGGCAGTGCAAAAATCCACACACCAACACTGCAGTAGGAGGTCTGAGACACGTTTAAAGGGTTACTCATGTGGGTGGCACAATCAGTGTTGCAGGCCAACTAATACCATTTGATTTATAGGCCCTGGTTGCCCATAGTGTACTTTACTAGGGACTTACCAGTAAATCAAATGTGCCAATTATGGAAAATCAATTACCAATATCTTTTAGACAGGCAGCACTTGCATTTCAGCATTGTTTAGCAGTGATAAACTGCCCAGAGTATCAAAACCAGCAAAAACTAATTACAACAAAGGATCCAAAAACAGGAGGTCAGAAGCAAAAAGTACAGGGAAATCACGGCAAGAGCTGCCAGGTCTAACAGGATCTTTAGCAATGAGAAGTTAATTATTGTCTTTCCAGTGGGCTTTTTTGAAATATTTCAGTGTTCTCCTACCAGACTATGCAGTTGGAGTTTGTGATATTTTGACGGCTATTTGTAATTGTCTTCTTTGAAGAGAGCTGAATATTTAAGAAAGGGAAAGGTATCATACTGTTGTAAGTCCAGTGTTATTTGATAGGGCACTGGTGAGTGTTGTATTAAAGACAGCTATAGCCAGTGACTTACTGTATGACTCCATTAGTGCTGTGCTGTGCTGTGCTAGCTTGAGTGCAATTCATGTTACAATATCAAATTCCTTAGGTGTCACACTTCCCAACAGGCAAATTGCTACAAATTGTTCCTTCCATTTATGCTTTGAAAAGTACTCACATTTTCTATTTCTTTTTCAGGTGATTTTACTGACAGAAAACCACTGGAAAAATTAGCCAACCTTATTAGAATTGGGTTGTAACTGTGGGATTCCTCCTCTGCTTTTTTACTGGGGGGACGTAGTAGGAGTGAGAGACACTATGTATGTCGTAAGTGCTTGGACTGCACCATATAAATAGGACATTTCTCCGTGATCTTCTACTAAATTATTTGCTGGGTCTTTCTCACCAATTAATCATAAGTATGCATGTTCAAACCCATTTTTTCTCTTATGTTTTATTGGTATCTTGGCATTCAAAATAAGAGTGATCCTCAACCCCCAGTGCTGCTCACTTCATTATTATAGATCAGTTAACATCGAGGCAGATACAATTGCCACTTTATTGGGCCAAAATGGATTCTAGCAATACTTATGGCATTTCATAAAGTTTACCAGCTAATATAATTTTGGCAGAGGTGGGAAGAGATTGAAATATGTCCTGTCCCATCGATAAATAAACTTGTGAATTTTTCTGTTTTGATTAATGACATTTATAGGGTGATCTGTAAGAATGCCAATAGTTAGTAAATACTTTATTTCGGCTAAAAAGCCATAAAAGTGCATATCATAATAAATAAATCAAATGAATCATATACATTCTAAAAATCATTAAAAATGTGAACAATTTGCCATGTCGAATATTCACATCAGACAATCCACAGTAGGTTCTACAATCACATGGAATGCTACACCAGAGTATTATGTAAGTTGTATCTATTTAGACTCGCATGATTGCTGGGTCTTTTAGGTGTTAATTCTCAGTCTCCTGGCCCAGTGCAAATAGCTAGAAACTACAACCACTATTGTTTCTTGTGTTTCACTCTTTAGGATTCATAAAGTTACCCTATATTGTCTCACGCCCATTAATTTACATAGTGGTATTATCCTTTTTTCCGCTCCTGGGCGTATAATGGACAAAATAAGAAAAAGTGAGCCTCGGACGCTTGATGTACTAGAAAATGTGGCCAGGAAGATTAATTATTAACTTTTTTGTCCCTAATTACAGTAAAGGTTTTTAGGCAAAGAACCCCAAATCTGAACAGAATACAGAGTCGTTTTGCTTGGAAGGGAGTGATTCTGTCTGCGATTCAAATTTAGGGATACATTTATGTAACATGAACCGCGCTGCTATGCTCACATTCTTCTGTTCGACCCAGGCTCTTAACGCAATGTAATCCCAATATTCCCTTTTCAATTTCTGCATGATATCTTTCCCTATTGACCGAGGCCTGCTTCACAGTTCCCTCATTTTTAACATGTCATTTAATTGTTTTACATGTTTTAACCAGGATGTACGTACTTGTGGATCTAGCAATACCAATTTGACTAGCAGTTTCCTGTATGGAGAAAATTCCACAGATGACCACAGTTTTACCCAATACACAAGTGCTCTCAAAGCAATCAGATGGTGAATTCTGTTTAGGGACAGGTCTTACATTAGTGTTAAAAGGGGTACACTCGTTGGGAGATCAAACAAGGACCTGAAAAACTTATTTTCTGACTGTGACAATGGCGTTACGTTTGCATAGCGCCATATCTTGCGCCATATACGCCTCCTGGCACAGCTGCAGCCCCATAAACTTTTGAAACAGGCAACACTGAACCCTCCCCCAGTAGCTTTATATCTTCTCCGTATAGCCATTGCCTTCTGAAATAGGATAGACTAACTTTTGTCTAGTTGAGGCCCGAGTGCAAGATATATGCCAGCCTTACCCCAGATAGTCAACATTTTTTCTCCTGTTCAAGTGGGGCACCACAGATTGTCAGCTTCTTTCTGAAGGACCGATGCGGGTTGATCACCATGAACTTAGACTTTGACAGATTTATTTCTGAAAGCTGCAAAAGTGTCCAGCTCACATTGTAGTCCCATAGGGGCTCTTGATATTAGAACCTTATTGTCTACGAACATAAGAAGTGGAACAGGTGCCCCAGCGATTTTGGGGCCATCGTGCCTAGAATGCAACAACCTTTTCACTGAGCCGTTTACATACAAGCTAAATAAAGAATGCCAGTATTAGACAGACTATTAGATGTGCCACAAAAAGAGGCAGCGTCCTGTAGAATACCAGCCCAAAATACTATGAATGAGGACATACGATGGATGTGTTAATCTGTCACATTACTTTAAAAGTCAGTTAGTGGCACTATTGATAATATTAATATAATGGTGCAGAAATCAGATAAAGTCTAAAGTCTATAATAGCTCTCAGTATTCAAGTGTGGTGGATGAAATTTAATGAGGCTTTTCAAATTAATAATTATAACTTGTTCTAGAGGTATTTAGTATGAGGAATCGAAACATGTTGGTGCTGCCATCTCTTTCGCCAAATGGAGCAACTATATCCGTTCTCTATATGATAGTTTAGGGAACCTTTTGGCTAGACATTCTTTAGATTCAGTGATCTGGCATGCATGTTGAAGAGAACCCGAAAAATTTAAATAATAAGTAAGTCAAAAACTTCAAGAGCTTTGAGCACAGAAGGGCCTTGTCTCTCAAGGCTGTGACACATTTGTGTACCTCGTAGTTTAGGGTTGTCTTCAATGATGTTGTCAGAAAATTGGTTTCATACCATGTCCCATTACTCTAAAAGGAAAGAAAAAATAGAAAATCTAATTATATGTTACCATCAGTGCTGAGTCCACATTCTAAGATTTATGAAACAATTCGGGTATGTGATCTGTTGAAATGGCCAGACTACTGAGCTGCTATTCCACTTACTCAGACTAGGGGGCTTATTTATTAAGAATTCATGCAGCGCAGCAAATCATCTTGTTGAGTTGCATGATAGGGAAAAGGCAAGAAGGTGCCGTACTTATCACTGTATAGTGCTTTCCTATCGTTTCTCTGCCCTGGCGCACAATGTGCTGCCTTGCGACAGTGCACTGTGCCTGCATTGTAAGAAGGATTGTTTTTGTACAGGAAGGGACACCTTTCTGCTCAAAAACAATCCTGAGAGGCATTTTCCTCTTTCTGTGTGTGCAGCAGAATGCAGCACGAATAGAAAGAGGAAGTAATGAGGAGAAATAAAAATATTTCTCCTCCTTAAACATGTACTGTGGAGGCGTAGCTCTTACTAGCATTACCAGTTGTGATAAATCTGGGAATGCACCACAATTTATGGGTGGATGTGTGGGAAAACCCATGCTCCGCCCATGGATCACCTTCCCAGGACAGAGTAACACAACACAGTGATTTGCACTGTGTTGCATTACTCTAGATTTATCTAGCCAGGCAAGGCCATGCAAGGTGTGGCTTGGTAAATCTAACTTAAGAGATGTGTCAATCTTGCACCCCGTCATACATATGCCCATAGGTTTAGGAAACGTATGGTTCAAATACACAATGTGGAGGTACTTATGCTTATGGACAGTTGTGCATTGAATAAAAAACTGGTGTATTTGTAGACTGTACCACCTCTTTGGATGCAACAGACAGGTCTATAGTATGCAATAAGCTGTGGAGATGGGGAGTCCAGTGTTACTTTATCAATCAAATAGTTTAGCTGTGCTAGTAACCTTCGTCAGTTCTGAATGAAAAGCAAATGCCAAGAATTATATGGCAAGGGGAGTAGGGATTGATAAAAACGGAATTTATTCCTCCTCTTGACAGTAGTAAATCTGTGATCAGTGACTGTGGAAAGGGGTCAGACAATAGCATAAGAACGACACAGACTGTAGATTTTGGAGAGGGTTCAGAAACTCTACAGGGTTATGAAAAGCTTATCCCTTACCTGAGTGGGTTTGCTCATGCACTGAACTAATGTAGTTTAATATTGCATGAGTTATAGGATTTACACGTCCAAGAGCTCTCGTAAATTCAACTGTATGCACATGTAAGCAGGGGTGGCTCCTCCGTTAGGGTGGAGGAGCGTAGCCGCCCCCCCGCCAGCAGCAGAAGCTGCAAAACTTTCAAAACGAGAAGATAATAAACTATGTTAAACTATGTTTATTATCCCCTCGTTGTGAAAGGGGAGGGGCATCTAGGGAGAGGAGTGTGAGGGGGAGTGCTCAACACTACCCCTCACTGCGCATGTATGTTTGGCCGGTCGGCTCGGGCCGGCCAAACACACATGTGCGGTAGGCTCTCTCCAGCCCGGCAACTAGAGCCTGCACTCCCAGTCTGCCTGGGCGTGCCCAGCCAGGGCGCTCCCAGCCAAACCTGATGCTGCTTTGAGTAGCATCAGGATTGGTCACAGGGCAGGCTGGGAGCCTGTGTCTGTGTGTGCAGCCAGGAGGGAAGAAGAATGTGGTGCGGGACTGCACCAAAAATGTATGTGGTTTTGTTTTTTTAAATTAATTTTATTAAATTTTAGGTGCCCTGCCCCTCACCCGCATGCGCCGCGAAGTGTGCCGCAACTGCATGTAAGTTCGACAAACACATGCAATTGGCTTTGAAAATTGATTTGTAACAAATCAACAACCTTGTTGAACTATCAACCTCCCCTTTCAAATGAAGATGAGGAAAAAAGAATGGTCATCCTATTCTTAACGTTCTAAGCAGGGATGCCAACCTAGGTCCTACAGTACCAATTCCATGTCAGATTTTTTAGAATACCCATTAAATATATTTTTATATCCAGTGATGCTAAATAGAATAACATTTACAAAGTAAGTGGCTATCTGGAGAATCTGTCAGGAAATTCATAGGGTATGGTTTGTGGATTCAATGTGACATAATCAAACAATTCATTACCTCTTCAGAACCCATTTTATTAGGTGAGTTTCCAGGGGCTACTTCCCAGCATTCATCAACATCCTGAAAATAACCAACCTCAGCAAATCAAGCTCACAAAGAACTCACGGATAACACAAGGAAAGAGGAACAGTGAAACCAATTATTGGAAAGTGGTACTTCTTGGTAAAAAAATATTTTTCCCATTTTTGTAAATGACAAAAAGGTGGTAAGGACTTGCCCTAGTTTGAGAATCTCTGCATGAGCAAATCTAGAAAATATATATCTTATCATGTGTAAGTGGAATTGGTAGACTAATACCAGGAGTGTTCCTGGGAAAATTAGGACATCTATCGTTTTCAAGTACTACTAGAAACCTATGTCTACTACAATGAAATTTAAATTCTCCTGCAAACACACGAGGCACTCAGAAGGAGTGGATCTACTGTTTTCGGAGAGTCAACCATACTGGGTGAGACTCATTATTGACTTACTTCTGAGTCACGTGTCTAAATCACGAACATTTTCATGAGAGGAAAACTTCTAAATCATACTCACAACGTGCCCCATTAATGCTTTAATTGTAGCAGCAGCAGTACTTCCATATTTTCCAAAATGCATGTGAGAAATTTTGTAAATCAGATTGCCATTCAAGTCTGCTCATCACTCTGTTGCAAATAGGAATAGGAGTAGGAATCAGGCATGAATATTGGTGTCTGACGACCCAGAGCTCATATAAAAAAATCAAAAAATCAGATCATTGTAATGAAGACCTACAAGTTCTTTCCCAGCAGGTTCTCATGTGACTAAGGGCCTGATTACAATCTTGGCGGATAGAATACACCGTCACAAACATGACACGTCTGCAGTATTACGATCTCCACAGGATATAATGGGATCATAATATGGCGGACGGGCAACTGTCACGCCGGAGTATTCATCTCCACCAAGATTGTAATCAGGCCCTAATTCTTTTATTCCTTTTTTTAATTGGGCAAAGTCACAGTCGCTGCATTCATTTCAGTGTTACATCAACTATAAATATATGCTGAAAAATACTGAAAGCTTCATTTCACAAAGCAGTGATCACATACTACAAATGTACAAACTTTTAAATTAATGCGTCTTCAGATTTTTCACAATGGCATAAACCCTTAATAGTTTAATACATCATGAAACTGGTAAGGGGGGAGAGCCCCAGATGGTCCAACCCCTCCTTTCTGCAATTCAATTCCTTCTCCATTCTTGCACAAAATTTTCCCATAAAGCTAAAAACCCCATAAGGTATACAATTCTTAATGCATAATGATTTTCACATTCTTTCACTTTCACCATATTAGTTTTCTACTGTTACAATAAGGGTATTTATATTGTGCTTCAGTTTTGCCATAATAAAGACCGTTCTACAAGCATCGCTATATATAGCTTTTTGCAGTGACTTTAGCTTAGCCCCAAGCATGAGGGGCAAATTGTTACTTCTGTTACTGCCAGCCTTTCAATAGTGGGGACCGCACTATGGAAAGGCTGATGAAAACACAGTGCAGGGGGCTGCAGGGGGCCCCCTGCACTGCACATGCCAATGGAATGGGGAGCGCAGGGGCTCCCCTGCCCAGCACCCCGGAAATGTGCCCTGTTGCAGACAGTGCGCATTCCGAGGGTGCTGGCGTGCTACAGTATTGGCCATTTCTCCCTTAAGGGAGCCAAGTCCAATAATTTAGCACTGTTTCCACTGGGCTGACTGGCAGGAATGTCATAATACAATGTTTCTGCAGGTCAGACACGCAGAAATATCTGCCTTCTCCACGTGGCTTTAGCAATCAGAGTTTTCCAACCTCCAAACTCATAACGAGCCTCTAATTTTCCATATTGTCACTGACCTGTGTGTGATTGTCTCTGTAAGGTCTTCAACCAAATCCTCTCTTACTAATGTTGGGTCTATGCTCTTTAAAAAGTGCGAAATTTGATTATAAGAACATAACATGGAACCTTTGAAAATCTTACGTCAAATATTAGCTAATGTTTTCCAGGTATCCTCATTTACAGACTCTACTCAATTAGAGTATTCCTTCACTTTTCAGCTCTGCAAACTGTTCCTTTCTAAGAGTGGCAGTATAATATCCTCTAAACTGGTGTATGCACTGAAATATTGAATTTCGTAGTATCTAAACATTTGCTCTTTCATTTTTAATTCCCATAACATTATTTTATGGCAAACCTTTTTTGGTGTTTCAATTAAATGCGCAAAGTCCACAAGTTAGTATTTGCAAGAATCTGGCTCATAAAAGCACTATCTAAAATATTGTGCTGAATGGATGTTATAATAAGATAAGGGAAAAGGTGCAAAATTCACAAAATAGTATTGTTTCTCATTTGGCAAGGCTAACCCCCTAAATTTGTTGGTTTTTACAGTATATTTATTTCAGCCTAGACATTTTATTGGCCTGAGTAAATGCACAAAATAGTTCCTCAATTGTTCTAAAAACAATTCAAGTACAAAAAGTAGGGAAGTACAGCGTATAGACAATTTAGTAAGGGCAAAGCTGGCTTAGAGGTTGGTAACTACCTTAATAAGTTTAAGGGGAAACCCAAAGGCTTTTAGAATGATAAAAAGGCATCCCAATTTACAAGATCAAAAGCCTTTGAAGTATCCAATAGAAATATTGCAACTGGAACCTTTCTACTATTAAAAGATGTGATGCTTAAACTAGACAGTCTGTTTTGGTAGATAATTGTCTACCAGCTATAAAACCATTTTGAGCTTTATTTATTAACTGCCCACAACTTGATTTATTCTATTGGCCAACAGTTTTGTTGATATATTTTTTTTTGTGTTTTATTTTTTTTATTGTTAATTGCATCATATTACATAGTATAGTGAACAGTCTGTTAACCTAAGCCATTTCTGTTTCAATCAGGTTTTCTCATAGGGAAGATAACAAGTACAGTTTTACATTCTATGAGTCATTATCAATACACATGTCTGTTTTTTCTAGGCATCATACATGTATAATTGTTATTTTATATCTCTCTTGTCTATTGCTATGCCATTTGCCATAGTTGTGGCTTTTTTCTTATAATAATGCATATACAATCAGAGATATGGTAAACGATTCAATGAAACCAACTTATAAAAGAAGAGGGAGAGAACAAAAAAAACCATGGATCCATTTGCTCCATGATGTCCTCATTATACAATTCTACTGTAATAACAGTCGTGGTCAATACTAACCAGGTGTTCCATTTGCCAACTCCTTGAGTCTCCCTGGAATATGCTGCTAGTCCATTTAAAGAGTGTGAGTCATAATGTTTTGTGATAAGGGTGGGATACGGTCAAGGGTAGTGGGGGACCATTAGGAGTGTATTGAGGGATATAAAGAAAAGTAGTGATTAGTGTGGGTTATGAGAACGGGAGGAGGAAGGGAGGGGGTGGCGGGTGAGGGGGAGAGGTGTCTGGGTAGGAATCTAAGTGTATAGAAAATGTAGAGTAGGGAGGGAGGGTATGGAAGGGGTAAGGGGAGAGAGGGCGTATATATGGATTGTATTAGTGTCCATGGTGTCTAATAGGCAGAAGAAGAATAAAGAAGTGGCAACGATAGTAACAATAAAAATCACTGTAATAATAATGATGTTAACATTAGTAGTGATATTAGTAGTGATAGTGATAGCGATAGTGACCAAGGGGAGGGGGCCGTGTGAATTCAAAAGGCAAATCATTATAGTGGCTGCTTCCATATGAAGAGAAAAATAGAGCCAGACTATAAAGTGTTATAAGATGTTTTGGGGCAGGGGGGTGTGGTGGGGGGGAATGGATCGGGGAATGACACAGTGATATGAACATCAATAGTATGTATAAGGATTGGGATATGAATAACGGAATAGGTTATGCCAAAAAGGTCAATGAATAGTGGATGGTGAGCAGCGGTTTTTATCATAGGTTATACGGTAGCTTTCTACCTTTCTACCGGGGGGGTGGAGGGGGTCATCTGAGTCCAGGAGGGGAGGGATGGTGTGTTAGGTGTGGGTGGATGTACCTGTATGGGTATGGTAGCAGGAATGGTATATTCCCACTACGTGGTAATTTGTGGAGTTCTCTAGGGGTAATCTGGTCCTAGTGTCCGGAGATGAAGGGTGACCAGGTCTGGAGAAACACCTCCGTTCTGTCCTGTAAACTGTAGATAAGTCGTTCGTGTGTGGCTGCTTGGTACATTGCTGTCAACCATTCATCATGGGAGGGGACGGTCGGTGCACGCCAATGTCTAAGGATGCATAATTTGGCCGTTGCTAGCGCGGTGTGTAGGAGTCTACTTTGAGTTCGTGTGATCTTATGAAGTTCTCCCATGTCATGTAGCAATAGAAGAGCTGGGGTGAGGAGTGGTGGGAAGGGTAGGGATTCTCGGAGGGTGTTTCCCACTGTTCTCCAAAAAGGTTGTACGGCTGCACAATCGTGTAGGATATGGAGTAAGTCGCAGTGTGTGTGTGGGCACCTCCAGCAGTTTGCATGGGGGAGAAGTCTTGCCATATGTAATTTTTGTGGGGTCCAATACCAATCATGTAGTGTCTTGAAGAGGCAGAATTTCAGACGAGCCTCGTGTGCTCCGCGGTCCCTGGCTTCGATCAGGTCAGTCCAGTCCTCCAGGTCATATTCAGTTTGTAGGTGCGTCTGCCATTTGTTTTTGAGGGAAGTCAGGAGTGGGAGTGAGAAGAGGTGGCGATTCAGCAATGCCTGGAGTCCCGATATCGCACCCTTCATCTTCCCCCATGTCTCTAGATAGTGTAGTATAGGAGAGCGCGGGAGCTGTCGGGGAAGGGCACCTAGTCTCTGTTTAAGGCAATGTCTGAGTTGGAGGTAACACCATGAGTGGTATTCCGGGAGGTTGAATTCCACCTGTAGGTCCCTAAAAGTTTTCCAGGTTTCCCCTGATATAAGTTGGTCCACTCGTCTGATGCCTCGTTGACCCCAATCCTTCCAGGTAATTGTTTTCCCTCCGAATTGGAACCCTTTGTTGCCCCATACCGGAGCCCTGTCATGTAAGTGGGGGTCTATCTTAAGGAGCCGATGTACCCGCTGCCAGGTTTTCTTCATGGCTCCTATCATAGGATTGGTGGGTCGGGGGCATTTTTGGCTCGTATCGTATAATAGCTGGAGGCCGTAGGGGGCCCCTGTAAGGGCTCGTTCTACGTCCACCCATAGCGGCGGGGTTATTACAGTCGGGAGTAGGAGGGCCATTTGTGAAAGATGTAACGCGTACGAATAGTGTTCGATCGAGGGAAGGCTTAGTCCACCGCATTCCCGACGGGCTATCAAGGTGGTTTTGGGTAGTCGTGGGCGCATGGATCCCCAAGCAAAGGAGCGGATACAGCGGTCTATCTCTCTTAATACAGGTAAGGGGATCTGTAAGGGGAGCATGCCTAGGACATATAGGAACATCGGCAAGGTTACCATCCGCACCGCCTGTACTCTGTCCCACATGGAGAGGTTCAGTTGGCCCCATTTCTCAAAGTCCCGTTTCATGGTATTGATCAGTGGGTCTATATTGTCTGACACCACATTGACCAACCCTTTATTTACGTCAATTCCTAGATATCTTAGTCAGGTGTGTTTCCATTTAATCGGTAAGCCTTGTATGGAGGCACTCACTGTGACTGGGGAAAGTGGTAGAGCTTCGCACTTGTCCCAATTGATTCGATATCCTGATATGCATTCAAATTCCGTTAGAATCTCCCTCAGGGCAGTGATGGAAGTGGGCAGGTCAGTGAGGGTAAGTAAGATATCGTCTGCGTATAAATATATGTCAGATTTTCCGCCTGGTAGCGGGATTCCTGATATGAGGTTGGAACTACGGATGGCTGCCGCCAGAGGCTCCACCGCAAGTAGAAATAGGAGGGGTGATAGTGGGCATCCTTGACGTGTCCCTCTCCGGATCTCAAAAATGTCCGACAGGAACCCCCCACAGTTTACCTGTGCTGTCGGGGAGCCATATAGGAGGCGCACCTTGTTAATGAAGCCTTCTCCTAACCCGAATCGTTTCAAGATTTCGAAGAGGTACCACCATTCTATTCGGTCGAACGCTTTCTCGGCATCCAACGAGAGGGCTAGAGCTTCTTCTCGTGTATTGCGGGCGGCCCAAATCGCATGGAAAAGTGTGCGGAGGTGATTCCTGGAGGAGCGGCCCGGTACAAAGCCTACTTGGGAGTGATGGATTAACGAGGGGATAACTTTTTTAAGGCAAGTGGCCAGTATTCCCGCTAATATTTTAATATTTCCATTCAATAAGGAGATAGGGCGATAGCTTCCGCTAAGAAGTGGGTCTTTTACGGGTTTCGGCAAGACTGTGATAGTGGCTTTATTAGACATAGGATGTATGGAGCCTTCCCTTTCGGCCCCTTGAAATGCCTCGTATAAGACATCTACAGTGTCGGTTCCCGTCCATTTATAGAATTCAGATGTAAACCCATCCTCCCCCGGTGCTTTGTGATATGATAGATTAGCTATTGCTTGTTGTATCTCTTCCTTACTAATATCCCCTTCTAGAAAAAGGTGCGCTTCGAGCCGGTGGGGGTGTATATGGAGCCTATGCATATTGTGGAGGATCCCACCACTAGCTTAGCCAGTACGTAGCGTCCCTCTGGGTCATGCCATGTTTTAATTAGTCGGAATTGCAGGGAGCGACGCAGGAGTATTGCCACTCCACATTTTCAACTCCACATTTTCTTCCCGTTCCTTGTGTACCTGCCAACATGGGTGGTGTTCCGCTGTATATTACTTTTCCCACCCAATCTCTACGTAATTTCTCTGATTCCGTCGAGGAGAGGTGTGTTTCCTGTAGTAGAGCAATGTCGGTATGTTTGGAGCGGAGATAGGACAGTATCTTCTGTCGTTTAATATAATGGGTCATGCCGTGTACATTCCAGGAGAGTGCCGTGAGTGGGGTTGTCGATCCCGAGGGCTCCGGGTGTGTCATGGTTTATGGTGTATTGAAAATGTTATGGTCCGTGTGGTGGGACCAGGAAGTAAGTAAGGACTTGGCTGAGAGGCAAGGAATATGGATTTCTTGTTCAGTTAGGACTTGGGAGGTTGGGAGAGTTCCCCTTGGTCACAATACGAAAAATATAGAAGAGAAGGGAAAAGAAAAGAAAGGTAGGGAGGGGGATGGAGAGGAATGGCGTGGAATGTGCAGAGAGAGACGGACAACGATTAAGAATAATTGATAAAAGTGATAAAGAATAAATAGGAAAAGGAAAAAGGAATAGCAAATGGAAATTGGTCAGAGGATGAAGACACTCAGGGGGTCATTCTGACCCCGGCGGTAATTACCGCCATGGCGGAGGTTGGCGGTAGCACCGCCAACAGGCCGGCGGTGCTCCGCCGGGCATTCTGACCGCGGCGGTACAGCCGCGGCCAGAAGCGGAAAGCCGGCGGTGTACCGCCGACTTTCCGCTGCCCGTCAGAATCCTCCATGGCAGCGGAGCGCGCTCCGCCGCAATGGGGATTCTGACACCCCCTACCGCCATCCCGTTCCTGGCGGTTCTCCCGCCAGGAACAGGATGGCGGTAGGGGGTGCCGCGGGGCCCCTGGGGGCCCCACAAAGTATTTCAGTGTCTGCCTAGCAGACACTGAAATACGCGACGGGTGCAACTGCACCCGTCGCACCTTCCCACTCCGCCGGCTCAATTCTGAGCCGGCATCCTAGTGGGAAGGTTGATTTGCCCTGGGCTGGCGGGCGGTCTTTTGGCGGCCGCCCGCCAGCCCAGGGCAAATCTCAGAATCACCGCCGCGGTCTTTTGACCACGGTGCGGTGTTCTGACGGTGGGACCTTGGCGGACGGCCTCCACCGTCCGCCAAGGTCAGAATGACCGCCTCACTACTGTCTAAAACCTTCTAATCTGCGGGTCTAACCTGTAAGGCCCGCGCGCCGGTAGGGTATTATATCAATGGGGCAAGATAAGGGAATAGATGCTTCGTTCCTGGTATCATGGGACCTCCCAGGGGGGTGGGGGGGGGCCTCAGTCGTGTGGGTGCATAAATGGGTGCATGAAGTGCCGGGATGGGCTGGGCACGGGCCCAGAGTAGATGCTATGGTCCAAGAACGAGGAGGGAGGGGGGAGGGGGAGAGGGACAGGCCCGGGGCCATGTGCCACAGGACCTCCCGCTACACGTTCTGTGCTTATCATCTGTTAAGACATCTTAGAATATGAGAATTCTTAGTATCTTATGATGGCCTGCGGTGTTGCATTTTGAGTGTTCGTCCGGGAGCATGCCCCTTGTGGTAGTCTTGGAGCCGCCATGACCCCGAGTTGTGTTAGTCTGATTACTCTCTTCAGTGCGATTGTTATATGCCTGAGAGTTAACTGTGCTGTTCTACAAGTATGCCTATGTGTTACATTGTGGCAATCAGTATTTGATAAATGTGTTTTTAGTAGGTCCCCACTCCCCTATTGGGTGAGCAGCAGATGTGGTGAATGGGTAGGTCACTTATCTGTCCCAAGGTGAAGAGTAGATGTTCTAGTAGCGGGTCCGGATCTCCAGGGCAGCTGTCCTACTGTGGGTTTAGTGTTCAGCATTCTGATCTTCTGATGTTGGTTTCAGGGGGGAGCAGGATTTGTCTCTGCCCGTGTCTTGAGTGTGATCAATCACTGCTTGCAGGATGTGCTCCCGGGATTCCTGTGTCTTTGGTGACCGATCATATCCTCGGCCTCTTTTTTGCGAAGGGGGACGGTGAGTCTGGGGCCATGGAGTTGACAGACTAATAGCAGTTTCTGTATGCGCGGCTGGGGAGTCCGGACGGCCGGGGGCGGTGTCCATAGATTGCGGGGTCACACTATGTAGATAAGCGCTGAGGTCCTCGGGGTCAGTGAAGTCTCTGGATGTGCCGTGGTGTGTGATCCACATACGTGCTGGTTCAAAAAGACCATACTTGATGTCTAGAGATCTTAGTTGCGGACGTAGGGCAAGAAATGCTCTTCTTCTGTCATTCGTTAACCTCGAGAAGTCTGCTGCCACTCTGATTTCGTGTCCGTCCAGTGATATCGGTTGTCGTGCTTTAGCTGTTGAGATGACCTGGCGGGCTTGTACATGGCGCAGGAAGCATGCGATGATAGGGCGCGGTTTATTTGCAGACGCTTTGTGTGAAGGACCAATTCTGTGCACCCTCTGAAATTCTGGAGGTGGTGAAAACTCTATGCCGAAGTGGTTGGTCAGCAGTGAGCTAAGAAAGGTTTTGATATCAGATCCTTCTTTTTGTTCCGGTATACCGAAAAAGCGTACATTGTCTCGACGACTTCGGTCCTCCAGTTCAGTAAGTTTAGCTCTGAGCGACTTTAGTTCTTCTTTCTGATCAGGGATTGTCGCTATATGATCTTCTACTGCCGACAGGCATTGATCTAGGTTATTTGCTGTTTCTCTGAAGCCTGCTATATCAGCGCGGATTGAGGAGGATGCTAAAGTTAAGTCTGTTATTTTTAAGTCCATTGCCTCCAAGCGTCGTCCAACTGAGGCAATCTCTTGCAGTATACGGTCTGTGGCGTCTAGTGCGGGTTGATCCACCGGGGGAGATGTATGCCCCTGTGATGCCGTTTGTGCCGTCATAGCTTTGGGTTGAGCAATGGCTTCCGAGAATAGCAGTTGATGTGAATTTTTACTTGCGGTCTTGTCGTTGGGCATTGTTCTCAAGGGGTGGAGATCAATTAGGAGATATTATTTTAAGAGCTAGCACTTGTAGGTCCACGGAAATTTCCTCGACTTCCAAGGATGGGTCAGACCTTGGAATATAGGATCTGCTGTGGTCTGCTAAGCTTTAGAGCGTGATCTATAGAGGATTAGAATATGCTCAGTTTCTGATAGAGGTCCATTGATATAAAGCTGAAGAGAGATCAATGAATTTTGAGTGTGATGCAGCGTGCAGTAGGGGGGGGGTATCTTGTCTATCTTTTATTTTAGATCAGATCAGTCTCTTATTGTTTAGTTGGAGGGTCAGGTTGCGTAGTGCGACACGTGTTGTTCTACTCTTCTTTCTTCTTCCTATTACGGTTTTCCTCCCCCTTCTTTGCTTCTTTATCGTTCCTTATGTGACAAATCTTTGTCCCTCTGTTGCTCTTTGAGATCCTTTCTCTGTCTCCCTTTTGTCTTCCTTCCCCCTTTTCCTCTGCCTCCCCTCTGGGTGTCGTGGAGATTCTTATTCTTTGCGCGCTAGGTCATAAACAAGGGGGGGGAGTATGTCCTTTATTTGCTGCTGGTGGGGTCACTAGATAATGTTAGTTTGAGGGGTCTCACCGTCTCAGCATGCAGTCTCCTTCAGGCACTATTTAGTCCTCGTGTGATATTGCTTCTTTTCCTTTCCGCCGTGGTCGTCGTGGTCGTCCTCAGGCCTAGGTTCCTCAGTGATCCATCCTCCTCGGGGTCCCCTCTTCCTCCATCTGCATGAGGGGGCAGTGCGGCGCTCCAGCGCCCGGGGAACCGAGGCGGAAGAGGGCCGATCCGGGCGCCTCCCTCGCGACGCGTCCCGGGCCCGTGTGGCACCGCACCTTAGTCCGTGGCTCCGCGGAAGCTCGGAGGCCGCATTTGCTCTCGCTTCTCCGGGCGTGTCTGCCGTCGCTCTGGTCCCACAACTTTGCCCCTCCAGAGGCCCCCTCCCTCCGCCAGCCGGGAGGCCACACTAGGGGTCAGGATCGCAGGGGGAAGACCCTCTGTTTGCCAGCTTGACCTGCCCGGCGCGCGGAGATCTTTTCTCAGGCGGCCATTTTCTTCGACGGCCAGACCACGCCCCCTTGTTGATATTTTTTAATCTGTATTCAAGAGGCTGATCGGCCTCTAGAAATCTAATATTTTTGGTTTCTTATCTTAGTCGAAGAAGCTTATCACTCTACTGGTATGAAAAGATTGTGGACTTCTCTCTCCCATCATTGGGTTATTCGCTAATTTCAGAATATGGTGCCTTATAATTTATGATGGTTTAAAAAAAAAAAAATAGCTATAAACACATCTTCTTCACCACTTGATTTCCCATTCGCTAAAGATTTCGCCACTACATCAGCTTCTTCCAGTGTGAATGGTTTTACCAACACACGCCCGGAACTATGAGACATTATTGGAATTGAAAATCTTCCTTAAAAGGATTGCAATTTAGGAATGCCTAATTCTTGTCAGAAACAATAAATGTGTTATAATGCTGAAAGACACATAGCCTGTATAATTCTGCAATTTGTACTTCAAATGTTTAATTCAGCATCAAAAAGTGACCGAACTCCCTTTTTAGCTCATTTTTCCCGTGCTTGCCAGACTAAAAACTGACATGAATATTTGCTCTCCTCATAACCATTTGCCCGTAGGTTTTACTAGTCATGTATATCTCATTTTGATAGGGATCCAGAATCTTTTGCTTCGCTCGCCCAAGCCCTTGACAGTTGGTATCATTTTTATGCTGCAGATAGCTATCAAGGGCCATCTTCAACTGATATTCAAAGATGTTCTTTATCTGTTGAGAATTACTTCTTTCTGCTACATCCTCAGTTAATATTATGGCTCTAATAATGACCTTAAGTGCAACCAACACTGTTAGAAATGGGGTCTTTGGTTGGCAGTCAGGTTACCCCCTGTCCAAGCAAAGTCCCTCACTCTAGTCAGAGTAAAAGAGAATCGCCCTCAGCTAAACCCTGCTCACCCCCTTGGTAGCTTGGCACGAGCAATAGGCTTAACTTCAGAGTGCTAGGTGTAAAGTATGTATTTGTACCAACACACACAGTAACTTGAAAACATAACAAAATGACACAACACAGGTTTAGAACAATAGGAAATATTTATCTAAACAAAACAAGACCAAAATGACAAAAATCCACAATGCACAAGTCAAGTTACCAATCAAAAAGCAAAAAGAGTCTTCATGTAGTTTTAAACACACACTAACACTATTAGCGTGAAAATGTACCTTGGGTGCATCAAAAATAACCCTGCACAGGCGAGTGTGCGTCAAAAAGGGCTTGTGATGCGTTGATTTCACTCATGAGCGATATCTTGCGTCGTTTCTCCTTTCATTGGGTTGGGACGAATCATTTCTTCTCTCTGCAGGAGAGCAATGCCTCGATCCGGTCAGCACTCTCGGGTCCGGGCAGGCATTGCGCTGTTTTCACACTCCCAGCGGTACTTGAGTCGGAAATCCAGCCGCACGATGATCCGAAAACCACGCAGCGCGGGTTGCGATCTCACCAGCCTCTGTCAGCAATGCCATGCGTAGTTTCTCTAGCACTGTGCACAGATTCATTGGTCGCATTACTGGCGAGCATTGATTTTCAGCCGCGAAGCTGGCGGCGCGTCAATTTTTCAGCTGCAGATTGGAGTTGCGTGATCTTTTCCCAGCGCAGTGTTCTGTGCGTGGATTTCCTCCTCTTAGGCTGCCAGCTTCTCCTTTCAGGGTCCCAGGAACTGAATGGGCACCACAGGGCAGAGTAAGAGTCTCTCCAGAGACTCCAGGTGCTGGCAGAGAGAAGTCTTTGCTGTCTCTGAGACTTCAAACAACAGGAGGCAAACTCTAAATCAAGCCCTTGGAGATCTTCACAAGATAGAAGGCACTCTCAGTCCAGTCTTTGCCCTCTTATTCTGGCAGAAGCAGCAACTGCAGGATAGCTCCACAAAGCACAGTCAGGGCAGCTCTTCTTCCTCAGCTCTTCAGCTCTTCTCCAGGCAGAGGTTTCTCTTGGCTTCCAGAAGTGTTCCAAAGTCTGTGGTTTTGGGTGCCCTTCTTATACCCAATTTCTCCTTTGAAGCAGTCCTACTTCAAAGTAAAGTCTCTTTTGAATGTGAAATTCTGCCTTGCCCAGGCCAGGCCCCAGACACTCACCAGAGGGTTGGAGACTTCATTGTGTGGGGGCAGGCACAGCCCTTTCAGGTGTGAGTAACCACTCCTCCCCTCCCTCCTAGCACAGATGGCTCATCAGGATATGCAGGCTACACTCCAGCTCCCTTTGTGTCACTGTCTAGTGTGAGGTGCAACCAGCCCAACTGTAGAACTGACCCAGAAAGGGAATCCACAAACAGGCAGAGTCACAGAAAAGGTATGAGCAAGAAAATGCTCACTTTCTAAAATTGGCATTTTCAAACACACGATCTTAAAATCAACTTTACTAAAAGATGTATTTTTAAATTGTGAGCTCAGAGACCCCAAACCCCACATGTCCATCCGCTCCCAAAGCGAATCTACACTTTAATCAGATTTAAAGGTAGCCCCCATGTTAACCCTTGCAACTGTGAAAAACGAATTTAGCAATATTTCACTGTCAGGACATATAAAACACATTACTATATGCCCTACCTTAACCATACACTGCACCCTGCCCTTGGGGCTACCTAGGGCCTACCTTAGGGGGTGCCTTACATGTAAAAAAAGGGAAGGTTTAGGCCTGGCAAGTGGGTATACTTGCCAAGTCGAATTTACAGTTAAAACTGCACACACTTTCACTGCAATGGCAGGTCTGAGACATGATTACAGAGCTACTTATGTGGGTGGCACAACCAGTGCTGCAGGCCCACTAGTAGCATTTGATTTACAGGCCCTGGCACCTCTAGTGCACTTTACTAGGGACTTACTAGTAAATCAAACATGCCAATCATGGATAAGCCAATTACAGACACATTTTGTAAAGGAGCATTGGTTAGCAGTGTTAAAGTGCCCAAAGTATCAAAAACAGCAAAATCAGAGTCCAGCACACATCAACAACCTGGGGAACAGAGGCAAAAAGTTTAGTAATTTCAGTTTCAGTTTCTCAAACCCAAAGTTCTTCTTCAAAATTGAACTTATTAAACAACAATCTATGGGCAGACTGGTGGTTCTGAATACCTGCTATGTGCATTTCTACCATTGAATGGTCTCTGAAACCATCTGGTTCATGCTTATATTGTTTGAGGATAAAATCAAGGGATGTTAGACAGAAATTCAGCCTCCCTGCTGACTTATGTCTTGCGGACACACCTGTATACTCTGGCAGATTTGAGAATTTCTTTATCCAAGGACCTATGGGATTTCAACTCTTCTGATGGTCTAATCACCTTAGTTAATCTACTTGTGTTCTGTCTGCAAATTAACTGATGATGAATCTAAGCTCGTACACAGGAGAAAATTCAAATTAATCTCCTAAAATCACCTTAACTGGAATAACCATAATTGACCGAAATAGATAAGCAGTGCTGGGGGATCCTCAATAAGGGCATATATCGTAGCCACCATGCCATTAATCCAGGCCCATCTCCCCTCTTATCAATTTGGGAAGTGCATATTTCCATCCATGATTGCTTATTTATACATTTAGCTACCTCTCTATTAGCTACTCCTGATGAAATGCGTTAAAAATCTGCCCATCAATGACTTTCATTTTACACTTATTATTCAAACAATATAATCTTTAAATTGGAAGTGTTGGTCTTCATCTCCTGGCATCATATCCCCTCAAACTTGCAAACAACCACTTACACTTCACTATATTTCATACATATAAAACAATATTGATATAAAGCGAATCCTATGATTCCTATGAGCACCTCCTCCTTCACTACACTGACGCCCTAATTATGAGATTGGCAGGCAGAAAAGGCCGCTATTATGAGTTTCCCACTGGGCCAGTGGGTGGAAACACAGTTGCCAGTGGAAAACACAACAACATTGACGCCGGCTCATAAGCTCAAAGCAGACAGTGATTTGTGTGACGGGGCTGGCCAGGGGGACCCCCGAACTGACCATGCCAAGTGCCTGGGCACTGAGGGGGCACACCTGGGGTCCCGGGCACCCCGTCTCCACCAGTATTTACATAGCAGTGCAACCACCATGTAAACACCAGCGGAGAGAGGGGTCATAATCCCCAAGGCAGTGCTGCTTCCAGTGCTGTCCTGGTGGATTGAGACCGCCGGCACAGCCAGGCCGTCGGAAATGTGGTAGTGCCAGTGGTCGGACTGTGGTGCGTTCACCACAGTCACAATGTCACAATCGGACTGCTGCTTTGGCGGCGGTCTGACTACGAGGCTGGAGACCGCCAGCCTCGTAATGCGGGCCTTAGTATATTGTTCATGGGGCATAACATACACAGCAGTACATTTAATCCACATAACTAGTTGCACGTCTAACTTTTTTCTATTTTTCTCAGCAAGTAAAAGATCTTGCTGGTTCAGAAACACATTTATGTATATATTCATGAAATGTGGAGCTGCTTGCTGAACTTGATCACCCCATTTGCTAAGTAACTTCACCCTTTTTTGGAGCAAATCTGTGTGTAATGAAAATGATCATTTAAAATTTTGTGAATACTCAGAAAGGTAACACTTTTCCCCTCATTGTTACATAGTCAGCAAATATCGGGAGGAAACACATTAGGTTAATGATCTTTCATTCCACTTAGCAGTCCTAAATGTCTCTGAAAATTACCAGGAGGTGCACTTGTAATGTCAGGAGATGAATCAGTAATACGGCCTATGTGCAGGTAATTAGCAAAGATGCTACTAGCTGAGGTAGTAATCTCTGGAGATAAAATGCAGTCTATACACAAAGGTAAACTTACACATGAGTAAATCTACACAAGTTTAAGTTTACTCTTGCACTTTGTGGTAGATTTACTACTTTTTGCCATAGACCATTTCTCTGCATAAATTTACTACAAATTGTACACTCCACCCCATGAGTCTAAAGGGTGGAGTCACACTATAAATAATTTACGACTGTGAAGTTACTACTATTAACTTTACAACTGTAGTTTATGTTATGCACTCTTTGAGGACAAAGTCTGTGAAGCAAAGACATCTGCAGTCTTTGTGCGCCCTGCGCTCCTGGGGTGGAGAAATGTGCAACCAGGGTAGAGACATCTGCATGGAAGGGAATTGGAGCATTCTATACACCTGAAACGAATTTTAAACACCTAATGAGCATTCCCTTCCAACAACATAAAGGTTTCGGATTTTAACTCTTCAAAATTCAGGTCCTTCAGCCACCACATTCTACCTGAAGGGTGCAGACCACAGTTCTGAAAACGAAGATACATTTCACTGAGACACAGCCATCTCTTGTAGTTACATTTGTGGTAAAATACTACAAATAACTGAATGGATTGCCTTTGTTCACCATCACCGGAACTCAGAAGGCAACCTTATGGCAAGAGGTCACAGACTCTGTCAATGCACTGCAGAGGAAAGCCTGTAGTGTGGGGAGTATGAAAAAAAAGTAGCAAGATGAGAGGAAGCAGATCAAAGAGACATTTTCCAGGATTCAGCTGGCAAAAGTTTTTTCTTAGAGGGCAAACTGGATTTTTGCCCCTATCTAGGAGCTACTTTTAACGATAAGCTTTCTCTAGTCATAAAAGTGGCAGGCACTTTCTTTTGGTTTGTTCCGTGGATTAAGAACAATCTTACAGATGCTCCCACCGCCTGCAAAGACTTTGATTGTGAGAAGTGTGATACTTAGTAGGCTTGATTACTGCAAAGCACTGCTACTCGGTGCGCCCAAATGTTTACTAAAAAAACTGAAGGGAGTTCAAGTTTCAGCACCAAAGCTGCCTTTGAATTGACCAAGAAGATCATCTGCTTCCAGTTCCCTGAGAGAAATGCACTGGCTTACAGTTAGTCAAAGAATAGTATTCAAATCCATGTGCATAGTCTTTAAAACACTTCAGGGTAAGAAGCCTATATCGTTACAAAAAAGTCTTAAAAGATATGTCCCTGGAAGATGCCTTTAATCACCAATGGCAAATTTAATTTGTGTTGCAAAATTATGTAAGAAAAGACAGGGCGGCCAGGCCTTTATGATCAGAGCAGCCCGACTTCGGAACAAGCTTCCGGCCAGCCAAAGGGCCTCCACAGATTTTTTTCAGTTTAGGAAGGGCCTGAATGCTTGGCTCTTCCTGGTATGCCCCTGGGGTTCTAGCCCCTCTCCCCCCCAGTGTTATCACATGAACGCAGTATACATTGGCCTTATACAAACTCATCAGCACCAGGATACCTGCTAGGTGGCTGTGTGCTTTATACATGTTTTAAATAAATGCCTAAATAAATAAAGAAAGAAAGAAATATCACCCCCTTGAGGAGGCTGTTCTCGTCACAATTCACCCGCACCTGCTGTATGGACTGGATCTTTCTGAGAACACTAATGTGGTGTCAGGTAAGATTAAACAATAATGTAGCACCAGGCAAGGTTCTTACCCCACCTCACTAAATGTGAACTGAAAATCACTTACCCATATCTGTCCTTCACTCATATCTGTATCATTAGGCACACATCACATATATACCCCTAACAACACCCTCCAACACACACCCTATGCATTCCAAGATGTTGGCTAATTATATGTTTTATACACTCTTTTCATACAGCAACTTATTTGAGTACATTGGTTACTTTAGCAGGGACAGGACTCATTGCAACTGCAGCAGGGCAACATACTGGCAGGTCTTGCAATGCAATTCACGTACACACACAGGTACACCTTTAGGCCAGCAATCTAAAAAGCTATAGAGGATTTAAATCATTTTTTTGGTTAAAACCTAACACTGCATTTGAAATGTGTTTAGAATTGGTTTTTAATTGTATTCAAATGTAACCTTGACATTTATACTGTTACAGGTTTTTATACTCATACTTTTATTTTAACCTTGTTAGGCCCCTGTGGTATTGTTTCATCCACTACCTTCCTTAATGTTGACTTCTGCTCCTAGCAGTGCACCAAAACCTAGTCTCGGACCATGTAGCAGATGGATGGTAGGGACTGACAAGCTAAATGTCTGGTCCTTTGCCTTTATATTTAACCTCAGTGTGTTTTACTAACAGGGTAGTTGTATGTCTTTTGTCATATATCCCTATTGGCACCATGCTCAATATGTACTTTTATTGTTTCAGATATTATATATTGTCTTACAAAATGAGTAGCTAGCCAAATAACTAACATGTTGTACGATTTATAATGAATTACTTCTATATTTATGGCTCTCTTTCCCCTGTCAGCTTCTGACATATAAAGGCCCCCTTTAGAACGTTAACACTGCTGACATCATGACAGCAGCTAGTAGGCCCTTTACCATGCGGCAATTCAGGTAAGTCTGCGAGCCCACGATTTGAATTTTGCATCTCATTATAGGCCCTCTCAATAAGTCACTTATCTCTATTTCAAATACTATGCATTTAATAAATGGTGATGTTTTCCTTTCTTGGAATGTTTATTTAATGTGACAGCATTTGAGGACATGATAACTTTTATAGATTGAAAATATCAATTGAACATAATTCATATCTATATAGCTGCTGGATCTAAAGATACGTTGGAAAGCCAAACTACAAAGACACAGGTCAGCAGCTGATGTTCAACAATTTAATCTGTCTGTGTCTGGAGCTGGAGAGTTCACATAGTTGAGATACAATAATTAATTCCATTCATTGATCAACCCTTCATTTCATGTTTCTTTATGCTCACATGGTAAAACTTTAATATTAATTTGTAAAACAATGTTTATTAAAGCACTGTGTTAAAATGCAGACACAAAACTAAATTTAAACATAATATTCTTACAGGTCCTAGGGACAGTGCACCAGACGATAGAGCCATCTACAAGCAAAGGACAGTGTCAATCTGAGGAGTGAATCCAATCCTCCTCACAAAAATAATGTCACCGCACAGCACTGCTCAACAAAAAGAGGAGGATGAGGAGGTGGAGCAGGAGCTGGTCGAGGAGGAGAAAGAAGAGGCCCTGGGTAAGGAGGGGGGCATTCTTGTCCCATATAGAGGGATCATAGTTGGGCAACAGTATTCCTCCTAAATCACTTGTGAGTATTGTCAGTCCCTAACCATTAAATAAGCAGTTATGGACAATAAAATCATTCCCCACAAGCTGGAGGGGTAGTAAAATTCATTTTCTAGGCCTTGGGGCAAACGTTACTGGCAATTCTCACACTTGGCCTTCACCACATTGATGACTAAGTACTTTTCTGATGCTGACCGTGGCAGGACCAGCCACCCCAGGTGAAGAAAGAAACACTAAGGTAGCAGGGGAAACAGGTTACACTGATAAACTGGAAAAGGTAAAAAAGAAGGCGGTGGGGTGGAGATGCAGATGTGACCTGCTATCAAGTAAGTCATGAGGTCTTGTAAAGTTTGGAGCTGTTCAGTGACCATGTCTCAGAGTGTCCTGACCTTCAAAAATAAGTCCCAGGTATTCCAAGAGATCGCTCTGTGAACTGGCCTGTGAAAATTGACTGGTCTAAGGTCCTTCTTTAAAGCTGCCAACGACACATATACTGGGGGAATGAAGTGGCCTGCATGAGAGCGCTGCAGAGCATTGGGACAAAAGTGTCCCTCAAATGTTGATGTTCTTCACGACAGGTTCTGGGAGGAGGAGGAGGAGGAAATGCCAGTGAAGGGGGGACAGACATAGGCCCAGATGGAATGTGAGCCTATGCAGTTGAATTCAGGCTAGTTGCAGGCCCAGTTGTTGGTGAGGCTTGCTCTTTATACACCACTGGTAGTTTTTGCTGAGGGCTGTCATGCTGTTCCCTTTTTGGTAATAGGCTTGCCTGTTTAAGTCAGCATCACCACCAAGTGTGGGGGACTGAGTGCACCCCATGCCACTTAGATGCTGTCATCCTAACTCCTGGCTAGCTTGCAGTGCCTCACCGTCACCACCAAACCTGTTGGGGCAAAAGGTGATTATAGCAACCTCAACATGACACCCTGACTACTCAGGGAAGTCGTAAAAACAGATTGTACCTTTTTTGCTGAGTTAGGCACGCTGAGGTGAAACACAAAATGCATCATGGCGTTCAATGCATTTATTCAAGTAGTCACATTCAAGTATAAAAAGCATGTGCCTTAATATTTAGACAAATGAGTCGAGCACAGTAACCAACATGACAGCAAAAGTGAAGATAAACAACCCACCATATTGCATGTTTCTAGAGTGTAGATGCCCCTACCAAAACCCTATGTCTAAATCTAAGAGCATAGCGGTTGCAAACCTCTGGCTGGCCCAACCTAAATGATTCAGTCTAACCTCATACCTCAATAGAATAGAAGGTGTCTACCTTTAATGCAGATGGCAATCTCCTCAGGTGACTGAGAAATCAGTGCCAACCTCAGTAATGCTGTCAGCCAAAAGGAAAGCATCCCAGAATGGTCATGACTGGAATATCCTCTACCCCCAATGGGTCTAACTGTAATATATATAATGACCCATACCTTGTTTGGGCAGCAGCTCTGATGTAATGCTGTGTCTTGGATATAGTAGCTGGCAAATATAAATCTCATGTTTTGTGTGTCCTAGCCAGAAGTATCATATCATAACTGAACGTTAATCTTTCCCAGAATATTACTTTAATTTTACACCTTATGTCCCCCTCAATTTGGATGTTTAACTTGTAAACATGATCAGGAGGGGTAGCACACCTGTCTGGGGTTTCGACTTCAATGTAGTTGTTAGTTTCTCTCATATCCAGAAACTTTTGAAGATTCTGGCAAACTATTGTGACCTCTGCAGCGCTGTCTAGCAGATTCACTGCCCACGTCCTGTTCTTCAGTAATGTCCTCTATATGTGTGGCATACTTAGCCGAAACCCCCAAAGCCTTCTTCTTTTTAAACTGTAGTTTTTGTTCTGAAAGTTTTTCTTCCTTTTTTATCATGACGTCAGATGAGCGTTGTGAGTCCTTTTTTTGGTTTCCCATTCTCTTCTATCTGCATTCCGACAACCCATCTCTCTAGTTCCGTTTGTCAGATGAGTCCTGAAAGGAATTAGAAGGGCATGTAGCAGTATACTGATACCTGTCAGATTGATTCAAATTGTCATGATTTCTTAAATGAAATCTTTTCTCCGTGGTCTTTGATTTATTTTTATTAGACTTCAATTTGTCCCAGCATGTTTTAGAAGACTCCTGTGCTTGCGTGGTACTATACTTTTCAGAGTTCCCCTTTAGTTGTGGTCTATTTGGTCTAGCCCCCAGATTATCCCAACCTATACTAGTGTAAGTCTCAGAATTTATGTTTAGTAGCTCGTGTTCCTGGTCTATTTGTGGAACTTGGCGAAAACATTAGCATACTGCAAATGTTGCTGCTACCACTTTAATATTCCCAAAATAATTGAGGAGACCGTGGCACAATCACCCTTTGATTTCATACCCAAATTCAGGGCAGGGGCAGTCCTGTGCTTGTTTTGAATTTGTTTCAACAACCCCAGAAGAAGCAAAAGAGATGGTGTACCATGTGTTATGCTATAAAGTGCAGTAAAAACTGTGCCCCATGTAGCACAATCATCAATGGAGGTTACCATTCCAAACGGCAAGCATATTGTGATAACTCTTTGTGTATCATGGCGTCCCGTATGGGGATACACAGCTTCCAACTGATTTGTTTGTTGTGCAATCCAGAGTGCAATTTCTTCACAGCTGGTGGGAACTTTACCCATAATTGCATTGATAGTTGCCAGGTTTATCCCAGGTGTAAACAATTGGTGTTGAACAGCTGGAGCAGCTCTTGATGGGGCAATATTCAATGTTCGCATTAAAAACTGTATTAAGCATCAATATATTCTTACTAAATTATTATATAGTGGGCATAAATCTGCTACTTGCCCATTTTGTACATTTGGATAAGGGTATATATAGCCACAACTGTCCATGAGGCCCTGTCATTACTAAGGGGACCCAATCTAACATGTTCAACTACTGGAAGGGTGCCTTGAAACCAATATTGATCCTCCTGTTATGTTAGTGGTATTTCTAAATGACTGCATGCTCTGTATTGTGCTGTTGGGTTGGCCACCATGTATGTGTGAAATGTATGTGTGTTAGCATTGACTCCAGAAAAAATTTACCCATGAGTAAAATTATTCAAGTCTATATGCATTGGGTGGCTCAACCATAAATGAAAGCTCTCCACCCCCAATGTGTAGCCCATTTGCTAGTAAGTCTTGTGTGACAGCAGGTCTAGATTTTACTGTAATTACTACTGGTTGTGCCTTTGTTAAACATACTTTTCAGAGACAGAAACACCAAATGGGGTATACTTTTATAGTTCAAGCTTATACAACCTACAGACTAGTATAGGTGATACCTGTATAGCTGAGGTGGACTTTCCCTAAAACCATGGACTTCTTCATATAAAAAGGTGTATAGGGCACCTTTGGCATATGAGAGACAGCTACTCAGTAGATCCATTAAATACTTGACCATAGATGTTGGTGGTGCCATGTTAGTCCTTTCCAAGAAGGAAAGGACCCATGCTCGCTATTTCTAGGACAACACGCATAGGATATGGAATACCCTGCCTCCAGAGTTATGCAGCAATCAATCACTGACCAGATTTAAAAAAAGTTGAAACCAATATTGCTTGAAAAATAACCATGGCAGGATAGGACAAGCAAGGAACCTATGCTTAACAGAATATGTACAATCTGGTCCTATAAAATTTCCAATCCAAGTTGATATCTTTATCTAGTATGTTTGTATCAAAGAAGTAACTAACCACGCCTCTGTCTAACGACTCCAACAGTGGACATTTGTCTTTTCTTTTTGTACAGCACTGTCACGTTTGTGCTATAGAAAACTCTCAAATAAAATAAAATAAAATAAATAAGTCCCTCAGACACATTGGAAGTATGTTTTTAGCAAAGCAGCAGCAGGATGGAGGAGAATGGTATTATGCTGAAGAGCGAATTAACTCACAATAACCACAAAATAGCCTAATGCTTCTTCCGGTATGAAACCCCTGTTTATGGAGAAGATATCCCAACATGCAAGAGACCCTTGCATGTAAAACAAAATCTGAGATTGTTGTGTACCTAATGTATGTATGTTAAGTAAAAATTATAGTATGTTTATCATAAAATACAAGTACTCGATGTGAGATTTTGGGCTTATCTGTTGCTAATATTATGTGTTTGCATGTCAACACGAAGTTCTATTTCACAAGAGCATAGTATGTTAGTTGATGACAGAGAGAGGTTCAACAACAACAACTGAAATATGCGTTAAATTTGGTATGTTTGATTCATACAACTAGAGAGAAATAGAACCAGGTTCTGATAACTCCTTTGAGTGTTACGGCTACTTCAAGTGAGAAACAACATTGAGCAATGACAGTGTCTGTGGCCATCCCAAAGATGTTAATGCTTTGCCAGTAAAACTCTCTATCCTCCTTCTCTTCCTCTAATAATTATATAAAGAAGAGGCAAACCAACAGACATGTTGACTGACATATGAAGGCAACAAAAGTTGTTTGGTGTGTGAGTTAATTTCTTAAGTGATCTTGGTTGGCTGTAATTGATTGATATTTAAATGTATTACAACTGCTGATGGGTGGTGGAGTTGAGAACACTCAGTCCTTTCATTAGCAGGTGTAGTAATTTTTGTGAGATAAATCTACATAATTTACTACTAAAGGAATAATAAAACATCAAACAAAAATAGTTTACTCTCATTCTAACATTAAACATGTGCTTTTAAGGACAAATACTAAAAAACACATTTATATAAATGTATATAGAAATTGCTTTAAAACATATCAACTTATTGAATAACAAAATAAAAATATATAGTTATTTACCATTGCAAATGTCAATAATTCAGAAATTTATAAATCAAATAATAAAAAGATTTCTTTTTCTATGGGAACGTGTTGCAGTACCAGTAGCTGGCTATGTGTGGTATTGGACCTATTCCAATGTTGTGGTGGAGTACATTTACTGCTGTTTTGTATCCTTTTTGACTGTAGTAACTTTAGAAGTCAGTTTGTGAATAGCAAGTATCTTGCTCTTTTGTAGGTGCTCACATGCCACTCCTTAAACCCCTTGTTAACCCTCTATTAATCACATGTAATTTCCCCCAACCCATCCCATTTAGTAGTAGGTTGTCCCTATTATCTAGTCACTTCTCTCTGTTCTTCCCACATTTACTACAAAATCATATGCAAACTCTTGATGGATTACCAATTTTTCAAGGTAGCCGCCACCTGTTTTGGTGTTATGAAGTGTTTTAGGAAAAATCTTTGGCTTCTCCCTGTCTCTGCGCTAAGGGCAGTAGTACATGCACTAATCATTGATAATATTCTCTATCTGGGGGCTACAAAGGCATCACTTAAGTGTTTACAAGTAGTTCAAAATACAGCTGACAGACTCCTTTTTATCTTCCCAAACTTTCCCTAGCTTCTAATCTTCTTCAAGACCTTTGTTGGCTCCCGATTAACAAGCGTGTCCAATTTAAAGCTTTATGTTTTATATATATATATATAAAGCAGCCTTGGCAAACTCTGGTCCTCTTTATCTTAAGTCTTTGCTGGCACCTTACTGTCCCAGTCAGCCACTCTGTTCAAGTAATCTGAGTCTTTTCTTTGAACAGTCCCTAGGTTTAGCAAGGGCCGACAAGATGGTCCCAAATTGTGAAACTCTTTACTTATCTCAATGAGATTTTATAAATCCTGTGTTGTGTTTAGGAAACTCCTGAAGTCCTGACTTTTCAAATTTCCCTTTTTACAACCTTTGGTTTTACTTAGCGCTGAGAAACCTTGTTGTGTAGCCAAGCACTTTACAAAATGCTATAATAATAATAAATAACATGTGCACCAAGATCTCTGCAGTTGGGTGGAGAAATCTGCATGTATAAAATGTGAGCGATAGAGGCGGAAATCTGAACACATAGGTTTGTGAACAACATTTTGTAGTATGTTAGTACTATTGTAGTACAACTAAGTCTCTGATTACGAGTAGTGCGGTAGCAAGATTACCATGTTTCATTAGAATATGCATACACTAAACACTATACACAATTGCATGTTGTTCATCGCATGCGGGAAGTGCCACATGAAAAAAAGTACAAAAAACTATCATGTGTAAGATACTGCATGCAATGTTTACCATATGTGGTAGGAACATGTGATGTATTAACAAATGTGGTAAAATGCACACAAACACAAATGAGGCGGAATGGGAAAATCGTTTGGAAATTAGGACAAAAAAAACACAAGCCATGACCAGGTGTTCAAATATAAAAAAAGTATATCTGTTGTAGAAAAGTGAGTTGTGAGCCCAACTATACGTCTGACTTCATTTTGTATATTAAATACAACTCATTTGTACACTGATGGGTGAATGTTTGCAGAAAAATTCGTTTTGTGAATGCAACCAAAACATATCACACTATTGTGGTGTAACACATATCCTAATAATACATTACACAATACAAGTGCTCAATTTATTTAAACTAAACACACTATTCAAAGTACTGCTGTAGAACATGTATTCAAATATGCAGTAATGCACAGTTAGTGGCACCAAAATATTGACACACTTGTCATCATTTGGAGCCATTGTGAGTCAATTTAGAATAAGTATTATCATCACACCTGAGATTTATGCCATGAAACACTTGCAGAAAAATAATCTGTGGCATATATAACATGCAACTTATTTGAAATTATATAAACAACATGTTTGTTAAACAGTTGTTCAGAGCAGGCTCATTTAATCGGTCAAGAGGTAGTGCAGTATGTGTTGCACGCCTCAGTTTCCTTTGTGGAGATGTGAGAGGATGGAGGGGTGGACGTACTACATGGTATGGATGGAGTAGTCATTTCACGAGCAGCTAATTGTGTCATTTGTGACAATGTCATTTCTTGTCTTTCCAGCAGTTGACTCAGGGTACTTAGGGCTGACAGAGTTGAAGTCTGTCCAAAAACCAACCTACATCTGATAGTGACTATAGATACTGCCATGTGGTTCATGACACAGATATTTGAATGTAGAATACATCTATGTTGTGCATCAGAATCCTTCATGTGCTGTAGCTGTGCCTTCAGGGTATTTCTGATCTAAGGAATAGTAGGGTGTGACTCAACATGTTTCTGGAAAGCTTCTAGTAATTGCTCTTGTCCTTCTTCAAGTTTTGCTATGCATTGGCATAGCACTTCATATATTTTACTTGATGTTGTGTCATAATGCTGATCTTCTTTCATTTTTATATCCATGTCTTCAAATGCTGGTGGGCTGAAACGTTCATCAATTGTTTGTATGCCAATGGTGTTGTCTTGATGTTGATAATTGTCACTCATTTCCTCAGGTGGAATTAGCCCCTCTACTCCTTGAATGAGGGCTAGTGTTGATATTGCTACAGTCACCATGGAGTTGGTAGTGGAGCAAACTGTCATTTGTGACGTGTTGGCATTCTCACACATACCCAGAACACTACCTTCTGCTGCAATCTCCATTGATGTTGAAGTGGTGGTGGGTACAGTCAGATTTTGTTTCAAATGTTTTGGTAATAGATGTCAAGGGACTCATATTTTTCAGCAGATTACACTTTTTTATTTTTCATGGTACATCATTACTGGCACTGTTTTTGTTTGTTTTCTTACCAAATGCACTGGATGATTTATTACTTATGATTTTGGAGGTGGGGTGAAGTGGCAGTTGTCTTCCTTGGTGAAATGATCTTAGTTGTGGTGTCAGATGTATTTGGGGATGAAGTTTGTGCATCTGTTTATAGAGACCCACAATTCTCTTCTTAATCCTTGTCTACAGGAGGCCAGTGTTCTGTAACAGAAGATTATACTTTTCTCAGACCACATTTACACATTTACACAGATAGTGAATTAATAAAGCAATGCACCACTACATACAGAATGAATGTTTGGAAGTACATGCAAGTGAAAATATTTTCATCTGAAAACATTCTTATTATCACACATTTAGCACCATGTGAATTTACTACATCACCATAATCATTGCAGAAGGAAAGTGATACGGGTAAATTTATGTATACATACAATAGGGCTCATGGAGTTGTACTGCCTTGGAAGGATGGAAAAGTGATGGTCATATGTACATATATATGCCACTTTTGATACCATTTGTGAACCATATGTGTACAACTTGTTGGATGTACATTATATGTAACATTTGTTCAGATGACTGCGACATTTAAAGCACAATGTAGTCATATTGGATGCAATGCTATGTGTCATGATACAAGTCACATACATCGAAATTATGGTTCAAGAACATGATACACATCTTCCACATGTTCAACCAGCATGATATTCAAACTTATACCTCAAGTTTCAAACAATTATTCACGGTAAAGCTTGAGTTCACCATTGCAATATTAAAGGCAACTCAAACCTGACCCACATCTTCATAATAATTACTGTACCCTAAGTGACCATGGAAGTATTCATGGATCCATTATGGTCACTATTTCGCTTGCACAATCAAACAATATTTTTTACCAGATGATACATTCCCATAACTGTATTTTCTACCTCTAATCCACCACTGACAATTTTGAGACCAGACATCTCCATTGCAGACAGTACTTTCTGCTCCCACGGTTTGAGTCGGTATTGTGTGTGGGGGGGGTCCTCCACCAGTTGCCATGAAATGTAAATAATTACTGTACCCTAAGTGACCATGGAAGTACTCTTGGATCCATTATGGTCACTATTTCACTTGCACAATTAAACCTTATTTTTTACCAGATGATATATTCACATGACTGTATTTTCTGGGGTGCACCCACCCTTTAATCCACCACTGATAACCTTGAGACCAGACATCTCCATTGTAGACAGTACTTTCTCTTCCCAAGGTTTGATTCGGTATTGTGTGTGGGGGGTCCTTCACCAGTTGCCATGGAATGTTTCTTATTTTCGCAACACTGTTTCACGCATTCATCTTGTTAGGTTCTGATGATGTTTCTTTACGTCCTCCACCTCACATGGGAATGATGAGACTTAATTTACATTGTCTGTGATTTATTTCTATAGAAGGACTTTAGGAGGTGTTTTTATCATTAGGTGGCCCAAAATTAAATTGTGGTTCTTCACTACACCATCAGCAAGTGCCTCAAGCTCTGGCTCAGAAAATACATATTTAAGTTGCCTGCTGCCATCCATCCGCTTCAGTTTTGTACTTTATTTGCTCCACTGATGACTCCTCAGGAAGGATGGATGTGGATTGCAAATCCTCTTTTCTCATACATGGGAGGACAAAATGGCTGCCTCTTTCCACTATTGGTTCTGCAGCCTCCAGATGCTGCATATGTCTGCACATGGCTGATTTATCTTGTTGACAGTTATATCTCAGGGGGAATGCTCAGTCCTTACCCCCATGTTTTGTGAAATTGCTGCTTCCTGGATTTTTAGCACATGCGGATTTCTTTACCAAGTGATAATTTGTGCATGTTGCAAATATCACATATGTTAAATACCTAGTCCTGTGATGCAATATTTACCACATGAAGTGTTTTATTCACAGGGTAAATAACTATATCATAGGGTGCAGTAAATACTAATAATTAAACTGTATTATACTACGGTACAGTTATTCTACAGATGTGATAATTCTCTGTGTTTTTATGCATAACTCGGAAACAGGGTCTAAATGTACTACAAAATGCAGTTGGTGAATAGGCCCAATTCTAATTTATTCTCCAAATTAGTGTCTCAACACTTACATTTGGTGGACATTTTTGATGGTAATGGTGTTAAGGGGTCGGTTTTTCTGCCATATTTACAAGGACAGATCATAATTGACCCTACCTTGATTTTCTTTTCCTCCCCAATGGTCATCCAGAAACACTTCTTCTGGAAACATTCATGTTCCCTTGATACCATACCATACATTTTAGTGCTGCAGAAACTTCCTCCTACTGGCAGATGTTTAGTTGCTTTTATTTGCATACTTATTTATTTATTTATTTATTTATTTATTTATTTATTTATATGTTTTTCTAGAGTGGAACCGGACAACTGGGAAGCAGAATGCTGCAGAGAAGGTGACATTGGAATCTGTGTCAACCAGAAACTAGCAATTGGTGCTGCACAGAAGTAAGAAATAGCATAGTGATTATTAAGGCCTACAAGCAGTTTGTCGATTGGACTGAGAGTGAGGGGTGGGCAGGGTTTTCCAGAGTTTGGGGCAATTTCAGAGAAGGCATGCTTCATGGTCCTCTGTTTACTCACTCTCACGACTTCCAGAAGAAGCAATTTATGTAGTTTTACAAACATAAAAGGTTGAGTGCACAAAAAATTCTAAAAATATGGCTCTATCAAATAAGAATGCAGTCAGCCTCGTAACTGGGCCATGGGCAGAGGAAAGACTTTTCCACTGCAGCCACCCCCTCTTTTTAGGTGAGCATTTATCTTACCGAGAACGTATTGAGATGAACTGTAATTGACACTTTTTCAGACAAACCCTGTGTGCTTTGTGTCCATACTGTCTGTGGCATTAGGACATCATGCTGGGCTTTCGTTTTGTACCTCGGGACTAGCAGTGTTGCTTTCACTTAAGTGGCTGAAATCCACAATGGCAGATCGCTTCTGTGGACAGCTAAGAATATTCCATTGATTCGTTGTATTTGACAGTGCTCGGCCATTCGCTCTATTGTTTTATTTGAAAATGACTTAAGTGTTTTTTGCCCCACGAGACTACATGGTAAATTATCAGCCAAGCAGCTCTGACTGCACAATCGCTCTGTTTGCTTCAGGAGAGGGGCAGCTATTTCAGAGTGTGGTTAGGGAACCTCCCTCCTTATATGTGAGTCTTAATCAGATGATTTAGGAAACTACACCGGATACGACACGACATGTCAGAAAATAACTGATGAGTAAAACAGGCCTTAGTGGCATTACTACTTTTGCGCTTTAGAAAAAATATTAATAAAGCTGATTTATCCAACAGGATTCCCGCAATAAGATTCAACTTTTCAATGGACCACTACAGGTGAGGTTGATGTTCTTACTACTGTGCCTGGCAGGAGGAAATTACATGATTACAGTAATGGGATTTCTAATTTACTCGGTACATGCTAAGCTACACATGCACACTCTTTAAAGTGTGGGGAAAAGAGCAAATTAGGACAAACAACCCCCGGGGCATGTTATCATTCTGCAGGCAATGTTATCAGCAGAAATAACAAAACCAGTCAATTCACACAATAGAAGCTATTGTCGGCATTTTATCAACATGTTCGACTCTCCTAGGAAGCAACACACAGCATAAAAGCAGAGCACAGCGGCAACATACAAACATTGGAGGCAGTGCACGAGCTGGATGTTTTCATCCACAGTGTACAGCATCGTTGGTATCGATTCTAGGCATTTAGCATTGCCTTACATGATCAACTTCGAAGAAATAAGCCAAGATTGGTACAATCCCAGGACCATAAAGGGAAAGAGAGAGAAGGAGAGAAAGAAACACTCAAATATTCACATTTTGACGTATAGGTAAAAAGAGAAAATATTCTTGTTATTGCAAAAAGGGCTTAAGCTCTGCTTCTTGGTGTAGCGTCTTCCTCAACCTGGTACCTGCTGAATGATTGGGCCACACACGGAGCTGTAAATCACACATCTTTATTCCTCTGCTTACCTGTGAACTCCAACATTCTAAAGCAAGCTGTCATGCATTCTATTCTAGTGATTAATCACACACTGATGCAGAGTCCTCAGGGAGCCATAAAGGTTCTGTTCAAAATCATTCAAGACACTACGGCGGTCATTCTGACCTTGGCGGGCGGCGGAGGCCGCCCGCCAAAGTCCCGCCGTCAGGTTACCGTTCCGCGGTCGAAAGACCGCGGCGGTAATTCTGACTTTCCCGCTGGGCTGGCGGGCGGTCGCCTTCAGACCGCCCGCCAGCCCCGCGGGAAAGAGGCTTCCACGATGAAGCCGGCTCGGAATCGAGCCGGCGGAGTGGAAGCTGTGCGACGGGTGCAGTTGCACCCGTCGCGTATTTCACTGTCTGCGCAGCAGACAGTGAAATACATGTAGGGGCCCTCTTACGGGGGCCCCTGCAATGCCCATGCCAGTGGCATGGGCACTGCAGGGGCCCCCAGGGGCCCCGCGACCCCCCCTACCGCCATCCGGATCCCGGCGGTCGGACCGCCGGGATCTGGATGGCGGTAGGGGGGGTCGGAATCCCCGCGGCGGTGCAGCAAGCTGCGCCGCCGTGGAGGATTCAATGGGGCGGCGGTACACTGGCGGGAGCCCGCCAGTGGTGCCGGTCCGACCGCGGCTTTACCGCCGCGGTCGGAATCCCCATTGGAGCACCGCCGGCCTGTCGGCGGTGCTCCCGCGGTCCTCCGCCCTGGCGGTCTTTGACCGCCAGGGTCAGAATGACCGCCTACATCTCCCCCTCTCTTAATTGAAAAATTACAAGTTTTAGAAAATCATTGGACAGACACAAAATCTATATACAAACAGAAACATGTACACCTATAGCTCTTAAATTAATCTCTTTAATGCTTTGATACATCAACCCAATCTGGTTACTCGAACCTGTAAACAGTTGTCTTCAATGTCGGAAATTGCCAATGATGGTAAGGAATCAGTAAGAGTCATTAAGTTTTAACAATCTGTCTTTCTTTCACCATCTAGAGCTGAAGACCAATGAAACACAGACTTGCAGTGAGAAGAGTCTCTAGTAAGGGACTTCCCTGGTCAGCAGGCAGTCACCATGTCTCCTTTAACCTCTTCTGTGCCTTGGACGAGATGATCTCGTCCAAGGCTACAGTTCCCCTGTGCCTTGGACGAGATCATCTCGTCCATGGCACAGGGGAACTTGGGGGCGCTCCCGTGCACTCCCCTTCCCCCCCCAAGTCGGGGATGGAAGGGGAAGACCTTCCCCTTCCACCCCCGACCCCCCCCACCCCCCCCCCCTGTGACGTCAGCGCGCGCGCGCGCGCTGATGTGTCACAGGGGCCTCCCTCGTCGCGCTGGAAGCTCTGCTTCCAGCGCGATTGAAAAAGAAATGCAAAAGCATTTCTTTTTCAATCACTTGGGAGGCCCGGAGGGGCCTCAAAGGGAAGGAAAAGTATTTCCTTCCCTTTGAAGTCCCTCCGAGGGTTTCAAAAGCCAGATTGCTTGCAATCCGGTTTTTGAAACCCCACTAGACACCAGGGATTATTTTTTTTTTCTTAGAAATTGACAAAAGGGAGCGACCCCTTGGGCAAGGGTCGCTCCCAGGGGGGGCATTTTTTTGAAAAGGCCTTTTCTGCCCCTGGGGGCAGAAACCTCTAGGCACCAGGGACCATTTTTCTTTTTTTTTTTTTTGTTTCATTTTTTTTTTATTGAGGTGGGGAGCGACCCCTTAGGCAAGGGTCGTTCCCCTTGGGGGAAAATTATATTTTGGCCATTTCTGCCCCCCTTGGGGGCAGATTGGCCTATTTTGATGAGGCCAATCTGCCCCCAAGGGGGGTAGAAACCACTAGACACCAGGGATTTTTTTTTTTTTTAATGTTATTGACAAAAGGGAGCGACCCCTTGGGCAAGGGTCGCTCCCAGGGGGGCATATTTTCGGGAAGGCCTTTTCTGCCCCCCCTGGGGGCAGATCGGCCTACTATTAGGCCGATCTGCCCCCAGGGGGGGCAGAAACCTCTAGGCACCAGGGACCATTTTTTTTTTTTTTTTTTCATTTTTTTTTTTTTTGGTGGGGAGCGACCCCTTAGGCAAGGGTCGCTCCCCTTGGGGGAAAATTATATTTTGCCCATTTCTGCCCCCTTTGGGGGCAGATTGGCTTATTTTGATGAGGCCAATCTGCCCCCAAGGGGGGTAGAAACCACTAGACACCAGGGAGTTTTTTCTTTGCGTGAATTTCACGCAAAGGGAGCGACCACTTAGGCAAGGGTCGCTCCCTGGGGGGAGGGGAATTTATTTTAGGCCATTTCTGCCCCCCCTGGGGGCAGATCGGCCTATTATTAGGCCGATCTGCCCCCAGGGGGGGAAGAAACCTCTAGGCGCCAGGGCAAATTTTTTTTTTTTTTTTTTTTTTTTTGTTCTTTTTTTTTTTTTTAGAGATGGGGAGCGACCCATCAGGCAAGGGTCGCTCCCCTGGGGGGCAAATTGTATTTAGACCATTTCTGCCCCCCTGGGGGCAGATTGGCCGATTTTAGGTCAATCTGCCCCCAAGGGGGCAGAAACCACTAGGCACCGGGGATTTGTTTTTTGGTGGCAATGTCCCGCAGGGGGAGCGACCCCGTAGGCAAGGGTCGCTCCCGGGGGGGGGGGGGGTGGGGGTAGTTGGGGGGGCAAATTTATTTTAGGCCATTTCTGCCCCCCCGGGGGACAGATCGGCCTATTATTAGGCCGAACTGCCCCCCGGGGGGGGGGGGCAGAATACTCTAGGCACCAGGGCAATTTTTTTTTTGTGTTTTTTTTTTTTGTTGTTTCTTTTTTTAGAGATGGGGAGCGACCCATCAGGCAAGGGTCGCTCCCCTGGGGGGGCAAATTGTATTTAGACCATTTCTGCCCCCCTGGGGGCAGATTGGCCAATTTTAGGTCAATCTGCCCCCAAGGGGGCAGAAACCACTAGGCACGCAGGGGGAGCGACCCCGTAGGCAAGGGTCGCTCCCGGGGGGGGTGGGGGCTGGGGGGGCAAATTTATTTTAGGCCATTTTTATCGGGAGACGTGGGGGAACGCTGGGTGGAAGGATTTGTTTTTTGGCACCAATGTCACGCAGGGGGAGCGACCCCGTAGGCAAGGGTCGCTCCCGGGGGGGGTGGGGGGCTGGGGGGGCAAATTTATTTTAGGCCATTTCTGCCCCCCGGGGGACAGATCGGCCTATTATTAGGCCGAACTGCCCCCGGGGGGGGGGGGCAGAACACTCTAGGCGCCAGGGCAATTTTTTTTTTGTGTTTTTTTTTGTTGTTGTTTCTTTTTTTAGAGATGGGGAGCGACCCATCAGGCAAGGGTCGCTCCCCTGGGGGGGCAAATTGTATTTAGACCATTTCTGCCCCCCTGGGGGCAGATTGGCCAATTTTAGGTCAATCTGCCCCCAAGGGGGCAGAAACCACTAGGCACCGGGGTTTTGTTTTTTGGCACCAATGTCACGCAGGGGGAGCGACCCCGTAGGCAAGGGTCGCTCCCGGGGGGGGTGGGGGTTGGGGGGGCAAATTTATTTTAGGCCATTTCTGCCCCCCCGGGGGACAGATAGGCCTATTATTAGGCCGAACTGCCCCCCGGGGGGGGGGCAGAACACTCTAGGCGCCAGAGCAATTTTTTTTGTGTGTGTTTTTTTTTTGTTGTTTCTTTTTTTAGAGCTGGGGAGCGACCCATCAGGCAAGGGTCGCTCCCCTGGGGGAGCAAATTGTATTTAGACCATTTCTGCCCCCCTGGGGGCAGATTGGCCAATTTTAGGTCAATCTGCCCCCAAGGGGGCAGAAACCACTAGGCACCGGGGATTTGTTTTTTGGCGCCAATGTCACGCAGGGGGAGCGACCCCGTAGGCAAGGGTCGCTCCCGGAGGGGGGATGGGGGTTGGGGGGGCAAATTTATTTTAGGCCATTTCTGCCCCCCCCCCCCCTGGGGCCGGCTCAGCTACAGGCCAAACACCACAGGTAGGCACCTTGCAAAAAACACCTCTGTTTTCTGCGAAAAAAATATGTTGTGTCCACGTTGTGTTTTGGGCCATTTCCTTTTGTGGGCGCTAGGCCTACCCACAGAAGTGATGTACCATTTTTATCGAGAGACTTAGGGGAACGCTGGGTGGAAGGAAATTTGTGGCTCCTCTCAGATTCCAGAACTTTCTGTCACCGAAATGAGAGGAAAAAGTGTTTTTTTGGGCCAAATTTTGATGTTTGCAAAGGATTCTGGGTAACATAACCTGGTCAGAGCCCCGCAAGTCACCCCATCTTGGATTCCCCTGGGTTTCTAGTTTTCAAAAATGCACTGGTTTGCTAGGTTTCCTCAGGTGTCGGCTGAGCTACAGGCCAAAATCCACAGGTAGGCACTGCTTTTTATAAAAAAATGTGATGTGTCCACGTTGTGTTTTGGGCCCTTTCCTTTCGTGGGCGCTAGTCCTACCCACACAAGTGAGGTATCATTTTTATCGGGAGACTTGGGGGAACGCTGGGTAGAAGGAAATTTGTGGCTCCTCTCAGATTCTAGAACTTTCTGCCACAGAAATGTGAGTAACATGTGTATTTTTAGCCAAATTTTGAGGTTTGCAAAGGATTCTGGGTAACAGAACCTGGTCCGAGCCCCGCAAGTCACCCCTCCTTGGATTCCCCTAGGTCTCTAGTTTTCAGAAATGCACAGGTTTGGTAGGTTTCCCTAGGTGCCGGCTGAGCTAGAGGCCAAAATCTACAGGTAGGCACTTCGCAAAAAACACCTCTGTTTTTTTCCAAATTTAGGATGTGTCCACGTTGCGCTTTGGGGTGTTTCCTGTCGCCGGCGCTAGGCCTACCCACGCAAGTGAGGTATCATTTTTATCGGGAGACTTGGGGGAACGCTGGGTGGAAGGAAATTTGTAGCTCCTCTCAGATTCCAGAACTTTCTGCCACAGAAATGTGAGGAACATGTGTATTTTTAGCCAAATTTTGAGGTTTGCAAAGGATTCTGGGTAACAGAACCTGGTCCGAGCCCCGCAAGTCACCCCTCCTTGGATTCCCCCAGGTCTCTAGTTTTCAGAAATGCACAGGTTTGGTAGGTTTCCCTAGGTGCCGGCTGAGCTAGAGGCCAAAATCTACAGGTAGGCACTTCGCAAAAAACACCTCTGTTTTTTTCCAAAATTTAGGATGTGTCCACGTTGCGCTTTGGGGTGTTTCCTGTCGCCGGCGCTAGGCCTACCCACGCAAGTGAGGTATCATTTTTATCGGGAGACTTGGGGGAACGCTGGGTGGAAGGAAATTTGTAGCTCCTCTCAGATTCCAGAACTTTCTGCCACAGAAATGTGAGTAACATGTGTTTTTTTAGCCAAATTTTGAGGTTTGCAAAGGATTCTGGGTAACAGAACCTGGTCCGAGCCCCGCAAGTCACCCCTCCTTGGATTCCCCTAGGTCTCTAGTTTTCAGAAATGCACAGGTTTGGTAGGTTTCCCTAGGTGCCGGCTGAGCTAGAGGCCAAAATCTACAGGTAGGCACTTCGCAAAAAACACCTCTGTTTTTTTCCAAAATTTAGGATGTGTCCACGTTGCGCTTTGGGGTGTTTCCTGTCGCCGGCGCTAGGCCTACCCACGCAAGTGAGGTATCATTTTTATCGGGAGACTTGGGGGAACGCTGGGTGGAAGGAAATTTGTAGCTCCTCTCAGATTCCAGAACTTTCTGCCACAGAAATGTGAGGAACATGTGTATTTTTAGCCAAATTTTGAGGTTTGCAAAGGATTCTGGGTAACAGAACCTGGTCCGAGCCCCGCAAGTCACCCCTCCTTGGATTCCCCTAGGTCTCTAGTTTTCCGAAATGCACAGGTTTGGTAGGTGTCCCTAGGTGCCGGCTGAGCTAGAGGCCAAAATCTACAGGTAGGCACTTCGCAAAAAACACCTCTGTTTTTTTCCAAAATTTAGGATGTGTCCACGTTGCGCTTTGGGGTGTTTCCTGTCGCCGGCGCTAGGCCTACCCACGCAAGTGAGGTATCATTTTTATCGGGAGACTTGGGGGAACGCTGGGTGGAAGGAAATTTGTAGCTCCTCTCAGATTCCAGAACTTTCTGCCACAGAAATGTGAGTAACATGTGTTTTTTTAGCCAAATTTTGAGGTTTGCAAAGGATTCTGGGTAACAGAACCTGGTCCGAGCCCCGCAAGTCACCCCTCCTTGGATTCCCCTAGGTCTCTAGTTTTCAGAAATGCACAGGTTTGGTAGGTTTCCCTAGGTGCCGGCTGAGCTAGAGGCCAAAATCTACAGGTAGGCACTTCGCAAAAAACACCTCTGTTTTTTTCCAAAATTTAGGATGTGTCCACGTTGCGCTTTGGGGTGTTTCCTGTCGCCGGCGCTAGGCCTACCCACGCAAGTGAGGTATCATTTTTATCGGGAGACTTGGGGGAACGCTGGGTGGAAGGAAATTTGTAGCTCCTCTCAGATTCCAGAACTTTCTGCCACAGAAATGTGAGGGACATGTGTTTTTTTAGCCAAATTTTGAGGTTTGCAAAGGATTCTGGGTAACAGAACCTGGTCCGAGCCCCGCAAGTCACCCCTCCTTGGATTCCCCTAGGTCTCTAGTTTTCTGAAATGCACAGGTTTGGTAGGTTTCCCTAGGTGCCGGCTGAGCTAGAGGCCAAAATCTACAGGTAGGAACTTCGCAAAAAACACCTCTGTTTTTTTCCAAAATTTAGGATGTGTCCACGTTGCGCTTTGGGGTGTTTCCTGTCGCCGGCGCTAGGCCTACCCACGCAAGTGAGGTATCATTTTTATCGGGAGACTTGGGGGAACGCTGGGTGGAAGGAAATTTGTAGCTCCTCTCAGATTCCAGAACTTTCTGCCACAGAAATGTGAGGGACATGTGTTTTTTTAGCCAAATTTTGAGGTTTGCAAAGGATTCTGGGTAACAGAACCTGGTCCGAGCCACACAAGTCACCCCGCCTTGGATTCCCCTAGGTCTCTAGTTTTCAGAAATGCACAGGTTTGGTAGGTTTCCCTAGGTGGCGGCTGAGCTAGAGGCCAAAATCTCCAGGTAGTCACTTTGCTAAAAACAGCTCTGTTTTCTGTGATGTGTCCACGTTGTGTTTTGGGGCATATCCTGTCGCGGGCGCTAGGCCTACCCACACAAGCGAGGTATCATTTTTATCGGGAGACGTGGGGGAACGCTGGGTGGAAGGAAATTTGTGGCTCCTCTCAGATTCCAGAACTTTCTGCCACAGAAATGTGAGGAACATGTGTTTTTTTAGCCAAATTTTGAGATTTGCAAAGGATTCTGGGTAACAGAACCTGGTCCGAGCCCCGCAAGTCACCCCTCCTTGGATTCCCCTAGGTCTCTAGTTTTCAGAAATGCACAGGTTTGGTAGGTTTCCCTAGGTGGCGGCTGAGCTAGAGGCCAAAATCTACAGGTAGTCACTTTGCTAAAAACAGCTCTGTTTTCTGTGATATGTCCACGTTGTGTTTTGGGGCATATCCTGTCGCGGGCGCTTGTCCTACCCACACAAGTGAGGTATCATTTTTATCGGGAGACGTGGGGGAACGCTGGGTGGAAGGAAATTTGTGGCTCCTCTCAGATTCCAGAACTTTCTGCCACAGAAATGTGAGGAACATGTGTTTTTTTAGCCAAATTTTGAGATTTGCAAAGGATTCTGGGTAACAGAACCTGGTCCGAGCCCCGCAAGTCACCCCTCCTTGGATTCCCCTAGGTCTCTAGTTTTCAGAAATGCACAGGTTTGGTAGGTTTCCCTAGGTGGCGGCTGAGCTAGAGGCCAAAATCTACAGGTAGTCACTTTGCTAAAAACAGCTCTGTTTTCTGTGATATGTCCACGTTGTGTTTTGGGGCATATCCTGTCGCGGGCGCTAGGCCTACCCACACAAGTGAGGTATCATTTTTATCGGGAGACGTGGGGGAACGCTGGGTGGAAGGAAATTTGTGGCTCCTCTCAGATTCCAGAACTTTCTGCCACAGAAATGTGAGGAACATGTGTTTTTTTAGCCAAATTTTGAGGTTTGCAAAGGATTCTGGGTAACAGAACCTGGTCCGAGCCCCGCAAGTCACCCCTCCTTGGATTCCCCTAGGTCTGTAGTTTTCAGAAATGCACAGGTTTGGTAGGTTTCCCTAGGTGGCGGCTGAGCTAGAGGCCAAAATCTACAGGTAGTCACTTTGCTAAAAACAGCTCTGTTTTCTGTGATATGTCCACGTTGTGTTTTGGGGCATATCCTGTCGCGGGCGCTAGGCCTACCCACACAAGTGAGGTATCATTTTTATCGGGAGACGTGGGGGAACGCTGGGTGGAAGGAAATTTGTGGCTCCTCTCAGATTCCAGAACTTTCTGCCACAGAAATGTGAGGAACATGTGTTTTTTTAGCCAAATTTTGAGGTTTGCAAAGGATTCTGGGTAACAGAACCTGGTCCGAGCCACACAAGTCACCCCTCCTTGGATTCCCCTAGGTCTCTAGTTTTCAGAAATGCACAGGTTTGGTAGGTTTCCCTAGGTGGCGGCTGAGCTAGAGGCCAAACTCTACAGGTAGTCACTTTGCTAAAAACAGCTCTGTTTTCTGTGATGTGTCCACGTTGTGTTTTGGGGCATATCCTGTCGCGGGTGCTAGGCCTACCCACACAAGTGAGGTATCATTTTTATCGGGAGACATGGGGGAACGCTGGGTGGAAGGAAATTTGTGGCTCCTCTCAGATTCCAGAACTTTCTGCCACAGAAATGTGAGGAACATGTGTTTTTTTAGCCAAATTTTGAGGTTTGCAAAGGATTCTGGGTAACAGAACCTGGTCCGAGCCACACAAGTCACCCCTCCTTGGATTCCCCTAGGTCTCTAGTTTTCAGAAATGCACAGGTTTGGTAGGTTTCCCTAGGTGGCGGCTGAGCTAGAGGCCAAAATCTACAGGTAGTCACTTTGCTAAAAACAGCTCTGTTTTCTGTGATGTGTCCACGTTGTGTTTTGGGGCATATCCTGTCGCGGGTGCTAGGCCTACCCACACAAGTGAGGTACCATTTTTATCGGGAGACTTGGGGGAACATAGATTAGCAAAACAAGTACTATTGCCCCTTGTCTTTCTCTACATTTTTTCCTTCCAAATATAGGAGTGTGTGTAAAAAAGACATCTATTTGAGAAATTCCCTGTAATTCACGTGCTACTATGGTCACCCCGGAATTCAGAGATGTGCAAATAACCACTGCTCCTCAACACCTTATCTTGTGCCCTTTTTGGAAATGCAAAGGTTTTCTTGATAGCAATTTTTTACTCCTTATATTTCAGCAAATGAATTGCTGTATACCCGGTATAGAATGAAAACGCACTGCAGGGTGCAGCTCATTTATTGGCTCTGGGTTCCTCGGGTTCTTGATGAACCTACAAACCCTATATATCCCCACAACCAGAGGAGTCCAGCAGACGTAACGGTATATTGCTTTCGATAATCTGACATTGCAGGGAAAAGTTACAGAGTAAAACGTAGAGAAAAATTGATGTTTTTTTCACCTCAATTTCAATATTTTTCTTTTTCAGCTGTTATTTTCTGTAGGAAACCCTTGTAGGATCTACACAAATGACCCCTTGCTGAATTCAGAATTTTGTCTACTTTTCAGAAATGTTTAGGTTTCTGGGATCCAGCATTGGTTTCATGACCATTCCTGTCACTGACTGGAAGGAGGCTGAAAGCACAAAAAATAGCACAAATGGGGTATGCCCCAGTAAAATGCCAAAATTGTGTTGAAAAATTGGGTTTTCGGATTCAAGTCTGCCTGTTCCTGAAAGCTGGGAAGCTGCTGAGTTTAGCACCGCAGACCCTTTGTTGATGCTATTTTCAGGGGAAAAACCACAAGCCTTCTTCTGCAGCCCCTTTTTCCAATTTTTTTGAAAAAAACGAAATTTTCACTGTATTTTGGCCAATTTCTTGGCCTCCTTCAGGGGAACCCACAAAGTCTGGGTACCTTTAGAATCCCTAGGATGTTGGAAAAAAAGGACGCAAATTTGGCTTGGTTAGCTTATGTGGACAAAAAGTTATGAGGGCCTAAGCGCGAACTGCCCCAAATAGGCAAAAAAGGGCCTGGCACAGGAGGGGGAAAAGGCCTGGCAGCGAAGGGGTTAATAGACACTACTGGAAGAGCTTCAGCATCGTAAAGAGCATTTGAATTTTGTTTTTCGTAGATGTTGAGCGATCACCAAATCTACTTTACGGAATGAGAGGTCTTTTGCATGTTGCCTCTTGTCTGCATACTTTTTAATTTTCTGTTTTCAAACTAAGTCCCTGGTACGAATACAAATCAAGTTTTCATCAGTATCTCTTTCTGTGGTCAATTGGGGTATCTTGGTCGCCGTTGCTCTCCTAAACATCAAAGGTGAAGGACTTTCACCTGTGTTCGAGTGGGGTGTTGAACGATAAGCTTGCAGAGTAGAGTTCAGCAGTCTTTTTAAACTGAGCTTTCCAAGAGTTGCATGCTGCACTGCTTTCTTTAGCATACCCATGAAATGCTCAACAAGTCCCTTGGCCTGTGGCCATAAGGTTGTGATCTTCTGATGTTTTACGTTCATAAGCTCCAGAAATTTCCTAATTCCTTTGCCATTAAAGAGTGGACCATTCTTCACAATGAATGACAAACCCCATGTTAAAAATATGCCATCAAGTTTTTTTAATACTCGTTCATGTGTCGTGAATGAGAGATCTTCGACCAATGGAAACGGGAATATTCATTTATTATCACCATTAAATGATGTCCATTATCAAGTGGACCAAAGAAATTGATGACCACTTTCTCCCAGGCATGTTTGGGGACTTCTGACATGTTTAGTTATGTTGAGTGACTTTAGTTGACAGGAAATTGCATATGTGACATGCCTAGTTCCTTTTCAAATCTTTCATCTGTAGGAGGCTGGACTGGCTTGTAGTGAGTACCAAGGGGTACTTGCACCTTGCACCAGGCCCAGTTATCCCTTATTAGTGTATAGGGTGTCTAGCAGCTTAGGCTGATAGATAATGGTAGCTTAGCAGAGCAGCTTAGGCTGAACTAGGAGACGTGTGAAGCTACTACAGTACCACTTAGTGTCATATGCACAATATCATAAGAAAACACAATACACAGTTATACTAAAAATAAAGGTACTTTATTTTTATGACAATATGCCAAAGTATCTTAGAGTGTACCCTCAGTGAGAGGATAGGAAATATACACAAGATATATATACACAATAGTAAAAATATGCAGTATAGTCTTAGAAAACAGTGCAAACAATGTATAGTTACAATAGGATGCAATGGGGAAACATAGGGATAGGGGCAACACAAACCATATACTCCAGAAGTGGAATGCGAACCACGAATGGACCCCAAACCTATGTGACCTTGTAGAGGGTCGCTGGGACTATTAGAAAACAGTGAGAGTTAGAAAAATAACCCTCCCCAAGACCCTGAAAAGTGAGTGCAAAGTGCACTAAAGTTCCCCTAAGGACAAAATAGTCGTGTTAGAGGGAAAATGCAAGGAGAACACAAATCAGCAATGCAACAACGATGGATTCCTGACTGAGGGTACCTGTGGAACAAGGGGACCAAGTCCAAAAGTCACAAGCAACTCGGAGATGGGCAGATGCCCAAGAAATGCAAGCGGTTGGTGCAAAGAAGCTCTTACTAGGCTGAAGAACTGTGAATACTGCAGGAACGACAAGGGCTAGAGACTTCCCCTTTGGAGAATGGATCCCCCACGCCTTGGAGAGTCGTGCAGAAGTGTTTTCTCGCCGGATGGACGCCAACAAGCCTTGCTACACGCAAATCGTGCGTTTGGCGTTTTTGGACGCTGCTGGGGCCCAGGAGGGACCAGGAGGTCGCAAATTGGACCTGCAGAGAGAGGGGACGTCGAGCAAGACAAAGAGCCCTCACTGAAGCAGGTAGCACCCGGAGAAGTGCCAGAAACAGGCACTACGAGGATGCTTGAAATGGTGCTCGCCGAAGTTGCACAAAGGAGTCCCACGTCGCCGGAGACCAACTTAGAAAGTCGTGCAATGCAGGTTAGAGTGCCGTGGACCCAGGCTTGGCTGTGCACGAAGGATTTCCGCCGGAAGTGCACAGGGGCCGGAGTAGCTTGCAAAGTCGCGGTTCCCAGCAATGCAGCCCAGCGAGGTGAGGCAAGGACTTACCTCCACCAAACTTGGGCTGAAGAGTCACTGGACTGTGGGGGTCACTTGGACGGTGTCGCTGGATTCGAGGGACCTCGCTCGTCGTGCTGAGAGGAGACCCAAGGGACCGGTAATGCAGCTTTTTGGTGCCTGCGGTTGCAGGGGGAAGATTCCGTCGACCCACGGGAGATTTCTTCGGAGCTTCTGGTGCAGAGAGGAGGCAGACTACCCCCACAGCATGCACAAGCAGGAAAACAGTCGAGAAGGCGGCAGGATCAGCGTTACAGAGTTGCAGTAGTCGTCTTTGCTACTATGTTGCAGGTTTGCAGGCTTCCAGCGCGGTCAGCGGTCGATTCCTTATCAGAAGGTGAAGAGGGAGATGCAGAGGAACTCGGCTGAGCTCATGCATTCGTTATCTAAAGTTTCCCCAGAGACAGAGACCCTAAATAGCCAGAAAAGAGGGTTTGGCTACCTAGGAGAGAGGAAAGGCTACTAACACCTGAAGGAGCCTATCACAAGGAGTCTCTGACGTCACCTGGTGGCACTGGCCACTCAGAGCAGTCCAGTGTGCCAGCAGCACCTCTGTTTCCAAGATGGCAGAGGTCTGGAGCACACTGGAGGAGCTCTGGACACCTCCCAGGGGAGGTGCAGGTCAGGGGGGTGGTCACTCCCCTTTCCTTTGTCCAGTTTCGCGCCAGAGCAGGGGCTAAGGGGTCCCTGAACCGGTGTAGACTGGCTTATGCAGAATTGGGCACATCTGTGCCCAACAAAGCATTTCCAGAGGCTGGGGGAGGCTACTCCTCCCCTGCCTTCACACCATTTTCCAAAGGGAGAGGGTGTCACACCCTCTCTCAGAGGAAGTTCTTTGTTCTGCCATCCTGGGCCAGGCCTGGCTGGACCCCAGGAGGGCAGCTGCCTGTCTGAGGGGTTGGCAGCAGCAGCAGCTGCAGAGAAACCCCAGGAAGGGCAGTCTGGCAGTACCAGGGTCTGTGCTACAGACCACTGGGATCATGGAATTGTACCAACAATGCCAGGATGGCATAGAGGGGGCAATTCCATGATCATAGACATGTTACATGGCCATATTCGGAGTTACCATGGTGAAGCTACATATAGGTAGTGACCTATATGTAGTGCACACGTGTAATGGTGTCCCCGCACTCACAAAGTTCAGTGAATTGGCTCTGAACAATGTGGGGGCACCTTGGCTAGTGCCAGGGTGCCCTCACACTAAGTAACTTTGCACCTAACCTTTACCAGGTAAAGGTTAGACATATAGGTGACTTATAAGTTACTTAAGTGCAGTGTAAAATGGCTGTGAAATAACGTGGACGTTATTTCACTCAGGCTGCAGTGGCAGGCCTGTGTAAGAATTGTCAGAGCTCCCTATGGGTGGCAAAAGAATTGCTGCAGCCCATAGGGATCTCCTGGAACCCCAATACCCTGGGTACCTCAGTACCATATACTAGGGAATTATAAGGGTGTTCCAGTAAGCCAATGTAAATTGGTAAAATTGGTCACTAGCCTGTTAGTGACAATTTGAAAGTAACGAGAGAGCATAACCACTGAGGTTCTGGTTAGCAGAGCCTCAGTGAGACAGTTAGGCACCACACAGGGAACATATACATGCACACCTATGAGCACTGGGGCCCTGTGTGACAGGGTCCCAGTGACACATACATATAGGCCACAAACCTATGAGCACTGGGGTCCTGACCAGCAGGATCCCAGTGACACATAACAAACATACTGAAAACATAGTGTTTTCACTATGAGCACTGAGGCCTGGCTATCAGGATCCCAGTGAGACAGTGAAAACAGTGACAAACACCCTGACATACACTCACAAACAGGCCAAAAGTGGGGGTAACAAGGCTAGAAAGAGGCTACCTTCTCACATCATCTAGGTATGGAAACAAAACTCTTACTTGAATAGCTCTCTTTGTAGCAGGAATACCACGATGTCCTTCATGAGCCACTTCTATCACCTTTTGTCACAGACTTTCTGAAATTAGGATCCTCGATCCTCTCAGGAATATTCCTTTCTGAGTTATTGATAATTAATTCTTGACATTCTTGAACTTTTGATATTCTCCATCATTACTGAGAGGTCGATCGTGTTTGTTCCACTACGAACGTATAATTATGCCTTTTAACTTTAGCATGTCACTAGCATGACTCTTAGCAGTGATATTCCTGATTAACAATAAAGTAGCTGGTGTACTTCACTGGACAATGAAGTTGATGTAGGCCTCAGCTGTTTTGGATGGAGTGTCATGACCTTGAAAGGGCACTCTCCAAATGTAGTCAGTAGGATTTTGATCGTTTCCCAGTCGACTCACAATTGTATAATCATGTTCTTGCAATCTTAGTCCCCATTGTTCAATTTGAGGAAGCGTCTTGGTCTTTGGATTGCCAAGGATTGTCAGCAAGGCTTGATGAGCAGTCATCAGTATAAAAGGCTTTCCATACTGGAACACATGGAACTGTTCACAAGCCCACACTACAGCCAAACTTTCCTTTTCAGGCTTTGAGGAAGCACGTTCTGTTTGAGATAAACTTCTACTAACACAGGCCATAATATGTCATCTTGCATTTGGGTGTCCACTATGCTGTGCAAGTATAATGCCTAGCCCAATAGGCCTAGCGTCAACTACAATCACAGTTTAGAGCTTTGGATTGAAGTACACCATTTCTGTAGCGTTTTCTATCGAATGTTTGATTCTCTTGAAACTCATTTCACATTCTCTTGACCATTTAAGAGAATCATTTTTCTTGGTTAAATCTTGTAGTGGAGAACTGACAGTGGCAAAGCCCTTTATGTATTGTGATCAGTAGCTGGCCAATCTAAGAAAAGAGGGTACCACTGACATTGACACATCTTGTGAGGCTTCAGCATTTGTTAAACTTGTACTTTTGAGGGTTCAGGGGTCATGTCCCCATTAGAAAATATATGGCAAAAGAATTTTCAAATTTGTTTTATTGAACTCAAGCTTGACAGTATTTAAAGTCAAGCCTGCATCACCGAGTAACGGACATACTTATGTGAGGGCTCTATCGTGCTCCTTCTGTGTACCTCCAAATACAAATATGTCACCGCTATATGTAAATGCATTCACAGCAGGTTGTATGATGCATCGTATGAATTTTTGGAAAAGTACTGCAGGCGATTAATTCAGCTGTGTTACGACCGCTGTAGTTAGATGCATTGCAGCTGAGCCGTTGACTGCCAGGATGGAGTGCTCTTCCTGGCTGTCAGGCTGGCGGGCTCCCGCTGGTCATATTTAGATGTTACAATTCTACAGGTGGTGAACAGGTGGGGTATTTCTGACAGAGGGAACCTGTTGCAGGTCCCAATCCAAATCATACAATAGCTATGGAATAGATGTAAGTTAAACACTGTAATTTAGCCATATGTGTCCACCAGCACAACACACAACACAACACACAACATTCCTGCTATTAACCCTAGGCATTCCAACACAACACTAATGTACATGCCAAAAACACACATTGCAATACACCAATAACACAACATGCACACAATATTGACATCACACCGACATACAACACAACCACAACAACCATCACAATTACACACTCAACTAAACAAAGACACTCACACTAAAGCTTAACTATACATATCACAACAACAACCACAACAAAACTATAAAACTCACCTGAATGCTGCACACAGCAGCACAACACAGACGTAGACATGTATTGACTCTCATTCAGGCCTTATATTTATTGAAGCACCACTATCGATGATGAAAGGTATTGAACATTCATTTATTTTCAGTGTAATATCTGGACAGTGTTTTGTTATTTTGACATGTCGACTTATCTTTGACTGACTTTTCTCGTCAAAGACAAACCGTCCAAGATGTGCACATTTTTCAGAGGTAAGCTTTGACCTGACACAATCACTTTCTACACTTTCACTTATTATTGAGGCTGAAGAACTGTTTGAAGATGATTTAGAAGACGGTCCACTTAGTTTAGTATCTATTTGCTTCAACTGTTATCGCCACTTGGCCTTGTGGGCGTGTGTCAAAGGTTGCTTCTGGAAAGTTCTGGCAGTCATTTTATGTTTGTGCTGTGGTGCACTTGCTTTTTCCTTCTCTCTGCACATCGTCACAAAACTGTCCTCTTTACCACAGCCTTTACCACAGCCTTTGCACATCTGACCAATGGCGGGACATTTTCCTTTATGTGGAAATGCAAATCCAAATCTGAAACGCAACTACTTTTTGGGTGAAGACATCACTTTGTGTCCTTCGGTCTTTTGTTTCAAATTACTTTTCACACTCATGATTGTCTCGCTCTGGGCACGTCCATTCTCCATGTCAGCAGCTTGTCTCTCAGCATGTTCCTTGGCTCTGGCAGTCACAACACTTGCTCCATGCTAAGAGATTTCCACAGCATTTATCGTCTGAATAAATCAGACAAGGATCCATCGATCACTCTAAGCCTCCTGGCTTCTTCATCATTAAATTAATTTAATTTATGTTGTTTGATGAGTGTGTCGAGCCTTTCCATGAATTTATTGATTGTTTTGCCAACTCTTTGATTCTCTTGACTAAAAGCATATTGTTCATATGCAACATTTGGTACTGGATTAAAATTGAGATTCAACGCATTCTTAATCTGAAGGTCCTCTTTTTTGGCAGTTCTCGTCATTTTCTTTATGACTTCTTTCACACCATCACCAGCAAGATGTTTTGAGGTATTTGATAATATATTTTGTTGTCAGCCTCCTTAAGTGCATCAATGAAATCTTCAAATGTCTCTATCCATACAGTCCATATATTGCCAATATTTTGTTTTTTGGCAGTGTCGAATGGTGGTTTGAGGAAGGCGGCTGCATTGTAAACCGATGAGGAACTTACTGACATTGAGAGAAGCACTTTCCTTGGCCCCTCCGACTGAAAATCAGGATCAGTTCCATTCATGATCCTATAGCATATGATAGGTATTAGTGGCATTGTTGATCACACCTCCAAGTGTACTTAGTATAAGTGGGTAAGTTAAATCCAAACCGATGTATTAGGGTGGTGCTGCTTGGTACTGTATGCCCTACTACTAAAGGCATAAATAGTGATAGGTAGAGCAGCTTCGCTGCACACACATATATGAAAAGATACCAAAGCAAAATTGTTACAAGTCCTCAAAAATCAGGGTTCATGGAAAGCAGGTCAAAATCAAATTCTTTTATTGACATGCAGAAACATCCGTTCTTCACAAAGCTTGCGTTTTGACATCAACAGCTGACACCAACAGCTGACACACATCTCATCACACTTGTGACTTATTCAAGGCTGTAAAGTGCATGAAATACAGTAAAATCCAATGTAAAGGACAGGGATGATGACAACAATGACCACAAATAATAGGTGTAACAAATCATTCTACCTATTGGTAACAGTGAGGCCATTTTGGCATGATGCTGTCCTTCACACGCAAAATGCTGCATATTATGCACACATACATCCCGTAACTGCCATGCACTGCATTAAGAAAAAAATGGCAGCGAACCTGTATCTAGGATTTGGAAGTAGATAGAGTCGCAGTGACATGCGGTAATGATCTTAGGAGCACGTACAAAGATGAGCCATATGGGGTAAAAAATCAGCAGCGTGAAGGAAAAACCACATCTACACCTTTGTCTTATACACAAGTGATGGCAGATAACCATAAGTGAAACAAAGAAAAAAAGAAAAACACCAACATGATAAACAAAAAGTAGTGCATTACAAAAAGCATGCTTCCATCACCCCAGCATAGAGTGAACAAAAATGGATGAGAAAGACTGTCAGAATGGCGACAACTCCCAAATTAATTGTTTTGTATTGTAATTGTATTGTATTGTAGTATTTATATAGTGCTTACTACCCATGACGAGGCGTCGAAGCGCTTTTCGGCGAGTAGCACGCTACTCCGGAACCCAAACAAGAATTAGTGATGGATTAGTATTGGGAAATATGAGTACAGTTTTAGTATTATTGTGAGTTCATTTGAGCCGCAGATATGAGAGTTTGTTAGTTAGATTGACTGGAGTAATGGAGGGGTGGAGGGGGAAAGAAATCCAGAAGTGTTAATTGGGAGTATGTCCCTCATTTACTCATCCGAAAGGCTTGGTATGAGTAAAGGGGGATGGAGGAGGGAAGAGCCTGTGGAAGGGTTAGGGAGATCATAGTAGCATGATGAGATAAATTAGGGAAAATTTAGTAGGGTTGTTTGGGAGGTCATGGTAGTAGACTGAGGTTTGGTGAGTTAGATGTGGAAGAGGGAAGAGCTTAGGCAGAGTTATTTAGGAGATGAAAGTAGTAGAATGGATTTGGGATGAGTCAGAGTGGGAACGGAGGAAAGTTTGATAGAGACATGACATATGATGATGGGTAGATAAGTGTGATAAGATGAGAGCAGGGATTCATAGATATCTAGTATAACAACCCACCCAGGAGCCATGCAATGACCCAAGAACATGCCAAGCACAGAAACAACATATACACATACATACATCTATATACATACACACATACACGCACACATACAAACACACATGAATACACACACATATGCAAACATATATGTACATGCAATACATAATTAGAACCATTGGTAAATATACTTAGTGAAACAGGTTTAAAGAGTGTGTGTGTGTTTTATTGTTATGACATAGTAGCGATACATATTTTCTAAAGAACTATACATAACTGGAAATAGGCACATAATCAGAAAAAATATTTATCAACATGGACATACGCAGTCCATAGTTGTTTAAATATGGTGGTTTTGAAGGAAAGAGCCAACTCTTGAGTAGTTTTCTAAAGACAATAAAGTTATCTGTGGCTCTTATAGTTGGGGGTAATGAATTCCATAGTTTGGCTGCTTGAACGGAGAAGGATGTACCACCTATAGTCTTTTTCTTGTATGGTGGTGTTCTAAGGCGGGGTGCCAATCTTGATCGGAGGTTTCTTTGTTGGATGTATTTGGTTATTTAGTTTCTGATAAAAAGTGGTCCTGTTCCATGTATAGCTTTGTGGCTCATAATAGATAGAGATGATCCATGGTAGAGGCAATTGGCATAATCTAGTTTGGATAGTACAAGCGAGATAGTAGCTTGCACCTTGTGTGGAAATCTGAGGTGAGGGAAGATGCGTCGTACAGTCTTCAAGGTGATGAAGCTTGTTCGTGCTAATTTGTCCACTTGGACATTCATAGTTAACTTGGAATCCATGGTGATTCCAAGGTTTTTAACTTCCTTGGACAATTGAGGAGGTGGTCCGAGATCGTCAGGCCAGACGCACAGAGGGTCATAACTTTTCCATTCACCACATATGAGTATTTCTGTTTTGGAGGTATTTAGTTTGAGATGGCTCCAGGTCATCCACTGATCAACGGCTCTAAGGCAACTGAAGATTTCTGAGTTTTCAATGTTTTTGGGGCATTCTAATTTAAGTAGTATTTGTGTGTTATCTGCATAGTTGTAGCATGTGAGATGGAAATCATTGATCAGTTCTGGTAATGATATCATGTAGATGTTGAAAAGCAAAGGTGAGATAATTGATCCTTGGGATACCCCTGCTTTTGTGAGGTAGGGTTTGGACGAGAAGGGGGCGAGTTGATGATATTAGATCTTTTTTGAAAGATAGGAAGTAATCCAGTTGAGAGCAGTCCCTTGTATGCCGGCTTCGTGGAGTCTTTGAATTAGGGTGTCATGGTCAACCGTATCAAAGGCAGTCGAGAGGTCCAAGAGAAGTAGTGCAGCAACTCCTTTGCAGTCGACTGTGTTTTTAAGATCATCCCAGATTGCTCTGAGTGCCGATTCAGTGCTTCTTCCTGGGCGGAATCCAGTTTGGAAGTCTGAAAGTATGGAATTGTCTTCAATGAATTGTGACATCTGGGTGAATGCTGCTCTTTCTATCAATTTGCCCAGGAAAGTTCCATTTGTGATTAGTCTGTAGTTGTTGGGGTCTTCAGGGTCTAGGTTTGTTTTCTTTAATAACGGTCGTATGTATGCCTTTTTCAGGTCTACAGGAAAAGTTCCTGTAGTTAAAGAGTTGTTGATGATTCTTCTTACAGGTGTGGCAGCAGAAGTAGATAGAAGAATGTTCTTGAAGATTTGTGGTAGGCAAGGGTCAGAAGGGCAACCGGAAGGTCTGCTTGCTTTGACCAAATCCATAAATTCACTTTGGGATATTTGTTGGAAGGACTGTAGAGGTTGGGTTGGTTTATTCTTAGAGGGTATTTTAGGAAAGGGTTTGGTGCTGATGGTTTTCTTCTGTTTTAAATAGGAGTCCAATGTGTCTGCCTTGGTTGTGTAGTGAGTTGCCAATTTGTTTGTGAAATCTTGAGTAGTGGGATGACTTCCTTCCATGCATGTGGGTTTTCGAAATTCATTGAGAATTTTTATAAAATTCCTTGGTTGTAGATTGAGCATTTTGAATTCTGTCTGAGTAGTACCTTTTTTTTAGCTTTTTTGATTGATGATTTGTATATTCTGTTAAGTTTGTGTAGCTGCAGTTTGTCTTGACTTTTGTTTGTTTTGAGCCAGGTCCGCTGCAACTTTCTGATTTGTTGCTTTCTCTTTTTAAGTTCTGTGTTTCTCCTAGGTGTTGGTTTTCTTTTGTCGTGTTTAGTTTTTCTGAGTGGTATTAGGATATCAAAAGCTTCCTGTAGCCACTCATAAAGTTTTGGCACAGAATTAATTTTATCTAGATCTGTGTTGGCTGTTAGTTGTGTTTCTAAGTCATCAAAATTGAGTTTGCTCCATGGTCGATAGGTGCATGTATGTAAGTAGTTGTGGGGTGTGTTGATTTGCGGAGTTGTATGTCGGAAAGTTATCAAATGGTGGTCTGACCAAGTGATTGGCGTGATGCTATGAAAGGTAACCAGTTCAGGCTTAGCAAAAATGACATCTAGGATGTGTCCAGCGATGTGTGTGGGATTGTGTACAATCTGATGTAGGTTCAATGCGACTAGGCCAATGGTGATAGCTTTAAGATGGGGCATATTTGGTTTGTCAAACCAAATGTTTAGATCCCCAAGAATGCATAGGTTGGAGTATAGTGTAATAAGGTTTGAGACTGTATTTAGAAAAGCATCTGGGAATGTGGAGTTGTTAGGTGGAGGTCTGTAAAGGAGGAGAAAGTTACAGGAGGAAGTTGGAGTAGGGTGACATCTGGTGAGGAGGGCTTCACAACCTTGTATGGAGATGTTGTCTGTTTTACTGAGGTTCATTGCCTGTTTCATTATAATAGCTAGTCCACCTCCTATCTTGCCTATGCGGTTTTGTGTGATGGTTTGATAGCCCGGAGGAACAGCTTTGTGCAACACTGAGGCCATGTCATCTCCCAACCAGGATTCCGTAATGAATAGTAAGTCAGGCTGTGTGTCTATGAGCAGGTCGTAGATGTGGTGCTTGTTTTTTTTAGAGTGATCGAGCATTTATGAGCTGGCAGTTTAGAAAAGGTATGTTAGTGGTAGTGTTGTTTTGTTTAGGAGAAGGGTAAATAGTATAAAATGAGCTTGAGGCAGGAGTGTTACTAGTTGTGATAACTGTTTGAGGCTCACAATAGTCTTGCTTTTTAATATAGTGTTCCTCTTCCAGCAGGTTAAGGAGGCATTTTGTTGTCTGTGTGTGTGGGTGGTGGACTTGGTGGCTGAGAGAGACATGAAGAGTGCACTGTTTTTTGTAGGGTAGCCTTATTATGTAATAGACAAGGGGATGCGAGGTTGCTAAGAGTGGCATGTTTTTTATTTTGTTTGCGTTTGTTTATTGTGGATGGAGTATGGGTTAGGGGTGGTGGAGGAGCATGTGGACCCATGCTGGTCTACCTCCTCATCTACCAGGAGTACGAACGGCAGCAGCGACGACCACAGTGAGTACTGCACTTAGTACACAGGGGAGGGGGGGAGGAAAAAAGAGAGTGACACCAACAAGCCACACGCAACACCCCCACCCCCACCCTCACCCACAACACCATGCACACAAACACATGCATCAACATCACATTTACACCCCGTAACCCCCTGGAAGAACGCAAGGACAAAAGGAATAGAGTCAAATCAGTGATATTTTAGAAATAGTCATACATACGTAATAATTTTAAAAACAGTATTTTCAAAAATATACAATATGTACATAAGGCGGTACATTGTCCACTCAAAATATCCGTGGGCCACTGGGCCAAAACTCATAGGCCAATCCCACACTAGACTCCTGCCTCAATACGGAGAAAACACCGCAGGGGTATCAGGTCCAAACACACAGGCACCTCAGGGAGATGGGGAAGGGGGGCACCTCAGCCGGAAGATGGAATAACACCACTGCTCCTGGAGGGGGCTCCATGCCCACAGCGATGTCCTGGGGAGTGCAAGGCCACAGTCTCTCAAGTGGGTGGTTTGCCCACTGCTGGGTCCTGTCGAGGGCAAGGCCACAGTCTCTCAAGTGGGTGGTTTGCCCACTGCTTGGTCCTGGGGAGGGCAAGGCCACAGTCTCTCAAGTGGGTGGTTTGCCCACTGCTTAGTCCTGGGGAGTGCAAAGCCACAGTCTCTCAACTGGATGCATATCTCCACTGGTTTTGGAGGGGGCGTTGTTCCCAGTGTGCTTCATCCAGCCAAGGATAGGGCGAGTGGATGCCTTTCTCCAGTGGTTCTGGAGGAGGCTTGGTGCCTAGTCTGCTTGATCCTGCCAAGGATAGGGTGAGTGGATGTCTTCCTCCACTGGTTCTGGAGGGGGCTTTGTGCCCAGTCTGCTTCATCCTGCCAAGGATAGGGTGAGTGGATGCCTTTCTCCACTGGTTCTGGAGGGGGCTATGGGACCAGTCTGCTTCATGCTGTCAAGGATAGGGTGAGTGGATGCCTTTCTCCACTGGTTCTGGAGGGGGCTTGGTGCCCAGTCTGCTTCATCCTACCAAGGATAGGGTGAGTGGATGCCTTTCTCCACTGGTTCTGGAGGGGGATTTGTGCCCAGTCTGCTTCATCCTGCCAAGAATAGGGTGAGTGGATGCCTTTCTCCACTGGTTCTGGAGGGGGCTTGGTGCCCAGTCTGCTTCATCCTGCCAAGGATAAGGTGAGTGGATGCATTTCTCTACTGGTTCTAGAGGGGACTTTGTGCAGGGGCGTGGCAGTTCACAGTACCTCACCTGGGTGTCTGAGGCATGAGATTTGCATGGACCAGGTTTCATGATAGTCCATGGAGGCAGGCCTAGACTCCGTCCTGCGGTGGCTACGGCTGCAGACTGGTGGTAGTGCCGGTGCTGGTGGGGGTGCTGACAGTGGTGGAGGGAGGCTCCAGCCCTTCTCCTGCAGCCTCGGACGGCTGCCCACTGGGGCTGCTGCTAGTGGTAGTGGTGCTACTGTCAGCGGTGCAGGTGGCACTTCCTGTGGTGGTGCCTGCGGCGGTGCTAGTGGTGGTGCAGGTGGCGGTGCTGGCCGTGGTGCAGGTGCCGGTGCTGCCAATGGTGGAGGGAGGCCCCAGTCCTTCTCCTGCAGCCTCGGACAGCTGCCCACTGGGGCTGCTGCTGCTGACAGTAGTGGAGCTTGCGATGGTGCAGGTGGCTGTGCTTGCGGCGGTGCTTGAGGCAGGACTGCTGGCAGTGTCGGTCACGGTGCAGGTGGCGGTGCTGGAGGTTGTGCTGGTAGCCACCAGGCCTTCACCTGCAGCCTCGGACGGCTGAAGTGCCTTGCCTGGTGTTTTCTGCTCCTTCCTCACCTTGGCAGCTGGTGGTGTGACCTTGGGTCTGGCAGCTGGAGTCTTTGAGGTGGCCTTGCTGGGTGGTTGTGGCTCCTTCCCCTTGCTGGATGCCGTCCCCCTCTTCACCTTGCCAGGTGGCAGAATGGCTTTGGCTTTGGCCTTGGCAGGGGTTGGTGGCACACTGGCTGGGCTGAAGGGGGAGGGGTAGGGAAGAGGTCAATGTTTGCCAGGAAAAGCTTATTACAGATACTGGGGCGGGAAGAGGGAGAGGCTGTTGGGTGGGTGGGTGCTTGCATTTGTGTACTTTGGGAGGAGGGGTCACAGACACACTGGGAGAGGACACAGAGGATGTGTGCTTGGATGTGGGGGTGGTGACTGCCAGTGAGGGGTGTGCTGTGATGGGCATGCTGGTGATGGAGGTAGTGGATGAGGATGTAATGCATGCAGGTGTGAGTGGAGATGCTACTGGGAGAGAGGTGGATGATGAGGAGGAGGGGGACACAGTGGAGGTAGTGGATGTTGGTGTGTCTGCATGGGGATGGTGCTTGTGTGAGTGCCTGTGAGATGAAGTGTGGTGCTTGTGTTTGCCTGAGCCACTTTTGTGTGTTGGTTTGGGTGAATGCTGATCTGAAGGTGTGCTTGAGATAGGCTGGGGTGGAGGGGATTGGGACTGGGTAGAGGAAGTTGGAGGGGGGAGGCTGAAGACAGGGACAATGGCTGCCATCAGTGTGGAGGCTCTAGCCTGAAATGTTCTCTGTTGGGCCGCCACGCCAGAGTGAATGCCCTCCAGCTATGCATTTGTTTGTTGCAAATGCCTCTCGACACCCTGGATGGCATTCAGAATGGTTGACTGCCCAACAGTGAGGGATCTCAGGAGGTGAATAGCGTCCTCACTGAGGGCAGCAGGGCTGACTGAGGCATGGTGGGATGCTACCACTTTAAAGAGGTATTTAGATCTAAAACAAGTTCCTCTGGTACTCTGGATCATCATTTTTCCTTCCTTTGAAGACTTGGACCAAGATCTCCTAGGAGAATGGGAACACCTCATCTTGTCTTCTTCGTTTGGCTAGTTGTAGCATCTTCCCCAGCCTGGCATTCGCTGAATGACTAGGCAACACACAGAGCTGTAAATCACACATCTTTATTTTTCTGTGTGGATCTGTGAACCTCAACATTCTAAAGTAAACTCTCATACTTCCTATTCTAGAGATTAAGTCACACACTGATATGGAGTCCTTGGGAAGCCACAAAGGTTCTGCTGTAAATCATGTAAGACACTACACCTGGGTTGCTAGGAGGTCAGAGTTTACTTGGCTTTTATGGTAATAAGTACAGTCGATGACCACTGGTCCTTGGAGCCATAGTCCTTCTGTTGGACCCTTGGGCCAAGATTAGACAACAAAGAACCCCCCTCAGCACTCAATACTCTGGGCATGACTAGAGGCTTACTCAATGAGGTGATGAGGGTTAGATACTCACAACACAGCATCACGGCCAGATTAAAACTGCAAAATATACTTACTTTTCCGCTCAGCTTGATAAAGCCCAATGTAATCAAAAAATTAATCATCAACATTGCTAAATAATTTTTACAACCAAAAGAAACTATTAGGGAGGTGCCACACTATCAAACTCTATGCAATAAAATATCTTCTATCCAACAAGGATTTGGAAACACACTCTCTTTCATGAATGCCTCAACGGGAAACATTCTACAGACATGACCATCATTGATAACCTTCCAGAAAATGACTTTATCTCAGTCACATCCAGTGATCTTAGGCCCTCATAATGACCCTGGCGGTGGGTGATAAAGTGGCGGTAATACTGCCAGCAGGCTGGCAGTAACTACTGCCAAATTATGACTATGGCGGTGATATCTCCGATAGACAGCCAATGTACCACACCGACCAACAGGGTTGGAAACAACGGTCACCTCGGCGGCTTCCACCTACAGCCAGGTGGAAGACAAAGTACCACCCACTATATTTTGACACAGGAATCTGCCACCTTTTCCGTGGCGGTACCAACGCTATCAAAAGCCTGGCGGAAACAGAGCACAAAAGTCAAAAGACTCACCATTGGAGACACAGGGAAGAACCACGCCACCATGGAACCCGAACTGTAAGTTTTCTCTGATGACCTTCTACGTTATGCTCCACCTGGAACACCAACACCAGCAAAGATGATGACGGTGAGAACAGCCACCTAGCACACAAGGGAGAGTGAGAGGAAAAAGAGAGTGGCACACACACGCACAACACATACCCGACACACACACCATACACACAACCATATGCATATCAAAAACAATTTGACCACGAAAATCTTCAGAATAATGCAAAGGCAACAGGAATTTACGAAAATGATTGTAATCAGTCCAACAAATTCAACAACCCGATTTACACATTAAACAGATCTGTGCACGTGTATAAAGAAGGGACACTGCCCAGTCCATAGTTCACAGGGCCCACATGGCCACAGGACAAAGTCCAAGGCCACTCGAATCCTACCCCAATCCCGGGAGAACACTGCAGGGGCATCAAAATGGCAAATAGGCAGGCACCTCGGGGGGCAACTCAGCCGCATGCGGAAACAAGCCCAATGGTTCTGAAAGGGGCAACATGCCCAGTGCTTGGTCCTGGGGAGTGGAAGGCCACAGTCTCTTGAGTGGGTGACTTGCTCACTGGTTCAGGGGGGGCACCATGCCCTGTGCTTGGTCCTGGGGAGTCGAAAGTCACAGTCTCTGGAGTGGGTGACTTGCCCACTGCTTCTGGAGGGGGCAACATGCCCTGTGCTTGGTCCTGGAGAGTGAAAGGCCACAGTCTCTGGAGTGGGTGACTTGCCCACTGGTTCTGGAGGGGACAATGTGCCCTGTGCTTGGTCCTGGGGAGTGGAAGGCCACAGTCTCTCGAGTGGGTGACTTGCCCACCGATTCTGAAGGGGCAACATGCCCTGTGCTTGGTCCTGGGGAGTGGACGGCCACAGTCTTTCAAGTGGGTGACTTGCCCACTGGATCTGGAAGGGGCTGGCGCACAGCAGCCCTTGGAGGCTGAACTATATGGCGTCCGCCGGCGGTGATGGCTGCACTGTGATGGTGGTTGTGGGAGGCTCCTGCTCAGTCCCTGCACCTTCCGATGGCTCCACTGTGGTGGTGGTTGTGGGAGGTTCCTGCTCAGCCACTGCACCCTTCAATGGCTGCACTGTGATGGTGGTTGTGGGAGGCTCCTCCTCAGCTCCTGCGCTATCTGATGGCTGCACAACCACAGCTGTCAGTGGGGGCTCTGTGACAGCTGGTGGTGTTGGCGGTGTATGGCTGTCAGCTTCTGCTGGCGTAGATTGCCTCCTCCCCAGCTGCTCATGGGTTGGGGGTACCTTACCCTTCCTGGTGGATGGGCTCCTCCCCCTTCTGCCTGCTGGTGCAGGCTCCTTCCCCTTCTCTGCAGCTGGTGCAGGTTCCTTCCCCTTTGTTGCAGCTGATGCAGGCTCCTTCCCCTTTTTTGCAGCTGGTGCAGGCTCCTTCCCCTTCTTTGCAGCTGGTGCAGGCTCCTTCCCCTTCAGAATTGTTGGCCTGGAATCCTTTCCACCACAAGTAGGCGGTGCTACCACTGGGCCCGTGGAATGTTTGGCTGAGGTGCTTGGCTGGGTCCTTGCTACCCTGCCCATACATGCAGGATGGGGGTGAAGGGGTAGGGAAGAGGTCAATCTGAAAAGTAAAAGCATTTTAGGGATGTTGGGGTGGGAAGAAGGAGGAGTAATGGAAGTGGAGGATGAGGGAGTGGTTGTTAAAGGTGTTTGGCTGCTGCATTTAGGTGCAGGTGAATGGGCTGTATGCTGTTGTGAGGTGCATGGCTGTTGGGTGTCTGAGTGCTTCCATTTGTGTACTTTGGGAGGGGGGACAGACATGGTGGGAGAGGACACATGGGACAGGTGCATGGATGTTGTGGAGGTGTCTGCCAGTGAGTTGTGTGTTCTGCTTGGTGTGGTGATGATGCTGGTAGTGGATACTGATGTAGTTCATGCAGGTGTGAGTGTGGACGAAACTGGGTGGGAGGTGGAGGAAGAGGAGGGGGAGACAGTGGAAATAGTGTTGTTGTATCTGCAAATGAATGTTGTTTGTGTGAGTGCCTTTGGGATGAAGTGTGGTGTTTGTGTTAGCCTGTGTCACTCTTGGGTGTTGTCTTGTGTTCATGCTCATCTGGCTGTGTGCTTGGCATGGGTTGGGGTTGAGGAGAATGGGACTGGGAAGTGGAAGTTGGAGGGGGGATGGTTGAAACAGGGACAATGGCTGCCATCAGAGAGGAGGCCAGAGTCTGATCAAACTCTATTGGGCCGCCAATCCACTGTGAATACCTTCCAGGAATGCATTAGATTGCTGCATCTAGGCTGCCAACCCCTGGATGGCATTCACAATGGTTGTTTGCCCTACATAGATGGATCTCAGGAGGTCAGTAGCCTCCTCACACAGGGCAGCAGGGCTCACTGGGCGGGGCCTTGGGTGCCTGAGGCGAAGGAGATGCCCACCCTCCTGGGTGAGCGGGCACGTGCAACTCGCTGAGGGATGACTGGAAAGGCGGTGCTGGTACAAGGGGTGGCGGATGTACCTGTAACTAGGGTGGTCACAGAGGTGTCTGCCACCACCAGGGAGCTCCCATCGGAGGAGGTATCAGAGTCTATATTGTCCCCTCCAGTCTCTGCCGTGGTGCTCCCCTCGCCCTCTGTCCCACGTGTGCCTTCAGGGTCGGTGGACTCTGCCTCCAAGGTCCTCTGGGATGCAGCTCCCTCTGTCACCAGTGCCTCTGCTCCTCTGCCAGATGATGCTAATGCACACAAGGACAGGTTGACAAAACAAGAAAGGGGGGAGAGAGACAAAGGATACACTGGGTCAACGACTGCACCAACACCACAGTTGGCGTACATAGCACCCTCACACACAGGGAACATGCCTACGCACTATGTCTGGCCCTACCAGCGAAATGGCTACTCAACAAGGAATGAGGAGGGGTACACACCGCCAACTGCAGCACACCTGGGACCCACACAGCCCTGACCAGTAGTGAATACTAACAAGCTAGGTAAGCAGTATTTCACAATCAAACCCTTAGCCACCAGAGGACCTACGCTGCTATATCTGGCCTGGCCTCGGGGCACCCACTAACACACAACCACCACCCGGATACCATCCCTCCAGCCGTGAGTTTCAATGATAGATACTGTACTCACCCCCTTGTGGCTCCTGTGATACCCTCAAGCGCCCATCCAGCTCAGGGTATGCCACTGCCAGTATGTGGGCCAACAGGGGGGTCAGGGTCTGATGGGCACCCCTTCCTCATTGAGAGGTCATCCCCAGCTGGGCCTCTACAGTCTTCCGTGCCCAGTGTCTCAGGTCCTCCCACCGTTTGTGGGGCATGGCTCAGCCCAGAGGAGGAGTGGGAGGTGGAAGGCAGGGCTCTGGGAAGGGTAGCAGGGCATTTGGGGGGAACAGGGACTCTACCTGGAGGCGGTAACAGAGACAACTCATGCAGGAATATCTCTTTAGGTGCAGTGGGTAGGTCGTGGGTTAGGGGTTTGGGAGTGGAGGGAGAGGGGATGGTAAACATGGATGTGGTTTGGGTGCTGGTACGTGGGTGTATGAAATGTGTGTGCTGGGTGTGTGTTGAGTGGATGAGTGTGGGTGTAAAGGTATACTGGGAGGATGAGTGGAGGAGACACAGGGAGATGGCAGGGGGATGTGTGAGTGAATGCTGGGGTGGTGTGTGCAAGTAGAGTTGATGTGCTGCATGTGCTTGTTTTTACTGTTGTTTTTACTGTTGTGGTGCATGTGGATGTGGTGTATGGGGTGCATGCATGGGGGTCAGCTGTTGTGGTGACGGTGGCAGTGACAGGACATGTGTATGGACCTGGGAGTGATGATGTGGTGTCTGCATGTGTGAGTGGTGATGTGACTGTGAAGGGGGAGCAGGGGGAGGAGTCAGGGTAGGTAGAGGATGTTGGTGTGTGTGCATTTGAATGGTGGGTGTGTGCGTGGCAGTGGTGGCGTTTGTAGTGCATGTGAATGTCCTTGCACTCTGGGGATGCATGCTGGCATGAAAGTTTGCTTTGGATGGGAAATGGGAGAGGGATGTGGGAGTAGGAACAGGTGGGGGGACGGAAGAAGAAGGAACACTGGCTGCCGTCAATTAGGAGGCCGGAGCCTAAAATGATCTCTGAAGAGCAGACAGGGCACTGTGAATGCGTTCCAGGAACGCATTCGACTGTTGCATCTGGGATGCCAGCCCTTGGATGGCATTCACGATGGTGGTCTGCCCAACAGAGATGGACTTCAGTAGGTCAATAGCCTCCACATTGAGGGCAGCAGGGCTGACTAGGGCAGAGGTGCCCGTGGCAAAGGAGATGCCCACCTTCCTGGCTGAGCAGGCACAGGCAACTGGGTGGGGAGCTGCAGGGAGGGCGGTGCTGGTAAGGGGGGTGGCTGACAATGATGGTGCAGGCATAGGGCCTGAAATTTCTGCCAGCTCCAGGGAGTCACCATCGGAGAAAGAATCAGATGATGCTGTAGATGTTCCAGTCTCCCCCGTGGTGTTCCATTCACCCTCTGTCCCACTGGTCCCCTCGGCTCCGCTGGTATCAGCCTTCTGGGTCCTGTTGGATGCAGCTTATCCCATTTATCGGTGCCCCCTCTCCTTCGCCAGATGATGCTGTTGCACACAGAAACAGAGGAGCAGAGGGAGAGAGGGTGGGACAGTGAGAGACAGGGTGGGAAAAAGGGAAACAGGGAGCAAGTGGTCAATGGTAGCACAACAGCCACATATGTCACTACAACATACTCAAGTGCCATGTGATTACATGCCATGCCTTCACACACACATGCCACTAGAGTGACAGCCCATGGGTGCCACCTTAGTCATGCACATGAGTTTCACACATGCTGACACACATTCAATCCTGTACAGGATGAAAGTCATACCCTCATCACATGTCTGACCCACCCCGTTGGCTCATGGCTCTATCCGATCACTAGACCCAACCTTTGTACTCTTCCGGCATTTGGAGGCATACTTTCACAGCCACATAACCCAAGCACATATAGTTGTATGATGTGAAACCTCAGACCTCACAGACTACATATACACCACATGCCAGCAGACAGCAGATAGGGATATGGCCCCACCAACACTGATTGGATAGTTGGGAGTACAACGTGTGAACTCCAGAAGCAGGAACCCTGTCCACATCTAAGACCCTGCTCATGTACTACACAGTTGCCCTGTCATCGATACCACTTAGCAGTAAAGTCAACACCAACTCACATCCTGCATGGCATTTGAACACATGTATATAGCACATCCGGCATCAACGTGTCCCAAGCCTAGTCATATGGTAGCTACCTAGCACACATTCCACAGCCTTCACACACTGCCCAGGCTGCACCCATCACTCACCACATAACCTAAGTACGAATGTGAACTCACCCCCCTGTGGCTGCTGTGCTGCCCTCAAGCACCCATCCACCTCAGGGTACGCCACTGCCAAAATGTGGGACAATAGGGGGGTCAGGATCCGACGGGCACCCCTCCCTCGTTAGGAGTACGTCCCCAGCTGGGCCTCACCGGTCTTCCTCACCCAGCATCGCAGGTCCTCCCACCGCTTCCTGTAGTGGGTGCTCCGACGGGCATGGACCCCCAACACCCACACTTGCTTTGCGATGGCACACCAGATCCCCTTCTTTTGAGGACACTCACCTGCATGGATAACAGAGAGAAAAGGAGACAGTCATGTAGCGTGCCTTCTTAGGGACTGCATTGAATACAACACTTCTCCGGAACATACGCACATTTCAACCTTTCAGTTGTCTTCACAGCCCTCAGCCAGGTCCTTCCACAAGTCACTCATCTATATTCATACCTCTCACAGACAGTACAATCATAGTGCACTCACCTGATGCCCTGGTGCCCCATACAACTGGGCATACAGGGGTAGGACACCCTCCAAAAGCTTCTCAAGTTCCTCCTGTGAGAAGGCTGGGGCCCTATCCCCTGCAGCACGTGGCATCTTGGCTACCAGTGGCAAAACACAGCAGTACTTGGAGTGGAGGTATACTCAGCACGAGTGCCAGGAGTCAAGTGAACATGAGCACATGAAATGGCGGTCACGGCCACCGCGGACATCACTGTCACCGCCGGTGGTGATCGCCATTAGCTCAAGTCTCCCACAGGCAACCATGTTAACCAATGAGGAGTTGCAGGGCAGTTGCAACTGCCTACCACCATGACGTCTTCCGCCAGCGAAATTCGCTCACTTCCATCTGTCCTGTGCATGCAGGACAGATGGCTGCCATTTTACTATTAAAATGTGTACAGAGGGGTTTATGAGGTGCATCATGGATGTTTAAGAGTGACCTGTGCACAGCTCCGCTGTGTCCACACAGTCCTTTATGCACTTAATGATTGCCACTCCCTCCTATTCCCAGGTAGTGAGGAAGAATGATGGTGAGGGATGCTCCTGTCTACAGGCCCGTGGTCGATCTTGCCACCCTTGAAGAGAGGCACGTCATCCAGTGCTATTGTCTCAACCATCAAACCATCATTGACCTTGTGAGGCTGTTGGAGCCGGATCTGCGGCCTGGTCTTCGTCATCTCAATGCCATCACACCCACAGTACAGGTGTTGGCAGTCCTCTAATTCTTTGGCTCAGGGTCCTTCCAAATAACAGTGGGCTGGTCTGCCAGAATGTCCCAGCCCATGTTTAGTAACGTCTTGAAGAAAATACTAAGTACCTTACTCAAACATATTGACAGCTATATCAGGTTTCCCCCACGTGACGATCTGCCGACTGTGAAAGTAGCCTTCTACGCTATGGCACATGTGCCACGTGTGATCAGAGCTATTGAAGGGACCCACGTTGCCCTGGTGCCATCCAGGAGGAGTTACTATGGGCCATATTTATACTTTTTGACGCAAAACTGCGCTATCGCAGTTTTGCGTCAAAAAAATTTGCGCCGTCTAACGCCATTTGGATGCGCCATTCGGGCGTCAAATTTATACTTTGACGTACGGCGGCGCAACCAACAGGTGGGAGTCATTATTTCGTGACGCACACAGCGTCGGTCTGTCGTAAGGGAAACCCACGTAAAAGTGACGCAAATCACTGTGGGTCGATTTACGACAGCGCAATCGTGAAAACGCCGGTTTTTTTCACGCTATTGCGTGACATTTTTGCGCGAAAACTGCACTTACAGGAGAGGAGACCCAAAATGGATCCTAGATGCCCCAACAGACCACAGGAGGATGAGAGCAGACCAGGAACCAGCCAGGAGGAAGCATACAGGAACCAGGACATGTTAAAGAAAAAAAGAAAGTGTCGCTTCAGTGCAGAGGAGCAGGAAATCCTGGTGAAAGAGGTGACGGAACACCAGCACCAACTTTTCATATCCTCAAAATTGCCACTCAGTAGGAGAGAGGCGATCTGGAAACAAATTGTGGACAAGATAAACAGTGTGACTGAAGAACGCCGGACAGTCACCGAGTGTAAGAAACGCTGGCATGACTGTAAACGTAGGACCAAAGAGAAAATGGCCAGGAACAGGAAGGCAGCAATGCAGACTGGAGGGGGGAGTCCAGCACAACAGGAGGCCCTGGACCACATGGAGGAGATGGTCGCAGCCGTCATCCCGGAGGAGATCGTCACAGGGATACAAGGACTGGACAGCGCAGACTACCACGACACTACGCACATGCAGGGTAAGTCGCATGGGGAATTACAATGCAATAATGGGGACTGTAAGCAGGGGGGGGATACCTACTACACAATGCATGTAACTTAGCACATATATGAAGTGGCATGGGGAAAGGGGCACGGCAGGGGGGAATGCCCAGTACTGACCATAGCCGGGGCACGACAAAATACTGCCACCACTACAGTCCCACGGGGACATCCTGTAATTACAACAAGAGAGCCAAGGGAAACCAGTGACAGGTGGGAAGGACACTACCCTGAATCCACATCCAGGCACTTGTTTCGGACAAACTATTCCCCATCAACTAGGTCCCTACCTGTAATGCAGTAGCAAATACAACAACTGCAACTTAACTGCCACCACAGTTGACAATAACACCTCTCATCTCTGGGCAGCTATAGTACCAAATGGCAGGAACCCCACCCTGGAACATACATACCTAAATTAGGGGGTGAGGATGACATCTGCAACTACTCCTAGAAATAAGACAAAGGTACCAGTACACTTAAATGCCGAATGTCCATAACTGACACATACATAAGCCTAAGTAAACAGCTATAGGAGCCACACAGCACTAACGACACACACATGCTGCATACGTCAGGGTCCCTCACGTGCCTGCCTAACAATGCTACATCACAAATGTCATACTGCTCAGACAACAACATTGACGAGGGGACACAGGCAACTGGTCAATGAAACACATCTGCACAGTCTAACCAAAAAATAGGACATTCATACGATAAACAGGCCAATCCAGTAAGACACACATGAGACCCCATCAGATACAAACATCAACAATGTTTACATCCATACCACATCCTAACATTGACATACATAGGTCATGCCACCTAACATGTACAGATCATGCAATGTGAATAAAAAGTGTATGGTGCAGGGCCTGTGAGGCAAGTGTGCTGGCAGGGCAGTCACAACACCCACAGTCAGTCAAAGTGTAGCGTGGCAAGTGAAACATATACTTTGCGCAATAGCCTCAGGCTGGAGGCCTTTGTGCATCTTACCCTGAATGTACTTATACTCATTTGCTCACATCTAAGTGCCTCAGAGCACTTTGCACTAAATGAATCTCATTGCCCTTCCTATCAGTTAATGTAGCAAATAGTCAGTCCTAAGGTGTTGGCAATTAGTCAAATCACCCTGTTTTGCCTACTTCTGCACTGGAGTTTGCCAGAACATATTCACTCTGTGCCCCAGTCAAGGATACCGTCTGGTTCATTGATGATAGATGTGGTAGGGGTTAAGGTTTGCCATTCCTGTGTAGGGAAACTTTGTCATCACAATGACATATGTCTTTTAAATTCACTTCCTCGTCCCAAGACACGCATGGGGGAGTTTACAAACAGAAAATCACATCTAGATGCTGCCTGCCTTGCTGCTGATGCACAACCAGATCCCAGCCCATTCCTCTGATATGAGGGATGATGTCTCCCCTGTGATTCAGACAGCCAAGCTCCAAACTTAACATGCTGTGCTATATATAGGACAAGCAGAGGGAGAGTAGACACTGTTAGGCACCATGATAGCTGTGTACCAATGTATTACTCTCCTGCGGACTATTTCAGTTCTAACTGTGTGTATTGTTTTGGTTATTGGGGCTCACACCTAAATTCCTACAAGTCAGTTGTACAATGAAACTTCATATCAAACAAATACTGTCTGTGTCATTTGTGTATGGGAACATACCGGAAAAGATAGAAATGTGTAGGACCTGAGTGACCACCACTTCCCTGAGAAGTCCCAAAGATGTCATGGGCTTGGACTTCTAAACATTCCTCTGTTGTGGGAGACCAGAGGCACTGCTAGTCTGTCTGAGCTAAATAGAATATCTGGGTGACAGAGTCATTTACAAGTGGGTCAAACTTAGTCCCCCACACCATTAGCTATCCTGCTGCCTAGAAAGCCAAGAATCACATGTATGATAATGAGAGCCCACCAAAACAAATGTCCCTCCATAACAATAGTGAAACACCGAGGGAGGAGTAGGACAAAAAAATGCATATTCCGAAATAATTACAAATCAACACCTAGAGATGACCTGGCAGGCATGTCTGATAGCTCCATATCATACATGTGACACACAGGTGGGCCATAGGCCTACAACAATGCCCTATGACGGACAGCAGATGCCAAGACAAAATCAGAGTACAAAGATAAGGCATCCAAAGGCTTGTATCTTAGTGCAAAATGATCTCAACACAGACACACTAATTGTACCCTGTTTCTTTGCAGAGGAACACAGATCTCCTGCCGATATGCCTGTCCATGAGTTCCCTGATGACATGGATGACGAGACCATCAACCTCACACAAGAGACCATTGACATGGTCCTTGAAAGCCTCCAAACCCCCCCTTCAGTAACAAGGAGGAGCCAAGAAGAAGCAGCCACCACAGTAGAACCACCCGCCACCCCAATTGTAAGACCTGCCAGCTCCAACACAGCTGAGGACTCTGACGACACTGGCACCAGCTTCGAAAGAACAGTCGTTGGGGTCCAGCGGGAGCTGGCCAAGGAGGTGCGGGTGGGGATGCAAACTATGGCAGCCAGCCTTGAGGGGGTGCGTTCGTGCATGCTGTCAACTGCTGATCAGGCAGCTGCAATGCAAGCCAGAACATCGCTGTTGGAGGAACTTTTAGTAACACAGAAGGCAATCTGCACAGCTGTCATCCAGTTGACCAAACAACTCCAACAGCAAGCCAGTCAGCGTGTGCACGAATGCAACATCGAACCCCTCAGGGCCGACCTGGCTGCCTACCATCGGGATGTGGCTGTCATTCTGAAAAACCAGCACGCCCTCCTTGCTGCAGTACTGCCCTTCATAACTGGACAGGGATCAGCCCCCGGGATGTCTGCCTCCATGTCTTCTGACACTGAGGTGTGTGTTGCCCCTTCACAACCAACAACAACAAGGACACACCAGGCAACACACACATCAGAAGAAGAAGACATGGAACAGATAACATTCACTCGCAAGAGTACCCGGAAGCCCTAGTCCCTGCACCATGCCCTACTCTGACCAAGGTCCTACGTTTTGACACATGCCAGCCTCACTCCAACTACCCTCAATGACTGTTCGGCAATCCACTGTTTAACTTGTCCACATTGGCTGTAAATGTTTCTCTCCTACCATTTGGCAATTCCTGTTCCTCTGCACCGTCTGTGACATCACCCCAGCATGTCAGGAGCATCATCCACACCCTGTAAATAGGATCACCATTTAAGAATGCACCAGAACGGACTCACCTAACATTGTTAATGGACTTTTTGCACTACTCCACCTAAAAATAAATATCACTTGCACACCTATTGTGTCTCTGTGTCATTTCACACTTCAACTGTGCAGTACATAACTCCAAAGTGGCTGTGTGGCAACCATGTCGATTCTCTATACTACTGTCCTGATTTCATGTATACTGAAACATCTGTGCAGTGGCCAGGATTGCATCATAGCTTTACTAGACTGAGGAAAATAACTGATGTAGGGACTAAGCACACACAATCATGCTGTGTTGGACAGAATGAGGCCCCATCCATAGCTATTCTAGACAACTAATGGTGGGTGAGAAATGTAGGCACCTTGCAATACTAAAACAAGAAATTATGCTGTAAAATGAAAGGAATGATAACCAAATTACACTGCATCAATCACCCTTACAGCGTATACTACCATGAAGGAAAGTCATGCTCAAGCAGTACACACATGATGTAGGTCAGCAATGACAGCAACAAGACAAGAGTGTGAACAAATACTCATCTACAAAGCTCTCCCTGAACTTCACAATGCTGTCCGACCTATCTATTTACCTACAAAATCAACTCTGGAAGCACTCTTTGTGAAGTAGGATACATACCAACCCCAAATCTTGATGATCTATGCACACTACCAATGGTGGCTCTCCCACATGGTGGATACTTACCAAGTTAGCACATGGGTAGCTGGCATGTTAAACCTCAATAGCCTGGGGATAGCGAGCATAGGACACAAATGTCATACTAAAACTTTCTGCTACACTGATGTCAAGGCCATGAAAAGGTAGCACCTAACGCATCAGGTAAAGGGTTAACAACATTTTTATTTCCAATAAGTAATAAAAGAGGCAACTAAGGGAAAGATAAACCTACACTAATCTAACCTGACTACTACTAACCCACAACTGTCCCTAACTAACCTAAGCTAAACTTACTCTACACATGTAACGAAACGATCTAAACATCAACCCCCCACCCACCATTATGAGACAAGACACATGCAGGACAACACTTACTAACCTACACACATACTACACTATCCTAAACAAACATATATTTTTTTTATTTTTATTTGTTATAGATTTTTTTTTTTTTTTTTTTAAACAGGAATCCCAACATTGCCCCCCACCCACCCACCCACACAAAAAGATAAGATATAAAGAAGAAGGACCCCCCACCCTCTTACCTAACACTAACTAACCTAATTTCCTACACTTATCCTATAACTAACCCCCCAAACCCAACTAACAGTATGAAATAGGAAAGAGGTGAGAGGGGAGGGGTAAAAGTTCTGGAGGGCAAAATGTCTACTAATTTGGCCTCCGTAGTGTTCGCCGGATGGAGCGCACCTTCTTCTTCACCTCAGCCATGTCCTCCGTCAGGGTGTCAACTTTTGCAATCAACCTGTCCAATTTCCTTGACAATGCGTGGAAGTCCGCTGGGTTGATCGGAGGGTCAGTGCAGGTCTGGGTGCTGGTGGAGGTGGATTGTGTTGGTGGAGTGGTGTGGGCACAGGACTGCCCTGATCCCACCACACGGCTGGGTCCAGGTCTGGATGAGGATGCCTGGTCCGTTGCTGGGTCCACTTGGCCAGACCTGGTGGATGTAGTGGCGGGGGTTGTTGGGGGCACCGTTGGGGGAGCCTGTGGTGTGGCATACCACGCCCCGGAGGCCCGTTCCGAATTGTATCTGCGGGCCATCCTCCGATACCCACACTGCACCTGCAGGTTGTGGCTGTACCTCATTGCCCGGCGCTCAAACTGGTTGCGAGCTGCGGCACTGAGGTTTGCAGCTGTGAAGAGAAAAGGCAAATATTGAGCATAGAATTTACAGTGGGTTGAATACCACAATGGGTAATTTGTCCATTACTAGCAATGTATTGGTTGCAGCAATTGTTATAACATAGTTCACGGGAAGGCTCAGAGGAAGTACATGTGAATCATGCATACTGAAGGGCATATCACATATAGCATATCCATGTCTCTACATGATGGATGACATCACCCTAAACTACTCATACAATTCATACCTAAGGCATTATACATTATGGCACCAGCTCGTCCGCATACTGACTTCACTACATATGTCATTCTATGTGATAAGAATCACACTCCTCACTCAATGGCATTTCGAAATAGTTGTGTGCTAAGATTGAACCCCTGGCCATGAATCATATGTCGACACTATGGGCCAGATGTAGGAATTGATGGGAAATCAACTAGCAAATTGCAAAGCTGAACGGTGTCTCTGACACCGTCTGCGAGTCACTATGGGGTCCCTAAATCCCACCTCATGAACATCAATGATGTGGGTTCCAACTTGCACCACCTTAGCAACTATGGGCACTCACGGGGATGGAGGCCTGCTGGGAACAGCAGAACTCCATAGACGTGACTGCTTTTAAATGAAGCAAGTTATTTTTCACCAAGTGTAGGCCCTTTATCTGAAAGGAAAATGAGCGTCGATTTGTTTAAATTCACAACAATTGATTTTTCGTAATTTACACAATAATTATTGCTCCCCTAGACCACTGGCTGTTTTGTGCAGGAGTATTTTGGTCCACTCACAAAGGTGAAGGTTCACAATGAGGACCCCTTCCAGTCAGCAAGTTGGTTAGCATCCACTTCAAGTGGATGATAACAGCTACTCACTTTGCAACCACGTACTCGTTAGCAAATGGGATTGCCTACCACTGTGATTTGCAAGTAGGGCTGGTAAACTCCTTTATTTTTTTCATTTAGAAAAGCATTTTGCGAATATGTACATGACCACCAAAAACATTTCGGATTAGGAAACAGACGTTTGCAACTCACTAACATCAAATTATGCTATTTGCAATGTGTAGACATTTTGCTACATCTGGACCTAGGTACAAACTCAAGTCACAAAAGGTGTTAAGTACGTGTAACATACTGGTTGCTACAGTCCTAGGTACCCTGTTTCACAGTAACATCCCAGTCTTTGTGGGTGGTGTGGGAAGAACAAACAACAATCCCATGATCAATGCACAACCAGGAGTGTACAGAAAGTTCAACAAGCATGTGCCTTCACACACAACACCTATGAAGGGCTAGCAACACGTTGGAGTCAGCCCAACCTTGTCACATCCCAGGTCCACACATGTCAAAATGATATGACTTAGCCCAACATAACATACTATTAGTGAGGCATGTTTTACAACACACACAGAGGAGGTAGAACACCCATTCACATGATTCAACAGAACACCTAGGCCATTGCACTCAAGTCACACACACTTCGAGGTCACCTTGTGGAAGTACATGCCCCCGGAAGATCCGACCTACAGTGTACACAGTCCATCCTCAACTAGGAAGAAGCACTTGTCATCGAAGCCATGTGCCTAAGCTATCTGGGAGACTGTCAGTCTGATATGCTGACTCAGTTAATGGCAAGTTCCTGACCAAGTCTAACATTGACCAGTGTATTCAAAATGAGTCATGCCATTCCCAATTGTCGCACTAATTGAATGACCTACTGCCCCTCAATCTGAGAGATGACTAGGTATTGCTTTACAGAAACATTATTCCAATTTGATATCACAACAAAACAACAAAGCCAATGAACGGCCAGCACATCAAATCATGAATTATCCTGAACACACAGTAATCCATCATGCTTCATTTCCAAACGATGTAAATAGCACTTAGGCAACACTCACTGTAGGTATCGGGGTCGTCAAAATGGGCCACCTCACCAACGGTGTACGGGGCTGGTCCACCTGTAAAGCATGAAAGGAAGATTATACTCAGACTGGGTGAACAGACAAATAATTTCTGGTACAATGACAGTGTGTGAATATTACATGGTAATGATACACTTTCACACATGCTCATCCTGCCTGGCTGACTTTGTATTCTAGATTATCATTGGATGAGTCTCCTGCTCCAGTGACACACCCTACTACACTCATGCAGTGGCCAGGACAGTCATGTGTCGTCCAAGTTAATCCTCCATTAGTAGGCCCCAACAATCATGTGATCCATACATCTCAGCATGTGCATCCCAGAGAGAAACATTCCACAACTGGTTCCATGAGGACTGCATGACCACTCACAATCAAACAGGCTATGTGGACAGGTTCAACACACAGCAACCAGACACACATGTGACATATGTGTGGACAACATGACTAACTTCATGTGACGTGAAGGCAACACACATGTGTAGCATCATCATGTGTTTGCAATTTTCGGTCTAGCTATGGCGTCTACATATGTAGGTATGTTGTTTCTACATGACGTACTCACTGGCCATTATGACCAGTAGAGTACAAATAGAGCAGTTCACGTGTTGCTTTTCAGACACAAATGCAACAGTACATTCCATGCAGCTACAGCCATCTGGTATGTGTTGCAAAAATGAGGCATCCGCCTGGTAGCATAGGTCTTCATACACATCCTGCAACAAATACACATTTGGACACATATGTATACCTTTGTAGCGCAGCATTTGCATCATTTTGTGACGCAGAGAGGGGGCTACTTAGCAAAATACAAATAGATGTTGCATTTTACTGCTGTTATTGGGTGTACATGTGTAGCAAAAATGGGGATTTATGTGTATACCCATGGGCCTAGGTTTCCCTAGCATAACACGCAGTCAGCTACTTATTTTGCAGATTGGCTACCAATCATCACATGTTCACGCACACATTCCTATTATTCCCATGTAATTGATTAGTACTCACCAACATAGCCACCAATCCGGAGTCCCAGGTGGTCCAGCAGGTCCTGTTCCCTGCTGATCAGATCTGCCCAGCGGTGCTTGAGTTGATGTATATTCCTCAGACTCCCGTAGACCCGGACCAGGTGATGGCGCACCTTCTCCCAACGGATTTTCCTCGCCTCCGTGTGATACCCCTGTATCACACGGCCCCCAGCCTCCAGCATCAGTGGGAGGAAATGGCTTACGAGCCATATGAAGCCCCCCAATTCGTCCTCACCCATCCTGGACAGGCGAGGCCTACCTGACATGATGAGAGGTGTAAAAAAGTACAAAAGAAAAATGAAAGAAAAAGTGGGAAATGGGGAAAGGTAGAGGTGTGAAAGAAAAAGAAGAAGGAGAAAAATATCCCAACTAACCCCCCAAACTATGCTACCCACAACAGACTCCCACAGACAATACAAACTATCACAGGTATAGACAAAATAACACTAAACAGACTGAGACAATGTTAGACAACAATAAAAGATTGACACAAAGACAAAATACAAGGCACACAGGACACTAAAGCAGTAAAACACAGGACAACACCTTTCACACAACCACACAGTCTAGATAACTCCTATTACATCACTTCCTGCATAAAATGGCCGCCGTTTTTATTTTCGCGTAATGCGTCATATTTTCACGCATACACAGATGTGCGTCATATTTTTTTGACGCATTACAGTGCACATGATGCGGAGTGTAAAAATATGATATGAATATTAATATTTCAAATTGTACATGAAATGACCAACATATTGTGCATGTAGCGTCATTTTTACCACGCATACATCATGGGCGTCATTTTTTTTACACGTACAGTAGTGCACATGATGCGGAGTGAAAAAAAATGATATGAATATTAATATTTCAAATTGTACATGAGATGACCAATATATTGTGCATGTAGCGTCAATTTCACCACGCATACATCATGGGCGTCGTTTTTTTTACACGTACAGTGGTGCACATGATGCGGAGTGAAAAAATATGATATGAATATTAATAATTAATACTGTACATGAAATGACCAACATATTGTCCATGTAGCGTCATTTTTACCACGCATACATCATGGGCGTCATTTTTTTTACACGTACAGTGGTGCACATGATGCGGAGTGAAAAAATATGATATGAATATTAATAATTAATACTGTACATGAAATGACCAATATATTGTGCATGTAGCGTCAATTTCACGACGCATACATCATGGGCGTGTTTTTTTTTACACGTACAGTAGTGCACATGATGCAGAGTCAAAAATATTGTGGATGTAAATAATAATTTGAAGGTGAAATATCAAGACACTTTTGGATACATTTGTATCTGACTCTGCATTGTGTGCACTCATGTACGTGAACAAATTATGACGGCCATGCTGTATGCGTAGAATATGGAGCAAATTTATCCAAATGTCTTCATGTGTTTAGCTTTGGAAAGGTGATTTGTCATGGTAAAACGGTGCGATGTGAGACACATTTGTGTTTGTATATGACAAATGTCCGTACTTTTATGTATAGACGGCCTTCACACTGTGATGTTTGGGATACGTTAACTAATGTATTGACCATATTTGACAACATATTTGGTGTAATTGCTGATGGCTATTTTGAAATGATGTTTTTGATACCATTATGTATTCCGTCTCCGAAATGTCCCCACCTTTATGATGGGGATGCTTTTATCTGTAGTCCTAACAGGGAGTGGGAGAGTCACTTTCAGTTTTTATGGGGCTGACCATGTCCCATTATGATTTTGTGTTTCATATTTGTGTAGGACTTGTGACATGGAGGCCACACATGTGCCTTATGCATGTGTTTAGTTCACAAGTACATGATTCTTGTATGTTTTGGGGGTGGTAGAGGTGGAGTTAGGCCCCCAGCACCCTAGGATTTGACCATCCAGAATAGCTACTGTATCCATGGAGTATTTTTATCATATCCTGGCAAACCTGCAGCAGCGGGCGAATGTAAGGCCATATGGTATGAATGACTGTTGACCATTCATTCATCTCATTAGCCCATTTGACGTTTGCAGTAATGATGATTTGGAGCTAAGTTGCATACCATTTTCATATGACTAAGGGGGTCATTCTGACCGCGGCGGTCGGCGGTCGCCGCCCGCCAAGCGGTTCCCGCCGAAAGACCGCAGCGGTCATTCTGGCTTTCCCACTGGGCTGGCGGGCGACCGCCAAAAGTCCGCCCGCCAGCCCAGCGGGAAACACCCTTCCCACGAGGACGCCGGCTCAGAATGGAGCCGGCGGAGTGGGAAGGTGCGACGGGTGCAGTTGCACCCGTCGCAAATTTCAGTGTCTGCAAAGCAGACACTGAAATTCTTTGTGGGGCCCTCTTACGGGGGCCCCTGCAGTGCCCATGCCATTGGCATGGGCACTGCAGGGGCCCCCAGGGGCCCCGCGGCACCCCCTACCGCCATCCTGTTCATGGCGGGAGACCCGCCAGGAACAGGATGGCGGTAGGGGGTGTCAGAATCCCCATGGCGGCGGAGCGCGCTCCGCCGCCATGGCGGATTCTCAAGGGCAGCGGGAAGTCGGCGGTACACCGCCGACTTCCCGTTTCTGGCCACGGCTGAACCGCCGCGGTCAGAATGCCCATCAGTGCACCGCCAGCCTGTTGGCGGTGCTAACGCCGACCTCCACCATGGCGGTAATTACCGCCAGGGTCAGAATGACCCCCTAAGTTTGCAAGACTCTCAGCGTTCACGATGTGATAATGCGAAGATTGTTTTGCTTGTCTGTGACCCTTTCTGCATAAACTGGTTTAGTGTCATGTTACAATCTTCCTGCTAGGTTCAAACTGGGACACAACTGTGATGGTCTACTTTCAAATATTAGGTTGGTTGTATGACATATGTGTACATGTGTGTGGGAATGTGGATCCAGTATGACCTGTCTGTGTGTATGTTGTCACTGTAACTTCAAGGTCTCCTCCTGAGTTAGTGGCAGCTGATGTTGTTGCAATTGTGTATTGCTCACATCATACACTTGAGAGAAGCCATTGATGACATGTTCACGTACACATGCATGGTCCCACCCTGTCTCTGAACACGTGTGATGTGACTTTCAAATGATCTCCAATTTTGGGCTGGATGAGAGACTGTTTCAGTTGTTTGGATCCGGCATGTGTAATTGTCACATTTGTACTCTTGTTGGGCTCTGTGTATGGTAATGTAACATGTCACATCCTACCCTGTGTGCATACAGTTGTGATGTTTATTTTTGGTGTGATGAATTTTAATGGCATTCTTGATCAATGAGACGACATTCATCTTCAGCTATTTCAAACTAAAGGTGGTCAGAAATGAATAGGCCAAAGCATGATGTGGTGTTTGTGATCTGTGTTTATTTACAAGTGTGGAATACAAGTGATTATAATAACTTAAGTAAAAAAATTGTTCACAAGCTGTTGGCGCCTACGCACTCCTGCTGCGGTGTTAGGTTGTTCCCCCTCCTGTTGCAGGCCAGCATCCTCCTCATCATCATCCTCAGGCATGTCTGGGTCCGGTTCAAGGAGGGGAATGTTCCTTTGTACACAAATATTGTGTAATATGGCACAAGTGAGTATGATTTTGCATACCATCTCTGGGGAGTATAGTAGGCTTCCGCCAGTGATGTCAAGGCAGCGGAACCTTGACTTTAGGATCCCAAAGGTCCTCTCCACAATGCTGCGGGTCCTCTTGTGGGCGTCATTGTATGCCCGCTCAGCAGCAGTATTTGGGTTCCCATATGGTGTCATTAGCCAAGGCTGGATGCCATACCCCTGATCAGCTGAAAGAGAAACACAGAATGGTATCAATTAGATGTAGGAGGCACTGTTGTACGTATCTTTGATGGCAGTAGTTGTGTTGTGTTGTCTGTGACTATTTTGTGTACTAATGTGACAACCCATGGTTGTTGGTGGAAACTTTGGCATTGTTTTTTTTCCTTGGCTGAGCAAGTGTTTGTTGTCTAACTGTTTGTCAGCAGGATGTATTGGTTACTCAAGTACAGTGTGCCCTCCCTTGCATTGTGACTTGTGACACAGGTGTCCGTGTGTCCTCACTGGGGGTGTGATGATAGTTCCATGCAGAGTTGAAACATGAAAGGGTATTAGAAACGTTCATATGAACATAGCCAGGCCATCCCATCCCTTAAAAGTTATGCATTGTATTAGTGTACAGGTTATTGTGAGACTTCCAATTTGCAAGGTGACATTTAGGCAACCACAGTCAGGAATGTCTTCACACTAAGCTGTGGAGTAAATTCAAATGTGTGAGAGGTTCAATGGTGACTTGTGACACATGGCTAGTGATGTGAGTACCTCAGTGTGTTCCTGTCTAGGTGTTGCTATTGTGGTGTATGGGTTGTTTATCCTAGAGGGTTTCTGTGCAGTGAGTATATAAGTAGATTTTTGTCCTTACCAACAAGTAGTCCATTGCCATACCGTCCATCCTGGAAGTGTTGGTTGATGGTGCAGTGACGGAAGATGAATGCGTCATGTACACTCCCAGGATATTTAGCCACAATGTTGCTGATCAGTCCTTGGTGATCGACTATGGCCTGCACGTTGATGGAATGTGTGAGCTTCCTGTTGCGGTAGAGGTGTTCACTCGCAGCAGGTGGCACAAGGCGTACGTGTGTGCAGTCGATTGCACCAAGGACGTGCGGAAAGCCACTGATGGCGTAGAACCCCTGTTTTGTTTCCTGCTGCTTCTGCACTGTGTTAGGGAAGCAGATGTGGCGGGGTGTCAGTCCAATGATGGCATCCAGTATTTTAGGCAGGAATGCGGAGAAAGATGGTTGTGAGATTCCACCAACCAGGGCACCAGTTGTCTGAAACGAGCCACTTGCCAGCAGGTGAAGTACGGCAAGCAGCTTTGTTTCGGTTGGGATAGTGCGTGGAGTCACTAAAGTGGGGGCCAATTGCTGTTCAATATTTGTCAGCAGCTGCTGAATGGCCTGCCAGTTCAACCGGTACCTCTGGATGATGTCTCGTTCCCTGAGGCCATGCAGGGTTGTTCGTGGGCGGAATATCCTCTCCTGCCTTCTGCGCTGTCTTTGGGGTCCCTGCTGTTGTTGTTGTGGCTGCTGTTGTTGCTGCAGGGCTCTGCGTCTACGTGCACGTTGAAGAAAAAGCACCTCCATGTCTCCCTGTTGCTGCTCTGCTGCTCTGCTGCTCTGTTGTTTGTTCTGTGTGTTCTGATTAAGTACAGGTGTGTTTGCCCCATTTTAACGCCTGCCCTGACCCAGGCGTTAAAATTTCACGCTATTCGTGCTTTGCGCCATTTTTTTGCGCCGCCTGCCGCGCGGGAGTGATTTTTGCCCTGGAGCATAAATACCACGCACCGCTATGTGCGTCTGTTTTTAGACGGGAACGCCTTCCTTGCATCTCATTAACGCAAGGAAGGCGTTCACGCTAAAAAATGACGCTATTTGCCCATACTTTGGCGCTAGACGCGTCTAACGCCAAAGTATAACTATGGCGTTAGTTTTGCGCCCAATTTGCGTCGAAAAAAACGACGCTAATTCGGCGCAAACGGAGTATAAATATGCCCCTATGTGTTTAGGAACCGTAAAAGCTACTACTCAACCAATGTTCAGGTGGTATGCCTCACAGACCTCTATATCACCCAGGCGACTGCCCAGTTCCCAGGGTCAGTGTATGATGCCTACATAGTGCACAGAAATCAGAGAAAAGACGAACACGCCCGGCCCACAAGAGGTGAAAAGTATACCTAGAAGGTCCCGATACGCGCCGTGTCCAGTATAAGATGAGTCGACCGAACAAGATATGTACAAAGCAATTTTGGGATACATATTAGTATCTCTCAACATGGGGTTTGGCTCTCTCCATTAGTCCTGAGGAGGTCCATATGCGAAGGGGCCGAAACGCTTCGACTCTTTGTACACTGAGAGGTTGCGAGGAAGATGTAATTTGCTCTCCAAGGACTCTGTATCACAGCTCTGTTCGAACAGGGATGGAAATAAGTTTGATTTAGGACTGTGATAGACAAGGCAACCATCTCTTATGTGTGGATTCCTGGTATAATTATTGACGATCACCACATGGTATTGTGAATAAGGAGAGTAATGTTGGGCCATTGATTTATGTTTGATGTTGAATATTTTATGTATGTTTGTCATAATGTCCATACCCAACTTTTGTAATATATTGTTGTAAATTGGATGTTTGTCCTAACTGTTCGAAGTAACAAATATGATTTTATTAAGTGTAATTAAATTGTGTTCCCAATGATAGATTTATTGCTTCATTGAATGTGAGTTACAAATATATATCTTTTCCTACTATTTGACCAACTGCTTTTGATATTTGAAATACTGCAGAACAGCAGTATCCCACACCTGATGGCACCACTGCAAAGGGATCATGCCTGGCTCATCGGCATGTATCATGTCATATGTGTGCCTCTGTATTCTTCACACTCTACACCACCTTACAGATTTACCTACAGTTTTCAATATGCCAATTTCCTCTGTGCACACAGGTGACTCTGGTAATCCCAACCTGCCATGGCTACTGACAACTCTCAGGCATCTGACTACAGCAGCAAAAAAACATTCAATGAGGCCCATGGTAGGACACGACGGGTAATCAAACACACCTTTAGAGTGCTGAAAGCCAGATTCAGGTGCCTGCATCTCACTGGAGGGGCCCTACTGTACAGACCAGCAAAAGTGTGCCAGATCATTGAGGGGTGCTGCATGTTGCACAATTTGGTTATCAGACGTCACATCCCATTACTGGATGCTGAGGAGGGTGCAGCTGTGCCGGTGGCTGATGAAGAGGACATGGGGAGTAATGAGGAGGATGATGACGAGGATGCACCTGATTCCGGAGCAGAGCTGATACAATACTTCCACTGAAATACAGGTATGTGTAACAGCCATGCTATGTAACCAGTTGCAATGTCTGCCGTGTGCAGGGCTGCTACCAGGGTTGTGACTTCAATGTGGGCTTAGTGTGTACACATAAATTTAGATGTGGTGCTGTTAACTGAATTACAGTACTTGTAAATTATTGCTCCCCCTTCTGGCACTGTCACATAAATTGTTGGTCAATGGTCTTCCTGTTACATGTGTGATGCCTGTATATAATGTACTCATGGTAGTTATAGACGTAGACAGAAACTGTGTTCAAAGATGTTCATTTTATAATACAAGTACAAGGGCTGATGAATGGGGTCATGGCGAGTGGGATCATCTGAGTACTTAGCTCACCTGTCTTATGAGAGTGGACAGTCAACAGGGTGTCGCTGTGACACACAAGGGGGTATGTTTAGAAATGGCTAACTTCCTGGTGGTGGTCTTGGTCTTGGCATCTGAGGAGGCTGGATGTCTGGATGGACGTCCTCACTTGCGCGGGGGGCTCCTCAGGTACAGGAAACGGGTGCTGGTTTCCTAGGTGTCCTGCGTCAGGGTTTCCATTCCACTGTTTGCAGCTGATGTGGGGGGCTTAGATGGAATATTTTTGGGGCCTGCTGGTGGGAGGTGGACCTCTGCTGGATGGTGGCAAGTTCTATAAGTTCCCTTGCTATGGTGGCCATGGTGGCACTGTGGGTCTGCCACTTCTGCATGGCCTCCTGATGCTTCTCCCTCTGTAGCCTCTGGGTCTCCTGCACAGTAGTGAGGATCAGGGCCATGGTGTCCTGGGTTTGGTGGTATGCACCCAGGACCTGGTTGAGGGCCTCCTGGCCAGTCTGATGTTGTTGCTGCCCCCTCCCTTGGACCACAGATCCCCTCCCACTAGCCTTGGCCCTCTGTGCCTGTGCCCCTGGCACAGTGTGCCCACTCCCAGTAGCACCTAGGCCTTCATTGTCTGGGGCGGGTGGCCTTGAATCAGACACCTGTGTTGTTGGGCACACTTCTAATTGAATGGTCCCTGAGGCACAGGTTTGGGTAGGAGGGGCTCGCTGTGGTGATATAGCCACACAGGAGGGTGAGTCTGGAGTGTCTAGGTTGGGGGCTGCTGGAGGTGGACTGGCCAGTAGCCCCAGGTGGCCAAGACATTTCGTCATCCTCCAGACATCCACTGGGGCCTTCATCCTGGGGAGGGGTGTCTGATCCTGGCATCCTGTGCTGGATGGCAGTAGCAGGGTTTGCAGTGTGTGTAAAGGGTGAGAGTTATTACATAGAAATGTTGTTGTAATGTCATGGTGTGCTGCTTCAGTGGGTGGAATTGTTACCCAGGGATGGCAAAGACATTTGCAGCAATGGTGACACTGCATTGTGAATGGCCTTTAGGCCATGCTTGTCATATCAATTGTAGTTGTGGGTTTGCTGTTTGGCATTGCTGTAATTGGCATTGGTAGTGAGGTGGTGTTGCCTAGCAGTCTGGGTAGGCTGTGGGATGACTGTCCATGCAGGTGCACCATTGTGAGGTGTGAGTGTGACTTGGTGTTCGGCATGCCTAGTGATGGATAGTGGGAGTGGTAGTTGAGGAGATAGTGAAAATTTACTGTGCATTATGTGGGATGGGTGTGTGGATGGTGGGAGAGGGGTGGTGCGGCATGCAGAGGAGGAAGGTGGGGTGATAGTGGGGTGTGCATTCTTGTGGTTTGTGATGTGATGGGGAGTGGAAGGTGCTTGGGAGGCATGAAGGACTGGAGTGGTTGGTGCTCAGGGGTGGTGTAGGTTCGTTACCAGTATCAGGATGCATGATGTCCAAGACTTTCTTCTCCCAGGTTGTGAGGTCAAGGGGAGGAAGTGGGGGTCCACCATCAGTCTTGTTGAGGGCGATAGTGTGCCTAGATGCTAAGAAACAGACCTCCCCCTGAGGTCATTCAACCTCTTTCTGATGTCCTCCTTTGTGCATTGGGTAGCTGCAGACTGTGCTCACCCTGTTGATGATCCTCTGCCATAGCTTGGTTTTACTGGTGATTGATGTTTGCTGGACTTGTGCTCCCATCAGTTGTGGCTCTGCTCTGATGATCTCGTCCACCATGACCAGCAACTCATTGTCAGTGAAGCGTGGGTGCTTGTGGCGTGACATGTTGTGGGGGTGCATGCTATGTGTGCGAGGAGCAGCGCTGGCAGATGATTGTTGTGGGGGGGGTGCAACGTATGAATTATTGCTCTATGTGCAGTGGTTTGTGGGTCACATATCTCTGGCTCGTGTTGATATTTGCAAGGGTTTGTGGGGGCGTGAGGGGGTGTTATAATATAATGCGGTGAACAGGTGTGTGTGGTGTGTGTTTATGGTTTAAGTGTGGGGTATTCGGGCTGTGCAATCTGGTGTTGCCTTCTATTAGCGGTGATTTTCTAGCTCACCGCAGTGCGCACCGCTAATGGTTTACCAATGTGCATTCTCCGCTGTACTGATTTGTAACTCATAATATGGCAGCCGAAATGGTGTTGGAGTGGCAGGCCCGGCAGATGAACAGTCGCTCTTTCGCAGTCTGTGGCACTGGCGGTGTTGGATTTCTGGCTGTGTTTTGTGAGCTTGATGTTTGTGCCACGTAATACGGCAGACACTGTACCACCAACACTAGTGGGATGGTGGCAGGATTTTGCATGGCGGTCTTGCACGAAGACCACCAAACTCGTAATGAGGGCCTGAGTTTGGCGACTCTGACCCAGGTTGGGCAACCAGAACCCCCAGGATAGTGGTCTAGGAGTCTAGAAAGGAAACATTGCACAGTTACCTGGCCACCAGAGCATCTCAGAAGCAAGTTCCAAACTTTATAGGACAATCACCATTGACTTTAATGGAGTGGTCCTGATGCTGAGGGATGCAAGCTTAAGGATGCTAAATGAAAACTCCAGATGCTGTGTTGTCCACGAAGGTAAAGTCTGGTTTAGTCCTTGGTCCACAGATGAGTGGGGGCAACTCCGGCAATGGATCTTAGGGTCCCACAATGCCCTCTATGAAGGGGTCAAAGGCCTGCCGATGCAGACCTTTCGTTCTTGCAAAACAGCTGTTCCAGTGCAAACCTTTGGTGAGGGCTTGTGTCCTTGTAGTCCAACAAATCTGACCTCTGACAGCTCTCCTGGATCCAGCAGACTTGGGTGCAGACTTTGGCTATCTTGGATTCCTTTGTTTGTGCATCCGGTGTCTGGTAGCAAAACTTAGCGAGGGCTACCACTTTCTTGTTTTGGGCTCTTTCCACTCTTGTGTCCTTGGAATGGGTCCCAGGGGATCAACCTCCTGATCCTTGTAGCCTCTGCTGTGGATTGAGGCCAAGAATCAACTTCTCCCCAAGCACACAGAACAGGGTTCGAACTCCACTAGCCCTGAGTGCAGCAGGTGCAAAGGTGTAGCCTCTCTTCATGCACTTCAAAAGGCCGTAGAGTGGTCTTTTTGTACTTGTTCCAAATCCAGCGAGTACTAACTTCTCAAGTGCCAGGGGTGCCCATTATATCCTAGTAGAGTGCCCAAAGAGGACAATGTGGTCACTAGCTAATGGGCTGGTAGGTCTCCTTCAACCTGCTGGCACGGTTCCCGTGATGTGTGACATCTGGCTATCCCAGCGTGCACTTTCCATGCCACAACCGACATGGCTGAGGTCTTCCTCCATTGTGATAACCTTGGTAGTCCACTCCTGGGAGTGTGGCCACCATGGGCAGCACAGCCATGGAAAAGCCGGCTCTAAAGCTGATTTTCACTCCTTTGGCCCTGGCTCTACTCTGTCTAGGGGAAGCAAAGGGCTTCCTGCAAGGAAATGTTATCACAGCGAACCTTCGAAGGCAGCATCACCTTTTAATGTCTGCCTTCTGGGCTAACACCCTATGGAGCCCATCCTGTCGGTGGGGGTTGCACCTCCAGTGCAGCAACAGCCTTTGCTCGCAGCCTGTGAGACATTTACACGTCTCCCCAGGCAGTCAGAAACCTGTCTCAGTCCCTGTGCCTTCCTGAAACCACTGGACTAGCTGGGTCAAAGAATGGCAAATTTTGTAAAAGTGGACATAAATGTCAACTGCACCACTGAGTTGAGTTTGACGTCCCCTTTAATTTGATACCCTGGATGACAGGTTTAGGGAGCCTCAGTCAGAAGTTCGATGCATTGGAATGCCATTTGTTAACTCTATAATTACCTTATAAGGGTACCTATCTGTCCTCAGCAAACATCAAACCATTAGGTCTTTGCTGTATAGACATATCGAAAATATACATCTATCTTAACAATATACAGCCCCCTACATATTGAATATGTATAGGGCTACATAAGCCTGCCTTAGAGGAGACTTACATATATAGATAAGGGACATAAGAGGACTTTGACAGTAGTGGTAGTGGCAGACTGAGGTGCGCAGTGCATGCACAGCCTCTTCAGTCTGCAATGGCAGCAGAAAGTCATGTTTTCACTGTCTCACACAGAGTGGCACAACCAGTGCTGCAGCTCTTGTGTGGACAGCTAGGCTTACAGGCCCTTGGTACCTGGGTATTATATACAAAGGACTTATAATTAAGTCAGCATATGCCAATTGGGGATATCCAATGCAACATATACTTTAGACAAGGGAGATAACACTGTCACTAAGGTCCGGACAGCAGGCCTCAGTGCACTCTGAGTGTCAAAAACCAGCATCTAATAGTCCAGAAAGGGGCAAATCATTGGAGAAAGCCTGCCAAAATCCTGTTTTCTTACAACAAGCTGTTGTACACCAGAATTCTAGTGGTTAGGTACAAGATAAGTGAAGATTTGTTGCTAAGATATTCCAGTGCTTGGGGTACCCATGGGTCAGGAGTTATGGACTCTGGCCACCCAGCAAGTACAAAGTTGGAGACAATGCACCTTCTGGGATATGAACCAGAGATTCAAATGGTAATATGTTCAGAACTATGCAAGCTAGAAATGCAGTGGTTCACATCTAAGGGCAACCTCTTTCAGCTACCACTCTTAATACACATTCCTGGGCATGTTAATGATTGTAATCTTCCCTAACTACAGATGCAACTGGTGACATCTCTTTCCATGTACATCACGTAATGCAGGTGATGATACAATTATGATCTCAAGCAGTTGTCTTCAGGGGACCTTGTTTCCTGAAGTTGGTGCAGGTCAATTATTATGGCTGCACTTTGGAACTTCTGGAAGGAGACTACTTTTCGGAAAGGCTCAGTCAGCAGTCTTTACTCATACTGGACAGGTGAGCAAGTGCTTATTTTTGAATCTCGTGCCCAGGCTTATCTCTAACTTGGAATACACATAGGCACCAGCATATTACCTCTGCTCTACACTTGGGTGCAGCTCCACTTTGGAGGTAGAGAAATCCTGTAACACAGAGAGCTGACTAAGCAGCTCTCCTGCTACATTTCATTTCTGAGAGGGGCTCTTCCTGTAATTGGGAGTATGGACACAAGATAACCAGTGCATACTGGCAAGCAGACATCAAGGACAAAAGGATGTTCTATTGGCCCAGGTAGAATGTTTATTGATCCCAGTCAGAATGACACCTCTCACAGTGATGCAGGGTGAGGCTCTCTGTGGCAAAGCCACTTTGGCAATTATAAAGGGCTGATGGATTGGCAACTCCACATATACTAATACCTGTACTGGGGAATAATCTAAAGGATTGTGAATGTGCCGGCTCCCAGCTTCAAGATGGACCCTGGGCAGCCTCTCACAAAACCAGCCACCAATTTGGGTTACTGCACACAGAAACTCAAATGGTCTCTACCATACACTCACTCAGGCAGATATACAGGCACAGCACTAGGCTAACTCAAAATACTGAGAATATTACATGACAAAATGTGTTTTGTCTAAGAAGGACTAGGTTGAATGAGAACAGGATATAGCTCTTGGTTAGTTAGAAAAAATAACTGCAAAAATAGATCCTGAGCATATGGAAGAATGTTTAACTTGGATGGTACAATGTAAATGTCCATGAGAGCCAAGCAAAGTCTAAAATACAACTCATTCAAACTTCAAAACAAAATAGAAATCTAAATTAACAAAATTTAAATCTCAACCACATAATGTGCTCCTTGGCTGTCCTGGTTTGAGGACTAGAGTTCTGTCCTATCCATTTCCTAAACACAGGGCACCTCACTCCTTAACAAGGGCATGTAAACTGGGGCAGCAATACTAGATGCCTCCTGAGAAACTGTTCACATGCAGTCACAGACAAGGGTGAGATTAACAATGATTGCAACAAGGGATGGACAACCTTGAGTAGAGAAGGAGGTAGTTCAGGTGGAGAAGAAGAAAGTCTCCTCCATTTGGTGGACAGTCAGCATATTGAACAGGTTCACAGATCATTATGCATTGCTGCAAAGCCCCTCTTTAAGGCCTGTAGAAGGGTACACTACCAACTTTCATCTAATATATCAGCTTTTTGACTCAATCAGGGGTGACAATAGGTTGTGATAGATTGAAGGGGTACTCCAAGGGAGCTCAAGCGTATCGAGAAGTGAGGTGCACTCTTAGCTGCTATCCTTTGGATATCCAGGCATTGCCTGTGGGAAGAAAAGTTATATGAAATGAGAGCAAGCAATGTAATTAAAACCATGAAAATCCGTATCTTATTTTAGAAAATATTCAGGAGGTCTGTCACGGGGTCCTTTCCTCTGGATCTGCACGTTGCTGAACAAAAAGCCCACCTCCCGGCGTCACCAACTCAGAAAGCTATTATAGCACAGAGTTATGGTGAAGCCAGTCGGGGGGAAGGGAATTAGGGAAGGGAACAGCAGGGAAAGAGATCTAAAAAGGAAAGGTTAGAACAATATGCATTCACTCATTCATAGAAAACGTAAATCATTTATAGACTCTTGACTAAATGTGTCTCCGAGATATCAGGTGGAGACCACTTCTGAAATGCGGGCGAAGCCCCTTGTAAAACACAACCTCAGATTCAAGAGATGGCAAGAACGTTGAATTATGATTTTACACAGAATATCAATCCTGTAACCTTATGTATTCACAACATAAACCTTTGATCATGACTTAGAAAATCTCAAAGACTTAAATATGTTTTTTCATATCTTAAGTTATTCAAAGAACAATGAAAACTTTGATTGGTTCATCTCCAAAATACTTTCACATTCATAATAACAAATGTCAAAAAGGTTTTACTCATTAAAACCTAAAGCGCCTTACTTAGTAACACCAGGAAGCGCTTTTACTCAGGTTGTCTAAATCACTTAGATCATTGTGCCAAGAACCTTTTCCTTCTGTGAATTGAAGCGCTTTATATCTGGGAACTGAAGCGCCTGAATTATCATGCCCAGAGCACTTTATGTCTGAGAACTGAAGCGCTAGGAATTACTGAGCCCAAAGAGCGCTTTACATCTGTGAACGGAAACACCATGAATTACATGTGCACAAAGCGCGTTATCTCTATAAACTGAAATGCTTTGAATCACTGAGCCAAAAGAGCGCTTTACATCTGTGAACGTAAACACCATGAATTACATGTGCCCAAAGCGCGTTACCTCTTGGAAGTAATGACTTCCTCCAAACTTGGATTCAGCAAGGCTTTACCGCTACGAGTACGACCTACTCATTTTTGGATGCACCATGGACTTTGGTTAGACGATACTCTGCCATTCAGAAACTCTGGACTTTTCCAGAGAAACCTCCACGAGGTGTGGCTGCATCTAAGTCTTCAAAATAGTGAGCAACGTGCTTGGGTGTGGCTGGGCTTTATAGGCCTGCCACACCCCAAGATGGCCACCACCTCTAAAAACATGGGAAAAGTAGTCCCTTCACAGGATAGCACTGATAAGTGCATCTTGTCCACCAATGCCCTGAACCTACAGCTACGTGAGTTTTACCACAGGGCAGACGACACTGATGGCCATTCTTGGAACAAGTGGGGATGACCAGTTGTGCGCATAAAGCGCCGCAGAGTGGCACAGCGGAATTTTGGGCGAGACCTGGACTGCGCTTGGCCTCATTCCTGACAGTACACCCCTCTCCCAAGCATGGTCCAGGGTCTGGTTTATTAGGATGGAGGACGTGAAATCATTGCACCACATGTGGTGCATGGACATGTCCTGCAGGTTCCCAAGAGTCATTTTCCGGTCCGTAACCTTTCCAGGACACCAAGTACCAAAGGGAAGAACCACAAAATGTAGAGTCTAGAATAGCTCACACCTCATACTCCCAATGACCCTGAAATAATAGAGGAGCAGGTTGTGTGACGCTTGAGGGTGAAGCTGGTTTAAGAAGCGAAGTGTGAAACTCTGGATGAATTTTCTAAGACAACGGTAATTTTAGTTTATATGTTACTGGGTTTACTTGTCATATTACTTCATAGGGCCCTATGAATTTTGGATGAAACATATTTTTGTTTTTGAATGCAAAGTTTTTTGTGGACAACCAAACTCTATCTTTGGTTGTATACTGAGGACCAGGCTGGTGTTTTTTGTCATATTGCATTTTAGATTTTTTCTTTGCTTGACAAAGATTTTTTTGTAATTGTGCATGTATCTTTTGCATGTGTGTTAGCATGTCCTTGACTTCTGGAGTGGTTTGAGTAGATGTAGGTAACGTAACTGGCAAAATATGTGGATGACATCCATATAAACCATAGAAAGGAGTTGAATTTATTGACAAGTGGTGAGAGTTATTGTAAGCCAGTTCTGCTAGCCATAGAAGATCCAGCCAGGTTGTCGGAGACTTTGCTGCATAACATCGTAAATATTGCTTTAGAGCTTGGTTTAGTCTCACTGTTTGACTATCCGTTTGTGGATGATAACTAGTAGATAAAGTTGAATCAATTTGCAGAGCCTTGCACCATTGTTGCCAAAAACGTGCAGAAAATTGTGTTCCTCTATCAGAGACAATAATTCTTGGAAGTCTGTGAAGTCGAACTATATTTTTTAGGATGATAGTCGCTAAAGCGTCGGAAGTTGGGAGTCCTTTACAGGCAATGAAATGTGCATATTTGGTAAGACTGCCTATTACCACTAGAATAGTTGTAAATTGTTTTATCTGCGGAAGATCAGTGATAAAATCCATAGAGATATGTTCCCATGGATGATTGGGAATGGGTAGAGGTATCAATAGACCGTTGGGCTTACTATTTTTGCTCTTGCATCTTGCACATACTTCACATGATTGTAGCATTTGCTTAAGGTCGTGAACGAATGTAGGCCACCAAAAATACCTTTTTATGAGTTCTATTGTTTTTTGAGGACCTGGGTGACCTGCCAGAGGAAGCTTGTGTAACCAATGAAAAGCTGTCTCTCTTAACTCTTCAGTAGGCAGAAATACTCGAGATTCATGTAGAGGTAAGCCTTGTTGAATAGACCTCCTGGTGTCTTGTTGTAACCACTCTTGCCACTTAGTGATGTGAAAATGATTACGAATGAGATAAAAAAAATTCTTGTCAGCTACTAAACACAACACTTTTGAAGGTGTTATAATAGGCATGGGATTTTGCTCAGTAGGTGTGATTGAAGAATCTTGTCTAGATACTGCATTGGCCTTATGATTATCTAGTCCTGGTCTGAAAGTCACTATGAAATCAAATTCTGCGAAGAAGAGCATCCATCTTAGTTGTCTTGGAGTTAGTAGCCTGGCAGAACTCATAAATTGAAAATTTCCATGATCAGAATATACAGTTATGGTGTGTTTTGCTCCCAACAGATAATGTCTCCATTCTTTAAAAGCATTACGAATTGCTAGTAATTCTTTTGCTGCTATGGTGTAATTCTGTTCCGCTTCATTTAATTTTCTTGATGCTAATGCTATGGGGTGCAATTGTCTAGTTTCTCGATGACGTTGAGACAGGATGGCCCCAACGGCAACATCAGATGCATTAGCTTCCACAATGAATGGTTCTTCCACATTAGGGTGAGCTAGAATGGGAGTGGTAGTAAAGGCCTTTTTTAAATCTTGAAATGCTTTTTCTGTCTCTTGGGACCAGTTAAAGATGGCATTTTTTCTTAACAACTTAGTGATTGGGGCTACCTTTTGAGAGAAGTGATGGATAAAACGTCGATAAAAACTCACAAAACCCAAAAAACATTGAATATCACGCATTGATTCTGGTGTGGGCCATTCGGATACAGCTTTAATTTTTCTTTCAGTCATTTGTATGCCATCAGGTGTTAGAATGACTCCTAGAAATTCAACTTCTTTGGTGTGGAATTCACATTTACTTAGTTTACAAAACAAATTATGTTTTTGTAGAGTTTTTAACACTTTTTTAACATGTTCTTCATGTATATCTTCAGAGTTTGAATAAAGCAGAATATCATCAATGTAAACAATGACAAAGATGTCTAGATAGTCTTTTAGAAGATTGTTTAAGAAATATTGAAAGGCTGCTGGGGCATTACACAGACCAAATGGCATCACTAAATACTCAAAAAGTCTTGAAAGCCGTTTTTCACTCATCTCCCTCTCGAATTCAAACTAGGTGAGAAGCACCTCGTAAGTCAAGTTTAGTATATAGATGACGGCGGATTTTACCTGATCTAACAAGACTAGTATGAGAGGTAGTGGATATTTATTCTTAACTGTGATCTTATTAACTGCTCTAAAGTCAATACAAGGTCTCAAATCGCCATTTGCTTTAGGTACGAAAAATAGTGGAGAAGCCGCTGGAGATCGTGATGGCCGGATTAGCTTGTTAGCTAAACATTGATAAAGGTATTCTCATAGGATTTGATTTTCTTTCTCTTATAGTGCATAGATTCTACAATTTGGTATATTGGTGGTAGGTACAAGATCGATCTGACAATCATACGGCCTGTGAGGTGGTAATGAGATTGCTTTCTTTTCACTGAAAACATCAGTATATTCAGCATACTGTGATGGTAACTCAATTTCCTTCTCAGCTGCAGTAGCTATGGAGTATTGAAGATTTCCTTCTTTGTTTCGTTTTGATTGAAAACATTTCTTTGCACAAGAAGAGGAAAAACGCAAAACCTGGTTGCACCAGTCTATGCATGGATTATGTAACATTAACCACGGCATTCCTAGTATGAAACCATCTTGATTTGTTTGGATTATATCAAAACTAATTATCTCATAGTGACTCTGATTCTTCTCATCTTTACAAATCATTTGTATTCCTGAGGTTTGGTCAGTAACGGGGCCTCCTGCCAACTCACTTCCATCAACTGCATACATGACTTCTGGAACCTTTTTCTTGACACTGGGTATATGCAGGTCTAGTGCAGTCTGTTGGTCCACAAAATTTCCTGTTGCCCCTGAATCAATTAGAACTTGAACATTATGGGGGTCATTCCAACCCTGGCGGTCGGTGTTAAAGCGGCGGTCAACCCGCCAACAGGCAGGCGGTAAAAAAAATGGAATTCTGACCCTGGCGGGAACCGCCAAAGAGACCGCCACTTTAACACTCCGACCGCCACGGCGGGACAAACAAACAGCGCAGCGGTCACCGCCAACAGACAGGCGGGAGACAATGTACCGCCCACCCTATCACAACCCACCAATCCGCCACCTTTTCCGGGGCGGTAGCCCCGCCGATAAAAACACGGCGGAAACAGACATTACGAACGGAAAACGCTCACCTCTACACACTCCACGAGGAATCTGGACAGCATGGAACCCGAACTACACATCCTACCAGCTATTGTCTTCCTGCTCCTCTACCAGGAGCACGAACGCCGGCGCAGAAGACACCGGTGAGTACTGCACCTACGACACAGGGGAGGGGGGAGTCAAAAAATTACGGGCACACACATACGCGACACACCCACCCTCACCCTCACCCACAACTACCTACACATCAATGCAGAGCAACAAATCAGAGTGACACCCCCTAAACCCCCCGGAAGAATGCAAAGACAAAATAAAATGTTCATGAATCTTGAAGTATATTGAACGGCTAAGTTAAAAAATATATCCAACATCTCTAACTAAATGTAAATTGTCCTGTGCAAATTGGGTATCAGCCATTGTTCATGGGCCAATGGGCCTATACACATGGGCAAAGCCCACACACGATACCCGAATCCATTGGAGAGAACACTGCAGGGGCATCAGATAGCAAAACTACAGGCACCTCAGGGGGAAGGGAAGGGGGGGCACCTCAGCCAGATGAGTCCACGACGCCAGATCCACGAGGGGCCTCCATGCCCACTGTTCAATCCTGGGGAGTGCAAAGCCACAGTCTCACAAGTCTTTACTGTGGGTGGATTGCCCACTGTGCCATCTTGGGGAGTGCAAAGCCACAGTCTCACAAGTCTCTACAGTGGGTGGATTGCCCACTGTGCCATCTTGGGGAGTGCAAAGCCACAGTCTCACAAGTCTCTACAGTGGGTGGATTGCCCACTGTGCCATCTTGGGGAGTGCAAAGCCACAGTCTCACAAGTCTCTACAGTGGTGGATTGCCCACTGTACCATCCTGGGGAGTGCAAAGCCACAATCAACCAAGTGGATTACAGACTCCACTGGTTCTGGAGGAGGCATGGTGCCCAGAGTGCTTCGTGCAGTTCTGCCCGACACAGATCCGGCCCTGCCCCTTCTGCCAATGGGCCAGCAGTGCATGAGACTGCGGTGCCCTGTCCAGCGGTGCTTGACTTGAAGGGCCCAGCGGAGCGGTGCTTGACTTGAAGGGTCCAGTGGAGCGGTGCAGAGACGGCGGTGCCCAGCGGAGCGGTGCTTGACTTGAAGGGCCCAGCGGAGCGGTGCTTGACTTGCAGGGCCCAGCGGAGCGGTGCAGAGACGGCGGTGCCCAGCGGAGCGGTGCTTGACTTGAAAGGCCCAGCGGAGCGGTGCTTGACTTGAAGGGCCCAGCGGAGCGGTGCAGAGACGGCGGTGCCCAGCGGAGCGGTGCTTGACTTGAAGGGCCCAGCGGAGCGGTGCTTGACTTGAAGGGCCCAGCGGAGCAGTACAGAGACGGCGGTGCCCAGCGGAGCGGTGCTTGACTTGAAGGGCCCAGCGGAGCGGTGCAGAGACGGCGGGGCCCAGCGGAGCGGTGCTTGACTTGAAGGGCCCAGCGGAGCGGTGCAGGGTAGTGCCCTTGGATCCTGCTGTCTCTGGCCTCTCGCGCCGGGCACTGGCTTTTTTGGCTTTCTTTCCAGGGGGTGGGCTGGCTGTATCTTTACTGCTAGCCGAAGTAGCTGGCCTTGAAGGTGTTGGACTCCAAAATCCTTGGACTATTGTCCTTGTAGGTCCAGGTTTTGTGGTGGCTGAGGTGCTGGTTGGAGTCTTATGAGATGGAGGGGGTGGGTCAGGTGATGGAAAGAGGTTAATTTTGGACAGGAAAAACTTTTTTGGAGCAGTGGGAAGGGTAGGTGTAGTGGGTATGGGAGTGGAGGAAGAGGATGTGGTTGTTGGTGAGTCAAGTCTGGTGTCTTTGGGTGCAGGTGCTTGTGCTGGAGGCTGTCGTGAGGTGGATGGCTGTTAGGTGGGTGGCTGCCTGCGTTTGTGTGGTTTGGAAGAGGGGGTGACAGACACACTGGGAGAGGACACAGGGGACGTGTAAATGGTAGTGGGGGTGGTGACTGCACGTGTGCGGAGTGTTCTGGTGGGTGTGCTGGTGATGGACGTAGTGGCTGATGATGTTGTGCATGCAAGTGTGAGTGGAGACGTCACAAGGAGGGAGGAGGAAGACAAGGAGGAGGGGGACACAGAGGAGGCAGTGGCTGTTGGCATGTCTGCATGTGGCTGTTGCTTGGGTGAATGCTTGTGTGATGTGTAGTGCTTATGTCTGGATGAGCTTCCCTTGGGTGTTGAGGTGTGTTCAGGCTGGTCTGTAGGTGTGTCTGGGATAGGCAGAGGTACAGGGGAGTGGGACTGGGTTGAGGAAGTTGGAGGAGGGAGGCAGGAGACAGGGACAATGGCTGCCGTCAGTGCTGAGGCCAGAGCGTTGAACGATCGCGGATGGGCAGCCTGACCCGAATGAATGCCCTCCAGGTATGCATTACTCCGGTGCACCTCCCTTTCTACACCCTGGATGGCATTCAAAAGGGTAGACTGCCCAACAATGAGCGTCAGGAGGAGGTCAATGACCTCCTCACTGAGGGCAGCAGGGGTAACTGGGGCAGGGCCTGAGGTGCCTGGGGCGAAGGAGATGCCCACCTTCCTGGGTGAGCGGGCACGGGGCGAAGGCTGAGGGGCTGCTGGGAGGGCGGAGCTGGTGCGCTGGGTGGCGGCTGTACCTGTTGTTGCGGTGGGCACGGATGTTGCCACCACCACAAGGGAGCTCCTTTCCGAGGACGTGTCTGTGTCGCTGGTGTCACCACGTGTCCCCGCTGTGGAGCTCCCCTCGTCCTCTGTCTCACTGGTGAACTCCGAGTCGGTTGCATGGCCCTCCATGGCCATGTGAGATGCAGCTCCCTCGTGCTCCGATGCCACTTCTCCTCCGCCTGATGATGCTAATGCACACATGAACAGGAAGACCACCCAAAAAAGGGGGGGGGGAGAAATAAAGACATTTTGAGTGCATGCATTGGCGACACAGTTGGCGGAGAGGACAGACACAGAAGCCCCCTGCACTACGCCGCGCACTTGGGGTACACTACTCAATCCGTGGGACATGGCCTACAAGCCTATGGACGACAAATCCACACATAGGTGACACAGGGCCATGATTAGCTGTACTAGGCAACCTACAGAGGTGGGGGGCGGTGGCACAGGGCCATGCCTAACGGAGGGGCCTAGCCTACGGAAATCGCCCTGGCCTAGGGTTAGCCACAGCCCTCCTCCCCCACCCAGACACCTCCACTGCGCGCAAAGTCAGCAGAATGCATTGTACTCACCCCATTGTGTCTGCTGTGATGTCCTCACGCGCCCATCCAAATCGGGGTAGGCCACCGCCAGGATCCGGGACATCAGGGGGGGTCAATTGACGAGTGCCACCCCTCCTACGTTGGGAGGCCATCCCCAGCAGAGCCTCCGCGGTCTTCCTGCTCCCGCGGCGTATGTCCTCCCACCTCTTGCGGCAGTGGGTGCCCCGTCTGTTGTGGACCCCCAAGGTCCGGACGTCCTTGGCGATGGCACGCCAAATGTCGATTTTCTGATGGGCGCTGACCTATGTGACATGTACAGGGGGAGAAAAATAAAGAATCATTTTCTGCATGCTCGATGTGAGTGGCCCCCCATCCCCAGCCTTGCCATGTGGCACTTGCTCTCATCTGTCGTTTGATGCATGCCTCATTTGCTCCCCTCCCCACCATCGTTCATTCACCCCACTCAACCCAGGCATTCGCCACAAAGCATGGTCCCAGTGTACTTACCTGTTGGTCTGGAGGACCATAGAGTAGCGCATACTGGGGGAGGACCCCATCCACGAGTTTCTCCAATTCTTCAGAAGTGAAGGCAGGGGCCCTTTCCCCAGTCGCAGCAGCCATTGTCTCTTCCAGACTGAGGTCACAGCAGCACTTGCAGTATAGGTCCTCTCCTGTGGATGATCAGGTATCGAGTGATTAAGCAGTTAGAAAATGGCGGTCACGCCCGCGGTGGTGCGTACCGCGGCGGTGCGTACCGCGACCGCCGGCGCACACTGTCATTGGCTCCTGAGACCCATAGGGTTCAATGTTAACCAATGCGGCTTTGCGCCGCGGTCTTCGACCGCCTCCCGCCACGGTGTGCCACGCCAGCGCATTGACCTCACATCCCACTGTCGCACTTCACAGGTCAGGCAGCCGCCATTTCAAGGGCCCACATGGCTTAAAATCTACTGCGTCACACATACCTAGGCCTTGCATCAACACTCATACAAGCCATTCAATGCATTGAGAATCGGGTACTGTGCAAGCTGTGGGAACGTACCTGTGGGTTGATTGACTCTGTGCTCCATGTTTTCCTTCCTAGGCACCGTCCGCTGGGACTTGCGAGGAGATGGATGAATCTTCCCGTGTACAGACCGCTGGTGGACCTGTCGACAATGGAAGAAAGACATGTCATACTGACATACAGGCTTGACAGAGCCACTATACAGGAACTGTGTGCCCAACTGGAGCCAGACCTGATGTCACCCATCCGCCAACCCCACAAGGATTCCCCCTCTAGTGCAGGTTCTGTCAGTACTCCATTTCTTGGCAAGTGGGTCATTCCAAACTACAGTGGCCATTTCATCAGGGATGTCACAGCCTATGTTTTCCAAGGTGTTGTCCAGAGTGTTGTCTGCCCTGTTGAAATACATGCGGAGCTACATTGTTTTCCCTGAGGTGGACGATTTGGCTGCGGTGAAGGGTGATTTCTATGCGCTTGGACATATTCCCAACATCATTGGTGCAATTGATGGGACACATGTTGCTTTGGTCCCCCCAGCACGAGTGAACAGGTGTACAGGAACATAAAAAGTTATCATTCCATGAATGTCCAGGTGGTCTGTTTGGCTGACCAGTACATCTCCCATGTAAATGCCAAGTTCCCTGGGTCAGTGCATGACGCGTACATCATGCGAAATAGCAGCATCCCTTACCTGATGGAACTACTTCAGAGACACCGTGTGTGGCTAATTGGTGACTCTGGTTACCCTAACCTGTCATGGCTACTGACCCCAGTGAGGAATCCCAGGACAAGGGCAGAGGAACGGTACAATGAGGCCCATGGGCATACTAGGAGGGTGATTGAGCGGACCTTCGGACTCCTGAAGGCCAGGTTTAGGTGCCTCCATATGACAGGTGGATCCCTAATGTACTCACCAAAGAAGGTGTGCCATATCATCGTGGCCTGCTGTATGCTTCACAACATGGCTTTGCGCCGCCAGGTGCCTTTCCTGCAGGAGGATGGTCCAGATGGTGGTGTTGTGGCAGCTGTGGAGCCTGCAGAGAGTGAAGAGGAGGAAGACGAAGAGGACGGCACAGACAACAGGGACAGAGTAATACAGCAGTATTTTCAATAACATACAGGTAAGAATCAACACCGGAATTTACATTTACTTAAAGTCTCCTGCCTCTCTACTGTCTGAGTTTCCACCCAGTGTATGTTCACTGAGTTGTGTCTTTCCCTTCCAATTTCAGAGATGTGGGCCCCACTCCGTGACCTCTGCTTTGCTTCCCCATGGACTACAGCTGTGTGACAGTGGTATGTTGTCATCACAATGTAACTGGACATTTTGGCACGGTTCTGTGTAATACATTTGTTCAAAAATACAGGCAGACTCCAGATTATTTTTGTGCAATAAGTGTGTTTATTAAAGTGTAAAATTTTGGGAAATTGTTGCAATTCGGTGATGGGTGATGGTGGAGGAATGTCCATGGCAGAGTCCAGATTTTCAGTCTCACATTGTCCATATGCCTGTGGAAGGTGGAGCAGGGGCAGTTTAAGGTTGGACAGGGTGACAATGTGGGACAGTGGGATGACAATCAGGGGGTATCCTTTCCTGGCGGGGGTCTTGGCATCCTACTCTGTCTTCTTCCTAGATCTCAGGCACAGCTTGCGGGGTGGTTCTCCTTCTGCGTGGGGTGGGGTTCTGGTGGCCTGTTCTTGTGTCGGGGCCTCCTGTCCACTAGCGCCGGCGGAGGTGGTAGCCTGTTCTTGGTCCATGCTAGTGACAGGGGCCCTTTGTGGTGCCACATGGTCCCGCAATGTGCTGACAATCTGATTGAGAGCCAGAACGATGGTGCCCATTGAGGAACTGATGTTTCTGAGTTCTTCCCTGAACCCCATAAACTGTTCCTCCTGCAGTACCTGGATCTCCTGGAACCTGGCCAGGACCGTCGCCATCGTCTCCTGGGAGCGGTGGTATGCTCCCATGATGGAGGAGAGGGCCTCGTGGAGAGTCGGTTCCCTGGGCCTGTCCCCCCCCTGTCGCACAGCAGCCCTCCCAGTTCCCCTGTTTCCCTGGGCCTCTGTCCCCTGGACCGTGTGCCCACTACCACTGCCCCCAGGTCCCTGTTGTTGTTGGGGTGGTGGGTTAACCTGGGTGCCCTGTAGTGGTGGACACACCGCTGATTGACGTGTCCTGGAGACAGAGGCATGGGCCCGCTGGGTGGGTGCTGTGCTGGTGTTCCCAGAGGGGGGTAGGTCTGCTGTGGCCTGTGGCTGTCTGAGGGGAACCGACTGTCCTGAGGTCCCCGATGGGCCGGGCTGGTCATCTGGGTCCAGGGAGACAGAGCTGATGTCATCACTGTGGGCCTCTTCTGGGGGTGGAATGGACATTTCTGGACCCTCCTGGGCGGTGTTGTGGCGTTCGGGTCCTGCAGGGGTATAAGAGTATGGTAATTGCTTCTGTGTGTGCCATAGCATGCAATGGGTGGGTGCCCGTGTACCCCAGTGCTGGCATTCCCTTGTGGGGGCTGTTGTGACGGTGGTTTGGGGGGGGGGTATGTGCAGTGGGCATGCTTAGGTGATGGGTGTCCATGGTTTGTGGTCGCATGCAGGGCTTGGTGTTGGGATGGGTGGGTTGTGATGGTTAGACATTAGCAAGGAGGATGTGTGATGGGGTGGGGGGGAGGGCGGGGGTATGATTTGGCATGCCGGTGGGTGGGGGGGATGAAGTAGTTGAGATTCGACTTACCAGATCGCCAAGACCTGTTCCTCCCATGTTGTAAATTCTGGGGGTTGAGGTGGGGGTCCGCCGCCAGTCCACTGCACCGCGATGTTGTGCCTTGATACCATGAAACGCACCCTCCCCCGTAGGTCGTTCCACCGCTTCCTGATGTCGTCCCGATTTCGTGGATGCTGTCCCACAGCGTTGACCCTGTCCACTATTCTTTGCCATAGCTCCATCTTCTTGGCAATGGTGGTGTGCTGCACCTGTGCCCCGAAGAGCTGGGGCTCTACCCAAACTATTTCCTCCACCATGACCCTGAGTTCAGCGTCTGAAAACCTGGGGTGTCTTTGGGGTGCCATGGGGTGGTTTGGATGAGGTGTGGGGTGGCGTTTGTGGTGATGAGTGTGGTGCATGTGGTGGTGTGTGGTTTTTTGTGCGTGGATGTTGTGTGGGTGATGGTGTTGTGTGCCTCTGTGTGGTGGGATTGTCTGTTCTGTGCTCTCTCTCTGGCCTTCGTCAATAATTTTGGGTCATAAGGGTTTGTGGGTGATGTGGGTGTGTGTTTTATATTGTGTTGGGTGTGTGGGAGTGGTGTTAGTATGTGTATCAGGTGTGTGTGTTTCAAAATGACCAATGTGGCAGTGTTTTGGAGCTGTGTGTGTATTTTGACCGCGGTGGTGTGTACCGCCAATGGAATACCACGGTTGAAAGACCGCCGCGTGGATTCGTTGGTCGGAATGGAATGGGCGTATTTCTGTTGGCGTGACGGTGGAGGTTTGGTCATCGCCAGTTTTTCGCTGCCTGTTGGTGTGGCGGACTTTTGTGGATGTCGGGTTTTTGGCGGTTTGCCTGTTGTGGGTCAGAATGACCGTGGCGGTTTCCCGCGGCAGCGGCGGTGTTATGGCGGTCTTCTGACCGGCGGTAAGCGCCTTTTACCGCCGAGGTCAGAATGACCCCCTATGTCTTTTTTTCCCGCACAGTCATTTGTACTAAGATTCGGAAATGTTTGACATAACGATTTGTGCAAGAGCACACTGAAGGGATTGTCAATTTGCCCAAGAGGTCCCCTTCATTTTTTTTTGGGCACTTTAGTTTTCCTGTGAATTTTCTAAAGCAACTGCTATCTTTTTATTTGTCACAACTGTCGGATCAATCTTGCCTTTGGGTTTCTTTTGGCACTCTCTTATAAAATGACCCTTATTTCCACAATACAACACTGACCATTTTTTCATCACAAGTCTTTCTCCTCTGGTCAGTGGTGAGCGAACAGTTCCAATACACATTGGTTCTATCATAGAATCTGAAGACAATTGAAAGTGTCTGGATCTTTCCATTCGCCAATTTGTTTTTTCCCATTTTTTCTTTGCTCCTTTTCTTTCCGAAAGTCTGTGATCTATCCGTAGGGTTAGATTTATTAAATCAGTACAAGTTTCTGGTTGTGGTTCAACTTGGGCCAATACATCATTTAGTTAATATTTTAGCCCCTGAGAAAATACTGCTGACTTTTTTTCCTCAGGCAAAGCAGATTCCACCACTAAGCGGTTGAAGTGGGACAAATATGTTATCAAGTCTTTATTTCCTTGACGTAATTCTAATAACTCTTTTTCTGCAGTCATAGTGATTGCGCGTCTGTCAAAAACCTTTACGAATTCTTCTACAAAACGATGCCAGTTGTATAAAAGAGGACTGTCTAATCAGACTAATGGCACTGCCCAAGTAGCTGCATCATCATTCAGGTATGATGTAAGAAATGCAATTCTAGATTGTGCATCCGGAAAAGCACTAGGCCGACATGTAAAATGTAATTCCACCTGTGTCAAAAAAAATTGAACATTATTGGGGTCCCCAGAAAACCCCTCTGGTGCATCTAAAGGAATCTGTGTCTGCACATTCACAGCTATGTTAGTAGATGCGGGAGGCGTAGGATGAGACTCAGATTCAGAACCATCTACTTTACACTATAACTGAGTTACTTTATTCACTAAATCAGCTGTAAAGTTTTTAGAGTCTGTCAAATCCCTTTGCATCTGAGTTACTACTTGCATAAGGGTATCTAAGGTGGCCATTTTGTGCAGCCCCATGTACAGACCAAGAGGAAAGTATAAAACTCGTGGATTCACTATTCTGTCACGGGGTCCTTTCCTCGGGATCTGCACGTTGCTGAACAAAAGGCCCACCTCCCAGTGTCACCAACTCAGAAAGCTATTATAGCACAGAGTTATGGTGAAGCCAGCTGGGGGGAAGGGAATTAGGGAAGGGAACAGCAGGGAGAGAGATCTGAAAAGGAAAGGTTAGAACAATATGCATTTACTCATTCATAGAAAATGTGAATCATTTATAGACTCTTGACTAAATGTGTCTCCGAGATATCAGGTGGAGACCTCTTCTGAAATGCGGGCGAAGCCCCTTGTAAAACACGACCTCAGATTCAAGAGATGGCAAGAACGTTGAATTATGATTTTACACAGAATATCAATCCTGTAACCTTATGTATTCACAACATAAACCTTTGATCATGACTTAGAAAATCTCAAAGACTTAAATATGTTTTTTCATATCTTAAGTTATTCAAAGAACAATGAAAACTTTGATTGGTTCATCTCCAAAATACTTTCACTTTCATAATAATAAATGTCAAAAAGGTTTTACTCATTAAAACCTAAAGCGCCTTACTTAGTAACACCAGGAAGCGCTTTTACTCAAGTTGTCTAAATCACTTAGATCATTGTGCCAAGAACCTTTTCCTTCTGTGAATTGAAGCGCTTTATATCTGGGAACTGAAGCGCCTGAATTATCATGCCTAGAGCGCTTTACGTCTGAGAACTGAAGCGCTTGGAATTACTGAGCCAAAAGAGCACTTTACATCTGTGAATGGAAAAACCTTGAATTACGTGTGCACAAAGCGCGTTATCTCTGTGAACTGAAACGCTTTGAATCACTGAGCCAAAAGAGCACTTTACATCTGTGAACGGAAACACCTTGAATTACGTATGCACAAAGCGCGTTATCTCTGTGAACTGAAACGCTTTGAATCACTGAGCCCAAAGAGCGCTTTACATCTGTGAACGGAAACACCATGAATTACATGTGCACAAAGCGCGTTATCTCTATGAACTGAAACGCTTTGAATCACTAAGCCAAAAGAGCGCTTTACATCTGTTAACAGAAACACCTTCAATTACGTGTGCACAAAGCACGTTATCTCTGTGAACTGAAATGCTTTGAATCACTGAGCCAAAAGAGCGCTTTACTTCTGTGAATGGAAACACCTTGAATTACGTATGCACAAAGCGCGTTATCTCTGTGAACTGAAACGCTTTGAATCACTGAGCCCAAAGAGCGCTTTACATCTGTGAACGGAAACACCATGAATTACATGTGCACAAAGCGCGTTATCTCTATGAACTGAAACGCTTTGAATCACTAAGCCAAAAGAGCGCTTTACATCTGTTAACAGAAACACCTTCAATTACGTGTGCACAAAGCATGTTATCTCTGTGAACTGAAATGCTTTGAATCACTGAGCCAAAAGAGCGCTTTACTTCTGTGAATGGAAACACCTTGAATTACGTATGCACAAAGCGCGTTATCTCTGTGAACTGAAACGTTTTGAATCACTGAGCCCAAAGAGCGCTTTACATCTGTTAACAGAAACACCTTGAATTACGTGTGCACAAAGCACGTTATCTCTGTGAACTGAAATGCTTTGAATCACTGAGCCCAAAGAGCACTTTACATCTGTGAACGGAAAAACCATAAATTACATGTGCACAAAGCGTGTTATCTCTATGAACTGAAATGCTTTGAATCACTGAGCCAAAAGAGCGCTTTACATCTGTGAACGGAAACACCATGAATTACATGTGCACAAAGCGCGTTATCTCTTGGAAGTAATGACTTCCTCCAAACTTGGATTCAGCAAGGCTTTACCGTTACGAGTATGACCTACTCGTTTTTGGATGCACCATGGACTTTGGTTAGACGATACTCTGCCATTCAGAAACTCTGGACTTTTCCAGAGAAACCTCCACAAGGTGTGGCTGCATCTAAGTCTTCAAAATAGTGAGCAACGTCCTTGGGTGTGGCTGGGCTTTATAGGCCTGCCACACCCCAAGATGGCCACCGCCTCTAAAAACATGGGAAAAGTAGTCCCTTCACAGGATAGCACTGATAAGTGCATCTTGTCCACCAATGCCCTGAACCTACAGCTACGTGAGCTTTACCACAGGGCAGACGACGCTGATGGCCATTCTTGGAACAAGTGGGGATGACCAGTTGTGTGAATAAAGCGCTGCAGTGTTGCACAGCGGAATTCCGGCCGAGACCTGGACCGCGCTTGGCCTTATTCCTGATAGTACACCCCTCTCCCAAGCGTGGTCCAGGGTCTGGTTTATTCGGATGGAGGAGGTGAAATCATTGCACCAAACGTGGTGCATGGACATGTCCTGCAGGTTCCCAAGAGTCATTTTCCGGTCCGTAACCTTTCCAGGACACCAAGTACCAAAGGGAAGAACCACAAAATGTGGAGTCCAGAATAGCTCGCCCCTCATACGCCCAATGACCCTGAACTAATAGAGGAGCAGGTTGTGTGACGCTTGAGGGTGAAGCTGGTTTAAGAAGCAAAGTGTGAAACACTGGATGAATTTTCAAAGACAACTGTAATTTTAGTTTATATGACAACGCTGATGGCCATTCTTGGAACAAGCGGGGATGACCGGTGGTGCGCATAAAGCGCCGCAGAGTTGCGCAGCGGAATTTCGGGCGTGACCTGGACCACGCCTGGACTTATTCCTGTCAAGGTCATAGTAAATGCAATCAAGCTAATTCTTTAATTGACCTGTTGAAAATATATATTGCACAAAATTCACTCCTTTTGATAACCTCACCCTCAATAGTGGCAAAACATCATACAATGAAATAGACATAAAAAATAATTACCACATGTATTGTCGCGTAGGCTCTCATTATCCTAGTGAAACTACTGGATTTGGGTGGCAGAATCACTTCCGCTGTGGGGGACTGAGTCTGAACCCACTACAGGTGACACCTGCCGACCTAATCTGGGTTTTGCTCCGGCTAACTTGCAGTGTCTCATCTCCACCCAGGAGAAGGGATGATTGGGCAGCCAAGCGCATGCCACAATTGACTCCTCAGGGAAATCGTGATCACTTAAATCTAATCCGACACACAAAAAAAGGGAGCACACTGCCTCACACTCCAGCATAAAATAGCCCCAATGGATCATGGTAAATGCAGTCATTTGATTTAAAGATAGAGACATTTTTCAAAAAGTCTTTCATCTTCAGTAGGTGCAGCAAGTGCCGTATCTCTGGACACGTGTTTCTGGCTTTCGGCCGTCATCAGCAGAGAGAAAATATATCTGAAGGGGTTGCTTGAAATGCCGCCGAACGTCTTCACAGGTTTTTGTACCACTCAGTAGGCGAACATGTGCCTCACCAGAGCTCGTCAGCTCGTAGGCTCACGGGAGGCGTCAATTAGACACAGAAAAAAAGGGAGCACACAGCCTCACCCTCCAGCATAAAATAACCCCAATGCATCATGGTAAATGCAGTCATTTGATTTAAAGATAAAGACATTTTTCAAAAAGTCTTTCACCTTAAGTAGGTACAGCAAGTGCTGTATCTCTGGACACGTGTTTCTGGCTTTCGGCCATCATCAGCAGAGAGAAAATATATCTGAACGGGTTGCTTGAAATGCCGCCGAACATCTTCACAGGTTTTTGTACCACTCAGTAGGTGAACAGGTGCCTCACCAGAGCTTGTCAGCTCGTAGGCTCACGGGAGCCATCAATTAGACACCCAAAAAAAGGGAGCACACTGCCTCACACTCCAGCATAAAATAGCCCCAATGGATCATGGTAAATGCAGTCATTTGATTTAAAGATAGAGACATTTTTCAAAAAGTCTTTCATCTTCAGTAGGTGCAGCAAGTGCCGTATCTCTGGACACGTGTTTCTGGCTTTCGGCCGTCATCAGCAGAGAGAAAATATATCTGAAGGGGTTGCTTGAAATGCCGCCGAACGTCTTCACAGGTTTTTGTACCACTCAGTAGGCGAACATGTGCCTCACCAGAGCTCGTCAGCTCGTAGGCTCACGGGAGGCGTCAATTAGACACACAAAAAAAGGGAGCACACAGCCTCACCCTCCAGCATAAAATAACCCCAATGCATCATGGTAAATGCAGTCATTTGATTTAAAGATAAAGACATTTTTCAAAAAGTCTTTCACCTTAAGTAGGTACAGCAAGTGCTGTATCTCTGGACACGTGTTTCTGGCTTTCGGCCATCATCAGCAGAGAGAAAATATATCTGAACGGGTTGCTTGAAATGCCGCCGAACATCTTCACAGGTTTTTGTACCACTCAGTAGGTGAACAGGTGCCTCACCAGAGCTTGTCAGCTCGTAGGCTCACGGGAGCCATCAATTAGACACACAAAAAAAGGGAGCACACTGCCTCACACTCCAGAATAAAATAGCACCAATGCATCCTGGTAAATGCAGTCATTTGATTTAAAAATGGTGACATTTTTCAAAAAGTCTTTCACCTTAAGTAGGTGCAGCAAGTGCTGTATCTCTGGACACGTGTTTCTGGCTTTCGGCCGTCATTAGCAGAGAGAAAATATATCTGAAGGGGTTGCTTGAAATGCCGCCGAACGTCTTCACCGTTTTTTGTACACTCAGTAAGCGAACAGGTGCCTGACCAGAGCTCGTCAGCTCGCAGGCTCACGGGAGCCGTCAATTAGACACACAAAAAAAGGGAGCACACTGCCTCACACTCCAGCATAAAATAGCCCCAATGCATCATGACAATTGCAGTCATTTGATTTAAAGATAGAGACATTTTTCAAAAAGTCTATCACCTTAAGTAGGTGCAGCAAGTGTTGTATCGCTGGACACAGTGTTTCTGGCTTTCGGCCGTCATCAGAAGAGAGAAAATATATCTGAAGGGGTTGCTTGAAATGCCGCCAAATGTCTTCACAGGTTTTTGTACCACTCAGTAGGCGAACATGTGCCTCACCAGAGCTCTTCAGCTCGTAGACTCATTGGAGCCGTCAATTAGACACACAAAAAAAGGGAGCACACTGGCTCACACTCCAGCATAAAATAGCCCCAGTGCATCATGGTAAATGCAGTCATTTGATTTAAAGATAGAGAAATTTTTCAAAAAGTCTTTCACCTTAAGCAGGTGCAGCAAGTGCCGTATCTCTGGACACGTGTTTCTGGCTTTCGGCCGTCATCAGCAGAGAGAAAATATATCTGAAGGGGTTGCTTGAAATGCCGCCGAACGTCTTCACAGGTTTTTGTACCACTCAGTAGGCGAACAGGTGCCTCACCAGAGCTCGTCAACCTGTAGGCTCACGGGAGCCGTCAATTAGACACACAAAAAAAGGGAGCACACTGCCTCGCACTCCAGCATAAAATAGCCCCAATGCATCATGGTAAATGCAGTCATTTGATTTAAAGATAGAGAAATTTTTCAAAAAGTCTTTCACCTTAGATCTCATCCGTTTCTCCCAATTACATTAGTCTCACGTATGCAAGAACAATGAGAGGCAGAATAGAGTTCAATAAAGTTTTATTGAAGTAACTGCATTTTAGATAATAAAGTATGTAATCAATAACTAGGATGATGAAGCATGACAGGATTAAAATTGTGACAAGTGAAACATAAAATTAACGCTACCATATTGTCACTAGAATCATTAAAAATAGCTCCTACCTAGGCTATGTTAGAGCACAGCATGTTAAGCTCTAATTCTGCCCTTCAGGTTCCATGGGAAGACATCATCCCTCATACCTGAGCAAGGGGCCTGTAGTCTACATAAGCAGTTGCAGCAAAGCACTCAGCAATCAGCATACAGTCGTGGTCATCTAGCTGGAATCTCCCTCTAATGTTCATGGGTCAAAGCGGTGTTTTTATAATAAAACAGCCGATGTTCCAAGAAAGGATACCCACTTAAGAGTATGTATGTTTCTATGAACACTAGAGACAAAGCGTTACAACGTTTGCCGCCAACCTATCCTACTGCAGCCTTGAGAAAAGCACAGAGTGAAAGAAATGTCTTGTTTAAGAATGCAGTGCTGGCCTAGGAAAAGAACAGCTAGATAGAGAAAGTAAAACAAGACCGCAAATGTGGCTATTGTTAAAATAATAAAACAAAGCTGAATAAAATATGTCTAGGTTAAAGTGCACAGTGGCAGGCCTAGTTTGCTAAAATAATGTGTATGAACCTATAGCTAAAATGGCTACACCGCAGTATGTTCCTGCTTGATAAGGTAACACTGAAAGCAAATGAGAGCCTTCTTTCTCCATTAGGTTACTCGAACAGCAAACAGCATGTTTAAAAACACCAATGACGATACATGTGTAGGTGACATTTACATAATTTAAAACCACCTTTTTCAGGATAAAAACAGATTTTCCCAGTTCTCTCCTAGTCTTGGTACATCATAAGATTTATAAGGTTCTAATCAACAGACACAAATAAAGCTTTTAAATGCAATATAATCTTTGTCTAGTTTATCATATCAATCAATCAATCAATCATTAAATTTATAAAGCGTGCTATGTACCCGTTAGGGTATCGAGGCGCTGAGGGGGGGGGCAGCTGCTATCGGTCGAAGAGCCATGTCTTGAGGAGTCTCCTGAAGGTGAGGAGGTCCTGGGTCTGGTGCAGGGAGGACGGGAGTGAGTTCCAGGTCTTGGCGGCGAGGTAGGAGAAGGTTCTGCCGCCGGCGGTCTTGCGTTGAATTCGGGGAACGATGGCGAGGGAGAGGTTGGCAGAGCGGAGTTGGCGGGAGGGGACGTAGAAGTTGAGTCTGTTGTTCAGGTAGGCGGGTCCGGCGTTGTGTAGTGCTTTGTGAGCGTGGGTGAGAAGTTTAAAGGTGATCCTCTTGTCCACGGGGAGCCAGTGGAGGTCCTTCAGGTGGTGGGAGATGTGGCATCGGCGGGGTATGTCGAGGATCAGACGGGCGGATGCGTTCTGGATGCGTTGGAGTCGTTGGATGTCTTTTGCTGGGATGTCTGTGTAGAGTGCGTTGCCGTAGTCTAGTCTGCTACTGACGAGGGCCTGGGTCACAGTTTTTCTGGTTTCCGTTGGGATCCACTTGTAGATTCTATGGAGCATGCGGAGGGTGTTGAAGCAGGAGGAGGAGACAGCGTTGACCTGTTTGGACATGGTGAGAGCGGAGTCGAGGATGAAGCCGAGGTTGCGTGCGTGGTTGGTTGGAGTAGGTGGGGGTCCCAGCGCGGTGGGCCACCAGGAGTCGTCCCAGGCCGAGGGGGAGCGTCCGAGGATGAGGACTTCCATCTTATCGGAGTTTAATTTCAGACGGCTGTTTCTCATCCATTCGCCGATGGATTTCAGTCCCTCGTGGAGGTTGGCTTTGGCGGTGTGTGGATCTTTAGTAAGGGAGAGGATGAGCTGGGTGTCGTCGGTGTAGGAGAGGATGCTGAGGTTGTGCTGACGGTCCAGTTGTGCGAGGGGTGCCATGTAGACATTGAACAGCGTTGGGCTTAGCGAGGAGCCTTGGGGGACGCCGCAGATGAGGTTGGTGGCTTCGGAGCGGAAGGGTGAGAGTCGGACTCTCTGGGTTCTGCCGGAGAGAAAAGAGGAGATCCAGTTGAGGGCTTTGTCTTGTATTCCGGCTTCGTGGAGACAAGTTAGTAGGGTGCGGTGGCAGACCGTATCGAAGGTGGCGGATAGGTCTAGGAGGATGAGGGCTGAAGTTTTGCCGTTGTCCATTTGCTGTCTGATGTCGTCTGTGGCGGCGAGGAGTGCAGTCTCGGTGCTGTGATTGCGTCTGAATCCGGATTGGGAGGGGTCTAGGATGGAGTTGTCTTCGAGGTAGTGGGTGAGCTGGGCGTTGACGATCTTCTCGATGACCTTCGCTGGGAAGGGGAGGAGGGAGATCGGGCGGAAGTTTTTGAGGTCGTTGAGGTCAGCCTTGGGTTTCTTGAGGAGGGCTTGGATATCGGCGTGCTTCCAGCTGTCCGGAAAGGTTGCGGTGTCGAAGGATAGGTTGATGATCTTACGAAGTTGGGGGGCGATGTGGAGTCGGCTTTGTTGTAGACGTGGTGTGGGCAGGGGTCTGAGGGGGATCCTGAGTGGATGGAGTTCATGGTCTTTCGGGTTTCGGCATCATCTACGTGGGTCCAGGTGGTGAGGCGGTCGGCGTAGGAGGAGTTGTCAGGGGTGGGGTCTGGTGGAGGTGTGGTGTTGAGGCTGTCGTGGATGGCGGCGATTTTCTGGTAGAAAAAGGTGGAGAGTGCATCGCAGAGTTTCTGGGATGGTGGGACGTCGTTGACGTTGCCACTGGGTTGGAGAGCTCCTTCACGATGCAGAAGAGCTCCTTGCTGTTGTGTGCGTTGTTGTTTAGGCGTTCAGTGAAGTGGGAGCATTTGGCGAGTCGGATAAGTTGGTGGTGCTTGCGGTTGGCTTCCTTGTGGGTTGCAAGGCTGTCGGGTGTGCGCTCGAGAAGCCATTTTTTCTTGAGTTTCTGGCAGGTGCGTTTGGAGGTGATCAGTTCGTCTGTGAACCAGGCTGCTTTTTTCTTTTCTTGGTTGACGGTGGGCCTCTTGAGTGGTGCGAGGGTGTTGGCGCAGTTGAGGATCCACTGTTGGAGGTTGATGGCGGCGGAGTCCGGGTCGGTGGGGTCGGTCGGCGGGTTCTTGGCGAGGGTGCTGGTTAGTTGGTCTTCGGTGACTTTGCCCCAGCGGCGGTGCAGTGGTAATGGGGTGCAGTGGTGTTCGATGTTTTTCTTGAATGTGAAGTGGACGCAGTGGTGGTCGGTCCAGTGGAGTTCGGTGGTGTGGCTGAAGGAAATGTGGTTGCTTGCAGTGAAGAGTGGGTCTAGGGTGTGACCGGCGATGTGGGTGGGTGAGTTGACCAGTTGTATGAGTCCGAGGTTGGAGAGGTTGGTGGTCAGTGATGCGGTGTTGGCATCGTTGTTGTTCTTCAGGTGGAAATTGAGGTCTCCAAGGAGGATGTAGTCAGTTGAGGCGAGGGCGTGGGTGCTTGCGAGGTCGGAAATGGTGTCACCGAAGGGGGCTCTTGGTCCTGGATGTCGGTATATGAGAGTTCCTCTGAGGGTAGTGTTGGGGTCCGTGTGGATCTGGAAGTGAAGGTGTTCAGCTGTCTTGAGGGTGTCGTCTGTGTGGGTGTGGATCTTGAGGGTGGATTTGTGTACGATGGCTATTCCTCCACCGATTCCGTTGGTGCGATCTCTTCTGGTGATCTTGTAGCCGTCAGGGATGGCGATGGTGATGTCTGGGGCCGAGGAGTCGTTCCACCAGGTTTCGGTCAGGAAGGCTACATCTGGGGCGGTGGTGTCGAGCAGGTCCCAGAGCTCGATGGTGTGCTTTCGTGCGGAGCGTGTGTTGAGGAGGATGCAGTGGAGGTGGTTGGTGTTGGTTGTTGCAGGCTTCGTTGTTCTGTTGCAGGTGAAGTTGCAGGTGCGGCAGGAGAAGGGTCCTTTGGTGTGCTTCGGAGTGGCCTGGAAGCAGGCTGTGGAGGAGCCAGGGTTAACGGTTCAACAAACTGCGGCCAAAAGATTTTCCAAACACATGCCAACTGTTGTGTTATCATTTGCGGGAATGGGCCCTCTGGAGGGGTTTTGGGCAAAGGCCCGCGACCGTAGGGAGCTCGTAAGGGTAGGAGCGGAAACCACACCGCGGCCCTGAGCAAAGAAACACGCTGAACGCGGCGCGCAAAAATCTAAGAAAAAGGGGGGGCCGGAAGTACCCCCGAAGAAACAAAAAACAAACAGACAATCATTGTCATAACCACTAGTACTAATCACTCTTTTTCAAAAATGTGTCTTTTACATCATTTTAGCAACACTTTTTCCTTGACATGTTGCATTTGGTAAACATTAGTAGTCCTGTATATCATATCACTGTACAGAACAGAAAAACATGAACATTCTCATACTTTAAGTACTTTAAATTTGGAAAATTCATCACATGCCATTATTCTATAGATTACTGGTAATCATATTCATAAGCCTTATAATAATTAGGAACCTTTATTAGCCTACTGACTTTTTTCTTTCAACCAATTTTTATAAAATATTCAATAACTCCAACAAGAAGAGTATTAATCCTGAATTACTTGTTCAGTATTGACAGGAACAACCTTCACCTTACTTGTTAATTAATACTCTGACACCTTCTGTCAAGATACTACTTTCTCCATATCTTCATAGAATATGAACATTTGGCATCTTAGTGTCCTCTGAAAAAATACAATAAACAAAACATCAGTCATTTGTAAATCTAATCTTGTTATTATTGTTATCTTAATTTTTTCCATGTGTGAGAAAGAGCCTCTTTTTGACATGATAGCCCCCACTTTATGACTGGAAAATGATGTGATTTCAATCTGTATGTTCCCTGGGAATCTGCTAAACAGGTTCACAGGGCCAGATATTTTTTCCCAAAACTGTATTATGTTTGGCACTTCAGCCACCTTTGTAAGTCCCTAGTAAATGGTAACCCTGTAAGGCATGAGTACTGAAGAGGGCCCCTCAGAGCTGCAAGCCTCATGCAAGTGCATGACAAGGTGAAGCCAAAGTTGTAAACTCTACTTGGCACTCGCCAAGAGTGCCATGCCCACTAACACTGCATGCAATATAGGGAGGAGGCAGGCACCCTGCACCAGTTGTCAGCTTCAAAGGCTTTACCGCCTTTGAAATCTGACCTCCGCCTCTGCTGCTAGCAGCAGATGGCCATCTATTGGTTTTGCCCCCACTTTAGGTGTAAAAAACATTTGGAAACCTAGCAATGATACAAGGTGTGGCCTTCTAAAGCCTGCACAACCCCTGAGGTGTGGCATGTGAGGTGACCACATAATTTAATTTTCCTCCATCTTGGATGGTAGGAAAATAGCCAATCAGGGTTAGGGATGTGACACTTTCCCACTAGAAGTGGTCACTTAGGGCTGTATTTATAGGCCCCTTGCGCCACAGGAGCGTCGCTTTTAGTGACACTCCTGTGGCACTAAGCACAGCGCCGTATTTGCAACTTTTTGTGGCTTAATGCCACCTTGTAAATACGGCCCTTCCCACACAGCACAGTGCGTGGGAGGGGCTTGCAATGGGTGTTGCCGTGGGCAAAACCCAGGGGAAAAATCCTGCTGCTCAAAGAAAATGCCTAAAAACCCTGCCTGCTGCTCCAAGGACTCGACAATCGCCTCTGAGGTGTTGCCTGGAAACCTGAAGAACTCTACAAAACCCTGGAGCACCTCCAGTCTTCTAAAAATTGCCCATAACCTCTCTTTGAGTGAAGGTATCACTCTGTGCACCCTGCAGGCAAGGAGCCTGCAAAATCCAGTGAAATGGGAAGCTGCTGACCAATGACCCGAACCCAGCAGCCCAACATCCCAGCTTAATTCTGTACAACATTCCATAAGGTCAAGACCTGCCACCGTGCCAAGTTTGGTCACACTACAACTCTCCAGGACTGTGGGATACTACTACCAATATTAACAGACCCCCAACATTGGACACCCAGAAGCAAAGTCCACTCCAGACTCCCAAAACCCCAGAAGCAACCACCAGTCAAGGGACTTCAGAACACCCAAGAACCACCCCCCAGAAAAGCCCTGATGACCTGCAGTCCACCCTCAAATTCGCCTGATCCTGATGCCAAGGACCCTAAGACACATGACTCCTGACTGACCCATCTGTGCTTCACCCAGCCTCCCTGGCCCTTGCATTGACCAACCAGCTGTGTTCTAGGGGTCCCTAATGCCTTGGAACCTACACCCTGCAAGGGGACCCAGTGACGTGCCTTTAAGTCCAATTTTGCAGTGTGTTTCCAAGTGGCCCACTTCTCCTTTAAACATAAGCTCCAAGACCTTCCGCCGCTGCTCCCGTTTGAACAGGGAACCACCTGACATTCTCCAGCTGTCCCACTGGGCACTTTGATGACATCGACCTAAGAGTAGAAGGTAACATTTGTGAGAGCATTGCCTGATTTTATATGGATTGTTTACAATGTTCCCATTGATTACTATGGTGTGTAATTACGCACACAAACAAAATATTTTCTAAACTTCTAAAATCCGCAAGAAAATAAGTACTTACCTATATTGATGATCTTGGTCATAAACATTTGATAAAAATCTGAAGTATTTTTGTAAATTGGTCTCAAGTTATTCTTCTGAGTGTGTGTCCACATTTATTGATGCGGTGAGTACAACAAATGCTTAATACATCTCCTCGATTGGCCTAAATGCTCACCCACAGTACCACAAAAACAGAGCATTATGTGGTCTGCTTTTTGCCTCTGGATTCCAATGTGGGTTTGCTTGGATTCTCTGCACAGTGCATGCCATTTTCCTACACTAAATAGAGAGCCAGCCTCCTACACCATGAACATTAGATATTACTCTATCTCTTCTGATATAAACAAAATTAATAGATACTTAAATGCTCATCCTACCTCTCAGGGCAACATCTTTGAAAAAGATTATTGTATCAATAGCTATAGGTATGGGGAAGGCAAACTCGAGTGTTGAAGTGAAACAATGTAAGATCATCTGCTAAAACCAGAGATATAAGAGGGATCAGATAGAGGGTCAAAATTTTAAAAAGAGGTAAATTAATTTAGACCTTTATAACCCTTTACTAGTTCAGCTTTTTTTAATTACTTCTTTATATCTTTATTTCTGACAAAATCCATAAAACATCAGCATAATAATACGAAGACAATAATACAAGACAAAAAATCCGTAAAAACATTAAGGGCCAGATGTAGCAAAGTGTTTGCGCCTCGCAAACAGTGAAAAACGCCCTTTGCGAGGCGCAAAAGCCTCTTTGCTATGCAGAAATGCATTTTGCGAGTCGCATCCAACTCGCAAAATGCATTTCCGACTCGCAAATAGGAAGGGGTGTTCCCTTCCTATTTGCGACTCGCAATGCTATTCAATTTCATTTGCGACCGCGAAAGCGGTCGCAAATGAAATCGCAGTTACCATCCACTTGAAGTGGATGGTAACCCAGTCGCAAACAGGAAGGGGACCCATGGGACCCCTTCCCCTTTATGAATGGAAACAAAAATAATTTTTCAGAGCAGGCAGTGGTCCTATGGACCACTGCCTGCTCTGAAAAATACCGAAACAAAAGGTTTCGTTTTTTTTTCTAAGTGCAGCTCGTTTTCCTTTAAGGAAAACGGACTGCAGATAGAAAAAAAAAAACTGCTTTATTAAAAAGCAGTCATAGACATGGTGGTCTGCTGACTCCAGCAGGCCACCATCCCCGTGAGTGCCCATAATCGCAATGGGGTCGCAAAATGCAACCCACCTCATTAATATTAATGAGGTGGGTCTTTGCGACCCCATTGCGAGTTGCAGAAGGTGTCTGAGACACCTTTCTGCATACCAAATTGCGAGTTGCAATTTGCGAGTCGCACGGGCTCGCAATTTGCAAGTCGCAATTTGTTTTTTTCCTACATCTGGCCCTAAATATAGTAAATCCATCAATTTAATTTGAACATGAATATACATGAGTAAAATCCATAATAGATTTCCAAGCAAACCAAGAAGTACCTATAAACTCACTCATAGCAAAACAATATAATCAGATACATTAATTTTAAAACTTTCAAAGAGCAGTCAAATATTGGCTAATTCCTAAGGTTTTACAAACTAGCTGCAATCACCTTTGTCAAGCTTCTCGAAAAATAGGGCAGAAAAAAAACGTGTGCTTTGGGTTCTGATGAAGCAAGACAAGTGGGAGAGGAACATTGATTCTGATCCCAGTTACCGGTAAAGCTATTCAACGTTAAGGTCCCCGGCATGAATATAACATACTGGGTTCTTAGGACAGGAGGAGATACATTGTCTAAAAATCCTCAAATTTGGGTACAAATTTTAAATCCAGAAATTGGATTAGTAACTCCAACCACCCCACCCACCCACACACACACAATTTTCAGACCGGAACGCCAGCTACAACTTATGCTTTGCAAATAGCTGAAATTCACTTCTTGAAAAGATTTACCAGAAATAGAGCTAGAAATAGAGTTAGCCCTATTTTATAGAAATAATTATGTCCATATTTCAGCTATTGTGTGTTGCAGGCCGAATCCAAAGATAGCAATTCCCTTAAACCATTCCTATAATGTTCCATTTTGAGGATGTACATAACCTAAGCCAATAAAGTGATGGTTTTAGGGTTGCTAGATGAGATATCCTTATTCAATTCATATTCAACAATAAGGAAGGTATCTGGGAGCTGTTCATGATATTTACCAGAGACCTAACAAACCTATTCTTTAATACAGCTCATGTTTTAATAGCATTTGAGCACTACAACTCTGCCCACAGCGACGCGCTTTGGCCCTCTATTCAGCTATAGCTGTTATTATTTATTTTGACCTTTTAGCCATATACAGACCTAAAATTCCCATCACTCTATGTTTAATTAGTAAACTGCTCTTATGTGGGGCTCAGTAGAAATGATCAGCTATCCTGATACCTAGATAGACAAAATTGATTACTTGTTCAAGCACATTTTCACCCAAGGATAACTTACCTTTACGGTCTTATGAGCCTTGAGCACCATATATTTTGTTTTAAAGGTGTCACCTCAAAGCCTCTCTGTATACACCAATTCAATTTATTTTTATTTCGCAATTTGGAACTCCAAGGAGGTCCACATGTACACAAACCATCAAAAACAATACATAAAATGAGAATAGAATCAATAAAGGATATAAAACAAGGTTATCTTTAAAATACAATACAATCAGGTCTCTACCCATCACTTATGTCTTAGAATACCGTTCGATATAGAACGACAGTCGCAAGGAAAACTTCTGTATGATCACTTTAGTTCCCCACCCCTCTAGCCAATTACACAAATATGATCCAATGTAAAGCGTTATGATATATAAAAGATAGGTTATTGCCCAGCAGCTTTATACAAAATAACAATTCCATACCAATCTACTGTGTATACAGTGCATTAATCCTAAAATAATAGCTTCTGGGAGGGGCCTGCACATCACGTCTCAGCTGGCTTATTTTGCATTTTATATTCCTATGAAGTGAGATATGCTTAAACTTAGTTCACTAGGAAAGTACATTCCGTTACGTCCACCAATAGATAATAAAATCAATAAAGGACTTGAAAAACGTGACAGTTCTAAAACAAAATATTTAATTTGGTGGCTTATACATAAAGTTTAATACCTCTCCTGCTGAACGCTTATTAAAATTCAAGAAGAGCTGTTTCAGCCATTTTTTCCTTAATTTAACTAAGGAGGGACAAACAAATAGCACATGCTTAAAATGTTGTACCCCTAACTGACAGAGATCACAAATGTTTGAGGATCCATCCCACTTGGAAGTTAATTCTTTAAGAGGCAATCTATCTAATCTCAACAAGATGAAAAAGCACCATACTCCATGTGATAAATTCCAAAATAAATATGGTTGGGGATATTTAAAAATCACAAATTGGTTAATGGCCTAAGCCTCCTCTTTTGGCGACAAGGCTCAATATCAACAGGAAACTTACCCCTTATAGCCTCTTTTAGGCTCTTTTTAAATGACAAGGGTGGTTGAGATAAGATAAGATCAACATCTAACTCAAGCAATTGCACAGCAAGGTTATAATTCCTAAAAAAAATATGATTTTTCTCTTAGCATACCGAAAAACATTTTATATGCTAAATGTCTTAGGGTAGATTCTGCAATATGCGCTAAACAAAAGGCCCTCCGTATTACCACTGCTAGGCCCTGTGTATCAACACTCTTAATGCTGAATAAAAGCCTTAAGGCTGCCATAGATGCCGAATTATTGCAAGAAACCAAGCTTCTTAAGATCCGTCCTTCTATCTTATTTAAAAACTCCCATTTAGACATTTCAATTCTTTCTATGGCATACAGAAGGGTGGACGGAATCTTTGCTTGATAAACAGTTAGTAGATGAGAAAAATGCTGCTGGCCAACTGCATTATAAAAGGCCAATATACTGTGAGCCTGAAACAGAGCCTTGCTAACATTATTACATATATGGTCTCGATCACTAAGTGAACAAAATAAGGTTTTTCCCAGGAAGCAGGAGGATTTCACCCGCTCCAAACTCTGCTGACCCACGGACCAGGAGAAATTCATTTTTTCACGAGATTTATTCCCTGAAAAGCATACCACTTGAAACTTTAGCGCAATAATTTTTAAATGATGCTGCGTGGTATAATCATTTAGGGCAGCCAGACACCTATATAGACCTTTTGGGGTAAGATCAAGCACCACTATGTCATCATCATAAAGGAGGCAAGGGATTGAACAGCCTCCAATTTTAGGCACAAAGCCTTCAGTATTCCCTAATGTGGAAGGCAGATCAAGGATTTATAAGGAAAAAAGAAAGGGCACCAACAGACAGCCCTGTTTTAAACAATTTTGTGTAACAAATTCAGCAGACAGTCCCTGCTCTCCACCTAAGAGCTTGTAGAAGAGTGCAGGGCTATAACTAAGCGTAACAAATTTACAGGAACACTCAATTTAAGGCATTTCTTCCATAGAGTCTTATGATCTCCCCTATCAAAAGCTGTTGAAAAGTCTATAAAAGCGGCATTTACCACCCCACCCCTAACCAGAACATGCTTTTCATTATGCTCCTTCCTAAAGACTGCCTATTCCAAAGGGAGGACCAAATTTTCCTCAACCCAAGATGTTAAATGCTCAAGTATGCTTTTAGCAAAGATCTTACCTACAGCATCCAGCAGTGCAATTTGCCAAAAATGTATGGGTAAAGATATATCACCCTTTTTATACAAGGGGACTTAAATACTCCCTGTCCAAAACACTGGAATTATGCCTTTTGAGTAACAGAGGTAGAATTCCGGGTTAATAATCCTTGCCCAGAGCGAGGGCTCTTGTTTAATTACTGCCATGGGTACCTCGTCTGGGCCCATTGCTCCAGAGGCTCGCATCGACCTTATAAACCCCTCAATCTCAGTCGGCTCCACCCAACTACCAATCTTAAAGTCCAATTCACCTGACTCGACAGGGAGAGGATATAATCCCTCCATTCAACCTCGGCTATCGGAGGGGCTGAGGGAGATTTACGTGATCCACAGCTTTCAGAAATAAGTGACCAAAATCTATGAGTATTTTTAGTTGTGGCTGCTTCCCTCAAGGCCATCCATCTCTGGTTGGCCTCCTCCTTCCTTATTCCAGTCTTCATCCACACACTTTTCCTCTTAAGTAGGGAAATTCTTCTACTTCTCTCCTCAGATTCCCACCCGTACTGTTACCTAACCAATCTTTTAATTTCCGTATTCAACAGAAGAAGTGAAAGCCTTAATTTTTTTTGTGGAGGTTTAATACATTTTAACTGACCTCTCTGAATTATGTTTCCCCCAAAGACAGAAAAGCAGTTTAGCGCATCTTCATTCCAGTCATCAATATTTCTCATGGTCATTTCAAGCATTTCTTTCACAAATAAAGTTTCCAAAGGTGACCAATGGATTCTACCTGTTTCCCATGAAAATTATTATCCTGACCCTTAAAATTCCATATCTCTATTGAGGACGGTTGGAGTCTTAGCGTAAGACTCAGAATCTTATGATCACTAAACAGAGTATCGACGAATGTCATGTGCTCCACTAATTGGGCTAGGAAGTAAGAGACCAGAAAATAGTCAATAATGGAACTACTTAAACGAGATTTACGGGTAAAGGCTGCTGGAGAGTCAGAGTGAAATCGGTCATTTAAAATTATACAACTAAGTTACCTCAAACCTTTTAATAGAATATACCCCCTTTTATCTGCCCTAATTCTTGGGGGAAATAGAGTAGTAGGAATATTGAGCACAAATTCCCTCTCCATATCACAGAAAATGGAAAGAGACAGATTAAAAAAAATTGCAATTTAAGTCCCCCGATATCAATACTTCATATACACTGTCATGTGAATTTAAACAAAAGGAGGAAATACAATTAAACATCTGAATTAACATCATATCATGTTCCTTATCAGGGGGAATATAAGCATTTACTATTACCAAAGGCATTCTCCTACCGTCCTTCATTGTTGGATTAACTCTAATTATCTGATAGGATTTCTGTGGGACGGAAATATTTTCATGCTCCCATTTATACTTATCACTTAAAAGAATAGCAGTACCCCCTTTTGCATGCCCCTCCCTGGACGGCTGTGCCTTTTGACAAAGGACCCTGTACCCCGGGCAAAAGAGAGATCAGTTACACTCCAGGTTTCTTGGATACAGATTAGATCCACCTGAAGGGAGCAGATGTAAACTAATTTTCTGATATGGTTCGCTATTCCCACAGCATTCCCAGAGACCACTTAAATTTATGGTTAAAGGCTTGGTTGTAGTGATTTCCCCTTCGCCCACGTACTGTTTCAGGGCCCCGCCAACCAACTCCAATTATCCTGCTTAGGACCCCAATGTGAAAAAGGGACATCTTCCACAACCTTCACCACTCTTCCTCCATGGAAAAGAGAAACCTTTACATTTTCCAGGGAGGAAGCGCAAGGCTCTCGCCCATGAAGGAGGTTACTTCCGTTCTCACATGGAACCGTGAGAGACTGCAGTCTAAACAAATGGAAGTCCTTTCCCCTAACTGGAACCACGTCTATGCCTCTGCGCTGCAATTGTTCACAATTGACTAAAATCAAATTTACAATTGTTTTAGAATAAAACTAAGCTTTTGTCTTTATTGATCCGAGACCTTGCACTAGGAACGAGTGGGAGATATGACTACTTTTAATTAATTTTACTCAGGTATATCTCTAAAGTAAGAAATTAAAAGAGAACGATTCAAAATTAAATTCAAATCAAATTAAACAGAAAACTCAAGACATAACATTGTTTCAGAATGCCGGGAGATGTTCTCCATCCCATAATTGACATCCCCACCACTTAAGGTGTCAGAACTTAAGTTCAAAGTCACTGGGTTTGATTTTGCGTTGCAAAACCAATCGGCACATGGATTTAGGGAGGATGAAATCCTCTTTAGGATAGGTAGGTTATCCAAATTATCCAGTGGAGGACCCCATAGGGGTGCTAGATCAAGTTCTTCTCTAGGCCGGGAAGATCCTACATCTTCAGAGTCTTTAAACCTATCCTTCCTTGGGACCTTTTCATGAACTTCCTTGGGAAAGGGAGTTCCTGCAGGTACCAGGTCATCAAACTTTACTTTTCTTGTTTTTTTTGGGGGGGAGGGGGGGAAATTTGCTGTTTAACCTTTCTTCCCGACTTTTTCCCTTTTATTGACTTTCCCATATTCCTTTCATTGTCTACTTTCTTAATAGATACATTCCCATTGTGCTCAACAGTCGAGGAATTAGAGCGTATCTTAGACAGCGGTCAAAAAACAGGGAAAGGGACCACTGGGGAAGTCGACTTTTTTTCCAGGTTTGCTGGAACCAAAATATTCGACTTAGGAAGTGGAGTTGAAAATAGATTTTCAAGAGAATAGTAAACACTTTCTAGTTGAAGGGTTTCCTTTCAATTCAAAGGTTTAAGGAACGTTTGTGGTTTACTTGCCTGGGTTCCCTTATTTGTATGATCTGGGTATTTGGTAGTCACGTTTAGACATGTATCCAAGGCACACAACAGCGTACTAGTACCACGGCACCCCAATTTATTGAGAACTTCCTTTGCGGGCATCAAGACTTTCTCATCCAGGATTGGCCCATCCTTCTTTTGGCTCGTCAGAGCTTTCAATATACCCAAGAGAGTGTCTTGAGTATGATCAAAACTATATTGATTTTTCTAAAAGCACTAAAATAGATGATAATATTCTTTCAGAGCAATTAGTGGACTTCAACATTACTATGTGTTGATCCGAAGGTACACTTGGGGAGTTCTCAGGAAGCATAAAATCGGGGGTCAATGAAGAAACTACTGGAGGCAAAGTAGGATCCGAAGGTGTACTGCTAATGAGGCTTAAGCCTGGAGAATTATCTCTTCCATCAAAGGGCGGGGTCACACAATAGGAGGAAAGGCTCTTTACATCTTGCACTCCATTCACCTTAATGTCCGGCAGGGTAAAATCCCCTACATCATGAGTGGACCCCACGTTGGTAGAGGGAAAATTAATATTCTCCGAATCCCCCCCAACAGAGAGCGGCTCACTGATCAGAAGAGTTGAGACCACAACCTTTCCAGAGATATCAAAAACATTAGAATTTGAATTAGCTTCCTCCTTGGATGCTGGTTCATCAAGTAGCTCCTTTTGAAAAAAAGGAAGAAGGGTGAACAATTTTGTTGTATTCAAGTGAGAAATTCCCTTATTTCTTAGGGGATTCCACTTAGCCTTTTTGCATGCCCGGTTAAGGAAAGCTCTACCCATTCAAAGACGTTTGGCCATCATATCCAGGAGATAAACTACCTTGAGGAATTAGCCAACAGATAGATATATAATGAAATGTACAATAAACCTTTTAATCTTTCCGGAAGAACAAACACTCCAAGTATGAGGCCAATGAGTACTTAGGGGAGGTCTGAGAAGGGCGGCCCCTCCAGGAAGAACAGGCCGCACTGGCCTAATGCCAGCGCATCTGCTCCAACTCAGGAGTTCCCAACTCAGAGGTTTTACCTTCTGAACCCCTGTTTTCAGCTATCTCAAACTCTTTATCAGCCCTGTTTGGTACCTTAATTCCCAACTTGCGAAATTTTGTAAACCAGAGTAAGGAACTCCAGGCTAAAACAGTATGACCTAAAGTTTGAACAAAATTGTCAATGAGACGATAGCATGGGGGGCTAGGTTGCTGAAAGTTATTAGTTTAGTGAGTTCAGTGAGAATAATCTAAAACTCCTGCCTCTCCACTGTCCACTCTCCACTCTCCAATATTTCTACAAAGGTACTACAGTACTGCTCTATCGTCTTGCTCCACAGGCCACCAACCAGCCGCTCCCAAGGTCTTTATTTTGCCTTTTTTTGTTTTATTGCTTTTACCGCCATTTTTATCAGCCCCTTCTTACCCGCCTGGTGGGGTCACAGCATCCCACAATGTACCGTACCGCGAACCGAAATCCTCCCCAGCGTCTCCACCGGTATGAGCATGAGGGTGAGGCGTGAGACGTGAAGCGTGAGGCAACTGTGCAAGGCAACGAGATGATCGCAACTATGCCAGCAGGTCTCACAAGATCTCACTGGGTCTGAGCCCGGTCACGAGCCACCTCCGGGACTACTCATTCTGCAGCGGGGAAAAGTTCAAGAATCGCAATCCTCGAGCCTTGATTCTCGGTAGTCATTTGGGAGTCCGTGCTGCAAGCTCTGCTGCAAGCTCTGCCCCTTCAGCTCCTTCCACATCAGTAGCTTCTGTGGCGTCAAGGCGTCTAACAATTTCTGGTACTGATGTGCCGAGGTTCTCCGTCCCCAGCGTTTGCTCAGTACCCCAGAAGCGGATAGTATACTGTACAAGATGATAAAAATCTGTTTAAGAGGGCTTGTAGGCCCATAGGAATTTTAAATATAAGAACTGTGTCACCTGCAAATAATAAAGCATAGGCTTTACTGGCATTTAAAGTTGGAGAATCATCTTTGCCATCTAGAAAGGAGACCATCACATAATTAATAAAGTCAGAAGAGCTCTGCCTTGCTCCCCTTCATGTTGGTGTTCTCTCAGTCAGGTCCCCAATGGAACATATTCGCACCCTGGCATAGATCTCACAATGCAATCTAGCAATAATAGGAACTACGTATTCAGGTACATGCATATTCCTAAGCACCATCCAATGTGGATCCCTAGCGAATAAATCGAATGCATCTCCTAAATCTAAATCTACAAATGTCGCACATATGTTTTATTTCAAAATGAGCACATATTTCCTGTATATTAGTGCAAATATAAAAAACTGATCAACTGTGCTGACTTTTGAGCAGACACCTGCTTGGAAAGGGGACATAATCTGTCTTCATTGCATCCAGTCTAGCAACTTATCCAATACCTGTTTTGCAAAGATCTCCTCTCAACTATATAATAACTGGAGGGGTCTGTAATTAGACGGATCATTGCCATTTTCTTTCATACAAACATGGATGATTTCCATGTATCTGGGAGTAGACCTCCTGCTAGACTGGCATTTTATAACAAATTAATGTATATTGCCCAGCATGGTACAAATCACCTGGTGTTTTATCCGGCCCAGGGGCCTTCCCTCTCTTTAACTTCTTATTGGCCTTCATTATATCTTAGAGCTAAAAAAGATAAGCCTCTACTCTTCCTACTATAAAGGTCACCTTGGTCTGAGGCCATAAGAAGAAGCTCTGATGAATAAGGGAGAATAAATATTGTTAAAATGAGTTCCTCAGTTAATGCTGTTAGAGAACACCACAGTCTCCTGTCTAATAACACTGATTACAGGATTTCCTGTTAGGCCCCAGAAAACAACTCAGAAAGCGCTTCTTATATGCAGTATATAATGAAATTTGGAATCATTCTCAACAAGAAGCTGCTGCCCGGTTAAGGCAAATAGATCAGGAAAACTTACAGAAGGCATTTAGAAAAGTTTCCTTTTACTGTGGCTCAAATACCATCTGCTGAGTGGTTAATAGACGGGGTAATTAATCTGCCTATTTCAACACTTCAATTCACATCCTGCTTAAAACACATTCCAGTAGGCACATTTGAAACACTAGGAGACAGTTACATCCAGGAGGTGTGGGAGCTACCCTTCTCGTATGAATGTCTCAGTAGCATGAAGGAGGTCTTTCTTAGCGGTAGTGAATGTGAGACTTCTGTCAGCCATTCGATGGTTTGTAAACAGCTGTCCTTGCACGGGGCGTGTAACGCTTTGGCAGAGAACTTGGCTTGTTATCTGAAGGGAGTTCCACTCCCCTTGATTAGACCTGTGTTCCAGGTGCTCTCGAAAGGCACCTATATCCTCCTCAATAGTGAAAACCACTGTGGCGTTTCAGCCAGAATAGTTTATGTCGTTTTAGTCTCTAAGATTGTTACATTCTGCGAGGACATACTTTTTCCTCCTACACGACAGAGGGAAATAGCTGATATTTGGTCCCATATCGCTACTTCAAATGTGAATTTTGACAAGTTGAGCAGACTCAAGACTTTATTGTTTCAAAAACATGTGGTGCTCACACCTGCACGCAAGACCTATGCGCTTCAGGTTGCAAGGTCATCAGTACAGATACAGTCCCTTTTAAGTACCAACTTTCCGAGACACTTTGGTGAGCTCGTGGGATGAATATTTAATGAGTCCAGTACTACAGGAATCGCAAATTTCTTTAAGGCTGTTGGTTCTGGTTTTGTTCACACCTTCTCCTCTATATTCGGCTTAATACCTTCAGCCATCCACTCAATATTCTCCAGTATTTTCGGGGGATTTCCAATAACTTTGGCTATAATAGGTGACATTTTGCTATTGCTACTCTTCCTGCCCAATGGCTGTCCCACTGCAACAAGGAGGATTGAAAGCGTTTCCACCAGAACAGCTGTGTCGTGAGCACATGATGTAGTACTGTGGAGCATCATTTCTGGAGTAATTGGAGTGTGACTGGTCTCTGTCATTCAGACCAGTTTTGCATTGTGTGCAACCCATGTTTAGGTGCCTCTGGTGCTCATTCGAACATGCACTGAAAGTCTGTCTTTCAAAGCACTGCTTACTTTCATTGGACACTGATCTGTTGATGTTCTCGCTGAGGGCTCATTACCAGACATGCGCGTTGAGGGTACGTTTGCTAAGGGAAGCTGCTTATGTGGGTTCAGCTCTAAACTCATCGTTGGGCACACCATGGAATGCTGCTGCCTTGGCTAGAGCTCAGGCTTTGGAACATAAATGCTCCTTGGTATTCCTTAGCGATGAACTTCCTACCTTACCACCTGCCAAAGTTGAAGATTTCCTGTCTTCAATTATCCCGGATTCAATTGGCAACTTTCAAAATGACTCTGACTTTTGGAATTCAGACTTTTTAACGCCACAGTTAACATTTTAAATTGTCCTTTTTACACATCCCCAAGTGTCTTTTAACTTGTCATTATTGACATTCTTATATATATGCCTGAGGTTGGATTTTAGTAGCTTTTATACATAATTAGGTTTTGAACCACCTTTGAACTGGCAAGGGGAGAGTGTTGTGTAGCCATTATAGTTATAGCTTCATTCACGTTATTTTAGCAAACTAGGCCTGCCGCTGTGCACTTTAACCTAGACATATTTTATTCAGCTTCATTTTTATTATTTTAACAATAGCCACATTTGCGATCTTGTATTATTTCCTCTGTCTAGCTGTTCTTTGCCTAGGCCAGCACTGCATTCTTAAACAAGACATTTCTTTCACTCTGTGCTTTTCTTAATGCTGCAGTAAGATAGGTTGCTGGCAAACGTGGTACTCTAATGTTCACACAGACATACACACTCTTACATTGGGATCCTTTCTTGGAACATCAGCTGTTTTATTATAAAAACACTACTTTGACCTATGTACGTTAGTGGGAGATGCCAGCCAGATGACTGCGACTGTATGCTGATTGCTGAGTGCTTTGCTGCAGCTTCTTATGTAGACTACAGGCTTCTTGGTCAGGTATGAGGGATGTTGTCTTCCCAGGGGAACCTGAAGGGCAGAATTAGAGCTTAACTTGCTGTGCTCTAACATAGCCTAGGTAGGGCTATTCTTAACGATCGTAGTGACAATATGGTAGAGTTAGTTTTATGTTTCACTCTCCTTGTCACAATTTTAATGCTTTCATGCTTCATCGACCTAGTTATTGCAGTTCATGCTTGATTATCTAAGATGCAGTTACTTTAATAAAACCTTGTTGAACTATGGGCCAGATGTATGAACAAACCCCTCTGCGAATCGCAAATAGCAATTTTTAAGAAATCGCTATTTCTGAGTCGCAATATGCAATGTAACATATTTGCAATTCTGAATTAGCGATTTCTTAAAAATCGCTATTTGCGATTTGCGAGGCCCAAATACCGTATCGCTAAAAAATTGCGATTCGTTATTTGAAAATCGCAAATTGCAAGAACACACACCTGGCAGAGCCTGGTGACATCACAAGCAGGAAGTGAGTCATCCCAGGCAGTTTGCAGGTGCCCCACCCAAAGTAGCAGTGAGAGAGACACAGCCCAGCCACAGGGAGCAAGTCTGTGAACAAGGCAGGACTGCACGTCACCATGGACCACTCTGCACATGGAAAGGAGAAGGGAGAGAGGAAAAGAAAACTCAAGTTCAGTGAGCAGGAACTGGAGGTGCTCACTGAGTAGGTGGTGAGGGGCCATGACTGGCTGTTCGGGAAGAGCTCACTCCAGGTCCCTGTGAGTGAGATGCGCAAACTCTGGGCGGACAGACAAACAAAAATCTGCGCTGTGGGCGTTGCGCAGCGCTCAGTGGAGGAGGCATGGCACACATGCATTCTGCAGAGGCCTACCTCCTTAACCCTCCTTCCTACCAGTAGAGAAGTTATGGGACAGGTAGTCCCTCCAGAGCCTTGGTGCCTTACCCAGCAGGCGATGTAAATGAGCTAAATAGCGCTTCTCCAGCAGGGGCCTTCCTCCTCGCCCCACCTTCATAGCAGCAGAGGGTTACGGGTGGCAGAGAGTTATATGACAGGTATCCCTACAGAGCTTTGGGGTTCCACGCCGTAGATGCAGTAAATGGTCTAAATAGCATTTCTTCATCATGGGTCCTTCTCCTTGTCCCTCCTTCCTAGGAACACAGGGGATTGGAGAGCAGAGAGTTATGGAGCAGACAGTCCCTCAAGAGTCTTGGCGTCCACTGATTTGATCAGCTTCAATGTCTTCCTGTGCAGACTTGAGATCTGTTGACCTGTTTTGAGAAGAACTGGTGAAGTTGGAGAGGAGAAATGTTTGGCCAGTCACTCTTCTAGTGCTGTCCTTCCACACTCCATCAATGTCTTTTGCACAGTTATGTTCCTGGGACACACTCTTAATGTTTCAGATTGTAGCCTTTCTGAAGCAATCTTGTTTTGCTTAAGTTCATTAGAAGAAAAGCATAGTCTTTCTTTCATTGGATATGATGGACTTGAGGTGGGAAACTGGCACAACAGCTAGTCCACAGTCCTGGTCTGGCCCAGATAAGCTTTCTTTAGCACTAAAAATGGCAAGAGTATACATTTCTTTGTATTTAATCTGCATTTTCACTGTCACATGAATATGACAAATGACACTTGCCTAAAACAAGAACAATACACCTGAAATAGCTGTAAAACATCAAGACTATCCTTATTAAACTACTTATTCAGGTAAAGCATCTACTCTGAATCTAGCTGTAAAACATCAAGACTATCCTTATTAAACTACTTATTCAGGTAAAACATCTACTCTGAATCTATCATGTTGCCCTCTCAGTTAGGTTACTTTTTATTTAATATATATTTAATGCTTTGTGCATCTCTGGTAGAATATTTTTTATCATTTATAGGTAACTTAGACATGTTTACCAATTATAGGAAGTCAGCAGTAAGAGCAATCCCTGAGCTTGGTATAGAACTTTTGTTACATGGGTTTTAACATAGATTCTTCCAATTCTTGGAAACATCAAGGGAATGCAGCATGCCGGAAAACTAGGTAGGGGGGCGGGTCTATATTTAACCTTCTCTGGAGGGAAGGCAGGGGTAATATTTCCCCTTACTTTAAGATTAATAATCTACAGTGTGTCCCCAATGCTACATTAAGGAGCTGGAGTTTCAGGGTGCCACAATGTTTCCCCCCTACAGACAGAAGAAAACAGGGTTTATAGGAAGGTGTTGAATCTCTAAATATCCAGTCCCCATTTTCTATTACATTCTGAACTTAATTTAGAATATGTTTCAAACAGAATCAAATTGGGCCCGCTCCTGCTCTGGGTGAGTGTGTGGATCAATGATAAAGCAAGTTTCAATAGAGAAGTTATTTCAGATTGCCTCAGCTTGAATAAGGGTTCTTCTACTCTCTGGTTGAATTATGTCAGTAAGGGCCAGATGTATCAAGACTCCAGTGTGCATTTCTTAAATAGCAAATTTTAAGAAATCTCTATTTAAGAAATGCAAAATAGGATGTATGAAAATTGCGATTTGGTAATAGCGATTTCTTAAAAGTCGCAATCGCTATTACTGAATCGCAATTAGGGAATGGGACTCCATTCATCCCAAGGTGCGAATGGTTTTGCATGTCCGAATTTGCGAATTCCTGTTAGGAATTCTCAAATTAGGTAATGCAAATCCCAGGGTGCTGGGACCTGAGGCCCCCTTTGATGCACCCCAAAAAAATATTTTTACATTAAGTAAACAAGACAAGAGACTGGTTAAGTCCTGCCATAAAAAGCTCACTTTCTCCCAAAGATTGGAGGATGCTTTTTAGTAAACACTCTGTCCGCAATTATTTTATCACACTAGCTTCAGGATATTTAGCATTCTATATAACTGTGGAACATACACGGCAGGAGAGGTTCCTCCTCTTTCGATTCAGGACAGGCACTGTGTGGCATCTTCTGTGCTTCAAAGGGGCACACTGAAGCACTACATGAATGCTAATTATTTTAGTATCTCGTCCCCTGAAACACCCTCCTTAAATTTTACTTGTGTGTGATACAATTTATTCCAATTGCATGAATGCCAAATTCAAAAATCCAAATGGTTCTCTGAGAAGTCTATTTTTATTTATATCACTTTCTCGTATATATTGCCAGATATTTTAAGTAGTCAACTCAAAAAAAAAAATCTGTATGTCCATGTTCTAAGCAATGCACAACTAAAGGTGCTGTCACCTTTTTCATTCTAATAGCAGATGTATGTGCTTCTAATCTGAAATGCATCTGATACGCATCTCTCTACCTTTTAAACCAATATGTTATCACCTTATCGAACCCTTGAGTAATCAGTGCTTAATTTGTGCTTGTTGTTTCAGGTGCAGAGCACCGGCACTTATTTTTGAGGGCCGGCACTTATTTTTCTGCCTCAAGCATTTACTGCGAGCAAAAGACACATGTGGGAAAGATGGAGGAAGAGAAATATGAAAAAGAGTCACAATGGGAGAAGGCAGAAAGCTGCAAGAGTGAGCCGAAGGGCCAGGGAGTGACTTTAAATGGATTCAAGAGGCCCCAGATGGCTTCAGGATTATGCTGTCTCAGTATTCCGTGTTCAACATTTATTTGCAGCAGCCACGTGTTTAAGAGGAGGGCTTTGGGCACCGGCACATTTTTATTTACAAATTAAGCACTGGAATGAATACTTCCTTAAATGTAAAAAAGAAAACACAAGGGTAGTAAGGGTGAGAGGTGCCGCACCTCTAGGTAGTAAAACAATATTTTTTCTTGAGTAGGTATATAAATTGAAGCAAAGTCTGGTGCAACCTGGCCGAGTGCCTTACTACCCAATAGGCACCACAACGGGTACCAGAGTACCCAAGGACAAAATGGGTCAAGACCCACTTCCTTAAATGTGGTGACATCAGTTCTCAAACTGTCTAAAGGGGAGGTATGTGTAGATGGAGGTTTAAGGCCTGACCTATTTTTTCATTCCATGTCAGTCACTCTATATGATATACATTTGTTTTTTAGTCTAACCAATAAGACAAATACTGTGGCTATGCTGTTACAACTGACATTTATTCAGAGTACACTTGGGTACATATGATAGACCTTTTCATGAAAAACACATTTCATTAGCATTGATAGACTGATTACAGAGATTGAATATGTGAATATCTAACTTTTTTACTGTTTCCAGTATCTTTCTCATCTTCATTCCATGTTCTCTTGAAATTGTTCCTGTCATCGGAAACTGCTTCTCCCTGCTTTCATCATGCTTCCTTTCTGGTGGTACTCCAAAAGAGTGGAAGGGCTTGGGCAGGCAAATGAAGATCATAACGGTAGAATCCCTTACTAACACCCCCCACACGTATTTTGTAAGAGGTCCATAAAGGACTATCTCTCTCTGATTCAGATGTAGTTCTATGACAGGAGGTGACTGCTTTCTCCACTCTCGTTGTGGTACGTGATGTGCATGTCACCACCACTCGCTTATCTGCTCCCACCTCCAGAAGACATCTGGAAAATGTCAGTGTCTCTGTGGTTTATCTCCCCGGAAAAAGAGAAAGAATCAATCTCCTCCTCTTCCACCTTCTCATCCATGGTAGCAATGGGTGCCTGTAATGCAATATGGTTCCTGATCCTCACCCATAGGCCTATCATCTTTACTCTGCCTAGGTGCTGCCTAATATGGAGAAGAGAAAAAGAGAGAGAAATGTCAGTTAATTGTTGTTTGTCATCATGTGATATGAGGCATAAGGGAGCATGTTGGACATTTCTATTCTACACATTTCTCTATTCGATATATGGCTACAAGTATTTTGAAAAGTGGAAATACCACTGTAATAAGGCTTAAGGGGAAGAGTGGTAGACTCACCCTAGTCTGAAAATGTCCTTGCTTACCAGACCAGCTTCCAACAAGGTGAGGACAGTAACATAGCTTCACTTAACCAAGTCATGCACCATTTTCATTTTATGATTGTTCACCATATACAGGATTTAGCCTGAATTAGTGATGAGAAATTACATGTGTGTATCATTCCTATTTGACTTTCAGGATGTATACCATGATAATGTGAACATTTCAGAAATTTTGAGACATCATACGACAACAGAGTGCATGCACAACAAGAACATTGGCAGGGCCTTGACCCAGGACCAACAACAAAGGTCTTCCCAGCACTTTAATATTTCTTAGGCTCTTCTTGTGTAAATCCCCACTGAGGTGCACTCTTGAGGGTATCTTGCCAAACCACCAGGAACGCACTATGGTTAAAGATCACCATAATGCTGAGGGAACCTTTCCAGGATCCTCTGTCTGATGATGTTCACTTTATTCAGGACACATTTGAGAGTCCTCGGTATCTTTTTCTCAGTCATCTTGGGTTTCTTCTTACAAGAACAGCTTAGGGATGAAGGTGGATTGTGGTGTGCCATGTTTATGGCTCAGGAATTACCTTTATTCCACTTGGGCTTTTTTTCACTTTTCAGTACATGCAGTTAGTGGATTAACCCACCCCAGCTCACATATGTATGTAGAGTAGATTATAAAAAAGGACAGCAACATGTTAGAGGCAGGAGGGAGAAGGTATCATCAGACCCCGATGTACACAGTAGTCCATTGAAGTATCATAAAACAGATTCACTCACAACTACTTCTTGTTTCGCATGGTGTCATGTTTCGGAACCCTGCACCATGTAGGTGAATATTTACACAATACTAGTGGCAGAAGTATAATTGTACTCACAATTAATGGTAAAAAATGCATACCTACTGATTCTTCTCACATGTGTAAGTGAGGCATGACAAATAGGTGCTACTGTGTTTGTGACAAGTGCAAATGTGTGCTGTGTGTTCACATGACTAACTATAACTGTTGAATCAGGATAGAGCCAACAATGGTGTTGAAGGGTAAACACAGATAAGATGCACCTTCCATCATTGACTTAACACTAATTTATAGCTGTGAGACAATAACCTGTTGTAAAGTGGGAGCACAAGTTGGTTGCATGCATGTACACCTTAGCCTCTGGGTACTGAACCAATTTGGTGCCCTATATGGGACCCTTGCGCTGGATGGAACTATGTGTGTATGTCCCAGTGTAAAATAGTATTAAGCAACAGGCAATGATGATTCTACACACTACCTCGAGGGAATACCATAGCACCCCCATGTTATCAAAAACATTTGAAACAGAAATTGTGTATGTCAAATGCGTGCTCAGGTCTGTGTATGTGCTCTGCTATACCTCTGTTGACATAGGTCATTGTTTCTGAAAGGAGTGAGGTGATGAGGATATAACCTATACACACTAACATCTACAAAGACATGTCTACATTGATTGCAGTGGCTCTCCAATCACAAATTCACATTTCACGTATGCATGCATGGATAGATTCCATCAGGGCCTCCTAGGTAGGTAAATAAAAGTATTGTGAGATGGGTCAATCTCTAATATGTTATTCCTTGTGGGAAAATGCTGTCCAGGTGTTTGCTTTCTTTTGCACACCTAGGAGTCATGTCATTACTATCCTCAACAAATAAATGAGGTACGATCAGTAACTGATGAGAGATGAAATTGTCATTGTTGCATTATAAAAGGCAGAGTACAAATGTGTGAAGTGGTCTTTAGCACGAAAGTCAACTGGCGCATTAAAGCATTTTCAGATGTGTTGAGTGTGTGGGTGTCTGCGGGGGCATGATTTTTTTTTTTGATGGATTCATAGTGTGTGTTTAACTCTATTTTAATGTGTGTGAGTGTGCTCTATTTCTTTATGCATGACAATGGAACTATATATGTTTATCTGTGATTAGTGATCAATGTGATATGTTTCCAGTGACAGTGTCCTTCACTTGTATGTATTTTAAACACCTTTTTTTATTTTGTGTGTGTGTATTGTACTGGCGTAAACTGTAGGTATGCAAACTGTATTTCCATTAACATTTGAATCCACTTTTTATCATTTGTCCTGGTGTAATTCCCTTCTTTTATATCTCTCTGTGTGAATTTGATGGATTTCCTATGTGTGAATTACTTCATGGTCGAATTTTACAGAACTTGCTTGGCTTCTACCACTAATGGAGTACGTTCAAGTGTAACTTTGTAAACTGGATCTGACTTCATGGGTATGTCAGTGGATGTCTTTGCCCCCACCTTTATTTCTTCTCCATTTTCCATTTGCCCCTTCCATTTTGTGGAGGATGTTCTTTATTTGTCAGCCCTTTGGCTGTTCATATTAGTAGTGCCCATGGTTAGACATATAGAGCACATATTTTCCAAATGGGCTTTTGTGAATTGAAATTGCATGCATTTTGCTGTATGCCCAGTGTACTGTTATTCCTGCAAGCAAATGGTTTTGTGTAAGGGGCCCTGTTTTTATGTTGGTTTATGATCATAATTCTACAGTGCTTTCTTACCTTAAACTATGTATATTTGAAGATGGCTCAGATGAAGAACTCCCAAAGAACAAAAATCAAAAACAGGCGAGCACAGTCAAAGACCCACTGTACAAGTGCATATCCAGAAAGACAAACAAATATAAGGGTCCTGATGAGACTAAATCATAGGTCAAAGCAACATCCCAACTAGATGTTACCCAAGAAAGCCAAACATGTAACCTGCCAAAAAACAGCCTCAGCAAAGTGTAACTACAGTAGTATTTTTCACATACCACAAAATGTAATTTAAAAACCTATGGTGGGAGACATCTTCGTATTCTACCTTTTCTATGTGGAGACCTCCACAATGGTGCATTAGGTATACAATGATTAGTAAATATGAGAGGGACCAGTGTGAGTGGTGGGAACATGGGGAGTAATTATAGCTGAATGGGAAGGGGTTTAGGAAATATAAGGATGGGATTGCTAGGAGCCTGCTAATATGAAATAAACACCCATAAAAACACAATTGCAAATCACAAAATAAATTTCTAGAGTTACTACAGTCATAACTGTGTCAAAAGATACTCCAATGTACTCCAGCGCAGCCTTGGAGTAAGTCAAGCACCAAATATGTCTAACCACTGCCCATACAACACACTCCAATAGATAAAAGTGAAGATATGGAATTAAAATGATCAATAATAGTCCATAGGAATTGATGTTAAATAACAAGATGAACATTTAAATCTATCTATCTATCTATCTATCTATCTATCTATCTATCTATCTATCTATCTATCTATCTATCTATCTATCTACATACATTGTATTTTAATTAGAAACATAGAAGGAGTAAGGAGTTGAAGTCTACCGCTAGCTGCAAATTTCCACTTGAAAATGGTGAATAAGAAAAAAGTGGAGAGTTACATAGCTGTAAGAATAAAGACACACAAGACCTCATTTGAAGTCTGGCAGCTGGCCTTCAGGCCCATCAGGCAAGAGGAGGCTATGCCTCCATTCCCCTGGTAGAAGACCACCTGCCAGATTTAAAGATACCCATCAATCTGGGGAATGAATATCTCTGTGCCTTCATTGGAGCTGTCATTGCACCACCTCCATTAAAAACATTGTTCCTTTGCAGAGCAATCGCAATAGTTGATCCACTCGCTTGGCAAAATATTTTGTTCTATATTAACACATTCCAAAAGCAAGATTTTGTACTTGCAGAACAAAATAATAATGTCTCTGACATGCAGGGAGATTTCTCCCTGTGTGTGAGAGTCATTGTCTGATTTCACTAACTGTGATCACCAAATCTCACCTGGGAATTTGAGGTAGGTAAAACAGACAACAGTTACCCTGCCTGAAAGAGGGCAAAACAACCTCCACTGAGTTCTAGCTGTCCTGTGGTAGACTGAGTCAAGTCATTTGTCAGTGTAGTCAGGTGACATTTCACTGGTGCAATACTAGCAATTCCCCCACCACTAACACAGGGGGCTATAAGTTCTGCAGAATGGTTCATTCACTGTTTTATTGAGTATGACCCCCCACAATCATTAAATAAGGCAAATCTACAACGCAAAAGTATTATGTTTGTGTTTGACATTTGAAAAAAATATCTGTGAGTCAGTTATAGGGATGGAAGTTTCTATGGTTGTAACCGCATGAGAACCCAAAAACAAAATACTCAGGGAGTACATATAGATTTTGTAAGTGAGGATATCCTTGATGCTCACATCTTGAAAGGAAGGTCAAACTCAATTCAACATCTACAATAATCAAAAGAGTACACCACAAGTAGACTAATCTCATAACCACATAAAGATGGAAGTCTGAATAAAGCCCCCATTTCCAAACCACAATTATACTAAACAACTAATCTTCAGCAACACAAATGATCCATACAAGTATATAACTTCACATCTGTCAAATTCCTAGGCACAAACACTCATACTGGCCTGATTATCAGCATAATCATCAAATTCAAAACAGCAAACACCAATCACAGTAAGATCATGGACATCATTTTAGAACATATATTGATGCACATATTGTTAGAAAGAGTGAGTGAGGAACTGCTTACCGCCTAGCGGCTTCATGTATAAGAAGGAAAGGATGCATGGCAGAATGCTGGCAATGGACTACGATTCCAAGTGGTCACCAGTTCTTGCATGTCTAAACAGACATAAGCTACTGTGAACAATCATGGATAGCTTCCTTCGGATCCTTTGCATCCTTTGTTACACAATGGTGCTGTAATATTGCAACAGCAAGGACTTCACTACTTGGATGTCTGATTTCATTTGCCTAGGCCCTTTCCTTACTATAGTATTATTGATATGGACATTTGGGTTACAGAGAAGTATAATGAAAGTCTTATGTTGAGGAAAACAAACTTTTGAACTAGGGCCTGTTTTACATCTTGGCAGTGTTACCACCAAGCTGTGTTGATGGTCGACCAGAGAAGGCTATCAAGTTGACAGTGTTCCACCCACCGTATTTAGATGTAACAGCTCTGCAAATGGAGGACTGGTGACAGATTGCTGATGGAGGGAGATGTTGGTGGGACTCAATGGACTTTGTATAATGGCGGGGGCTATGGTATAGAGGTAAGTGACAGACACTCTACCTTAGCCATATGTGTTGCCCTTCACCACTGTCATGGTCCCAGCCGTTAGCAGGGCTAGACATGCCTTATTCATGTCTTATCCCCCCTTATGAGTGATATCAGAGATGTTGTTATTTGTTTTTCAAAAGGTGACTAGAATGGAGATACATCAGAAGCAAGGGCCCTCAGGTCTCATCATCAGGCTTGCTCCACGCCAGACTAGTGCTGCAATGTCTGATGGGACCCACAATGGGGTCACTAAGCCAAGCTTCTGTGCAGGACAGACAAAACAGTGGAGAGAAAGAAAAAGTGAAAATAAAATTGACTCAACTCTCCTCAGGAACTTCCTTTACTTAATGATAGAGAACGGTGGTTAAGGTTAAAAACACAAAGAGAGCCTAAAGAAAATAATTACCTTTTACTCTTGCAACAATGTGATTGACAATGTTGCTTCTGACACCACTAAATAAGCGAACATGTTTCGCGCCTACTCACGTCTTAACAGATCTCTTGGAGCTTCTTCAGGACTGTGAAAAAGTATTTTCCAATCAAAAAACAGACAAATTATTCCAGAATAATAATGTTTATGCACAGGTATCAAATGGTGAGGCACTACTCACTCAATTATTCACTGGGCTCCTGCACGTAACCCATACCTGAAATTGAAATCAGCACAATAACAATATTTTGCTAGTGCGATAAATAATCTTTTGTCTATTGTACGAGACTGTAACTCTAATAGCACACACTATTGAAGAGTGAGACAATAGTTGCACTCTAATGGGAAAAAGAGAGAGTAACATGGAAAAGTAATGGAGACGGAGGGCTTACCACCCAATCTGGAGGTATGGTCTCTTCTAAGGGAGGGCACCCTGACAATTTGCCATATTACCTAAAAAAAGAAGAAAATGTGTGCCCAAAAATACAGCAAAATAACAATTTAGGGAAAAAGATTATAAATAAATTGCATCGCTCAGCTTCTAAAGGGGGTACTAGGAATGAAAGCTGAGCAACTTCACCAAAGTAACTGCTGTTAATACAGCTAGACCCACATCGTAATGAAAATGAACCAAAGCAGATCATTGTTTCTTAAAAATTAAAAGAAACTAAAAGAAAAATGACACTCGATCTAACCATAAGCACACGCTTCCAAAAGTTATGCAGAGTACGAAGAGTCTACTTACAAAGAAGAAACTTCCGTGTGAGTTTTTTGGCTGCTGCTGAACCTTGCAGGAACGCAGTAGCTATGGCGTCCAATCGACTCACCGCTAGGAGGAGCGATGATGTGGTGAAACAGTAAAAATTAAGAAAGGACTAACTGGGAACACCCCATTGGAGCGTATTTATGACACTGATTGTCTGTGTCAGAAATAAAGGAAGGACTAAGGACTCTCATGAATGCATGCCGTATTTACTATAGAATGGTGAGAACTACTCACAGTTAGCTGTAGTAATGATAGATGGGAAATTTATAACTAAGATTCCAAAAAACAACTACACAACTCGATGTTACTGAAAAAGGAAAAACTGAAACTCAAAGAGATAGATCAAATACTGCTCATGAGTAGTCAGAAACATACCAATGAAAGAGATAAAGGACTGGACACTCCCTCGGAGCGTGTATATAACTTCAATGTTCCGAGTCAAAAACAAAGAAAGGACTAACAGGCTCTATGAAAGAATAAAGTTTTCAATATTGAGTGGTGAGGTCAACTCCCAATTAGCAGTAATAATAATCGGGTGTCCTCCAACGGGAGAATTACAACGTGGTCCCAAAAAATAGTAGTTATGCAACTAGATGTTACTAAAAAAGGGAATACAGGAACCCAGAGAGATAGATATGCAATTGTCTTAAGAAGTAAGTAACTCAAAGAAAACCTCGAGGGTGGAAAAACAAATATCAATCAAATTACACTGAAAAAGGGGGGAGGTATCATTGTTGCCATGTAGAAGAAAGGATCTAAAGATGATATTTGAGTAACCTGAATGGATTATAATCATCTATGGCCCCCCGCAACACTCAACCAGGGTATCTCATCATTGAGCCCCAGCATGGAGGGAGATGTTGGTGGGACTCAATGGACTTCATACAATGGCGGGCACTATGGTACAGAAGTAAGTGACAGACACTCTATCTTAGCCATATGTGTTGCCATTCACTACTGTCATGGTCCCAGCCGTGAGCATGGCTAGGCATGCCTTATCCCCCCTTATGAGTGATATCAGAGATGTTATTTTTTTTCATCACAGTATCAGTTTGAATCATGTTATGCCTTTGAAACCTCATGTAACTTGGCAACTCAGTTATTAAAATAATGGCAATCTTTACAGCAGATCTAGACCACTGTTTGTTGTCAAGATAACTTCTGAACACCTGGTCCTCACCCATGTATTCCAGGAAGCATGTGTCAACTGTTGGGAAATATGAGTCCAAACCCTGGTATCTGAATAATCCTGATTGCCAGCATCCTGAATCCAGAACCAGAATCCAGATATCCTTGAACTCAGCAGTGCTAGAGTTGAGAAATCAGAATAAGCAGAAGCCCTGGTATTTCTCTCTTTCTCTCTCATCCCAACCCCCCTTCCCCCTAAGAAACTCCTAGGGTTGCAATGGGTCCTTCACTGCTGCCCTGTCAGTTCTCATTGGGATTCGGGGATTATCGTCACCTCATTGGAACCACCTGGGGTTCAGGTGAGTGGCTTGCAACACTACACACTACACAATACATCACATACACACCATCATCCATTACAATACCAAAACAACACAACCTGTATGTGCCAAAAACACAGTGACATACATCCATGACACAACAAACACACACCATTAACACTGCACCCACACCTAACACAACCAACACAACTACATACTCAGCTATATAAACACACTCACACACATGCACAACTACACACATCATGACAGCATCTGCCACACAGCAACAACACTCACATGAATGTGTCACACGGCAACACAACATACACAACAGTATCCATCTTATATGCAAGTGAACACCCACAGACACAACCACTCTTGCTCCCTCTACCTCACCCAGCCAATTCACAAACATACACATAATGACTCACATACACAACAGATAGCACAAACATACCTGTACAGGTCCCCTTGGAATGCGCACACATGGACACCATCATCCAGTGCAAATGTTCTGTTGTGCTGTCAGCAATCACTTGGCAATGAATGAACAACACAATGACAGTTCTGTATGTGTGCAATATGCTTGTTGTGCAAGTGTACCCCCAGCCATGTGTGACACCATTGTGTAGCCCACATATGCATGTCATAATCATTAAAAAAAATTACTGTGACATGTAAATGCCTGCAGTGGTCCTGACCACCTGTGCCCACCCAGTGTACCCTGGCAATGCGACATCCCTACTTTTGAGTCTGGTGATGAGGCGTGGGTTTTGTTTTCTCTGTGGGTCAGTAGCAGCAGTGACAGCAGGTGTTGTCCAGTCATGTCTAGTCGAAGACAGGGGTAGAATGGGAAAAAAGGTGAGTTTTCACCACTTTTTCCCCACAATCTGGCAAGTAAGACATTGAGGTCAGGCTGCCACTTTTCCCTTGGCAATAAGGCACATCCAAATCTGCACAGCAGGAAGCGTGGCTGGGGTACCACTGGCATTCACTTTTCCCTCTTCCGCCGTCGACGCAGGCAGTGTTTCTTGGTAAGGGCAGCAGTTCAAATGCGGGCTTTCGTCTATGGGACCGCCAACATCTAAATACAACAGGCGGACCCTCACAGTGGCGGACGGGGTTTGTCAAAAAGTCAACAGCGGGACCATTACCGACAACATTTAAGTTAGGAGGTTTTATAGCTTAACATATGTATAACATAATTTAAGGACGGGTTCCTGTAATTAGAATTCCACCTTCCCAAAACACAATAGAAAATAAAATGCTTAAAAGTTTAGCCTTGGACAGTGATATATCGTAAGGTATGTGCAGGGACAGCAAATGTCTTGAAGCAGAAACTGCTATTTGGCATTCTTCCAGGACTGACTGGGATGAAAAAACACCTGCACAGATATTCTTGGTGTTCAAGAGAGGACCACTGGTCATTCACACACACACACACACACACATACACACACACACACATGCACACACACACACACCATTTTATTTTTGTCTTCACATCATTGGCACTACCATGTTTTACATTTATCTTCCACACGTACATTGATAAAGAGTAGGGAACTATTTATGGTATTCGTTATTCTGCAGTTTTTCAGAATTCAAGTAGGAGTTCAACTCAGACTAACAAATAGGTGAATAGTGAAGGAGCACAAGTTAGTGTTCAAAGCACAGGGAAAACACTAAGCCTTTATAAATTTATTTTCAGATATTCCCAGACTCACATCAAGATGCAGAGTCAGTTGTAAAGAGATTTTGCTAAGATGTAGCAATTTATGACAAGTTACTTAAGATATCAAATTTTTGTAGGGATCCACTAGAGCTTGCAGATCCCTTTGTCTAAAAGAAGTGACATGGCAGATTGGGGAGAGTCTTCTTATTCTCTCTTGCTTAATTTCCCCTTCCTCCAGCTTTTATCAATGGCCTACATATTCTAGTGAATGCCTAGGTCCAGCCCCCACTTACCTGTGTCAGATTGAAGGACCAATAAAGACCCTTTCGAACCCAGCTTCTTGCCTTGAGTGGACCACCTTCCTACTCTTTTCACCAACTTTTTGCTTGCTCTCTTTTCACCTCTTTGCCTCCGTGTCTTTTTTTACTCATTTTTGTCTTTCTTTCACCCACTTTACTTGCTCTCTGTTTTACGCCGTTGTGCCTCAGTGCTCTCTCTGTTAATTTTTGTCTTTCTTTCACCCAGTTTTGCTTTCTCTCTTTTTCACCCCTTGAGCCTCTGTGCTCTTTTTCACATTTTTGCCACTCCTTGGCTACTTTTCTGCTTGCTTTCTTTATCACTCCATGGGCCTTTTCGACCGTCCCAATCAGTTTTTAGGTCTTCTTCACCCACTTCAGGTCTTCTGTCTCCTCTGGCATGCTCCCTGCTGCTCCCAAGCTTCTTCCCATGCTTATTTACAGCCTTCCTTGCTTGTTAGCTGCTCTTCCTGCTGCTCCATCCCGCTGAATTGCTTGAAGTGCTGCAGGCTACAAGATTGCGTGACAAGACCATCTTCCCAAACCAGGAGGAGGACTTGCAGTTAGCTATGCAAAACTTCAGGTGATCCACAGAAAGCAACACCGCATTCATGGCACATCTGTACTTCAACCTGCAAATCTCTGAAAACTTCACTCTAAGGGTAACTCTTATCTACTGACTGCTTGGATCTCATACTTCCTTCACCGGCCTCATCACCAACTTCATCATCCCACTCACCATCAACTCCAGAGCCTTCACACTCCACAGCAACCTTAGTTTCCACGTAGAAAATGGTACGGACTCCTGATCCACAGTACCACTTGAAAGCCTCAACATTCAACTAACCCAGCTCATCACAGAACCAGCACACCTTGCAGGGCACATACTGGGCTCCATCTTCACCACTGTTAGAAATCAGGTCTCTGTGTGGCAAAGGATTGCACTCTGTGCAAGTAGGGACCATAATCTTGGTCAGGGTAAGTAAGATACACACTAAGGGGGTGATTCTAACCCTGGCGGTCGGTGATAAAGCGGCGGCCAACCCGCCAACAGGCCGGCGGTCGAAAAAATGGAATTCTGACCCTGGAGGGAACCGCCAACACAGCCCGCCACATTAACACTCCGACCGCCACGGCGGTACAGACAAACAGCGCGGCGGTCACCGCCAACAGGCAGGCGGCAGACAATGTACCGCCCACACTATCATAACTCACCAATCCGCCACCTTTTCCGGGGCGGGAGCCCCGCCGATAAAAACACGGCGGAAACAGACTACGAACGGGAAAACGCTCACCAAAACACACTCCACGAGTACGGAGGACAGCATGGAACCCGAATTAAACATCCTACCTGCTCTCGTCTACCTTCTCATCTACCACGAGTACGAACGCCGGCGCAGACGACAACGGTGAGTACTGCACCTACGACACACGGGAGGGGGGAGGAGGAAAGGTTACGGCCACACACATATGCGTCCCCCACAATGTACACATCAATGCAGAGCAACAATGCACAGTGACACCACCCAAACCCCCCTGAAAAATGCAAAGACATAATTAAATTGTGAAGAAAAATTTATATAAAAAATAGGCTCTGATAAATATAGGTCAACTATGCAAAATATCCATACCAAAATAATACTATATACACTGCCATGGAGAACCGAGGCAATTAGTCCTCTACATCAAAATTAAATAGAACAGTCCGTGGGCCACAGTGTAGCGACACAAGGGCAAAGCCCACACAGGAGACCTGAGTCCTTTGGAGAGAACACTGCAGGGGCATCTGATGAAAAAACTACAGGTACCTCAGGGGGAACGGAAGGGGGGTGGCACCACAGCCACATGAGTCCACGACGCCAGATCCACGAAGGGGCCACCATGCCCATTGATGTATCCTGGGGAGTGCAAAGCCACAGTCTCTCAAGTCTCTACAGTGGGTGGGTTGCCCACTGTGCCATCCTGTGGAGTGCAAAGCCACAGTCTCTCAAGTCTCTACAGTGGGTGGCTTGCCCACTGTGCCATCCTGGGGAGTGCAAAGCCACAGTCTCTCAAGTCTCTACAGTGGGTGACTTGCCCACTGTGCCATCCTGGGGAGTGCAAAGCCACAGTCTCACAAGTCTCTACAGTGGGTGGGCTGCCCACTCTGCCATCCTGGGGAGTGCAAAGCCACAGTCTCTCAAGTCTCTACAGTGGGTGGGCTGCCCACTGTGCCATCCTGGGGAGTGCAAAGCCACAGTCCATCAGGTGGATGACAGTCTCCACTGGTCAAGGAGGAGGCATGGTGGGCACAGTGAACCATAAACAGTGCTTGACAGGAAGGGCCCAGCGGAGCGGTGCTTGACAGGAAGGGCCCAGCGGAGCGGTGCTTGAGACGGCGGTGCCCAGCGGAGCGGTGCTTGACAGGAAGGGCCCAGCGGAGCGGTGCTTGAGACGGCGGTGCCCAGCGGAGCGGTGCTTGACAGGAAGGGCCCAGCGGAGCGGTGCTTGAGACGGCGGTGCCCGGCGGTGCCCGGCGGTGCCCAGCGGAGCGGTGGTTGACAGGAAGGGCCCAGCGGAGTGGTGCATGAGACGGCGGTGGCCAGCAGAGCGGTGGTTGACAGTAAGGGCCCAGCGGAGCGGTGCTTGAGACGGCGGTGGCCAGCGGAGCGGTGGTTGACAGGAAGGGCCCAGCGGAGCGGTGCTTGAGACGGCGGGGCCCAGCGGAGCAGTGCTTGAGACGGCGGTGGCCAGCGGAGCGTGCTTGACAGGAAGGGCCCAGCGGAGCGGTGCTTGAGACGGCGGTGCCCAGCGGAGCGGTGCTTGAGACGGCGGGACCCTGTTCAGCGGTGCTCTTCTGCACGGCGGGGCCCTCTTCAGCGGTGCTCTTCTGCACGGCGGGGCCCTGTTCAGCGGTGCTCTTCTGCACGGCGGGGCCCTCTTCAGCGGTGCTCTTCTGCACGGCGGGGCCCTCTTCAGCGGTGCTCTTCTGCACGGCGGGGCCCTGTTCAGCGGTGATCTTCTGCACGGCGGGGCCCTCTTCAGCAGTGCTCTTCTGCACGGCGGGGCCCTCTTCAGCGGTGCTCTTCTGCACGGCGGGGCCCTCTTCAGCGGTGCTCTTCTGCACGGCGGGGCCCTGTTCAGCGGTTCTCTTCTGCACGGCGGGGCCCTGTTCAGCGGTGCTCTTCTGCACGGCGGGCCCTCTTCAGCGGTGCCTATTTTCACGGCGGGCCCTCTTCAGCGGTGCCTATCTTCACGGCGGGGCCCTCTTCAGCGGTGCTCTTCTGCACGGCAGGGCCCTCTTCAGCGGTGCTCTTCTGCACGGCGGGGCCCTGTTCAGCGGTGTTCTTCTGCACGGCGGGCCCTCTTCAGCGGTGCCTATCTTCACGGCGGGGCCCTCTTCAGCGGTGCTCTTCTGCACGGCGGGTCCCTGTTCAGCGGTGCTCTTCTGCACGGCGGGCCCTCTTCAGCGGTGCCTATCTTCACGGCGGGGCCCTGTTCAGCGGTGCTCTTCTGCACGGCGGGGCCCTCTTCAGCGGTGCACATCCATTAGGTCAAGGGAGCCAGACCTGGGCTGGACTCCCTGCTCAGTCGCCCTCCGACCATGATGTTTCTGGACCCTTCGGTGACGGAGTCCTGGGCCCTTTGGTGTCCTCCTTTACAGCTGGGATGTGGCATGTGGGGCCCACCTGCTCCGCGCTCCTGCTGGCTGACTTCTCCGCCCTGCTGCCCTTTCGCTCCTTAGATGGGGCTCTCGGGCCCTTGCCTCCCCTAGATGTTGTGGCTGGTGAAGTGGGCGAACTTTGCTCCTTGGGGGCAGCCGTGTCAGTCCTCGCACGGCGGCCCTTTTGTTTCCTGGTCCTCTTGCCGGGGGGGGGGCTGGATGTGTCCTTGCTGCTGATTGAGGTGTAACTGCTGGCAAAGGGTGGACTCCAGCACCCATGCACAACAGTGACACTCGAAGCTGGGCTGGTGGTGGCTGAGGTGCTCTTGGGACTCTTTGCAGGTGGAGGGGGTAGGTCATCGGAGGGAAAGAGGTTAAGATTAGCCAGGAAAACTTTTTTAGGGCCAAGGTAAAGGGTAGGAGAAGTGGTGATGGGAGTGGGGGAAGAGGATGTGGTTGTAGGAGAGTCAGGTGTGCTGTCATTGGGTGAAGGTGCTGGTGCTGTAGGCTGTCGTGAGGTGGATGTCTGTTGGGTGGGTGTCTGCCTGCGTTTGTGTGTCTTGGAAGAGGGGGTGACAGACACAGTGGGAGAGGACACAGGGGACGTGTAAATGGCAGTGGGGGTGGTGACTGCATGCGTGCGGACTGTACAGGAGGGTGTGGTGGTGATGGAAGCACTGGCTGATGTTGGTGTGCATGCAGATGTGAGTGGAGACGTCACAGGGAGGGAGGAGGGAGACGAGGAGGAGGGGGACACAGGGGTGGTAGTGACTGTTGGAATGTCTGCATCTGGGTGTTGCTTGGGTGAGTGTTTGTGGGATCTGTGGTGCTTGTGTCTGGATGAGCTGCCCTTGGGTGTTGAGGTGTGTGCAGGCTGGTCAGATGGTGTGGATGGGATAGGCTGAGGAACAGGAGACAGAGACAGGGTGGAGGCAGTCAGAAGAGGGAGGCTGGAAACAGGGACAATGGCTGCCGTCAGTGCTGAGGCCAGAGCAGTGAACGATCGTTGATGGGCAGCCTGACCCGAATGAATGCCCTCCAGGTAGGCATTGCTCCGATGCACCTCCCTTTCTACCCCCTGGATGGCATTCAAAAGGGTAGTCTGCCCAACAATGAGCGTCCTCACAAGGTCAATGAGCTCCGCACTGAGGGCAGCAGGGGTGACAGGGGCAGGGGCTGAGGTGCCTGGGGCGAAGGAGACGCCCGCCTTCCTGGGCGAGCGGGCACGGAGCGTAGGCTGAGGGGCTGCAGGGAGGGCGGGGCTGGTGCGCTGGGTGGCGGCTGTACCTGTAGAGGCGGGGGGCACGGATGTTGCCGCCACCGCTAGGGAGCACCCATCTGAGGACGTGTCTGTGTCGCTGGTCTCACCACCGGTCCCCGTTGTGGTGCTCCCCTCGCCCTCCGGATCACTGGTGCCCTCGGTGTCTGTTCCTGGGCCCACCGGGGCCTTGTGACTTGCAGCTCCCTCGTGCTCCGATGCCAAATCTCCTCCGCCTGATGATGCTAATGCACACATGCACAAGAAGATGAAGAAGAAGGGTGGGGGGAGAAAAAAGAAGACCAGGTTGAATGCATGCAATGTCAACACCGTTGGCGGAGAGGACAGACACAGAAGTCTCATGCACTAAGCCGCGCATTCGGGGTACACTACTCAGTACTTCTGACTAGGACAACAGGTCAAGAGACGACAAACGCGCACATGTGTGAGGCTGGACCATCAATAGATGTACTTGTCACCCTACACGGGTGGGGGCCGGGAGCACAGGGCCATGCCTAAGGGAGAGGACTACACTACAGAAAGCGCCCTGGCCTAATGACACCCACAACCCTCCTCCCCCACCCAGACGCCTCCACTGCGCAGAAAGATAGCAGAATGTGCTGATACTCACCCCCTTGTGTCTGCTGTGAGGCTCTCAAGCGCCCATCCAAATCAGGGTAGGCCACCGCCAGGATCCGGGACATCAGGGGGGTCAGGGTACGACTGGCACCCCTCCTAGGTTGGGAGGCCATCCCCAGCAGTGACTCGGCGGTCTTCCTGGTCCTGCGGCGGATGTCCTCCCACCTCTTGCGGCAGTGGGTGCCCCGTCTGACGTGGACCCCCAGGGCCCGGACTTCCTTGGCGATGGCACGCCAAATCTCGACTTTCTGATGGGCGCTGACCTATGTGACATGTACAGGGTGGGAAGGAAACATTCATCAATTTACTGCATGTTAGATGTGATTGGCCCCCCCTCCCCAACCTTGCCATATGGCACATGCTCTCATCTGTCGTGCGTTGCACTCCTCATTCGCCCCCCACCCTACCAACTTACATCCACCCCACTCCACACAGGCATCGCCCATTCCATGTGCACCCGGTGTACTTACCTGTTGGTCTGGAGGACCGTAGAGTAACGCATACTGGGGGAGGACCCCATCCACGAGCTTCTCCAACTCTTCAGACGTGAAGGCAGGGGCCCTTTCCCCAGTCGCAGCAGCCATTGTCACTTCCAGACCGAGGTCACAGCAGCACTTGCAGTACAGGTCCTCTCCTGTGGATGATCAGGTCTCGAGTGATTAAGCAGATAGAAAATGGCGGTCACGCCCGCGGCGGTGCGTACCGCGGCGGTGCGTACCGCGACCGCCGGCGCACATCGTCATTGGCTCCTGAAACCCATAGGCTTCAATGTTAACCAATGCGGCTTCGTATAGCGGTCTTCGCCCGCCTACCGCCACGGTGTGCTCCGCCAGCGCATTGACCTCACATCCCATTGTCCCACTTCACAGGTCAGGCAGCCGCCATTTCAAGGGCCCACATGGCATAATTTCTACTGCGTCACACAAGCCTAGGCCTTGCATTGCCACACATACACGCCTTTCAATACATAGATAACCGTGTGCTATGCAAGCTGTGGTGAACGTACCAGTGATTAGCTTGACTGTGCTCCATGTTGTCATTCCTAGGCACCGTCCGCTGGGACTTGCGAGGAGAAGGATGAATCCTCGCGTGTACACGCCGCTGGTTGACCTGTTGACAATGGAAGAACGCCACATCATACTACGATACCGACTTGACCGTGCCACTATCCATGAACTGTGTGCCCAGCTGGAGCCAGCCCTGATGTCCCCCATCCGCCAACCCACAGGAATTCCCCCTCTGGTGCAGGTGCTGTCAGTCCTCCATTTTCTTGCAAGTGGCTCATTCCAGACAACAGTGGCCATGGCATCTGGAATGTCTCAGCCCATGTTTTCAAAAGTTTTGTCTAGAGTGTTGTCTGCCCTGACGAAACACATGTGGAGTTACATTATATTCCCTGAGGAGGTTGATTTGGCCACTGTGAAGGGTGATTTTTATGCCCTTGGACATATTCCCAACATAATTGGTGCCATTGATGGGACCCATGTGGCCTTAGTCCCCCCAAAAGACGATGAGCAGGTGTACAGAAACAGGAAAAGTTACCATTCTATGAACGTCCAGGTGGTCTGTTTGGCTGACCAGTACATCTCCCATGTGAATGCCAAGTTCCCTGGTTCAGTGCATGACGCGTATGTGATGCGTAATAGCAGCATCCCTCATATGATGGAACAGCTACAGGGACAACGTGTGTGGCTAATAGGTGACTCTGGTTACCCCAACCTGCCTTGGCTATTGACTCCAGTGAGGAATCCCCGGACCAGGGCAGAGGAACGGTACAATGAGGCCCATGGGCGAACTAGGAGGATCATAGAAAGGACCTTTGGCGTCCTGAAGGCCAGGTTTAGGTGCCTGCATATGACAGGGGGATCCCTGATGTACTCACCAAAGAAGGTGTGCCAGATCATCGTGGCCTGCTGTATGCTTCACAATCTGGCATTGCGACGTCAGGTGCCTTTCCTGCAGGAGGATGGTCCAGATGGTGGTGTTGAAGCAGCTGTGGAGCCTGCGGAGAGTGAAGAGGAGGAAGACTCAGAGGACGACACAGACAACAGGGACAGAGTTATCCAACAGTATTTTCAGTAGCACACAGGTAAGAATCACCCACGCCATTTAACTTTTCCTGAAAGCCTCCTGCATCTCAACTTTGTCTATGACCCCCCAGTTCTTTTAAACTGATGTTTGATTTTCCCTTCCCTTTTCAGTGCTGTATGACCCACTGCGTGACTTCTGCTTGGTTAGCCCATGGACTAATGCTTATTGATCTCGGTATGTGTTCAGCACAAAGTTAACAGAACATAATTGATCTGTAATGTGTTATATATTTGTAAATAATACAGCCTGACTCCTGATTGATTTCAGTGCATTGAGTGATTTATTTATTGTGCTAGATAATGGTACATGATATTAACACGGTGATGGGTGGGGGTGGAGTAATGTCCATGGCAGAGTCCAGTTCTCAGTCTCACAGGTGCATTGTCCATATGCCTGTGGAAGGATGGAGCAGGGGCAGTTCAAGGTTGGACAGGGTGGCAATGTGGGACAGTGGGATGACTTCAGGGGGTATCTCATGCTGGCGGGGGTCTTGACTTCCTACTCTGTCTTTTTTTTTGTTCTCAGGCTCCTCTTGCGGGGTGGTTGTTCTTCAGCAGGAGGTGGGGTTCTGGTGGCCTGTTGTTGTGGTGGGGCCTCCTGACCACTAGCGCCGGCGGAGGTGGTAGGCTGTTCCTGGTCCGGGCTAGTGACAGGGGCCCTGTGTGGTGCCACATGGTCCCGCAACGTGTCTTCTATCCGGTTGAGGGCCTGGACTATGCTCCCCATAGCGGTAGAGATGTTGGTGAGTTGATTGGTGAACCCCATGTACCGTTCCTCCTGCTGTGCCTGGATCTCCTGGAACCTGGCCAGTACCGTCACCATCGTCTCTTGGGAGTGGTGGTAGGCTGCCATGATGGTGGTGAGGGCCTCTTGGAGAGTGGGTTCCCTGGGCCTCTCCTCCCCCCCCTGTCGCACAGCAGCCCTCCGAGTAGCCCGGTTTCCCCCGGCCTCTGTCCCCTGGATGGTGTGCCCACTACCACTGCCCCCAGGTCCCTGTTGTTGTTGGGGTGGTGGGTTAGCCTGGGTGCCCTGTAGTGGCAGACACACCGCTGATTGACCTGTCCTAGAGACAGAGGCATGGGCCCGCTGGGTGGGAGCTGTGCTGTTGTTCCCAGAGGGGGTTGGGTCTGGTGTGGCCTGTGTCTGTGTGTGGGGAACCGACTGTCCAGAGGTCCCCGATGGTCCGGGCTGGTCATCAGGTTCCAGGTCGACAGAGCTGCTGTCATCACTGGGGGCCTCTTCCGGGGGGGGGGATGGACATTTCTGGACCCTCCTGGCCGGTGTGTTGGCGTTCGGGTCCTGCATGGGGTAAGAGAGTATGGTTATTGTTTCTGTGTGTGCTATTGCGTGCGATCTATGGGTGCCCTTGTCCCCCAGTGCTGTCATTCCCTTGGGGGAGGTGTTGTGGGGGTGTTTGGGGGGGGGTATGTGCAGTGGTCATGCTTAGGTGATGGGTGTCCATAGTTTGTGGTGGCATGCAGGGGTTGGTGTTGGGTGGGTTGTGCTGGAGAGACATTCTCAGGGAGGATGTGTGCTGGGGGGTTGGGGGTGAGGGTAGGGGTGGGGGTTAGCATGCTGGGGGGGGTGAAGTAGTTGAGATTGTACTTACCAGAGTCCATTCCTCCGTGTACTCCAGCGAGGCCATCAGGATGCAGGATGTTTAGTACCTCTTGCTCCCATGCTGTGAATTCGGGTGGAGTGGGTGGGGGTCCCCCGCCAGTCTTCTGCACTGCGATGTTGTGTCGCGAGACCATCGAGCGCACCTTTCCCCGTAAGTCGTTCCAGCGTTTGCGGATGTCGTCTCGATTTCTGGGATGCTGTCCCACCGCTTTGACCCTGTTCACGATCCGCTGCCATAGCTCCGCCTTCCTGGCTATAGTGGTGTGCTGCACCTGTGAGCCGAAGAGCTGGGGTTCAACTCTTATAATTTCCTCCACCATGACCCGGAGTTCTTGGTCCGAAAACCGTGGGTGCCTTTGGGGTGCCTTTGGGGTGCCATGGGGTGGTGTGGATGAGGTGTGGGGTGGTGTATATGGTGATGAGTGTGTTGGTGTGTGGTGCTTTGTGCTTCTATGTGGTGTGTGTGATGGTGTAGTGTGCCTCTGTGTGATGTAGCTCTCTATTCTGTGATGTGTCTCTCTCTCCTTCGTCTCTGATCTTCGGTCGTAGGGGTTTGTGGGTGATGTGGGTGTGTGTTTTATAGTTGATTGGATGTGTGGGAGTGTTGTTTGTATGTGTGTCAGGTGTGTGTATTTCAAATTGTCGAATGTGGCAGTGTTTTGTATATGTGTGTGTATTTTGACCGCGGCGGTGTGTACCGCCAATGGAATACCGCAGTTGAAAGACCGCCGCGTGGATTGGTGGGTCAGAATGGCATGGGCGTGTTTGTGTTGGCGTGGCGGTGGAGGTTTGGTCATCTCCAGTTTTCCGCGGCCCGCTGATGAGGCAGCCTTCCCTGGATGTCGGGTTTTTGGCGGTTTCACAGTTGGTGGTCAGAATGACCGTGGCGGTTTACCGCGGCGGTAGAATGGCGGAGTTCTGACCGGCGGTATAGGCCTTTTACCGCCGAGGTCAGAATGACCCCCTAAAAGTTTCCCTTTGCTCAATCTCTGGTAGCGTGGCACAGAGCAGTCAGGGTAAACTAAAGAGGCAATGTGTAAAGTATTTGTGCACATATAAACAGGACTCCACACCAGTTTAGCAAAATATCCAATATTTATCAGTCAAACAAGACCAAATCAACAAAAATCCAACACAGACAAGTCAATTCATGAATTTTCAAAGATTAAATCAAAATGCAGTTCTTAGAAGACAATAGCTCCAACCAGTCACGCTGGACCAGGGCAATCCAAAAGTGCAATCCGACTACGATGGAGTGGGTACAGGAGTCACGCAGACCCACTGACAGTACCTTTGTTGCGAGCCACCAACAGTACCTTTGTTGCATCCATGTTAAGTGACTATGCATTGATCCATAGGAGTGGATGTTTTGCACTTGCAGGAGATGCGTCATTTCCAGTTCGAGCAATGTTGGTGATGCATCGATGTCCAGGAGCGAAGAGTACTGGTTCCAGTGTATCGGTGCTGTGTCGGCCAAGCCAGGGTTGCACTGTAATTCGGGGTCATGGCATAGCGCAGTCTGTGAGCTGTGTCTGCGGCGTCAGTGCTTGCAGTGGTAGAGCAGCGTTTGTACAGTGGGATGCATTGGTTTCAAGAGACACGCCAGTGTTGTTGCATCAGTTTTTGTGTTGTAGCACCACATTCACCTTCAAGAGCACAGGAATGGATTTGGCACCACTTGGCAGAGCAGGGCTCATAGCAGAGGAGACCAAGTGCTGGTAGCAAGATGCAGGTGAAGTCTTTGATGTCCCTGAGACTTTGGAAACAGGAGGCAAGCTCAGTCAGGCCCTCGGAGAAATTTTAGATTACAGTCTGTAGAGAGTTAGGTCCAGTCCTCTCACTCCCAGGTAAGAAGTAGCAGGCAGTAGGCCAACACAGCAGAGCAAACAGCATGGTGGCAGTTCGTCCTGACAGTACTGCAGTCCTTTTTCCTGGTGAATATCCTCAGTCCGGAAGAATTCTGCGTATATGGTGTCAGAGGCCAAGTACTTATACCCAAATGCGCCTTTGAAGTAGGGGAGACTTCAACAAAGAGTGGTTTTGAAGTGCCCCAGTTCCCTTTCAGCCCAATCCTACCTTCCAGGAGGTTTGTGGGGGTTATCAGTCCTTTGTGTGGGGTCAGGCCACTATCCTTTGAAGTGTAAGGGAGAGCCACTCCACCCTTCTTCCCCAGGAAGACCCATCAGAACGCAGCTGGAATGCATGGGCAGTTGAGTATCTTCTATTTATGGCTGTCTGGATGGAATACAGAAAGTTAGCTGTCACCTAACCTTACACAGAACAGGCCTGGATTTAAGGCAGACTAAGGCACAGAATGGTTAAAGTAAGCAAATGCCAACTTTCTAAAAGTGGCATTTTCAGGCCGGCAGATTAAAAGCACCTTTACCACAAAATGTATTTTTAAATTGTGAGTCTAGAGACACCAAACTCCTTTTTCTATCTTTTCTCAAATGTTTTAAAGCAATCCTCATACTAGCCTATGGGAGAGATAGTCCTGGCAATAGGGAAAAAGAAATGTAAGAGTTGTTCACTACCTGGACATGTTGAACTTAAAAGTACATGTTCAACTTTTTAACTACTTTGTCCCTCCTGCCCTTGGCGCTAATCAGGGTCTACCTTAGGGGTATCTTACATGTAATAAAAGGGAAGGTTTGGACCTGATAGAGGGGTACATTTGCTAGGTCAAATGGCAGGTTAAACTGCACACACAGACTCTGCAATGGTAGGCCTGAGACAGGTTAGAAAGGCTACCATAGTGGGTGGCACAACCAGTAGCATTTGATTTACAGGTCCTGGGCACCTGTAGCGCACTTCATTAGGGACTTACTAGTAAATCAAATATGCCAATCATGGAGAAGCCAAGGTTACCATGTTTTAGACACAGCACATGCACGTTAGCACAAAGCCAACAAAAGAAGGTAAAAAAATAGGAGAGAAGTCAAAGGTTTGGGGAGAACCCTGCAGAAAGGGCCATTTCCAACAACCACCAACTCTACTTCACCGCTCACATGACTGATCACTCCATCATCCACTTTCAAATCAATACACTGCAAATCAACAAGCCTACTAGTGACAGCCTACCCAGCCGCAGCTAGGGCGAAACTACAGAAGCAGATTGGCTGAAGATCCTTAGCCCTGATCCATAGACAACCTCAACAAAGACATCACCAACTTCAAGAACTGGATCAAGAACTGTGTTGACTCCCTCTCACCGATCAAAATCAACAAGCAAAGAAGAACAAATAAGCAAGGCAGCTGGCACACAAAGGACCTCAGAGACTGCAAAAGGCACTGCAAACAGCTAGAAAGAAAATGGGGAACCAGCCACAAAACCAGACAGAATCACTGGCAAGGCTGCACTCACATTCTACCATCAACAGCTAGAAAGAAAATGGGGAATCAGCCACAAAACCACAGACAGAATCACTGACAAGGCTGCACTCACGTACTACCATCAGCTACTGATATGAACCAAAAAAAGAGCACTATCTGAATGCATCGAATGGGGCACCAACAGCTGCAAGGAGATCTTCTCAATCATCAAGACTCGCCACACCCCTAGCCTCTGTCAACAGCATCACTACTTTCCAAGAACTCTGCAATGACCTAGCAAACTTCTTCCACAATAAAATCATAAGCCTCTACAGCAATTTGGTACATCAACCAAGCCCTAGCGATCTCATCTCCAACCTGTCGATCACCAACCAAGATGACCACATAACTGAATGGGGAACTCTCACCAGAAAAGATACAGCCATAATCATGAAGACCATTCACTCAGCTGCCCCTACAGATCCCTGCCAGTTCTGCAACCTAGGAGCAGCACAAATCAGCACCACACTCAAACACATCATCAACAATTTCATCACATCTGTCACAATCCCTGAACACTAGAAGCATGCCCCAGTCAATGCCCTCGTCAAGAAACCATCAGTCAACCCAAACCAACTTAGCAACTTGTGTCTGATCTCCCTGCTCCCCTACCCAAACTAAGTGATAGAGAAGGCCATCAAAAAGCTACTCATAACCCACCTCGAACTACACCACCTGCTGGACCACACTCAATTAGGTTTCAGAAACAAATGCAGCACCAAAACCACCCTTATGGCAGCTACAGACAACATCCAGATCATCCTAGACCAAGGAGAGTTCCCGGTCTTCATCCTGCTTGACCTCTCTGTAACATTCAACATAGTTTTCTACAGTATTTTAATCAGAAGACTCCACCAGATTGGCATCAAAGAACCCATCCTAAAATGGATATGCTCCTTCCTCCCGGGAAGGATCTAAAAAGCCAGACTGCCTCTCTTCAAGGCTTGATGTGCGTAAGTCCCTCAGAGATCATCCCTCAGCCCTACCCATGATCCCCTGACTCCTCTCTCCAAAACCATACACCAGTAATCTGTTTTAAACTTGATTTCTGGGGACTTTTGTTGCCATCGCGGTTGCAGGCAGTTCGACTGTACCAAAGGCAAGCCCATCTGTGCCCGTCCACATCCAGCCATCTTCCAGCACCAGCCATGCTGTTGGTTTGCCATTTGCCATCCAGCTGGGGTTAAACAAACTTATATCTCTTGTCAATTAAAAGCTTTAAATAAAGCTCAACCCTGCAATCATCAGATAAGCCAGTTCCCTTTATGGACTTATCTCCTGCTTTTTATATCATTTGCAAATCAAGTTTTCTTCTCGTTCCCTCTGAGAAATTATTTCTTGTTGGCACTTAATAAAGTGTACTCAGCTGTGCTCACTGAACATAATTTTAATGTGTCCCTGGTTAATGTATGACCCCTTTCAATGCATGCATTGCATATTTATGATTTGGTTTCTTCAAATAATTTGAATGCTGTTTTTCTCTACCCAAACCTGGCTTTCAGACACCTCTTGCCATGATATTGTATTCACATTACCACACAAATTTGGTATACATCATCTTGATTGCAAAGGGATGGTATTGCAACTCTTTTTTCCTTTGATTATGGATTTACTTCTTTTATTGATATGCATTCCTCTCTTTACGAGGAATGCACCAAATTTCTCTCTTAAACTTTCAGTCAATTCTTTTTTAGTGCATTAATATACCATACTCTCAAGCTGTCTAGGAGTTTTGTCAATCTGCTACCTCATGAAGCAGCCTTTAATTTGGCAACTTCACAGTTTTTGGGTGATTTTAACATTCATGTGGAGGTGCAGCTCAGTCTCGATATTCTCAAATCATTAAGGCATTCACCTTTCTGAATCTGACACAGAAAGATAATGGCCCTGATCAAGAAGCAGGTCACACGCTTTATTTAATCTTTACAAATTTACTCAACCTGCTCAAAAACACACCTAGGCCTCTAACATGGTCTGATCACTTTCTTATTCCTGAAACGTACACTCCGAGGCAGATCTTGGCCCTCGATACCCGGCCTGCACTACTCTTGACTTTGGTATAAACTAAACAAACTTAATTTGGCATCTAACCTTTCCAATCATGTCCTACAATTGTGTGATGGTCTGGAACTTGACACCTCTTCTTCTAATAAATGGCTGAGCTCAGCAATTGATTCAATCACTATATTCAGAGTAAAGCTACAGCCACATCTTGAGCTCCTTCTTCACCCTGGTTCACTCCAACACTCGCCTATAATAAATCTAACTGTAAGAAGGTAGGGCGGCAGTGAATGAAGGATTGTGGGGCCAATTAGAAACTGGCATATAAACAGGCTTTTTGAGGATACCATATGGGTGTTCATGATGCCCAATCTGAATATTTCTCTAATCAAATTCTCTCATAGGCAAAAATCAATTTTTTAATTTGTTGAAGCCCGTTCTCGGACTATCCTGGCCTCGTATGAGCTCTGCATGAATTTCTTGCTATTTCTTTAAGAAAAAATAGAAAACATTTACGCAGAGGTGGCTTCCTCTACTTCTACCCTGCCGTCCCTCGTGTTCCTTCTGGCCCTTGACTTACCTCTTTTCAGTCTAACTTATTAAAAGATTCTGCTTTAGTCTTTGTGAATTGTTGCTCTGGATTTCTGTTATTTTATCTAAGGTTGGACATATTTTCATTCCTTTAATTAATGTTTTGCTGAACAACTCCCTTTGTCAGAGGAGGGTTCATAAGCACTGGAAGCATGCCTACTTACTACCTCTTTTGAAAAAGCAATCTACAGACCCTGAGCTCTTCTCCAATTATAGGCCTATTACTCTGCTCCCATTTGTTTCTAAATTACATTTGATTTTTAGAAGATAATAGTCTTACTCATGAGTCTCAGACTAGTTTTAAACCTTGTCACTCTACTGAATCAGCATTATTAGAAGTCTCTGAGCTTGTCAAATTGAGTCAGGCAGCCATAGTGACCCTACTTTGTTTGTCTGCCACTTTTGATACAGTCTCACATCATACATTGCTTCAGCGGTGATCTAACTGTGGGATTGGAGGTTTGGCACTACAAGGGATTCAGTCACATCTATCTCATTGTGCCCAATCCATTTTTATCCCTCTGTTTCTATCTTCCTCCAAGTCCTTTTTGTTCGGTGTCCCGCAGGGATCTGCTTTACTCCCAACTCTTTATAATGTCTACCTGGCTCTATTGGCAGACATCATTCAACCGATGATGGTTAAGGTATTGTCTTATATGGATGATACTCGACTACTGCTGTCCGTTTCTAAGGTCAACTGCATTTTACAACAGGCCTTTCAATCTTCCCTGTTGCGAATGGCACACTGGATGAAGCAGAGCTGCCTTGAGCTAAATGCCACTAAAATAGAATTCCTACTTTTTTGCTGTTCTCCTTGCCTTTGGTCCAGCGCCTGGTGGCCTATGGAACTTGGTTCTTCTCCATTTCTGGCAACGCAGGCCAGGAATGTTGGGGTCAGATTTGATAATGAACTCTCTTTTGCCCCACAGGTGAATGCGTTTTCAGGTACCTGCTCCTTGATGTTAAAAAGCTTTGAAAAGTTCCTAAGTATGATTCTAGCATGAGCTAGGAAAACTATAGTACCTAATTTGACTACCTCCTCCCTTGATTATACAAATAATCTTTATCTTGGTCTTCTGGAATACATTCTTCAGCATTTACAGCTAGTTCACAATGCAGCGGCATGGGTACTTCTCAATATCCGAAGTGGGGACTCCATCTCATCGCATTTGAGGCTGCTACTTTGGCTACCAGTTCATAAGCGTATCTCTTTTAAATGTCTGCTGCTTGTGTGTCATGTCTTTCTCAATAAAGGTCTTGTTTATCTCGAAAGGAGAATTCAGCACAATGCCCCTTCGAGATCCTTAAGATCTTCCAACAAATTGGTGGCCAACCAAACTAGGACCAACACCAACCAACCAAGCCAGAAACCTGGGAATCACCCTGGCGAACAAGTTCAACATAATGGCATAAATCAGTGCAGTGCACACTGCCTCCTTCCACATCATATGCATGCTCTGAAAGATCTTCAAATGGCTGCACTCATCACTAGCAGGCTCGACTACGGCAATGCACTCCATATCGGAATCTCTAAGCAGCTCACACAGACTCCAGACCATCCAGAACACCTCCCCAAGACTCATCCTCAACCTCCCTTGCTGCACCGACAACTCACCTCACTTCAGAAAGCTCCATTGGCTACCCATTTACAAATGCAGCCAGTTCAAACACCTCATGCACACATACAAAGTCTTGCACATCATCAGACCAGCATACCTGAACAGCAGGATACACTTCCACAAGCCAGCCGGAAACCCACATTCATCCTCATTCTCAGTCACACACATCCCCCAGAATTCATGAAAGCACAGCAGGAGGACTTTTGTTCTCCACCCTCAGCACATCAGAGCCTCCTCCTCCTCACTTCTTGAGTTTTGCAAGAAACTGAAGACCTGGCTATTCTAATGACCATGCGGGGGCCTCTCGCATCACTCCTGCTCTAGTGCCTGGATGCTCTCACAGGTGGTTAGCATGCTCTACATATCAAAATAACATAACACAACATAGCTGGTGTATGTGGTCACTGGTGGGTGCAGTGAGAGATTTGGAAAAAAACATTGTTTCTAGTGGATCCTATCTATAAGGTTAGGGTAACCCTTTCCGAAAGGAATCCTTATCAATAACATATCAAATAACTATATACATCATCTCTCCTGCTTTCCTATTCCATGCTGCAGCTAAAGCAAAATAAAGTAGCAGCAGGGGTTGCCATGAGCTACAAAGGTACCCTCACATGTGAAGATATTCCTCTTGTCAGCTACCCTACTATCTGTTGGCCTGTGAACCACTTTCAAATGTTCTATTACCCAGTGACAGCAACACACCCTATATAAGGAACTAAGGCCCTCATTAGGACGTTGGCGGTAAATCCCGATTACCGCCACGCTGACGGCCGCAAACTTACCGCCACGGCGGCGTATATCCGTTCACCATATTATGACACACATCACACCAATCTGAGAGAATTCAACCACATACACAAATGCGCCAGCCCAAAGGTCAGAGTTAAAGTGGTGGTATCAAAACCCACACCGTTACGCCAACAGAACAATGCCCACCACATTATGACCCACGAATCACCACAGCGGACATTCAACGGTGGTAAACCACTGGGGGTACATACCGCCGCACTCACAATGGACACCCACAGACAAAACAACACCACATTGGACAATTCAGACAAAACACACCTGACACCCATACACACACCACATCCACACACCCATACCACTATAAAACACACACCCACATTACCCACAACCCCTTACCATTACAGTTCATTGGCACGAGAGAGACACCAAGAACACCTAGCCAACTAGAGCCACACACCACTCACACCCATACACCACTCATGCACTACACATCATTACACCCCAAAACATTACCCAACACAACCTAACCTTAAGGGTCATGGTGGAGGAAATTGTCAGGGTAGAGCCACAGCTATTTGGAGCACAGGTGCAGCAGATATCCAATGAAATGAAGATGGAACTATGGCGGAGAATCGTGTATAGGGTCAACGCTGTGGGACAGCGCCCAAGAACAACGGACGACATCAGGAAGAGGTGGAACGATCTACGGGGGAAGGTACATTCCATAGCAGCAAGAAACCAGCTCGCTATCCAGAGGACTGGCGGTGGACCCCCCACCTCCTCCCCTACAACTCACAGCATGGGAGGAGCAAGTCTTGGAAATACTGCATTCTGAGGGCCTGGTCGGAGTCGGAGGAGGACTGGACACTGGTAAGTCAACTTTTAACAATTTTTACCCCCCATACCTGCGTGCCATCACATACCCTCATCCTCACCCTCACTCCCATCACTCCACTCCATCCCACACACTTCACCATCACATCTCTTTAATCCCAATGCCAAGCCCTGCATGCTGTACCAATGCACAGACACCTTCACAGCCCTGCATGGACACTCTTCACTAAAGCATGCGTAGGAGAGAGAACTAACAATCCCACCATACACCAACATACTCAAGTAAAAGCTGGCAGGGCAACACCAACCACAGAGGGAAAGACAGGGATGTACAACATGTCATACACATTAATCATAACACATAATTTACAAACCCATAGGCACCCGAGCTAATGTCACCAGAGAGGAGGTGCCAGCACTATCCAGTCCCCCAACAGAACAGGCCCACAGTGATGACAGTATCTCTGGACTTCAGGATCTGGACAATCTACCTGGCCCATCAGGGACCACTGGACAGCCGGTTACCCAAGCCCAGTCACAGACCACCACAGAGCCTCCCCCATCAGGAAACAACACAACAGCACCAACCCAGTGTCCTCAAACCTCTGTCCCCAGGCCACGTCAATCACCAGGGTGCCTACCTGTACAGGGACCCCAGGCTACACTTTGCACCCAAGACAATCAGGGACCTCTGGTCAGTGGCAGTGGGCACACGGTTCAGGGGACAGAGGCACGGGCCACCAGAGACACTGGGAGGACTGCTGTGAGCCAGAGGGAGGACAGGCCCAGGGAACCGACTCTCCAGGAGGCACTCTCCGAGATCCTGGGAGACTACCAACACTCTCAGGACACGATGGGCCAGATCCTGGACAATGTGCAGGAGAACAGGCGGCTGCAGGAGGGACAGTACCAGGGGATCAGAGAGGACTTGCAGGGCATCAACAACACTCTGATCTCCATAGCAGGGTTGCTGGCAGACATGGCCAACATTATGAGGGAGGGAGTCTCACACCAGCGGGCCCCTGCCACTAGCCAGACATCTTGAGAGCCTTCCACTTCTGCTGCCGCTAGTGGCCAGGAGGCCCCACCACAGGACTCACAGGACTCACTGGCCACCAGCACCCCTCCTCCAGCAGATGGTGAACCACCCCATAAAACGGACCCTGAAATCCAGACAGAAGCCAGAGACATTTGCCAAGACCCCTGCCAGGAAATGAGACTCTCCTGATTGTCCCCCTTGTGTCCCAAACTTTCACCCTATCTACTTTGAACTGCCATTGCTCCCCTTCCTATGCCCCCTTGGACAATGCACCTGTGCAACAAACAGACTGGAACAATACCCTGGACTTTCCTTCATCATCACTCCATCCCATTGCACCTTCCCCCGAGTATGTCATGTATTTCAAATATGTATTGAAACGGGTACAACCAGTGCAAATGAGCTGTACATAGAATGAGCATAGAATTAATGACCAGTAGCTAGCTGGCTGTTGTGATTATACCAGGAGTATTGTCATATCACCAACATCTGCTAAATGAAGAGCCAGAGGGAACAGTAAGAGGGCATAGAATTGGGAAATACAAGCATGACAATGCCACACAGAATACAACCAAAGTCACTGAAATGTAAAGTTACACTGTCTCACATGTGTGTCATTGGAAGTACTGACGGATTACAGTTGTTCTGTTCTCCTCATCCTCTGCCTCCTCATCCTCACTGTCCACAGGGTCAACTGCTGCCACAGTGGCATCTCCAGTCTCCAGTCTCCTTCACCTGCAGAAAAGGGACAGGGCGTCTGAGGGCTAGGTTGTGCAACATGCAGCATGCCACTACTATCTGGCAGACCTTCTTGGGTGAGTAGCACAGGGTTAGATGGAGGCACCGGAACCTGGCCTTCAGGAGGCCAAAGGTCCTCTCAACTATCCTTCTGGTTCACCCATGTGCCTCATTATAACGTTCTTCTGCCCTTGTCCTGGCGTTCCTCACAGGGGTCAGCAGTCATGATAGGTTTGGGTAACCAGAGTCACCTGCAAATATTGAAGGACAACATTTAGCCACACACTATCCTATATGGCCCACACCATACCCATACACCAACATACACTGGTTGGGAACCAGGGCTCACCTATTAGCCACACCCTGTGCCTCTGTAGTTTGGCCATCACATTTGGGATGCTGCTATTCCTCAGGACAAAGGCATCATTCACCGACCCAGGATACTTAGCATTGATGTGGGATCTACATATTCATGGAGTGGAAATGCTAACGTTTACTGAACACCTGTTCATTCTGGCGTGGGAGGGGACAAATGCAATATGTGTTCCGTCAATCGCCCCAGTTATATTTGGGATATGTCCCATTGCATAAAACTCGGCCTTCACAGTGGCCAAATCCTCAACCTAGGGGAATGTAATGTAGCTGCACATGTGTTTTATCAGGGCAGACAATACTCTTGTCAGCACTATTGAGATCATTAGCTGTGACATTCCTGCTGCCAAGCCTACTGTCACTTGGAAAGAACCAGTTGCCAGGAAATAGAGCACTGCTAGAACTGGCACAAGAGGGAGGATCTCAGGCGGGTGACTGATAGCAGATATCAGGTCAGGCTCCAATTGGGCACACAGCTGTGTGATTGTGGCCCTGTCCAGTCTATAGGTGAGTGTTATGTACCTGTCCTCCAGTATAGCCAAGTCTATCAGGGATCTGTACACAGGGGTATGTCTCCATCTCCTATTCATCTGCAGTGGTAGGAATCTAAGGGACAAAAGAGTGAGGAGCCTGTCACAAACTGAACAATGGAGCAACAACAGTAGTTTGCAATCTGTATACATGAAATGAGTCAGTGTGATCTGTACAGTATGTGCCTATTTCTCCTGTGACGCATCATTATTCCATAGGCCTGTTCCCCACCCTCTGAAATGGCATCCACCTGTCCTTTGTGGAGGGACAGGTGGAAGTGAGGTAATGCTGCTTTCGTCGTGTACCGTGGCGGAGACGGTCGGGAACCGCCATGCAATTCCTCATTGGTGCATTATGGGGTACAGTGGCCAATGGTGATCTGCGTCAGGGGTGATGGTATGCGCCGCCGCGGACGTGATTGCCATTTTCTATCATATTCCTCACTTGTTACCTGACCTTCCATAGGCGAGGACCTACACTGCATGTGCTGCTGTGACCTCTGCCTGGAACCTACCATGGCCTGTGTGACTGGGGAAAGGGCCCCAGCGCTCACTTCAGAGGAGTTGGAGAGACTGGTGGATGGGGTTCTACCCCAGTACGGACTTCTGTATGGGCCTCCAGGCCAACAGGTGAGTACGCTGTGGGCACGATGCATGTGGCATGCTTTTATGGTGGTGTGTGTGAAGGCATTGTGTAAGGGGGAGGGATGTCCTCCTGGCAGGGTACACATTGAGTGCTGGGCTATGTGTGGGCCAATAGTGCCGTAAACGGGTATGGTGGGTTCTTTGTGTAACTGGCTATAACTGTTTGTCTAATGGTGTTCCCTTGTCTGTATTGCCTCTGCAGGACAGTACCCATCAAAAAAAGGGTATATGGCATGCCACCGCCAAGGAGGTGTGTACCCTAGGGGTCTATGGCAGGCGGAGCACCCACTGTCGCAAACGGTGGGAGGACCTGAGATGCTGGGCACGGAAGACCGTGGAGGCCCAGCAGGGGATGGTCTCCCAACGAGGAAGGGGTGCCCATTGAAACCTGACCACCTTGATGGCCCGCATACTGGCAGTGACCTATCTAGAGCTGGATGGACGCTTGAGGGCAACACAGCAGCCACAAGGGGGTGAGTACAGTGGCTATCATTATCACTTATGCCTGGTGGGTCTGAAGGGGAAGGGGAAATACTGCCTACCTCGCTTGTTAGCATCTACCACTGGCCAGGGCTGCGTGGGTCCCAGGTGTGCTGCACTTAGCGGTGTGTGCTCCTCCTCATGCCTTGCTGGCTAGCAATATCAGTGGTAGTGCAATGCATAGTGCGTAAGCCGGTACCCCGTGTGTGAGGGGGCTGTGTATGCCAACAGTGGTGTTGGTGCAGTCATTGACCCAGTTTATCCTTTGTCTCTCTCCCCCCTTTTTTGTTTTGTCATCCTGTCCTTATGTGCATTAGCATCATCTGGTGGAGGAGTAGAGGCACCGGCGACAGAGGGAGCTGCATCCCACAGGACCCTGGAGGCAGAGTCCACCGACGCTGAGGGCACCAGCAGTGGGAAGGAGGGCGAGGGGAGCACCACGGCGGAGACTGGAGGGGACAATACAGACTCTGATACCTCCTCCGATGGGAGCTCCCAGGTGGTGCGGACACCTCTGTGACCATCCCAGCTACAGGTACAGCCGCCTCCCCCGTACCAACACCGCCCTCCCAGCAGCCCCTCAGCAAGTTGTCCGTGCCCTATCACCCAGGATGGTGGGCATGTCTTTCGTCCCAGGCACCTCAGGCCCTGCCCCAGTGAGCCCTGCTGCCTTGAGTGAGGAGGCTATTGACCTCCTGAGATTCATCTCTGTAGGGCAATCAACCATTGGCAGCCCAGATGCAACAATCTAATGCATTCCTTGAGGGCATTCACACTGGATTGGCAGCACAACAGAGATCGATTCAGGCTCTGGCCTCCTCTCTGATGGCAGCCATTGTCCCTGTTTCTACCACCCCCCTCCAACTTCCACCTCCCAGTCCCATTTTCCTCAACTGCAACTCCTCCCAAGCACACAGCCAGACGAGCATGCACACAGGACAACACCCAAGAGTGTCATAGGCAAACACAAGCACCACACTTCATCCCAAATGCACTCACGCAAACACCATCCAATTGCAGACCCAACAACATCCACTATTTACACTGTCTCCTCTCCTCCTCCTCCTCCTTCTCCACCTCAGTTACATCCACACTCACACCTGCATGCAGTACATCATCATCCACTACCTGCATCATCACCACACCAAGCAGAACACACACCTCACTGGCAGACACCTCCACAACATCCATGCACACATCCCCTGTGTCCTCTCCCACTGTGTCTCCCCCCATGGCACACAACAGCATGCAACCCATGCACCTGCACCCAAATCAAGCAGACAAACACCTCCAACAACCACTCCCTCATCCATCACTCCCATTACTTCTCCCTTTTCCCACCACAATGTGCCTAAAAAGCTTTTACTTTCCACCATTGACCTCTTCCCTACCCCTGACCCCCATCCTGCATGTATGGCCAGGGTATCAAGAACCCAGCCAAGCACCTCACCCAAACAGTCTACGGGCCCAGTTCCATCAGCACCTACCCCCGGTGGAAAGGATTCCAGGCCACAAATACTGAAGGGGAACGAGCCTGCACTAGCCATCAAAAAGGGGAAGGAGCCTGCACCAGCCAGCAGAAAGGGGAAGGAGCCTGCACCAGCCAGCAGAAAGGGGAAGGAGCCTGCACCAGCAGCTGTCACAGAGCCCCCACTGCCAGCTGTGGTTGTGCAGCCATCAGTGAGTGAAGGGGCTGAGCAGGATCCTCCCACTACCACACCACCACAGTGCAGCCATCAGTGAGTGCAGGGGCTGAGCAGTAGCCTCCCACTACCACCACCACCACAGTACAGCAATCGCAGGGTGCAGGGGCAGAGCAGGGGACTCACACTACCACCACCACCACTACCACAGTGCAGCAATTACAGGGTGCAGGGGCTGAGCAGGAGACTCCCATTACCACCACCACCACAGTGCAGGAATTGCAGGGTGCAGGGGCTGAGCAGGAGCCTCCCACTACCACCACCACCACAGTGCAGCAATCGCAGGGTGCAAGGTCTGAGCAGAAGCCATCCACTACCACCACCACAGTGCAGCAATCACAGGGTACAGGGGCTGAGCAGGAGCCTCCCACTAACATCACCACCACAGTGCAGCCGTCACCTCTGGCGGACGCCATGTGATCCAGCCTCTATGGGATGCTGTGTGGTCTGTCCCCTCCAGAACCAGTGGGGTATTCACCCACTCGAGAGACTGTGGCCTTGCACTCCCCAGGACCAAGCACAGGGCTTGTTGCCCCCTCCAGAACTAGTGTGAGAGACACCCACTTAAGAGACTTTGGCCTTGCATTCCCCAGGACCAAGCACAGGGCATGTTGCCCCCTCCAGAACCAGTGGGTAAGTCATCCACTCCAGAGACTATGGCCTTGCACTCCCCATGACCAAAAACAGGGCATGTTGCACCCTCCAGAACCAGTGTGGGAGACACCCACTCCAGAGACTGTGGCCTTACACTCCCCAGGACAAAGCACAGGGTATCTTGCCCCCTCCAGAACCAGCAGGCAAGTCACCCACTCAAGGCTCTGTGGCCTTGCACTCCCCAGGACCAAGCACAGGGCATGTTCCACCCTCCAGAACCAGAGGGCAAGTCACCCACTCCAGAGACTGTGGCCTTGCACTCCCCAGGACTAAGCACAGGGCACGTTGCACCCTCCGGAACCAGTGTGGGAGACACCCACTCCAGAGATTGTGGCCTTACACTCCCCAGGACAATGCACAGGGCATGTTGCCCCCTCCAGAACCAGTGGGCAAGTCACCCACTCAAGGGTCTGTGGCCTTGCACTCCCTGGGAACAAGCACAAGGCATGTTGCCTCCTCCAGATCCAGTGGGCAAGTCACCCACTCCAGGCTCTGTGGCCTTGCTCTCCCCAGGACCAAGCACAGGGCATGTTGCCCCCTCCAGAACCAGTGGGCAAGTCACCCACCTGAGAGACTGTGTCCTTGCACTCCCCAGGACCAAGCATGGGGCATGTTGTCCCCTCCAGAACCAGTGGGGAAGTCACTCAATCCAGAGACTGTGGCCTTGCACTCCCCAGGAACAAGCACAGGGCATGTTGCCCCCTCCAGAACCAGTGGGCAAGTCACCCACCTGAGAGACTGTGTCCTTGCACTCCCCAGGACCAAGCACAGGGCATGTTGTCCCCTCCAGAACGAGTGGGCAAGTCACTCACTCCAGAGACTGTGGCCTTGCACTCCCCAGGAACAAGCACAGGGCATGTTGCCCCCTCCAGAACCAGTGGGCAAGTCACCCACCTGAGAGACTGTGGCCTTGCACTCCCCAGGACCAAGCACAGGGCTTGTTGCCCCCTCCAGAACCAGTGGTCTTGTTTCCGCATCCGGCTGAGGTGTGCCCCTCCCCCTGAGATGCCTGCCTATTTTCCAACTGATGCCCTTGCAGTGTTCTCTCCATATTGGTGCAGGTAATGAGTGGGGCCTTGGACTTTGCCCCATGGCCATGTGGCCCCTATGAACTGAGGACTGGGCAGTGTCCCTTTTTTGTACATTTGTACATATCTGTTGCATTGGCAAATTGTATTATTAATTTTGTGTTGATCCCATTACAATCACTTCAGTCAATTCCTATTGTCCTTGCATTATTCAACCGATTTACGGGGATAAATTGTTTTCTTGTGTATCTGGTTGTGTGTATGGTGTGAGTGTGTGGTGCGTGTGTGTTACTCTCGTTTTCCTCCCCCCTTGTGTGCTAGGCAGCTGTACTCACCGTCATCGTCTACGATGGTGTTGGTGTTCGTGGTGGAGCATAACGTATAAGATCATCGGAAATACTTGCAGTTCAGGTTACATGGCGGCGTGGTTCTTCCCTGTGTCTCCACTGGTGAGTCCTTTCACTTCTGCAATGTGTTTCCGTCAGGCTTTTGATAGCGTTGGTACCGCCCCGGAAAAGGTGGCGGATTGTGCTGTCATAATATGGTGGGATGAACTTTGTCTTCCCACTGGCTGTAGGCGGCTAATGCCGTGGTGACTGTTGTTTCCAAGTTTTTTTCCAAGTGCCAAAGGATGAACACCTTCAGTTTTACATCAATGGTGGAACCAATACAAAAGCAATAGCATACCAGTGAGAAAATTGCACATCAAAATCTAAATTGAAAAACCAGCAACCAGCCAAAAAAGCTCTTCTAATTTGTAGAATTTACAGAAAAGAATGCTTATGCCATGGAGGTACTCCTTCCCAAAGGGGAATATTATGAACATGCCGTTGTCTTCTGAAGCTTTACCAGGCTGATCATGCAAATAAAGCCCATTTAACTACCCCTAATCAATGAGTCCTTCACAGAAGGCACCTCACGACCAATGCTCTAGATCTGGAAAGTAACTACCCATGTCAAGAAAGCATGATTGGACCCCTTACATCTACACTCGGTCAGATCCACCACCCCCATATTCTCTTGCCCAAAATATGTTCAAAATATCTATCTACAGAACTAATAAACTACACAATTGAGAACAATTGGCTAGAGGAAAATAATTTGGATTGAAGTCAGGCTACAGGACAGACCGAACAAAGATACTGATCATTTGTGATGCAGTCTGTCTAATGAAAGATGGTAAAGCCTGTCTCATGGTCCTATTAGACTTGTTTTTTCAATAAGGTAGACCAGTATAGTTGATGGAGCATCTTAGTAAAAAACACATACGGACATTTATGGCTAAGTAATGTGCCAAAACACAAAAGATGATAGGAGAAATGTTTGCAATACGCTTCTCCACTGGCATTAACTTGGGGTGGAATTCTAACTCATTGTTCTTTTGCCCACCATGCCACCTCAGTTTAGACCTAGCCATACGCAAATCAGTCTTGACCCGATTCCAATAGGAGCAGTCCAGCTTGAACTGTCAGGCCAGTGAACGGAAACAGAAGCAAACAAGACCGGTTTCACACTGATTGGTACTTTAGGTGCAGCTGGTTCCAGTGGCACAGTGTGCACAAGCCCCATTTCTTGGCTTACCCTTGCCACTTAGGGAGGATATAGGACCAAGACTGATTTACATACGGCTGGGTCTATTCTGAGGTGGCATTTCAGGATACTTTCTATACAAATTGTCCTACCTGGTATTTCTTCTGGTTATTTAACTCCTGTCAAAGCAGTGAAGCCTTCAGCAGCTAGTCCTCTGTTTGGAACAAAACAAAACAACTCATAAATGTACATTGCCCCCCTCAAAACAAGAATAACATTAGAAATTGACTATGTTTCCCCCCAAGACATTTCTTCTGAACAAACCTGAGGCTCCAATATCAACCACCAAAACATCCAGAGGCAACAAATGTCTGAGTGTACAGAAGTATACTCTAGAGTATAAGGAATTCAAAGTAAAAAAAAAAAGCTACAACTCAAGCCTTTTCCAGTGTTGCATCAACAATCTGAAATTAATTTCCAATCAAACATAGATGTAATTCTCTTTAATAACGTTTCAGAAATTACTAAAAACCTTTTTGTTCAAACAGCATCTAAGCAATTCACTCTGAACATCTTACACATTAATGCTCTGCACCCGGTCACCCATGCAAACCTTTCCTTTCACTTGATCTCCTCATAATGGACTCTTACCTCTCCTGCCTCCTTTTCTGCCTGTTGTGACTGGTCCCTCCTACCTAATCCCAAGTATTTAGCTGCACATCCTCTCCCACCTTGATTAATTGTATATGACATTGGCTGCACATGAAGAGGATCAATCTGTTCTTTTTTCCATGATTTCCATAGTGTTCAACAACTTTAAACTTCCCTTCCTCACACATTGAGCTTCAAATTCACCTTTGGATATAAGATTGTTGTATTTTTTATTATACAAAACTTAGTGTAACATTGCATTGCCATTTTTTTGTTTTTGTAAAAGACACTTATATGAATGCACAAATAAATTAACAAAGATGACATTTAAACACAGACCTCCTACTATTGTAAGCTGTTGTATGATGGATCAATGTATGCCTTTGCCATGCAGTCTTTACAATGCTGTTACCCTTATCATGCATGCTTATGCTACAAACATACATAACATTACTTTATAGATACCATAACCACACATGCAATTACCATGCACACATTTAACATGCAAACCTTTACCACACACATTTTTTACAAAAAGAAAAACAATATTAATAACAATTAATAAAAGGTATAAATAATATTTATGTAGACAAATTAATTTTAGTATACCAGTTAACATTTTTGACAAAAATCATAAATAAAAAAGAACTGTTGAAAAGAGCATCTGTACATATTAAAACACATTTCAACGCATCACATCACAATTCAAGGCATTGCATTTCAACCCCACACAACAATTTTCAACATCATACCACCACACAACACACCACAACACAAAGCAAAACAAGGCAGCACTAGGCACATTTTTTCACCATCATTACATCACAACGCAACACAGCGTGAAACATCACAACACAACACAATTGTTAACATACATAAATATATAAATATATACAACCTAACATATTACAACATGTCATAAACGTTTCCTGCAATAGTAAAACACCATGCAGATATAAAAGTTTGACTTTTTTAATTTCTCCATAACAAAAGACCCTGTCCCCAACCAAAACCCCGTGAGAAAGGTCAAGAACACCTAGCATTTTGACAGAAAAATAATTATAGGTTATTCACATTGTGCTTCAAGAACAAAATATAGTTTACAACACGTATTTTATTGCAATTTAAGGTTAACTCTTAAAAACATATGAAAACATGTGTTCTCCACTTTATAGTCAGTGGTACATGACTTCTGAAATGACCACACACACTGGAGCAAAGATGAGTATTCATGAGGTACACTTTGAAACATTGCCATCTATCTATCAAGGTAAGTATAACATATACAATTCACACATGTAGAATTAGGAAAGTATATAATAAAGGGGCAAATGTATTTTTTTTTTGCATTTGCAGATTTGTAAAAATTGATTTTCAATGTCACAACAATTACACCAATTGTGATCCTTTTCAAATTAGGCAATACTGTTAGTTAAAATACAAGTATATTTTGCTAATTTTTTTAAAAAATGTAATGGTAATATTTCCTAACAGTGACAATGCCCACATTGTTTTAAAAAAATTATGAATTGCAGTCTACTCAGGGCAGTTCCTGGACAGTGTCTGGCAGGCAGATTTATTATTCTAGCTCTGCCAAATTCTAACTCAGAGAAGGTGCTGGTCAGGGACTGGGAACAGACTTAGGGCCTGATTACGAGTCTGGCAGTCATTAGACTGCCAGACTTGTGGTGGCAGTGTGGACTGCCAGTGCTGTGGTAGTCTGACCGCCACATTATGGACTGGTGGTCCAACCACCAAGGTACCGCTGTCTCCGCCGGGCTGACAGTGGGTGCAGGTTGAAAACAGCCAGTGTGGCCTTGCACGCAGCACCGACCTGCTGATTACAACCTGGTTATAAGCCAGCCTTTTCATGGCGGTTTCACCACCATGAAAAGGCTGGCAGAGAACAGGCACAGAGGGCCACAGGAGGCCCTACGGCACTGCCCATGTTTGTGGCATTGCAAGGGTGCTAGTGCCCCCTGCAGGTAACAGCATTGCCACCGGCTCAATTACGAGCCCGCAACAATGCTGCCACCACTTTCACACTTGGCTGCAGGTGTCAGCCCAGCAGGAAAGTCATAACACAGTGGCGGCCACCCTGTCGGGAGTTTGGCAGATGGGTGTTCCCATCTATCAAACTCATAATCAGGGCCTTACTATTTCAACTCTTCCAAGTGTGAACTCAAGGAAGGTGCTGGACAGTGACTGGGGCCAGGTTACTATTCTATCTCTGCCAAGAGCTAACTCAAGGAAGGTGCTGTTCAGTGTCTGGAGGCAGATTCACAATTGTATCTTTTGGGTGCTAGACAGTGGTTGGGGGCAGATTTACTATTTTAATACTGCCAAGTGCTAACTCAGGAAAGGTGCTTGACAGAGGCCCTGAACCATATTTAAAGACTTTTTTTCTTTTTTGTTAGAACATAAAAGATAGAAAGAAATCTTGCAAAGAGAAAAACCCTTTAACAAAAAGGACATAAAATAATCTATCCATACCAAAAGATCAGCATCAATAGCAATGAAAACATAGTAACCGTTCAAGGTAAAGACATACATTTCAGAAATCCATAAAAATCTGATTTTTTTTTAAAAAGCACTGTTTTTCTTACCTTAGATATACTACAAAGAAAAACATTCCACACCAGATGTGAAAACCTCTCAATATCTAAGAATACCATCTAACCAACCCTGATGACAAAAGAACAAGAAACGATTAAACAGGTATCATTTTTAACGTACAATATAAGTGTAAAACAATAACCACAATAGCTTTTATTTCCTCAGTTTCACCAGGGAACATTAACTTGTCTCCTCAAGAGACTCCATCCATTAACCTTACATTTTTATTTTGCAGGAGGACCACTCATAAATAAGAAAATAATACACAATCTCACAATATCATATTCAAGCAGTTTTTTCTGTTTCTATTGCAGATCATTTAAAAATGAAAAATGCAAGACAAGCCACTTATATTAAATTGAAATGTGACAACAGATTCTTAAATTATATTGGCTAAATGTATTGTAAGGAGAGATTAACTGAGCCCTGGAGTCATTGGAGATGTATTGAATATTTTTCACCCGAATGAAAAGGCACAGTAGTTATTTTTGGTAACTCAGTTGAAAGAACCACTCTTCCACTGCAATGGAGATTGAAATAAGGCAAATAAAGAGCCTGATTCTGACCCTGGCGGCCGGTGACCGCCAGGGTCACCGGCCACGGGAGCACCGCCGACAGACCGGCGGTGCTCCGAAGGGCATTCTGACCGCGGCGGTTCTGCCGCGGCCAGAAAGGGTAAACCGGCGGTCTCCCGCCGGTTTACCGCTGCCCTTGGAATCCCCCATGGCGGCGCAGCTTGCTGCGCCGCCATGGGGGATTCTGACACCCCCTACCGCCATCCTGTTCCTGGCGGTTCGCCCGCCAGGAACAGGATGGCGGTAGGGGGTGCCGAGGGGCCCCCGTAAGAGGGCCCCACTGTGTATTTCAGTGTCTGCCTAGCAGACACTGAAATACGCGACGGGTGCAAACTGCACCCGTCGCACATGCCCACTCCGCCGGCTCCATTCGGAGCCGGCTTCCTCGTGGGGAGGGGTTTCCCGCTGGGCTGGCGGGCGGCCTTCTGGCGGTCGCCCGCCAGCCCAGCAGGAAAGCCAGAATGGCCTCCGCGGTCTTTCGACCGCGGAGCGGCCATATGGCGGTTCCCTTCAGGCGGGCGGCGACCGCCGCCCGCCGGGGTCAAAATGACCCCCAAAGTCCCTTGCAGCCACCTCCACTTAACCTTGTGGCTCAGTTTTGAGAGAGATAGCCCAGAACATCCCCATGCATGTTGACATTAATATGCCCATTATTATAAATTCAAGAAGAATGGAGCAATAACAAATATATGTCAGTAATTTCCGAAGGGTACTCCTCAAACCTACTGTGACATTAATATTCCTCCTGACTTACTAACTTACTGTTTCTTTTACTTTCTTTACTAATTAACCTTTTTACAGCCCACTCCTAAAATGTTTTCTACTTATTTTTAAAATAATTTGTAATAATAATGTTTATAATATTTATACATTTGAAAGTGATTATATTGATTTAGCACTCAGGCATCATAAAAATTACCTGAGCATTAATATACTTCCCCACCCATTACCCTTATATCCCTTACATCATACTCCTGAAAAGTCTTCTATGTATTATTAAAATAATTATTTATAAATATTGTAATAATATTTATACTTTTGAAATTAATAATATTGATTTAATACTTAGGTATCATAGTTGTTATCTAAGTATTATTACACTTCCCCACTCAATCCCTATATCCCTTACATCCAATTCCTAAACCTTTTTTCTTAATATTTTTAAAATAGTTTTAATAATTATATTAATTATATTTATATTTCTGAACATTAATACATTAATTGCGCTGAGAATTGAAGAGTCCTACATTGCCCTTGTTATGAACTTAAAGACTGAGCATACTTTGTGAGATATTATTCTGAGAAGAAATGCGTGGAGCTCTTTTTTTAATGACTGTAAATTAGGTTTCCGTCTTAGGGGGTCATTACGAGTTTGGTGGTCTGAGGACTGCCAAACCTGCTGTGGTGGACGGACCACTACACTCCTGGTGCTCTGACCATTAGATTACAACCATGGCAGTCTGACTATCAGGGGACCGCCGCCACTGCCAGGATCACAGATCCTCATGGGTAGGTAGCAGTCAGAGTTGTGGCCAGCCACTGGGGGGCCAATGGCAGCACAGCAGTGCTGATCACAACTCCACTTTCTGCCAGCCTTTCCATGGTGGCTTCACGCCATGGAAATGCTGGTGGAAAGCCAGGGCTGGGGGACACAGGGGCTCCCTGCACTGCCCATGCCCATGACATGAATAAAGCCGGGCCCCCCTACCAGCACCCTCGGACTGGTGCAAAAACCCAGGTAGAAGCCCCCAGTTTTTGCCAGCTACCCACTCTTGCCCATCATCCTCCCAATATTCAAAGAGAAACCTGTGTGTAATACTCACAAACTCTATACCCTTTGAAATGGGAGGCTCTGTGATGTGTTGCATGACAGGCCACTGGATACTTGATAAGAAACCACAGAGACATCATGTTTAGTGACTAACATGCATCAGAGTTCTGCCTATTTGACACAGAGCCTCCTTTTGTTGTTGAAAGGCATCCAGAACCATGTCTGGGAGTCATGATGTCTTCCAATGTCATCTGAAGAGAAGGAGCACTGTCAGCTGCTTTTTCCATCCTTCTCCATCCAAATGAACAGTGGTTGGAGGAAGCCAATCTGAGTCAATGACTGTTCATTCATTGTGCCACAGCCTGTGAATGCTGGAGAACTGAGCTCAGTGCAAGTGAAAACTACATCTCACTGGGCTGGTTCAAGGCCCTAAAGGCTTTGGGTACAGGGCCTATGCCCAGGGCTCTAAGTGAGCCAAGTCCCTCCTTGTCCCAGACCAAGTTGCAATTTAAAATAAGCATTGAAATAGGTCTTTAACAGGCCCTTTATTCATGCCCTTAACTTTACAGGTAAAACATTGATCAATTTCTGAAAAATTAATGTAAAAAATGTTAAGGTAATCCATGTCATGTCGGTGATTTAGGTTCTAATTATGTTTCACATGTATAGCACTCTTAGGGAATGCAAGATTAAATAGGTTATTTCCAGGATGTTGCGTTATTGTTTTCGAGTAACATTTTACTCTTGTATAAAACATATTTTGAACTGACTTGCCTCAAGGTGTATATAACGGGCCATGGTTGAAAGCTCTGGAGTTGAGGCTGAAGGCAGGGTGAATTTCTCACAGTGATTGTTAGTGGGTCATCAAGGTGTTCCAAATACATAGTCATCCAGTCCTTGGCTCAGAGGGCACAGACCAATGTCATCCAGTGGGAATTGTGATTCTGTGCAAATGTGTGTGTGAAGGAGGTACACAATTGATAAGAATAAAGTAAAAGAAAATGTGGTGCTTAACGGTGAGTGGGTGTGTTGTATGTTTAGGGGATGGTAATGTGAAGGACATGAGAGGAAGTGCATTGAAATTAGTGACAAAAGAGGGTCCAGAAGAGAAAAGGGATGAGATGTAAGATATGTAAGATATGAAGATGGACAAGATGTGGAGAGAAAAAGGAAATGCATGTCTAGCATAGAGTGAACATAACAGGAGTGATTGAGGTGCTCCTATGATCACGACCCCTTCCACAGGCCTGGTTTGTTTTAGGTGTATGTCACTGTCATATATCTGATTGCAATAATAGAAATCTCAGAGAGCAACATAAATACTGGCCGGGGGCACATTTTGGAAGTCCCAGAAATGTAGTTTACATGTTTAAACCACACCCTTAATTACATAGGCCACACCCCTTTTAGAGACCCCCTCACTTTCTCATATTACTTACAGCCCTGCCTATACCCAGTCCATCTGTTCCTCAAACCCATAGGTCACTGCCTTCAAACGTTAGAGGCCCATGAACCCAGAGTCCCAGGCCATGACCAAAGCCCATGCCCCATACCCAGAGACTGCTGAGACTGTCAGAATGTTATATCCGGGGCTTTTTGTGAAAGGGGACTGGTTTTACTTTAGTACATGCAGAACATTACTGCATCTTCCTGGGGTGACCTGAGGCTCTCTGAAACCTTTTTTAACACCTCTCAAATGTCTTTTTGGGGTTCAAAATGTAGATTTTCTCCGGGATGATCTTTTTTAGCCTACTTCAGAGGGTGGATTAAAATTGACACATTTTCTCTAGTAGGAACATAGGTACAAATGAGGGAGAGAATACTTTTCTCTTTACATCGGTCATGCAAATCAGATTATTCTCAATTTTAATTAAGGAAGTGTTTTATTATTTTTCCAAACTGTGCCCTGGTACTGCAAGTGCAGTTCAAAGAATGCTCCGATAATTTCCTGAACAAATCAGTAGAGATATTTTCCCATTATTCCGCCGCTTTTTCAGATATGCTCTTTGATACAGAGTTGAATACAAACTGAAAACCCAAGCAAGACTTTGTCAAATAAATAGATCACAAATGAATGAAATTGTTCACCAATGGCTTATTGAACATTAAACTTCACAAGAGAATGCGTTGATTTAAATTAAATGCCGTTTCTGATTACAGTAGAATTCTGTTCATGAATAAGGTGCATGAGTATTCAACCAGGAACAATATTTATGCATTGCTTTCCAAGGTTACCCTTTTTGTTTCACAGATTTTTTTAACATAAGAGAAACATTCTAAAGGTCAGATTGTGCCCGCATTAAAATTCCATTTGTCTATTTAGGTTCCATTAAGCTTTCATATGCGAACTATTGAATATGGAAGATGCACAGAGTCAAATATAAAAATGCATAAAGAGGAAAGACAAAATAAAATGATAAAATAACGTTATATTTTAAGGTAGAACGGATTCATAACCCCGCCTTATCTCTTTTAGACTGAGGCACAGCAACAGGAGTACAATGCGCATGTTTTTTTCAGTTTCGCACTAGAGCTATCTTGTCAGTTCTTTCTCTGCACTTATTTAATTACTAAATCATGTTAGATTTTTATTCCATGAATGTTATACTAACAATATGTAGAAGTTGTAATAGCTTTTATAAATTTGTGGATTTTGGATGAATCGTGTAGAAGCGGCCTTCTCCTAGCTATGAGCCAGGATTTCACCATTCTCAAGTGCCAATTTTCTTTTAATAGTATGATAATATATGTTCGTTCCATTTTCATCATGTACACCAGATACGTCATGAATTCTAAGAGAGGGTTTATCAGTTCTTTTCGCTGGCTGAGAGAAGTACCCGGTATCTGTAACTGTCACACACAACTAAAGATCTGAGTAACAATTAAAATTAGAAATGTTTGACTCAGTGAGTCCTGGAAGGTCAGAATCTATGGCTTTTATTTTTTTCGCCCCGTTTTCCTCACTTTCTAATTATAAATATGAAAAGATGTTTAAAAGTAGGAATGTTTTGTTATGACGAGTTTAAACGGTGTATTTTTCGGGAATTTTATTTCTAAGTATACCTTTTGGGGGTTATCATAGTATTAATAAAATATTAATTAAAACAAATCTTAAGAATTTTTGTATCTGTTCTTGAGATTTCATTCAAGAAGTGCTTAAGCACAGAAGTGTGTATGACAAGGTGAAGAGTTGTTTTCAGAGCCTCACTGCTTACACGTCTTACACCATAAAACCTAGGTAGTCATGTTGGTTTCTAATACAATATGTGATTAGGAGCAGTTCAGTTTGTGCACATCATATGCCGAAGCCATGAAGAAACAACTGCTACTTTAAAAGCATCATCCAGGCTACCATATATAAAGTCTCTCTGGACTCAGCACCTAATTACTAGTCTGGCAGTTGGGAAAGCCAACCACCAGACTCACAGTGAGGAGACCGCTGCAGAGCTGGTGGTATCCCCATCAGACCCATTACAAGATTCCTATCAGGCTGACCAGTGGACACCAAGGTTTCTGCCCATCAGTCCAGTGGAAACTGTGCAATGGCACTGGTCTCGGCTCCACATGGGGGGCAAGCACGGGGGCAAGCACCATCGAAATGTGCAATGTCTGCAGTGTAAATAGTGTGCATTATGATGGTGCTCGGCAGGATGCCCCCCTGTGGCCCCCAGTGCTGTCTTCCTACCAGCCTTTTCATGGAGGGGACCAGCCAGGTGGCTCTGAGTTCAGCACCTACATGGCCGTTTACAAGCTCGACCGCCACCACCCCACTGGAATCCATGATCCTGATGGTGGTTCCCTGGCCTTCCTATCACCAAGGTTGTAATCTGGTGGTTGGACCACCAGGAATGCAGCAGTCCGACCGCCACCGCAGGTTTGGTGATCCTCAGACCACCAAACTCATAATAGGACCCAAAGTCCTAACTTATTGAGGTGAGGCTTAAACATTGAGAAAAGCAAGTCCGTTCTCTTACCCACCCTTTTTAAAAAAAATATATAGTAAATTAAAAAAATAATAGAAGAAGACCATTTTCCGATACCCCCCCCCCTTGTAGTTTCTAAAGGATTCCACAGGATACAGAAGACATCCTATTTTTTTCATCTCCATCTTGGGCATGTCTTATTTACTGACCTTTCCAGCATGACTGCAGGTAATAAAGTTCACTTGGCTTTATGTTGTCATGCTGTGGCTTCCAGGTTTTACCAAATGAATGCTTTGTTTACACTTTTCCTGAACCTTTCTACAGCAGATTGGGAATGTTGGGATTGTGGAGAGTGGGTGAAAAAGGTGACATGACAAAAGGACAACAGGTCCTCACCTTCATGGAACTGAGGGAGAAATACAATCCCCAAACAATTGCCAGACTAAAATAAAACATTCCATTGTAATCTTCCAGTGTACCTGGATGATAGACTTAGAAATAGCTTTGACATAGTCATCAATAGAATGTTTCAGGGGAAAATGTAGATGTAGAGCTGGATAAAGCAAAATTATTATTATTATTAATTAATTATTATTTTTTAATGGAGGATGAATTGGAACTAGAAACTGGAAATTATATTATGGAAGAAGTGAGCAGTAATTGTCTTCAGTCGTTAAATGTATATTTGATTTATCCATTAAATTGTCACCACAGGTAATATTTTCCTGACTGTATTGAACAGCTCAAAAAATGAAAACATTCTATTCTTACAGGGTGAGCTTAACAACGAGGAAGCCTAGTAATGAAGAAGAATGAATAAAACTCTCCAGTATAAATTGTAGTTTACCTTAGACGGATGAAAGGCACTGCCAGGACTTGAATTCCTCAACTTCAAAGCTGATGTATTGCAGAGGCAACTTTCCAACAGGCTCAGCTAGCATACTGGCTCACATAACATAGCATGTGTATTAAAGTTCATAATAACTTTGGGCCACATAGCACTGAAATAAAATCTTTTTATTTGTACCCAATTTAATGGTACTTATTTTATTAATCTCAAAATGGTAAAAGACTGAGTGGCCTATTAGTGGGAAACACCCGGAACAACGACTCCTAAACCACGAAGTTGTGGAAAATGAAAGCAAAACAACGGTTTCATTTTCCACGACTTCCTGGTTTTAGGGCCTTAACCACGCATGTGTGAACCACGTACATGCGTGGTTAAGGCACAGAAGAAGGGAGTTGACGCGGTGAAGGAGGAGGTAAGTTGGGCTGGGACTGGGGCTGTTTTTTTGGGGGTGGGGTGGGAGGCTTGGGGTGATTAGGGTTTCGGGGGTTAGGAGGATCAGGGTCACGACACACGAATCCACGCGGCGGTCTTTCAACCGCGGTACACCGCGCTCAAAATACACACACTTTTACAAAACACAGCCACATTGGACAATTCAAAATACACACACCTGATACACATACACACACCACTCCCACACACCCAATACAATATAAAACACACACCCACAAACCCCTACGACAACATTACCGAGAGAACGCCAGAGAGAGACACTACAAACTACTACCAAGCATCCACAGGCACAAAATACCATCACCCAGAGAACTTCCACGCACCTCACATAACACACCACTACATAACAGCACACTTATCACCACACATACCACCCCACACATCACCCACACCACCCCATGGCACGACAAAGACACCCCAGGTTCTCTGAGGAGGAGCTCAGGGTCATGGTGGAGGAAATCGTCCGGGTAGAGCCACAGCTATTCGGATCACAGGTGCAGCACACCTCCATAGCTAGGAAGATGGAGCTATGGCGAAGAATAGTGGACAGGGTCAACGCAGTGGGACACCACCCAAGAAATAAGGATGACATCAGGAAGAGGTGGAACGACCTACAGGGGGAAGGTGCGTTCCGTGGTCTCAAGACACCACCTTGCGGTTCAGCGGACTGGCGGCAGACCCCCTCCTCCTCCTCCACAACTAACAACATGGGAGGAGCAAGTCTTGGCGATTCTGCATCCTGAGGGCCTCGCAGGAGTAGATGGTGGAATGGACTCTGGTAAGTCAATTCTTAACTATTACATCCCCCACCCAACTTGGATTCTATCACATACCCCCACCCTCACCCTCACCCCATCACTCCAACTCCCCATGTCAACATACCTATGTCACACAGCTCTAGACCATGAGGAAACAAAGCAGATGTCACACAGTGGGACCCACATCTGTGAAATCGTAAGGGAAAGTGAAAACTCAGTGACCCTACACTGGGTGAAAACGACAGACTGTAGAGAGGTAGTAGTGTTAAAGTACATGTAGCAGTTAGGTCTGTACTCTTACCTGTGTCTCACTGGAAATATTGCAGGATCACTGAGTTCCTGTTGTCCATGTCCTCTTCTTCTGCTTCCTCGTCTTCACTGTCCACAGGCTCCACAGCTGCAACAACACCGCCATCTGGACCATCCTCCTGCAGAAAAGGAACCTGTTGTCGCAAAGCTAGGTTGTGAAGCATACAGCAGGCCACAATGATCTGGCACACCTTCATTGGTGAGTAGAATAGGGATCCACCTGTCAAATGGAGGCACCTGAACCTGGCCTTCAGGAGGCCGAAGGTTCGTTCTATAATCCTCTGAGTTTGCCCATGGGCCTCATTGTAGCGTTCCTCTGCTATGACATCCCTGGTGCTATGGCCACTGTTGTTTGAAATGACCCACTTGCAAGGAAATGGAGTACTGACAGCACCTGCACTTGAGGAGGGATTCCTGTGGGATGGCGGATAACTGGCATCAGGTCTGGCTCCAACTGGGTACACAGTTCCTGGATTGTGGTACGGTCAAGCCTGTAGGTGATGATCACATGTCTTTCCTCCATTGTCGACAGGTCCACCAGTGGTCTGTACACCGGAGGATTCAGCCATCTCCTCACATGTCCCAGTGGACGGTGCCTATGAAGGACAACAGCAAGCACAGAGTCAACCAACTCAGAGGTACGTACCCACAGCTTACACAGAACACGATTCATAATCCGAAAAGTGGCCTGTATGTGTGTTGAGGCTAGGCCTAGGTATGTGAGACGCAGTTAGAAATTAAGCCATGTGGGACCCTGAAATGGCAGCTGCCGGACCTCTAAAGTGGGACAATGGGATGTGAGGTAACTGCGCTAGCGTTGTACACCGTCGCGGTAGGCGGTCGAAGACCGCGGCGCAATGCTGCATTGGTTAACATTGGACCCTATGGGTCCCAGGAGCCAATGACGATGTACGCCGGTGGTGACGGTACGCACCGCCGCGGACGTTACCTCCATTTTCTATCTGTTCAATCACTCAATACCTGATCTTTGACAGGAGAGGACCTACACTGCAAGTGCTGCTGTGACCTTGGTCTGGAAGAGACAATGGCTCGAGTGTCTGGGGAAAGGGCCCCTGCCTTCACATCAGAGGAGTTGGAGAAACTTGTGGATAGGGTCCTCCCCCAGTACACGCTACTCTACGGTCCTCCAGACACATAGGTAAGTACACTGGGAGTATGCTGTATGGGCTATGCCTGTGTGGAGTGGGGTGGATGAAAGATGGGGGGGAGATTAAAGCGTACATGAAACGACGATGAATGCATGTGCCACATGGTAAGGTTAGGGATGGGGACCAATGACTGTGACGGTGCAGTTGGTAATAAAATTTGTCTTCCCCCTGTACAATATATGTAGGTTAGCGCCCACCAGAAAAAAGATATTTGGCGTGCCATCGCCAAGGACGTCTGGACCCTGGGGGTCTACCACAGACGGAGCACCCTCTGCCGGAAAAGATGGGAGGACATTTGCCGCTGGAGCAAGAAGACAGCGGAGGCTCAGCTGGGGATGGTCTCCCAATGTGGGAGGGGTGCCCGTCGCACCATGACCCCCCTGATGTTCAGGATCCTGGCGGTGGCATACCCGGAGTTGGATGGGTGCTTGGGGGCATCACAGCAGCCACAAGGGGGTGAGTACACTCTCATCCTGCTGATTTTGCGAGGTGTCTGGGTGGGGGAGGCGGGCTGTGGGTTTCCCTAGGCCAGGGCGAGTTTAGTAGGCAAAGTCCCTCCGTAAGTCAGGCCATGTGGCACCCCCCCACCCCACCTCTGTAGAGTGCCAAGTACACCTAGTCATGCCCCTGTGTCATCCATGTGTGCAGATGTCATCCATAGCCTTGTAGGCCATGTCCCAGGGATTGAACAGTAGAGCCCAAGAGCACGGCGTAGTGCAGGGGGCTTCTGTGTCTGTCGTGTCCGCCAACGGTAGCGGTAATGCATGCACTCATCATGTCTTTCTTCTGTCGTCGTCCCCCTTTTTGTGGTCTCCCTGTTCTTGTGTGCATTAGCATCATCAGGCAGAGGAGTAGTGGCACCGGAGCAGGAGGGAGCTGCATCCCACATGGTCCTGGAGGGCGACACTACAGAGTTGGATTTCACCAGTGGGACAGAGGGCGAGGGAAGCTCCACGGCAGGGACAGGAGCTGACACCAGTGACACGGACTCGTCCTCTGATGGGAGCTCCCTTGTGGTGGGGGCAACATCTGTGCCCCCCGCATCTACAGGTACAGCCACCACCCCCCCTACCAGCACCGCCCTCCCAGCAGCCCCTCAGCCTTTGCCCCATGCCTGCTCACCCAGGAGGGTGGGCATCACCTTCGCCCCAGGCACCTCAGCCCCTGCCCCAGTCACCCCTGCTTCCCGCAGTGAGGAGGCCATTGACTGTTGGGCAGTCTACCATTTTGAATGCCATCCAGGGTGTAGAAAGGCAGTTGCAACAAACAAATGCATTCCTGGAGGGCATTCATTCTGGTCAGAAGGCCGTTCAGCGAGCTTTTCAGACTCTGGCCTCAGCACTGATGGCAGCCATTGTCCCCGTCTCTAGCCTCCCCCCTCAACTTCCTCCACCCAGACCCAATCCCCTGTACCCCAGCCTAACCCAAGCACACCTTCAGACCACCATGCACACACGTCAACACACAAGGGAAGCTCTGGCAAACATAAGCACCACACATCCCACAGGCACTCACGCAAGCATCACACACATGCAGACACACCAACATCCACTGCCTCCACTGTGTCCCCTCCTCCTCGTCTCCCTCCTCCCTCCCTGTCTCATCTACACTCACACCTGCATGCACTACATCTACAGCCACTACTGCCATCACCAGCACACACACCTCCACACCCCGCTCACGTGCAGTCACCACCCCCACTACCATTCGCACGTCCCCTGTGTCCTCTCCCAGTGTGTCTGTGACACCACCTCCCAAGATACACAAACGCAGGCACACACCCACCCAACAGCCATCCACCTCACGACAGCCTGCAGCGCATGCACCTTCACCCAAAGTCACCAAACGTACACCTCCTACAACCACAACCTCTTCCTCCACTCCCAAACCGCCTCCAGCTACCCGTCCCAGTGTCTCCAAAAAGCTTTTCCTGTCCAACCTTTACCTCTTTCCCACACCTCCACCACCCCGTCCGTCTCCTAGGGCCCGACTCTCCAGGTCCCAACCTAGCACCTCAGCCACAACATCTCTGGGACCAGTGGTGCCTGTAGTCACCGGAATCTGGAGTGCACCGGCCACCAGGGCAGCCAGTGTGGCACGGAGCCACAGCACGGACAGTCCCCCACCTATCAAGCATCAAAAGTTGGCCAGTGCCCGGCGGGAGAGGGGGAAAACTCCAGCCACCAAAGCCGCTCCCAGGGGTCCCGTTGGGAGTGTGGAGTCAGCTGCGACACCTTCCAAGGTGGGGAAGGGCCACAAGAAACCCGGCAAGTCTGGGAAGAGCAGCACGGCGAAGACCGCCATCATCCCCGCTGTCCAGGAGGCCACCGCCAGCACCTGCCCTGCTGCCCAAGAGGCCACCGCCATCATCCCCACTGCCCAGGAGGCCACCGCCAGCACCTGCCCTGCTGCCCAAGAGGCCACTGCCATCATCCCCGCTGACCAGGAGGCCACCGCCAGCACAAGCCCCGCTGGGCTAGAGAGGACCGGCAGCACAAGCCCCGCTGGGCTAGAGAGGATCGCCAGCAGCTGAGTCACTGCAAAGGAGCCTGCCGCTACAAGCACCGCTGCTAAGGACACCACCGCCTCACGCACCTCTGAACAGGGCACTGCCGCCTCAAGCACCGCTGAATAGGGCACCGCCGCTACAAGCACTGATGAACAGGGCACCGCCCCTACAAGCACCGCTGCCAAGGACACCGCCGCCTCAAGCACCGCTGAACAGGACACCACCGCCTCAAGCACCGCTGAACAGGGCAGCGCCGCTACAAGCACCGCTGAACAGGGCACTGCCCCTACAAGCACCGCTGAACAGGGCACCGCCGCTACAAGCACCGCAGGCCCATGAGCACCAAAAGCTCTGACTCTACTGAGGCCACCATGAGCAGGATGAAGCACTCTGGGCACAGGCCCCCTCCAGAACCAGTGGAGAGATACATCCACTACCTCTACCCTTGGCAGGATGAAGCACTCTGGGCACAAGGCCCCCTCCAGAACCAGTGGAGATTGACATCCACTACCTCTGTCCTTGGCAGGATGAAGCACTCTGGGCACAAGGCCCCCTCCAGAACCAGTGGAGAGATACATCCACTACCTCTGTCCTTGGCAGGATGAAGCACTCTGGGCACAAGGCCCCCTCCAGAACCAGTGGAGATTGACATCCACTACCTCTGTCCTTGGCAAGATGAAGCACTCTAGGCACAAGGCCCCCTCCAGAACCAGTGGAGAGATACATCCACTACCTCTGTCCTTGGCAGGATGAAGCACTAAAGCACTCTGGGCACAAGGCCCCCTCCAGAACCAATGGAGAGATACATCCACTACCTCTGTCCTTGGCAGGATGAAGCACTCTGGGCACAAGGCCCCCTCCAGAACCAGTGGAGAGATACATCCACTACCTCTGTCCTTGGCAGGATGAAGCACTCTGGGCACAAGGCCCCCTCCAGAACCAGTGGAGATTGACATCCACTACCTCTGTCCTTGGCAAGATGAAGCACTCTGGGCACAAGGCCCCCTCCAGAACCAGTGGAGAGATACATCCACTACCTCTGTCCTTGGCAGGATGAAGCACTCTGGGCACAAGGCCCCCTCCAGAACCAGTGGAGATTGACATCCACTACCTCTGTCCTTGGCAGGATGAAGCACTCTGGGCACAAGGCCCCCTCCAGAACCAGTGGAGATTGACATCCACTCCCTCTGTCCTTGGCAGGATGAAGCACTCTGGGCACAAGGCCCCCTCCAGAACCAGTGGAAAGATATATCCACTACCTCTGTCCTTGGCAGGATGAAGCACTCTGGGCACAAGGCCCCCTCCAGAACCAGTGGAGATTGACATCCACTACCTCTGTCCTTGGCAGGATGAAGCACTCTGGGCACAAGGCCCCCTCCAGAACCAGTGGAGATTGACATCCACTACCTCTGTCCTTGGCAGGATGAAGCACTCTGGGCACAGGTCCCCCTCCAGAACCAGTGGAGACTGTTATCCACTTGAGAGACTGTGGCTTTGCACTCCTCAGGGTGGAACAGTGGGCAAACCACCCACTGTATAGACTTGAGAGACTGTGGCTTTGCACTCCCCAGGATGGAACAGTGGGCAAACCACCCACTGTAAAGACTTGAGAGACTGTGGCTTTGCACTCCCCAGGATGGAACAGTGGGCATGTGGCCCCCTCGTGGATTTGGCGTTGTGCACTCAAGCGGCTGTGGTGCCCCCCCCCTTTCCCTCCCCCTGAGGTGCCTGTTTTATTGGTATCTGATGTCCCTGCAGTGTTCTCTCCGTCATGGTCGGGGATCTTGTGTGGGCCTCGCCCATACCGTGTGGGCCCAGTGTTCCACGGACCTCAATGGAGCACTACCTGGACTACTATTGTTGATGTATATATTTGTTTATGGTGTGTATATATATTTTTGCGTACTGGATTTTAATATATTACAATGGTTACACTCATTTCCTTTTGTCTTTGCATTCTTCCGGGGGGATTGGGGGGTGTACCTGTAATGTATCATGCTATATTGGTGTGTGTGTTGTGGTGGGTGAGGGTGGGGGTTGGGGTGTTGCGTGTTGCCTGTTGCGTGTGTGTGTCCCTGTTTTTTCCCTCCCCCCTCCCCTGTGTCGTAGGTGCAGTACTCACCGTGGTCTTCGCCGCCGGCGTTCGTGCTCCTGGTAGAGGAGCAAGAAGATAAGGGCTGGCAAGATCTGCAGCTCTGGTTCCATGGTGTCCTGATTCCTCATGGGGTGTGTAGAGGCGAGTGTTTGCCCTTCGAAGTCCTGTTTCCGCCGTGTTTTTGTTCGCGGTGAATCCGCCCCGGAAAAGGTGGCGGATTGGCCTGTTGTGATACTGTGGGCGGTACATTGTCCTCCGCCTGTCTGTTGGCGGTGACCGCCAAGCTGTTTGTTTGTACCGCCGTGGCAGTCGGAGTGTTAAAGTGGCTGTCTTTGTTGGCGGTTTCCGCCACGGTCGTAATTCCATTTTTCTTACCACCGGCCTGTTGGCGGTCTTACCGCCGCTTTAACACCGTCTGCCAGGGTTGTAATGACCACCTATGTGTACTGAAAGAGGGGACTAGGACTGACATCGGTAGCAGTTGATATGCACATAGCTTCTGTTAAAATGGCACTTTGAAAACTTCCCTAAAATAATGATAAAACCAGTTCTCGAAATTACAATGCACCCGTTAGGATCAAGAGGGTGCTAGCCATCCGACAAGCGCTTCGGGGCCCACAATGGGCTTGAGCGCTATACAAGAGCAAATACAATGCAAAACCCTTTTTGCAGCCCTTTATCCAAAACAATCACCCATTCTAAAGTATACTTTTAACATACCACTTATAGATGTAAAATGAAATACTGCATCTTACACTAACTTTCGCCGTAGCAAAGTGTATCTTAGAAATAGCTTCTGCATAGCTACATTTCATTTCTTTGTGATAATGCCACGGATTCATGAAAAGTACTTAGCTACCTGATGCAAAACATAACACAAGCACATGCTCAATTATTCATGAATTCATAAAATTACCAAATTGAAAATGACCATCATATCCCCACTACTCTCCCAGCATGCTTCCTTATCAGAAAGCTGTGTTTGGGGCGTGAAACCTCCCAGAAGAGCCTAGAACAACATGGCCTGTTCTTCCACACACCTGCAGGGTGGTTTGCTCTCTAATGTAGGGGGGCTAAAAGTTTCACAACAAACCAATAACGCTATGTGGGAATCTTTTCCTTCATGTCTAAACACTATCTTTAAACCTATTTGCAGTAAGCAAAACACCATTCCATTACAAAGCACTGTTTACATTGTGAACACAGTATATAACATCTGGGATGTTACCCTCGCAACAGGCACCTCTACTGTAATACGTTTTCGCATATGATGCCTGTCATCTGATCCTGTTCGGAAATATTTATTCTTCTTGTAGCAGCCTTCCCAAAATAACAAGCATTGGCAAAGTAAATATGTCTCGCCTGTGCAAGATTCATTGGCTTTATCTACATATTCCTTTCTTTCCAGTCATCCTTTTATTTGAGCCCTTAATACCTCTGGATTTACGAGTCACCAACTTTGCCTCTCGGGCCACCACTTGCCTTCCGTCCAGCCACTTGCCTACTAGAGAGACCTGCTTCAGCTGTGTATCAGTTTACAATGTCCTGTCTCTCCTTCAGCCTCCCCATAGCCCCCCACAGCCACCATGTCCCTAACCTCTTTCTCAGTTCTGCTCTCTGTTGGAGAGCCCTTCGATGATGGAAAAAGGCCATTCCCAATACGGGGAAGCCGGGACTTCTCAGCGCCCAGAACGGCCTCCATGACTTGCAGGTCATTTTCCAAATGAAGGCTCTAAGAGGTCTGTCCTGCCAAGACGCCAGCCTTCTTTCCAGGTCTGTGCCTGCATTCAGACTCACAGGGGGTGAGCGGCCAAGTGTGCTCTCTGCGGACATCTCCTGCTCTGTCATTGCGCCTCCTGATACCGGCACAAGTTACCTAAAGAAACTTGCCACTGCTCTGAGGCATCCATGAGCCTGGGACCGTCCTTGCTCTCTCCCGTGTCCTTGCCGATGCTCGGGGCTTGCACTGCCGTGCTCTGCGTGCTGAGCCATCCACAGCCTATGCTGCCATCGGATGTGTTTCCACCTCCGGCTTTAGTGGCTGCACTGGATTTTGGCCCCATGATTGTTTCCGCTGTATGGCAGGCGTGCAGAGCGGTAACACTGGTAAGTTTCTCCCCAAGCAGCTGAGCAGCGGTTTCAGTCCATTCCTCAGCCAAAGCGGCCAACACGTGTTAAGTTTGAGGTGTGGATGGACCGCCTTATCATGCTCACACAGCAGGGTGGAGAAAGCGTGCTGCAGGCAACACTTTCTGTAATCGATACCGGGAGGATGAAGGGTCGCGAAAGGCCATTCTCATTCTCAAACGACATCCATCTTGCTTCACCCCACCCATCATATGTAGCATTTTTTTCATGTATGTGTGCTTAGGAGGGATATACAAAACATGCTCTTTTCATACCGTCTTACTGCTGCGAGGCATATACTGGTTGTCACTGATAACACAACAATGTGCAAAAATACACAAATAACTAGAAGAGACCATTGAGTTTTGCATATTTCTATGGTGAATTAGGCTAGTGAGTTGAGTGTATTCACATAGAGGACTCATAACAATAAGTAAGGACCGTGACGAGGAAGCCTTACACTCACAGTAATGAAGATTACTAGTACGTAATCGAGTTGTTCGTAGCCCCTCCCCATAACTTCCACTTTAAAATCATAGCACGCCTGCTGACAAGGGTCAGTTATGTAAACCCTGACACACCTTTCTTTGGGAGGAGATGTGGGTTACTGTATATGTTGCTGATGTAACTACAAAATTGGGTGTCAATTCCAGCTCCAGCACAAGATCAAAAGTAATGCACCACAAGGTCATCTCGACCTTGCAAAACAAATTCCAAATGTCAAAATATATCATGATTACACCCATTTTAGGATCAGCAATGCGTTTGCGTTTCTCATACAGTTTCAGGGTAGAAAAATTAAGGTAGCAGATATTTCTTTCATCTACTCAGAGTTATTTAAATATTGATTAAAGATATATAGCAAGAGACAGAAGAGATTAGGAGCAGAGGAGTTGATATTAGATAGCATGGGATAGGCAGCATGGTGTATTAGCATGAAGTTGGGAGTGATGTGGGAGTGTCATATGAACCACATTTGGGGGAGAAAGGGAAATGTCTCTCATTCATGTTCAGTAAGTACAAAGAAAAGGCCCACTAGAGGCTAACAATCAGTGGAGGTTACTAACAGGTGGTATAGCGTTTTCTAATTAGGAAAAATTATATGCAGAAAATTAAACGTAGAAATTTATGTAGGCATGAAAATGAGAATGAAATTCAAATATTTTCTTCGTTACTGCACCGTCCAGTAGCTGGAGACAGGAAGTAGCAATATTTGCAGTCTTTTACTTAAAGAATGCTCCATCAAACACACATTTTACATGATTTTTCATTATTAACCTAGGTCAAAATGTGTTATGGATGAATGTAAGAATTTGTGCAGCAACATTGACAATGAACTGTGCTATGAAATGTATAATTCTTTTGACCTTCACATGCTCATCAGTTCATCTAATTAATAGAATTAAGAATATCACAAAAACTATTTTCTTTATGAATAAAGTGGACAAAAAAGAGCATATGACAAAGGAGATTGTTTTTTGAAAAATGCGTTACAATAATCATGAATGTTTTCTCTCTTATTTCTTCTTTCTGTGAACCGACATCCAGCAGATAGTTTAGTTGCAATGCTAAAATAAATTGAATGAAAAATGTTTATTAGCTGTTTTGTCAGAAAGATTAGTCGACAGAAACCGTCCTGTTCTCATGAAGACATCATTTTTGATTGATTGAGCAAGTGGTGGAGAGGAAGAAAGAAGATGCGAGTTACAAAATTGTGTGATTATAAATGCATATTCCTAGAGCAGTGTGGGAAGCATTTTAGCAGAAGCAGAAGCTTTTTAGGCATCTCGGGCTCATTCAGCAACAATTCACTCCTCCATTCTGATACTTCTCTCGCAGATGCTGTCTGAAATACTACTCAGACTCACTTTGAGCTGCATTAGTTTTTTGAAACTCAGGGGCATAATTATACTTTTTGGTGCAAAACTGCACTAACGCAGTTTTGCACCACAAAGTATAGCACCGGCTTGCACCATTTCTGAGCACCAGCCAGGCACCATATTTATGTAATGGTGCATGCTGGTGCAAAGGGTAGGCTGGTGACGATAGCTGTGTGGGGCTGGCGGTATGGGAGAAGGGGGTTTTGCCCCACAAAATGACGTTAGGCAGGTTAGAGTAAAAAAAAAAAAGACTCTAACCAGCCTAGCGTCATTTTCTGATGCAAAACCATCCATACCACATGGCTCCTGTCTTAGAAAAGACAAGATTCATGCCCACCACTCCAATGGCCAGCACAGGGGACCAGGGTCTCCTGGGCATGGCCATTGCACCCAGTGTTATGTAGGAGGGCCCATTTCAGGGCCCCAATGGCAGTTAAAAAGAAATACTTACCTGTACTTAACTATACTTACCTGGGATGAGGTCCCCATCCTTTGCTGTCCCTCTGGCGTGGGTGGTGACTCTGAGGCCTGGAGAGGGCACTTGTGGGCTTATTCCATGGTGCTCCATTGTGGAAATAGGCCCACAGGTCCCCCCAATGCCTGCCCTGACCCAGCCATTAAATAATGACGCAAAGCAAGCCTTTGCACCATTATTTGACCCCTCCTGCCTCACAAGCCTGATTCTAGCACCGGGGGATAAATATGGCGCTAAGGCCATAGAGTCATTTTTTGTACGGGAATGCCTAGCTTGCATCTCATTAAAGCAAGGTGGGTTTCCACATCCCAAAAGTGACTTAAACTCCATAAGTTTGGTGCTAAACGGGTCTAGCGCCAAAGTACAAATATGGAGTTAGTTTTTATCCAAATTTGCATTAAAAAAATGATTCAAATCTGGCACAAAACAAGTATAAATAGGCCCTTTAGATTCAATCCGAGACTTTTTGCCTGAAACTTGTTTTGCCCCTAAACTCTACTGAGTTTTCTAAATGCTTTCACATCTTTTTTTTGTTTTCTTTTTTTTACTGGATGCAGAAAAGTGTGAAACTATGAATTTGGAATAAAAAAATAACTTTAATATATTTTATTAATTTATTAGGCAGAGAACCTTTAAATAAAGTCTATTTAGAAAATGAAAGCATTTTCTTGTTTAAGCGAAATCCCAAGGCTTCTTGATCTGTCCTCTAAACTTGGACTTGCGCCCTACACCTGTTTTATCCATCACACACTTTCTCATATTTTAGAAACGGATTTTATATTAGTTCATGCATAGGAATACGTTCCTCTAATTATTACTTAATTCTCATGCAGGTACGCTCAAACACCTATGCACACTACATGTACTGCCAACCACATATGGAATGCCACTGCCCTGAGACAACCTCTAAAAGCATCCGCTATCCCAAAAACACGTGAATCATTCTTTGGAATACAGAACTGTGATTGTCTTAACATTTAACCTAATTCAATTTTTTTTTTATTGAGCAGAGACAAAACTTATTTTTTTAAAAAATATTTATTTATTCAGATTTTGAATGAACATACACCAAAAAAACCTTCGGGCAACACAATATAAGCGCATACATAGTCCCACAGTGTGCAGCCCGAGGCCACTCCAACAGTTCACAAAAGGTAGTTATCTAGAGGAGAGTCTCCCTCTCAATTTAAGAGCACCAGAACTGTCCGCTGCTCCAGAATGTTAGGCCGTAGGGGCGCAAGTCCAACGGCCAATAGTAAATGCAGACATCCGAAGGGAGAAAAACAGAACTGAAATTAGCAAAAACAGAGAGAGAAAGCAGACAGGGGCACAGGCAGCACAGCACTCAAACACCACAAATAGCAACATCACACAGGGTCAGCAACACAAGCAAGTCCCAGATACAGGAACATACGGAATGAACACCCATTTCTTAGTAAGTGGTCTTCAAAAAGGCGCGCAGCAGCGCCCAAATGTCTCTAGGTCGAGAGCCCTCGGGCATCAGCTCCCATTAAGTCGTCCGTTGTTCCTGACAGAACGCAGAATCGCACAGCCACTCAGAAGCCTGAGGAGATCTGCCCCGTTCCCAACACATCGCAACTCTACTCTTGGCAAACAGCAACAACATGCCCATCAGCCTCCGCATAGCGATTGTCACTCCATCCACCCATCCAAGCAGCACCAATATCAAAGAGGGGGCCAACCTCAAGCCGGTAATCTCCTCAATTACATGCAGCACCTCCAGCCAAAAACCACGTACCTCCCCGCAGTGCAACGCCAGATGGAGAAAATCAGCATCCGGGGCATGACATTGCTCACAGTTAGCATCCGCACGCAACCCCATGGCGCATAAACCTTGAGGTGTGTGACAGAGGTGGTGCAAGAACTTGAAATGAATGAGTCGTAACCTGTAGTTCGGTGACAACTCCCTCATATACGCACAACACTTCTTCCATACCTCATCTGAGGTGGCTTCGCCAACATCCGTTTCCCACTTTGCCTTAGCAGACATCGCACTTTCGCCCCTCTGTTCTTGCAAGCATCCATACAACTTGGTAATGAGCTTCCTCGGTGACTGCGCACTCCATAGAACCTCCAGCGCGCGGCATATCTGTGGGGTTTCCGGGAGACCAGATTAACGCACGCGGAGCATTGCACACACACGCAGGACATACAACTGATGGAATGCATTATCAGTCCCCTCACCAAGCGCCACCTCCGGAGAGATGAGCCTCCCCTCCACAAACCAGTCCCCTAATAACTACAGGTCCGAGCCGCAAAGGTAACTCCGCAACTGCGAATCCCGGAACATCCTCTCGTCCGCAACAGCAAGCACCAACATTGATGGCGCAAAGGGCTCATGTGGGTCAGATCACTTCAATAAGGCCATCCAGGCCCTGATAGTGCATGCCACCGCAACGACTCCCCTAGTCCTGGACCGAGACAAACTCCCTGATACGCGTACCAATCCATCCGGCCAGACCGCATCACTTTCGGGAGCAATATGCGGCATGTATCGAACCGGATGTACCCAGTAATATGCAAAATGAGCTTGCGCACAGTGATAATAGAGCTCCATGTCCGGAGCAGCAAGGCCGCCCAATTCAAACGCCAACGTCAATTTCTCCCATGCAATTCTAGGCTGGCACCACTCCATGCTGTTTCGAAATACATATTCCACAGACGACTACTTTAAAGGCCTCCCACAACGTTCCAGCCGAGCTCACGGACCCGCCATTCTCATCAAAATAGTGGACAATGGCCTCACGGATCTCCCATGGAACACCCCATCCTGGAGCGCCCCCTGGGACAAACGCCACGCAAAAGAGCGTCCTGGCCCACCAGGCACCGCCAGCTCTAGCACAACCGGGGAGTGGACCGACAGCATCCGCCCCAAGTGCTCCACCGATTGCGTCCAGAGCATCACCTCCTGCGAGCCCAGCCACCGATCGATACGAGACTAGCTATTATGGACATAGTTAACACATTTTCCCTCTCTCTCATCTCCATGCTTCACTCTCCAGATATCCACCAAGGCCCCATCCGTCATAGCAGCCGACAGAGCTCTTGCTGCAGCCACATGCTGCATTCTGGCCACACTCTCCCGATCTCGCTCCGGGTCCAAAATCACGTTAAAGCCCCCCCCAAACCACCGCACCTGTCCCCATCGATTCAACCAGCAGCCAGACCTCACTAAAGAAATCTGGATCATCCATACTAGGACCATACACAGACTCGAAAACTCGCCAGGAAAAAGTTCAGATAGCATACCTTCAACAAAGTCTTCCATTCTACCCATGTCCGTGGACTCCAGAAGGCCAATCAATCGAATATTGTTGCGGCACGAGCGGGCCTCCAGATCCTCATTCTTGTTGCGTATAACTTCCAGCACCCTCTCCATTCACAACAACTGCTCACGCTCACCCAGCCGCTGATCTTCCAGTTCCGAAGTTCGCCCCTCCAGCTGCTCAAATCGAGAATCATGGTCATCCACTGTAGCCTTGATACTATCTAGTTGTTCAGTTAAGTGATCGAGCTTAGCGTCAATCCCCGTCAAACTGTTCTTCAAGTCTAGAAACATGTCTTTCACCGACATGTCTGATGACCCCTCCGCCGCCAGCACCTCTCCAGACTGGGAGGCAGAGGCTCCACCTTTCCGCCGCCCCCATCAAAGGAAATCTTTGCCTGCCGCTGTTCTGCTTTCCCCATTCTTGCAGCAGCTGAGTCCCCGCACGGAGGGCACCCCGCCAATTTATCACAGTTCGCAGCCAGCGTACAGCACCTCCCAGCAGCGTCTCTCCCAAGCCACGAGACTCCCAGGGCAACCAGGCTCTCCAAAGCAGCAAAAGTCCACCTTATAGCTCCACCTGGTCCAGAGCGCCAAAAGGACAATCAGCTCATATCCGGACAACCCGCCAACAGGGAAGCCGGGCCCCACAGTGTGCCACACCGCTCACAAAGTGGCTCAGCTATACAAAAAATGGCACCGACCGTCTCACAATGGTGCCGCCAGCCAGCTCCTGCAGGCAAAGCCACTATCCAGCAGGCCAGCCGCAGCGCCCCCCCCCCCGCCCAGAGGCGACAGAGTGGTCACCAGCCCGGCCAACAGAGCTGCAGCCGACACCACCAGCGCCCAGGACACAAGAAAGGAGGCCCAGCAGCCACTTGCGTAAACCCCCGGGCCAAAGACCCGCCCAAGGCCCCAACAGCCGCCACCTGCAGAGAGCCAGTCGAACCCCTCACAGGCCCCAAAAAACCTCAAGCCCGCATGCATCGCCCGCCCCACCAGAACGGTGAGCCAAGGCGCCTCAAGTCCAGGGGAGCCAAGAAATAGCGGGAAAGCGGGAGCCGCGTGGAGAGCGGGGGCTGCGGAGGCCGCAGTCCGACACGACCGCAGATCCGGCCCCCGCGGAGAGACTGCGGGAACAGCGGGGCTGCAGGGGCAGTGGGGGCCGCCGGGGCCGCGGTCTGACACAACCACCGATCCAGCCCCCACGGACAGCCCTCACCTCTTCAGCTGGCGTTGGCGCCTCAGCAAACGCCGACGTACTCAGCACGAGTCCTCCCAGCCTGGCCGGAAAGGCCGCGGCAGCGCACCTCCATCTGCCCGGCCAGACGCAGCCAGGCCCCCTCCTCCTACAGCGATCGGCGCGACCAGGGCTCCCCGAGCCTCCCGTCACTACAGCCGGCAACACCGACACCTCCAAGAGGCCGCCCAACAAGAAAGTCCGGTAAATTCCACCTCAACAAGGATAAATGTAGAAATGAGGCCCGGTGCCCAGCAGAGCCTCACAAAGTGCCGACCATCTTGCTGGCAGGCTAGCTCCGCCCCCTCGAGCAGAGACAAAACTTAACAACAAAACAAGAAAACAATACATATTATCACATCGCTGCATCTGAGAACTCCTTGATATTTAATTAACTACTAAGTGAGATTACAATAATTCCTATTATAACACATCATAGCCTAAATACCTCCTCCTCCTCAAACGTTGGTCCCCAAATATACTTAAACTTGCGACCTACACCTATTCTTTGTGCGTATAGCTTTTCCTTCCTGCGTACCAGCATCATCTTCGCCTCCCAAGCCTCGAACATGGGGGCTGAGGGGGAATTTCCAAGCTTATAAAATCAGTGATTTAGCGATCAGGGAGGCTATGAAAAACAGCTGCTTTGCCTGTCTGCTTAGGTTTGGATGTTCTGAAATTCCAAATAAAGCCCCCAAAGCATCGGGGACATAAACACAGCCTGTATTCCTACTAATCCACTGAAATACTTTATCCCAGTAAACCACAAGATTGGGCAGGTAAAACACATATGCAGCCAATCCCCTGTATTATTACACCACAGACAGGAGCCTGACACACCCAGGAAAGTTCTATTGATTTGTACAGGGGTTAGATATAACATCAATTATGTAAACCGAGCCATTCTTTTAAAATTAGCCTCTCTAATCGCCTTATAAGAAATACTATTATGATATATACCATGTTTTCAGGTCGATTTTGCACCCCGTGGACTTTTCGATCTTTGATAGGAGACCCGAGCATATTTGCGATGCTCCCTGGAAGTTTAGAATCCGATACTAATTACCTATGCCCCCCTGATTCCAGAAAAATGTCTGACCTACAGGAGAAGGGGGTTGCTCTAAGAAAGAAGTATATGGAAGCAAAAAATGGCGAATCTGGAGATAAAAACACTTTAAAGAAGTGGAGATAGGGGCTGCTATCTGGCATTGATCCCAAGTCTTGAGTTGATTACCTGCTACAAAGTCGGAAAAACATGTAAACCCCTCATTTAATCATTTATAAACATGTGCGGGGTTCAAATTTAAAACAAACGTCCCCGCCTGGATCATTTTGAAAGAAAAAGGAGGGATGTGATGCTTTTCTCTCAAGTGTGAAAGCCTAGCATATATTATAGTGGGGATTTTATATCTAGTGCGTTTGGGTTGCCTTGGAAACTTGAGAAAGGAGACTGGTTGACACCCAATCTCAACTAACATTTTATTGAAATAAAAGCTAGAATTGGGGAAGACAGCTGTTCTAGAGGCCCAATCGAGAAATGCGGAATCATAATCATTTCTGAAATTTGGAGGGGCCAAACCCCCATCTTCCACTACAAGAGAAGGAGTCTCCAACTGGGTCCTTGGTTGTTTGTTGGCCCATACGAATTGTCGAAGCAGTGTATCTAATTCTTTTAAAAATGTTTGCTGGATTTTGATGATCACGCTGGAAAAGATGAACAAGAGGAGAGGAAGGACCATCATTTTGACCAAAGCTACACGACCTATAATTGATAGTGGAGAGGTTTGCCATTTTTGTAACAAATATTGCACTTTCTTAAACATGGGACATGGGATAGATGCCCAGATATCATATAGGACGGTGAAGGCAGTACTGAGCCCGCATCTCAATTGGAAGAACATTCTCACAGGTATTGAACAAAAGGGCTTCTGACTTGGAGTGATTAATGGTATACCCCCCTAGCTCTGTAAATGGCATCATTTTGCAAAAAGCTCTTGCAATATTTGCAGAGTCTGCTGCCAGATAAAGTATCATATCATTGGCACACAGTTTTAATTTAGGGGCCTGAGTCATAGGAGCAAGAATAGACACATCTTGGTGTATTGCCGCCACTAGGGGGTTTGATGAATAAAGTAAAAAGCACCATGGAAAGGGGGCATCCTTGGCACGTACCTCACTGTACTTGAAGAGCTCCTCCAATGTGTGAATTGATAAGAATATTAATTTGTGCTTTATAGTATAGGTTCCACAAAATCTGAATAAATTGACTGGGAAATTAAAATTTCTCGAGAATCTGGAATAGGACCTCCCATTGGACAAAATCGAAAGGTTGCTCTGCATCCAACATGATAATGGTCGCCTGAATTAAAAAGTTGGTGTTTGTGGCTAAAAGCCTACCTGGGAGGAAACTGCACTGGTCTTCATGTATAAGATCCTGCACTACTAATGTCAATCTGGTGCCAAGAGTTTGGCTAAAAGCTTGTAGTCAAAATGTAATAAACTAATAGGCCAATATGAATCCGGTCTCCGCGATGACTTATCTTTTTTCAAGAAGCTGATCACCGTAGCTCTTGTAAAGGATGCCTGAATATCTGCTCCATGCAAAATAATGTTAAACAGAAGAACGAGACACCCAGCTATCTGATCTATAACGATTTTGTAGACTTCTACGGGAATGCCGTCTTCCCCACAGGCCTTTCCATTTGCTGAGGCAATTATAACCTTGTTTACCACACCAAGTGAAATGGGAGAGATGAGCTGTGCCCTTGCAGATGAATCTAAACTAGGTAGGGTGACTGAGTTCAAATATTGCTCGATCTGGTGGATGGTCGTTGGCATTGAACACTCATAAATTTTCATATAATGAGAAACAAAAACTCTTTCAATGTCCTCTGGATGACTCACTATCGCATTCGACCACTCATTATAGATAGATTTAATAGTATTAACTGACCTAGCCAAACATTTGCCAACATGTTCGTTTTCTTCGTATCAATTCTGCATACATGTATGTTGATTAACTATCTCACGAGCTAAGAAGAAGTCACTGAGCTTAGCCTGTGCGCTTTAAACCTTGCAAACACCTCTGGATTTTGGGAAGTCAAGAGTGCCCTTTGTGCTTGATTAAGCACCCTTTTTTCAACACAAATCCAGCACAAACTTAACTCCATAGTTATATTTTGATGCTAGGCATGTCTAGCACCAAAATATTGGAGTTAAAGTCATTTTTTGCCTGCGGAAAACTATCTTGTGTCAATGAGATGCACGGTAGACATTCCCAGGCAAAAAATGACTCAAAGGCCCTAGCGCCTTATTTATCCTCCCATGCAAAAATGACACACGGGGTGAGGAGGGCCTTAAATATTGGTGCTAAGCCTGCTTAGCACGATTATTTAACACCTAGGTCAGGGTAGGCATGAGGGGACCTGTAGGCCTTTTTCCATGGTCAGAGACCATGGAAACAGCGCACAGGTGCCCTTCTCTGCCCCCAGGGACATCCCCTCCCACCCGCACCCACACCCACACCTGGAGGACACTTGAGGATGGGGGGACCCATCCCAAGGAAGTACAGGTAAGTATTTTCATTTTTTTTGCAAAGTGCCATGGGGGGCCAAACTTGGGCCCCCCTACATGGCACTGTGCCCAATGGCCATGCCCAGGAGACTAAAGTCCCCTGGGCATGGCCATTGGGCTGGGGGGCATGACTTCTGTCTTTACTTAGATAGGAGTCATGTCCATGGAGGTTGTGCATGGAAATAATGATGCTAATCAGGTTAGAGTCATTTTTTTACTCTAACCTGACTAGCGCCATTTTTCACGCACAGCCTCCATTTTCCCCTACGCCTCCCCCACCTGGTTAGCGTCAATAATTTTGATGCCAACTGGGTCGTACCACCGGCTAGCATCATAGCTTAAATATGACGCCTTGCTGGCGTCAAGGGATGGCGCTAGCCAGTGGTATACTTTTTGATGCAAGCCTGCACTAACGTAGGTTTGCGTCAAAAAGTATAAATCAGGGCCTAAGAGAATTGAAAATTAAAAAAACGTAATAGTCTACAAAACTTTCATTATTGTCTCCCTATAGAAATGTCCTTACAAAATTGAAATGTATGAATATTTTGATTGCAAGCTCTATTTTGCTCCTCCTACACCTCAAAGATCCATCACCTGGGGTCCAATCACAGTGCAGAAATATAATATTACTACGTATGAGGTGATTTCCATGCTTTAGCACTGGTCTGCAAAGCTAGCTACCAAAAATGTATGCTAACCTAATAAAGTTACCATCCTTGTAAAACTGAATGTTTTTTTTGCTTTAACCTTCAACTGGCCTCTGTCTAAAGTGTTTTATTATAATCCATTATAATTTATTTTTTGACAGTTAGATTCAATCGGAGACTTTTTGCTCTAAAACTCTACTGAGTTTTCTAAATTCTTTCACATCTTTGATTTATGAACTCTTCATGGGTTCCCACAGCTAAATGATTTGTCTCCCTTTATTAAACAATCCTCCCTTTATTAAACAATCCTCTCGATTAGACTAGGATTACATTATATAGAATGTGCTTTATGACTTGTTCTTTTAAATTTGTTATATGATTTCTGTTGGACCTGGCTTTTTGACAGGGTCATCCCCAAACTTTTTGCCTCCTTCCTCCTATTTTTTCTGACCTGTTGTTGTTGGCTTTTGACCTCTGGGCACTTTACCACTGCTAACCAGTGCTAAGGTGCATATGCTCTCTGTGTAAATTGTACTATTGATTGGTTTATCCATGATTGGCTATTTAATTTACTTATAGGTCCCTAGTAGAGTGCACTATATGTGCCTAGGGCCTGTAGATTAAATGCTACTAGTGGGGCTGCAGCACTGGTTGTGCCACCCACTTCAGTAGCCCCTTAACCTTGTCTCAGGCCTGCCATTGCAAGGCCTGTGTGTGCAGTTTCACTGCCACTTCGACTTGGCATTTAAAAGTACTTGCCAAGCCTAGAACTCCCCTTTTTCTACATATAAGTCACCCCTAATGTGTGCCATGGTAACCCCTAGAGCAGGGTGCTGTGCGGGTAAAAGGCAGGACATGTACCTGTGTAGTTATATGTCCTGGTAGTGTAAAACTCCTAAATTCGTTTTTACACTACTGTGAGGCCTGCTCCCTTCATAGGCTAATATTGGGGCTGCCCTCATACATTGTTGAAGTGGCAGCTGCTGATCTGAAAGGAGCAGGAAGGTCATATTTAGTATGGCCAGAATGGTAATACAAAATCCTGCTGACTGCTGAAGTGGGATTTAATATTACTATTCTAAAAATGCCACTTTTACAAAGTGAGCATTTCTTTGCACTTAAATCTTTCTGTGCCCTTCAATCCACGTCTGGCTAGGTTTAGTTGACAGCTCCTTGTGCATTCACTCAGACACACCCCAAACACAGGGTACTCAGCCTCACTTGCACACATCTGCATTTTGAATGGGTCTTCCTGGGCTGGGAGGGTGGAGGGCCTGCCCTCACACAAAGGACTGCCACACCCCCTACTGGGACCCTGGCAGACAGGATTGAACTGAAAGGGGACCTGGTGCATTTCTTAGACACTCTTTGAAGTCACCCCCACTTCAAAGGCACAATTTAGTATAAAACAGGGCCTCTGCCCTACCTCATCAGACACTTGCTGGAGAAGAAACCTGAACCAGAACCTGCATCCTGCCAAGAAGAACTGCCTGGCTGCCTAAAGGACTCACTTGACTGCTTTCTACAAAGGACTGCTGCCTTGCTGTTGCCCTGCTGCCTTGCTGAACTCTTGTCTGGCTGCAAAAGTGCTCTCCAAGGGCTTGGATAGAGCTTGCCTCCTGTTCCCTGAAGTCTCAGGACCAAAAAAGACTTCTCTTTTTCAATTGGCACGCTCTGTGCGCCGAAAATTTCGACGCACAGCTTGTTACGCGGTGAGAAAAACGCTGCACACAGACGCTGATCGACGCGACGCCTTCGGGGCGAACGGAACTTCGACGCACGGCCTCGCAAGGACAACGCCGCCTGACTTCCAGAGAGGAAATCGACGCGACGCCTGCGTGAGAGCGAAATTTCGACGCACAGCCCCGCGGAACGACGCGCAGCCGGAAAATAAGCAGGAGAATCCACGCACAGACCCCGGGACATCTGGTAATCCCCGCGACCCACAGAAAGAGACTGTCTGCACGCCGGAAAACAACGCACGACTTCCCCACGTGAAAAAAAACGACGCAAGTCCATGTGTGCTGGGGAGAAATCGACGCACACACCATTTTTCCACGTATCGCTTCTTCTGCGGCCCTTTGCAGAGATTTTCCACTCCAAACCATGTACTTTGTGCTTGAAAGAGACTTTGTTTGCTTTTTAAAGACTTAAGACACTTTATATCACTTTTCAGTGATATCTTTACAAATTCATATTGCATCTTTGATCGTTTTGACCTGCAAATACCCAGATAAATATTATATATTTTTCTAAACACTGTGTGGTGTATTTTTGTGGTGCTATATTATGGTATTGTATGATTAATTGCACAAATGCTTTACACATTGCCTTCTAAGTTAAGCCTGACTGCTCGTGCCAAGCTACCAGAGGGTGGGCACAGGCTAATTTTGGATTGTGTGTGACTTACCCTGATTAGAGTGAGGGTTTTTGCTTGGACAGCGGGTAACCTGACTGCCAACCAAAAACCCAATTTCTAACAATTTCTGATTCTGTCAATAAAGATAAGAAACAAAGAGAATTGAAAATAAAAGTACTTCCTTCTACAAAACTCTCATTATTGACTCCCACTAGAAATGTCCTTATAAAATTGAAATTTATGAATATTGTGATCGCAAGTTCTATTTGTCTCTTGCTACACCTCAAATGTTCATCATCTGAGGTCCATAAACGGTGCGGAAATATAATATTACTATGTATGAGGTGAGTTCTGCATTTTAGCACAGGTCTGCAAAGCTAGCAACCAAAAATATGTGCTAACTAATAAAGTTACCATCCTTGTAAAACTGAATGTTTTGTCTGGTTTAACCTTCAACTGGTTTCTGTCTGAAATGTTTTTATTATAATCCAGGAGTAGAACACTTAGGGGCTGATTTAGAGTTTGAAAGCTGAAGTAGGTCTTTCGGCATGGCAGAGTACTTAACTCCTGCTATACCAAGGGTCCTCTGCCTGCCAAATTTAGAATTGCCTGACAGCCCTGCCAACAGTTCTATAAATTGGCAGGGAATGCAGTCACAGTGGTTCCTTTAATGTTATAAAGGTTTGACTGGTGACTCCATCAAACATGACAGCCACCCATCAAACATTTACAGTGTTTTACTTTTTCCAAAAACAAACTCCCAAAGCAAGAGTTTTTTTTGGGAAACAGTAAAACTATTGGCCTCCACAGCATGGGAGTTGCTAAGCAGCAAAAAATAAATATATATATATAACTATCCACTCTAAATCGGTGTTATATTTTGAACCTCTGATGGATTCCATTTAATCGGGCTGATGGAGTAGTATGTTAGTCTCTATCATTGATATATTTAAGGCTGCCCAGTGTAAATAAGACAAGCGGACCTTCATTTTGGTTGAGAGACTACTCTATCACAATAGCAATGCAGTACCCTCTCTGATAAACTCTAAATCTGCCCCATAGTCATGAAAATGACACATTTAGAAACTTTGGCCCATATTTATACTTTTTAGCGCCGCATTTGCATCATTTTTTTACACAAAAGCAGCACAAACTTACAAAATACAATTATATTTTGTAAATTTGCGCCGCTTTTGTGTAAAAAAATGATGCAATTGCTGCACTAAAAAAGTATAAATATGGGCCTTTGTGAGAAAATAGTTAAAACTGAAAAGTAACAATAACAAATTTCAAGAGTTCACTCACCTAGATCTAAAACATCACATTTAGAAAAGGGTTAGGCCTCTAAGAGGTTAATGTTCCACTGGATACAGAAAATAGAATGGATTCAGAATACATAGGGAAACATCAGTTGTGCAATAAAAACTGTTAAAGTTTTCAGCCATTAACAAGAGAAGCTTTGCTAGCTGAGAATATGAAAGGGAAACTCTGAAACCTATGTGAAACATTGATCCAACTTACTTGCCCCTGTTATGTAACAGAATTGTGATACTTTCAAACAACAAACCAAACCTGGCTCACCTGTTAGTGCTGTCCAATAGACTTAAATATCAACAGTGCCAACTGTGAGAAAGTGGTTAGCTGGGGAGGCTGGATACCTACCAGTGCTAATGAAAGTCATAACCTTGTTAGGTCCAATCAAAGGTTTCAGTAACCTAGACTTAATCCCTGGTTACTCTGGTACAGAGGAAACAAGCTTAACTTAAAGAACATGTGTAGAGCATGTAGAAGTACCAAAACAGTTAAAAAGTCAAACACACAGCACAGTAAATACATCAATCCAATTTAAAGAAAGAGAGAAAAGGTTAATAAGCAAAATGCCACCAAAACCCGAAAATCCATTAGGGAGAACCAGAGATGTGAATTAAAAAAAAAATAAATAAGTGGAAAAGGATCCATGAAACGCTAAGCACCAATAGTAGTCATTGGTCATGGTAAACTGGGACTTAGGTGTGATTTGAGGCCAACTGTAATTGAGCGTGGGTCTGATACACCAGGTGGATTGGCCTAACTAGGTCCTGGAAATAGGAAAGTTCAAGAAAGTTTTAAAGTCACAATGTCAAAAAAGAGTTTGTAATCTTTCTGAGTAAACATTTTCCACTTGGGACAAACCTGAAATTCAGTTTGATGATATGGAGCTGCTGATTGAATACTTTTTGCAATTAGTCCCCTTGAAGTTCTGAAGCAAACATATTGAAAAGTTCCCAAACTTCTTTTGGTGTCCAGACAACCACAGGAATACACTTTCAAGGTCACCAGAACCTTAGAAGGAACACATAGAGACTCTCAGGGAGTCAGGTAGAGGCAACAGCAAAGCCCATTTCAGGTACTGTTGCTACTGGTCAGCTGGGATTCTTCATAGGAATGCCCTCTTAAGCTTTTTGTGTTACTGGAGCAACACAGGGAATCCACCTTTTGATCCTTGGACTCTTTTTGCTTTTATATTTTAAGTGAAAGGTGGTCCAACGTCCTCAGGGCCTTCTCACTTGCTACAGATACCAAATGCAGTCTGCTTGGGATCCTATTACAAGCCCATAAATGTTCTGAGGAATACTAGGTGAAGCTCAATATTCCTCTCTGGCCAACAGAGAAAAGATTCCCAGGCAATGACCTACCTGCTGTTTCAGTAGTTCCTGTTAATTTTACTGTCAACAGTCCTAAAATAGAATGTGCCAGGGAAATCCAGAGATGACATGATTGGCCGCACTAAACATGGGCTCTGAGGCGGGGGGTGTAAGTGTGGTCAATGTGTGGACAATGGTAAGCCTATTGTCCTTTCACATCTAACATTAAAATCCAGTTTGAAGCAGGCACTGTATCCACAACAAAACTAAAGGTAGAGGTCGAATAGAGCAAGAACAGGGTCCTTCAGCAATCAGACAGGGAATACACAAGAAGTTTCCTAACATCTTGTTCTCTCCCTTTCAAGTGCGCCAAAGTTACATGTGGCCTAATAGACCTGTCAGGCAGGATTTGTCACTGTGGTGTCAACAAGATGCCCACAAATGTCACCCTGTATATTTCACTGAGCTCAGAGGAGTCATTTCTGGCCATTCAGGTCAGTCTACTGGGTGCTCCTGAGAGGCATTTCATACCTCTTGCACACTTCTTCCTAGGATGGGAGTTGGCAGAGGGTCTTGCTATATAGCCGGCTTACATTTAAGGCAGGTAAACAGTAACTTTCTAAAAGTTGTGTATACCACAATATTTGTTAAGTATCAAACTTCATCCTTAAATTGAATTATAATAACTATTAAAAATAGTGTTTTAATAATTTTTCTAGCTGGTTCCATTCCCAAAATTACAGTAGTATTATCTGTTCTCTAGTTTTCTACATAGGACAGCTAGGCCCGTGTAATGCTATGTGTATTTAACCACTGACTCAATGTTTGACCATCGACTCCATGATGTGTGAGTGATTTCATTTTGTGCCCTGCTATGGCTGCAGTTGAAAAAAGAACAGTTGATGGACGGAATGTAGACCGAATCAAACATTCACCCCCTAGTCACAGATCTGAGTTTAATCCATCAGTTTTTTTGCTCACCATGCCAATCTAGTTTGGACCCAGCCATATGCAAATCAGTCTTGACCCTGTTCTCCTGGGCAACAGTCCAGCCCAAACTGCTAGGCCGGGTCCTCCCAGGCAACAGTGCAGTACAGATATTCTTTCACACAAAACTTGTTTTCCACACAGAGCTTGTTTTTCTCTTCCCATATTGTGCTGTAACATATTATGAGGGATGCGGACTACATATGAGTGCACAAGGTTGAGAATGCTTTTATTAGAGGAATGTACGGCTCTGCCTCAGAAATAAGTATGGGAAGTCTGGCCAGCTCTCTTGCATGTTTTTGACGCAGACGAAGTCCAGCCAGCATTTAATTTCATAACAGAGGGGAGGCCTTTTCTAGAAATCTATCCTTCAGTTTGTTTTAAGGTATAACAGATGGAGAGACTTGGCACCAAGACAGAAACTTGCCTGTGGAACGGACGTGCTCCATCTCTTTGATCCCAATTTTGGGTCTCCTGTCTTGGCTGATCCTGGGTTCCCCAGTCTGGCTGGCAAGGATGATGAAAAAAAACATTGGTGATGCATTTTTCACTGTTGCTGCATTTCTTTCTGTGATTGCTTATCTGCTGTGCTTATTCTTGTATATACACACGTTTTACTTCATTTGAGTTATATGCTTATTATTATCATATATTTGTGTGCCTTTTATTTGATAAATGGGAAGTGCCTTAATAAATTCACTTCTCAGACTAAGAGTACTGCATTCTTTGACATTGTTTACTCTTAGTTTGAACCAGAGCAATACATCCTGCCACAGAAAAAACAGCTTGTAGGGTCTTCTCACTGTAGGGACACTCTTACATTAATTTTCTACATGTCCAACTTTTAAATCTCATACATCCTACCCAGTGAGTTACATGGCTTACATAGGATTGACTTACTGATACTTAAAAGGGAGGTTTCTACTTGTTAAAAAGGGTTGTTTTAGAAGGTTGCACTGTAGGTGTAAACTGCAGCAGACAGGTTACAATAGTAGGCCTGAAGGTCTTCTCACAGTAGTGGTTGGCACAATCATTTCTGCAGTGTACATGTGATGTTTAACTTTCCGTGCAATCAGTGAAGTTTCTGTACCATATGCTCTGGCCTTATAGGTAAGACTTCTGGTTTTCCGTTTATATGTACTTTTACATATAAATGGAGACAGAAACTATTTGTTTCTCTGTCTCTCTTTATGTACAAAAGCTAAGAAATGCTAAGAAGCATACCCTGCCTATGTAGCTTAATTACAAGCAACAGGCACAAAACACGTATCTGAGGAATTATCTGTACAAGTGTGCGGTCCCCGGTAAGTTAAGTTAATGGTGGTAAATAGAGCTAAATGTTTGTAATAGGGCCCATTTGCATTTCCTTTCCATCAGCTGGTACTCATTTTTGGAATGTCCATGGCCTGAAATGGACTGAAGCTGTGTGACAAAGTTGGGTTTTGAGTGGCCTCAGAGCATCTAGTTTTGAAATGAAAGACTTGTTTTAAATTGTTGCAACTAAATTTGCATGGACACTTTGGGATGCTCACTGCCCTGCCCCTCAGGTCTTTTTGCTGCCTTTGAATGTCAAAGCTTTGTAAGACGTAGATGCGGGCTAGTCCAAACTTACATTAATGCACATTGTTTAAAGCAGGCCAGAAGGGTTGGCGGCAAGTTCCACAGCTCTCAATGCTTCACAGCTGTATGCATGGTGACACAAAGGTCTGTCTAAATGTAATATTTTCAATTGACAATCACATAATACTCATTAAAAAAAAAAAAAAAAAAAAAGGAATGCTGATTTTATTTCAAGACCAGAGACTAACATTATTGCAATCTCCATTATTGCCACCACTCACAGCAGCCTCTTAAAAAAATTTGAAGTATGAACATTAAAGTTCCAACATTGTAAAAGGCCAGAACTCGCTGACATCTTCCTTTTTTTGCTGCTGCTCGAGCAGATAAGCACATTTCTTGTTTCTGAAAACTAATGGGATTGTATGAAATTTAAATGGTGTGATTTTGGATTGTGTATATTTGGTGAGGACTGAACGTTATATTTTAGTTATAGTATATATTGAGTATTTCAGTTTTAAATTTGTTTCAGTAGAATCTTATGTGATAAGTATTTTTATAAATTGGGGGTGTTCTAAGTAGGGTGTCCCTAATTTTTATTAGGTTAAGGCTTTTTCAAAGAAAATTCAAAGTTTTGTAAACAACACCTTTGTTCTGGCTTTTGCCGTTAGGAGCAAATGTTCTCAGGCACTTAAGAAACTTTCAATATGGAGTGAGTGTGTTCTTGTGCCTCTGGTGAAACACACATTGAGGCATGCAGCTGCTGCCATTTGCTTGCGCTTCAGGCCACGAGTTGGCAGGAAGCAATCTGGGCGCGTGTGGGATGCAAGGTTGCAGAATCTTCAAACATCTTCTCAATGATTTACTTCAGCCGCAGCAGGCAATCGTGTCAATGGGCGGATCTATAATTGTGACGATTATTTTTGAATAAAGAAAAGCACCCGTCTCTTTTGAGAACCTCACTCTTGCAAGCAGAATTTTAATAGACATTTTAGACAACTGGGAAGCTCTTATTATAACAAATGGATTTTATGTATGGCAATTTTTAATAGCTGATTGAGTCAACAACAAACGGTCAGTCAGATGAATCGCACTGCTTTACAAAGATTTTTGATATGGCAGCGGAGGCATGTGTAGAAATGGAGTGTATTCATTTTCAAGAGTTGAGGGAATGGATACAGAGAGCATGTCTCTCTATTAGGCAATGCTATATGCCCATATCCGTGGAATGCAGAAAATGCATTTTATTAAAGATTGATCCAAAATTGGTTGAGCTGGCCAATAATGAGGCTAGTCAAGCTGCAAATGGTTTATTAGTCAAAGATACATTTACTAAAAAGATGTCCAAATATGTGGGAGCTTTTAGCTCTCTGCAAAACTCTCAAAGAGAGAGTAAAAAAGTGTTTGACAGACATATTTTTGGTTGGGTTGGGACTTCAAGAGATTGGTTCACTGGCCGGGGTTAATGCATTTCAAGGACCTCATTCTTTGGAGGCTACTTAAATCAAACCTCTTACCAGTCAGGAGGATTTTACACTCAAAAACAAAGATCTAGAGGGAGAGGAAACAGAGTAGAGCATTGCACTCAGAGATCAATAAGACAAGACCTATTGTTACCCCATTAAAACTGAGTGGCTCACTTGTGCAGTTTTTTAGCAATTGGTCTTGGGTAGCAGGGGATCCTTAGGTGTTGGAAATGGGGAAAGGTTATCACATATACTGTGTGGAAGATTCAGTGCAGAAATTATCAGGTTTAATACAGAACTTACAAAATTGGTGAACAAGGAAGTTCAAGAGTTGGTGGCAAAGGGAGGTATTTCGGATGTAAGAGGAGAGTCAACGGGCTTTGTAAGCAATATATTCCTACTAGAGAGAAAGGACAAATGAATGAGGCCTGTGATATCACCATTTCAGGATGGAAAGTATGCACTTACTAAGGGATGTTCTTCAAGCAGGGGACTGGTTAACCAGGTTAGAATTGAAGGATGCTTACTTCACAATTCCAAATTGAAAACCCCATCAGAAATTTCTACAGTTCCGGGGAAGGGTAAAAAAAAGGTGAAAATCTATGGCCCTGCCATTCGGCCTGTCTTCAGCTCCTTGGCATTTCACCAAGGTCCTTTGGCCGGTGACAGCATTTTTGAGAGAATGTGGGGTGCGTCTAACTATATATCTAGATGACATAGGGAGAGATCAAAGGTGTTGGGTCATACAAATATGGCAGTATTCTTGCTGGAGGACCTTTGGTTTGTGGTGAACAGACCAAAGTAGTTTCTGATTCTGAGTCAGGAGACTCAGATTTTCGGGGTTTTATTTAACACAGTAGAGAGACAATTGAGATTGCCAAAGAAGAAGTTGAAGTGTATAAAAAAGGAAATACAAAAGATATTGGGTTTAGAAAAAATCCGTTTGAGAATGTTGGCAAGAGTGGTAGATTTGTTATCCTCTACCCTTCAAGCTATTTTTCCAGGACCTTTGAATTATTGTGCACTTGAGAGATTGAAGGCAAACAGAGAGAGGTATTGAGATATTCAGAAGAAATTGTGCTTTCAGAGGAAGCAAGGTGGAGCTTGGTTGGTGGTTAAGAAATATGGAGGAAGAGCTTTTTTTGGAGTGAATCCAGAGTTGATTGTAGATCAGATGCAAGTTTAGCAGGATGGGGAACAAATTGTGGTGTGGTTCAACAGGAGGAATATGGTCGGCAGAGGAAAGCAAGTTATTTCTGGCAGGGTCCTTTGCAATAAGGAGTTTTACGAAAGACAATGTGAAGTGTTTGATTCTTTTGCCGCTGGGCAATGGCTCTACAGTAAGATGTGTGAACAAGTTAGGAGGACTGAAATCCAAAGATCTGGCAGATTTGGCAACAATGTTTTAGGAGCATTGCTTGAGACAAAACATAGTAGTTCAGGGGGAACACATACCAAGATTGAGCAATATGGAGGCGGGTTGGTTCTTGAGGAATTACAGAGATTCAAGTTATTGGACTCTAGACAAGCTATTGGACTTCTGAGATTTATGGAGCATTAAGGCCCTTTTCAGGTGGACTTGCTTGCAAACAGATTGAAAACCCAGTGAAAAATGCTTTACAGTTGGCATTTAGATCCAGAGTCAAAGGGGATAGATGCATTTAGACAGGACTGGAGGAATCTCAGGGCTTAGGCTTTTCCTTCTTTTTCTATGATACTTTGGGTAACTTTGATGGTATGCAAGTGGAAGCTGGCAGTGATGGTAGTAACACCTCTTTGGAAGTCCCAGGTGTCCAATACTTTTTGGAAATGTTGGTGGATTATCCAATTCTGTTGCTGATATTTCTAGAGGTGTTGGTAGGTCCAACAGGAGAGTTGCACAATTTGGCTGTAGACTGACTTCTTGAAGGTCAGTTGAAGCTGAGGGCTTGGAAAATTTCAGGAGAGTCTAGAAGGTGCCAGGCCTTTTACAAGGTCATCAAATATTATTAAGGAGCCTTTGGCTCCAGGTACTCGGAAGACATATAGATTGGCATGGCAAAAATGGATTTGTTGGTGGATTTTCTCTTGGTCATGTGAGCCTCTCCCCCCTCTACTGCTGCCTCAGCCACCTGGCTCTTCCTGTCAGTGTGGCTGTTCACAGTCCTCATAGCTGCCAGTTTGAATCAGCTGCCAGGTGACCTCGCCTACCTCGTCAGGCATTTTGGGGTAATTTTAGTTTTAGCCCCCTGGGCCTTAGAACACCTTAACTTTGCATTTAATTTGGCTCTTGCTACATTTGGGCAAATTGTTGGGTAGCTTTTGGATTTACTTTGGCTGTTTGCTATTGTTCGTGTAGATTGTCTGTTTCTTCTCGACTGGCTGTAACCCTGCTCCAGCCTGCTCCTGTCATTTTCTCCCAGGTTCCCATTACTGCAGGTTTCCCGGTACATGACCTCCCGCTTCCCTGCCAGCCCCTCCCACCTTCCAGGACCAACCTTCCAGGACTAATTATGGAGACAGCTGCATTGCTCTGCCACAGGCGCACCAAAGGCAAGCCTATCACTTGCCTTTCCACACCTGGAGTACGCCCAGTACCAGGAACCCTGGCCTTTCGCACTCCAAAAAATACTCCACTGCAGACCTTCGTGCCTTGGACCCTGGACGCAACAACAACTGTTGCCTTGCATGACCATGCTCCGCAGCTGGAAATTTCACCTGCATCCACTACCGGTTCACCACCACCCCAGCTCCAACCAACAACACAGCAATCAGCACCATGCCAGCCCCAGATGCCGACACCACGCTGTGACAACTCAGCTGGCTCCTGATCAATGCTAGATCTATCTGCAAATATGCCACCAATGTCTGGGACACCATCTCCAATCTTGCCCCCGACGTAACCTTCATCATGGAGATCTGTTTCACTCACACATTGGCCCCAGACATTGCCACAGCATCACAAAGTGGCTTCAAGATGAAACACAGCAACTGCACCAACAGATACGGAGGTGGCATTGCCATTGTCCACTAGGACTTAATCACCTGCACCATCACAGATGACAAGACCATGCCGTTTATGGAACACATGAACTTCCAGCTCCACACCGATGACAAAACTACCATAAGAGGCTCCCTTGCATACAGACCACCAGGACCTCAAAATGGCCTCAACAACACAATTGCTGAATTCATCACCCCACTCCCCATTGAGTGTGAACACTACATCTTCCTGGGAGACTTCAAATCCACTTGGATGACTCAACTTAAACCAACTCCACCTACCTAATAGAAAGAATGGACAACATTGGCCTCAAGAAGGTGGCCACTGACCCCGCGCACAAAGCAGGACACATTCTGTAACCAATCTTTACATCTAGCAACAGAATCAGATGCATCCACACTTCAGATCTCATCTGGTCAGACCATTCCATTGTACACTCCACCCTTGCTGGACCTCTCTGCACCACCTCAACTGCTGCTGGACCAAGGTCACGCAGCAACAATGGACCAATGCCCTCAGCACCACACAGCCTGGTATCACCACCAACCTGGACCATAACACAGAGAAATCTAATGCCTGGATCATCAGTGTCACCAACCAAGTCACCACAATCAAACCAGCCAAAACACACAGACCCACCAAACGAGCCAGCTGGTACACCCCAGAACTCTGCACGTCAAAATAATTTGGTGCACCAGCAAGAACCACATCAACCCAGCCACCTGCAAATCAGCCCTCAACAACTACCACCACCACCTTAAAGCTGCAAAAAACAAGCCCTAACCCACCAGATCGAGACCAGCACCAACCAAACCAAGGAACTCTTCATTTTTGTCAGGGATTTCACCAGCCTATCTAGACTAGATTACCCCCTCACAAGAACTCTGTGATGCCCTTTCAGGCCACTTTCACAACAAGATAGCAACCATCTACAGAAACTTTGATCCCCAACCCCCTGACTTCTTCAGCAGCCCTTCAACCACCACTGCCAAACACCCGCTCACTACATGGGAACAACTCAGCACACAAAACACAAACACACTTATGAACTTCGACTACTCAGGAGCACCCACCAACACATGCACTCACCAACTATTCAACCTAGGAAGAGAGGATATCAGCCACTAGCTCACCACCATTTTTAATGCCTCCATAAACACAGCCATCTTTCCCAATGCATGAAAAAACACAGATGTCATGCCTTTCCTTAAGAAACCTTCAGCAGACCCCAGAGAGCTCCAGAACTGTCATCCCATCTCCCTGCTACTGTCCCCTGCCAAAGTTCTGGAGAACACCATCAACCTTCATCTCACCAAGCACCTGGAGGAAAACAACCTACTGGACCCTTTGAACTCAGGCTCTTCAGAGCCAACCAAAGCACAGAAACAGCCTTGATCACCACAACAGACGACATCTGGACCCACTCAACAGAGGAGAATCAGCTGCCCTTATCTTCCTGGAACTCTCCACAGCCTTCAATACTGTCTCCCACCACACATCGATTATGCCAAATAGGAATCATGGATTACACACTAAGATGGAATGCATCCTTTTTCATGGAACGCACCCAGAAAGTCCGCCTCCACACTTCACCTCACAACCCAAGCACACCATCTGCAGCAAACCTCAAAGATCATCCCTCAGTCCAACCCTCTTCAACATCTACATGACACCACTGCAGACATTACCAGGTTGCATGACATCAACATCATTTCCTATGCCGAAGATACCGAGCTCGTCCTTTCACTATCAGGGGACCATGCCCATACAAAGGCCAAGTTCCACAACTGTATGGAGAATGTCACCGCCTGGATGAAGGACAACTGCTTGAAGCTCAACATGGACAAAACTAAAGTTCTGATCTTCAGATGTCACAATACTCTCTGGAATGATTCCTGGTGGCCGGCAGAGCTCGGACCCACTCCATGCTGAAAGACCATGCCCGCATCTCTGACATCTTTCTGGACAGCAAACTCTCCATGAAAGGTCAGGTCAATAATATCTCCTCAACCTGCTTACACGTACTCCCCATGCTCCACAAAATCATTAGATGGCACCCCATCAGCACCAAGAAAATGGTGACACAGGCCCTCATCACCAGCTGACTAGACAAGGCAACGCACTCTATGCAGGCATCACAGCCAAACTCATGCAAAGACTCCAGATGATCCAGAACTTAGGTGCCAGACTGATCCTCAACCTGCCCAAGAGGACACACATCAATCAGCACCTGAAGGACCTCCACTGGCTCTCCGTCCAGAAGACATGCCAGTTCAAGCTTCTGGCCCACGCCTACAAAGCCCTCCATGACCAAGGACCTGCATACATAAGCCACATCCTGCATTTCCATCCACCAACCCGGAATCTCTGCTCTGCACACCCGGCCCTTGCAAAAATACCACGTATGTGCTGCTGCCTCTCCGGAGGATAATTTTTCTCCCACCTTGCAGCCAAAGCTTGGAATGCCCTCCCCCTTCACCTCTACACCTCATCCTCACTGACCCTCTTCAGTAGGAGACTCAAGACCTAGCTCTTTGACTGACACCTGCAGCACAACACCTGGATACCCTCTAATGTGATAAGCCACTCTAAACAAGTACCTCTTGATTAATTTATTGGAGAAAGATTTGGATCTGATTTCAGTGTAAATTGTAGAGGAGGAGAACTATTTACCAGAAATGTTTGAGAATGGTTTGTCTTACAGAGCAATTAATGTTCATCGATCAGCTATTGCAGTTGGTCATGTTTTAATTAATAGAATTATGATAGGCCAAGATGTTCTGGTTATGAGACATATGAGAAGTATAAGATTTCAAAACCACTGGTTTCCAGATATAATTTGCATTGGGATGTGACCAAGGTATTGAATTATCTTGTGGGTGTAGGTGCAAATGTGTTACTAGTTGCTATCTCAGAAGTTGACAATTTTGTTCTGTCTAATTTCATTTAGAAAGGTATCAGATGTTAGGGCTTTAGAAATTCAAACCTGGTTTTTTTACCCTGAAGGAGTGTGCTTTTATCTAAGCACAAGAGCAGTGTCAATATTTTACCCATATTTTGATGAACATGGAAATTTGTGTGTGGTACACTGTGTCAAGGATTATGAGAAAAGAATGCTACCGTTAAAAACGGGGAATGTAAAACAATTGTTTATTTCCTTTAGGAATACTCATAAAGCAGTGCCATCTCCAACACTTGCAAGATGGGTGAAGGTGGCAATGAGTAATTCAGATGTGGATGTTGACCTGTTTTGTGCATATTCTTTGAGGGGTGTGTGTGCATCACAAACCTCTTTTCTGAGAGGTGCATTGCAAGACATATTGAGGTGTGCAGATTAGTCAAGTGATGCAGTTTTTTTTAATATGTTGTTTCTAGCCTGTTGGGAAAGCAACTTAATATTTACCAAGGAAGCTTTGAATTTGCAATATTGTTTGCCTGCAGTCTTGACATATAATGGAGATTTTCCCCTGTTTTGATGGTCAGAAAATCTGGATTTTATCAAAGACACAGAGACTAATATTATTCCCAACCTTTTTTACTCAACCCTGTTTTCATATTGATGCATTTATTTTGTAGCTAATGGTCATCAATAAAGGAAGTGGATGGAGAAGTTGGAATCTTCTTATTATGTGAATTCTAGTTGGGGTTTCTGGAGTGAGATGTGTTCATGGATGCAGCATCGTCGTCAGGTCATCAGTTAGACAGCCACGGATCAGGCTCACAGTGTATGAGCCCAACGACAGCACCTCGGACAGTGTCTCCTGACGTCATCAATTCTTCCCTCGCATCTCCTTAAAGTCTCCTGCATCTGAAGTTTTAGCTCCTTGTCATGACTTTGTATTAGGGTATCCCAGTCCATCCCCCTAATTCCTAATTGGTCAGTCAGTCAGCAGATATGACTTTAACCTATAGCATTTGTTTACCAAATCTACAAATTTTTATATCAGTCCGTTCACAAGATGTGGATTGGTCCGCTATACGATGTCCTCAACATCCGGCTCTGCCGGTATCAAAATTGTTGCATGTTCCTCTTCAGTCAGTGCCTTCATTGTTCAAGTACTGGGAAAGTACATTTCGCCTACTCTACACATAATTGTAGCAAATTGTCTTCATCATCTCCTGTCTGCCGGTACATTGCAGAAAATTCTAGCTAAGCAACTTTAACAGCGAGTGAGTCAAGGTCAGTCCGTAGCAGCTTCCTGCAAACACAATCAATGTTTCTGCTCTCTGTGTGCGAGGCCTAGGAAGACTAGGCCATAAAGTCTGGCTAAATTAACATTATAGATTGAAGTAAAACATAGGTTATACATTTCATTATGACATATTACTACATTTTTCTCATATATTTTCAAGATTTCATACAGTTTCAGTTATATTAGGACACATGGCGATCATACCCCGAGGGCACGTTTTCAAACGTGCACATTATTTTCTCTACGATAAATTTTTCTACGCATTTCTCATTATTAAGCACATAAGCATCATTAATAATTTTCTTAATTAGTATATCTGCTTCAAAAGCCCCTTGTACCTCAATAGCTGCAAAAATGTCCACAAACCTACCAGACACCTCTGCTTAGCCGGACGCCGACTCGCACACATCCCCTGCAGATGCAGAACCAGATCCAGTGGGCATTCCTTCTTTAAGTTCACTCTTAAAGCCCGAACAACCTGCCTCCGCACATCAGAGCCACCTCCTCAGTTCTATAAGCCTGCAAAAAATGGACAACCTGGCTTTTCACATAGGTCGGACCCTGGTTCAGAGCATAGAGCTCCTGCGTCAGTGCTAGGATATCCTCACTGATGTTGTGGACTATACAAATACGTATAACATAACATAAAATGAATCTCATTTTATAGTACACAAGACCCTCAGCCATTGAGGTGCTATGCTTCATCATATGGTCTGCTCATCAATCAGCTAAAAGAAACACTCTTTGACTAGGTGATCGCCTTTATAGAAGCTCGTTCTGGAGGTCTTTTTGATGTTGCTAATTTCAGTTGGTAAAGTTATCTATTGAGGAATCACATATTGCTAATAATGATCCTCATGACTAGGTTAAATTATTAATGAACATGGGATATACATGCAAGCACTTTCCAAAACGGGGAGTGGAAGGAACTTGTTGATAATTGCAAAGTTTCTCTGGCCATTGCTCTGCCTTTTCCCCACACCTTGTGGCCTAACATCCTTACTGAAGCAGAAAGAACAGCGTCCTAAGTGAAACTTTTAACACTAATGCTACCCCTTCTCTGAGGTAACAACTCTGCCATGTATCACCAAGCAACGTCATGGACAGAGAATGTTGCCAAAAGGCAAGGTCCATCATGCTGATTCCTGAGAGTCAATTAGTTCATGATGTGCTTTTGTTCAAGTAACAATAAAATGGAAAAACATACACTAAAATGTTATCTAGGGAAGGTGGGCAGATAATAATGCAAAATCACAATGACAATTGAGCAAATAATACAATTAAGAATGCGCTCTACAATACAGTTGCAACTTACATCTAGATCAACAAGCAGTTGTATCTGAGAATTCACATGGTCATGTACAAGGACTGACTGTCCACCTATCCAATATTGGACTTTTCCTGGGGAGCTGGAGCCACAAGAGGCAACTCCTATTACCTCTCTGTCTTTCTCCATCTCCCCAAGGTCAACTGCAGTAAGCACACTGGGGGATTCAAGTGAGAGATTGCAAGAGTGATAGAATGAATGGAAAAAGAATAAGCAATAAAGAGAGGGGAGGAAAGGATCAGGGCTGGTTTGAAAATATTTATGTTTGAGTTGTAATTTGTCCCTTTTCACATATTTAGAAAAGATTTATGGTGACACCACTGGGCACAGACATTTTGGAATTCCATTTGTGATACATCAGAGCGCTGTCTAATTCTCTTTGAACATCTTTCCCAACACCATACTGCCCTCTCTCCGACCTGTTTCTCCTGAGACATTTGTCAACAAACTCCTTGATTTAGTTGCACATTTAAACTTAATTTTATTTTTAACTGCATGAGGAGATTTTGATGTTTAAATTGAACCCCTCTGCGTGCAACATAGGACTGTTAATGAATATTTTTTAATTGCACAAATCATCCAATGAAATGTGTCTCCTGAACACTTGTAAACCTGCACTAGGGAGGGTATTAACTCATATGGTACTTGTGTTCATAGGTCATATAACTCTTTTGCCTTCAATTACTTATTTTTTACATTAAATGTTTCAAGAGCAATTAAAAATGAGCAGAGGTTGCATCTCTATGCATTTACGTATTCATTTGTGACAGACTTCCTCAATACAGGGAGTGCAGAATTATTAGGCAAGTTGTATTTTTGAGGATTAATTTTATTATTGAACAACAACCATGTTCTCAATGAACCCAAAAAACTCATTAATATCAAAACTGAATATTTTTGGAAGTAGTTTTTAGTTTGTTTTTAGTTTTAGCTATGTTAGGGGGATATCTGTGTGTGCAGGTGACTATCACTGTGCATAATTATTAGCCAACTTAACAAAAAAATATATATACCCATTTCAATTATTTATCATTACCAGTGAAACCAATATAACATCTCAACATTCACAAATATACATTTCTGACATTCAAAAACAAAAACAAATCAGTGACCAATATAGCCACCTTTCTTTGCAAGGACACTCAAAAGCCTGCCATCCATGGATTCTGTCAGTGTTTTGATCTGTTCACCATCAACATTGCGTGCAGCAGCAACCACAGCCTCCCAGACACTGTTCAGAGAGGTGTACTGTTTTCCCTCCTTGTAAATCTCACCTTTGATGATGGACCACAGGTTCTCAATGGGGTTCAGATCAGGTGAACAAGGAGGCCATGTCATTAGATTTCCTTCTTTTATACCCTTTCTTGCCAGCCACGCTGTGGAGTACTTGGACGCGTGTGATGGAGCATTGTCCTGCATGAAAATCATGTTTTTCTTGAAGGATGCAGACTTCTTCCTGTACCACTGCTTGAAGAAGGTGTCTTCCAGGAACTGGCAGTAGGACTGGGAGTTGAGCTTGACTCCATCCTCAACCCGAAAAGGCCCCACAAGCTCATCTTTGATGATACCAGCCCAAACCAGTACTCCACCTCCACCTTGCTGGCGTCTGAGTCGAACTGGAGCTCTCTGCCCTTTACCAATCCAGCCACGGGCCCATCCATCTGGCCCATCAAGACTCACTCTCATTTCATCAGTCCATAAAACCTTAGAAAAATCAGTCTTGAGATATTTCTTGGCCCAGTCTTGACGTTTCAGCTTGTGTGTCTTGTTCAGTGGTGGTCGTCTTTCAGCCTTTCTTACCTTGGCCATGTCTCTGAGTATTGCACACCTTGTGCTTTTGGGCACTCCAGTGATGTTGCAGCTCTGAAATATGGCCAAACTGGTGGCAAGTGGCATCGTGGCAGCTGCACGCTTGACTTTTCTCAGTTCATGGGCAGTTATTTTGCGCCTTGGTTTTTCCACACGCTTCTTGCGACCCTGTTGACTATTTTGAATGAAACGCTTGATTGTTCGATGATCACGCTTCAGAAGCTTTGCAATTTTAAGAGTGCTGCACCCCTCTGCAAGATATCTCACTATTTTTGACTTTTCTGAGCCTCTCAAGTCCTTCTTTTGACCCATTTTGCCAAAGGAAAGGAAGTTGCCTAATAATTATGCACACCTGATATAGGGTGTTGATGTCATTAGACCACACCCCTTCTCATTACAGAGATGCACATCACCTAATATGCTTAATTGGTAGTAGGCTTTCGAGCCTATACAGCTTGGAGTAAGACATCATGCATAAAGAGGATGATGTGGTCAAAATACTCATTTGCCTAATAATTCTGCACTCCCTGTAATGTCACACTATGTTTGGTGTTCTCCCTTCCCTACTGTACTGTTAGAGAATATAGAACAAATTCATATTTTTATCTAATTGTGTGTGGAACTACAGTCATGAAAAACCCACATATTTGATCAATTTGTCAGCAAGTTCAAGTTTATTTTTATTTTATGTTATAGAACTTCAAAACGGTCCACATAAAATTACCAAAAACATATATTCACAGAAGTGAAAAACTGTTGATAGAATAAGCAACTTTATCCCCTAAAAATACAATAAAACAGCCACAACATTTATCATAAAAATCTCTTTTAAAAGAATCCATTAGAAAATAAAAATACAACTTATCAATTTCATGGTATAGGGCAAGATAAATAAATAAAGTACCTATTGTGTCTCTGGTGCAAAATATATGGATATATAGGCCTTATCCAGTAACAGAAACAAACAGGATATAGATTGAAAAGGGAACCCTTTCATCCTCAATTTCAGTTACGCCGTAACATCATTAGTACAACTTTAAAAAACAATTAAAAAATTTAAAAACTCTATAACAGAACATTTCATTTGGAGATACATAAAGAGATTGTAACAGTATTGGCACACACAAAATAGACAGTTACAAACATGTAGGCCTAAACCTATTCCGCTGACATGATAAAAGAGCAAGACATAAGAAAAGAACATGATTAAAGGTTTGGAGGGCCGCTTTGGCACATATTACAAGTTGGCGAAGTGCCATACCATTTTACCAACAGAGGGTTTAGCGGAAGCATACCCTGCCTCATAAGAAACCAAAAATGACTGAGTCCATGAGGTACATTCCAAAGAACATAAGGTTGTAGTTTGTTTGCCATGCAGGAGTCTATTACATTTTGGCAACTGTTTTTCCTGATGCATGCCTCCCTGTCCAAAACGAATACTTAAGGATCATGTAGCTTGTTTTAGACTAGATTTTAGTTGCTGAGTTGATAACAACAAAATCAAAAGAGGGTCTAATTGCAACATCTCAACTGCAACAGTAAAATTCCTTTGGATTAAAGATTTATGTTTCAGGCCGCCCAAGATTTCTGTCTTTCTCCATGAACTTAGGAAGCTATCATCGCATTTTGCGAGGTGCACAACCCAGTGCGCCACCCCTGCAAGACCCTGTACAAAGGCACTGCTCAAACCAAATTCTAGCCTTAAGGCTGCTGCAGAGGAGGCTATATGGACTGAAGCTAAGCTTCTAAGAACTCAACCTTCCATCATATCTAGGAAACTCCACTTAGTGATATCAATCACTTCTAGACCATATAACAAAGAGGGATAAACCTCTAAGAGGAGCAAGAAATGCCTTCTCCCTATGGTCTTATAAAGTGCCCCTAAGCCTTTAGCCTGAAAGAGGGCTTTGGTCATATTATTTCCTATATGTGGTTTCTCATGTAAATTCCCAAACACTATCTTCACTAGGAAAACATAAGATTCTACAATTTTCTAGCTTTTGGCACCAAGGAACTATATACAATTTCCATATTTTCATTTCTTCCACCCATGGAAGTGCATGATTTTATTTTTAGTTACATTAATCTTCATATATTAAATATCAAAATATTGTTTCAATGCCAGCAAATGAATATTAAGCCCTTTTGGGGTAAGATCAAAAATTATTTTGTTATCCAAATAAAGCAGACAGACAATGGAGCTTCCCCCCATGTAATGGAGCAATACCCTAACTTTGAGACAGGTAGTCCAGGAGGTCACAGATATAAAGGGAAAAGAGGAGCGGGGCTAGTAGGCAGCCTTGTTTTAACCCATTTAGAGTGGAAATGGCTTGTGACAGACCCCTACCCCCACCCAAGAGCACTCTACACTGATTTGTCAGTATGGAAGAACTAAACTAGTTGAGCAGCCCATCCTATTGTCTGCACTGATCACTTTGACTTACAATTTTTCATTGTTGTCTCCTTTTAGCATGACACTAATACACTACCTAAATCTGTACTAAAGTGAAAATGAAATAATATGAAATCATTGATTGAACTGATATTCCATCCATTTGTTGGATTCCTGCTAGAAAGGTATGTATTATCAATCTGAATAAAGGCACAACATTCTAGGAACATATGAGTCCGTGGAGTAATAGTAAAGATCAATGCAAAAAATACATTTTATAGAGGTGGCCTAGATCAAAATAAATTACTTTCTTAAAACATTTTTTAGACTTTCAACCTCATTACGAGGCTGGCGGTCCTAGGACCATCAGCTCTGTGGATCGGTGCAACTGTGGTGTTCCAGTCGCCACATTACAAGATAGGTGGGCGGACCAGCCTACAGATTGCCGTCCCTGCCAGGGTCAAAGATCCAGACGGGCTAATGGCGGTCTTGGTTATAGTCAGCCACGGCGGCACTGAAGTCAGCACCACTGTGCTGATTACAAACTTGTTCTCCGCCAGCTTTTTCTGCTGTGCAGACAGTGCACATTCAAGGGTACTGGTGCACTCTTGCTGCAGTAGCTCTGCCGCCGGCTTTAATATGAACCAGGAACAATGCTGCTGCACCTTTCCCACTGAGCTGATGGGTGGGAACCTTGGCTTCCACCCGTCAGCCCAGTGAGAAAGTTGTAATAGGCCTGGTAAGAAGACCCCCATGTCCGTGGCAGTCTTCTCACCACGAGACTGGCAGGCTGATGGTTGGCCCATCAGCCTCGTAATGAGGCCCTTTGTCTTCAAACGTTTTGGCTGTTTTGTGTGTGATGTCAGACTTCGAAGAATAAAATAAGCATTTGGAATACTTTACTGTGATTTATTCTCAGACCACTCTTGTTTTTATATTTTCCATAAGTTACATATACATTTGTTAAACAGGCTTATAATATTATCTATATATTTTTAAACCATAAATAGTGTATATATTTGCAGAACAAATCGCACATTTTCAATACAGAGCTATAATCAAATTGTACATATTTAAAACATAAACATATACTGCACATTTGTGTTTTGAGTAAGGAGATCATGTAGGAAAGAGCCAACTCTTGAGTTGGCTTCTGGAGATAAGATAGTTATATGTGGATCTTGTGTTTGGGTGTAATGAATTCCATAGTTTGACTGTTTGAACTGAGAAAGATGTACCACCCATGTTTGTTTTCTTGTATGCTGGGGTTTTGAGGCAGGGTGCCAATCTGGAGCAGAGGTTCCTTTGTTGTATGTACTTCACAATTATTTCTGATGAAAAGAATCCCTGTTTCATGTATTGCTTGGTTGGTGATACAAACAGCTTGAAGGTAGATCTTCTGGTAACCAGTAACCAATGTAGGCCCCTCAAGGGAGGCAGAATAAGAGTTTGTTGCTTTACATGTAGGAGTACTTTGGCAGCACAGTTCTGAATTCAAATTCACTATAGTCTTTTCATAGTTGATAAAGGTGATCCATGGTAGAGGCCATTGGTGTAGTTTAGACAAAATAAGCGAGAAAGTAGCTTTGACCTTATGTGAAAATCCTAGGTGGAGGAAGATGTGTCACAGAGTTTTCATACTAATGAAGCTTGATCTTGCTATCTTACCTACTTGGGCGTTCATTTATAGCTCGCAGTCCAAGATAATTCCAATGTTTTTTACTTCCTTGGATACTTTAAGAGGTGGTCCCAGATCATCAGGCAAGGCACAAAGTGGGTCCAAATCTTTCCATTCGCTTCATGTATTTCAATTTTGGACTCATTCAATTTGATATGGCACCATGTCATCCTCTGATCAATGGCTTGGAGGCAACAGAATTTGTTTTTGAGTTTTCAATGTTTTTGGGGCTTCCCAGTCTAAGAAGTATTTGTGTGCTGTTTGTGTGGTTATACCATGTGAGCTGAAATTCATTGATCGCAGCTGGTAATGACTTCATGTAGATTTTGAAATGCATGGGTGAGATGATGGAGCCTTGAGGGACCCCTGCTTTTGTGAAGTATGATTTGCATGAGGAAAGGAGAGTATGGATGATATTTGTTCTGTTTTTACGGTATGATGTGGTCCACTTGAGAGCAGTCCCCTCTGTTGGCTTCCTGGAGTGTTTGGATTAGAGGTTCATGATGAACTATATTGAAGGCAGCTGAAAGGTCCAAGAGAAGTAGAGAAGTGATGATATTATGGTCTACTGTGTGTTTTTATGGTCATCCAAGATGGCGATGAAGGCAGATTCTGTGCCTCTTCCTCGATGGAATACTATTCGGAAGTAGGAAAGTGTGAAATCTGAATAAATGATGCTCTTTCTATTAGTTTACCCAGGAAAGGTCCATTTAAAATTGGTCTGTAGTTGTTTGAGTCATGTGAGTCCAGGTTTGTTTTCTTTAATAAAAGGCATATGTATGCCTTTTTAAGTGTTTTAGAAAGATTTCCATTGTTAAAGAATTAGTGATAATTGTTCTGACTAGTGTGACAGAACAGGTAGCTAAAAGAATGTTCTTGAAGATTTGTGGTGGACAAGGGTCAGATAGGCAGCCATCTTGTCTGATTGTTTTTACAAGATCCATATTTCCAGTTTCTGGTAGTTGTTTGAAGGAATGCAAAGGCTGGGTTTGCCTATCTCTGGAGGGGATTGTTGGAAATGGGTTGGTGCTAGTGTTTTACTTTTGTTTTAAATAGGGGTCCCACGCCTGCTTTGGTTGTGTAATGATGAGCCAATCCTGAGAAACTGGAAGTGTTTGTTCTGTTCATTTAGGTTTATGAAATTCAGAAAGAGTTTTACAAAATCCTTTGTCTGCACATTTAGCATTTTCAATTCTGTTTAGTTTGTGCATGTGGAGTTTGTCTTAAGTGTTATTTGTTTTGAGCCAGATGTGTTGTAGTTGTGCAATTCGTTGTGTTATCTTTTCAAGTTATGCATTCATCCAATGTACTTTGTTTATTTGTTATCCTGTTATGTTGTTTTTTAGTGGTATTAGGATATCAAAGGTTTCCTGGAGCCAATCATTTAATTGTTTAGCTGAATTTAGTGTGTCTATAGCTGTGTTGGATGTTAGTTGTGTTTCTAGGTATGATATATGGTTACATGTAAGGTTGCCTTAGGTGTGGTGAGTTCCGGTGTTTTGTGTTAGAATGCTACCAGTTAGTGGTCTAATCATGAGACTGGAGTAATCCTGTGAAAGGTAACTAGTCCTGGATTTACAAAAATGACATCTAGGATGTGTCCAGCAATGTGTGTGGGTTTATGGATAATCTGATGATTCAGTGATGATAGTTCTTGGATGGGGCATGTTGCGTTTGTGAGACCATATGCTTAGGTCACCAAACAGGCATAGGTTGGAGTATAGTGTCATAAGGTTTGAAACTGTGTCTAGAAACATGTCTGGGAATTTTGTATTGCTAGGTGGTGGTCTGTAAAGAAGGAGGAAGTTACTGGAGGAAGAAGGTGTAGGGTTGCATCTGCTGATGAGGGCATCACTTGCATAGAAATGTCATTGTCTTCTGTAAGATTTATTGTTTCCTTAAATATAATAGTTAGTACTCCTCCCCTTTTTTCTCAAGAGATTTCCTGTGACAGTTTGATTGCCTGTAAGAATAGCTTCATGCCATACTAGAGCCATGTCATCTCCCAAACATTCTTGAGTTATGAAGAGTAAGTCAGGTTGTATGTCAGTGAGTAGGTCGTAGATATGGTACTTGTTTAAAGAAAGCGATCAAGTGTCCATTAGCAAGCAGTCTAGAGATTGTGTTTGGTGGTGGTGTGATTTTGTTTTCTAGAGGAGTGAGTAGTATTCTTTAAACTTGTAGAAGGTATATTATTAGGGTTGGTATTAACTGTATCAGGATAGCAATAGTATTGTTTTTCTATATTTAAATCCTCATCTAGCAGGCTGAGAAGGCATTTTGCTGGGTCTGCATGTGCAGGTGATGAAGATGGTGGCTGAGACTGAGATATATGGACTGTGTTGTTTTTGTAGAGACAAGGAGGTACAAAGTTGTGAAGTGTGGTTTGTTGTTTATTTAGTTTGCATCTATTTAGGGTGGAAGGTATATGGGTTAAGGGAGGGAGTGGAGCATGTGGGTCACGTTTAAAGCTCTGAATTGTGCAACAGATGAGAGGCTTGTTGTAGATGCTGGTGAAAATAGAAAATATTGGTGTAAAAGGCGTGTATTATTTGTGTAGTCATGCAGGTTAGAATGGGTGTTTGTTTCTATATTGTATTGGAATGTGTATGAAATTGTGTGTGAGATTTTGATGGGCTTGTGTGTGTTATGTTTTGTCTTTGTGGAGTAGGGAGGTGATATATTAATGTAGTGTGTTCCTGTGAATGATTTGGATGTGAAGTACTTTTGGTGAGTTGAAGATGGTAATTGAGGGGTGATGTGCATTGGAGGAGAGTGTGTGTGGTGTGTGAGAAGAGATGGACAAGGGTTATGAGTGTTTGAATTAGCTTTGGTAGCAGGAAGAGGTATTATGTGTGGTGGAGTGCAAGGAGTGTTTGGTTGTGTGTTGTTGATAAAAGTGGAGGAAGGTGTTGGTGGATAATATGAGAGAGGGTTGAGCTGATGGTGAAAGAATAGGGTCTGTAAGGAGTAGGCAGATGTTAGGGCTGATGTTTTGTATGAACAGGGAGTGTCTGTTTTGAGAGATTAGGATTATGTATAATGAGAGTTTGTGTTCTATTGCTAATTTGTGGATGTGATAGTGGTACAGGACAAGGATCGTTTTGTGTGAGCGTGAAGGTGACATTGTGTGGCAGTAGGGTAGAAGGGTATATCTATATGAAGTTTGTCAGGTTTATATTGGTTGTTGAGATACTACAATATGGATAGGGTTTGTTTGTTGTATGTGAGTAGCTTGCATTTTTTGAGACTGTGTTATTATGTTTGAGGATGAAGATGGCTTATGGTTGAGGCTTGTCAATTGAAAAAGGGCAGCATTTCTGGCCCTTGGCAAGACCCAGCCCAAACAGGCCTAAATTTGCGACTCTCTTTGTCTTCTTCGTCCTTAGCCTCGATGCCTGGGCTGAGACACCCTGAGGCCCAAGGTTAAATAGCCCTAGGTCAGGTCACCTTTGACCAATGGGAATCCTACTCACAGTACTAAGATATCAGAACCCTAGACCTAAATCCAAGAGTATGGGTCTCTAACCTTTCATGTAGTGAGAGCTACTTCTGATCAGTGAAAATCATTGTAAGCTACTGAAAGCTAAACAATGTATGCATTGTTACCAGACACCCCCACGTCTAGCTTCATTAACTTGAAGTGTAATGTCCCTAGAGCCAGATACTGTGGTTTGAAGAAAATACTTTGATTATGGGCACTATGACAGGGCTACAATGTGTGTCAGTGAGAGCATGGTCTTTGGGAATGTATGAACATGTGTGCAGGTGAATGCAATCTATGTGTATGGGTGATGGAGCGCCTGTGTTGTGTGTTCTTGCAGCATAGGTCATATTTTATGCCATATGCAGCAAAATTACATGTGTAACACAAATATACAACCATTTTTTGTTTTTAAATGGGAGAATATTAAAATGCAGAAAAATGTTCTGCAAAAATTTTCAAAATGAGGAACATTTTTCTGCACTTTAAATTTCTCCCATTATAAAACACAACTGTATTTGTTCAGTTATACGAATGGCACAGTGTCTACTGGCCACTGGCAGGAAGAGGCCAACTGTTTGTAAATGTGACACTTTGAAATGGGAGAAGATTAAAATGGAAAAATAACTTAATCATTAAGGTAACTTTACATTTGAATATTCTTTGATTTAACAGCATCAGAAACATAATTTGTTATCACACTCCGATATTGAGTTGGCAAGGACTTTTATTTAAGAGTTAAATACCACAGTGGTTCAGTTCTTCCCTAGGCCTGGGTGGAGTTCACATAGCAGCACTCTGTGAAACGACACAAAGTTGTTAAGAAAACTCTGGATTGGATCTCTTGGATTGGTGAACAGGTGAAAGGATGCATGTGTGGGTATTGAGTAAATGGATGTAGGTGAAAGGCTAGTTGAGAGCCATGTTTGGAATTTGGATAGTTTTAAATGGCGAAGGACTGGATAAGAGAAGGTAAAGCTTAAATGGTGTGTATCAAAGCCAAGAGTGAAGAATAAGAGTACTAGAAAAACAAAATTGTAATGATGAATAGATAAAAGCTTGGAATGAAGAAACAAGGGAGCTCTTCTAGATAGGGAGATTCTTCTCACCTACTTTACTTGCTTGGAATGGTTTTTATCAAAGGTTTAATTAAAAGGGTTGGGTGGTATTTCTGACTATTCCCTTGACTCACGGTATTTTTCAAAAGCGAGGCAGGGAGTATGTATCCCAGCATCCATTAGCCATCACCTCCCTCCCTCACTATGGCCTTTCACTAGTGCCACCCATGATAACCTAACAGCTGTCTGGTTCAATTCGGCAGAATCAGCACTGAAATCTTGGCTATGCAATGTGTATCTGTCTGCTAGTTAATGTGTCAAACAGTTTTCAATGCAGAGCAATGCAAAAACAAGGCATATTTCCCTTTCCCTCTCAGTGCCCACTGGGTTAGTTGTTTCCTAGTACTTCACTCTTTTAATCTTTCTAAAGTTCTGTACCAGCCTTCTGAATAATTCAAAAAATCCATTTTTTGCTTGTGCCACACTTTTCTGGCCAAGTGAGATATAAATATAATTAATTATGGCTTCCACAACAGATTTACTTCTGTTCAAACGTTTTCTTTTCAACATTTGCCAACCACAGTGATCCACACTACTAGCTGAACCTTAGGCACATTATGATGATGAGGAATTGATCAATAAAGTGTGTACTTCACCTACCCAGCCTAATCCCCTATACCTAACCCTGCAGTTGAGTAAGTTGAGAAGATTCCTTTCCTTACTGCAAAGCAAATGCATATTTTGGGAAAAAAGTAATTATTACAAAGTGTGGTGGAGGAGGGTGATGAGGGCAGGGAGTAAAGTGGTACTAAATAAGTGCCTTGAGTTTTTTTTAAATACGATAGTGTGTGACGAACGCTCCAAATAAAATCAATATATACATACCCCATTCCTTAATCCTTCCCCTATCCTGGAGTACATCACTTTTCCCACTGTCTACTTATGGCAGACAGGATGCCTGCATGATTGATTTTATTATACTACATGATGTATTTCATTCTTAATATTCATCGACCTTGTAGTCCAGATACAATTGAAAGGCATGTATTTAGGAGAAGAATAGGGACATTGGAATAAGATTATTTTCATGTACAGCTGCCCCAGCTGCAGACAGTAACGAGTATGACTAGGGCACAAGCTGAACTAGCAACGTCACCATTATTTTAGCACAATAGGAGAGAGGAGAATATTTGTAATCCATAGTGTATAACAGCTGTGACTCAAATCACCTTAAAGTCAAATGGGCTGAGGTGACCAGCAAATGTACTGCTACAGTGCCACTACATAATTTTAAAAAAGTGTTTGCTCAGAGTATTGTTTACAATTTCTCTTTTTCCTTTCTTGAAATAGCTATTCCTGCTGGTCCACCATCATGGAAGGAAATAGCAGCCTGGCTGTGGCAGCATAAGCTGGAGGCCTTCAGGACAGAGAACCAGTGGCTGGTGGTCCTCGAGGAGGAGGAGGAGGTGGCAGCAGCAGTCGCTGCCAAGGATATGGGCCCCAGCCAGCCCCCAGCACCTCCAGTCAAAGCTCAACTATATCAGAGTTGCAGTTCCAGGGCAGCAGCCAGCTGCTATACCATCACTGCTGCCCCCTCGGACACCGCTTTCCAATGCCAAATCCTTAGAAGGCTGGTGCAAAAAGAAGCCAGGCAGGCACGGATGGGGAGGCTCCTCAAATGAGTCCTGGCCCGCCTTCTGTGCCCTCTTCTGCCCCTCTTTTAACCTTTTATTTTGGTGGATGGACTTGTTGTGGGTGGAGAGGGTGTGAATGTTTTTTTGGAATTGGGTCTTTTCCACTTTGCTTTTTTTTTATAATGGACAATTGTGTAGTTTTTTTGGACATTGGTTGGGGAAAGGGAGATTTGTATGGGGATGGGGTGGGCCAGTTGTGGGTGAAAGGGGAGGGTTTCTATTGTTTTTGTTAGGGACAGGAAATAATAAATATTTATTTATAGTTGTCTGTGCCTAAAAACTTTTTGGGGGTCTTTTATTTCGCAGTGTATTTTTCAAATCTGCTAACAGTGTATTCTTTTTACTGCAGCATGTTTTAAAATCTGCTAATAGTGTAACAATTAATTGTGAGGTTAGGTCCCTTGTCCGACCACTCTCCTGGTCTCTGCAGTGTATTCTGCAATCACATTTGACCCATAAGAAGTGGAGTGAAGTAATTTGCCATTGCCAATTATATTGCGTAAATTAAAAGTACAACAATGCTCCATAGTTTTCTTACCTGAATAGATGAAATGAGGGCTGCATGGTTTCTCAAGGTACCATGGTAGTGTAGTAGTGGCATGTTGGCACACTAACAGTGAAGGCATCAAAAACGAGGTCCCACTCCATCTAGGTGAACTCAAATGAAGATCCTGTACACTGAATTGGCGTTGCTTTCACCGCATCCACCCCACCAAGTGTGTGATTAATCAATGGTGTAAATTCTGAAGTATCACCTCAATAAATCACACAACCCCGGGGGAAGAGGGTTAGGGATTTGATGAATGGATGGGAAAGGGATTTAGGAAAAGGTGCGACAAAAAGACAAACACTACACAAACACAATATTCATCTGGGAAATGATCAGCGGCCTGTTGTGGGAGGAATAGAAAAAATGAGTATGTCTGACACAGGTAACTTTACATTCCGTCAGCCCAAGGTGAAGCTAACACACACAGTACTAAAAAAGGGTTATTGAAAGAAAAATTATATTAGTCTGTATTGCCAAATTGGGTGGTGCATCTGCATTCTTCTTGGATTGCCCAGTGAATCTTCTTGGATACCTGCCTGGAGCGGTCCGATAAGGTAAGCATGAGTGCTATGGTGAATAAGAAGAGAAGGCCTGTGGATTGTTAGACAGAAATAATTATCATGATATTGTAGAATCAAAAAGAATTGAATGGAACGCATGCTTCATGAGGAGTAGTGTGCAAAGAAGACTCAGAGGTGGCAGAGCAAAGTCCTTTGCAATCATTTGTTTTATGACTGATGTGCGATCAATTAAGTGACAGCAATTACAACAACCAACAATCACAGACAAGTGGCTGCATGTACCGGGATGATGAAACTCGCAGCTGTCACGATCATCATAACATTTAGCCCATAGCACATGCATAATGTGACATCATCCATTACATGTCTGTCTTCTTCAGTTTCCTACAACCACGGGCCCCCCACCCAACCACATAGTTTGAAGTTTGAGCCAGACAGCACACACATGCAGCGACATTGCATTTCCCAAATCAAGTAATCAATGTGCTTCTCACCACCAGCCCACAGATTGGAGTAGGCCTCTTAGACTCATCATCATCCATATTGAATTCCATGAAGTTGCTAACTTCCTTCTTTTGGTAGTTGCTTAAGTTGTCAATTCATACTCTGAGTCCTTCCATCATTTTCCAGGTTCTGATTAAACATTATGTCGAACTCCATATCAACTGCTCCCGGGAGTCACAGTCTGCCCACCAAATTGAGAAAGAGAGACCTGTAGTGCAATGAGGGTGTTTAACAACAAGAGAAACATTGAGTTTTTTTTTTTTAATCTAGACTAGATTTGTGTTTGTTAGCTAAATGGACTGGTCTGGTATTCTTTGACAAATATGAACCAGAAAACAAAGCAGTGTGAAACTGCTTGCAAACAAATCTCACTAATGCTTTCATTAAGACCCTGTGGTCAAGAGACCACGAGGGCCGCAGTGGAGTTCGGACCACCAGCAAAGCAGTGGCATCACCAGATTGATGCCAGCCGACAGCCTGGCGGTGCATACAGTCTTGTGCTGCCCTCTGGATTACGAGTCCCCTTTCTGCCAGCCCTTGCATGGCGGTCCCTTATGGACAGCCCCATTGCGCTTTTCACTGCCTGAATTACGAGCAGTGAAAAGTGCGACGGATGGTGCTGCACCCAACGCACTGCAACATCAATTACAAACCGGCATCAATATTGTGGTAAGTAAGTGGAAAACTCATAATAGGGCAGGCAGGTGGAAAACCAGAGTGGCAGTTTTCCATTCAAAAGAGTTTGGCTGCTTCTGCAGCCTGCCAAACTCGAAATGAGGTCCTGAGTGTTCAAGTGGAAGATAAAAATATCATCTTCAGGAAAAAAAATTATCACCCTTTATTAGGCCACCAATTTTGTAAATCAATCATGAACAAACACAAGCAAGCATAATTATATAGTTAAACAATAAACACACACTCTCACTATCTACCACCACTTAACATGAGTCACATGAACTAGCTCAACATTGTAACAAGAATCCCTCATATCAATTGTTGGGGCATAGAGCATTACTTACCTGTTCCAAACAGTGGTAGATGGCTGATCCTATTTGATTCACAAAATGAAACACACACTGGACAGAAAGTTGTAAATCTGGGGCAGACCTGCTAGGGGAGAAAAAGGAAGGATTGGCACAGAATGGGGGCCGGCATTGTCTCTCAAATCTACTTGAAGTGATTTTGGGGGCTGGGGGGGGTCTTCTTTACTGTACACTGGTCCAACTCCAATCCGGCCATACATGTGCTTAAAACAATTGTTGTTCATTAGTCATTCAGACAGAAACAAACAATATAAAATAATAATGTTCCCCCAGCTAGCTATATCCGTTTTCTTCTCCTAGCACTTCAGCAATAGAATAAAGTAGAAAGTTCTATGGTGCTACAGGTCTAGTCAGGGAAGTAGAGTTCCTCCTCAAAATCAGGTGGTTCGCCCAGAAGTTGGTCAAGTAACACACTACTGTGACCTGAGTCTGACCCACCACCCTCATTCACCTCTTGTTGTACTGCAGGTATGCTGTAATTTGGGGGGATGAATTGCTGATTCATTTTGATCATGGTCCAACCAATTCTAGCACATCGTGATGTAGCGTTGAAACAGCAACTCTGGCAAAATAGGTCCGGCTGGGAACCTTTCATTTTGGGTAGATGGCTGCCACAAATTCTAGAAAACCCACTCCTTCCACAAAAGAAAAAGGGAGGCCATCCAACGCTAACATTTTAACCAGCTTCCCGTTGTACAAATCTGATGTTGGGTGGTTGAGTTCATACTGCCCGCTCAGTAATAGTAGCCTAGATTTTTTCCTTTACTGGTGCCACTGATGCAGGTGACTTCAAAGCAGAAGGTGGTAGTAGGCTCAATGTGCATCTCAGGGGGGCATCCAATGTATGTTCTTGCATCGGTGTTTCACTTTTGATCTGACTCTGAGTCTTACTGTGCCATTACGATGTTGCTGATATGAGCAACAAAACTACTGCACTGCTGAGGACAGGTCTGATTTGTGTGACGAAAATGTCACCCTGTTCTTCACCTTCCACCATGATCAGATCAGATTCCCTGCTTTCAACACCTTCACCAACACCACTTGCAGGCTTTTGGCCACTAAGATGCACCTCCCAACAGATTGTGTGGTGTTTTCTCAAATAGGTTGGTTGGCTTCTGATTCCATGGTTTGTACCAAGCTTACCCCGACTAACATTTGCTCGGCAAATGGAGCATATGGCAATGTTCAGCTCCTTTTAATTAACCGTAAAGATGTCCCAAACTGGGGAGGTCGGCTTTCTAACATTGGTGCTACTACCAACCTCTGAAGAAGTGGCAGTAGGTAGGTGTTGTTTTGATGACGTTGCCTCTCTGCAGTGCCTCCTTCTACTGAGGTGGCTATGGATGTAGGCCACAACCGGGGTATTGTAAATATGGAAGCTGGTGGAGGTGGTGGTATCTGTGCCACATCCCTCGGAGCAGGTTGAGAAGATGGGGTAATGTCGGACTACACTGAGGCTGGGCTAACATCCATGATGGCTGACTCGTCATCCTCCTCTTCTTCATCCATAACTCTAAGTCTTTCAGGAACATCCCTTTTCACTCCTCGCCTCCCCTGGTGTGTCTCAGACTGAGGTGGACTCCTACTGGAGTCTTGGTCATCAGGAGGGGGGCATGAAGGAGAAGATGGCATAGATCTAGAAGTAAGTGGATCTTCTGAAAGAGGGGCTTCTTCGGCTTCCTCCACATGAAGCCCAACATCCTGATGTGATCATACTTAGGGAAGAACTGCTATTGCAGGCTGCGGCTGTTGTTGTCTACTGGCCTGAGTTTCTGGCAATCATTGGGTACTGCTTTGAGAAAGAAAGTCCAAGTCAATGTTACTGCTTGTCGGCGTTGCAGTGAGTAGAGAGGTTGCCTCTGTGCCATACATGGGCTTGGGCCTAATTTGGAGTGGGGCCGCGAAGTGGGAGTGCTTCTCCCAGCTTGCTCCCCAGAGGCTGGTGTGGCAGGTGCATGTTTTTGCCCAAAAAAGGTCTGGAGTGACATACTAGTGGGGGGAAGCTTCTTATTATTACTGGATGCTTTCTTGGTAGCACCTTTCTTTGGGGCCATCTGTCAGTTGGCAGTAGCACTTAGCTTCACAAGCTGAAGAGATGTCCTTGTGGTCATGAGTGTGGTCACACATCACGTTGTGCAAAGGGCCTATGTCTGGCAGTACCATGAGTGATGTTTCTTTCTCTTTGTGCACCTAAAAGCAAACGTGCAAGAAGGATATCAGTGAAACGTGGCCTTCTTGCAGCTGCATTAGTAGTAGAAACAATATAATTTAGTGGTTACCTAAATTATAAATAATTATGAAATAAGACAGTGTAATCCATTCATAAAACCACATCAACATTAACTTTTGTTATCATGTACACTCAGGAAGGATAAGAGAGAACAACAACTACAACATACAGAATGTAATTGTTAGCTTTATGTGCATCAAGTTGGCATGTGGTACTCAGGGGGGTGCTGGTGACAAATGGAACAATCATTGAATAATATAATGTTGCGCAGCTATACACCTATGGCAGACATGGGTATAATGGGGAAAAGGGAAATAATTAAGAATTAAAATCATTAAAATCAAGGGAAAAATAATAATAATTATTATTATTATTTAATATTATTATTATTAATATTATTATTATTAAATAAAATAACGTTTGTGAAACAAATTATTTAAAAAATAGATTATAAAAAAAATACAGTTCAGTTGCTGAAGTACTAGGGGAAGGAGACTACCATGAAAAACCATTGGGGTTTTTGAAGGAAAGGAGTTGTGCAGGTGAAAAATGCAAAAAAGTATATAATAAAATATAAAACACTGCTCATACAGTACATTTAGTAATAAGCATTGACCTACTAGGCCTCAAGCATAACACACAAAATGCCGCAAGCCACATGGTCAAACAACAACCAGCAAGGAGGCATAGCCACCACAACAAAGAAGAACACATGCAGGCCTAACAGCCCATTGGCTGCCTACACAACATGGCCACCAGCCACATGGACATACAACAACTAGCAAGGAGGCATTGCCCCCACAACGAAGAAGAACACATGCAGGCCTAAAAGCACACTGCCTGCCTACAAAAAATGGCTGCCAGCCACATGGTCATACAGCAACAACCAGCAAGAAGGCATGGCCACCACAGCAAAGAAGAACATAGGCCTACTGGCTGCCTACACAGAATGATCACCAGACACATGGTCAAACAACAAGCAGTATAAATAGAAAACAAAAAACACATATAGGTATAGGACTATAATTGACTGTACAAAAAGGGCCCCTGGCCACATGGCATGGGGAACAAAGACAAATGGTGGCCTATGAAAAACACTCTCACATCCTGGCCAGACAAAGAGGGCAGTGGAACAGGAAGAAAAAAACTGCATTAATTCAGTAGTTTCAAAAACAAAAGTTGAAGGGGCTAAATATGTTACAACAACAACACACATCATACAAAGGCATCAAGTATTACCCCATCATACACTTGCAGAAAAAAAGTGAAATACCGCCTAACAACATTTTGTTATATTTAATCCAATGCCATCCATGGGGTTTCAGTTCAACAGACACCACAAACAGTTGTTTCATAATGCACCTAGTACTGGCCTACAGCTGGAAGGTCTATTCCATAGCAGACTAGACTACTTAACATTACCATAGTGAATTAAATGAATATTGTAAAACATGGAGAAAACTTAGTGAACTGTAAAACATTTTCCTTAATAGAAGAAAAATGACAAGGAAAACTATAACTAGGCCCCAAATGCAGGTCACCCACCATTATAAATTTAAAAAATAGAATAAAAGTACAGATACATCCTGGTACATGCCCTCTATCAAACAAACAAGTTGTACAACACCCTTTATACAAGTGTTTTTGAACTTACTTGAATTTACTTGTGAAATCTCAAATTCAACAAGTCCTTAAATCCAATGATACATTCAGGAGACAAAAACAGTGATCCTTCGAGCTCAAAATCCAAGTGAAAATAACCCAAGCCTGCAGGACAGGAACAGGAAGTTGGAGTCTCAGGGGCACTTCCTGTTGTTGAAAAAGAAAAATTAAAAAGTACTCCTCCCTCAAAAAAATCAATGTGAAGTGTTCATTAGAGAAGACTTTTAACTCACATCTGTCTTTTTGAAGACATTTTAGCTTCTTAAGCTTTGCCAGGTTTCAGCTGCGGTCGATTGCGCTCACTCGCCTAAGTCACAAAAGATGCACAAGAAGTCGCTGGTGTGGCCCTAAATCTCACAGGCGGCCAAAAAAATCTTGTTTGTGCTTGTGAGTGACTGTAAGTCTCTCTCTTGCTTCCTGCGCACATTAAATGACATCAAGCATGTGCCAACAGGGGAAAAACTTCACTCCGTTGCGGAGTGCAGAGACTATCTGTAACTCTGTGTTCTCTGTGGAACGCGAAGTTTTTGAATTCCGCAAACACTGCCAGAAGAGCGGAGTTTTTCACCCAGGGCTATTCTTCACCTCTGTGCCCCTGTCTGAGCCTGGGTCATAAATCTGACTGAGCACTGCCCATTATCAGGCTCGCCTCTCTGCAACCTGATGCTAATAACCTAAAATAAACACAGATTTCCCTTATCTTTAAAAGGAAAATGTAACCTTATGCTTAGATAAAAATAAACTCAAGTCTATGAGCTACTCTGAAGCTGTCTGTTAGCAACTGGTAGATTGTAACCGACTGGCTGGAGACACCTGCCCTAGAACCAACATGAGCCCTGGCCCTATTAAGCAATCAGAGCTCTAGCAACCAATCAGAACCCTATCCTTATCACCAAATCAGACCCGAAACCCTAAGCCCTCAATCCCATAGAAATCCTAGCCCTAGGAACCAATCAGAGCCCTAGCCCTATCAACCAATCAGAACCCAGACGCTGAGACCTAGGTCTCATTTAAACCCTAGCCTAAAGAGGCAATCAGAGCACAGTTGAAGCAACCATGAATAAAACCTATCTTTACAGCAGGTAACCTTACACTTAAGGGCCTGTGCAGGTGTGAGGGGGTGGTCAGGTCTGCTCACATGCCACCTGTGTACCTGAAGTCAGAATCTCCTCAGTTACAGACAAACGCAATACACACTTTGTACCTTTTGTTCAGCCCTGCAGATAAGACCAAATTGAAAACCACTAAAATACTGCTTTTTGTGCACAGAAAAAAACACTTTTTTCTAGCCAAAATGAGTGCTAAATATACTTTCTGAACACAATTTAAACCATTAAACAGACTCAGCAGTCTCCTAAAACACTCTGGTTAGGCTTAGGGATGTATTAGCCCTTTTAGCTTGTAAACTGGGGATAAGGGGACTTCTAGGAGCCTTAGCAGAGTTCAGGGGAAAACCAGGAGAGACATTTTAGCAGCTAACGATAAAAGAAAATATCAGTTATAAAAGTACAAACTCCACAGAAACCAAAAGCTAAATTTAAAGAGTCATGGGCAGAGAAAACATTTTACAGTTTCAAACAACACAGTGTCATGGGTTCAATTTACACTCTCCTTGGGCACACATATTTTAGCTCCGCTTAGCCCTGTGGCCTGTTCCCTTTTACCTACATATGTGCTCTGATTGCATTTATTTCACTTTATTCATTTTTAGTTAGCCTGCTTTCAGCTGGGATGTTTTTTTATTTTCTAATCAGCTGTATTTTGTGATTCTGGGAAAGCATTGTTATTATTATTCTGTGCACAACATTTCCCCATATATCCCTGTCTAAGGTTGATGAATCCAAGTACTTGGTAATCCAGATAGCAATTGTTGCCACTAGAGTTTGCAATCAGTCTGACACTTAGGCACTTGCCCAAGTCAGGCCCTTTCACGGAATGGAAAAATGTGTTCTTATAAAAAACACTGTGTAAGCCAAGGGACAAGAGGGAGGTCATTCCAGACAGGATTCCATCCATGCTGCATGCCATTTCCTTGCTGACCTCGGCCCTGTCTTTACAATCAACCCAGGAGACAGCGGGCAGACCCCTTTCCATCAGGTAATGGGGATGGGTGCTCCTCTCATGGACTAAGTGCGGACAGATTGGGCTGCCACTGCTATGCTCTCACTTAGGCGTTAGGCGGTAGGTATAATTCATCTGTGTACTTCATTCTAATGTGCTGGGACTGTTTATTTTCTCTCACTGGTCAGCACCATTCTAACACTGTTTTGCCTCATTGCCCTAATAAATGCAGCTCATAGATCTTATCGCAGATTGCAGTCTTTTCAATAAATATATTGAAAGCCATCCTGCATCTTGCATCTCGTTCTTACCTGTGTATGAAACCTTTGCTAGCAAGAGAAAGATGTGAGACATGTTGATAACGACTTCCCCTGAGACCTGAGAAGTCAGAGAATGGCATGTTCAGCCTGCCACAAATCACCTTCTCTTTCATGTCTGGGTGAGGTGCTGCTAGCTAGCAAACAGTGCTGGGCTGACAGCTGCCAAAATGTTGTGGCATGGACTCAGTCACCCACACACATGGTGGTGCTGCCACCCCTAAACCAGCAGTCTTGTACTAACAACAGGAGTCATACAACAACAGCACAAAGTCTGTGTTCTTACCACCTTCCTTTGTCCTTGTTCACTGGGATGTATATGGCTCAGAGAAGCTTAGGCTATAAAGTGGTTGTCTTGAGGTTTCCCTGACAAATTTAAAGGTGTAAGGGGAGTGGTCAGGCCTGCTCATATGTCACCAGTGGTCCAATCACTAAAGCAAAGAAAATTGGTGAGCATGGGGAAAAGCAGTGGTCCTGAAGTCAGTATCTCCTTGGCTAGAGAAAGACTCAATACACACTTTGTAGATCATGTTCCACCTTACATGTAAGGTCCAACCCTACAACCACTAATATACTGCTTTTTGCACACTTAAAAAGCAATTTTTGTAGCCAAAAATGAGTGCTAAATACACTTTCCAAACACAATTTAAAGCCACAAAACAGATTCAGCAGTCTCTCAAAAATACTCTGGTTATGCTTAGGGGTGTATTTTACCATATTAGCTTGTAAGGAGGGGTTGCCTTCTTGTAGCCTTAGAACAGTTTATGGCGAAACCAGGAGAGAAATTCAAACAGTCACAGGTAGAAGAAAACAACAGTTTTAAGAATACAAATTTCATGGAAACCAAAATATAAATTTAAATAGTCACGGGTAGAGAAAAAGAAATGCTTTACAGTTTCAAACAACACAGCACAAAGTCTATGTTTTTGGCTCCTCCCTTTTTCCTCGGTCACTGACCTGTCTAGGGTTCAGAGAAGCTGGGGCTACAAATTGATGCTGGCTGTCTTGGGTTCCTTCCACAAACTCAAGGACCTGTGCAGGTATGATAGGAGTGGTCAGGCCTGCTCAGGTGTCGCATGTGGGCCAATCACAAAAGCACAATCTGTTGTGCTGTCGACAAGGAGGTGCCCTTGAATACAGAACCTCCTTGGATACATACAGGCTCAATACACCCTTTGTACTTACTATTGAACCCTACAGGCAAGGTATAAATTCAAAGCCACTGAAATACTGCTTTTCATTCACTTAAAAAGTACTTTTTCTAGCTAAAACCATGTGCTGAATACCTATCTCTTAGTTCTCCTCTTATCTCACTTTCCATCAACCCCAATCATATTCTTTTCATCTCCTTTACTCTAATTAACAGCTATGTACTCCACTTTTTGTATATCCCCTTTCCTTATTCTCCCAATGGCAATGATAACCTTACCTACCTGCACTTCACATACAACTATTTCTCCCTCTTCATAACCTCTCCACTGAGCAAGTTGGTCAAAATATGACCACACTTGCCTCCCCTTGTCTGCATCTGAATCTCATTCTTCTCCAACCATACACTCCCAACTACAACTCAGTCCTAATTATTTCCTCTCTTGTGTACTCCTGTGTCCATCTGGAATCCACCGATCTGAGTAAACAGTTATATTTTTTATAACAATATAGTATCACAAATACTTTCTATGGCAGCTAAACCTTTAGAGATTGTGACATAGGCGTTTTCATTTTGTTGCCTTTTCCAAAAAAGACCATAAAATACATGAACATTATGCTCACCCACGCCACCTTCATATGAAAATACCAGATCAATAGTGGTACAGCTAAACTACATGTGCATTCAGCAATACTGTGCATCCAGATACTCTTAGTGTCCTTGACACATTTCCCTCTATGACTTCTCCTGGGTCGACAACAAGTATGTAGTGAGGGGACCCGAATATCCTTCGGTCTCGATGGTTATGGCAACTCTTCCGCATAGAGTTGCAGATGGGTCTGGCAATAAGTTATGCCTAAGAGCCATTGACGTTGGGTGGGTATTGTGCTTTTGTCCCAGTGTAGAGCAACTCTCCTCTTTGCCAACAGCAGAGCTATTGCCAAAATCATACGGTTAGGCAGTTGTAGGCCCCTTACTAGTCCTAGCAAGCACACTCTAGGTGTTTGCGCCACAACACACAGTTTAGTGATCAAGTTCTTGAGCATGCTGTTAGCGAGTAGGATTTGCAGCACATGGAGCGCAAGATGTTCCTCCAGTAATTGGGGGTAGAACTCTTGGAGGGCTACCCTTAGGCGATAATATGTAAATGTCAGTAATGGGGCATTCTGTTGTGTGTGAGAAGGCAGTGATGTCCACAAAGATGCCATTAGTGTAAGCATCACTCAATATTTAACCCGAGGCGGTCAAGCTGTTTTACTGCTGAGTCTTCCCTGGTGACTGATATAGCAGTATGAAACCATAACAGTAGTGCTGGCACGTATAGTGAGGTTTTCCCGGCTTGCATGCCCAGCATCAGCCAACTTTTTGTTGTGGAGAGGACCATATTCATTTTAGTTTTGTGTCATCCCCTATTATTTATGTGGCAGAATTGCCTGGAGTAGGAGAGGATGAGCATCATCATGTTTCTCTGCAATATGTGGCACATAGTCATGTGGGGCACATCAATCATGTGCAAAGTAAGCTTGTGTGCATAAATAGTATAATTGGAAGTACGATGCATTGAAGTCCTCATGAGGGTACAGAAGTGTGAGCATGTCCCATTGGATCCTAGGTTGTTTCCCAGCCTAGGCAAGCGTTATCAGGAGTGTCTGAAATGTTTTGAAGAACTGTTGTGGCAGGGCAATGGGAATACTGATAAAAATATATATAAATTTGGACAGCACCACCATCATCATGACGGCGATCCTGTCTGCTAGAGACAGCGGCAGCCTGATCCACCTAGAGACCTGGTCTTCTAATTTCGAACTGACCTTACCATAATTATAACACATAACCACATCTGGATCATTTTAAATCCATACCCGTAGATATTTAGCAAGATCCGTGCCCACACCAATATAAAGTCAAGAGGGTAATCCAGAGTGCTGGATGTCAGGAGGAATTCAACCTGTCCTTTACATACAGCACGATATTGTCAACATATAAGGATATACTAAGAGGATACAATTTAAAGTGCAGAACAGACCCGGCATGACGCTGCCGCATCACACAGGCCAGTAGCTCCAGTGTTATTGCAAATAACAATGATGATAGAGGGCATCCCTATGCCCCTATGTATGGGGAACACCCCAGATGTACTACTATTAATATATACACAGGCCACTGGGTCAGTGTGGAGAAATACATCCACTGCAGGAATGCTGCCAGGGTCCCCATGGGGGCCATTATTGTAAACCTCCATTTAATAGAATCAAAAGCATTTGCAGCATCCAAGAGGATCACTGCGGCCTGCAGAGAGGGGTTCAGCTGGTGCATTAGTGCAAAGATGGTGCCCAGGTTGTGTGTTGTATGAATGCGGATCGACCTAGCAGTACCAGACTGGGAAACAGAGGCTGGAGTCTGGTTGCCAGTATCTTTGTTAGGATGTTTGCATCAATATTAATGAAGGACAGTGGCCCATATGACTCGCAATGCTCCGACGTTTTATCCGGATTCAGCAGTGCTACAATGACAGCCTCTCTCATTAAAGGTGGCAATACCTGCTTATGATACGTTCTTCATACAGGGCATGTAGATGTGGTGCCAGGAGGGTGGAAAATTCCTTATAGAACTCATATATAAGTACATCTTTCCCGGGTGCTTTACCGTCAGGGAGGAAGCATTTAGCATCTGTTACCTCCTCCAGTGTAATAGGTCGTACTAAACATTCCTGCTGTCCCGTGGACAGCCATGCCACGGCAATATCCTTCAGGTAGTTGCCCATCTTTTCCGCCCTTGCAGACCATTGAGTACTTTAAAGGTTGGTATAGATGTTTGTGAAATCAGTGAGTACAGATGGTGTGTTGTATTGAGCACTATTCTCCGCGGTATTTATATTCACAATATGTGTGATAAGTTGTGTTTCTACAAAGGCCTCCAATTTTGCCCCTTTTGGTTGATTCTGGAACACCAGTGATGCACATGTTATTTCTTTCCAGATCTTTGTTCTTGGGCTGCATGACTTCTAGAACTTTTTCCAAGTTCAAATATTTACTGCTAACCAACTGTAGATCATCATCTGCATATCGGCTGCCCCACCAGTGTGAGTCACACAGTCTGCTTATCGAATTTTGCTGACATGGTTAAAGGAGTTAATTTTTCCATTGATAGACTGTAGTCTTTGCTGCATGGCCAGCTGCATGGACTCCAGAGCAGGGACGCTTTGTGATCCGGTGTCCTTGTTCCTGATCCAAGAGTTCATTCGGTGAGGGCTTTGTAGAGCGTGATACTCAAAATGTAGGTGTATTTGACTGTGGTACATTTTCCCCTTGATGTCCGGCAGGGTCACTCAGCCACTTCCTGTGCCTTCACTACTAACCCCTGTCCATGAACCAGGGTGTGCCTCACACAGTGGTTAACCCCCAGATTATGTGGATGCTTTGTGCTGATTTGTGAGGAGCTATGCACCAGAGTGTGCCTCACGCAGTGGGTAAACGACAGATTATGTGGCTACTTTGTGAGGCGCTATGAGCTGTCAGCACCTGAGCCACCTTTGAGGCACTGGGCCCATGCAGGGAGGTCTCGATAGTGACCTCTCCAGACGCACAGTGCATGCAGTGCCATGAACGTGGTGCTTTCCGCCATCTAGAAGTATTCAGGGCGTCAGTTTTTCACCCCACCCCTGTAACGCCAGTCTCCAGGTTTGGTTCCTTAAAGCACCACATAAACTCCAACCGAATCCCAGAAGTCAATCAGCAGTCACTACACACATAGGATGCTATAATCACCTTAAAATATCGCTACACCAGTTCTTCCACGTATGCTATTCACCCTGCATATCGCAGCCCAGGCAGATTAGGAGTTCAGTGGCAGCATCAGAAGCAATATGGTATTCTCAAGCCTCCATCTGGGTGTATAGTCAAGTGTGGGAAGAAGCGACGCAGAGCTAAGTATCAGGCCTCCCAGCAGTGCAACCCTGCAGGACCATGGTGTGGCAGTGGTGGGCTGAGAAGCAACCTGAGTGGGCCACTGGATCCAGGTCACAAGGATCCACTAAGGACCTTCGTATACCCCGCAAAAGCAAGCTCTGCCAGCATCCACAAAGCGGCGCAGTCCCCAGACTCTCGCTGCCCCGCAAGCCTGCTACAAATTGGGGAACAAGGCTTTACCTCTGATGCACAAGGCACCTCAGGCCCTCCATCCATCCTCAGGTGCAGGATGAGGGGTCTGACAGTATGTAGGCCGGGCCGGCCGGGTCTCCTCAACTCAGCGTCTCCATCTAGACAGCACGGCCCTCTCTCGGCCAGAGCTGTTCACCACATTCTGGGAGCTCTCCGGTCCTCGCAGTCTCTTTCTCTAGAGGGTGGAGGGTGTTCACTGACCAGGCATCGAGCCTCCAATCTGTTCTGCCAGGGCCCACTGCACCTGTTTCCTCTGCCGATCTTTCCCACAGCACCACGCTCCCCCATCACTGAATAGTGGCCTGCCCGATGATCAGATGCAGGCCACCCTTGTCCACAGCCGGTCCCTGGACCACCCCGCCAGAGGATCAAATGTTTGCCCCAGCTGCTGAGGCTGCCAATCTGTGCAGCAACAACTCACAGGGTTTTACACCTTTCTGGCACCTCCCCTCATGACCGGCATTCACTCTGTAACTGCACAGCAGCCCATGCAGCGATCAGACATAGACTGCTTTCGTGGGCACAGCAGTCCAAAATTTCTTTCTGGGGGGAATCTAACAAGGCTCCTAGCCAGTGCAGCGCACTTCTTTTGCTATGCTGGCATTAATTAGCTCAGATGGATGGCAGGACATTTGGTGAATGAAACATCCCGGCTGGCAGAGCTGCACTAAAGTGCGACCATCTTGCCGCGGGCTCTCTGGCGCTCAGCCTCTGATGTGGGCTTTAAACAAATATATTATATTAGCATGTAACTGAAGCTCTTTTATTATTTCATTTACTGGCTGTACCTGTCATGATTCGCTCCCTGTGCTCTCATTCCCACAACAAGGGCAGTGGTGCTGGAAAAATGTTTTGACTGGAAGCACTGGCATGCATATAAACTCACTAAGAATGTATGGGGTTCCAGAAATCCCGTTGTTACTGAGCGGGGAATGCAACAAATGAGCAAAAACTTTAAGTGGGGGTACGTGCTTGTCGAACTAAAAGCGGTGGATGAGGTGGTAGTCCAAAGCAGTTTTTTGCTGTAATAAGATTCAATAGTGCATTATGGTGCAACATTCTTAAATACATGCATTTTGCCAGCTATTATTAAAAAAATGAGTGGTTTTAAAACGAGCAATAATAAACCAGAGCAGTGCAAGCCAGGCTTGTACTTGAATGTAAAGAGGTTTTCTCATCTTAATTTGAAACTTGTCTGCCATCACATTATACAGCTAAAAGGTTCAAAGAAGCCTCATTTTAAAAATTTGCAAAATTGTTTATGGTTTGAGGATGGATTGTATTTAGGGGTAGTGAGGGTGTCAGGCATGGGTGGTGTTTAAGGGAAGTGAGGGGTCAAAAAATGTAAAGCTGCTGAAGTAATTGTTTGACAATGTAAACTATATAACTCTAAAACAATGCCCTCTGAGGTAAAGCACTGATATAAATATCTCCAACAAAAAGATTTCTGAAAGTAAGATGTGCAACCATTGCGTTTACTTCCTAAAAGAATAAGCATTCCAAAGCAAATTTTGAAAAAAATACATTCTATGGATTGCTTTCTATGAAATAGTAAACTCCATTTATCCGACAAATTCCATTAAATAGTTTAGGTGAACTGGTTTCTCAGTAAGGGTATTCCACAAAATCCTTTTTGATGACCTTGCGTACAACCACCTCAAATTTGTCCCAAAGATTTCTTTACACCTCTTTGAATTCTAGAAGACTTCAGCATCAGGGTTGGAAAGAAGGTACAAAACCAAACAGAAAACCTCCTCCCTATTCCACTGTCTGTAGACATTCAACAAACAGTATCTGGGACCAATCATATTGCTAGGCATACACTAGAAGGAATCTCACACCATAAACTCATCACTTTGATGAGAACAAAGCTGTCACTTGAACAGACCACCATATCCACTTTAGTTTCTCAGTCCCATTGCCCCTAATGCTACTACATTCTGGAGGAAAACAATAAATGTTACCTCTTGGGATAAATGTACCCCTTCAACTCTCAAATATGCTCCATCTACTCTCCAACCTCATAACAATGATTTAACAATTCCACAGTGAGCTGATAACTATCTTTAACAACCCTATCTCACTTGTGATTAGATCTACTACTACGTTTTCCAGGAAGGGTTCTCTTCTATCATCTGCATTAGCCAATTGAGAGGCCAGTGCTCAGTTTAAACTCTAAAGGCAGTCCGAAACAGGCAGGGCCTCAGCTTCTTCAGGGACCAAACCACAGCAAAGGTAGTCCTCTCAATGGCACTACAAAACTGCTCTCTGGAGAGGAGTCACCTACTGAGAAAGGCATCCAGTTGATCCTGACCCTCATCTTTTAGCTATGACATCACAGCTCCAATCACATTTTCTGAAGCATTGGTTTGGGCAACAAACTGATTGCTGAAATCAGGTGCTTTTAGGACAGGTGCTGAGCACAAAGCTTCCTTTAGGGGACTTAAGGTCTTTTGACATTGGACAGTCTATATTACGTTTCTGGGCTGTTTCTTGGAGGCTCTGTCAAAGTTGCCACTATGGCACTATACATGTTGACAAATCTTCTGTAGTACCCAGTCAAGCTAAGAAAGACTCTGGCTTGGATTAGGCTTTTAGGAGTTTCCCAGGTCAGAATTGTCTGGGTTGTACATGGTCTCCACTTACTTGGAAGCCCAAGTGCACAACAGAACCTTGCCCTATCTGACACGTACGTGCATTTATATTACACCCTGCCTATTGCAGAGCTTAAAGCATTTCCTTGAGGTGGTCCAGATGATACTCCCAGGTGGAATTAGATACAACTATAGCATCCAGATATACTTCTATGAGCTCATCACCTCTGGGTATGGGGTCAGCATCAGTCTTGGTAACTGCATTTAGGCCTCTGTACTCCAAAGAAATATCATCTGAAGTTTCTCCCCTTTTGGGTTTGGTTTGAGTATCAAGACCACTGCGCTAGCCAGTGGACTACTAGAGGGCTCATTCACCCCCACCTCTAGCATCTTTGCACCCTCAGCTTTGATACTAGCTGTGACCTGGCCCAACAGTCTGTAAATTTTGCTTTTGACAGGCAAGCTGTCACCTATGTCCACATCATGGATACACCAATTTGTAAGTCCTGGGAGGACAAGGAGAGCAGACTGGCAAACTGCATGAGAAAGCTCTAACAGTCTGTCTGGTGCTGCTCTGTTAGATTGGAGGAGATAACTACTCCTTCAACCGAGCCATCTTTGACATTGGTTGACAGATAGTCAAGGAGAGGCACATTTTCCTCTTGTTCCCCTCCATCTGTCACCATGAGCATTGTGATGTCTGCTCTGTCATGGTGTAGCTTGAGCCTGTTTACATGGATCACTCTGTGTGGGTGCCTGGAGGTCCCTGAGCAAGACCTATTACAGGGTGATCAAAGAGTACCTCAAAGGGACTACATCTTACTCCCTTCTGAGTGCAGGTGGGCAGAACTCACAGAATTTGATTCAGCTTAATTCTGCTGGGTTACATGCTGTGTTTTTGCACCAAAACCACATACTGTGCTGAAATATCAGTGTAAAGGGCACCATACAGTGCACCAGGGGGCACAGCTATTCAACTTGATTTTGCTGCTGCTTGAATAGATTTTCTACTTCAGTGGCAGAATTCTGACCGTGAATGGTTGTGATCACCAAAAATCATGCTATGGGACACCATATCTCACTCCCACTCACCAAATTATCATTCTGGAGCTGTGGCTGAGAAACAAGTTTTCACGATGCGATCAGAGGAATTTGGCCAGAACTCCACATTAAAAGAGTAACAGAAAGTCATCGAAATTCCACCAATTCTGTGTGTGGACTGGAATATTTCACCCCCTACCTATGAGGAACAACCCTTTATGCAAACAATAGGCATGGAAGGAGAATATCCTAGCTCCTCTTGAGTTTCTGTGGTAAACCCATAATCATGCTTTGAATAGTCTTATTGAATCTTTTTATAAGACCATTATACTTGGGATCATAGGAAGTAGAGAATTTGTAAGTCACACCACACTCATCCCACATGGCTTTCAGATAGGCAGACATGGCATTTGTGCCCCTTCTGAGATGACCTCCTTGCAGAGCCCAACTTTGTTAAAAATGCCAAGTAGGGCTTTAGCTACTGCAGGGAAGCAACTGTTATTAGGGGAATGTCTTCTGGGTATCTGGTGGAATGATCCACTACCATCAGGATGAACCTATTACCAGGCACAGAAGGTGGATCTAGGGGACTACCAAGGTCAATCCCCACCCACTTAAAAAGCGCTCCCACCAGAGGCAGTTGTATAAGAGGAGCATTTGGCTTGCCTCCTGTTTGCCATTGGCTTGACAGGTGACACAGGAGAGACAAGATGCCTTAATATTTAAACCATCTGAAGCCAGTAGAAGTGATTGAAGTACCTTTCCCAGATGTTGGTCAGCCCCATACGTCCAGCTGAGGGGATGTCATGGGCCAAGATAAGGAGGAATTCTCTGTACTTTTGGGAGACCATTATTCTCCTGGTTGCTCAACGTTTGGGGTCCTTTGCCTCACTGTACTAGATTCCCTCCTCCCATTACACCTTTACATTCCAGTTCATTGAGACACCCTTCATCCTACTTGGCAGCCAGCTGTCTTAGGACTTCAAGAGTGGAACATGTCTTTTGTCCCTGGCTCAAGTCCTCTCTGGAGGGCCCTCCAGCACCTTGGAGTTCTGCCACATCAAGCAAATCTCTCAAAGAAGCAGCCTCCTCCTCAGGCACCAGACCTTACTCCTTAGGGTTAGGCTCCTTCTGGGTCTTTTGGATCTGAGAACTTGCACTGCCAGATTTCCTGCACTCTCTCTTATTTCTAGGGCCTTGGGTCATTTGCCCAGGCTTCAAGGTCCTTGGACTTTCCAGTAAGGCTTTTTGAGCTCCAGTGGAGGCACATACCCAATCAGGAAGACCCAGCATTGCTACATTAGTCCTTCTCTATACCCTTGGCCAGGCAGACATTTCAAGGTCATTGCCCAACAGACACTCTACGGGGATGATGGCAGGGAGCACAGCTACCTTCTTGGGCCAGTACTCATTCCGACTGCAAGCCATTGGTATGGGATGACACTTTGTATCATTGTCAGAGGTGACTATCTAGGGCACTTTATCAGAGATGATCTGCCCTGGGGAAACCAGCTTTGCCATAACCATGGTGATGCTGGTACCTGTATCCTTCAGGGCCTGGACTTCATCCCCATTTATTCTTGGCCACTGCCTGAAGTTTTCCATACTGGCAGGCCAGTGGGTCAAGGGTTCAATATTGTCCACACCCATAGAGACTAAGGACCTCATTATGAATATGGCGGTAAACACAGTCGACCGCTGTGGTGACGGCGAACAGAAGACCGCCATTGGCGGTAAACAGAAACCCACCATATAATGATGCAAAAATCAGAAACCGACAAAAAACTCCTTGCCACCAGTCACTGCCGGACCATGTCGGCGGAAATGCTGGACCTCCCACCCCGCCATCGCTGAGCACACAAACTCACTACCCGCCAAATGATGATGCACAAATCACTGCGGTGGTCAGTGGAAGCCGAACGACCATTGGCGGTACAGACTGCCATGGCCGGCAAGTGGACCCAACAGTAAGAAATACACACATTGGCAAGTTAGAAACCCACACACCTGACACACATCCACAACACTATAAAACACTCACAGGCATACCCCACAATACTTTGCAACGAAATTAGGACAACTGATACAGAGAACCCCAGAAGCAGACACCGAACGCCACAATACACGATACATACACCCAACCACACAAGAGCACCCTCACATAGATCCACACAAGACACCATTCACAACACACACCGTGTCACCCTCCAAAACCCACGCTTCACAGAAAGGGAGCTAAGGAACATAGTGGACGAAATACTGAAGGTCGAGCCACAATTATTCGGGGCACAGGACCAGCACACACCCATCGCCAGGAAGATGGAGCTATGGCAGACAATAGTGAACAAGGTCAATGCAGTGGGACACCATCCACGCACGAGGGATGACATCCGCAAGAGATGGAATGACCTGCGTGGGAAGGTAAGGTCCATGGCATCCCTGCACAACATTGCAGTCCAGAAGACTGGGGGAGGACCTCCACCAACACCACCTGACTACACAGATTGGGAGGAAAAGGTATTGGCCATCCTGCACCCTGAGGGACTCACTGGAGGAATGGACTCTGGTAAGTCATCTACAATTACCTCATATCCATCACACCTGTAATGCATGCACCACCCCACCCCTACAAAAGCCACCTGGACCACTACCCCACCCAGCCCACATTCACAACACCCAGTCACCCTGCATGCCCACTAACCCACTAACAGGCCCACATCCCTCCCCCTGTGCACAGCCACCTACCCCTGCAAGGAATCACAAAGGCACTACACCACCCACAATGCACCTCCACATCCTAAGAAAAATATAATGCAAACCTCACAAAGGCACCCTGCATGGCCCCAAAGTGTAAAAACCTGCACAAAACAGCCCATACCTGTGAACCCCATCCGATCATGCAATTGTAACAGACATGCCTATTCCCCCCAACAGGCACCACCACCCATGGCACCCTGACAGACAGGAGACGGAGTGCCAGTGCCCGACAGGGAGACAGAGGCACCACCCAGGACACTGGAGATGGAACCCTGGACATTGACGTACACCCTGGCCCCTCACACAGTCCTGGGCTGTCACCATCCAGCAGCCCCACCCAGGACACCACTGACACCCCTACCACCCAGCCAACAACATCAGCCCAGGGCAACCGTCCCCACACCTGTGTATCCAGCCCACAGACTGGTGGAACACATGGACAGAGGTCACAGTCACCCCCTACCAACAGGCAGGAAGACGATGGCCCCAGTACAAGTGGTACCGCCTGACCTGTGCAAGGAACACAGGCACAGAGGGTTAGGACCAGTGGAGGGCAGCAGTGGCCTGGGGGGAGGCCACAGGATGGATGCTGCAGCCCAGGACGTGATCTCTGAGGTCCTGGGAGCATACCACAATATCCAGGACAGATTGGCCCAGATAGTGTCCACACTGGAGCAGAGTCAAAGGATGCAGGTAGCACACCACCAAGAGGCCACGGACCAGTGGAAACTGCACAATGCCACAATGGCCACCATAGCAGGTGCACTGCTACACCTTGTCCTAACACAGCCTGAGGCCACCTCAGACCAGGTAGCCCCTACTACAGGCCAAGATACAGACAGGGTAACCATATCAGCAGCAGCAACTGGACTTGTGCCACCATCTCAGGACACACAGGAGACCTGCATCTCAATCCGTGCAGGCCAACACCAGGCACTCAAACGGTCCCTCAGGCCAAGATATGCCACCTCAAAGAAGTGACTCTGGCAAGAACTGTCCTCCAAGTGTCCCACTGAACCAATGGCCAAACCGTGTAAAAACAACACCAAACACTGGAAATGATAGCTGGACATACCACCACTGCCAACAAATGCTGCAACCATGTTGCCATATTGTACAACCACTAGTAGCCCACTCCCATCACTTAAACTGCATGATGTAATCCTTGCACCAAATAAAACACTGGTTCACCAATTACAATGTCCCCTGTCATCGTGTCAAAACAAATTGAAGTATGGATGCAATTGTCTTATAAATCATTTATTCTTATCGGAATAGCAGAAATTGCACCCCACGCATAACATGTGGTTGTGCCAACAGAATTGTAAAACAATATTACCATAATGTTACATGCCCTATGCAGACCTGGTCACAGTGGCAATGTCAATTGACCCAACACCCCCCTCGATGAAAAGGCACACTGACAGTATGCTGCACAGACAGAAATCTCATCGATTAGTCCCACATAGTTACTGGAAGTAGAGTTGTATCAGTTGGTTCCTGGAATGTACATCTTCCCCCTCCTTATCATCACCATCACTCTCATCCCCTCTCTGAGGAAGCAGGTCTGGATATCCAGCACCCTCGTCCTCCAAGAGGGGGATAGAATTCCTCACAATCACGTTGTGAAGCATGCAGCAGGCCACCACTATTCTACACACCTTTTCAGGCTCATAGGCCAGGGATCCGCCAGAGATATGTATGCAACGAAATATAGCCTTCAGGAGACCTATTGTGTGCTCTATCACCCTCCTAGTACGTCCATGGGCCTCATTGTAATTCCCCTCTGCATCTGTCCTACGATTCCTCACTGGTGTCAGGAGCTAACGCATGTTGGGTAGCCAGAATCACCTAAAAAAGGGGGCAAAACAGGACTGTCAATGACAACCCCCAGTGGCAGACAGCCTGGCTGTCTGCTATGTGGCAATAAGTGTCAGACACACCTACCTATAATCCATCCTCTGTGTCCCCTTGTAGTTGTTCCATCTTGTGTGGCACACTACCGTTCCTTAGCACAAAGGAATCATGGACTGATCCAGGGAACATGGCATTCACATGTGAGATGTACTGGTCTGCAGTACACACCAATTGAATGTTTATGGAATGAAAGTTCTTCCTGTTTCTGTACACCTGTTCACTGACTCTTGGGGGATGAGAGCAATGTGGGTTCCATTGATGGCACCTATCACATGGGGTATGTTGGCAAAGGCACAGAAGTCCGACTTGATGGCAGGGAGGTCAGCACTTTGGGGAAACCTCACATAGGACTGCAGGTGTCGTACAAATGCATTCAGGAATCTGGACAGTATAATGCTAAACATTGGCTGTGAAAGACCTGCACCCATGCCCACTGTCACTTGAAATGAGCGCTTGCCCAGGAAATGGAGTGCAGAGAGCACCTGCACTTCAGTAGGGATGGCATGTTTATTACGATTAGCCGGTCTCAGTGCTGGATCCAGTAATGCACAAAGTTCATGAATAGTAGCACGAGTGAGTCTGTAATTGATAATGATGTGACGCTCCACCATGGTCCGCAAATCAGCAAGTGGTCTGTACACCGATGGGGCCTTCCCTCGCCACAAGGGTCTGTACCTAGGAGTAGTTAAGAACACATGTGAGGAACACACATACATATGCCCACAATATTTCCTATTCAGCACTGCTGGCATGATTGTCAATGACACATATGCATAGTATGTGTGACACTGTAGCAACATGTCCACAATGATACATCAGGACTGTTCAGGTGAGCAAATGTATATAGGTTCATGCCTGTGGGTGTTTGGGGACAATAGGGCCTGCATGGGGCAGATGAGAATATAACAACTGCATAATTGAGGCCAAAATGTCTGCCCCCTGTAATCCAGAAGTGTTGTGGTGGAAGTGACCTCATACCCCTAACGGTTGACGTAATAGCGTAAGGCGGTGTTTACCGCCGTGCGCAAATTCATTGGTTAACATGGTTGTCCATGGGTATTCTTAGCGTATCATAATCTCTGCCGGTGGTGACAGTGCACACCACTGCGGTGCGTACGCTAACTCGTCACCTCAACTTCACTTGACTCCCGGATCTCGTGTATGCAGGTACTCCACTGAGTGTGCTGCTGTGTCCTGCCTCTGGTCATGTAAATGGCACGTGTGGCAGGGGAAAGGGCCCTGGCCTTCATCAGCGAGGAATTGGAGAAGCTCGTGGACGGGGTCCCGTCCCTGTACGCCAAGCTCTACGGTCGGCCAGAGGTACAGGTGAATAGGAGGATTGAGGGGCATGGATGTGTATAATAGTGGTAGATGGCTGTAAACATGTGTGCACGTGTGCTACTGTATAGTCCAAGGTTCCTGACATGCTGCCTGTGTGTGTGCTGTTAAATGCCCATCCCATAGTGGAAGCATAGCCAGCTGTATGTAATGGCCATTGCCTGACCTCTGTGTTACTTTTTCTGTGTGTCCCATATAGGCCAGCACCCATCTGAAGAAGGAGCCTTTGGCAGGCCATCGCCAGGTAGGTGCGGACCCTGGGGGTCTACAACCGGCAGAGCGCCCATTGCAGGAAGCGGTGGGAGGACCTGCGGTGCTGGGTGAGGAAGATCTGCGAGGCCCAGCTGGGGAAGTCCTCCCAACGAGGAAGGGGTGCCCATTGGGCACTGACCTCCCTTATGCGACGCATTCTGGCGGTGGCGTACCCAGACCAGGATGGGTGCTTGAAGGCTGCACAGCAGTCACAAGGGGGTGAGTACAAAAACGTTACTTGGGCTCCTTGATGGATGTGTGTGTGTGCGGTCATATGGATGCTGTCTAGTGGCAGGGACTCTGACTGATGTCCATCTACATAATGGCCCGCATGGGGAGTAGGGTTATAAGGGTCAGGTCTGCAGGACTTCAGGCCCTTCAGTGCTGTGGAGTGGGGGATGGCTGTAGAGCAGGGTTGTGGTCACTAGTCAGGGGCATAGCCATGTGTATAGCAACAGGTGCTGCATGGTCTGAAAGTTGCAGGGTGGGTGTATGTGTGAACCAGTTATGTACCTCCATTCAGCTATTTACAATTGTCTCTCCTGTTTTGTGTCCCCATCCCTGTTCTCTTGTGTTGTCTGTGTACATCAGCATCATCTGGCGAGGGAGCTGAGGCACCAGCGAGTGGGGATGCAGCGGCCCACGGTTCCACGGAGGCAGAGTCCGACACCAAGGGGACCAGTGGGTTGGAGGGCGAGGGGAGTACCACGGGGGAGGCAACTACCACTGGAGGTAGTGACTCTGATACCTCCTCCGATGGGAGCTCCCTGGTGGTGGCGGACCCTAGTGGGCCCACCCATTCTGTGTAATCTTCTGCCACCCCATACCATCACCGCCCTCCCATTTGCTCCTCATCGAGTTGCCCGTGCCCGCTCACCCCGAAGGGTGGGTGTCTCCTTCACCCCAGGCACCTTATCCCCTGCCCCAGTAAGCCCTGCTGTCCTCACGGAGGATGCTATTGACCTCCTGAGAACCATCTCTGTAGGTCAGACAACCATCGTCACTGTCATACATGGGCTAGCATCAGAGGTGCAGCAGACCAATGCCTATCTGGATGGCATTCATGGTGCCATGTCTGGCCTACAGAGATCTTTCCAGGCTCTGGCCTTCTCTTTGACAGCAGCCAGTGTCCCTGGTCATTCCGTCCCCCCTCCAACCACCTCTACCCCTTCCAGCACCCCACTCCCTTCACCCGTTTGAAAGCACATATTCTGACATGCAGGCACACACCTCAACACACAAGAAGCACACTTCAAAACACAAGCATAACACCTCCCACCACAGGAATACACACAGCCAACATACACAGGCACACACACCAACATCCACTTCCCCCAGTGTGCCCGCATCTTCCGCCTCCCTGTCTTTCCCCTCTACATGCACACCCACAGGCACTGCACCCTCATTCAATGTTGCTGACCCTATTCTTGCAGTCACTACAATATCAGACATCCATTCATGCACCCCAGACACCACACCTGCACTTACCACAACGACTTTAGTTGACACATGCAGCACACTCACCAGACTTGCAGACACCCAGACAACATACATTTACACTGTCAGCCTGTCTTGTCCCACTGTGTCCACCCCCTCCTCCCAAGACACTCAAACGCACCAAAAAACCCACCCATCACACATCCACTACACCTCAGCATAGTGTCCAGTCACCTGCACCCACGTCACAACACCTACACCTGTCACGACCACTCCCTCTACCTCCACTCCCACGCCTCTCTCCAGGTCCACCCCAATTGCCCCTAAGAAACTTTACCTATCCTGTGTAGACCTATTCAAACCCACTGGCCCACCCCGTCTCATCCTTAAACATGCCTTGCCCTGTCCACTCCTCCCACATCACAGCCCACCCCATTCCTGTGCTACCTCCGCTGTGAGCAAGAGACCCCTTGCTGGCCCTGGAACATTTGCTGCACCCCAGGCCAAGTCTGCTCTACCTGCCTCAAGGTCCAGATCCAAGCCCCCTCCACCATCCAAATGTAAGGACAATCCCCCCTCCCAGTCGTATGTCCCCACCGCCTCCTGCCCCTGTTCCCTGAGGTGCCTGGATGCCCCATGGTTGCCCCTATGAGGTGGAGTACCTTTGCACTTGTGAGAGTCAAGTTGGAGCCAATTTGGCCCATCGGTCTACGTACACTGGACTAGCCATTGGCCTTATGTTGCACTTATATTGCTCATTAAGCTGAATAAAAATTCATGTGTGGCCAGTGTTGTTTACGGCACACTAAGGATCCATGATTCATTGTTTTTTTGGTTGGGGGTGTTGGGCACATGTGTGTACTTTGGGCAGGTTGGATTTGCCTTGTGTCGGGTAGGTACCTCTTGCTGTGGGGTGTATGGCTTGTGCAGTTGTGAAGGGTTGTAGGTGCGTTACGGGGTATGTGGAGTGGCTGGATATGTAATTGTGCCCTTTCTTCCCTTGTTTAGTAGGTTGCGGTACTTACCGTCGTCGTCTTTGTCGGTGGTCTAGGTCGTGGAGGTACATGGCAAGGGGCAGGGCTGGCATGATCTGCAACTCTCTATCCATTTCTGCTTCAGCGTATTGTGTGGGCCTCCGATGAGTGTTTCCTTTTATTTGGTTCGTTTCCACCTTGCTCTGCATGGCCGTGGTTCCCGCCCCGGAACTGACAGCGGACTAGTGATTCATTATTTGATGGGCGGGTAGGGCCTTCCCGTCTGCCTGTGGGTGGTCTCTGCCGTCATTGTCGGCACTGCTCTGCTGGCGGTGAGTGGTTTTCAGGCTGGCTGTGTTTAAGGTGGTTCATTATTTGGCAGTCCAGACCGGACGACTGTTGGCGGTTGTTACTGCCACCGCCGCCGGTGCAGTGTTTACTGCCTTGTTCAGAATGAGGGCCTAAGGTGACCTCAGTGTAACCCTTAGAATTCTCGCGACAATTCCTACCCCATGCCTACACTTGCAATATCATTGGGATGGCCACCAGTGGATGACTTTTTGGTGCACTCAGAATCTCAACTTTTGTATCCTGGCTGTTTAGAATTGTAGCACATCTCAGCCTTTATAAGGTCAAAATTATTTCCCAGCTAACCCCTCCCCTTTGAATGGGATGTGGCTCTGCCCCTCCCTGGCACCTTTGGGGACTCTTTGGGAGTTTCTACATTTATATTTTGCCCTCATCTTTCTCCTGACAGGAGACAGGTCCCCCTTTCTTGTGATCGCCACCTTAGGACTTTCTGGGCACCCTTGTGTATGCCCATTCATCAGCAATCTTTCCCAGCTCTCTATGGCTTGATTCTATAACTTAGAAGCTGCAAGATGTTGGTGTAGCTTCTCTGCGGTGTAATCTGTAAGTATGTGTTCCTTTGCCACTAAATTGTAGAGCCCCAATAGGTATCTACTTGATTCCATTGTATCGAGTATTCCTGTAACTTCACGGAAGCATACACAAAATCTACCCATGTCTGAGCTGACCCCTTCTGTATGTTCCTTAATCTCTGTCTGCATTTGTCAGGGGTCAGACCAAATAACTCAATGAGTGCCTCTTTCTTGTGTGGATATGACTCTGCCACATCATCATCCAGTATAAGGAGCTTATTCCTACTCGCTTTTGGAACTAGTTTCCACAATAAGGATCCCTAGTGTTGGGCACCCACCCTTCTCATCCTGAGAGCCCTCTCATAAGATGCTATACATTTGTCCATGTCATCCCCCTTTACATACTTTGCAATAATACCCATGGGCAAACCAGGATCATAGGCACTCCCTGCAGTTCCCCCAGGGCCTTTATTGATGCCACTATGTCCTTGGGGCTTCAGTCCCATCTTGACCCTTTTCCCCTTTAAGGCTAGTGTTTTTTCTTCTAGGGCAGAGATACTCAAAGTACTGCCCAAGGGTAGTATGTGTCCCACCTTACCTTTACATGTGGCCCTCTGATCAACAGCAGCACTGGTCTGCTGTTTATTCAACTCAGCGCTAACATTAAGGAGCTGTTAAACAACAGAAAAGCCCTTATTTAAAGGTTAATTGAAGCTAAAGAAAGGAAGACTGTAGCCTGCCCTGCCCCACTTACCTCTGAGAACACCTTTATGATTAAAGACATTGGGGGTCATTCTGACCCTGGCGGTCAGTGTTAAAGCGGCGGCCAACCCGCCAACAGGCTGGCGGTCCAAAAAATGGAATTCTGACCCTGGCGGGAACCGCCAACACAGCCCGCCACTTTAACACTCCGACCGCCACGGCGGGACAGACAAACAGCGCGGCGGTCACCGCCAACAGGCAGACGGCAGACAATGTACCGCCCACCCTATCACAACTCACCAATCCGCCACCTTTTCCGGGGCGGGAGCCCCGCCGATAAAAACACGGTGGAAACAGACTACGAACGGGAAAACGCTCACCTATACACACTCCACGAGGACGCAGGACAGCATGGAACCCGAATTAAACATCCTACAAGCTATTGTCTACCTGCTCATCTACCACAAGTACGAACGCCGGCGCAGACGACAACGGTGAGTACTGCACCTACGACACAGGGGAGGGGGGAGGAGGAAAGCTTACGGGCACACACATATGCGACCCCCCCCCAACTATCTACACACCAACGCAGAGCACCAAGTCACAGTGACACCACCCAAACCCCCCGGAATAATGCAAAGACATAATTAAAGTTCGAAACAAAATTTATGTACAAAAGAGGTTCATTGAAGTCATGGTAAAATAGCAATATGAATTGTAAAAAATCAAGTAAGAACATTGCGAAACCGATAAACATAGGCAATAAGTCCTGCACAGTCACTTAAATTTCCACTGTCCGTGGGCCAAAGTGTATCAACACATGGGCAAAGCCCACACAGGAGACCTGAGTCCGTTGGAGAGAACACTGCTGGGGCATCAGATGACAAAACTACAGGCACCTCAGGGGGAAGGGAAGGGGGGGCACCCCAGCCACATGAGTCCACGACGCCAGAACCACGAAGGGTCCACCATGCCCACTGTGCCATCCTGGGGAGTGCAAAGCCACAGTCTCACAAGTCTCTACAGTGGGTGGTCTGCCCACTGTGCCATCCTGGGGAGTGCAGAGACACAGGCCATCATGTGGATTACAGACTCCACAGGTTAATGGAGGAGGCAGGGTGCCCCGAGTGCAGCGTGAACACTAGCTCGACACAGAACCGGCACTGTCAATGGGCCAGCGGTGCTTGACAGGAGGGGCCCAGCGGAGCGGTGCTTGAGACGGCGGGGCCCAGCGGAGCGGTGCTTGAGACGGCGGGGCCCAGCGGAGCGGTGCTTGAGATGGCGGGCCCAGTGGAGCGGTGCTTGACAGGAAGGGCCCAGCGGAGCGGTGCTTGACAGGAGGGGCCCAGCGGAGCGGTGCTTGAGACGGCGGGGCCCAGCGGAGCGGTGATTGACAGGAGGGGCCCAGCGGAGCGGTGCTTGAGACGGTGGGGCCCAGCGGAGCGGTGCTTGACAGGAGGGGCCCAGCGGAGCGGTGCTTGAGATGAAGGGCACAGTGCAGCGGTACTTGAGATGGCGGTGCCCAGTTCAGCGGTGCTTGAGATGAAGGGCCCAGTGCAGCGGTGCTTGAGACGGCGGTGCCCAGTGCAGCGGTGCTTGAGACGGCGGTGCCCAGTTCAGCGGTGCTTGAGATGAAGGGCCCAGTTCAGCGGTGCTTGAGATGAAGGGCCCAGTGCAGCGGTACTTGAGACGGCGGTGCACAGTTCAGCGGTGCTTGAGATGAAGGGCCCAGTGCAGCGGTACTTGAGACGGCGGTGCCCAGTTCAGCGGTGCTTGAGATGAAGGGCCCAGTGCAGCGGTGCTTGAGATGAAGGGCCCAGTTCAGCGGTGCTTGAGATGAAGGGCCCAGTGCAGCGGTGCTTGAGACGGCGGTGCCCAGTGCACCGGTGCTTGAGACAGCGATCCCCAGTTCAGCGGTGCTTGAGATGAAGGGCCCAGTTCAGTGGTGCTTGAGATGAAGGGCCCAGTGCAGCGGTACTTGAGACGGCGGGACCCTCTTCAGCGGTACTCTTCACGGTGGGGCCCTCTTCAGCAGTGCCTTTCTGCACGGCGGGGCCCTCTTCAGCGGTGCCTTTCTGCACGGCGGGCCCTCTTCAGCGGTACTCTTCACGGCGGGGCCCTCTTCAGCAGTGCCTTTCTGCACGGCGGGGCCCTCTTCAGCGGTACTCTTCACGGCGGGGCCCACTTCAGCGGTGCCTTTCTGCACGGCGGGGCCCTCTTCAGCGGTGCCTTTCTGCACGGCGGGGCCCTCTTCAGCGGTGCCTTTCTGCACGGCGGGGCCCTCTTCAGCAGTACTCTTCACGGCGGGGCCCTCTTCAGCGGTACTCTTCACGGCGGGGCCCTCTTCAGCGGTGCCTTTCTGCACGGCGGGGCCCTCTTCAGCGGTACTCTTCACGGCGGGGCCCTCTTCAGCGGTGCCTTTCTGCACGGCGGGGCCCTCTTCAGCGGTGCCTTTCTGCACGGCGGGGCCCTCTTCAGCGGTACTCTTCAAGGCGGAGCCCTCTTCAGCGGTGCCTTTCTGCACGGCCGGGCCCTCTTCAGCGGTGCCTTTCTGCACGGCGGGGCCCTCTTCAGCGGTACTCTTCAAGGCGGGGCCCTCTTCAGCGGTGCCTTTCTGCACGGCGGGGCCCTCTTCTGCGGTACTCTTCACGGCGGGGCCCTCTTCAGCGGTGCCTTTCTGCACGGCGGGGCCCTCTTCAGCGGTACTCTTCACGGCGGGGCCCTCTTCAGCGGTGCCTTTCTGCACGGCGGGGCCCTCTTCAGCGGTGCCTTTCTGCACGGCGGGGCCCTCTTCAGTGGTACTCTTCACGGCAGGGCCCTCTTCAGCGGTGCCTTTCTGCACGGCGGGGCCCTCTTCAGCGGTACTCTTCACGGCGGGGCCCTCTTCAGCGGTGCTTGTCCAGTCATTCAAGGGAGCCAGACCTGGCCCGGACTCCCTGCTTAGTCGCCCTCAGACCGTGCAGTTGCTGGACCCTTCTCTGACGGAGTCCTGGGCCCGTGGGTGTCCTCCCTCACACCCGGGATGGGGCTTGTGGGGCCCTCCTGGTCCGCGCCCCTGCTGGCTGACTTCTCCGCCCTGCTGCCCTTGCCCTCCTTCGATGAGGCTCTCTGGCCCTTGCCTCCCCTGGATGTTGTGGCAGGTGACGTCCCAGGACTTTGATCCTTGGGGGCAGCTGTGTCAGTCTTCTGGCGGCGGCCCTTGATTTTACGGGTCCTCTTTCCAGGTGGGGGGCTGGCTGTCCCCTTGCTGCTGGCCGATGTATCAGTGCTGGGAAAAGGTGGACTCCAAAACCCGTGCACAATGGTGACACTTGAAGCAGGGCTGGTGGTGGCTGAGGTGCTCTTGGGACTCTTAGAAGATGGAGGGGGTGGGTCAGGTGGGGCAAAGAGGTTAAGTTTGGAGAGGTAAACTTTTTTAGGACCAATGTAAACGGTAGGTGTAGTGGGTATGGGAGTGGAGGAAGAGGATGTGGTTGGAGGAGAGTCAGGTGTGGTGTCTGTGGGTGCAGGTGCTTGTGACGTAGGCTGTCGTGAGGTGGTTGGCTGTTGGGTGGGTGGCTGCCTGCGTTTATGTGTCTTGGAAGAGGGGGTGACAGACACAGTGGGAGAGGACACAGGGGACGTGTAAATGGCAGTGGGGGTGGTGACTGCACGTGTGCGGACTGTACTGGAGGGTGTGCTGGTGATGGACGTACTGGCTGATGGTGGTGTGCATGCAGGTGTGAGTGGAGACGTCACAGGGAGGGAGGAGGGAGACGAGGAGGAGGGGGACACAGAGGTGGTAGTGACTGTTGGCATGTCTGCATCTGGGTGTTGCTTGGGTGAATGCTTGTGTGATCTGTGGTGCTTATGTCTGGATGAGCTGCCCTTTGGTGTTGAGGTGTGTGCAGGCTGGTCTGATGGTGTGGATGGGATAGGCTGAGGAACAGGAGACAGAGACAGGGTGGAGGCAGTTAGAAGAGGGAGGCTGGAAACAGGGACAATGGCTGCCGTCAGTGCTGAGACCAGAGCATTGAACGATCGTTGATGGGCAGCCTGACCCGAATGAATGCCCTCCAGGTATGCATTGCTCCGATGCACCTCCCTCTCTACCCCCTGGATGGCATTCAAAAGGTTAGACTGCCCAACAATGATGGTCTGTAGGAGGTCAATGACCTCCTCACTGAGGGCAGCAGGGGTAACAGGGGCAGGGCCTGAGGTGCCTGGGGCGAAGGAGATGCCCGCCTTCTTGGGCGAGCGGGCACGGAGCGAAGGCTGAGGGGCTGGTGGGAGGGCGGAGCTGGTGCGCTGGGTGGCGGCTGTACCTGTAGAGGCGGGGGGCCCGGATGTTGCCGCCACCGCTAGGGAGCTCCCTTCCGAGGACGTGTCGGTGTCGCTGGTGTCACCACGGTTCCCCGTTGTGGTGCTCCCCTCGCCCTCCGTATCACTGGTGACCTCGGTGTCTGTACCATGGCCCACCGGGGCCTTGTGAGTCGCAGCTCCCTCGTGCTCCGATGCCAATTCTCCTCCGCCTGATGATGCTAATGCACACATGCACAAGAAGATAAAGAAAAAGGGTGGGGGGAGAAATAAAAACAGGTTGAGTACATGCATTGTCAACACCGTTGGCGGAGAGGACAGACACAGGAGCCTCATGCACTACGCCGCGCAATCGGGGTACACTACTCAGTACTTGTGACTAGGCCAACAGGTTTATGGACAACAAATGCGCACATGGGTGATGCAGGACCATCGATTGATGTACTTGGCACCCTACAGAGGTGGGGGGCGGGGGCACAGGGCCATGCCTAAAGGAGGGGACTACACTACAGAAAGCGCCCTGGCCTAATGTCACCCACAGCCCTCCTCCCCCACCCAGACGCCTCCACTGCGTGTAAAGATAGCAGAATGTGCTGGTACTCACCCCCTTGTGTCTGCTGTGATGTCCTCACGCGCCCATCAAAATCGGGGTAGGCCACCGCCAGGATCCGGGACATCAGGGGGGTCAAGGTACGACTGGCACCCCTCCTACGTTGGGAGGCCATCCCCAGCAGTGACTCGGCGGTCTTCCTGGTCCCGCGGCGGATGTCCTCCCACCTCTTTCGGCAGTGGGTGCCCCGTCTGTTGTGGACCCCCAGGGCCCGGACGTCCTTGGCGATGGCACGCCAAATGTCGATCTTCTGATGGGCCTGACCTATTTGACATGTACAGGGTGGGAAAGGAATTTTCATCATTTTCCTGCATGTTAGATGTGATTGCCCCCCCCCCCAACCCTGCCATGTGGCACATGCTCTCATCTGTCGTGCCTTCCACTCCTCATTCGCTCCCCACCCCACCATCTTACATCCACCATACACAACCCAGGCATAGCCCATTCAACGTGCACCCAGTGTACTTACCTGTTGGTCTGGAGGACCGTAGAGTAGCGCATACTGGGGCAAGACCCCATCCACAAGTTTCTCCAACTCTTCTGAAGTGAAGGCAGGGGCCCTTTCCCCAGTCGCAGCAGCCATTGTCTCTTCCAGACCGAGGTCACAGCAGCACTTGCAGTATAGGTCCTCTCCTGTGGATGGTCAGGTCTCGAGTGGTTAAGCAGATAGAAAATGGCGGTCACGCCCGCGGCGGTGCGTACCGCCGCGGTGCATACCGCGACCGCCGGCGCACATCGTCATTGGCTCCTGAGACCCATAGGGTTCAATGTTAACCAATGCTGCTTTGCGCCGCGGTCTTCGACCGCCTACCGCCACGGTGTGCCACGCCAGCGCGTTGACCTCATATCCCACTGTCACACTTCTCAGGTCAGGCAGCCGCCATTACAAGGGCCCACATGGCTTAATTGCTACTGCGTCACACAGGCCTAGGCCTTGCATAGCCACTCATACAAGCCTTTCAATGCATAGCGATTTGTGTACTGTGCAAGCTGGGTGAACGTACCTGTGGGTTGCTTTACTCTGTGCTCCATGTTGTCCTTCCTAGGCACCGTCCGCTGGGACTTGCGAGGAGAAGGATGAATCCTCCCGTGTACCGACCGCTGGTGGACCTGTCGACAATGGAAGAACGACATATTATACTTCGATACCGACTTGACCGAGCCACAATACATGAACTGTGTGCCCAGCTGGAGCCTGACCTGATGTCCCCCATCCGCCAACCCACAGGGATTCTCCCTCTGGTGCAGGTTCTGTCAGTGCTCCATTTTTTGGCAAGTGGGTCTTTTCAGACAACAGTGGCCATGTCATCAGGGATGTCTCAGCCTATGTTTTCTAAGGTTTTGTCCAGAGTATTGTCTGCCCTGATGAAATACATGCAGAGATACATTGTTTTCCCTGAGGAGGGTGATTTGGCCACTGTGAAGGGTGATTTCTATGCCCTTGGACATATCCCCAACATCATTGGTGCCATTGATGGGACCCATGTGGCTTTAGTACCCCCAAAAGACGATGAGCAGGTGTACAGAAATCGAAAAAATTTCCATTCCATGAATGTCCAGGTGGTCTGTTTGGCTGACCAGTATATCTCCCATCTAAATGCCAAGTTCCCTGGATCAGTGCATGACGCGTATGTCATGCGAAATAGCAGCATCCCTTATGTGATGGAACAGCTACAGAGACACCGTGTGTGGCTAATAGGTGACTCTGGTTACCCCAACCTGCCTTGGCTATTGACCCCAGTGAGGAATCCCCGGACCAGGGCAGAGGAACGCTACAATGAGGCCCATGGGCGAACTAGGAGGATTATAGAAAGAACCTTCGGCCTCCTGAAGGCCAGGTTTAGGTGCCTGCATATGACAGGTGGATCCCTAATGTACTCACCAAAGAAGGTGTGTCATATCATCGTGGCCTGCTGTATGCTTCACAATCTTGCATTGCGACACCAGGTGCCTTTCCTGCAGGAGGATGGTCCAGATGGTGGTGTTGTAGCAGCTGTGGAGCCTGTGGAGAGTAAAGAGGAGGAAGACGACGGGGACGACACGGACAACAGGGACACAGTTATACAACAGTATTTTCAGTAGCACACAGGTAAGAAACACCCACGCCTTTTTACATTTACTTCTGCCCTCCTGCATCTCTACTTTCTGTGTTTCCCCCCAGTTACTTTCAACTGATTTTCGACTTGCCCGTCCCTTTTCAGAGCTGTATGACCCACAGCGTGACTGCTGCTTTGTTTGCCCATGGACTAATGCTTATACACATTGGTATGTTGTCATCACAATGTAACTGAACATTATTGCACCGTTATGTGTAATACTTTTGTAAAGAATACAAGCAGACTCATGATTTTTGAAGTGCAATTGGTGATTTATTTTAAGTGCTGCATATGGGTCCATGATAGTAAAACGGTGATGGGTGGCGGTGGAGTAATGTCCATGGCAGAGTCCAGTTCTCAGTCGCACAGGTGCATTGTCCATATGCCTGTGGAAAAATGGAGCAGGGGCAGTTCGAGGTTGGACAGGGTGACAATGTGGGACAGTGGGATGACATCAGGGGGTATCTTATGCTGGCGGGGGTCTTGGCATCCTACTCTGTCTTCTTGTGTGATCTCAGGTTCCGCTTGCGGGGTGGTTGATCTTCAGCAGGAGGTGGGGTTCTGGTGGCCTGTCGTTGTGTGGGGGCCTCCTGTCCACTAGCGCCGGCGGAGGTGGTAGGCTGTTCGTGGTCCGGGCTAGTGACAGGGGCCCTTTGGGGTGCCTCATGGTCCCGCAATGTGGTGACTATCTGGTTGAGGGCCAGGACGATGGTCCCCATTGCGGAACCTATGTTCCTGAGTTTGTCTCTGAACCCCATGTACCGTTCCTCCTGCTGTGCCTGGATCTCCTGGAACCTGGCCAGTACCGTCGCCATCGTCTCCTGGGAGTGGTGGTACGCTCCCATGATGGTGGTGAGGGCCACTTGGAGAGTCGGTTCCCTGGGCCGGTCCACCCCCTCTCGCACAGCAGCCCTCCCAGTTGCCCTGTTTCCCCGGGCCTCTGTCCCCTGGACGGTGTGCCCACTACCACTGCCCCCAGGTCCCTGTTGTTGTTGGGGTGGTGGGTCAGCCTGGGTGCCCTGTAGTGGCAGACACACCGCTGCTTGACGCGTCCTGGAGACAGAGGCATGGGCCCGCTGGATGGGAGCTGTGCTGGTATTCCCAGAGGGGGTTGGGTCTGCTGTGGCCTGTGTCTGTGTGTGGGGAACCGACTGTCCAGAGGTCCCCGATGGTCCGGGCTGGTCATCAGGTTCCAGGTCGACAGAGCTGCTGTCATCACTGGGGGCCTGTTCTGGGGGCGGGATGGACAAATCTGGACCCTCCTGGGCGGTGTGTTGGCGTTCGGGCCCTGCAGGGGTAAAAGAGTATGGTTATTGCTTCTGTGTGTGCCATGGCGTGCGATTTGGGGGTGCCCTTGTCCCCCAGTGCTGGCAATCCCTTGTGGGAGGAGTTGTGAGGGTGGTTTGTGGGGGGGGATGGGTATGTGCAGTGGTCATGCTTAGGTGATGGGTGTCCATGGTTTGTGTTGGCATTCAGGGATTGGTGTTGTGTTGGGTGGGTAGTGCTGGTGAGACATTGGCAGGGAGGATGTGTGCTGAGGGGTTGGGGGTGAGGGTGGGGGTGTGGGTTGGCATGCTGGTGGTTGGGGGGGGTAAGGTAGTTGAGATTAGATTTACCAGAGTCCATTCCTCCGCCTACTCCAGCGAGGCCCTCAGGATGCAGGATGTTCAAGACCTCTTGCTCCCATGCTGTGAATTCTGGTGGAGTGGGTGGGGGTCCGCCACCAGTCTTCTGCACAGCGATGTTGTGTCTTGACACCATCGACCACACCTTCCCCGTAGGTCGTTCCAGCGCTTTCGGATGTCTTCCCGGTTTCTGGGATGCTGTCCCACAGCGTTGACCCTGTCGACGATCCTTTGCCATAGCTCCGCCTTCCTGGCTATTGTGGTGTGCTGCACCTGTGTGCCGAATAGCTGGGGCTCTACCCTAATTATTTCCTCCACCATGACCCTGAGTTCTTGGTCCAAGAATCTGGGGTGTCTTTGGGGTGCCATGGGGTGGTGTGGGGTGGTGTTTGTGGTGATGAGTGTGGTGTGTGTGGTGGTGTGTGGTGTTTTGTGCGTGGATGTAGTGTGGGTGATGATGTTGTGTTCCTGTGTGTGTTGGGGTTTTCGATATCGGTGCTCTCGCTCTCTCTCTCTCTCGCCTTCGCTCTGAATTTCTAGTAGTGGGGGTTTGTGGGTGATGTGGGTGTGTGTTTTATAGTTGATTGAATGTGTGGGAGTGGAGTTTGTATGTGTATCAGGTGTGTGTATTTCAAATTGTCCAATGTGGCTGTGTTTTGGAGCTGGGTGTGTATTTTGACCGCGGCGGTGTGTACCGCCAATGGAATACTGCGGTTGAAAGACCGCCGCGTGGATATTTGGGTTGTAATGGCATGGGCGTATTTGTGTTGGCGTGACGGTGGAGGTTTGGTCATCTCCAGTTTATCGCTGACCGCTGATGAGGCGGCCTTCCGTGGATGTCGGGTTTTTGTCGGCTTGGCAGTTGTGGGTCAGAATGACCGTGGCGGATTACCGCGGCCGCGGCGGTAGAATGGCGGTCTTCTGACCGGCGGTAGGAGCCTTTTACCACAGAGGTCAGAATGACCCCCATTGTCAAGCAAAAGAGTAACATTTTCAAAAAGTATATTTAATTAATATGCAGAGCCTTTCACCTTAGTACTTCAAAGTACATCTGCATTTGGAAGCATTTTTTAAAACACTTATTGTTTTCAAACATAAATTTAGAGAAAAACATTTGCCGCCCACTCCAACAATAATGGCAATAGAGACAAGTTAGTTCTTATGTGCATTCTTGCATGGCCTGGGTTAATACTGTACATGAACAACATTATAGTTTATCAAACACAGAAGCAGATTTAGTATAGCACACATTCTGAAGTCATGTATTTCGAGGTCCTCTTATATGTGATAATGAAGCAAAGAAGAGAAAGTGAAATAAAACAATTCCACGCAGAATTTGTTATTCATTTCTTTGCACAACATTTTCATCCTGTGCTCAACCCAAGGTTGTACACAGTATTCATTGGGTATTGCCAGTCCAAAGACTACATTGTCTACTCTACAGAGAATAATATGCATTGTCACGTCAGGGCAGTTCTTAGAACAACAGATATGTTATTATAGCACATTACACTTCCTCCACCATCTTAGAGGGAAGATTCCAGCATGCTGCACGTCATCGCAGTTTCTACTAAAACCCTATGGTTCCTCTTCATCTATGTGGGAGGACTCCAGTACACTAACTGACCTCACCTCTGAATGCAGCTATGGAGGTTGGGCTTTCTTCCCAGGACCAGAAGGGCAGATTAGGGCTACCACTGCTATTTGCTCTCATGTAGAAACTTAGTAATGTGGGTAGGGATATTAGGGACACTATTGTGACAGAATGGCGGGGCTGTTCTTGTGTTTCAATTTGCTGGTCACTGCTGTGATAACGTTCATTATCCTTATAATCGCAATTCATGCCTTTTTATGTTGAACACAGTTGCTTCAATAAAATATATATGTTGAGCCAAGATCCTGTTCCTGTTTGCCTTTGCTTGTATGAGACTTGTATAACTGAGAGAAAGGAGTACGATCTGCTCCACCACGACTTCCCTGAGGAGTCTGAGTGTCATGCAATAGCCTGCCACAAATCGGTCTTACCTTTGGTATTGGTGAGGTGCTGCTAGCCATCCAGAAGGGTTAAGCCACAGCTGTCACACAGTGTGTGATCGGACACAGTTCCCCCATACTCAGTGTTTTTTGTTTTGCTAATACCTTTGATACCATTTGATGAATCTTCACAAAATATTACAAAACAATACAACACTCACTACAGCATCTGTCTGGAACGTTTTGGGGTGATCGGTCAAGTGGGGGCTGAGAAAAAGAGTGTCCCAAAACGCTCTTTTCCCATGCATTTTCCATGGGGATTATGAACAGGAATAGTGCTCGAACCACTGGACGGAATTACACCAAATTTGGCAGAAAGGTAGCTCTTGGTCCAGAAAGCAACCTTTTTGTTATTTGGTGTAAATTCTGTCCAACTTTGTGAGGCACAATTTGTAATAAAATGTGGGGGGACTGGCAGGCCACTCGCAGCCCCGGGACCGCCATCAGCCCGGGGCACAATTTGTAATTAAATATGGGGGGTGGTTGCCCAGCCCCCCTGCACCCAAAGGGACCGCCACCTTCCCGGAGCTCAATTTGAAATGAAATGCAGGAGATCGCCCACCCCCGATTCCCCTGGACCACCACTTTCCCATGGCAGAATTTGAAATTAAATGTGGGGGGGCTCCTCCCCCCCTCCCACAGTCCCAGGGACCACCACCTTCCCAGGGCTAAATTTAAATAAGATGGAGATCTGTTTTGGACCCCTGGGGACCACCATCTTCCCGGGGCTGTATAAGTTGGAGTAGGGCTGCGCCCCCCCCCCCCTTGAGGAGCCAATGGTGGACCTGGGGACCACCACCACCCCTCAGCGCCGACTCCTGCTATGATAGCTCCCACCAAAACTCAGAGCAAACACTCCAGTGACAGCAAGTGAGAGCTGTCAAACAGTTCTCACTTGCTGGAAGAAGAAGTTTCCTCTTTTATCCAGCCTCATGCAGGCAGGGAAGCAGAGGAAACTATTAATGTCACAAAAGGGAGCTGCATGTTTCAGAGCTCTCTGTCTGTGACAGCAATGCTGGCTCCCACAGGAGGCAGAGAGCCAGTTGGGACCACGGGGTCTTTCAGGCTCCCTTCACAGCATCCAATGGTGGTGACTGGGTGATCTGGGGGGACCAAGATGGCATGGCCAGGTCCTGGGGGATATAGTCCCCGGGGCTAATATCGGCCTGGGGAGGGGTGCCAGGCAGACCCCCTTTCCGCCAAAAATAAAATGTTTAGGCTAGGCCCCAGGGGAGGAGGTCCTCTGAGCTGAGACCAGCCTTGGGAGGGGGACTGCAGCCCTCCTCCCCCTAAAAAGGAGGTCTCTGGGGCTCAGATTAGTCCACCAAGGGGGCCACATGGCCTCCCTTCAGCCAGGAACAAATATAATAATGCTGGGCTCCAGGGTATTGGGTCCCCAGGGCTGAAATTGGCCAGGGGAGAGGGGCCGGGTGGTCCATCACTTCCCCCAAAAAATTTACAAGGCCAGGCCCTGGGGGATGGGCTTTCCAGGGCCAAGATCAGCCCGGGGAGGAGGACCACACAGCCATCCCCCCCAAAAGAAATACATATATTATTGCCGGGCCCCGGGGATGGGGTTTCCGGGCTGAAATCTGCCAGGGAGGGGCGCTGCATGGCCCCCCTCCCCTCCCAAAAACATTTAAAGGCTGGGCCCCTGGGGGATGGGGTCCCCAGGTCGAAATCGGCTGAGGGAGTGGAGCCACGCAGAGCTGTGGCCAACTACCACTGCATATGGCCAAGGGACGTGTGCAGTGTGGGGTTGGATGGTCAGCCATCAGTCAGGTATTCATCGTTAGGACCTACTTTCCATAAATGAAGTGATTTTTTATTTTGCTAATAACTTTGACACTTTTTGACAAATCATGAACTTTTCAAAATCAATTAGCCACTCAATTTAGCTGCTCTTTTGAAAGTGTTGGGGTGATGCGTCATGTGGGGGCCGAGAAAAAGGGGGGGCCCCAAAATGTATTTCCCTCTGCAATTTCCCATATTGATTTTAGACACGACTTCAGCCATAACTTCTGAACAGAATTACACCAAATTTGGCAGAGAGGTAGACCATGGGGCAGAAAGAGCCATTTTGTCATTTAATGCAAATCTGTTCAGTAGTTTTGGAGTTATTTAAGAAAAAACAAATATAGATATTTAGGGACACAAATCTTCTGTGGATCTGACAAGTTTCTTGGTGATCTGATTGGCTGCCAACACTTCAACCAGGAACTGTTGGCAGCCATCTTGGGACTTAGATTCAGCTGAGATCCTAGAAAAAGGTTACAAAAAAGCATAAGGGGGCATGGTAGGAATACCCTGACCCCCTATGCCTTGTTGTGGGGCCCCAGAGGGACCATGATGGGGCCAAATAACATTTTTTTCAAAACATTTGCTGATAATTCACAGAGGATCTGCAAATCTACTGCTGCAAAAAAAAACAGTGCAGTTTCCCATGCTTGTGTTTTAATTTGTCCCTCTGGGTGGGCATGGTCCCAGGAGGGTGTATGTGTTAATATGATTAGGGCATGCGGGTGCACATGGTCCCCCCTTCCCAGGCCAATTTTGGCCCAGGGACTCTATCTCCTGGGGCCAGGCTGAGTATGAAAAGTAGGAGGAGGCCATGCAGCCCCCTTCCTGGGCTGATTTTGGCCCCAGGGGCACATCTCCCCTGGGCTCAGCAAATATACAAAATAGAGAGGGGGGGCGCACGGCCCAATCCCGGGCCATGTACAGCTCTGGGGACCCCATCTCCTGGGGCCCAGCCGATAACCAAAATGAAGAGGGGGCTGTGTGGCCTTTAGCCTGCGCTGAGTATGGCCTCAGACACCCCACCCCCCTGGGACCGGCTGTAGGAGGCTGGCCTGGCTTGTAGTGGGTACCAAGGGGTACATACACTCTGTACCAGATCCAGTTATCCCTTATTAGTGTAGAAGAGGTGTTTCTAGCAGCTTAGGCTGATAGAAGGTAGCTATAGCAGTGCAGCTTAGGCTGAACTAGGAGACATGCAAAGCTCCTACTATACCACTGGTGTCATATGCACAATATCATAAGAAAACACAATACACAGATATACTAAACATAAAGGTACTTTATTTTTATGACAATATGCCAAAAGTATCTCAGTGAGTACCCTTGGTATGAGGATGCCAAATATACACAAGATATATGTACACAGTACCAAAAATATGCAGTAATAGCAAAAGGAAGTAATGCAAGCAATGTAAAGTTACAGTAGATTGCAATAGGAGCAAATAGATATAGGGGCAACACAAACCATATACTCCAAAAGTGGAATGCGAACCACGAATGGCCCCCAAACCTATGTGAGCTTGTAGAGGGTCGCTGGGACTGTAAGAAAATAGTAAGGGTTAGAAAAATAGCCCACCCCAAGACCCTGAAAAGTAGGTGTAAAGTGCACCTATAACCCCCAGAGAGCACAGAAGTTGTGATAGGGGGTTTCTGCAAGGAAGACCAACACCAGCAAAGCAACAACAGTGGATTTCCGGACCTGAGTACCTGTGAAACAAGGGGACCAAGTCCAAGAGTCGCGACAATGTCGAGAGTGGGCAGATGCCCAGGAAATGCCAGCTGAGGGTGCAAAGAAGCTGCCACCGGATGGAAGAAGCTTTGGTTTCTGCAAGAACAAAGAGGACTAGGAACTTCCCCTTTGGAGGATTGATGTCCCACGTCATGAAGAAGCTTGCAGAGGTGTTCCCACGCAGAAAGACTGTAAACAAGCCTTGATAGCTGCAAGGGTCGCGGTTAGGGTTTTTGGATGCTGCTGTGGCCCAGGAGGGACCAGGATGTCACCACTTGGATGAGGAGACAGAGGGGGCACCCAGCAAGTCAGGGAGCCCTTACAGACGCAGGCAGCACCCGCAGAAATACTGGAACAGGCACTTGGAAGAGGAGTGAACTGGAGTCCACCTGAAGTCAGAAAAGGGAGTCCCACGACGCCGGAGGACAACTCAGAAGGTTGTGCACCGCAGGTTAGAGTGTTGGGGACCCAGTCTTGGCTGTGCACAAAGGAAATCCTGGAAGAGTGCACAGGAGCCGGAGCAGCTGCAAATCACGCGGTACCCAGCAATGCAGTCTAGCGTGGGGAGGCAAGGACTTACCTCCACCAAACTTGGACTGAAGAGTCACTGGACTGTGGGAGTCACTTGGACAGAGATGCTGAGTTCCAGGGACCAAGCTCGTCATGCTGAGAGGGGACCCAGAGGACTGGTGATGCAGTCTTTTGTTGCCTGCGATTGCAGGGGGAAGATTCCGTCGACCCACTGGAGATTTCTTCAGAGCTCCTGGTGCAAGAAGGAGGCAGGCTACCCCCAGAGCATGCACCACCAGGAAACAGGCGAGAAAGCCAGCAGGATGAAGCGATACAAGGTTGCAGTAGTCGTCTTTGCTACTTTGTTGCGGTTTTGCAGGCGTCCTGAGCAGTCAGCGGTCGATCCTTTGGCAAAAGGTGAAGAGAGAAGTACAGAGGAACTCTGGTGAGCTCTTGCATTCGGTATCTAAAGAATTCCCCAAAGCAGAGACCCTAAATAGCCAGATAACACAGGTAAGAGCCTATCAGAAGGAGTCTCTGACGTCACCTGCTGGCCCTGGCCACTCAGAGCAGTCCAGTGTGCCAGCACACCTCTGAATCCAAGATGGCAGAGGTCTGGGGCACGCTGGAGGAGCTCTGGGCACCTCCCCTGGGAGGTGCAAGTCAGGGGAGTGGTTACTCCCCTTTCCTTTGTCCAGTTTCGCACCAGAGCAGGGCTGGGGGATCCCTGAACCGGTGTAGACTGGCTTATGCAGAGATGGGCACCATCTGTGCCCATCAAAGCATTTCCAGAGGCTGGGGGAGGCTACTCCTCCCCAGCCCTGACACCTTTTTCCAAAGGGAGAGGGTGTAACACCCTCTCTCTGAGGAAGTCCTTTGTTCTGCCTTCCTGGGCCAGGCCTGGCTGGACCCCAGGAGGGCAGAAACCTGTCTGAGGGGTTGGCAGCAGCAGCAGCTGCACTGAAACCCCCGGAAAGGCAGTTTGGCAGTACCCGGGTCTGTACTAGAGACTCGGGGGATCATGGAATAGTCTCCCCAATGCCAGAATGGCATTGGGGTGACAATTCCATGATCTTAGACATGTTACATGGCCATGTTCGGAGTTACCATTGTGACGCTATACATAGGTAGTGACCTATGTATAGTGCACGCGTGAAATGGTGTCCCCGCACTCACAAAAGTCCGGGGAATTTGCCCTGAACGATGTGGGGGTACCTTGGCTAGTGCCAGGGTGCCCACACACTAAGTAACTTAGCACCCAACCTTCACCAGGTGAAGGTTAGACATATAGATGACTTATAAGTTACTTATGTGCAGTGTAAAATGGCTGTGAAATAATGTGGGCATTATTTCACTTAGGCTGCACTGGCAGGCCTGTGTAGGAATTGTCAGAGCTCCCTATGGGTGGCAAAAGAAATGCTGCAGCCCATAGGGATCTCCTGGAACCCCAATACCCTGGGTACCTCAGTAGAATATACTAGGGAATTATAAGGGTGTTCCAGTATGCCAATGTGAATTGGTGAAATTGGTCACTAGCCTGTTAGTGACAATTTAGAAAGCAGAGAGAGCATAACTACTGAGGTTCTGGTTAGCAGAGCCTCAGTGAGACAGTTAGTCATTACACAGGGAACACATACAGGGCACACTTATGAGCACTGGGGCCCTGGCTGGCAGGGTCCCAGTGACACATACACTAAAACAACATATATACAGTGAAATATGGGGGTAACATGCCAGGCAAGATGGTACTTTCCTACACCGGCTGATAACCAAAATGGGGACAGGGCCACAGGGTCTCCCTACTGGGCCGAATAGAGTCTCTGGAGACTCCATTTCCTAAGGCCCTCCTCCCCAGGCCATGATCAGCCCAGGGGGCCACCAGGCCCACCTGTGTAACACAAAGGGAGGGGACAGCATAGCCCCACTCCTGGAGTCATAAATGGCCCTGAGGATCACATCCAGCAGAGCTGTGCTCCTGCTATGTCCTGGGAAGCCCACCCCCAGAACATAGCCATTTCCCTACCCGCACTAGTGCGGGTAGGGAAACTTCTCTTGTTCTTGCTTGAGAGGACCAATTTAAAACTCCCAGTTGGGAGTAAGCAGTAAGTCTGCTCCCTGTTGATGGGAACAGGAAAAAGGCTTCCGTCCACTAGGAACAGACTTTTTATCTGAAACAAATTAAATGCATTTGTTGCTGCTCCCTGCATGCTGGAGTAATGCTGGCCCCCACTGGAGGCAGGAAAGCGGCTGGGGCCATGGAGGCATTGGAGCTCCCAACAAAGAGGCAAAGGGTGCCCTGGAAGGGGCCCAGGCACCACCATAACTCAACGGGTCATGGGGAATAATGTATCCAGGACCAAAATCGGTCGAGGGTAGGGGGGCTGCATGGCCCCCTTCACTAATTTTGGCTTGTTCCTAGGGGTTCCTAAGATCAATATTGGCCCAGGGACAGAGGCTCCGTTCCTCCCTCCACTTAATAATGTGACCAGGCCCTTGAAGATGGGGTCCCCCAGGGCCAAACTCAGACCAGGGAGAGGTTCCACTTGCCCTCCCCACAAATAATAACTACATAGGCCCCAGGCGATGGGGCTCCCTGGGGTCAAAATTAGTCTGGGGATGCAGTCTGTGTGCCCGGTCCCCCTTCATTATATGGTCAGGCCCCTGGAAATGGGGTCCCCAAGGCCAGAAATCAGCCAGGGGAGGGGTGTTGTATGATCCCCTCCACATTTCAAATATGGCCAGGCCCTGGGAAATGGTATCACTGGGGCCATAATCGGCCTCCGGAGGGGGGCTGTGTGCCCCCTCCTCCATAAATTAAGCAATAGCCCCCAGAGAATGGGGTCCCCGGGGACAATTATGGCGTAGTGCAGTCACCACTGGGTAGCTATAGTTAGGACCATGTTTCCATAGAAAAATGTTTTTTGACTTGCCTATATCTTTGGCACCATTTGACAAATCTTTTAAAAAAATTCCAGAAAAAGTGCCCCGCAAAGTTGTTGTGCACGGAAGGTTTCTGGGTGATCCAAGAAAAGGGGGTTGTCAAAAAAGTTGCATTTCCCATGTTAATTCCCATAGGACTTTTAGACACAACTACAACCTGAACCACTGGACGGAATTACACCAAATTTGGCAGAAAGCTAACTTTCAGTATGCAGATTACACTTTCACTTATTTAGTGTAAATTCATTCAATAGTTTTTGTGAAATTTAAGGAAATCCAAATTTGTATGTCTCTGGCTGTGATGACTTCACAAATAATGAAGAGCTCTGATTGTCTGCCAACACTTCAACTAGAAAGTGTTGGCAGCCATCTTGGGAACTTGGCTTCAGCTGAGTCCTTATCTCTGGTGTTGGGGACTCAGAGGGACTCTGTCAGGGCACATAAAGCATTTTTTTTAAAGTTTTTGCTACAAATTCATGACATTTGCAGATTTGCAGCAATAAAATAATAATAAACAAGCTCAGGCCCCAGTGCTTGTTTTTTTAAAGCCCTTGGATGGGCTAGGTCCAGGGGCATGTAATAAATAAGGAAGGATGCACACTGGACCCCCCGCCTGGTCTTTGTACTGCCCTGGGGACTGCCACCTCTCCCGAGCTCATTTTTTGTGTAAATGCAGGGGGCTGCCTGACCCACGCTGCTGAATTTTTATGGTTTTGTAGGCTTGAAATGTGAGCCTAAATATAACGTCCCTCTAACCTTTGTTTTTTTTCAGTGAATGTCTATGGCTTTTTTTTTTACTATTTACTAACTATAATGTCCTTGTAACCTTTGTTTTTTCAGTGAATTTCTATGGTTTTTCAATGTATAGTAATTTTCATTATGCAAGCGTGCCTGGTCCTTAGTAAGTAAACTTACAAGGGGACACGTATAGGTCGATGAACCTTTTGAATCGCATGGAGTATCCTAGTCATGCAGTGACCACTGAAATGGTAGCTAACAACAATGATCAAGGAACATTCTATGAAAAACAACTTTAAACCATAATACTCAAGAATAACCACTACTCAGGAAGGAGTTGACAATTTTTATTCTCTATTGATTACAATTCTAATCATCCGTTAATTCAATCTTTATTAATCCATTAATAGAAAGACATCATTCTTAAAGAAAACATATGCGACAATGCAATACCATATTCTATGAATACCAGCACTAATAATGCAATTCGGCAATTAAGTTTGTCAGTCATTTGTCACTGTCAACGTCACCCCTAACAACCTACCTAACCAAGATTAGCATTAGCATGGGGGTCTTCATGCAAAAACAATTTAGAGAAAACATCAATTTAGAAAAATTCTACCTAAGTTAGAGTCTCTATAAAACAGCGCAGTTGGTACCTAGAAAAAAAGGCACAAAATCGTCAGTCACATTTTCATAGCTACCAAGATGGATCAGCAACAAGTCAGTCTTCGTCTTCAGGTCATCAATCATGCTGCTACAGATCAGGCTCACAGAGTATGAGCCCGATATCAGCACCTCGGACAGTGTCTCCTGACGTTGTAAAATTTCTCCCCAAATTCCCCTATTCTTAGCCCATTGTCATGACTTTTTATTAGGGTCTCCCAGTCCATCCCATAGTTGCTAATTGGTCAGTCTGTCAGCAGATATGTCTTTAACCTATAGTTTATGTTTACCAAATCTAATTTTCATACAGTTCAAATAACAGAAAGCTGATTGGTTCTTCTTGCGATGAGGACATCATCCAGCTCTTCAGATATCAAAATTGTTGCATATGGCTCTCCAGTCAGTGCCTCTATTGTTCAAGTCGTGGGAAAGTACATTCAGCCTACTCTACACATAATTGTATCAAATTGTCTTCATCATCTCCTGTCCGTCAGTACATTGCAGAATGTTCTAGCTAAGTAACTTGAACTCTGAGCTGTTTAAGGTTGCTGTCCCTGGTTACTAGTCCTTTGCAAGGTGTTCGGTTTCTTCATGTTCAGAGTGTGCAGGGCCCAGTGAAACTAGGCCTCTAGTTCAGCTAACTTAATAATATAAAACAGAGGTTATGTGTTTCATTATGATATATTACTACATTTTTCTCCTATATTTTCATTATTTTGCACATTTTAGTACACATGGTGATCACTCTCCGAGGCCACATTTTCAAACGTGCACATGATTTTCTGCAATTAATTTCGCTACACATTTTTCTCATTAGTAAACACATATATCACCATTAATATTCTTAATTTGCATATCTGCTCCAACAATTACCACATGTTAATCCAACCACCACTGCCCACGGCCTCACCGTGCACGGCCTTCACCTGTGCACAGAGGAGGTTGCTCGCAAGACTTGACCTGTGCCCAGACCCTGCAGCCAACTCCCCCTAACCATTCAATCCCATGCTGAACACGGGCCTTCAGTCGTGCACGGCGGTAGTTGGCTGCGACCTCTCTGGGTGTCAGAATAGATGTGAGAGGGTGTATCTGGGGGTGAGAGTGACTGTCAGATTATCTGTCTGAGTGTGAGAATGCGTACATCAATGTTTTAGCGGGTACATCAGTGTGTGCCTGGGTCTGTGAGTGGGTGCATGAGGGTGTGAGTGGGTTTGTGAGTGGGTGTGTGAGTGTTTGAGTGAGTCTTAGTGGGTGAGTAAGATTCTGAGTGGGAGAAATTGATTGAAAGATAGAAAGAAAGTGAGAAGGAAAGAGAAAGAGTTTTTTAGGCTTTAATACCTCATATAGTTAGAATGAGATATTTGTGTTCAATTTAAAATAAAAGAAATGCATTTATCATTTTAAATAAGAAATGTTTTATTTATTTTAAAAAAAAACTGGAAATGAGTTCAGCTTGAATCGAACCCCCAAAGCTCAGTGTGAAGCTCTGTGACCATCACACTGAGCTATGGGGATTGTGTTATTTTTTCAAAACAATTTAAAGCCATTTATGGGCTATCTGGGACCATAAGGGGGTCCTCAAGGACTCCTCCGTGGTCCCTAATTATGTATTTTTCTTTTTATAAAATATATATATAGTTTTTTAAATGCACGTCATGGGCTGCCTGGCATTGCAGGGGAGGCTTAAGGCTTCCCTTGCAGTGCCATTGCTTCACCAAGCATGGAGTTGTTTTGGCAGCAGCTCTCTGCTTGATGAAGCATTTCATCTCTGTCCCCTTCACACATGTAGGGGACAGAGATTAAATCTTTTTGTTTTAACAGCAGGACTCGCTCTACAGGTCTTGCTGTCAAAACCTGAAGTGCTTGCTGTGGCTTGGCTTCGGCTGCAGCGCTGCAGCCAAGCCACAGCAAGTAGCTATTGCCTGGGGTGGGCATCCCAGGACACAGCAGGAGCTGGCCCTGGGGGGTTGGCGGTACCCAGGGCCATCTGTGGCTCCACGAGGTGGGCTGAGCGGCCCCCCTCCATTGTGAAGATAGCCCCAGGGGTTGTGGTCCCCAGGGCTAATGGGGGTCCCTTTAAATTGTAATTGTTTTCTGTTTGCCCCAGAGGTTGGTGGTCCCCAGGGCATGGGGGGCCAAGGACCCCCACCCCATATACCTATATAGAAGCCCTGGTGGTGGTCCCCAAGGCAGCAGAAGGGGGCTGGGTGGCCCCGGTGTATCATAACAGCCCTGGATAGGTGGCGGTCCCCAGGGCAGCAGGGAGGCACAAGGTCCCCCGCATATACATTATAAGTCCTGGGGAGGTGGCAGTCCCAGGGGCAGCAGGAGGAGGCCAGGACCCCTCCCCCGGATTTCCAAAGAAATAACCCTGGGACGTAGCCCACCCAGGGGCTTCATGATAACGAAGTGCAGATCTGAAGGTAAAATCAAAAACTAAGTGCTTTTTAGCCCTGGGGGGTCCCTTTGGAACCTCACCACCAGAGCTAAGAGGTCAAGGTGTTCATATCCGTGCCTCTTTTGTATTTTTTTAATATTTTTTTCTGGGACTTGGCTTGAGCCAAGTCCTAAGATGGCTGACAACACTTCTGTTGTTGAAGTGTTAGCAGCCAGTCAGATCTCTGCATGAGGTCCCGAGGGGTTGCAGATCCTTTGCGTCCCTATATATACAAATTTGGATTTCCTTGAATTTCTCAAAAGCTACTGATGGATTTACACCACATAACAAAAAGGTCTCTTCCTGGACCAAGAGCTACCTTTCTGCCAAATTTGGTGTAATTCCGTCCAGTGTTTTTTGCGCTATTGCTGTTCAATTTTTCCTAAGGGACTTAACATTGGAAAAGCTCTAATTTTCACCCCCCATCTTGACCCCTGTGTGACAGATCACCCCGAAATTTTCAGCAGCTCACATGACTGTCAAATTATTTTGGAAAATGTTGTGAAGATTCGTCAAGTGGAGCCAAACATATAGGCGAGCAAAACACAGCTTTTTGATAGAAACTGGCTTCTAACTATAACTACCTACTGGTGACTATATATATATATCTATATATATATATATATACACACACACATGCAGATAGATAGATAAATAGATAGATAGATAGATAGATAGATAGATAGATAGATAGATAGATAGATAGATAGATAGATAGATAGATAGATAGATAGATAGATAGATAGATAGATAGACACAGAGGCATGTCAGAGTTTCTTCAGGCAGAGTATATATTGTTCTGCTAATAACTGAGGCACCCTTTGACGAACCTTCATGAAACTTTCAATTATCATTCATCTACGTAATCTCCTTTATGGAAAGCTTTGGGTTATCCATCAAGCAGGGGCCAATAAAAATGTGGTGGTGGGTGAACGTTGATTTCACATGTTAAGTCCTATAGGAAACTGTGGGAAGCAATACAGAAAAAAACAGCTGAATGGCATTACACAAAATTTGGTAAAAGTTTGAAATTTACTCAGAAAGGACATTTTTCATTATTTGATGTAAATCTGTGCAGCTATTTTGCGAAATGTCCAATTAAAGTGGTGCTCGGGGTGGTCATGAAGGGGTTATGTGGACTATCTGGACTGTTGGTGTCCAAATATGCTCAGATCAGCTACTTTAAAGGTGGCTAGTCAGTCCTGATTGGCTGGCTACAACCTGAATATCATGTTGTGGCAACTATTACACACACAAGGAAATGGTACCCTTATCCTGAAAATGATTTAAAAAAATATATATATAACGGAGCAAGGTGAGCACACCCTGACACCAAGGGGCATGTGAAGAGGATCTCAATGGAACCCTCTCTTGATTTGTCAGCAACAATATAGGCAACATGTTATGGCAGCAAACACAGGGCTAGGGGAGGGCATAGTCCCCACTGGAACGCATTATAGTGAAAACCAGGTTTTGAGAGTCACAAAACGAATATGTCCTAAGGTAATTTTACCCAGTGAAAAATGCTAAGCCTCTGCTGGGATTTGATGAGCTATGTTAGAAGGAAACTGTTTTCTGTCATAATTTTCATGTGTAAGCAATTGAAGGAGTTACAGAAATGTACTCCTCAGGCCAAACGGAGTTTGGAGTTGGTGACCGCTGGAGAGCTGGCAATTCCCTTTAGTGAGAAAACATCACCACCTCCAAGGTCCATTTGGCCCTAGGGGTAAAGTTTAGACTTGTAACTAAGAGATTTGAAATCTAATTCCATCTTTGCCAGTTTACCAAAATGTTTTGGTACTAGGCATTTTATTAAATATTGTAAAAGGACGCAATCACAGTGGTATATTTATTGGGAGGGAAGTGCCTAGTTCTCTCCACCAGAAATTTCCCAATTGTTGGTTGTAATCTTGTGGGGAAGGTGAGTACTGCACAATCATCCATCTGTGTAGTCTCAGACGATTAGATTTATTTCCTCTGCTACCATTTGTTTGCCAAGATTCTCAGTTCTCAAAATAAGTCTAGTCACTGGTACTGACAAAACTGGACTGGTACCCATCACATTTTAGATATTATCCCAGGGGTTACAATTTCCCGACTATTTGTCTATTCACCAAAATGTGGTGTTGTGGGATAATTACAGTACTTTTAATATGCAGTGCTGTTACTCGCCATCTGTTTTTTTACTTAACCAAATTGTTTGGTCTTGAGCAGATCAAGTTCTCTCTTAGACTTTCAGCCTCTTACTTATGGAGATAACTTGGTGACTCTTTGCATCTTCCAATGAGCCACTAGTTCTCTCCATAAGTAAGGGATTGGAATGTTGGCCTACTTGATTGGACATGACTGTTTTTTTCTTTAGAGTGTTGTCTTAAGGCAGATAGCTATGCTGTTTCCTGGGAAGCAGGGCAAGTATTATGATGTCAATCTGAATGGTCTTGGTCATGTGTTGTTACAGAGATTTGTTGCAAACATTCTAAATGCCATCTATTAGTCTGTTCCAGTATTCCTTGTTCACACTGTGATGACTGAGAGGATTATTTTGTTGTTAATCGCACAAGAACTTGGCCAGTACCTTTGGTGGGTCATGAGGATAATATCAGTAAAATCCAGTGCCTTTATTTCGATCAGTTATAAGTTTACTTACTATGAGCAGAGCTCCAGGAGAGAATTCTTATGCTTCTTCACAATAGCGTGGTAATTCTGATTCCCTCAATATTTTTAGAATTCTTTCTTTCAATACACTCAGATATGAATATGTTCTGTGTATCACTGCTTTCAGATAAGAAGATTGTTACTATTTTTTAAGTACAATGTTGCTACGCCAGTCGCACCTAGGTGCAGAGGTTTGCATTATGCTCAGTAGCTGTAATGTGGCCCCCATGCAAGTATCATTGAATCTACTGCTGTGACACAAATGCAGGCATACCAAAGTGCATGAAATTGCCATCTTTTATGTATTGGTTGGTAGCATGAGCATTAATTTAAACTATTTGCATGAGTCTCCTTTACCTTTCAGGAACTCATTACACTGACATTAGGCTAACTTGTTAAGATAACTATCATTCATACCTTGGATTAACAAAGATCTTGGTTCTTTGCAATACCAAGCTTTTGAGCTCCTTTTTAGGTTGAAGCCTATCAGACAGCATAGCTGTGTGGTTTTGAAACTACCTCCTATCGGCATTCTGAAACCTTTCCTGGGAATCCATCACACGCATTATTTACCATTGGCTTTGTGGTTTGTAACTCACATTTTCTAGCTTTCTATTTGCTGTCTTAATTTGTTTTAGACGGTCCAGCATATCTTTGTTGCTACTGTAGAGAAACCCGTATTCACCTTTGCTCCCTGTATTCTTCCATGAGTCCTAGCTTTCTGTGAACAGGTCTTTAATTTTTATTACATTTGCAGTTCAATCAAAAGACAGATGTCAGGTTGTCTTTCCAGGGAGTTTGGTGTTTACTTTTCTTTCTCTGACTTAGAAGTAAGAGGATGTATGCAACTGTTTTGTTGGGTACTGGGAAAGAAAATGTTTTTTTTTTCTTGCACACAACAAAATGTAAAGGTCTGTAAATGAACTGTGCAAACATTTCAGAATATATCTGAATTACAAAAGTACAAATGAAGCAATTTGTGTAATTCAGAAGTATGGTGGAAACAAATAATTTAATACAATCAAAACAAATTTGTACACTAGGTGATGCTTTATCCACATATCATTGTGTTTGCAATATATAGTTGTATGTGCACATGTAATTATCATATCAATTGAAAATGTGTTGTCATGCATACAAACTCCACATTATGCCACTTGACTCTACACCACTCCACTCTACAACACTCTACTCCACTCTGTACCCCTCCACTCTAAGCCAGTCCAATTCATGACACTCTACTCCACCACACTCTACTTCCCTCTACACCACTCTGTGCAACTTCACACTAGGCCACTCTATGACACTCCGCTCTATGACACTCCATACCATTTTACTCCACTCTACATCAATCCATTCCACTCAATGACACTTTACTCCACTCCACATTACGCCACTCCACACCACTATGTGGCACTTCACTCTACCCCACTTCATTAAGTACCCTGCACTCTATGAAACTCTGTTTTACTCCACTTCTCTAGACTACTCCACCCTATGCCACTCCACTCTACGACACTCTACTCCATTTTACTCCACTGTATGACACTATAATCCACTCTATGACACTATTTGCCACTTCACTCTACTCCACTCTACGACTCTACTCCACTCTATGCCACTCCATGACAATTTAGTCTATGACACTCTAATCTACAACACTCTACTTTATGACACTCCACTCACGACACTTCACTCCATTACACTCACAAACCTTCACTCTATGACACTCTACTCCACGCTTTGCCATTCTTTGTCACTCTGCTTCACACTTCACCATTCCACTCTACACCACTCCACTCTATGCCACTCTCTTCTATGCCACTAACTTTTAACCATGTTGAACAGCAGCCACATTGGTGCCCAACATGGCTTAAACACATTGTCAAAGCCAATAGCTCTTGTATGGGCGAGGCCTATTGACCTTGCCAGTACTTGTTTCTACATGTGCATGACCAACATAGTGACTAGATGGTTAGCTTGCATGCATCATTAAAAAAGTTGTTTCATTAATTCTTCAGTTTCTGCAGAGTTAAATTCCTCTGATGAAGCCCAAATACTGTGTGGAATGCATTGGAATTAATGGAATAATCAAATATTTCATAATAATAATATATTTAAGTATATATATGGATGCACATGGCAATACTACTAAACTCCAACACATATGAATACAACCTAAATGAGGTTCTTTAATAGGACTCACCTCTTTGAAGAATGCTACATCACAATGTGATAACTATTCACAACCCAGCTTTCTCTTCTATTACTTGTTGACTTTATGACTGTCTTTGACCATGTACAACACTCCACTGTCTTGTGCCTAGGCTTGTGCTACAGAAATAGATACATGTGGTATGTACATATATGCATACATCTAACATACATGAACAAATATGCGCGAAAGGAGAGAAATAGTATCATAACCGGAACCGTGCCATTCATCAAAAGAGTGCAGTAGGCATTCTGGGATAAATATCTATAGACATATATGGTTCATAAAGACCCATGTGTCAGGGCACTGAGCCTGTGCAAACAGAACATCACAGAAAATAACAAAAAACTATAATTAGTTACCTCTTTTTAAAATAAAAATAAGGGGCAAGAGCTGCAGCCCTATCTAATTCTTGGTTTCTCATGTCCTGGGTGTTAGACCTGGCATCTTTTTGCATTGTTTCCTCTGACTTTATGCTTTCTGATCTCCTGTTTTCACTGTGTGCTGAACTTTATTTTTGCTGGCTTTAGGACTCTGCACACTTTACCACTGCTATCCAGTGCTAAAGTGCATGTGCTCTGTGTCTAAAACATGGTGGCATTGGCTTCTCCATGGCTGGCATGTTCCCACTTTCCAGGCCCAAACTTTCATTTTTATTACATGTCAGACACTCTTAAGGTAGGCCCTGGTTAGCCCCAAGGGAAGGATGCACTGTATTAAAAAGTTGGACATGTACTTTTAAGTTTAACATGTCCACGTAGTGAAAAACTCTTCAATTTGGTTTTCAATATTGCAAGGTCGATCTCCCCCATAGGCTAGTATGGGGATGGTCTTAGAACATCTTTTAAGTGTAATTTTATGTTGGGAAAAGATAGAAGAATGGAGTTTGATGTCTCAAGGCTCACAATTTGAAAACACATCTTTTGGTAAAGGTGTTTTGTTAAATCGCCGGTCTGAAATGCCACTTTTAGAATGTTGGCATTTTCTTACTTTAACCATTCTGTGCCTTAGCCTGTCTCCAATCCACGTCTGGTATTTATAAGATTTAGGTGAGAGCTACATCTGTCTATTCCATCCAGACAACCATAAAGCACAGGACACTCTACTGTCCCTGCATTTAATTGACAGAATTGGAGGTCTTCCTTGGCAGGAAGCCTGGAGGGGCTAGCACTCACACTTCAAAGGGCACTGACTGATAACCCACCAAAGACCTCCTGGCAGACAGGCCTGGGCTGAAAGTGAACTGGGGCACTTCAAAACCACTCTTTGAAGCCTTCTCCACTTCAAAGGCATATTTGGTATAAGTACTGGGCCTCTGACACCATCTAGGAGGAACACTTTTGGACTGAAGCCATTCTAACAGGAAGAAGAATCACACTGTTTTCAAGAGGGACTGCCACTTTGCTGTGTGCTCTGAAGTGTTGGCCTGCCGCATGCTACTTCTTGCCTGGGAGCGAGAGGACTGGATCTAACTCTCTAAATCCTGCAATCTAAAGTTTCTTCACAGGCCTGATTGAGTTTGCCCCCTGCTTCTGAAGTCTCATGGACATCAAACGCTTCACCTGCATCTTGCTACCAGTACCTGAACTCCTCTGCTGGGAGTCCTTTTCTACCAAACAGTTCAAAATCCAGTTGTGGGTGTGATGCTGCACACATGAACTGATGAAACAACTTCGGTGCATCATCTGGAGTTGAACTATCCCACTGCAGAAATGCTGCTTTGCCATTGCCTGCACAGAAGGCGTGGACACCGCTTGCCAGCTGTGTAACGCAACAACCACGGCTTACAATGCAGCCCCTGCTTGGATGATGCAGCACTGATGCATCAGAACCAGCCCTCATTGCTTCTTGACATCGACACATCAACAATGTTATCCGATTAGGAAATGGTGCGTCGCCTGCAAGAGTGGCGCATCCTCTCCTCTGGATCAACGCATCGTCACCGAGCCTGCATGCAAAAAAGGTACTGTCAGTGGGTCTGCATGACTCCTGTACCATGCCCACGCTCCATCATAGTCAGACTGCACTTTTGAATTTGCCCTAGTCCAGCGTGACTAGATAGTTCCAGTTGGAGCTATTATCTTCTAGGCACTGCATTTTGATTTACCCTTTGAAAATTCATAACTTGATTTGTGTATGTTTTTTTTTGTCATTTTGGTTTTGTTTGACTCAAATAAATATTGGCTATTTTCTGAACTGGTGGGGGGCCCTTTTGCAGTGTTTTCACTGTGTTACAGTGTGTGTGTGCACAAATACTTTACACATTGCCTTTTTAGTTTAACCTGACTGTTCTGTGCCAAGTTACCAGAGGGTGGGCACAGATAAACGTTTAGTGTGTATCTTACTTGTTCTGACTGGGATTGTGGTCCCTACTTGGAAAGAGTGTGACCATCTGCGAACTAGAGATGCAATTTCTAACAATGAGACACCTTCAAAATAGGTACCAATGACAACGGTTGTTAAAACATATAACGTACTAGCATTAAGTTCAGTCTTTGCTCTCACACTTTGAGTGCAATAAAGGTGCGTGAAAATATCAAACTTCCAACACATCCCATAATAATGTGAAATAGATTCAAAATATTTTGAAAGTCACAAAGTTGTATTTTTTTCCTCACACTCTGCCTAACGTGTTATCTTAGTCTTTTTCATTCTGGCTTGAGCTGAACTACCTTTGCTAAACCAAAATAAGACAAGCCAACTGGCTTCATCAAATGCTTTAAGGTCTCTGTCCTGTCGGTGTAGGGGCACTCCAAGTGTTCATGCCCCTCCTTCCCAGCAATTTTGAAGATAAATGTGTTCTTAAAGCTGCATTGTGAAGGTCACAGCATGTGCTGCAACTCCTCTCTCCAGGTTACAGTTTAAAAAGTGCTGGCACCTGAGTGGCACCTCTGCACAGTGGTGAACAGCTGTGTGAGGGCTATCTAGTCAAACCTCTTGAGGTATCCCAGGTCACTGATGATTGCCCCACATTCCCTTGAAAGATGGGCACCTCTCATCTAAATAACCTGGCTTCAAACTTCCCAATTCAGTCCATTCAAATTGCAGAAAACACAACCCCCTTCCACTTGACTGTCAGCAGCCTCTCTTCACCAACCTCTGTGAGGACTTAAAAGAGGGAAATTTGGGAGCAGATTTACAAAGATGTCATGCAATACAGCACAGCAACCACAGTAACTGCAATCCATTATATGAGAGGGCGAAAGCAGGAAAGCACAATATCTACTATGATATAGCATTGCCCTGCTCTCTCTCTTGTGCTGGTGCACAATTAGGCTGCCTAGTGCCTCATAAAAAAATTTGCACCATAGTCCAAAGGTGTCTGAGTTATGTTTAGCATGGGTTTGTACTGGAAGGATACCCTTCCAGTACAGAATACTATGCGTAGACTATACATATCTATATAGCTTTATATATATATATATATATATATATATATATATATATATATATATATATATATATATATATATATATATACACTTTATTTCGGCAATGAGCCATAAAAGTACATAACTACAAATAAGACATCATAAAATCATGTGCAAAGTTTAAGATCTTACATTTAAATAGTACATTAAAACTTATTAAATAGCAGCAAAATAAGCATCACAGATAGACACAGTGTTTTGCACCCACTAAAGATACCAAGCCAAGCCCTTCCCGATATATCATGGCGAACTTTAACCCAACAAATTACAATTCCTTAAAAGTACCAACTCTCAGTTTTAGCCTCCATTTCCACTGCAGGTACATTGATGGCGAATACAAAGACTTCCTGTGTCTCACTCTTTAAAATACATAACGCTTCCCAGTAATGTCTCGTACCCATTAGTTTGTATGGCGGTATAATCCATTTCTTCCTAGCTTGGGCATACAGAGGCTGAAAAAAAGAAAAAAAAGCCTCATTCTCTCTGTTTAGGAGGAAATATGCACAATAGTTAGATGTGCTGGCTGTTTTATCCCATTTTCCTGTACAAGTTCGCAGTGGTAAAACCCCACACCTTAACATTACATAAATAAATTTTGCATAAAACGGAAAAATTCTGTCAACATAAAATTCAAATTTGGAAATACATTTCTGCATCACAAACTGAGCTGAGAAAATCCTTTCCTCCTAGTCATTCCAAACCCTTGTGCAATATAGTTTCAATACTCCTTTTTCAATTTTGGAAAAACATCTTTCCTTATTTCCCCTGGTTCACTCCATAATTCTCCCATGTTTCTCGCATTACTCAGCAGTTTTATGTGGTTTAACCAAGGTGTTCGCACTTGTGGGTCTAAAGAGACCAACTCTGCTAGTGATTTCCTAAAAGCAGATAAATCCCCCAATGTCTATACCCTTACCCAAAAGAGAAGGGGTTTTAGGGCGATCAAGTAGTGAATGTTGTTTAAAGATAGATCGTACATCAATGGTAAAAGGGGTGTACACTTGGGGAGGTTCAACAAGGCCCTAACAAAAGTATTTTCCATCTGCGTTAGCACCTTCGTGCTAGCAAATCCCTAAACCTCAGGTCCATATACAGTATAGCTGCTGTCACAGCCAATACTTGGTATACTTTTGGGACAGGTGATACAGCTCCCCCACCTGTTTTTTTAAATATCTCCTCACTATGGCCATCGAACTCTGGTAAAAATAGTCTTATTTTTCTCTATTTGTGGGCCTCAATGCATGTTACCTGTCAACCTCGTTCCTAGATAGTCAACATTTTTTACTTGTTCAAGCGGAACACAATAAAGGACACTTTCCTTTTATGGGACCAACGAGGATTGATTGCTATAAACTTAGACTTAGACGGGTTTATCTCTAGTCCTCTTTCAACACAGAAAGCAGCAAAAGAATCCAACTCACATTGTAACTCCATAGGGGTTCTGGATATCAAAAGTGTATCATCCACAAACATAAGGAGTGAGACAGGTCTGCCAGCAATTTGTGGTCCGTCATCCTACACTGTAATAACCTTTTCACTACTCCATTTATGTACTAAACAGTGTAGTCACAAACGCACACCCTGGTCCCACACCTCTATTCATAGAAATCCTAGAAGTAAGGTCCCTGCCTCTATTCCATCTCACCTTGGTGTAGGTATCTTTATGTAATGATCTCAGGATCCACAAAAGATCTCCTGGAATATCATAATCCTCTAAGACCCTCCACAAGTTATCTCTTGACACTAGATCAAAGGCTGCTAAGAGATCTATAAATGCAAAATATAAATGATCCTGCTTCAATAATATATGCTTGCAACAGATGGTCATAAAGCGGAAGACCTGGTTAACAGTACTGACCTTGGCCCTGAAGCCTGCCTGTACATTCTCAAGTATTTAATTTTTTCATTAAGCCAAGATTAAAGTCTGGCCAGTACCTGTCGACAAAAGATTTTCAGGCTAGTATCTATTAGACTTATAGGTCTATAGTTGGCCAGCTAGGTACTATAGTGTTCTGGGCAGAGTGAACATCAGTGAGGAGAAATATGCCACCATGTTTGACTTACTGTAAACATACTCACTTCCAGTGACACTAGCACAGCCGTGTGGTGCTCTTCAAAGAGAGTACCTCAGATGTTAGCACCATAGCTGCTCCTTCTGCAGTCACCTTGAGCTACTCACATGTGATGGTCCTCAATGCTGTGCCTCACACAAAATTACCACTCCTCAGCTATTGGGAGGACAAGTATACAATGCAGAGACCACCTAAGTGGCATATTTGGGTATAAGTACTGGGCCTCTGACACCATCTAGGAGGAACACTTCTGGACTGAAGCCATTCTAACAGGAAGAAGAATCACACTGTTTTCAAGAGGGACTGACACTTTGCTGAGTGCTCTGCAGTGTTGGCCTGCTGCATGCTACTTCAGCAGAAACAATTGTGTCCCTTACTTGTGTGAGCTCACAGGTAACTCTGGTTTGGGAAAGTGCCCTTTTTCAGATGGTCACCCACTTTTTGCTCTAGATGCTCTGGTTGCTGAAAGTGCACTGGAGCCTGCTAACCAGCCTCCGGTGCCAGTGCTCACTCCCTAAAGTGGTAATTGCGAATTGGTATCCCCATTTGGCAAGTACTTTAACTTCTTTATAAGGCCCTCGTCCAGTGGTACCCAGGGCAAAGTTGTTAAAGAGGTCACCAGGGCGTGAAGCACTGTTTGTGCCACCCTCCCTGATCCAGGCAAACTACTGACAGTAGGTCTACCACTGCAGACTTCAGGGGCAATGTAAACTGGTCAAACACTACAGTACATACACCATTTGTGCCATAGCCCAAGCACTATCTTTAATATATGTCAGTCCCTGTTAAGGAATGTCTCCTGAGCCCAGGCGGCAGGGTGCATTGTATTAAAGGCATGGACATATAAGTGCAAGCTTATTTGTCTGTATAGTGGCCTTTTCCATTAAAGGCTTCTATATGTGAACGACATTCCATAGGATAACAATGGCTGGCACATGGATAAGCAAGAAGTCACTCGCTCTGTTATGGTACCATTGAAGTGTGTCATGTTTGTTATCAACCGACATGCCTTCTCACCTTTGACATGAATTTCGTGTCGAGGGTGATGTGGCATCCACCCAGAAGCAACCATAGAGGTTGCCCACAGAGTTACCCCAGTTTTTCTGTGCTCTTGCTCCCAGCCCACAGCTGCTGCTGCTGCTGTCAAGACAGGATTCTAAACCCCTGGGCAGAGGTGCAATCACTCCCAGGATTCAGGACACTGGCCTGGATGGGAAGGAGGTCACACCTCTCTCCCAGGAAGGCTAGTGAAATGGCACATCACGATGGTGAGCTTCAAATGGCACACGGCCTCTGATATGAAAGCAGGCTGTCTCCCAGTGGAGGACAAAGCCATCCCTCTGCTCCAGGCACATTTGCACCTCGGCAGGCAGGAAAATTAGTTAGTCAGGAGGCGTACAGCCCCATAAGGGTAGCCTCATCTCTAGGGAGGGCATCGTGATCTGTGCAGTTGAGGAAGATTTCTGCTATCTTGGAAAGTGGCAAACTAGAGAGTTCTTGGTCGAAAAGGTGCACAAAATATGTGGTCACATCAGGGGCGAATTGCCCGCCTTCAGCATCAAGGACAGTCAAGACACGTCTGCACCTAGGCCTTCCAAGCCAGGTGAAATTGGTATGACTTTTGCAGCTTGGTCTTGGGACTTGCACAACCTTAACTATCAGTGGGTTACTCTGAACTCACCTCGCAAGTGTCCCAGTGACTTTTTCCATTGACCGCAATGGTGAGATTTAACAGCTTGTAAATGCACTTTATTTATTTAAAATCTGTAACTCCGCTTATACATAACTGATTTTCTTTGTTTTGATGTCTAAAATTATAGAAAAATATGCTCTATTTTTACAAATTAGTGCTGCATTTTTTTCGAGTCGTGTCATTTACTTATCGTCCATGTTGCTTCTCTGAAGTGCTTAACACATTGTCCTCTAGCAAAGACTGACTGCTCTTTGCCACACTACCAGAAATGATGTAAGCATTTATTATTGTGAATCTGAGGGATCATCTTTGGGGTATTGTGAGTGTACTACATAGTGAAGCCTAACCAGCCTCACTGCATGATGCTCCACTTTCCTACAACTGCCAATTAAAACTCCGGTGCAGCATCTACACTACCGATGCCAAGTTACTCCAAACACAGCTTGCCTGCAGTTTACAGTGGTCCAAAATGTATGTTCCTGTGCCAAAAACATTGGGTGGAATAGGCTAATATAAAGCGACTGTGCGGAGATATATATCGTAGTTTCTTTGTTTATTATGTTTACTTTTTGTTGTGTTTACAAGCTTCTAAAGCTGCCCTAACAAAGACCGAAATTATAGTGTACTCCGCCTGTAGGTCTTGAAAGAAGAAAGCATGTTACCTAGACCAGGAGGAGGATACAATGCCTTACAATGGATCCAAGTATCACATTCAAATGCACGTGCCTCATCTTCAAAAGCTGCCAAGCCCTCACCTCAAAATATTTGCACAATAAGATCCATCCACACATTGTTCCCACACTGAAATGTTTACAAAACAATCTAGAGTGCACACCGACCCTTACCACTTCACAACTATTGGAGGAAAGCAGCATGGTAGTCTGGCATGGAGTCCCACACTACCTCCCCATGCCAAGGGAGTTTAAGATCTTTGAAAATAAACTCTAAATCAACTAGTTCTAATCCACCTCACATTGTAATTGTGTGCATTCAGTTTCAGACAACTTAACCTAATAGCACCTAAGGACGGCCAATGTTGTGGAGTGCACTTTATAAATGTGCCTACTTTACATGACTAGTACATTTTGAATCACTTACAACAAAATGAAATTGTAGACTGTGAATCACAGAAAGTGGGGCATTCGTACAATTAGGTTTAACTGAATATGTACTTTACTCTTCTTAAATGCATGTTCCTAAAAAACTCAAAGAGTGCAGATAGCAGAATTCTATAGTGCAGATTCATACAAGCGAATCAATCAGAGTGCACTTTCAGCAATCCAGATAACACACACTGGATTTCAACGAAGACAAGTACAGGCTTCATGTAAATAAAATTATGTGCACGAATTGAAACTTTCATTAAAGGATCTTTTAGAAACGTTTCACTTTTGAACTCCACACCGCTACCATGCCTCTAATGCAATTTTCTTTTCATTAGAAGACGTGAATCTTGTGATCGTGTTTGGCGATTTGATTATCTCAATTTTTTTTATATATATATACATATATATATATATATATATATATATATATATATATATATATATATATATATATATATATATATATATAATATATATATATATATATAGTTGCAATGATGTTTTTTAAGCATTGCACATAGTGAATGCTATTGCATTTAAATTAGAAGCATTATATCTACTCTAAGGGACTATGTTGTGTTGATTGCAGCTGTGCTGTATCTCAATGTATTAGGACCCTGCGTCACAAATGTTCTGTCTGCCAAGCATAGACATACAGTTGTAAACATTGCTTGCAGAACCCTGACCCTCTTGAAATGTCTATTGTTTTTTATAAATATCGAAGTACGGGATAGATGAAGAAATTGTGCCTGGGAATAAAAAAATAAAATAAAAAAAAAACAAAAATCTACTCGGAAAATGGCAGCTTGCCATATCTGAGATGTATGCAATTTTCCATAACAACATGGACTCCTCTACAACATTTGCTCGTCTGCTGTTTGCAGTCAATGAACATCTGCAGTGGTGTTGGTAATTGTGGTGGTGCTCCGCTTACACACTGCAGCCGCTTACAGCAGCGTCTTGACAGGGACATGCTCAATCACAACACCCATGAGTAGCAGGCCAATCCGCTCATTCATCACTCCCCTCAACATTCCAGAGGGTTTCCCATTAATTTATGCTCTTATTTAACTCTTCAGCTGAGGGGATCTCACAGTTTCATTTCTCCATTCCATAAATCATCACACTTAAGTGCACTATTTATCAATACTCATAGGACAGTTCGCAATTCTTCCCACTTTGAGGTACTTAAGGACTGTGGGAATGTCTGCAACTTCATTCAAGTGAAGCAAGGCAGAACGTCCCTGTGCCTGGCAATCATGCATCCTTATTGGATAAAGATTTATATTTGCAGCTCCTTGTCTGCAGAATAATAAACAAAAATAATAAATAGTGGTGCGACTTTTCTCAGATGCCTGGTTGTCAACATTGTAAGCTAATTCGAATTATGCTTTCCAAGCTAAATGGTTATAAGACTGTAACACAGGAGTCCCAAGAGGCATTTGTAAGTCGAACCTACAGTTCCAAATAGTAAAATTCACACGGCACAAACAAAACAGATTTTTTACCCCAGTATGATGTATTACATGTATGTTCACTTGGACGCTCTATAGATGGTTTGTCCTTAAAAGTATGTGCAAACTCACAAATCCTGTTAGTTTGAATGCATTCAGAAATATTTTCCTGGTCCATTTCCACCATTCCACGGTAGGAATGGGAATGAAACACCCGCAAAATTAGGTGGGTTCAAGTAGAAGCGGTTCCCATGTGGAGAAAAAGTAGAACACCACTCCAAAGTGCAGTTACAATCATTTGAAACATTTGTAAACGTTTTCATGTCTAATTGTACATTTCAAAATTACACATTTGGAAATGCTTTTTCATTGTATTAAATGAAAATCAGCAAAATTTGTGGAGGGGTAATATCGGCAACCTTTCAGAACAAAAAAAATGAGTACATACTCATAAACGTTGTACACCGATGAATGAATGTTGTCGAATTTCTGTGTGAATGACGCCGAAGCATGATTACTTTCCTTCGTAATACAACAATGTGACGGAGACAATTCGGTCCTATTAGCAGGGTATGTATCACTGCAACGTGACGTGTACAATTTCAAACGGAATGCTTCTGTTTTTTGTAACAATTTGTATAGAATTTAGGAGCATATTTAAGATAAGTGGCACTGCCCCTAGGGAAGAGTCACATTTCTTGCAGCCCTTAACGCCACCATGTGTGCGCCATATTTAAAATACGCTGCACCATGGCGGTAGTTAGGGGACTAGCGTCAGAGTTTTTGATGCTAGTCTGGTGCTTTACATGATTAGTATAAAAAATGTTGACACAAATCCTGCAAATCACCCAGAGGCCCATTGTAACCAAAGGAATCCTCCTTTTAACATCTGCTCTGGGCAGACGTTAAAAGTGCCCAAAAAAAATGACGCAAAGAAATCTGTTAGATTGCGCCATTTTTTGCCCCCCTCCCCAAAGGGGAGGCTGTCCCCTTTGCATACATTGTGCCTGGAGCAGGCATAATGTAGCACAAAGGGTTACAAAGTGGCGCAATACATGCATTGCACCACTTTGAAAATGTGGTGCAGCGTTTTTGGCCTTCTAAGGCCAAAAATCATTATGGGGCCCTGTTAGGGGGCCCCTGCACTGCCCATGCCAGTGGCATTGGCAGTGCAGGGGCCCCCAAGGGCCCCACGACACCTGTTCTCGCCATCCTGTTCCTGGCGGTAAAAACCGCCAGGAACAGGGTGGCGGGAAGGGGGTCGGAATCCCCATGGCGGCGCTGCAAGCAGCGCCGCCATGGAGGATTCCTTGGGCCAGGGCCCTTTTCTGACCGCGGCTTTACCGCCGCGGTCAGAATGGCCCAGGAAGCACCGCCAGCCTGTTGGCGGTGCTTCCGCGGTCGTTGGCCCTGGCGGTCGATGACCGCCAGGGTCAGAATGACCCCCATAATGAAGAACCAAGATGTCTCCACAACACTGGTAGTGGAGAGAGCACACAGAATCCCGGGCAGACCGCCGAGGCCTGGGCCCCCCCCCCCAGTCCTTTGATTGCGCGGTTTCTCAATTACCGCGACAGAGATCAGGTCCTTCAATATTTTAGATCATCAGGCCCAGTGAAAATGGAAAACTGCGACATCACAGCTTATCCGGATTACACGGAGGAAGTACAACGCAAGCATGCATCTTTCATTAAAGTTAAACAGCTCCTCAGAGAGAATAATATCATTTACTCACTCCTCTTTCCCGCCCACCTTCGAGTAGTGAATGGAGATAGATCTCTTATTTTCCCGACCCCAGAAGATGTCTGGACATGGCTGCATGCCAAGGGCCTGGTCGAATCATCTAAGGAAGCTACAATGCAAGAGGAGTGGATTGCGCCACGCTCCCGTAGGAAAAAAAAGGGTGGGGTGGCGATGCGCCCATCTAAACTACAAGCTGCGACCGAACAAGCACAGGCTGTAAAGGAAATCAGTTTATTGACAAACCCGAAATCGACTTCATGCCGCGGATCTGATCAGGTGGAATCTGGCTCACTTCACAGTAGGTCAAGCTCACCCCCCTCGCCTCTGCAGTTTGGCCCAGACCTTACCCCACGCGCAGCTGATGATATATGAACTCACTTGCTGGGGTTCCTGACTCACATGGTTGGCTGTGGATAGAAATGCGTAGGGAAGTAGAAGTAACCGCGCACACTTGTCACAAATAAGCAACCAGTGGATTGATTCAGCAGTAGATATGATTGGACACTTTGCCAACAATAGAGACCTGGCAGCAGAGCATTTATAACTTAATTTGACACTGGTCCCACTGGGCCGTGCAGGCCATTATGTTGACTGATGCGGGCCATAGCCAGTGGTCCACACAGCACATTATCCATGCCCCCAAACACCCAAATGGGTCCCCGAATGGAACTAGTTCGAACTGACGGTCATTTAGGCACCGGTTATGCCACTATGTTACGAGTTGGGCTTTGCCCAGTAAGATTTTTCTTTAGTTATATATCTTTATTTCCATTTCATTTATGAGTAATGTTTTACGTAATTTGTTTTATCTTTAATATTTTTTTTTTTAATGCTCAGTGGAGGAGATGGGAGGGAATAAGAAAACGAGAGATGGTAAAGCCACAATGGCTTCTGTAATATGGCTTTTTCAAATATGTACATTGATGACGATGTACAGTGTTTTAACTTGGAATGTTAAGGGCATGGCGAATGCAGCTAAAAGAAATAGGATACATGCAGACCTGAAACGCCACCACGTAAACATTGCAATATTACAGGAAACGCATCTTATCTTGGCAGACCTTAAAACAATTAAGTCAAGATGGTCTGGATCAGTATATGGCACAGGGACGTCAACATTTGTCAAGGGAGTTATGATCTGGATTGCCCCGGGGGTCCCCTATATGGTGACATGCAGTACAATATATAAGGCAGGACGATATGTTCAGTTGGAGGGCCTGTTAGACGGGAATCCGCTGGTGATAGTAGGACTGTACGTCCCAAATGTAAAGCAAGGCAAATTCCTGCTTTCTACAACTACACATTTGACTAGGGATCCCACCATACCAAGCACATGGGGAGGGGATTTCAATTGTGTCCAACATGTGGATAGGGATAGATCTCACCCCTCATTAACAGATGCTCCTGTTTGTAAAATTTCCCAGATATTGAAATCGTGGATGACGGACAGTAGATTGGAAGATGTCTGGAGACACTTACATCCCCATGATAGTGAATATTCATTCTATTCCCCTGCACACTGTTTATATACCCGCGTAGATTTAATACTTAGCTCCCCAGGACTGTTACACAAATTCAAGAGCGCCACATATAAGGCAAGGGTTATATCAGATCACTGACCTCTAATAGCAAATATTCAATGGGGTAAACTGCACAAGCATATCCCAACTTGGCGCCTTCAGCCAAATGCATTATTAGACCCCCCGTTTCGTAAGGAATTAGCGGACCAGATAACATCTTATTTTACACTTAACGGAAACACCTCAACTACTCGTGCTACCGAATGGGACGCACATAAGGTGGTGATAAGAGGAATGTGCATATCATTGGCAGGAGGTGTACGACGTACATTGACGCTCAAACTCCAAAAACATGAACATGAGCTGCGAGAGGCGGAATGCGGAATCACAGAGGGTATGGTGAAAAAGGAGGCTCTTGTGCAATTGCACACCCAATGGAATGAAGCTAAGATTGCACCACTATGATTATCGGCACTATATAGCTCGCATGCATGCAGAAGGTGAACGCTCAGGGAGATTGTTAGCATGGTTACTGAAAGGCGAACAGAGTTGTACACCCATAGGGGCCATCTGACTAGACACAGGGACTATAGTTAACACTCAGGTGGAGATTATTGACGCTTTCAAAGATTACCACAGTGTACTGTATAGGGCCCAACCTACTCCCACATCAGAACACTTCGAAGAGTTCTTTACGGAGCTCCAATTGACAAGACTCACTGAGACGCAGGTACAGACTTTGGAAGATCCGATAACTCTTGAAGAATTACAACAGGCTCTACGACAGTTGGCTCACGGCAAGGCACCGGGCAATGATGGCCTGCCAGCAGAGTACTATTGCGCCTTCTTTGAGCAGACGTTGGCACCATATGTGCTGAGGGAGGCCTTTGAATTTGGTTGTTTGCCAGAGTCCCAGCGAGAGGTAATCATAGCGGTTTTACCCAAACCAGGACTCGATCCGCTGGACGTTAGATCATTTCGCCCACTGTCATTACTGAATGTAGATTGTAAACTACTGGGAAAAGTGCTGGCTAACCGATTGCTCCCTTTGATGACGGCTCTGGTACATACAGATCAATCAGGCTTCACCCCCGGTCGTAGCACTTTCATTAACATACAGGGCCTCCTACGATTGGTGGCAGATATACCAGAAAGAGAATACACAGGGTAGCGGTGTCATTAGACATTGAAAAAGCATTTGACACCCTGGGTTGGCCTTTTTTGATGGAAACACTGAACTGAATGGGGTTTGGTAAGACATTTATCAGATGGGTAGAGGTCCTGTACTATCAACCACTAGCTAGGGTTGAAACAGGCGACACAATATCTGACAGATTTGAAATAGGGAGGGGCACAAGGCAGGGTTGCCCCTTATCACTGATATTGTTCGCTCTGGCGATAGAACCACTGGCAGCTCTGCTGCGCACCAGGGCCGCTGAATGGGGCATAGCAGAAGGCCAATCACACCGTATAATATCACTGTACGCAGACGACGCACTAATATTTCTACATAATTACACTGAGTCCTTATCGGACTTGCTTAATCTGCTGACCTGGTTTGGCGACCTGTGTGGATTAAAGGTGAATTGGACGAAATCCTGTTTATTCCTGATGTGCGTGGTTCCGGAGCCTCTCCGCCCGGAACCCTCGGTCTGCGCTCTTACATGGTGTTATACTACATTTAAATACTTGGGCGTGAACATATTCCACGACCCGACGGACCTCAGAGAGGGCAACTTAGGATGTGTGATCAGATCTGTTAGGGGTTCTTTGCCCTTCTGGTGCTCGCTCCCGCTCTCACTCCTGGGCAGAGTAGCCATAGCAAAAATGATCATTTTGCTGTGATTATTGTATTTTTTTCAACACTCCCACTGATTCTCCCTAACACTTCCTTTAAGACCTTCGTCCAGTTTTCTGTCTGACCTGGTGTGGGGATATGGCCGCAGACGGGTTGCATTAACACATATATACCAGCCACTGGAATTGGGAGGGCTGGGTGTACCTCAACTTGAATTATACTACGCTGCTGCGCATTTAAAATGGGTGATACAATGGCTGCATAACCCTACGAGCTCAGAGACTCAGATGGTACACATTAACCTAGGACACACTAATATATTATGCTGGTTATTGGCTAGTGATAATTTGCGGAACATGTACAATGTACTATTAAAAGTTGCCCATTGGGTGTGGCACCGTTTCATGCTTGATGGCAATAAAACCTCCCTATATTCCCCTCGAATACCGCTGTTGGCTATTCCTACTGTAGAGAAGATTGCAGGGAGACTAGGTTTAGCAGCATGGTACACGAAAGGTATACAATCGGTAGGAGACATTTATGAGGAGGGGCACTTGGTATCCTATGAGGCACTGACTGGTTCATATGATCTGGGACCAGGCCAATTTATAACATACAGTGCATAGCAACAGATAATTCGCTCCACCTAGAACTGTGGAGACACTGAACCCCCGACGGCCCACACTCTCCATGATCTAATAGCTGATCTAGACACAGTCACCAGTATCTCCAAGATATACAAATCCCTTATGCTCCGCCCAGAACTAGCTCAAGAACAGGCCAAAAGAAGATGGGACGCAGTCCTTGCAACACCATTGTAACAACAAGCTTGGGGCAAAGATTTGTCGTTGATGCAGGAGGTATCACACAACCCCAGAATGCGATACACACAATTCAATTACATTCACCAAACATATTTATCACCACACAGGCTTCATGGCATGTTCCCTCAGGCATCACAGGAATGCCCTAGATGTGGTGCTTCAGATGCCACTTTTTTTCATATGACCTGGGAATGCTCGCTCACATTGAGAATGTGGCATGATATCACGTCAAAAGTGGCCGAATGGCTAGGTGTCCCCTTGTCTCCTACGTCTGAATCCTGTTTATTAGGTATCCGTCAAAGATCCAAGGGTAGTAAACAGGCAAACAGATGTGTAGACTTAGCGTATGTCTTGTTTAAGCGCCTTATAGCAATGTATTGGAAGGTACCAAGCGTTCCGACCATGCACCAATGGCAGAAGGACTTGCTACACGGGGCGCGAGCTGAAGCGCAGGTGCTGCAATCACTTCAAGAAACAAGAATTATGATCAAGGGACTAGACATATGGAACACTTTCATTGTTAAACTGGAAATGAAGGAAGGTATCCGTCCCCCTTGAGATACTAGAAACTACATGTATTATTTATATGGGAGAGAGTACAAGACATGAATGGGTGTAGGCGCTCGAAACATGCTTAACGTGCTCTTATAATACGTGCAAATACTTTATTATGGACCTAACATAGATGGTTCTGTTTTTGGGAGTCAGAATGAGGAACTAAAGATTAACACAATCTATTTACCAAAAATGGGTGGCAGATTGAAGGATGCTTCGTGGGGAATCACTCTAAGTTACACAAACAGACAAGTAATATCCATGCCATACATCATGGAATGCACAGAACATTTCACGCCGGGAACTGTACACATGGTGGTAGTTCCCTCTCTACTCTTTTTCCCAACCCTCATTTATCCTGATTACCTCTCCTGTCTATTATTCTAAAAATTGTTAATGTTTAGACCTCTAACACGAGTAACTTCGGACATTACTTATTATAGATGGAGCGTTACCCCTTATTGCAATTAGTAACTCACTGAGCAATATTTGTTGATTTTTGTTTTCCTTTCCTCTCTTTTTTCTCTATCTTTATTTTGTTGTTGTATATTTGATTGGTTTTTGTTATACAGATACAATGTCCAACAGATTGTTTACAGGCCGCAAGTTTATTACACAAGTATAATGATATGCAAGAGTATACGGATAAGGAAACAAACTAAGTGTGCACTAACAGATATTATTCGGATATGTACCTGGCATTGTTTGTCGTTTCAATAAAAAAAAGCAATAAACAAAAAAAAACAAAAAAAAGAACATATCGACAACATTACTAAATGAGTGCACATTTTGGTCAATATAAAACAACATTATTGAAAAACCACAATCTCTGTCTCACAGGAATTTCAAAAAATTATAATTTATTATATAATTAAAAATGTATTCCACATATACACATTTAAAAACACATTCATTAGTTAAACAAGCATTTGCAATGCAATAGGTATCGCATTTTCTTGAGAGAGAGCTATTGGCATTGTAAATTCAGAACTTGACTTATCGTGCCACATAAATTGGTCAACACTCCCTCATAATTTCATCTTTTCCTGCCATGTTTTGGTGGTCACTGGCAGCTACTGACATCAGAAATGTCGGAACAGAAATTGGAAACCAAGGCTGGAAGAGTATTTTATTTTTATTTTAACAGAACAAAAAGTCTTGCAAGAGTTCTTGCCTCACCTTTCAATGAAGTTAACAATAGCAGAGCAGCCTAAGAAGACTTATGGCCACAATAAAGGAGATAACTAATGCTCTGTGTGCGATGTCCTGAATGCTGGCAGGGAGGGGCCCTGGAGAGAGATACTGTGCGAGGCAAAGCAAGTTTCACATCATTTCTTCTAGGTTTAGTTACATTCTACCAGAAAGGGTACATTGTGGCTTTCGTGAGCAGAGAGCTAAACAACTGTGTGTTTCTTTTGTAAAATGAGCTTATTTTAGGATATATAAGTAAACGAGGACAGCACTGGAATAAAGCCAAAACAAATATCAGCAACATAGGAGGAGGTGGGAGGAACTGAATGCTACAATAAAACAGGCAGCCCTAAAATACTCTCAGTGAAAAGGCAGCAACTAAGAAATAACAAAAAGTCCATCACAGCAACAGATGAAGAAACTAAAGTGGAATAATACAGTAGTTGGGGACTGCTATGAAACAGAAAAAGGAAGGAGAAAAAGGCATAACTGACCACTAGCGAGCTAGAGTTTTTAAAGGATACTGCCGCCAACAAATGAAATCGCTTTAAGCCATCAGAAGTTTGCTAAAAGTATACATGAGGTCGAATGCTTACGCTCAACCTAAAAATACCACATACAAATAAATGGTCTTCAGGTAACTAGATCATTTGCCATTTTCAACAATTAAACTGTCACACTCTAGGATGCTATGCACCAACCGACACATCCTGGCAGTGTAGGGCAAGGGAGTTTGCATGTACAGTGCAGCACACATGCAACATTGGAAACGTAGAGAGTGCTTGCCTGGGAAACCATGTACCACCCATGGTACAAACTCTTGATGCAAAGCAACTCAAAGCAGTGCAGAGCACTATTTTGCATTACTTTCGGCAAGTTAGCAGTGCAAATCATGATTTGCGCTTAAAAATAAATTCCCAAATCCCACCACAATGCTTTGCACCTGGTTTGTACCAGTTTTGTAAAGCACACACAGCACAAAGTACTAGTAAATCTGGGCCTAAGTTTCAATTAGAATACATGTGTTCCCAGCAGATGCTATCATTTTAATTTGCTATGTGTGCCCTAAGTGGCTAGGGTATTCCCAGACGTGGGTCTCATGCTTGCTGCTCCACTGGATTCAAGCTAGCGTGGCTGGTGAGGGGTGATACCCTAAAACCAGTCCCAGGATGCTTGTTTCTGGTCCAGGGAGGATCTGGCTTGGCAGTTTGGGCTGGACTGTTCCCAGGGAGAGCAGAGTCAAGACTGATGTACCTATGGCTGAGTCCAAACTGGGGTGACGTGGGGAGCAAAATTACAATGGATTAAACCCAGATCTGTGACTGGGGGTGAGTGTTTGAAAGATTTCAACACTTCGTCTATCATTTTATTTTGTGATGTTGCTATGTGCACCCTAAGTGGCTAGGGTATGCCGATGATGTGAGTCCCTTGCTTGCTGCCCCACTGAATTAAAGCTGGCCTGGCTGATGATGGGTGATAACCCGAAACTGGTCCCAGGATGCTTGTTTCCGGTCCAGGGAGGAGCTGGCTTGGTAGTTTGGCTAGACTGTTCTCATTCGGAGCAGGGTCAAGACTGATTTGCATATGGCTGGGTCCAAACTTGGGTGACATTGCAAGTAAAATAAAAATATATTAAACCCAGATCTGTGACTGGGGTGATTGAAAAGTTTCAACACTCTGTACATCATTTTATTTTTTAATGCTGCTATGTGCCCCTTGAGTGGCTAGGGTATGCCCATGGCGGGGGTCCCTTGCTTGCTGTGCCACTGAATTAAAGCTAGCCTGGCTGATGATAGGTGATAACCTGAAACTGGTCCCAGGATGCTTGTTTCTGTTCCAGGGAAGACCTTGCTTGGCACTTTGGGCTGGACTATTCCCATGGGGAGGAGGGTCAACACTGATTTGCATATTGCTGGGTCCAAACTGTGGTGACGTTGTGAGCAAAATAAGAATGGAATAAACCTAGATTTGTGACTGGGGGTAAGTGGTTGAAACGTTTCAACACTCCATCCATCATTTTATTTTCTGATATTGTTATGATTAGAAATCTTCATCAATAACTCCCAAGGTCAAGGCATTTTAGTTGTCATTGTAAAATGTTGCAGCAACCTCTTTGAAAGCCCTAAACAGCTACGTACAGGGAACAGAGGCCCTAGCAGCAAGGTGTCCTATTTATTCACTAGCTCATTCATTCCCTTCTAGAATGGTTGTAAGTGATTTCACAGGGAAATGATTTCATAGAATACCATCATTACTTAGAAGCCATGATACCTTAAATGTTTGATGGAAATGTTCAAAACAAATGGTATTTACTATTTCATAGAAACCAACTCATAGAATGCCTTTTTTAGGAATTAATGCATATTCTTTAAGGTGTAAAGGCAATACTTTCACAAACATTTTTGTTAGAAGTATGTATTTCAGCATTTTACTTCAGAGGACATTATTTAGTGTTTATATATTTTACATTGTTAAACAATTACTTTGGATGCTTTTAATTTGCTGAACTCTCACTGCACCTACACACCACTCATCTCAGACTCCCTCACAACTCCTAAACACCACTGTTTCCTATCCCCTAATAATCCCTTACCTAAACTACACCCATCCCTAACCCCACAATCCCAACAATCCCTGAACACTAAAAGTCCTTTCTAAACCTAAGATAAACCCATTCATGATCCCTAAAAAACCCTCACCACACCTAAATTCCATCTATCCATGAACCTTAACAACCGCTTTCTACACCTGAAGTCCACCCATCTCTGACCCCTAAATTTCTGAATCACCCCTAAACTCCATCTATCCCTGAACTCAGACCCCTCACTACCCATAAACTGCACCCAAGTTCAACGTAAATTTGAATTTTTCCTTAAAATTAACATTCCTTTAATTTTTTCTTTTACTTTTTAATTATTTGTATTTCCTTTAAATTATCTTTCTTTAAAATTGTTCTTCCATGATTTGGTTCCTCCAATTTTATTTCTCAGTTTTCGTTTTTCCATTATTTCACATACTTTATTCTGCAACACCTAAAAGTAATTGGTAGTGTATGGTCAAGCAATTTTCTAACCTTTCAAAACTACAGTTTTTCTCTAAATCGCACCAATATACAGATGGAATGAGAGAAAAAAACTCAAATGGACTTTTTATTTTATCTAAACTGTCTAAATGTAACTGTAGGGAAAAAGTGATGGGTGGAATGTCTGAATTATTACACGTCACTTATAATTACTCCTAGGCCATAACTATGCCACTACAGATAGTGATCTAGGTCAAGTCTCTTAACTGGAATGCATTGTCTTTTTAATTCTTTAACCTCTTCGGTCGAACATTTTCTCACTTGAATCATGTTAACAAGATTTTCTCATTCTCTGCTAATCCTGGTGTCAAACTTCCGGAGTATTGACATCCACTTGATACTCTATTGACCTAAAGCGAAAAAATCTTCTTGGACCAACATGCTGAATGTAATTGTTTTCTAGATACTCTCTTAGCAGGCCTTTTATAAGCTTTCCGCTTGTTAGTTTAATTTCTGGAGCCCCACTACACAACAGGTTTTCCATGTTGCTCCATCGGAGCATTGGTCTATCACTATCTATCCTTTTTTAACTATACTCTTATTTTTCTCCCATTCATCCTCACTTGGACTGCATGTGTTCTGTAGCGAACTGTTTTCCTGTTCTAATATCAATGTAATGTTGGAGTCAGTGTAGAGCAGCCAATATTCCACTCAGAATAGAATGCAATTGATTATTTAGTTAGCAACGCACACGTTGAATGAGGGGATTGCCCCAGTAGGACTGGGAATGGTGTGAAGGGATTAAATTCAGTAAGAGTATAAGCAGAGTTTATCCAAGGTCCTTTCTTTTTTATCATGGTTTGGCTGATAAGACTGCCTAACGGTTAGCCCATTTGTTCTCTTTGGGTGCATATAATTGTCATCTTACTCTTATGCCCTTTGATTATTTTTGCATTGTTAGCCTGCCGTCACCATTGGTCAATATTTCCATTCCTCCATCTTATACAAGATAGAATTCAAGCGTCTTTAAGGATTTGTCCAAACCCTTTGCTTTGCGCATTGAGGTATAGATATTAGCCAATTTCACTATTCTGACACCTGCCCCTTTAATTTCCAGAAGGTAGATGAACTTTACACCAGCAAAATAGCTATGCATTTCATACCAGCACAACTTTCTAGCAGGCCTCACAAATTTCTCTCTTTCTTGTTCTTCAAGACAGGTTTTATCCATGATTGATATCTCTCGAGTCCCTGGACTGGTATATCCTCAGTTTCCTGCAGCAAGATGATGTATATTTCTCTAAGTAATTTACAGACGTCTGGGTCATTCTTTGAGAGGTCATGCCCTGCCATACATCTGGTCACAAATGGTAGCTGCAACATCCTGGAAAAAGGTTCCCGGATGAGTCACTAGGAGTGAGAAGCCATTTTTCCAGTAGCCAAGATAAACCTTACTGACTCTGTATTTGGAAGGGTATTTCGGCCTGCTAATGGGCTTTTGTATTAGCATTTCTGAATATGGGTTGATACTTGGTGTGAAAAATACTTAAGCATACATATGCAGGCACGCTTAAGTATTATTTTAACTGGTGTCCCTGAGTCAAGACCTCTGTTGGGGATTTGATTCTGAGCTCTGCTTTTAGTCTTTTTACATAGCAAGATTCGAGGTTCCAAGGATGCAGATTTGTGGGATTTGTGTGAGTAGAGGGTCCTACTTTTTATAATAAATGTAATCAGTTACCTTCATTGAAGTACTCAATCTGGTTCACATGAATGTTAGCTTCAAAAATGAGAAAACATCTTTTGAGGTGTCTTGATATTATTCTGTTAACATGTATGTTGGATCAGCACATTGGCTGGGTGTTGTGATTTTTGGGGGAGTGGCTGCTTAGAAATGGTTCTACAAAACACTTCCCTAACATAATGCAATTAATAACTAGAGTTGTATTAAAAGACAATGTTGATAAGAACGAGGAAAAAAACAAACACAATACGGGACTCATTTTAATCATAGTAGACTTTCTGAAAGAAGGGTAAAGGTCATGACCTCCCCATCCTGGTGACGTTCTGCCCATCCCTGCTTGTGTGGCAGCGAGCTTTGTGCTGTAAGATGAGCCACCACCTGGACAGCATCCTTTCCAGCACTGAAGGTTTGCGAAGCAGGCATCTTGTTTAAAGCCCCCGCTGGGCACACTTTTTTGTTCATAGAAAATAAACTTTCAAAGTAGGAGTTTGCTTTCTCTGAGAAAAAACAATGGCTTTGATACGCAAGGGGTTTTCTCTCTCGTTGTGTGGGACTAGTCTGCATTTTTCCTGCCTGTGTCTGCCATGAGTAGTAGGAAAAATTAATGCAGGTCAAAGGATTAACCGGCAGAGACAGCAGAGATTCGGCTTTTGTGAACATGAAACTTCCCCCGACTGAAAAAGAGAGCCATTGGGGAGGCCATGAGTTTGACAAGGCAGGAGCAATGCTGGTTTATGGCAGTGCTCCGGCTCAGCAAAACCCTAAATGGGGTCCCAGGTGCCTACCAAATGTACTTAGTACGAACGTGTCACAACATCAGGCATAGAAGAATACCTAAATCCCCCCATCGAAATGAGGTAAAATGGTCTGTGGATCACCAAACTATAGTGATTTAAAGTAAAAAAATATAGGAGTGTCTCAAAAAAATCCCTTTATGACATGTTCTGGAACTCATTTAAGGTTTATATACAGGGCGAGGTAGAGCAACAAGCGGCACAGTCCAAAACATTTAGCAGGACAGAATTGGAACATTTGAGCAGCAATATCACAAATTAAGTGTTGTCATATTTTATCACTTGGGCTAGCTTAGACTGAAAGTGTATTGACAGACTATAGAGTTTTTCAAAAACGATTGTATGATCTATCTACAGGTAAGATCTATTCAGATGTTATGACCAATAATGCACAGTTCAAGAAAGTATGTTCAAAGTATGGCTAAGGAAGTTGATGCAAAAAGCCAAAAGTGGGCCAGGAAATATATGACCACATGGAAAGGGTGACCTTAGGAAGAAAGAAGGAAAGTAGGAAATTAGTAGAATACATTAGATTTAGTCACAGTTGACAAGTGCTTAAAGTACATGTATTCTTGGAAAGCAAGAATATTTGTAGTAGGTAATAGGCAGTGGATTTGTCAGCATCAACTAAATTGAGGGATTTCGGATCACCTATGCTATTTTTTCCCTGTGTGTTATTGTAACACTAACTTTTAAAATGATTGCATCATAGCCCTCCACTAATATGTTATAGGTAATTTTTGAACTGTAGCATGTAAACTCATTCACCACCTGCCTACATTGATTTTGAGATTTTTTTTTCTGCAGAGGTACTTTCTCACACAAAACATATCCGTGGAGGTTTTTCCCCTTTGTAGGTGTGCTGCACAATGCAGCACATATTCAAAGGGGAAATATCAAGGAGAAATAAAGATATTTCTCCTCCTTACACCAGAACCGGGCAGGTGCACCATTTTGGAGCAGACCAATGAGTACAACTCTTTGTAAATATGGATTTGCAAAGCACTTCATGGAGGGATGCAAAGGAACGCCCATGCACCACTCATGGAACACCTCCGTGAAGCAAAATAACATGAGTCAGTGACCTCACTTTTTATAAAACAAAGCAACTCAAATAAACATTTACTTTTCTTTGAAAATAACAAAATAGATTTTGTATCTGGTATTGGTTAAAAAAGTGACCAACACCAAATCTTTGTAAATTTGGGCCTCAGTTTGTGTCTATCTTAAAGCACATTTAGGGCCAGATTTTCTAAAAAGTGGGACAGGGCGGTGCTGTGCCAAAATTGGCAGCGACACGCTGTGTCACTTTAGAAACGCTGGGATGAGCCATATTTACTAGAATACAGCGCACCCCTGTGTTTACCCTGCGCTGGCGCTAAATTAAGCTGCCTAGCACCAACACAGGCATCCTTGCACCATTGTGCAAGGATTTCTGTGTTGAGGGGTTTGATTGCTTATGTTCGGGAAGGTGTCCCTTCCTGCACATAAACAATCACTAATGGCGATTTGGCACTTCTGTGTGTGCTGAAGTCTGCAGCACACAGAAGTGCCAAAGACTCATTTTGAAATGATTGTTTATGTGCGGGAAGGGACACCTTCCCACACATAAACAATAATTTCTGGCATTTTGCTCTTTCTATGCATGCTGCAAAATGCAGCACACATAGAAAAAGCAAAAAATGAGAAGGAATCATTATGCCCCGTATTGTGTTATGTTTAGCAATATGTGAATATTTGCTTCAAGAAGGGTTTTACATTAGTAGACTGGAAGCAGTGGGCACTAAAAGCGGATGCGGACTGTAATTATCCAGAGAGGAGCGGGAGCGGCCGTAGAAAGTCCAGTTGCTTTTGGATGCAGACGCAAGTTTTCCGAGCTGGCGCGACGTCTGTCACGCATCCTCTTCTCGTTTGCTGCTCAGGTGGGCGCTTTGCAGACTTCCAGGCCCCACTCCTGGTTTAGATTTAGAAGCATTACTCTGGAACAACAAGGCAGGTTCTATTTCTGACATTTCAGCAACGAGACCACTTGTACGCCCTGACCCGGGTTGATTTACTGTAAGAAAATAAGAGTGCTGTAATTTGTAAAAGACATTTATTACAAGAGTCAGAGAAATGCTTAGCGTCTCTCTGTCCATCCCCATCTGCTTTTATTTTCATCGCACTCCAGTCACAGATGAAATTGTGCTTGGCTGTCTTCATTTTCGTAGTCAATCTTGATTAATGGCCTTCTGAGTAAAAATAATTGGCCTGCACCGGGCTTGTTTTATAACTCTGGTACACGAGGAATGTGAAAGGTTGGAAAATGAGCCTAAACAGAAGGAATGCATTACGTCCGCTTTTGAGAAAGAGCAGTCATTCGGCTGTGCTGCACTGTGTATTTTTACAACAGGCGCCTCCTTGACCGTCCGCGATACTGCAGATATGTGGTGCCAAAGGATTATGTATACTTCATCAGGCTGCGTGTGTCACCGTGGAGTCTGTGAACAGCCACACATGTTCAGTCACTGAGAGCAAGAGGGAGCCATGAAAGTATGAGAAGTAAATTATCAAGGTGACTCAGGCTATGGAAACCAGAGCAGCAATGTGTAGGAATTAATTGTATCGACGAAAAGAATCAGTTGGCACACACCAGGTCTCCAGTAGGGAGCTTAACATCAACCACACTGGACCTTATTCGAAAACCCTTTACGTGCTTAATTGGCACTCCAAAACGCAGGCAATCCGATTCCAATCCTAACTATAATGTTCGTATGAATCGTCATATTGTGGATGCGCTCACAGCTGCACAGGAGATCTCTTCCGAATTTGTTACATGTTTTCCAAACAACTTGTCAGCTTCGCAATGCGCACAGTCTACGAATTTTCATGCAGGCCTTGTGCAAGCACCAAAGTCTTCGTTGCAGCTCAAGGAGGCCAGCATGCTGCCACTTGTCAACCATGCACAAGCGTTTCCCGCCACCAGAGGTCTCACACTTAGATCGAGGCTTCGGCTGTGGGTATTACACAGTGAAGACTTTAGGGGCCGGGAGTTAGGGAAACCGCACTCAGCACTGAATGTTGCAAACCTGTATATAGTGTTCTGCTTCAGCATCTGCCATTGTTATGGTTCTATAGTTGGCTAAAAGATAGCAGAGTGAGCAGTACTGTTCTTTATTTAATTTTTGTGCAGAGAAGCCCTTTCATGGAGCAAAGGAGATGATGTAGGAGAATACATAAATGGTTTGCAGTTGCACCTATTTTAGGTAGAAAGGGTTGAGACTGTCCAGACTTGCAAGCATACCTCCTTAATGTTCAAGAAGGCTTTGTGTTGAGAGAGAACACTACACCTGTTTTTGTAATAGTCCGGTGGTCTGTAAGTTAGTCTTGTCCTATGAGTATGAGAAGGCTTTAGAGGATTTATAAATGAAAACATTAAGTCGTAATATATTGCATATTAGATTTTATTCATAACCCAAGCGATTGTGAAAAAGTACACGGCCCCTATAAAACATCAGCAAGCGTTTTCTTTAGGCTTTGGTGCTGTGGGGGAGGTGGGGGGCAGGAATTGGGGAGTACCTTGATAATTTCAAAATTTCGAGTCAGGTGTACTAACAATTTTAATTATCACAAGGGTTCCAATTTGGCAATTGTGATTGTTAAAATGTTTTTTTCTTATGTAATACGCCCTATTTAGGGGGCAGAAAAGTTTTTTTGCGACTGACTCGTAAAGTAGGATTCCAAATAAATACTGATTAGGTTTCTGGAAGGGGGTGTTATAGTTGTCCCTTCTCAATACTGAATCTGTATCTAATGTACCAGTGTTTTACAACCAAAATCCGGTCACAAGTCATTAATAATTTACCAACACCTTAAACTCAAAAGCAAAAGGTACAAGAGTGCCATCCCCTTTGTGAATTTAAAAAATATGTTTGTCTAAGAGCCTGTGATGGTCTCCAATCATCGTGAGTCACAAATTGCGACCTACCTGATTAATATTCATGAGGGAGGTGGGATGGAACCCACTATAATTTGGGTTTCTAAGAAAGAACCTATTAGCAAAACACTGGTCACAGTTTGTGACCCGATATTAGTGCATTTCGCCTTAGCTTATATGGTGACCATGAAAAATATTTTTCTAGATGCCAGCCTTATTGCCAGCACTAGAGAAGGTTAGAGTGGTAGCTCCCCAGGAAAAGTCATGACAATAGTCTGTAGTATTCATTTATTTACTTATTTATTCCATTCTCTTTAGTTTAAACCTGGCCCAAAACTACCAGAATACTTTACAACATGATAGGAGGGTATTCTACTAATTCAAGCATGCATGATACCAAAAAATACAAAATTATAGGTTTAATGAGGGGCCCAAATTTTTAATATGACACAGGGTTGAGAGGGACCCAAGGAGAGAGAGGTTATGATAGAAAAAAATGACAAGGACATAGTGAGAGGAAGATCATTTTATCAAGGGGCCCTGCCCGATTCTTAATTTTACCCATGCCTTAAAAAGGAATGTACAATGCTACTAAGCAGTCTTAAACCATGCATGCCTTTATCATGCATGTAATACAATGTATTTACTTTTACAATGCATTGTAATACATCATGGGGTTTTTGTGGTTACCACACACATACACACACAGAGATAGATAGTTTTTCACTCAAAAAATCAAAGATTGCAGAAACGATATAGTTAGGCTCAGATTGTACAGACACAAACCCATATTCAGCAGTTAGTGTTATCTGAGCTAACTGTAACATAGTTCCCCACAATGCAATTCTTATGACCATGCACATTACATCACTCATGGCATGGTCAGTGACTTCACCTATTACATCACCAATGACATCTCAAATGACATCACTGCTGCAATCACTGATGACACCATCCAGTGAGTGTGTTTCATAAAAGTTTCTGAGACTTAAAGGTAAATAATTAGATACTGCATATGTTAAATTGTAATTATTTCTCTACTACTGAGTAATGCTATTTGTAACATTTGTCATCTGATCTGATTTTAAAGTGGGTGTGCAATTTATCTGTGAACTTGCCTCTACACTAACACATGTCCCCTTCTGAGGTATGTGTATGGCAGTGTTTTGCAGCAGTCTAAGCTGCTAATTGAGACTTTACTTCACAGTGATGGTTGATTATAGTTATGTTTTATGACATACTGACCGGTTTCCTTAGACTTCTCTCCTTTGTGATGTATGACCGTAGTAGTAGATTGCAATACATTTATCTGATCACTAAGACATTTCTCTAAGGTGATGGCTCTGTGCAGAAGACATTTCCAACAGACTGACCTCTCTGCCACACCTTTCGCCAGGATGAAGAATAATTTTACTAGTGGTTTCTGACACAGTGGCCTGCCCTCAAATACCTCTTTGCTGATTGTATGCTGTAGTGGTTTGTGTAAATTTGACACTTGCAGCTAAACATCTTTCTAGGTTCATGAATGGTGTTGTTGTGGTTTTCAATAGACTAGCAGGCCATATTCTTACCGTCAGGTCTGAAATGTACGTCTCTAACTTTGTCTTCTAATTTTTAAAAATATTAAATGGTATTCATTGAAGTATATTGAAGTTTACCTTGCTGGATTATGTCTCAGTGATGTTATTTGAGATTTAAGCAGTGATTTAATCAGTGGTGTCACTGACCATGTCATGAGTGATGTGATATGTGCAGTTATAAGCAGTCCATTGTGAGGGTGTAAGTTATGGTTGGCTCAGATGAGTATAACTACTGAAGTTTATGGTTTTGTGGCAGTCAATTCTGAGCCTAACGGTAACATACCTGCAGCCTTTGTTTTTTTCAGTGAATTTCTAAAGTTTTTTAAAATCTCTTTCCTAACTGTAACATCCCTGTAACCTTCATTTTTTTAGTGAATTTCACTGTTTTTTAAATTCTATTTCTTAACCATGAGGTCTCTGTAGCCTTTGGATTTTTAAGTGAATTTCACCGGCTTTTTTAATATAAATTGTATCACAATCACGAGAGTGCTGGGCAGAGACCCCCCTGTGGCCCCCTGCACCTGTTCTCTCCCAGTCTTTTCATGGCAGTGAAACTGCCATGAAAATGCTGGTGGAGAACCAGGCTGTAATCAGAAGGTGGTGCTGAACTCAGCTGATTCCAACCTGCACCTGCAGTCAGCCCGTCGGGAGAATTGTTCCAGGTGAAGACAGTAGTCGTTTGGCAGTCCGACTGCCAATCTCTTAACGTGGCAGTCAGACCCCCAAACTGGTGGTGGTCATGACCGCCACCAGGAGTCTGGCGGTCTGTTGACCGTCAGACTCTTAATGAGGCCAATAGTTTGTAATTTTAAGTGATTTAGAGTTTTTAATTTAATTTTTATTAATTTACAGTGGAGCAGAGGGAGGGTTGTTGGGTCTGTAGCAGGATACGGTGGGAAGTTAATTAGGTATTTATTAATTAAGACTAATTTAATACATTTTATTTAGTTATATATGACTTATATTTATTAAGTAAATTATGTAATACTGATTTATTTTCATTATATGTTTTTTGCGGGCTGTTACATTTGTAGGGGCAGAGGGTGGAAAGTTAATAATTAATTAAAAATTATCAATTGGTAATTCATTATTAAATTGATTTGTGATTATGTAATTTATGAAGTACTTATTTATTTTTCTTATAGTTTAGTCGTGGGCTTCTAGGTTTGTAAGGATAAAGAGTGGGAAGGTAATAAAATAATATTTAATTAAGTATTTATTATTTGTACATCACCTATATAATCACATTTTAAAGTTGTAAATTATAGAATACTTTTTTTATTTTAATTATGTTGTATTTGCAGGCTCCTGGTTTGGGGGGATCTGGACTGGAAGTTAAATAATTAAGACTCAATTAAAAATTAATAATTCATTGTTATTTAATTATTTAATTCATTTTGAATATGTAAATTATGGAATACTTATTTTTTTCATTATATTTTAAGTGTTAGCTGCTAGAGTTTTAGGGGTATAGAGCAGGAAGTTAATTAATTAAAAACTGAATACTGAATAATTAATTGATGATTAATTATTTTATTGAATAGTAATAATGTAAGTTGATTAATTGTTTTTAGTTTTTCATCGCTTTCTCTACTGTTTCACAGACTGGAGTGGGAATAGAAAATGTAACCCCTCCAAAGTCCCACACTTTCCTACTGTTGTGTTGTTTGGAGGGGGAATAGTAAATTTCAACCCCTCCAAAATCCAACTCTTTCCCTACTGCTTCCCAGGAAGGAGTGGGAATAGCACATTTAACCTCTCCAAAGTCCAACACTTTCCAACTGTTGGGTTGTTTGGAGTTTGAATAGTAAATGTAACCCCTCCGATGTCCAACGTTTTCCCTACTGTTGCACACAATGGAGTAGGAATAGTAAATTTTACCCCTCCAATGGCCAACACTTTCCCTCATCTTGTGATGTTTGGAGAGGGAATAGTTAATTCTGAATCCAACGCTTTCCATACTGTTGAGCCGTTTGGAATGTGCATAGTAAATGTTACTCCTTCAAATTCCAACACCTTCCCTATTGATGTGCTGTTTGAAGTGGGAATAGTAAATGTAACCCCTGCAAAGTCCAACAGTTTCACTACTGTTGCACTGAATGGAGTACGAATAGTAAATCTATCCCCTCTGAAGTCCAACACATTCCCTACTGTTGTACTGAATGGAGTAGGAATAGTAAATGCATTGGTTTACAAAGGTAAAAACTAGATACCTAATGCTCTAATTTTTATGGTAGCCTTGTCGAGCAGTTAGACCGATCAAAATTGTATGTTTATATATTGTTTGTGTCAAATTAGATACAATTCATTTTTTGGGTGATTTTATTGTAGTGGGAATAGTAGATTTATCCCCTCAACATCCAGCCGTTTCCCCATGTAGATCATATTGGAGTGAGAATCGTAAAGTCACCCACCTCAACATCCAATACCTTCCATTATGTAAATGTAGATAGGAGTGGTATAAATGTATTCACTTCAAATACCTTCTCCAGTGTAGCTTATATTGTAGTGAAAAAATATATAAATCCCTACAATTTCAACACTGTAGGAGGCTGGCTCACTACGTAGTTTGCAAAATCATGTACACTGTGTAGAGGGTCCAGGCAACCATACGTAGGTTTACAGAGGTAAAAACTAGGCCACGTAATGCTCTAATTTTTATGGTAGATTGGTCGAGCAGTTAGGCCAATCATGGAGAAGTACAAAGCATTTGTTGCACTCACAGTATCAATACATGAAGACAGAAACTCAAAAGAACAACTCAAGACCAACTCACACAAATACTTCAGATTATTTTTACAACATTTCTAAGACCAAGTTCATCAAAATCGGGTAAGTACTTTTTAAGTTATCATTTTTCAAAGTTTAGAAAATATCTTGTTTCTGTGCATAATTATGCACCATAGGAATCAATAGGAGAAAACTTTAAAAATACATATAAAATCAGGCAATACATTTGCCAGTGTCTCCTTTTGTTTTTATGTCGAGGTCATCAAGAGGTCCTGTGGACCACCCAGGGAAGTTCCGGGGGTTCCATGTTCTGTTGTGAACAGCTGCTGAACAGTCCTTTGAGCTTGTGCAGGACCACTGCGGCGGACCACTTGGAAAAGCAATACACAGACTTACTACAAGGTGAGTCCGTTGGGTCCCCTTGGAGTGTAGAGGTCACAAGGGGTGGTGGACCCTTAAAACACAGCTGGTTCTCTGGTGCAGGGCCTAGGGAGGCTGGGTGCAGAGCAGATAGGTGAGCCAAGAGCTGTGCGCAAAGATGCCCTTGGTAGCAGGAGGCCGCTCCCTTTGAAAGTGGATTGCAGGTCAGCAGGGCCACTCTGTGTGGGGGGGGTGGCTCTTACTTGGCCTGGGGTCTCTCAACTGGGGCTTGCTCCTGGCCCTTTTGGAGTCCAGAGTGGACTTTACTTCTAGGTGTTCGACGTTGAGGGTCCAGTACACCTGGCATTGCATGGTTCAGCAACTGGAGGTTGCAATGTCACCACACTTGGCACACTTTCAGGATTTGTCCTCTGGATTCATTGGGTGAACTTTGGTCTGGCTGCTTTGTCTGGTTTCTTGGTTAGTGCTGGTCAGTGAACTGTACTTTACTGGTCTTTTGCTTCTTTGTTGCAGGAAGTTATGCCATTACTCTAAAGGGGGATATTTGGCAATTTTCAGAAGGCTGAAGGTCTTCTGGGATTTTGTACAGTCCACCTGATGTCTGTGCAACCCCTCAGTGGCGATTGTCGAGCCCTGGAAGGCAGTGTTTGGCAACTTTTTCTTTGTGCTGCAGGAATACAGTCCTGCCTTTGTCCTTGGAAACTAATCTGCAGGTTTAGGGGTGCCCACTAAATACTGTATTTAGTGGGTGCTTAGGGGAGTACCTAGTATTGACCAAGGGATCAGCTACCTTAGGGTGACTACACCCACTAAGTGACCACTTCCTGTGGGCAGAAGTCAGTTCCCTATCCCTGATTGGCTAATTTCCCACCATGCAAGATGGAGGAAAATGAAATGGAGGGGTCACCTCACATGCAACACCTTAGGGGTGGTGCAAGTTGGGGGTCGCCACTCCTCCTGTCCTTTGTGCATTTTACCACTGTTGCTTCCACTAAAATTGGGGTTTTGCAATGGGGGCAGCCATCTGGTACTTACTGCAGGGCTGGTGTCAAGTTTCAAGGGTGGGAAGCTATTTGAAGCTCATAGGCAGGGGTGTGCACATTCCTAGGGGTAAGGTGTAACACCTCTACCCAGGAAGGGCTTTGTTCTCTGGACCCAGAGAGCGCAGACTCCCACCCCCAGGTTCTAGAATCGTGTCTAGTGGTGGCAGGCTTGTTGTGATCAGCCAGCAACCATTCCAGGGTAGTTAGCTTTTGCAGGGGGCACCTCTTAGGAGGCCCCTGGGTACATTTTGCAATAAATCCAATACTGGTTATTTTCTTGAGATGTTTGATACCAAACAACCCAGGGTTGAGAGTGGACATCATGAAGCTGGGAAGCACATACTGACATGTGTCCAGCACATGCATGTAAAATGGCTGCTCTGTTGAATTACTATGTTCCAGGCTTGGTAGTGACTCAGTAGGAGCATATTACTCATATACCTATGCCCACAAAGGCAGTGTAGTGCACCCTGCCTTAGGGCTGGAAGGCCTGCCAGAGGGGTAACGTACCTGTATTGCATGTATAGTGTATTTGACAGGACACACAGGCTGTGTGCCATGTTAGTTTTTCAATTTAGGATTTCACAAGGACACTCAGCCTGCAATGGCAGTGCTGGGTGCACTTGGATGCATGGTCCCGGAGGGTGGCACATGCTGTGCTGCAGCCATCAGGGGCTTACCTTTAGTACCTCATGCCTTGAGTACCTTTGTGGCATTTATTAGGGACTTATAGTGGCATGTAATGGTGTTTCCAATTGTGCCAATGCATCGCAACAGTTTTAGGAATGAGATCTGGCCCAGGAAGCCTGGTTAGCAGGGTCCTTGGGCACTGACAACTTTGAAACCACATGAAATACCAGGCAAAAACTGGGGGCTAACCATGTCAAAAGAGGCCCTTTTTCCCAACCACCGTCCCCAGTGTAGCTTAGATTGTATTGAGAATAAATCTACCCCATTCCATGTTCAGCACTTTCCCATACATAGTTTATATTAGAGTTGGAATGGTAAATCTACCACACCTTCTCATATGTAGTTTACATTAAAATGGGAGTAGTAAGTCTATCCCCGTTAAAGTCCAGCACCTTACCCAATGTAGCGTAGATTGGAATGGGAAGAGTAGATGTAAGCCCTCAATGTGCAACATCTTCTCCAATGTAGTTTAGTTTGGAGTTGGAATAGTAAATCTATCCCCTCAACATTCAACGCATTCCTCAATGTTGTATAGATTGGATTGGAAATGATACATCTACCCCCTCAATGTCCAGTACCTTCCACAGTGGAATTTAGATTGGAACAGGGATAGTAAATCTACCCCACAAAATGTCGAACATTTTCTCCGAAATAGTTTAGATTGGAGGGGGAGTAGAAAACCCAGCTCCTTTAAATATTCAACACCTTCCTCAATGTAACTTACACTGGAGTGGGAATTGCACATCTATCTCCCCGGTGTCTAAATCCTATCCCAATTAAATGGTAAATCTACCAACCATGAAGTCCACCACCTTTCCCAGTATAGCTTAGATTAAAGTCGGAGTAGTAAATCGATACACCTTAAAGTCCAACACCTTTCTCAATGTAGTGTAGACAAAAGTGGGAAGAGATCATTTTAACTATTTTATTACATTTTCTGTCGACATAGAAAATTTATTAACCTTTAGCATTTGTTTTCAATTGTTTTCAATGAACTGTTAGTCTTTTTTAATTTCATTTAGGGGACACTTTATTTGACCACTTCCATTTTTTTAGACTATCAACCTAAATTTGGGTCATTCCAGCTTCTGTGTGCTTGTGGTTCCCTATTGCTTCTCTACAGATTAAATAGGAGTAGTTTTAATTTACATTTTGGAAATTTAGTCATTTGTGAGATGTGTTAAGGGTTAGTTTAATTAACAAAGTTCATGTAGTGCGGTAGGCCTTAATGTATTGTGTATGCTTTATTGTTAGGTTTTAGTATACTGTATTAAATGTATGTATTTTTTAGTTCTTCTTAATTAACCTGTTATGCTTATAGGGTTATTTGTGTTGTGTGGGTGGGCATTTTATGTTTTAACAGGTTTTTCAATGAACTTAACATATTTTTCAGTTTCTGGGTGCATTTTATCATTAGAAGGGAATTAAGAGTGGCAATATGTTAGCCAATATAATTTTTTGTTTTCCGGAAGCCACATTTTCTACTTTATTTTTCAAGTTTGTGATGGAACCTGAGGATTTAGATTTGTTCATGTGGATTTTTTTATTCTTTGAGCTTTTACATTTTTGGGGGGATTTGTTTTATCTATTTCTGTAGATGTCTTTTTTTATGGATTACTATGAGATCATGGACATCAGAAACAAAACTGTAAGTTGTATTTTATTTTTATTTTAATGATGGGAAATGTTTATTTCCTTTCAAGCTCTTTCTGTTACACTGTTTTGTTATGCACAATGTTTTCATTTTATTTTTTGGTAATTTGAATTATGTGTTGTGTTTTTAAGGGATGTTATTATGTGGTTTGCTGCATATTAATGTATTCTTATTATTTACTTGAGCAATTTTTAGTTTTCAGTCTGAGTTGATTTTCTTTGTAATAAAATATGTATTTTGACTGATTAGTAAAATATGACTAAATGATATTTATGAATTATTTATATAAATACATTATTTAATACTTGCTTAGAGCTGTGTTTTAGATTTAGTTTGAATATTTGGATTTTGTAGAGTAGTTTTCTCGCTATGAGTGATTGGCACTCAGTGCCACCTGGCTGATTACAACCCCTCTTTCTACGACCCTTTTCATGGTGGGGAGCCCACTGTGCAAAGGCTGACGGAAAGGACGTGGTGGGGGCCACACGGGAGCCCCTGTAGTTAAGGGAGCCGAGGCCAATATCCTAGCACTGTTCCCACTGGTCAGCCCGGTGGGAACGTGAATTTCAATGTTCCTGCGGGTCAGCCTGGCGGAGACATTGTAATACTCTCAGGGGGACATCACTGCTATGGTGGGGCATGCTCCCTGTGAGTTTGGAGGTGTTGTATTGGGACTGCTAAACTTGTAACAAGGCCCTTAGTATATCTTTGTCAGTATGGTGCTTCTATTAGGAGTATATGTTGGTTTGCTACTTGTGTTACTGGGACATATGCCAGGGTAATTATTTTTTTATTTTGTAGGCATTTGGGCATTTGTTGGGTACTCAACACAGTGCAGATTTTGGGACATTTCTCTATAAACTCTGGTTAAACTGTATAACTGCATATGGGTATATTTTTAAAATGGTTTTAATAATTGCTTGTTTGAAGTTAAAGATCTTTTTTTGGGTGTACTTTTTTAATGCAGTTTTTCGATAGAGCGAGATGGCCCAAGGGCATTTGAGTGCCTTACATAAACACCAGATACTTTACAGAAGATCAGATTATTTTTTTTCTTTTAAGCACAGGGAGATTAAGGGCTTCATTATGAGGCTGATTGTCTTGAGACCGCCAGCCACGTGGTGACAGTCGGACTGCTGCACTTCTTGCGATCAGACTGCCACATTATGACGCTGGCAGTCGGACTGCCGGGGACTGCTGTCACTGCTGGGAACAAGGTTTCTGATGGGCTGATGGTGGGCAGACTTGTGGTCAGCCACGGCAGCACTGAATTCAGTGCAGCTGTGCTCATGATGACTCCTGTTTCTGCCAGCCTTTCCATGGTGGTGACCCCACCATAGAAAGGCTGGCAGAATCACAGTGCTGGGGGCCACAGGTGGGCCCCTGCACTGGCCTTGCCTTTGGCATGGGCAGTGCAGGGGCCCCCCTGCCCAGCACCCTCGGAATGTGCACTGTCTGTTGTACAGATAGTACGCATTCTAAGAGTGCTTGTGTGCTACGGCATTGGCCTCGATTCACTTAAGGGAGCTGGGACCAATACTTTAGCACTGTTCCCACTGCTCCACTCTGCGGGAACTTCGTAATTCAAAGTTCAAGCCGGCCAGCCCAGTGGGAACATTGTAATACGATAGGGGGACGCCGCCCGCATGACAGCAGCGTTCTCCCCGCAGCTTTGGTGGTCCCGTGGTAGGACCACAAAACTCATAATGAACCCCTAACTGATTTGCTCAAACTTGCAGGATGTTGAGCCAAGAAGAAAACTGGAACCTGGCTCCCCTCTTCCCCAGTCAACTTTCTGCCCGTAAGTCCACAACCTCTCCCTAAGTAGTTAGTTTTGGATATGAGCCTGCCACCTATGCTTCTCACTGTCAGTGCCAGAACAGGGACCAATCATCTTTTACAATAGCATAGTCTTAAGCAAGAGTTTTCCTGGGGTCATAAATGTAACTGCAAACCAATACTCAACAGAAAACTAAGCCTTGCATATTTTTTACTAGAAAAAATATATGCCTGCCTTTTTGTGATAAAGGGATACATGTACAAATAAATATGTTTGTGATTTTCTAAATGTGAATTTTTGCAATTCAGAATCAGGAAATCACAATCACCCATGTACTAATGTGCCTCAAATACATTTAGCAATTTCAGATGGGTCGCAAATAGACCTACCTCATCAATAGTCAGGAGGTAGGTTGCAATTTGCGACCCATTGGGAATGGCCAAATATCACAAGGATGACGGCCTGCTGGGGTCAGCAGACCACTATGTCTGTGATTGATTTTTAAATAAAGCAATATTTTTTAAAATGTAAATACAGCCCATTTTCCTTAAAGGAAAATGGGATGAATTTCAAAAACAAAAAGCAAAAAAAAGTTTCCTTTCATTTTTTAAGAGTGGGGCCACTGCCTGTTCTTAAAAATGTGTGCACCCACAATCAGAAATTGGAAGGGGTCCCTTGGAGACCACTTCCCATTTGGGAATGGATTAACACATATTTGAAATTAGTGCTAACTTGCAAATGATTTGCGACCACATTACAGTCACAAAAAAGTCCTACATTCCACTGCGAGTTGTTATTAGTAAGGAAGCCCTGAACATGTCCCTTCCTAATATCGAATCGCAAAACTCAAGTTGCCATTCGGTAACAAGTTACTGAATTGCAATTAGCATATTTGCAGATTCTGCAAATCAGCCCATTTGCGACTGGAAAAAAGATTTGTACATGTAGGCCATAGTCTTGATGCGAGAGAGTCAACTGCGCTCCATCAAATAGAATTCCAGAAAGGTTCTCAGATTGTGCACATGAAAAGGAAGTGCCTTGACATCACCAGTAATTAGGAACCAGGTAATGGCTTGCATAAGGGAGGAAACAAGAATGAAAGGATTCAAGCTGAAGCAACAACGTGTTTGATGCATCTAAAGATGCAGAATTTCCAATGGCTCTTCAAATGGTGTGAGTTATTGCATTCTACTTTGGTCCCTTAAGGTAATTCTACGTTTCTGGCATGGAAATATTTTGATTTCCATGTTCAAAAAATGGTCATGTAATGATCTAGGAAATGTCACATCTGTTTCTTTATTGGATGTCACGGGAAATCCATACTTTGAGGAACCTTCAGTTCAACAATATTTAAAGCAGATACCATAAATACTGTTCTTCAAAAAGTGTATTGCAGTGTTAGATATTAGCACTGTTTTATATCAACTGGCTTTCCTTGCAACAATGCGAATGAGCTGTTTCACTCTACTCCAAGCTAATATATGTATATCGTACAAATATGCAGGCTTTTATATAGCCCTTTGCTGCAATAGTTTGACCTAAAGAAATGTAACATTAGAAGGCGTGCAGAGACCTGCACGAGTGGATGAGAAGGATGGTGATTAGCAGGGCCTAAATGGCATTATAAAGGCTGCAGAGGGACTCAAATGTATAAGAGTGACAGTGTCATTTTTGTCTACTTGTGATTTGAGGCCATCCAATATTGTATAGGTAGAGGATTCTGATCCATTACATGAGGTGAAATTAACCTATGCATTCACCAAGCTACTACTCCTCAATGCAATTGTTGAGGAAAATTAATGTAGCTATCTTAAACAAAATGATCAGGAATGATGATTTTTCTACAGTTTTCTATGTTGGTTGAATCGACCACGATGATTCTTCAGAAGATCTTCACATAATCTGTGTATTTTGCCCTCAAGAATGGAGGCATGAAGGATGACTGATGCTGATGCGTACTGTGTGAACTAACAAGACTTTCTTGAAAATGGCCAGCAGAGGAGTTCAGCTTGGACTTCTGATTTGTGGCTGGAAACATCAAGTCAGCATCAGTTAGTTGGAGGAAGGAGTGTATATAGTAGAGAAGAGTGATGGCTGAAGTCCAGCTATTAGAGTAAAGGTTTGCTAATCTGTGTTCTGTCAAAGTGATCAGCCAATGCATTACCATTGCATTGCTATTAAGATACTACGGGGGTCATTATGACCCCGGCGGTCGGTGGTAATATGGCAGTAAGTACCACGCACAGGCTACCAGTACTTACCGCCATATTATGACATTGGCATGTTGGCTGAAGCCAACCTGGCAATGTACTACTCCGACCGCCATGGTGGTCACAGCCGCCGAGTTGGCGATATCTATCTCCAGCTGGTTGGCCGTCACTGTTCCGCCCACGGGATTATGACCCCGCCTACCGCCATGGTTTTCGTGGCTTCCTTACCGCCACGAAAACCATGGCAGTAGGCACCATCAGTGACAGGGAATTCCTTCTCTGTCACTGATAGGGGTCTCCCCCCTAACCCTCCCTCTCCAGTTACCCCACCACTCCTGCCTCCCCAAACCCTCCCACTCCCCGTACATTCACACCCCCTTCACACACATACACACACACTTTCTCACAAACATCCACGTATGCAGACATCCACTCACACACACCTGCACACACTTTCAAACATACACGGAGACAAAAAACATAACACACATGCACTTACACCTTCATAATGCACACTCGCATTCAACAAACTTACACAAACACATCCACACGCAATACCCCCCACCTTCCTCCCCTCTCCCCTGTCGGAGACCTGACTTACCTGTAGTCAGGGGGTTCTCCGGTAGGAGACGGGACAGGGCGCTGCTGCCACCAGCAGCGTCTACCAGCAGAACACCGCCAGGCCATATTATGGGTCATAATACGGTCGGCAGCGGTCTACTGGCGTGGCGCTGTTGGTGGCAGTAGCTCCACCTTACCACCGTCCGCTGCCATGGCCACAGACGGATTTCTGCCATCCTTCTGCCTCAAAGCCGGCTGTGGTCATAATACGGCAGACGGCTGGTAGCCGATGCAACGGTCTTTTGGCAGCCGTTGTTATAATGATGGCCTATGTGTGGAAAATTGGAGTATTAATTGAGTAGGGGAATGCCCAACTCATTTATTAATCCCAGCCCTTGTCACGGTATACCCCTACTATCACTAATTAACCTGAGTACCTGTAGCACACAGCAGACAGGCTTAGATACAAGTTGTAAAACAACGCAAAAAGATCAAACTAATTTAGAAAGAGTACATATTCATAAATACAATAACACCAATACAACAAAATTCCAATATAGAAAACGGGAGTTATACATTTTTAAAGTTTACATATAAAAATAATTCCTAAAAAATTGAGTACCAAATACAGTCATTTGGTTGTGATTGACTAGTTCCTAGGTGCAATTTATGGCTGACCCAAATGGAGTGTGGGTCAGATACAGAAACCAGGTTCAACCCAGTCAGATATTTTACCTTCAGACATTGGGCCTAATTTAAAGTTTGGCAAAATAGGTTAATTCGTCACAAACATGACAGATACTCTGGCCCACTGTATTACTATTTAATTGTATCCTATGGAAATCGTAATACGGCAGACAGAATATAAATCACATTTGTGATTAAGTAGCCTGTCTGCCAAACTCTAAATCATGCCTTTATTCCCTGAATTGGATGTCCAAAATCTACAACAGGGCAAGACAACAGGCTGTGGCCAAAGAGGGCTCTATGTCATTAGACAGCTGCTCAAAAGGTCTTGGTGAAGCAATTGACTTTTGGCGAGAAAGCTCTAAGCAGAAGAAATTTCAGGTTTCAGTAGGTGATAGGAGGAGTGCACTTTGACACCATGAGTGGTCCAGGACATTGGAGATACAACTTGAGGGTCATGACTCACTCCAGAATAAACCAGCAGCATGGTCCACGGTAGGTCCAGTTAGAATCAGTCAGTTAAGCAGTTGCAGAAAAAATCCTCTTGTAGCTTGTTGTGCCCTTTCAGCTTGAACAAGAGATCAGCTTTCTGATCCCCTGAGTCCCATTTCATTTTCTTGGGTACAAGAGTGAGAGCGGATTCTGTCTTCTAGGCTCATTTCAGGTCACAGAGAGCAGGGCCAGTCCTCTTCTGTTCTTCTACAGGTCCTGAAAGTATTTTTAGGAGGGTGCACATGATGCCACATTTCTGCCAGGCACCAGTGTTGATGGGGGAAACTCCTGCCCTCTCCCTAACCCATTGGGTAGTTTGCAGGGGTGACCCTAGCCACGATTGCAGCATTTCCTGTGTGTTCTACTGTAATCAATCCCACAGTGTCCCTCTCTGACTATAATCAAGATGACAGAACATTTCCTCCCCTGTGCAGAGTTCCTGTGACTGCTCCAGAGGTATGATCAGAAAAATGAGCAACTCTCCTCTGCGATTACTCTAAATCAGTTCTGGGGACAGGTCCTCTCCTAATGGGATTGGTGTCAGCCTGGTTAGGGGAACAAAGAAATGCTCTGCCTAGGTGTCAGATATTAGTCCCCTGTGACAGGGTAGACCTATTTGAAGTTTATCAAATTCCTGGGCACCCCCCAAACCCAAGGCCCTTTTCTTAGTTCTGGGAGCAAATTCACACCTCTTCCAGGGGGATATTCAGCTCCTGGATGATAGTCGAAGATCATGCAAAAGGGCCTCAAGAGGCTTTAGGCAGGGAAAATGTTACGTCTGAAAATTACCTTTTTCAAAATGTTTATTTCAAATCAGATTTCCTCAGTGAACTGGACTTGTACTAGATATTTTAAAGTCCAAGTATGAAATTTGTAGGTGTTTCCTAGCCAGATTATAACAGTATTAAATGTAATATTATATCCCAATGGTTTCCTGTGGAACTACCAACCCTTCTAGACCTAACCAGCCAAACTCCAAAATCGCCTGCAACGCATTCAAAACGCCTCGGCCCGCCTCATCCTCGACGTACCCTGCAGCAGCCACATCTCCGCACACCTGAGACACCTGCATTGGCTCCCAGTCAGCAAAAGGATCACCTTCCGACTTCTCACCCACGCACACAAAGCCCTCCACGACAAGGGACTGGAAGACCTCAACAGACGCCTCAGCTTCTACGTCCCCACCCGCCTCCTCCGCTCCTCTGGCCTCGCACTCGCTGCTGTCCCTCGCATCTGCCGCTCCACGGCGGGTGGGAGATCTTTCTCCTTCCTGGCGGCCAAGACCTGGAACTCCCTCCCCACCAGCCTCAGGACCACCCAGGACCACTCTGCTTTCCGGAGACTCCTAAAGACCTGGCTGTTCGAGCAGCGATAACCCCCCCTTTTCCCCTAGCGCCTTGAGACCCGCACCGGTGAGTAGCGCGCTTTATAAATGTTAATGATTTGATTTGATTTTGATTCTACTGTGAAAATAGCTTTTGAGCCCTTTTCACTGTAAGGTCAATTTTAACATAAAAGCTTTAAATGTCCTACTTTAAAATAACTTGCACACCACCTTATAGGTAGTAAGACCTACTTAGGGGAGACATTTGTATTTAAAAGCAAGGTTTAAGCCATTCAAAAGGTGATTATTTCTTTTGACAGATTGAATTTAGATTGAATGAATTTTGTTTAAAACTGCATAGCCACACTACATATAATAAACTTGAAATCAGGTTTACCCTGTCGGTGTTGTGGATAGCACAATGGGTGCTTCAGCCCATTTGTGACATTTAAATTACATGCCCTGATACCCTTTTTCTATCAAACACTATGGAATCTTTCTTAAGTTAAATATGCCAATCAGGAGTCTGCCAATTCAATCATGTTGAAAAAAGGAGCACAGACACTTTCCCACTGGTTAGAAGGGGTCAAGTGCCTAGAATTCCACAGTCATCAAAAACAGTCAAGGCAAAGATCCGGGGGAACACAACTCAATAGATGGCAATTTCTAACACTATTGTTTCGGCTGTGCTTACTTTTGAATTGTGTAATTCAGACAGGTTCTACAAATGTTCTTTGGAGTCTGTGAGATAGGCGGTGTAATAATTAATTTTCACATTCCTGATGGGGGTACTTAATAGTGTTTGTTGTTTGCTGTCAATTTGTTCAATGCTATTCAACAATTTACGTTACAGGATTTGTGGGCTGATTACAAGGTTGGCAGTCCCATGACTGTCATGTTGGCGTTGGCATTCTGTCCACCAACAGTCTGGTGAAGCAGACCGTATTATGAGTTTGGTGGTCGAGGAAATAGAAGATAGCCAGCGGTCCGCTGCCACGCAGCCCAGACCGCCACACTCTTCTGGAGACACAAACAGGCCGACGGAGCCCATGTTTCCATCAGACCTATTACGAGGTTGCACACTGCCAATGTGACTGCCGCGGTCCAACCACCATGGATCAGCAGGCGGAATCAATCAGTTTAAAGGGATACACTCACCTGCACACAGCAATACACGTCCGGAGCCGCCATGGAGCCATTCCTAAACGTCATGCCGCTGCTCCTGCTCACTGAAAGACAACAAATTCAATGCCGATGTGGATGACACCAACTGCAAGTACACACACCTACTTGTATTGTTAACATGTATAGAAAATTGGCATACACACTCACATACTGCAACACAGACACCCACACATTCACAATGCGCACACTTCAGCCAGCACACACACAAACACTGCATGGCAATACCATACATACACACATGGCTATATAACACAGGATCAGGTACACTGAAGGCACACAACATGCACACAGCAACACAGCTACTGCAATATACAAATACATTCCACAAGCCCACAACCAACACTGGCCACACATACCACACACAATACATCCATCTGCCATGGCACACACACAACACCACCATCAAACAACACTGCAATCAACACACACATCACACACACTCATAGCACAATGGAACAACAATGCCATGCCCAAAGCACACAGAGACAAATGGACAAAGACACAAAGTGCACTACCACAACAACACCTGCACAGCTGCGATGGTAGCAGCAGGGCCATATTTCGAAGGAGGCTGCATTGAAACACATTTCATGTTGAACAAGGCCCTAAACAACATGCGCACAGCAGTTGGCCACAACTGGATCTCAGGAAACAGCAAAACCAATATTATTTGTCATGCACAGTCACATGCCATGCCATCACCATTCAATCTACATGCACATACCCATCACACAACATAGCCCCTACCCCTGGTGGACAACAGCACTGCACACAAACTCACATACTTCAAAAAACACCACATGGAGCAGCAAGCAGCACGAACACACACAACTAAAGGCACACAATCAATGTCAACCAGGAAAAACATCTGGTTGGGTTTTAATACATAGATAAACATGCTAAAAAAGCCAAGTCCAAAGCCATAGGCAAGTCCATAATAAATAAGGGCCAAAAGGCACTGTCCTGGGCCACTAACTCAACTTCTGACTCCCAAGTAACCTCCACAGGTAGTGGCATCAAAGGGGCAGATAGGCACCTCAAGGATTACCTGAGGGGGTGGGGGACAGGAGAGGTTTGAGTTAGGGAGGTTTGGGAGAAGGGACCTTCTTGGGAGGGGTTGGCTTCTTCTTGGCAGGGGAGGGGCAAAGATGTTTGCAGGAGTGGTACAGGGGGCAGGGGAGGTCTTCGAGGTGGAACGGATGGCCTTGGGAAAAGAAACAGACCTTTTGGGGGTGGTACAGGGGAGACACATGAGTAAGGTCAAGCTTATCTGACGTATTGGTGTGGAATTTCTGGGTGCATGTTTGTGGGAAGTGTTCTTGTGTGTGGTGGGTGTCTCTTGGGTGGGTTTATGAGGGCATTTATGTGTTTGGGGCTGAGGGGAGGTGCTGGGGGATGCCATTGTGTGTGGATTGGTGTCTGTTGGGATGTGAACGCAGGTATCATGGATGTGATGCATGTAGGTGTGTCTGTGGTTGTGGTGTCTGTAGGTGTGGTGACTGGGGTGGATGTCTGAGTGTCTGCTGTGGTGGTGTCTGCGGGTATGACAGGTGTAGTGGCTGGATCAGTGACTGCTGATGCAGTGTCTGTAGGTGTGCCAGATGTTGTTTGTGTGATGCTGGGGGTGGGGTGTCAGAGGAAGTCATGAGTGCTGCAATGTCTGCAGGTAGATGTTGTTTGTGTGCGTGCCAGTGGTGTGTCTAGTGGAGCCTATGTTTGTGTGTGCTAGTCTTGTCTGCTGATTACTTGGGTGGGTCGGGGAAGGGGGGATTTGGACTGAGAAGAAGACGATGGAGGCGGATAGAAGACAAGGGGCGACTAGCTGCCGTCAGTGTGGAGGCCAGAGCCTAAAATCATCTCAGCAGGCCTGAGATTGCACCGTTAATGCCCTCAAGGAATGCATTGCTATGCTGGATCTGGCTTGCCAGTCTCTGAATGGCATTCATGATGGCCGCCTGACCCACAGAGATCAACCTCAGAAGTTCAATAGTCTCCTGTAGGAAGCTGGCTTTGTATATACTATCTCAAAGTGAGAGATAGTGTGCACAGAGTCCAAGGGTTCCCCTTAGATGTTGATAGTGGCAATAATAGATAATACTAATGCTCTATTTTGTGGCAGTGTGGTCGAGCAGTAGGCTTATCAGAGGGTAGTGTTTAGCATTTGTTGTACACACACAGGCAATAAATGAGAACACACACTCAAATACTTAACTCCAGGCCAATAGGTTTTTATATAAAATATATTATTTTCTTAATTTATTTTAGAACCACAAGATTCAGAATTTAGGTAAGTACATAAATTGTAAGGTACTTAACACAGGTAAGTATGCAACTTTGAATTAAAACAGTAATGTACACAGTTTTAACAAAAATGGCAATAAGCTATTTTAAAAGTGGACACAGTGCAAAAATCAACAGTTCCTGGGGGAGGTAAGTAATAGTTAGTTTCTCAGGTAAGTAAAGCACTTACAAGTTCAGTTTCCTGGGCATAGGCAGCCCACCGTTGGGGGTTCAAGGTAACTCCAAACATCCAGCACCAGCAACATAGGGCCGGTCAGGTGCAGAGGTCAAAGGAGGACCTAAATAACATAGGCATCTATGGAGAACAGGGGTTCTCCGGTTCCAGTCTGCTAGCAGGTTAGTACCTGCATCCTCAGGCAGCAGATGACGGGGGTTTTGTAGAGCACTGGGGGACACACACACAGGCACACAAAATACACCCTCAGCAGCACAGGGCCAGCCGGGTGCAGTGTGCAAAGTAGGTGTCAGGTTTTGCATTGAAAGCAATGGAGGGACCCGGGGGTCACTCTGGTGATGCTGGCAGGGCACAGGGGGATTCTCGGGCCAGCTACTGACTGGGCTAGGATGAGGGCTGCCTGCTGGTCACTCCTGCACTGGTAGTTAGTTCCTCTCAGTCCTGGGGGCTGCAGGTGCAGTGCTTTGTCCAGGCGTCGGGTTCCTTTGTTACCAGGCAGTCACGGTCAGGGGGAGCCTTGAGATCCTCTCTGCAGGCACTCTCTGTGGTGTTGGTTCTCCTGAACTTGGGCTGCGGGCGTCGGGTGCAGATTGTGAAGACTCACGCTTCTGGAGTGAGGCAAGAGTCTCTTTAAAGTTTGTTTCTTGTTGCTGTTTTTGGACAGAGCCGCTGTCCTCTGGAGGTTCTTGTTCCTTTAGGTGCCGGTCAGTCTTCTGAGTCCTCAGAGGTCACTTGTCCCGCTGGATTTGTCGCTGTGCACTTTCTTTGAGTCTGGAGACCAGCCGGTAGGGCTGGGGCCAAGTCAGTTGTTGTCTCCGTCGGCTCTGCGGGGCTTTGAGGTCAGCAGTCCTTCTTTCCTCAGGTTGCAGGAATCTGATTTGCTGGGTTCAGGGTCGGCCCTAAATACTAAATGTAGGGGTGTGTTTAGGTCTACTGTCCTGGAGAGTGGCTACACCCTCTTTGTGCCTCCTCCCTGAGGGGAGGGGGGCACATCCCTATTCCTATTGGGGGAATCCTCCAAAACAAGATGGAGGATTTCTTAAGGCAGGGGTCACCTCAGCTCAGGACATCTTAGGGTCTGTCCTGACTGGTGGGTGACTCATCCTTGTTTTTCTCACTATCTCTTCCGGACTTGCCACCAAAAGTAGGGGCTGTGTCCAGAGGGGCAGGCATCTCCACTAGCTGGAGTGCCCTGGGGCCCTGTAACACCAGGCTTGAGCCTTTGAGGCTCACCGCCAGGTTTTACAGTTCCTGCAGGGAGAGGTGAGAAGCACCTCCACACAGTGCAGGCTTTGTTCCTGGCCACAGAGTGACAAAGGCATTCACCCCATGTTGCCAGAAACCCATCTGGATGTGGCAGGCTGGCAGGAACTGGTCAGCCTTACACTAGGAATTGGACTGGTATACAGGGGGCATCTCTAAGATGTCCTCTGTGTGAATTTTTCAATAAATCCCACAGTGCCATCAGTGTGTATTTATTGTGCAGAGAAGTTTGATATTAAACTTCCTAGAATTCAGTGTAGCCATTATGGAGCTGTGGAGTTTGTGTTTAACAAACTCCTAGACCATATACTCTATATGGCTACCCTGCACTTACAATGTCTAAGATTTGGCTTAGACACTGTAGGGGCATAGTGCTCATGCAACTATGCCCTCACTTGTGGTATAGGGCACCCTGCCTTAGGGCTGTAAGGCCTGCTATAGGGGTGACTTACCTATGCCACAGGCAGTGGGTTGTGGGCATGGCACTCTGGGGGGAGTGCCATGTCGACTTAGTCATTTTCTCCCCACCAGCACACACAAGCTGTGAGGCAGTGTCCATGTGCTGAGTGAGGGGTCCCCAGGGTGGCATAATACATGCTGCAGCCCTTAGAGACCTTCCCTGGCCACAGGACCCTTGGTACCAGGGGTACCAGTCACAAGGAACTTATCTGTGTGCCAGAGCTGTGCCAATTGTGGAAACAAAGGTCCAGTTTAGGGAAAGAACACGTGTGCTGGGGTCTGGTTAGCAGGGTCCCAGCATACGTTCAATCATAACTAGCATCAACAAAAGTCAAAAAGTTAGGGGGTAACCATGCCATGAGAGGCATTTTCCTACATCTCCTCACTGAGGGCAACAGGGGTAGCAGGGGCTGGAACAGAGGTGCCTGCAGAGAAGTAGACACCCACCCTATTGGGTGTGCGGGCACGGCCAACTGAGTGGGGAGCATCAGGGAGGGCAGTGACAGAATGGGGGCGATGGACAAAGATGGTACTGGGTTGGTCCTCAATACGTCCGTCACCACTAGGGAGTGGCCACTGGAGGAGGACTCTGATGATGTAGAGCCAGACCCAGTGTCCCCCGTGGCACTCCCCTCACCCTCTGGGCCACTGGGTCCCTTGCGGTTGGTGGTCTCATAACCTGAAGTCCTGTGGCCAGATGCTTCCCCACTTGGCTTGGCCCATTCTCCTTTGCCTGCCAGTGCTGATGCTGCAAAAAGAACGTGAAGTAAGGTTATAACATGTTCATGATAACACATCAATCACAACTCTGAGAGACAAAACATACCATCATGTCAAGTGGCATGCACAGTGGCAACATCCTGTGTGAGTACAAAACCATGCATGACATCTGGAATCACAAAGGTAACACTTGAGCAAATCTTGGTCTCAGATAACTCCAATAGCATGGATGAAGTCTAGCTATAACACTAACCATCACACAACTAGGTGACCACTCCACATCAAACTTGTGCCGCATGCAGCCCACCACATGGAACCAGAAGCCAACAATTGGATATCATTGTAAGGTACCCTACCAATTACACTGACACACGCCTATGCACACATCTAATGTGCACCGATATGTCTCAACAATAAGTGATGTTGGTATGAAAAGGCAGTCTCACTTGATTTAGGTGACATGGAAATATTCATGTCACTATGGACACCTCACAACAATGTACAGCTCCACAAGTCACACCTTTCCATAATGGGTCAAGGAGGTAGTAGCAATTTCACCTAGATGTGCACCACATGTGGTTTTGCATGGAACAACAAAGTCAGGTCCCAAACCTCATGGAGAGATTTCTCCAGAATATGCATATGAATGGTTCTGTTAGGCCCAGGAAATCCCCCACCAATGTCTCACATCCATGTCCATGTTTTGCTTCTGAGTGTGATTGTGGTAGACAACTGTACCGTGCAGGAAGGAGGAGCACAGACCTTGCAATCACTATCAGGAGGATACCAAATTGTTGTACAATGAGAAGCAACATCACTACCCACATTTCAGACATGACAAGCATGGCATCTGTCTCTGAATGAATCCCTGACCCCAAACACATATCATGCACACATCACTGCAAGTCAATCCATGATGCATCCATACTGTCAGGGCACAATTCCCAAACAACACACAGGGGTGTGGGCCTACAATCATCATACCACATCAAGGGTACAATTCATCATCAAGTGAATCAATACCCTGCCCCTACCTGTCATGTCCATCATGGCTACTGCAGTTACACATGACTAATGACATATTATGAGGCATGAATGTTTCTGTCTGACTACATATGATGGTGACACAGTCCTGTCCATGAGGAACAGGATCAAGACTGATTTGCATTTGGCTGGGTTCAAACTGGGGTGGCGTGGTGATCAAAAAAATTATGGATTAAACCCAGATCTTTGTGACTGGGGGTGAATGTTTACATTGTTCGGCATTCCATCCATCATCTGTTATTTTTACAACAGTCCTGTCTGGGGCATCACAGTAACTGGACAACCATTGTAGATGTATCATAAGGACAACAGGACCCCATGAACATATATATAGGAGTTTTAACATCATCCCATCTGCATGGCTAGCACATGCCTACATCTATTGCATAGATATGTATCCTAGTGGGAATGGAACACATACAGATATGTAGTCACAAGGGATTTTTTCTACACTGATGACACATCACTCATGACAATGCACATTCCCCACTTAGCAAGGAAGAGTAGTTTGCTACAGCTGCCAAGATTCTGCCATGTAAGTCTGTTGTGTAGGCATTTTAGCTATAGTTTTATACATGTTATTTTAGCAAACTATGTCTGCCGCTGCGTACTTTAACCTAGATATGTTTTATTTTAACTTCGTTATATTATTTTAACAGTAGCCACAATTGCAGTCTTGTTTTATTTTCTCTATCGAGCTGTTCTTCTCCTAGGTCAGCACTAAGGGGCTGATTCTGAGCCCGGCGGGCGGCGGGCGCCGCCCGCCTGGAGGGAGCCGCCAAATGACCGCATCGCGGTCATAAGACCGCGGCGGCCATTCAGACATTTCCTCTGGGCCGGCGGGCGCTCTCCAAAAGAGCGCCCGCCGGCCCAGAGGAAATGCCCCTGCAACGAGGACGACGGCTCAGAATTGAGCCGGCGTAGTTGCAGGGGTGCGACGGGTGCAGTTTGCACCCGTCGCGTATTTCAGTGTCTGCATTGCAGACACTGAAATACACAGTGGGGCCCTCTTACGGGGGCCCCTGCAGTGCCCATGCCACTGGCATGGGCACTGCAGGGGCCCCCAGGGGCCCCGCGGCACCCCCTACCGCCATCCTATTCCTGGCGGGAGACCCGCCAGGAACAGGATGGCGGTAGGGGGTGTCAGAATCCCCATGGCTGCGGAGCGCGCTCCGCAGCCATGGAGGATTCCCCCGAGCAGCGGGAAGTCGGCAGGAGACCGCCGACTTTCCGCTTCTGACCGCGGCTGAACCGCCGCGGTCAGAATGCTCATGGGAGCACCGCCAGCCTGTTGGCGGTGCTCCCGTGGTCGGTGGCCCTGGCGGCCACCGGCCGCCAGGGTCAGAATGACCCCCTAAGTTCTTAAACAAGACATTTCTTTCACTCTGTACTTTTCTCAAGGCTGCAGTAAGTAGGTTGCCGGCAAAAGGGATACGATTTGTCTCCAATGTTCACAGAAACATACACACTCTTACATGGGGATCCTTTCTTGGAACCTCAGCTGGTTTATTATAAAAACACTACTTTGACCCATGTATGTTAGAGGGAGATTCCAGCCAGATGACCACGACTGTAAGCTGATTGTTTCACTACAGCTGCTTATGTAGACTACAGGCCTCTTGCTCAGGTATGAGGGATGATGTCTTCCCAGGGGGAACCTGAAGGGCCGAATTAGAGCTAACATGCTGTGCTCTAACATGATCTAGGTAGGAACTATCCTTATAAACACAAGAATAGCGTTATTCTTGTATTTTACTCTCCTTGTCATAATTTTAATCTTATTGTGCATCATTGTCCTAGTTATTGCAATTCATGCTTTATTATCTAAGATGCAGTTATTTCAATAAAACCTCATTGGACTTTACTCTGCCTCTGATTGTCCTTACATATGTGAGACTAATATAACTTAGAGAAACGGATGAGATCTGAGTGACCACGAGTCCCCTCAAGAGTCATTTATGTCATGCGCTCGGTTGCCCTGATCATCCCTGCTCTTGGGTGGAAATGAGGCACTGCTAGTTAGCCAGAACAAACACGGATTAGACCAACAAGTGTCACATGGTGCGGGTTCAGACTCAGTCCACCACAGTGCAGGTGATTCTGCACCTGAATCCAGTAGTCTCATTAAGATAATGAGAACCTACGCGACAAGTCATGTCACATGTATGATGGACACCCATGCATCACAGACTGCTGTGAGGCACCAGCTCCCAAAATACAGTGGAGAAAACTTGCACCTGGTTAGCAGATGTCAACCTACACATATCCCCAGACACATGGAAGAGTAAAGTGGCCCACATCCTACTTACCTTTGGACTGTAACTTTTGTCAAGAGTGATCTATTGATGGAAACTAACAAACACAAGGGTAGTTAAAACAGAAAATTTAAACACTAAGCACAGTCATATCTGCTCCATGCTGGGCAAGGTGACTGAGGGTTCGCCAAAGTTTATTCCTTAGTCCTAGCTCCAAAAGGATGAGCGCACCAATTGGAAACACGTGGCCTGTCTACACCAATGTGATCCCTGAAGATATATGACACATGTCACATTGTCAGGGGGAGCAGCCTGTCCCTCACTCAATCACCTTCTAAAGGTTGAAGCATGACTTTTTCCATGTACTCACCCCTGTGTGGCTGGTGTACTGCCCTCAAATGCCCATCAAAGGCCAGATGGGCCATTAAAGGGGTTATGGTCCGACAGGCACCCCGTTCTCGTTGGGTAGACATCCCCATCTGGTCCTCTGCGGTCTTCCAGGACTAACATCTCAGGTCCTCCCACCTCTTCCAACAGTGGGTGTTCCACTGGCTATGAACACCCGCATGGTCTGCATCTTCCTGGCAATGGCTCTCCAAACCCCTTTCTTCTGATGGGCATTGACCTGCATGAATGCAAACGACAAGAAAGAATATTATGTCCTCAAGACCCATACAAAATGGCTGAGTCACATACATGTCAGTGCAACTAGCTAATGGCATCCTGTCCTGACCATCCTATGTACATAGCATGCATTAGACACAGGGGCATGATTACAAACACTCCCCAGAAGGGTGCACTACACACACACCCAGCTCAGCCCCTGCACTGACCAGGTATAAAAACAGTGACTTCTGTAGGACATGAGCTAATCACATGACATTAAACAGGAATGCGATGGAACACATCTCACAAAGTGGAAAGTGACAGGTATAGCACACTGCAAACAATGCACAAAACCATCCTCTACCTCTAAATGTCACCCGCTGTATACAATCCTGACATGTCACAGCAAGCCTACATACAGACCCACTGTGCTTCCACCACATTGAAGGGAGTGACATGTTGAGCACACAAAGAAGCAAGCCTCTCCATGTGTGGACATGTGCAGATACAGATGTAGGCACCTGCTACTTTTGGGAGTAGTGGTCTCTGTGTTACATCGACATTAACATACACACCTGCACACATGTGTTCACAAAACCTACAGTACTGAAAGAGAAACATGGCCATGCATTGTACATGTTCCGCTTCATAACCACAGAGTCCAATATCATGGCACATCACTCACCAGCACCCTGCCTGCAGATGTTCAATGTCCAAAATAAAATGTGCGTGCACTGCACACATCAGAGCTGGATGAAAGAAACAACAGGGCTGTTAGAACAAGAGATCTGTTAAGGCTAGGTGGCACACATTTTCAGAGATTAAATGATCACATCAGTCACAGATTATGGCCCTGCCCCAATGTAATTCCCATAGTAATCAGTGAACATGGGCTCAATAATCTGCATATTGGTAGTGAGGCATGATTTGGCACCATCACATGGTGTCCTGGGATACAGAAAGTGGACAGTGCCATACTTGTAGTGGAAAAGGGAATCAATACCAGCCCAGATGTCCAATTTTTGGGTGATTGACAATACACAGGACCCCTTCTCTGAAGGCTGAGCAGACATACCTACACAATACACTATGTCCAACAAATCACATGCATCACAGTACATCATGTAGCTTACAACCAATTTACATTGGCTGCCTATGTGCAGAGCTAAGGGGCAAAGTGAGTCATTACTTGGCTTCAGAAAAACAGTCCAACAAAGCCAGATGTGGCCAGAGATCACTGTGCCAACACTGAAAGAGCTCAAATGGTGGCCAACCAACACTTAAAACATGCATTCATCCCTCCTGCTGTCATGCAACCACATGTGACAACACATTACAAATATCTTGTGGCAAGATTACGCTGGGATGGGTGTCATGACACCTTACCTAGCCATGTGCATCAAATGCAAGTTAGTTCAGGGAACACTCAATGCACACTCACCACATTGTCTCTGGACTACAAACCTGTCACCTGACATAGATACATGCCCATTGACTCAAAGATTAATGCATACTGACAGCACCTACAGGGCTTTGCACACACAATCAGACATAATGGGCTTAAGTCTAGGATGACTAAAGCTAAGATAAGTTGCGACACAGAGAAAAGAGTGCACATGGTGCACTTACCTGCTCCTCTAGTGCACCATAGAGCTGTTCATGCAGGGGTAGGACCTACTTCACCAGCTTCTCCAGCTTTTCTGGTGAGAAGGCAGGGACCCTATCACCTGTAGGATGCAGCATGATTGCTCCCAGAGGCTGTACACAGAGGTCACATCCTGAAGGTCTTGCTGGCAGCAGTGTCAGAAGTCCAGTGAGAGATTCAGTAGGAAAATGGTGGTCACGTCCGCCATGTATGCAAGTGACACTGCTGGTGGACACTGGCATTGGCCCAAGACCGCCACAGGCAGCAATGTCATCCTATAGCAGTGCCCGCTGTGGTAGCATCTGCCTACTACCATGATGACTTTCTTCAACAGTTGATGGTGGTTTCAAACGTCCAGTGGAAAAGGTCAAGCAGCTGCCATTTTAGAGGCATACAAATACAATGACACAAAATAATTTGATGCATCACAATCATAAAAAGGATGTCCTGGCAAATATTAAGTGCTGGCCTTGTCCTGTCATGTAGGTCAATTGTTTCCATTATCATGTAGGTATGAGGTCCTGCAGCTGTGACAACATTATTGGGGGTACAGCCGTCACCCTCTCTCCATGTGTAATCCAGGATTTGGGGCATTGAATCACAGGCAGTTTATGGAATAATTTGGACATGAGGTTGCAGTCCAGATAGAGGTTTTGTACACATATGTAGATATGAAAGGCATTAACGTTTCACAAATATGCAAGTGTTAGCCCTGATGTGTGTTGTGTATCATGTTTACAGTGAGTCCCATGACATGACTCATTTCATATCTGTAGTATGTAAATTACTAGGGACATATTGAGCGACTGCCTTTTTTTTTCATTTTGGCCCACGTAGTTACCTTGGGAGGAGAAGGATCAGACACTCTCCTATGTACCGCCCACTAGCAGACTTGGAGACCATGGAGAACATACATGTCATTCAGATCTACCTCCTGGATAGACAGGCAATCATGGACCTATGTCTTCAGTTGGAGCCAGATCTGATGCCAGCCATATGTCTTCCAAATAGCATACTGCCCATAGTACAAATCATGTCAGTGCTACACTTTCTGGCAACAGGGCCCTTCCAAAACACAGTGGCCTTATCTGCTGGGAAGTCTCAGCCCATGTTCAGTTTGGTGTTGAAGGATGTTCTCTCAGCAATGTTGAAACACCTAAACAGCTACATTTGTTTTCCTCAATGTGAGGATTTAGCCCGTTTGAAAACTGAGTTCTATAGTTTGGCACACATCCCACATGTTGATGGTACCCATGTAGCCCTAGTTCCACCCAATGGCAATGAACAGATCTATGGGAACAGGAAGAACTACCATTCCATCAATGTCCAAGTAGTGTGTTTGGAGGACCTCTACATTTCCCAAATCTGTGACTGGTGCCTGGGATGCCTTCATCATGTGGGAACAGGGCTAATGATCCCCAGCTGATGACACTTCTGTACCCAGAGAGGGCCTGGCTGGTTGGTAAGTAACATATGTCATGTGTGTTTGTATGCTATGTCTGATGCTAGTGAGATGTTGCTCTGGGATTATGGTTGCACGCATGTCGCATTCCTTACAGAAGATGCTGCCTACCCAAGTTGTCCCTGGTTGTTGACACCAATGAGGAAACCAACAACACCAGGGGAAGTCTGCTTCAATAAGGCACAAAGAAGAACACACTGTGTCGTGGCGCGGGCTTTCGGGCTCTTGAAGGCAAGATTCTGGAGCATAGACAAATCAGGTGGAGACCTCCTCTATTCACCCGCAAACGTTAGTAAGGTAATTGTAGCCTGCTGCATGTTCTACAATCTTGCCCTGAGGAGTAATATCCCATACATCCCTGATGAGGGGGAGCTGGCAGTGCCATCGGGTGAGCGTCCGGAAATGCCAAGTGAGGATGACAGTGATGATAATGAAGGCTGAGGGATGCGGGCAGATCTCCTCAATCAGTACTTCACTTCAGTGTAAGTATGTGATGTTCTTTGATTACTTTGACTGCATGGGGAACTGTAGGGGTCAGGATTTGTGGAGGTGGGTAGGTCTGTCACCATGAGATAGGGCACTGTATGCTATGCATCATACAGGCCAGGTTTGCTGGCTACATCAGACTTGAAGATGTGATTCTCTTGAGGATCTCCTTTGTTTGGGGTAGTCACATTGCACTGTCAGAGAAACAACACAAGTTTAAAATGGCTTTTGTTTCTCATTTATGCCTTTGCCTGCCTAAACTCCTTGTATGTCATGTTTCACTTTCCAGGTCTCTTCACCATACAATCCCCATGTGAGCATTCCAGAGTAGTGTCATTGGGAGGTGGCTGTGGCTGGTCTGGCATGTGAAGGGGACATGGATTTGTTCCAGGTACTGCTATTCACAAATTTAGGTTGTTTAAGTTCCATGCCCAGGCTGCCTGGACAGTGGGAGGGCACTTATCTGAGCTACAGACTAGACCTGTTTGCCCAGGTATGTTGGTCCAATGGTTTCATGTGTGTGTTCATGTGGCCTTGCAACATGTCATCCTGTGCAATCCATCCATTCTCCCTTCACATTGTGTAGATAATGATCCTGTATGCCCTGTATGTAGCTGTCAAAATGTTGTTCCTCATTTGCAGGCCATAGCGCCTGTGCCACAACTCTGACAAAGGTGTGTAACATGCCACTAGATGCCTAACCATTGTAATAGGATGGGCCTCTGACTAGGGATCGTTGTACTGTCCTCTGTTTGTGTCATGGGGTAAGTTCATTTGGATGGACCTGGTTTTGGTATGTGATAAGGGTCAAGCCGGTGACAACTTCTACCAATCTGTTTGCCTATACTATGGGACAGGGTCTGACATAGCCCTTTCTTCTGTGGCCAGCAGAGTGGTACTTTGAGGTATCTAGCCAGAAGCAACACAGTTTTCTCATTCTTGGCAATGACAGTCCAGCCTATGGGCTGTACAGTGTAAATAAACATTTTGGTGTGATTGCCCAGCTTGTATTGTTGTGGTGCTAGTAACTCACTGCCCTGTGACATATCCCTCCTTACATTCCCATCTTAAGAGTACCTCAATTGCATCATGTGAATTTCCCATTGTACATCCCACAAATATGAAAAATCACTATTAGGCATTGATTGTGTGCTAGTTGTGCTCATTCACACGTGTTCTGCACATTAAGGTAGAAATTAAGTTAGAACAAATCAGTCATGGTGGATGTAATCATTAGAGTAGATGCCACAACATTTGAAGTCCAAAGTCCAGTTCCTATTATCCTGGGACAGAGATAGTGTTTGAAGAACAGTCAACAGAGTGATTCTGTGGCACACAAAGGGGCTCCATCAGGAAGTGGTCACTTCCGGACAGTGGTTGAGGTCTTGGCTTCTGCATCTCCTGGATGTTTGGGTGACGTCCTTGCTTGCTTCAGCTAGAGAGGCAGGAGTGTCTGAGGCACGTCCTTCCCCTGGCAGGACCGCTCTTCCACTGGCTTCCTCGGAGGTCAAAAGGGCTGATGTTACTAGGCCAATGGAAGGGGTCTGGTGTGTTCTCAAGCCCTGCACAGGATGAGTTTAATGTCCCTGTTAAGGAGCCCAAGGTGGCGTTGTGGTTCTCCCATTGTTGCAATATTTCATAGGGTAATCCCACTGCAGCTGCTTCATCTCCCTGAGTTTGGTGAGTACCTGGCCCATCACGCCCTGGAATTGTTGGTAGGCTCCCAAGACTTGGGTGGTGGTGTCCTGGCCAGACCCATCCCAGCAGTCTCATGCCACTGGCATGCACCATCCCTCCCAGGGACCCTACCCCATGTGACTACACCCTTAGCACAGTTTGGCCCCTATCACTGGTTCAAGGTCCATCATTGTCAGAGGTGTCTAGATGTGACTCAGGTACCTAGACTGGGGGGCACAAGATTGTTGATTCTGTCCTCGGGACACAGGTTTGGGGGTGACTGGTTGCCTGAGATGTTGATGGAACATGTCTGGGAGTAGTCAATGGGGTCAGGGTGAGACTGACAGGTGTCGTATGACCAGGTTTCCCAGATGGGCTTGTGCCGTCCTCAACGTCCACATGTCCAGGAGTGGTATCCTCACTGAGGGCATTATCCATGGGGGGAGTGTCAGTCTCTTGATTGATGTCTGTTTACCCAGTGGCAGGTAGACCTTTTTAAGTGAGAGACAGAATGTTACAGGTTGTATTGTGACATGTGTCACCAGGAGTTTACAGTGACATTTGGTTAAGGCCATGAACACATTGGCTTTGCATTTGTCCCTTATATGGAAGGCACAACTGCTATCAACTGTATGGACCTGACATTTGGGAAACAGACCAATTTGATTGCAAGTCACCTTGCTTCAGGACATCTGAGTATCTTAACACTTGGATGTCTGTTCACAGGCTCCTATCTTCCAGCAGTGCAGTCAAAACAGTGACTTATGATGTGGCTTAGGTCATCATAAGACCTAGTAGACTGTTACGTGGGCAGACCCGGATCCTTGGTACTGTATATGTTAGTTGCCATCATGTGGTCAGTGCATTGTGAATATGCGTTCTGCCACAAGCATTTAGATAGTGCATCTTGGTACCTTTGAGTTGTCTTTCATTCATTGGGCACATAGGTTGGGCTGTCCTTGCTGTCTGCATTATTTTCATCTTGGCTTATCTGCTCAAATTGGATCTAGTTGATTAGGCACATCACAGAGTGTGCCATGATCTGTATGTTGGTCCGTCCCAGGTAGGTAACCTGCATTTGTGAATTAACAGACAGCAGCACAATGTAATTGTGGACAGTGTCCTGGTTATTGGAGGTAGAGGGACTGTTCCTCCTGGGATTTACAGTCATGTTACACCAAGTACTACACATAGCATACATAAGTCACCCTCTCAGATGAGTAGACTTTCTTAGTGAGGGATGTTATGACAGACGCACAGTGAGCAGGTGTTTTGCATAGAGTAGATAGTGCCTGCTGACCTTGGCATTTGCTGTCTTTGCCTGTCCTACCCACACACAGAAAAGTTGATATCCTCATAGGTGAGTACACGGCATAGACTGAGTAGAGGGAGAATGGTCCGGGTAGCAGAGAACACAGTATTGGCTGAGTAGAGTGAAACTACCAGTGCCTGCTGACCTTATCATTGCTGTCATTGCCTGTCCTACTCTGACAATATACAGTTAAAATCGCCTTAGGTGAGTACAGTTGAACGGCTGATTAGAGGGAGAATGCTGCTAGTAGCAGAGAACACAGTATTGCCTGAGTGGAGTGACATTACCAGTGCCTGTTGACAGTGGCATTGCTGTCTTTTCCTGTCATTCTCATACACTATACAGTTGATATCGCCATAGGTGAGTACATGGCAAAGGCTGATTAGAGGGAGAATGGTCCTAGTAGTAGAGAACACAGTATTGGCTGAATGGAGTGAAATTACCAGTGCCTGCTGAGCTTATCATTGCTGTCATTGCCTGTCCTGCCCACACACTGTACGTTTGAAATCCCCTCAGGTGGCTACACTCCAATGTGAAGTTGACAAGGGAGGTAATTTTGATTAGACTACACTGTTTTGGTATTAGTGATAGTAGAACAGTGCCTGCTGGGAATTGTACTGCTGTCAATCCCTGTACTACACCCACTATACAGAGATGTTGCTCCCCCAGGTAGGTGTAATTGGCATGTTGGAGGCCAGACAGGGTTTTATGGACAGATGGAGACTGGGCAGTTGAGTGGGGTCACATTGTAGGTGGGGAAAGGTGATCAGTGAGCATACATGCCAATACATTTTGATGAGCTAATTTTGTTGTTGTGACTTACCCGACTCCACTCTCCCAGGTATTCCTGTCAAGTTCTCAGGATGCAGGATGGCCAAGACCTTCTCCCATGATGTAAACTGTGGGGAAGGAGGTGGGGGCACCACCGCCAGTCTTGTGGACCGCCATCTGGTGCTGAGCAGCCATGGAACGTACCTCCCCCCTGGAGACTTTTCACACTTTCTGATGTTGTCCCTTAAGTGTGGATAACTGCCTACAGAATACACTCTGTGGACTTTTCTTTGCCATACTTCCTTTTTCCTGGCAATAGTAGTCTGCTGGACTTGGGCTCCAAATAGACATGGCCCTACTCTGATGATTTCATTCACCGCGACTCTTAACTCATCATCTGTGCAGCGGGGATGTTTTTGTGGTGACATGGTGGTGGCAAGGAAGTGAGAAAAAAATTATTGTAGGTGCTGTGTGATGAAGGGATGACGGGGAGTAAATAGTGTGATAGAGTGCAAATATGTGTGCTGGGGTGCTGTGAGGGTGTGTGATATTTGCTTTGTGAGAGATGGTGGGGTTCCTAATCTATGGTTTGGTTTGCTCTGATGTTGCACTGGCTTCTGTGTTTGGCGTGGGAGATACAAAGGATTGTGGTATGTGAAGGGGTGTGTTTCATAGTGTGGTTGGTAGGTATTGAGCGTGTGTGTATGTGTGCCAGCTATGTTGTTTTCAAATCTATCCAATGTGGTGTTGTATATTACTGTGGGGACCACCGACTGCTGCAGTTGGCACCGCCATTGGAAGACCCCCATGGCAATCAGACCTCCAACCTCGTAATGAAGCCCTCTGTGTTTCATTTGACAATTAAGAGCTTCTGTTTTAATAAAAACACTTTGGATCTAAGCAGTGGAGACAGATTCCCCGGGATTTGAATGGTATTAAGCAGCTGAACGCAAAGTACAACCTTCTCTTATAGCATTAGGGAGTTTGCCTTTGGTATTATGCATCCAGCAAGGCAGTTACAGGAAAATTCATCTAACAAGATAGCTATAACCTAAAATGAAAAAAAAGCCTCGACAGTGAATGTTACAGATCTCTCTCTTTATTGGATTCCCACTTTTTCTGGGAAACAGCATCTCTTAGAAAGCAACAACTCTGCTCCCACAAAACTGCAAATATCTAGGCATGCTGCTGGTCCATCCTACAGCATCTCTTTCTCCTCCTGAACTGCTTCATTTTGTATGCAGATGATTTATGATAAAACAACCTTCTCACAAGAGTTCTAAGTTCATACATACAAAAGAATGTCCTGCTAAGCTGCAGAGCTCTTCATGTTGTCTCTCCCTACAATACCACAATGAAGGCACAGGCACTGCATGGCAGAAAAAAATGAGTGAGTGCTCCTCATCACAGTCATTAATGTTGCTGCCGCTCTGTACAGGTACAAGAGCCAATTTAATTTGTAGAGAATGTTCATTGGATTTTATAATTGTAGAACATTTCCATTGACTTCATCAGTTTCTTTTGCTATTAAGAAGACGATTACGGAAACTTCGATTTACAAGTAAAATGTGAGGCCATAGAATTGCAGACATAGGTGAATATACTTCAGGCTTGATAGCCAGTAGTATATTCACCACATTTACTGAATTCTAAGTCATTTCAATATGCTGCTGAAAACTGGATTTTGAAAAGGAAAAAGATCTTTTGAGAGCCCCTTCAGCTGTAACATTGCACTCATAAATGGTACTGCACTGAAGCTAGACCTGGCAATACCCTATTTTTATCCAGGAGGTACACGTCATACGTTCCCCTTGCCCTCTATTCTGGCTCAAAGCATCCCTCTTCGTCATTTTGCCCCTCCCCCTGCTAGGCTTGCTCTAATATTTCCACTTGTTAGTGTGGCAGGCTAGCAGTAGACAGACAGGAAAGATCCTTTCCTCAGATCACCCTGGGTCTGCAGTAAACTGGTTGATGTGAATTTGTGGTGGAATGTTGGTAAATTGGTAAATATCCTACATTGACTGCATCACTTTCTTTGAATTACCAATGAAGGGAGCAACAAGAAAAATTGATGGATTAATGCTAGTAGCAATTGTTCCAAGTAAGGGAGGGTTGTTCTCTAGTGAGGTAAGAGGAACCAAGCAGAGCAATTAGTAACATTCTACAGTATTATAAAAGTAGTAGAGCCTTTGGCAAAGCACTATATAATGTTTTTGATGAGGTCTGAGGTTTGTGTAGCACTAGTGACTTCAAAACATGAAACATTCAGTCCAGGAAGGACAACATGGCAATGCAATACAGCCATCCTAGCTGAAGTTTAAAAACAACTATTGTTTACAATGCTTCATAGATATGGGCAGTGATAATTACATCTGATGATTGCTACCTTCCTGTCAAGCTCAACTACTTTATATTTCTTAAGTTCTTTACAGGTATTTACAGACCTAAGTATTTGGGATAAGGAAGCAAACAACAAACAACAGCATCTGTATCACATGTAATAATATGGCAAGGGGACAGCATCTTGGAGTTAGTACACTTCTATGGGGGTTATTCTAACTTTGGAGGAGTGTTAATCCGTCCCAAAAGTGACGGTAAAGTGACGGATATACCACCAGCCGTATTACGAGTTCCATAGGATATAATGGACTCGTAATACGGCTGGTGGTAAATCCGTCACTTTTCCGTCACTTTTGGGACGGATTAACACCTCCTCCAAAGTTAGAATAACCCCCTATGTGTTTTAGTTAACTGTCCTGAACAAAGAAGAAACAAGTCCGGTGCATGATATCCACTCCACACCAGTTACCCAGTAGGTATAATGGTTGTATTACAAACATGAAATTTGGACGCAACTGAACACTTTGAAATAATCAGTTTATAGGCCATCAGATAATCATTAAAACACAATTTATTTTGTAAAAAATTTATCCATTGGTGTGTCTTCTTTACATGCATTAATAATACTGTCATTCTTTCTGCCTTGCTTTCACTCATCACAGAATCTTCTTAACACATCCCTTTGACATACAAGAAAAATATAAAAACCTCCCTTCAAAAGATATCCTCCATGTTTTTCTCGAGTTATATATATTTTTCAAGACTGTTTTATTTCAACACCCATCAGATGATACATAGATCCCATATGAAACATGAACTTTGCTGAACACAATCACATAACGTTTTATAAATAATAAATTATTATTTCTAAGTACACAGAAGATTAGAAATAGAAACTTAATTGTCTATAATTTCATAGTTCTGCCAGACAATTTTAATTATTTCTAGTATGTCATAGTGCATACTTTAGTTATGACTTGAACATCAATGTTTGTCTAGGTACAAGAATCATCATTCCATTTTTTCTTGCTCTTCTGAAGCATGCATTAAGATTTTCACAAAGGAATACGTGAAAATCAAATACATTCCCACTTCATTTCAAACAGAATGAATCAAGCTTAAGTCATTACATGTAATTACTATTGTTATACTATTTCTTGTGGAAACATTTTTGCAAAACAAATGCCATATCAAGGAAATCCTTTTGGTTGTTGTTTATATGGAGCACACAAAGTTGATGAAGTGCCCCTTACCTTTTTTCTTTACTTGACACTATTCCACAACCATGAAGCAAATTGCAAGCTTCTAAGACTGTGGTATTTTACTGAGTAAAGGTAAATAAAAAAAGGAAAAGGAGAACAGGAGATTTAGGGCCTGATTTAGAACTCGATGGACAGGTTACTTCATCACAAGGGTGAGGGATATTCGGTTCACCGAAATCTAAATCCCATAGCCTATAATGGAATATAGATTTTAGTGTAAAGGATATCTGTCACCACTGTGATGAAGAAATCCATCTCCTGAGTTCTAAATTAGTTCCTTAGTCAGTTACTACATAATGTATTGTTCCCAATGATGCATGTTACCCTGGAAGTAAAAATATAGCCATCTGCCGGTTGCTTTATCACTTTGAGAACTTGGGGCCAGATGTCGCAAAAGCCTCTGTGCTATATAGAAATGCATTTTGCGAGTCGGATCCGACTCGCAAAATGCATTTCCGACTCGCAAATAGGAAGGGGTGTTCTCTACCTATTTGCGACTTGCAATGCTATGCATTTTAAGTTGCGACAGAATGAAAGCGCAGTTACCATCCACCTGAAGTGGATGGTAACCCAGGTGCAAACGGGAAGGGGTCCCCATGGGACCCCTTCCCCTTTGTTTCTGGAAGAAAAAAAAAATATTTCAGAGCAGGCAGTGGTCCAAGGGACCACTACCTGCCCTGAAAAATAACAAAACTAAAGGTTTCGTTTTTTTTTTTCAAAGTGCAGCTCGTTTTCCTTTAAGGAAAACGGGCTACACTTTGAAAAAAAAAGACTGCTTTATTTAAAAGCAGTCACGGACATGGTGGTCTGCTGTCTCCAGCAGGCCACCATCCCCGTGAGTGCCCTGACTCGCTATGGGGTCGCAAATTGCAACCCACCTCATTAATATTAATGAGCTGGGTCTTTGCGACCCCATAGCGACTTGCAGAAGGTGTCTGAGACATCTTTCTGCATTCCAAATTGCAAGTTGCAATTTGCGAGTCGCTGGGACTCGCAAATTGCAACTCGCAATTTGGAGTTTTGCTACATCTGGCCTCTAATTACTTAGGGCCAGATGTAGCAAAGTTTTGCGAGTCGCTAATGGCCCGATTCGCAATATGCGACCTCGCAAAATCCGAAATGGGATGCAAAAATCCAATTTCCGAAGTGCAAATATCGATGCAAGCCATTACCGACTCGCAAAATGTGCGACCTGATTTTGCGACCCACAAAGAGGAAGTCACAAATTGCGAGTCGCAAACCATAGGAAAAAGCCAGTCGCAAATTGTGAGTCGCAAAAAGCCCATTTTGCACATCCAGATTACCACTGATTCAGAGCAGATGGTAACCAGAACCAAAGTATAAAAGGAGACCCAGAAGGCATCTGGGTTACTCAAAATGGCTGAACTGTATGCAATAGCATGGAGGAGGAGAGTCCACGCTGCCCAGCTGAGGAGGAGGAGGACGCAGAGACAGGAGAGGACATACCGAACCAGCCAGACACTATTCCAACAAACTGAGGAGGAGACTTATGACAAATGTAGACTGAGCAGTGCAGCAATATTAGAATTAATTGAACTACTCAATCCGCAGCTACAACGACAGACAATGCGCGGCAGCGCCATCCCTACACATGTGAAAGTGCTATGCTCACAGCACCTCTTGGCCTCGGGTAGCTATCAGGGGGTGATTGCTGTGGCAGGTGGGGTATCCCAAAGTGCACTCTCACGATTCTTCAGATGTTTCCTAGATGCCATACTCACACACATGTCCAGATACATATACCTACCCAGGAAAGAGGCATAAATTAACAGCACCAAGTTGGACTTCTACAGAATTGCCAGCTTCCCCATGTAATAGGGTGTGTGGACGGGACACATATACAAATTTGCCCTCCTGCAAATCTGGAATATGTGTTCCGCAATAGGAAATGTACCCACTCACTAAACATCCAGGTGGTATGTGACGCCCATAATGTCATTACTGACATTGTAGCCAAATTTCCAGGGATTACACATGACTCATACATATTCAGGCACAGTGGGATACACCAATGCCTAGAACGTGGGGAGTTTGGAGACAGATATCTATTAGGTATTGCTGGATACACCCTGAAGCCTTACACACAGGTCACTGTGGAAACCATACATGCCCTGCAAACATCGCTTATTTTTGTCAAACAGGTGACAGTGCATATGCTCTAAGACCATGGATACTTACCCCGTACCTAACACCTGGCAATGAGAACGAGAGGTGATATAACAGTGCCCATCAGCGGACCAGAACTGTCATCGGGAGGACCTTTGGATTGTTAAAGGCAAGATTCAGATGCCTCCACAAAAGTGGAGGTGCGCTCCAGTATGCCCCAGAAACAGCATTCAAGATCGTTGCCGCATGTGCAATCCTACACAACATTGCCACCAGACGTAGGCTACATCTCACCCCTGAAGACACAGATTCGGAGGATGAGGAGCAAGAGCTACCACACCGACAGCCTGGGGATAGAAACATTGCAAATCAAGGCAGACAGAGACGGAACCACATTGCAACCCAATACTTTGGCAGGTACGTGGCAATTGTCCCCACACTCACTGATGTCAGACAAACAGAGCCCAGTTGTGTAGTGGAACAAGCAAAACCTTTTTATTTGTAAACTAAATGGTGAAAGAAAAGTGCTGTCCTTTAAAGTCTGTACATGTCCTAATGTTATGAGGACACATTAACATCATGTGCCTCATGATTCATGCTGTCTGATGGCTCACACCCTCCTCCTTGTGCGCCCAGCATGGCTCATCCCAGGTGGGTCACCTGACCCCTGCCGTGCACTTGCACTCCTTAGCACACGGGACTCACTGGCAGACACACTACTTATTGTAGACCCCTCCTCACTGTCCTGAGAGGTCTCACCTGTGCCCCTTGGCACCTGCCTAGATTCCATCAAGTCCACTGCACGGCTGATGTGGCCAAGTCCACATCCCACATCGCCCGCAAAGTGGCCAAGTTCAACCTGTAAACTCACTGTCCGTCTAGACAGGCCAGTTGTGTTTGTTGTAAGACGCCCAATTGAAGCAGCCATGCGGTGGAATCGTGCCACTGTGTGGCGCTCCCTGCGCCTTGCGTACTGTCTGTCTGCCACCAGTTCCGTCACAAGTTGGCGGATGTCCTGGGTGAGATCCCCCATATGTTCATTCATTCTAGTGAACTGCGTGTTCACTTCAGCCAGCCCAGTGGTCATGCTGCTCTGCATCCTGTGTAATGTTCTTGAGATTGACCTCAATTGTCTGTTTTGCAGGCGCTGGCCATTGATGAGGGATGCCTCCATTCCTGCAAAGCCTGCTTCCTCTATCTCCTCCTGGGGCACAGCCAGAACTCTGCGTCTGCATCTTTGTCCTGCTGCTGGCTCAGAACGGCTTGCTGTGGGGCTGGGGCCAGAGGTCGTATCAGCTGCCCCACTTCCTGTTCTTGTTCCTGATAGGACTCTGGTGGTGTCCTGCTGGGCCCAGGAATTTCTGCAGCAGCCTCCTGCACTGTCTCTGGCCCATGGTCTCCTTCCTGCCTGTTGTTGCTGCTGGGGGTGTCTTGTGGGAGACCTGTGGGGCATAGGGAATACACTGTCAGTCTCTCACATCTGTTTTATGCCTCATAATAAGCATTTGCCTATATGCTGACTACTGTACTAAATTTCCCATAATGCACTATTCTAGAGGTTGCTAGACTGGAATGGAGCTAGTCTGGTGGTGCCTGCTGCTGTGTACTGGGAGAGTGTGTATACTGCATTTGTAGGTGTGAATGCGTACTTCATGGTACTTACTTTTGGATGTTCCTGGCGCAGAACTGTCCACTTCTCCCATTCCGAGTACGGCCTCAGGCTCCAGGGTCTGCTCGACCATTGCTTCCATGGCTGTTGGTGGTGGGACAGTGGATGGGCCTCCTCCGGTGCCCCTCATCTCTCTGAGCCACTCTGCTACCCTTTCCTTTGTCCTGGAGCACAGTTTATACCACCTTTTCTTGATTTCCTCCAGGGTGTGGTGGCTCACCCCTATGGCATTAATCCGTTCCTGAATTTGCTGCCAAATCATCTTCTTCTCTGTGTCTGGGACACTCAGGGCTGCCTTCCCAAACAGTTTGTCGTGGTGCAGGCAGCATTCCTCTGTCAGCACCTCCAGTTCTTTGTCTGAAAATTTCAGCTTTCTTCTTCTCCCAGCACTGCCTGTTTCCTCCATTGTACCAGCAGGTCCTCTCTCCTGGGTGTTGCACAGCAGTTTGGAAAGGGTGTGGTCCTCCCTCCTCCCAGGTGTATTTGATGACTTCCTGGTTCTGATGTCATCACCAAGAGCCAGGAAATGAATTTCCAAACTGTTGTGCAGCACCTGCAGGCAATTTGCAAGCCAGTCGCAATTTGCGACACCCTTCTTGCAAATTGTGACCTCGCTTTTAGCAAGGTAGCAAAATGCGACTTCGCTAGAAGCGAACTTGCAAAATGCGGTGCAACACATTTGCGAGTCGCAAATTGGTGTCGCACTTTTTTCTTGGATTCCATTTTGCGAGTCGGAAATGGCAAACAGACAAAAAAGCATGATAGTTTCAAAATCGAAATGAAATAGTGGTATCTAATACTCGATATTGAACACCACCATGGAAGAATTAAAGAGTGATTACTGTTTATGGGGTGAATTTTACCACACAAACTGTAGTGGGTAGTTTTCAATGCAAATAGCAATGTTACTTTGTTTTGTACTCTTTAAGTCATACACAGAAAAATCTAGCTCTAATTTTGGCATGGAAAAAATTTATATCTATGACAGAGGAAGACATGACTTTTTAAAAAATAAATTGAAGGTATTCCAAATTCTGTATTGAATTTCTTTATCGGTCCTTTTTAAGCACTCTTTAACAGTGACCCAACTGGTAAAGCATTTATTAATGCACGTTTTACAACCCAACATCACAGGGATCAGAATTTAAAAGGTGCGATAATCATCACTAGTTACAACTTAAAACTGGGCACAACGTGGATTTTGGTCCTTTGTGCACCAAAATACACATGTGCTGTTATTTCCCAGACAGTTTCCCCAGGTAGAATTTGTCAAGTTTCAGCTGCTGAAATGTACTTTGGGAAAATTATGAGGCATGTGGCAATGAACACATAACTTGTAATTCTGATTCCTGTGCATATAATAGTTTTCACAGGGATTGGAAAAAAATGTGCCACTTGTAGTGTGTGCTTTAGTATTACTGTTATTTACCACTACCAATTGCCATCGGTGTTTTCAGTAAGAACAATATTGTTACTTAATTGTTACACTGAATACATTTTTATGTGTAATACACATGTTTCCAGGAATTAGTAGAATCTCCTTAGTTATCAGAGTTGGATTAGATTTGATTAGTCCTTGATTTTGGCATGGAAAAATAAAGCATATTGGCAAGAATGCAGTACTTTCCATTTTACATGATGATATACATAACTGGGAATAATCACCTTTAGGAGCGCATCAAAAGGTTTGTGTGGATTAGACTGTGCTATGTATTACTTGTATAACAGTAGATGAGCAATACCATATCAAATAGTTAACCACTTCTTTGTACCAAATGATATATGGAATTTAAATTTCAAATTATATCCAAAATAAAGTTGGACCGTTGTTTGATATGTGGTAGGTAATGATGTCATTGAATAATTACACTTGTGAGAATCAAACTCTATCTCATGCATATGTGGTTCCTCAAATTTATATGCACTGCTGACATTAAGTTAAGGCAATGTTTATTAGTGCAGTAATACTCTACCATACCAAGGTAAGGTACCTCAACTTCTTCTACGCTGCTGACCTTGAGTATAGTTAATGTTTATTAGTGAAGTAATACTTTACCATAACAAGGTAAGGTTTGATATACTATCACAATGAATATACTTCTTAATCAATATTTAAAATAGTGTCTAATCTATTGATTCATAAGCTTTCTAATTCCCTTAATTTCTGTTCCCATTTGCCCACTCCTCTGTCAAATTTCAATTGTATTTGTTCCAAAAAGTGTACTACCATTGGACATTTGGAATCATTGTTTTTAAAGACCGCAATGAGTTATTTTCAACTTTGTTTTTGTTTCTTAATTCTAGTTCCAATATGTTTAAGTCCACATGCAAAAATTAACATGTATACAAAAATAATTGTATTAGAAGGCATTACAATATACAATGGTATGTATAATGTCTTATAAACACAATAAGACATTGAAACTCAGTTTGTTTATCACAAGCATATTTACATCATTTACATTTATTGCATCTGAAATTTCCTTTTTGGAAATTCCGGAAACCAATTTCCACTGGTGTCTTTTTCCTGATATCTAACAGTTTCACTTAGTCTGAGAATTTGTTTAAGTATGCCTACTCTTTAAAAGTAATCAGTGGTTTTTCAGAGATGGATTTACTCACTTCTTTGTCAAGTTTGATAATGTCCCAGTATTTGCCGAGAAGTTTATAGATAAATATTATTTGCACTAAATTTTGTGATAAACCTATTCTATGATCTTCCTCGATTGTCTTCATGGTTTATGTTTCAGAAGTTCAATTCTATCAATTTTATTGTTCATATGCTTTAAGGATATTGGTGTCCTCTAGCTAAAAAATCTTAACATATTGTTTTTCTTTTTGATATTAATACAGTTTAATTTTGGTCATAGAATTAACCTACATGGTTGTTGGTTCATGTTTGCCAGCATGTCTAGCTGTGGAGTGTAAAATAGTACTTACTGTCACTGGTGTCCCCTGTACCCAAGTCAGTAATTTCACATTCTCTGCATGTTTCAATGTCTAAGAATACAATTTTTCTCTAATCACATTCAAAACTTATGCTTAGATTCCTGTTCAATCTGTGAGAATATTTCATCAGTTCTGCTTGTGCCACATTCCGCTTCATTAGAATATCATCTGTGTATCTTACCCAGAAAAGCACCCTGGCCTGGGAAAATTCCATGTCACTCCCTGCATGCTCCCTTCAATACCAACAAATATTTTGTCACAGGACTGGGCAAATGTGGAACCCAGTGCACTTCTGTGCTGCCCTGTTTCATGGTAAAAGAAGATGTTCTTTAGCATAAATTATGCCAAACGGAGTGACATACATGAGTGGTTTAAGAAACTTGCTGATTTAATGAATAAGAAGAATTTCATAGTCTCAATGCTCTTGTTATGGTCTATAATATGTAAACATAGTAAAATTCATCTAGTAGAAATAAAAAATGTAATTGGGATCTTTAAGTTGTTATTCCTAATCACCTGTGCACACAAACATTATGAATAATTATTGCTAGAACACTATGATTGCAGTTACGAAGAATTCATCCATGACATCATGAGTGGAGATATATGGAATGTATCTATTATATAGGGAATGCAAGACATCTATATCTGAATCGTTTTTTAACACCAAAGACCGCGTTTCATTTTGGATCTATGTATCAACCTAGCACAGCCTTAAAAAAGTGGTCTAACCCATGAAGGATTGTTCTTACATGCGAAAATGCTATGGTAAGAAGAGTTTGTCACAATTGAAAATGAGGTGAAAAGGAAGATTTAATTACTAATGGATGTAAATAAGATTCACCAATGAATCAATTTCTACAAAATGTTTAGTAAGTACCTACGTACGTATGGACTGATAATTTGAGTGTTCAACCGTCTAAATTTTTATTTATGTCATAATAATATGAATGTTATACAAAGAAGTACTATGAACTCAAGGTGTCAGTGCATTCATAGGACAGCTGCTCAAGAGCACACAGGGCTCAGTACGGACTATAAAGGTCTCTGACTAGCAGGCTATATCGTGGACCACAGTGCTTTTCAAGGTCAAGGGAGCAAAGAGGAAATGAATAAAAGAAAAGAAGGTTACGCAAGGAAGTATGTGCTCACCAGAATGAGTTACCACCCTCTTGCTTACATATGCAGGATGGATCTTTGTGGAAGACTGCTCCTTTGCTGGTGCATAGTTGAAGGGCTCTGCTTTTCGAGGTGCTGATACACTCTGCGGCGGCAGCATTGCTGCCTGCTCAATTACGAGCCACTGACAATGAGCTGGTGGGCAGGTAGCCAATGTGGCGGCAACCTCCCTGACGGAAGTTCGGTGGATGGGTCAAACTGTCCGCATCCTTGACCTAATTCACGAGGGTGAGTCAACATGTAGAAGGAGAGGTATTGGCCCCTACTTCCCCACACTTGCAGTGCAGAATTTCCAACAAATATTTATCCACCACCATATACACTTCATTCTTATATTGTGACAGATGTTTGTGAACTTCGAAGTTTTATCCTAACTCAGGCACAATAGACAATAGTAATGTTCAAAAAGCCCTTTGTCAAAATTCATGTACACTTAACTTCGTGAATGATTATGCCACTGGTGCCTTCATGTAACGTTGGCAACATTATATTTAGTAAAAACCCTATTTACCCAACCATTTAGACTTAATTTATCATTTGGGCACAGAAGGACACCAAATATGATATTTAGATGCAACCAGCCAGAAGAGGTTAATGGGGTACTCTCTTGACGCTATACATAAAAACCAATGAAGGCTCTAACAAACAAAGGAAGTCCCTGATAAGCACCAGATCTGCAGTTTGAGGGGTCCTGGGAGCTTAGGAACCCTAAAAAGGCGGCAAAAATGAAAAAAAAAACACATGCTATGGACAAAAAATGGCAGCAGTGACACAACTGCTTTTATGGTACTGGACTTTTATCACTACAGGTTCCTTTTATTTGTTCATTAATGACATATACTATTATGTTTTGTTCATTTAATTGTGATATGTGAAATAGTCTGATGTCCTTTTTCAAAAGCTTACCTGGTTCTCGGTAAGGTTTTGAAGGGCACACAAGCAAAGGGACTGCAACCTTTGGATCTTTGATAAAATTTGTGCTAGCATTTCTCAGGTCATGTTAAAAGTATTCAATTGAATCTAAAAACACAAAACACAAGTTTTAAAATCACAAAAATGTTAGTATATTTTACCATTACCATTTGTCTTTTTCACTGTCTTAAGGAAAACCAAAGGAAAACCAAACCTAATGAATGAAAATATATATTTTTTTAAACCCGTTTAAATGGGAAGTGGAAAGTTAAGAGCAAAAGCCAGGTGGGAGAGGCACAAGTTAAGCGGTAGAATATCCAGGCGCCATAAGGGTTCCATGCACAGTTTTGCCAAGGCACTTTATTCGTGACCTACAGAGAGGAAAGGCAGACACACAAGTATTTTAAGTTTGATAATTGAAGTAGTTTCCTTTTTCCAGATCGATATTTCAAAATAAATGTTCTGAAAAGTAGCAAAACAGACACTGAACCGTTTGAGGCAACTGTAGGGTCGTGCTAGTAACAGATACGTGGTCTCCCAATTTGCTGTGAAACAATACTCTTTATTAAGAACGTTTGAACCCTCACTCCTTTCCGCTATTTTCAGTCCGCTTTTTATTGATGCCCTGTCCTCACCATGGACGCGCTCACTGGGGAGTGGTGTGACAGGGGGGAATGCCTGTAAACCCCCTGGGTTAATGGGGTGGAGTGAGCTTGCCCACTCCTATGTCAATACTACATCCCTCCCCAATGGGAAAAACAAAACAAAGCAAAAAAAAAAAACACAACAAGACTGTGAACTGTTAGGACACAATAGTAATCAGACAGGCGTTAGACACTGTGGTGGTGCCGGTGTGTCTGGAATGCCAGGGTTAGCCCAATGCAAAGTCTGCATATCGCCGGGAAGGGTTGGGATTGTGCCTTAGGTGGTACTGCTCACTTCCAGACCTCCCGGACATCGGCACTTGGCTCGGTCCTACGCCGGGCACCTCGGCTCTCGTGGATGAGTTTCCAGTCCGTGCTGGCAACGGTGGAGATACCAGCTCCTCGTGGCTCGTTGCAGGTCCCCCGGTGGTGGGACCTTCTCGATCATCTGTCCTCCCTGGAGGAGCCAGGATCTCTCCCAGGTCGGCCCTGGCATCAGTTGCGGCTGCACCACCGTTCGTACAGTTCCGAGGGGTGGTGTGGTGGAGACGTTTGAACTGTGCAACATTACGGGTTACAGTTTCCAACCCGCGGCTTGCTGTCATCATGGTACCCTTCACCACGGTCACCATCCATGGTTGCGCTCCAAAAGGCATTCGGAATTTGCCTCCTGGGTGGCGGTCTTTGACCAGGACGGCATCCCCTACCTGGACATGAACTGTTTGGGATCTCCGCCTCCGGGATGCATAGGCATTGGTGTGAGTTCTCCTTTCCATAGACTGACTCTGGGGCGGCCCACAATGGGTGGTGTGGTATGGTGTCAGTCACTACTCTTCCAAAACAGACCTGGCTTGGGGTCACACTGGTGGTAGTGTGGGGGGTGACCTGGTACTCCTGAAGGAAAGCATAAATAGCACTCTCAACTTTTCTGGACTCTGCTGTGGCAATGCAAATCACCTTTTTCAGCATTTAGCTAAATGCTCTATCTCCCCGTTTGCCTGTGGCCATCGGGGTGTGATCCGGCAATGTTTTGTATTAGTGGAAGTCAGAAAGTCTGCCCAATCCCGGCTGTTAAACGGGGGCCCGTTATCTGTGCAGGTTTCTCCAAAAAGGCAGTGGGTAACCATTAGTTTCTCAATCTTTGGGGTGACCGCGGACGCTGATGTCGACTGTACTAGCTCTACCTCGGGGTACCGCGAGTAGTCATCTTCCACCACCATGTACGAGCCGTCAGGCAGGCTCCCGAAGTCGCCACTAACCCTTTGCCATGGGGCTGTTTGGCCCTCATCCGTAATGACTGGCACTGGGGGGTCCTGAGCTCCACTGGCTTGGCACACAAGGCACCCTTTGACAGTGTCCTCCACTAGCTGGTCCACCCCGGGAAACCATACTTTGTTCCGGAGGCGGTTTTCGGATTTGACAATGCCCTGGTGGGTTCTGTGGGTTAGGGACACCACCCAGGCAGTCAGGCTAGATGGTATCATCAGACGGAGCCTTCTCAGCAGGCAGCCTTCCTCGTTCAGTGAGAGTTCATGCCTGACATTGAACAGGGCTTGAAGTCTGGTTTGGGCGTCGATCGTGTGGAAGGTCTCCGGAGGCTGAAGTGGGCACCAGTCCCCCGACAAGTTGTCCGTTATCGTGATCTGCAGACATTTGTCCCGGTTTGTGGCTTCCACCACTTCGTTGAGCCGGTTGGGCAAAGGTCTGGCCTGGTCCACCACTAGTCGCACATACTCCTCAGTCTCTTGAGCTTCTGCTACTTCTTGGGGGGTGGCCTGATGGGCATGCCGCGACAAGAAGTCGGCAGGGTTCCGCGTTCCCGGCTGGTACTCTATGGTGAAGTCAAACTCCTGCAGTTGCAGTATCCATTTTTTGATCTTCGGAGGTGGCTTTGATGAGGACCCTTTGAAAGGGGGCAGCAGTGGCTTGTGATCAGTTACCATGGGGAAGGACTTGCCATAAAGGTAAAGGTGGAAGTGACAGCACCACCAATCGATAGCGATGGCCTCCCGCTCTATCTGGGAGTACCTCTGCTCGGTGGGCTGAGTGTGCGGCTGGCAAAAGCAATGGGGTCCCACTCTCCACAGTCTTGTCTCTGCACTAGAACAGCACCCAGGCCGGTGGGGCTGGCATCAGCAGCCAGCTGCGGCTCTCGACGTGGATCGAAGAATGCTAGCCTGGTGTCTGTAGAGAGTGCATTCTTGGTCTCTTGGAAAGCACGCTCCTATTCTTTGCCCCATACCCATGGGTGGTCAGCACGAGTGAGCACTCTGAGAGGGCCGGTGATGTCAGACAGGTTCCTCATAAACTGGCCAAGGAAACTTCAGACCCCTGAGACAGATGTGGGAGCCGGGGCATCTTGAATGTCTTTTACTTTGTGTGGGTCTGGGACGATTCCATGCTCTGAGAATCGGTATCCGAAAAAGCATATCTCTCGCTTGAGGAAGTCGCACTTTTCTCTGTGGAGCGTTAGCCCATGTCCTTGCAGCCTCATGAAAACTGTCCGGAGTCTTCCCATGTGGTCTTCTAAAGTTGGAGCATACACCAGGATGTCATCGCTCATGTTGAGGACTCCAGGGAGCCCTTGCAGGACCCCTTTGATGGTGTGTTGGAACACTTCTGCCGCACTGGAGATACCAAAGTTCAGCCGTGTGTACCTCCAGAGACCATTGTGGGTGGAAAAGGTAGTTATCGGCCGTGAGGCAGGGTGTAGTACGATCTGATGATACCATTTTGGAGAACCACCGGGACCCAGAGAGTTCCCCTGTGATGTCGTCTATAGTTGGGGTCAAATGTCTCTCCCTCTTGATTGCCTGATTTGGTAGGTGCATGTCACACAGATTCGGACGGCTTCTGGTTGTTTGGGCTTTTGCGCTATGGCAATCGGGGACACCCACGGAGTAGGGCCTGATACCCTTTCGATGATGCCTGCCCACTCCAGGAACTGTAACTCTTGCCCCACCTTTGGACGTGGGTGGAAGGCCACCCTCCGATGCGTAAGGGCTATGGGAGATACCAACTTGTCAATGTGGAGTTGGAGGGGTGGTCCTTTCAGGCAGCCAATACCATTGAAGAGTGAGCTGAAATCTTCCACCATGCTCTCCAGAGTGCTAGTGTGAATGCCAAATGCGAAGTGCACTAGGTTGAGATCTTGGGTGGTCTGAGAGTCGAGTAGGAACCCTGAGCCTTCTTCGGATACTTAGATTTTAGTGGACCTGTTGGTGCCATCGTGGGCAACTTCCGCCGTGAAGACTCCCGCTATTTCGAGTGGCTGAGTGTTGCTGAATGCGTAGACTTACACTCAGGTGGGATGGAGAGGCAGCGGTGGCTTGGACAGCCTCTGATACTCTTCCATGGCTATAAGGTTTATGGAGGCCCCTATGTCAATCAACGCTGATATGGGTAGGCCTTGTAGAAGCACCTGACATGTGGGTAGCCGCTGGCCGCCCATAGTGTGCACGACGAGGACCACTTGGTGGTCATCATCCATATCACTGTCCGAGGCTGGGGCCGGGGCGGCATCAAGTGCCCTGACTGTCCTCTTCGGTGTGGGCCTCTCTGTTCTTGGCATGGAGCGGCAGACCTTTGCGAAATGGTTAACTTTTCCGCACGCACTGCAGGTTTTTCCCTGGGCCGGGCAACTGCAAGGGTGTGGTGTTGGTCCACCGCACTATCTGCAGGGCCTGTATTTTTGTTTCCCTCTGTAGCCTTTGTCCGCGGCATGCTTGTGGTCACCGCGTTGACAGGCTCAGCTTTGACCTGTACTGTTGGTGCCTGCTCCATGTGTGCAGTGCATGCCTTCTATAGCTCCTGGGACCGTCCGAGAGTGAGAATATCTCTCATCAGTATGTTTGGCTGCTGCAGGATGCTCTCCCTGAATTTCGATGCGGAGCATCCCTGGATAACCTGCGCCCGGATTTTGTCTTCTTCGTTGGGCAGCGTGCACATGCTAGCTAGCTCCTTTAGCCGTGCATAGAAGACGTCAACTGACTTGTCGGATGTTTGGCGTGCTTGGGGTAGCAAAAATCGTTCATAGTCCGGATTTGCGTACGGCTCAAAATGCGCCGTGATGGCCCCCTTTTGAGTGTCATATGATTGGGGCCTTGCTTCCATTACTGACTTGGACACTTTATGAATGTCTGCCCCCCGAGGTGGGGGAGAAGGGGCCTCTTGCACTCAGCCTGAATGTCCAAAGCCTCAAAGTAGGTTTTGAGGTGCCCTACCCACACCTTCCACCGTGCGGCCTGTGGGGGGGGGGCTCCAGTGATGGTGATGGTGAACGGCTCCAGGGCAGGGATGCTGGCCGTGGCAGGGGGAGGCTGTAGGTTGCCTGTGGGGCCCAGGAGGGTGTGCTGCGTGAGCAGTGTCTGGGGGGGCGATGGCCTTCTCACCTCAAAGAACGGAGGAAAGTCTTCCACAGCTGATGCGGCCTCCACGGGGCCCTCCATGAAGTCCCCAGCATGCAATCAGGTAGTCGTGGGGGAGGAGGGCCCAGGACCGTTTGGCTGACAGAGGTGCGGTGCAGCCCAGATCTGCTGTGTGGGGCTGTGGCATGGTATGCGACAGAGGTTCCCCATGGCAGCAGACAGGAAAGACCCTTTCCGGGGGCCTGGTAGGGTGTGGCACCGAGGCGGCATAGGTCACGGCCTCCAGACGAGCTGCAGGTGGTGCCTGGAGGGCGTTGAGGAGCTCCGCGGGCCGCCAGCAGCAGAGCCGCGCCTCCTTCAAGGTACAGCGAGGGGCGCGTCAGTGGACGGGCCCGACTTCCCCTGGAGAGCGGCCGAATGGAGAGGTGTCGCCGCACGCGCCGAGGCAAGGCGCCGGGCGATCGCAGCCCGGGTCCACAACGGCGTCGGATGTGGGGTCACCGGCACTACCCATAACAGGTAGTCCCACCTTCGTCGCCAGTTGTAGGGTTGCACTGGTAACAGATACGCAGACTCCCAATTTGCTGTAAAACAATACTTTTTATTAACAACGTTCGGACCCTCAATCCTTCCCGCTATTTTCGGTCCGCTTTTTATTGATGCCCTGTCGTCACCATGGACGTGCTCACTGGGGCGTAGTGTGACAGGGGAGAAAGCCAGTAAACGCCCTAGCGTAATGGGGCGGAGTGGGCTTGCCCACTCCTACGTCAGCACTACAGGAATATTTTACAAATTTTTTGTGCGAGTGAATGAGATAGTGGTACATTTTGAGGTATAAATTAATAAATGATAAATATTAGCTACCTGAAATGGTATCTTTTTTGTTACAGTGAATTAATCACTTGGTAAAAAGGTGTTTTTCGCCATGTCCCCGCACATGTCAAACTTTTTAAATAAATACTTTTCATTTAATTTGTTTTACCACTTTGTACATTGATCAATACATTAAACATGTATTATTTTAATCAATGTCAGTATACAGTGCTATAGATTCAACGATACACATCAAAAATTCAGGTCACTTCTCCAGTCAATATGCTAGCTGTAAATAACCTGCTTTTCTAATTTCTTTCTTAATCAAATCACTTTTTCCCTGTATTGTAGACATCCATCCAGGGCCGTGTGGGGTATTATGTTTCTAGTTACTTCACATCATACTTCCATGACATTGGAAGTATGATGTGAAGTCACCCGTCTTTGTCCGTTTCATTTTTTACTTCTTCTACCAATAGTCCTTTATCCCTCCTTCTACCCTTTGAGTTTTGAGGCTCAACCAATGTATGGCCTAAACGTTTTTATCTAGAACGAGTGCAAAGTGCATACAGCTTTCTCATCACGTTTCTGGTTGGACGGGAGACATGCTTGCAGTTGTTGGCCAAGTGTAGAGTGCATGCTTTCTTTGTACCTATTCACTGCTTTTTTCAAATAGCCATATATCAATTTTATGCAGCACTCTCTTTACTCCCTTGTAAACTATGATGAATAGTTTGACATTCTACTGAGTGACAGTCAGATATTTGGGTTTTAATTTGGATGGCACCCAGTATTTCTTAAATGAATGATTGTGCATACTAAATACCACATGGATCAAACTTTCAATCACACTTTTTTAAAAAAACACACACACGCACATAGTCACTCACACTCTCTCTCTCACATATCTTCAATTCATCTTATGGGTACTGGGCAAAAGGTATGGCATTCGATCACACAAGATACCAGTACTCCCTCGCCATTAACATTTAGGGCATGGCCTTTAGACAAGTTCAGTGCACCCAGAGTAAAGGCATTGCCTTACAATCATGCACTGTGTGCCTTTTGCTCACCCAAAGTGCTCACTGTGTAAAGCCTGCAGTATTCTGTTGCATCCTGCATCCAGACTCTTCCTCACTTTTGCGATGCCCTGCAGGAAGCAACCTTCTGCTATGCCTGGTAGCAGTCCTCCCACTTCAAGTGCATGATGGCACATGCCAGGCTGAGGCCTTTGAACATACCCCATGTCTAGTTCTTTCATCCCACATGTCATCTGCACACAAAGGGACTTCCAGCCATGCCTTTTGCCCAGTCTGTCCACCCCAAGTAATAGCATGACAGACAGCTCATGCTTCAGCCACATAGTATTCCTCGTCTTTTTGTCCCCAAACCCAACTCATTGCAGGGCATACACTTCAACCAACCCTCAGCTTCAGCCTCTCATTGTATACACATAGACTTTGGTCAAAGGTCATGCCCTGAGTTGCATTCTGCACCTCATTCTGCCCCCTGGTGTTCAGCAATGCTTAGTTTTGACCACCAGGGACGTTTGTGGAAATTTAGGGCCCAATTACGAGTTTGGTGGTAATACCTCACACCACCAAGGTGGCAGAGCTGAAAAGTCTGCCAAGTCGATGGTCTGCTACCTGCCCTATTACAATGTTACCACTGGCCCAACAACGTTGGACCGACTGGGGACGCTGTCAGCAATACAAGGTATATTTTTACATTTGTGTCGATGCAGATGTGTACATTTTGACCAAAAGGTAGACATAGGCATAACACGTATAAAAATACTTTGACAATGTACCATTCCATTGCTGGAGACTGGGTCATATATGCCAAGTCCAGTCAGTGGCAGACAAATGCAAATGGTCCTCACCCGTATTTTTGTTGTTTTTTTTGGGGTGAAGTTGCTGCTGTGAAGGGGGGCCTTGGACAAAGGGGTCCACATCGCAGACTGGAAGGAAAAGTTAAAATTCTTAGACCTATTAAAACTGCTGTTGAAATGAACATATGAACTAAGCAAATTAAACATACTTATAATAATCACTATATTTGACTGTAATATGTATGTGTGTGGGTGTAATTGTATGTATATATAATTGACTTCTCATGCTTTACAACATTATTTGCAATGTACCATGATAGAATCAGAAGAGAAAACCAGCATAGCAATATAGCCTAAGCTCAGTTGTGCCATCAATAAGTTCGATATAAGGGCTACTCAAGCAAAGTAGTTCACAGAGCAGCAATTTATTTATTATATGTAGTTTTCAATAGCATAAACTACTGCCAAGGAGCATCACAGTACTTCACCAGTAACAAGGTACTATAAAAGGCATTCAAAGAACATTTAAAAACCGGCTACAAAAAAGAGAAACCATCAAATAATCTAAAGTGAAATAAACAATTGAGTATATACATAGATGCCTATTCACAAACTGCATGTTGAAGTATGTTGAAGACTACAACAGTACTACTAAAGTACTACAAAGATTCAGAATTCTATGGGCCTCATTTCAAGTGTGACAGTCCTAGGACCACCACACTTGCGTTGTTAGTTGGGCTGCTACACTCCAGGCTGTCTGATCGCCCAGTTACAATTTTGGCGGGCAGACCCGCTTAAAGACTGCTGTCCCCACCATGCTCATAGATCCTGATGGGATAGTGGTGGCAGGGCTTGAATCCAGCCATGGCGCGCTGAACTCAGCCTAGCCTGGCTGATTTCTTTCCCCACGATAAAAAGGCTGGTGGAAAGTCAGTGCCAGGGGCCACAGGGAGGACCCTGCACTGCCCATGCCCATGGCCCCCCACAGGGGCCCCTCTACCCAGCACCATCGGAGTAGGCACTGTCTGCTTTGCAGACAGTTGTATTCTGAGGATGCTAAAGCCCTAGGATATTGGCCTCAGCTCCACTGAGGGAGCTGAGGCCAATATCCTAGCACTGTTCCTGCCAGTCAGCCCGGTGAGATCACGTATTACAATGTTTCCGCCGGTCAGCCCGGCAGGAACATTGTAATATGCTTGGTGAGGTGGTGACATCTTCCCCATGGGTTTGGTGGTCCCATGGTGGGATCGCCAAAGTCATAATAAGCCCCCATTAATGTAAATCTCCACCACTACCTCTCCTTTCTTTTCTACTAAGAGATGCTCACACATGTAAGTTTGCTACTACTTAGTACATGTGGGAAGAACTGGGTTGGCGGGAAAAAGTAGCATACTAATTACTAAAAGGGAGAGGTTTGGGGAGAAGCAAGGAGAGGTTCAGGGAGGGCTAGGGACACATTTACAAAGGTACATGTGCCCACACAATAAAAAGAAAGCACGTTGCTACTCACAAACTGCACTACTAAAGTTACACACAAAAATAGACCCAAATCAGTAGCAAATTACCCTACCTCAGAGTCAGCACCACACATGGCCAACCACTAGTAATGCAACACCCTCTAGTAGAAAATACAGGCGGAAGAGATTGAAAATAAAACTCCATAACAAATCATGATAAATTAAATTAAAATATTTAAAATAGTTAAACATAGAAATACATATAATTAAATGGAAAAAACTCTAAAAAATATGAACTATACAATATTTTAACATTATTGTATCAATCCTTCAATTAATGTAACATTAACTTCCTATTAAATATAATGAAATTACTAGTAAATAATTTAATACATTGCAGTTAACAATTATTAATGCATAGTACAAAAAATAAATGTTTACTTTAGATGATTTGTTTTATTTTTTGTTTACATTTCATAATTTCTTTCATTCAGATTAATCAATTTAAATGAATTAAGGATTTAATGCAAAATTCAGTTAACAGTGTAGCAGAAAACAAATTGAATACAGAACATTATCTCACATTAGTTTATCAATAAACTATTCTTACCAAAAACTCATAATTAACATAAAAGAAAACACCACACCACTTCAAAAAAAAACTCACACTTTATAACTGAGAATGTATAAAAACATTTCCAAATTAATTATAACTAATTAATATATTTAATTCATAATTTTCTATGCATATATAAATTAATAATGTAAAAATAATATTAATTCAACACTATCACCCAAAAATAATAATTAAACTATGAGCATGGTTTTGTAGCTAAAGATAATTGAGAGAAGAAATCCACTTCCACTTCCACAGTTTAAAGTCCATTTAAACCCCTACATACACAATACGTAAAAACACAATCCTATTTTAAAATGTAGTATCCTCTAGAAAAATGTAATAGTAAATCTTGGAAAACCCTTAAATACTTGACAAACTAATAAAAAAAAGAAAACTCCAGAAACCTGAAATATATAAGTAGTTAGTTAAAAAATTTAGGAAAGAAATAAATCCAAACTATGGCCTGATTACAACCTCGGCGGAGAGGATTACACTATCGCTAACAAGACGGATATCCAATCTGCTGTATTACAAGTTCCATAGGATATGATGGAACTTGTAATACAGTGGGAGGGATATCCGTCACTTTCGTGATGGAGTAATCCCCTCTGCCAAGGTCGTAATCAGGTCCTACATTCCTTAGCTGAAAAAGAAGCATGTTCTGCACTGAAAAATCTTACTTATAACATCAGTGACTATACCAGAAAAACAAAAGAAAGTGTTTCCATCCACAAAATACTTTAAAAAACAAAATCACATATAAACTGCTCAAACAATATGTATCTAACATATCAATAATATGATAAAACTTAGCAAAGTAAGAATTTGAGTTGGGGGCTACACATAAATCTCAATCACTAACCAACAATCTACTAACCCTAACTAACATATAGACACAATCTAAACCCACCCACATAAAAATAACTATACAGCACACCCACACAACCAAAAAGTTCAGAATTAAGGCCCTCATTATGACCCTGGTGGTCGGTGATAAAGTGGTGGTAATGCCGCCAACAGGCTGGCGGTAACTACGGCCAACTTTTGACCATGGCGGGAAGATCTCCGAAAGACAGCCAATGTACCACACCGACCGCCAGGGCAGAAACAACAGCCACCACGGCGGTTGCTGCCTACAGCCAGGCTGAAGTCAATGCTCCGCCCACCATATTAAGACCCTGCAAACCGCCACCTTTTCCAGGGCGGTACCAACGACATCAAAAGCCTGGCGGAAACAGAGCTTAGAAGTGAAAAGACTCACCATTGGAGACACAGGGAAGAACCACACGGCCATGGAACCAGAACTGCATGTTTTTCCAATTATATTCTATGTTCTGCTCCACCACGAACACCAACACCGGAGAAGGCGGCGACGGTGAGTACAGCCGGTTAGCACATAAGGGAGGGGGGAGGAAAAAGAGAGTGACACGCACAACACACACACACCATACACACAACCAGATGCACAACAAAAACCATTTGACCCCATTAACTTAGCTGAATAATGCAAGGACAAAATGATTTTGCCAAAGTGCTTGTAATAAGATTAACACGGTAGAAATAATAAGTCAAGCAAGATAATAGATATATACATATTTACAGAAAAAGGGACACAGCCCAGTCCTCAATTTGCATGGGCCACATGGCCACAAGCCAAAGCCCAAGGACACCTGCTTCAACACGGAGAGAACACTGCAGGGACATCAATTGGTAAATAGGCAGGCACCTCAGGGGGACGGGGGCACCTCAGCCGGAGTATGAAACAAGACAACTGGTTCTAGAGGGGGCAACATGCACTGTGCTTGGTCCTGGGGAGTGCAAGGCCACAGCCTCTCATTTGGGTGTCTTGCCCAGCAACCACAGCAGCCCATGGAGGCAGGATTACATAGCATCCACCGGCGGTGACGGCTGCACAGTGGTGGTGTTGCTGGTGGGGGGAGGCTCCTGCACATCCCCTGCACCCTTGTATGGATGCACAGTGGTGGTGCTGCTGGTGGGGGGGAGGCTCCTGAACATCCCTTGCACTCTCGGACAGATGCACAATCATGGTTGGTGGTGGGGGTTCCATCACAGTTCCTGGTCCAAGCTCCTTGCCCTTCCTGCCTGCTGGTGCAAACTCCTTGCTCTTCCTGCCTGCTCGTGCAGGCTCCTTGGCCTTTCGGCTGGCAGATGCAGGCTCCTTGGCCTTCAGTACATGTGGCCTGGATCCCTTTCCACCACGAGTGGGTGCAGTTAGGACTGGGCCCGTGGACTGTGTGGCTGAGGTGCTTCGCTGGGTTTGTGATACTCTGGCCATATGTGCAGGACGGGGGAAGGTGTAGGGAAGAGGTTAATGGTGGATAGGTACAGTTGTTTTAGGAACATTGGACCGGGAAGAGGGAAAAGGAATGGAAGGGGAGGATGAGGGTGTGGTTCTTGGAGGTGTCTGTCTGCCTGCTGCTTTTGGGTGTAGGTGCATGGGCTGTATGCTGTTATGAGGTGGATGGCTGTTGGGTGTCCAAGTGCTTACATTTGTGTACTTTAGGGGGGAGAGACACAGTGGGAGAGGACACAAGGGACATGTGCATGGCTGTTGTGGAGGTGTCTGCCAGTGAGGTATGTGTTCTGCTTGGTGTGGTGATGATGCTGGTAGTGAATGATGATGTAGTGCATGGAGGTGTGACTGTAGACGTGGCTGTGAGGGAGGTGGTTGAGGAGGAGGGGGAGACAGTGGAAATAGTGGATGTTGTTGTGTCTGCAATTGGATGGTGTTTGTGGGAGTGCCTGTGGGATGAAGTGTGGTGCTTGTGTTTGCCTGTGACACTTTCGGGTGTTGTCTTGTGTGCATGATCGTCTGTATGTGTGCCTGGGATAGGTTGGGGTTGAGGGGAATGGGACTGGGCAGTGGAAGTTGGAGGGGAGACGGTGGAAACAGGGACAATAGCTGCCGTCAGAGAGGACGCCAGAGTCTAAATCGATCTCTGTTGGGCCGCCAATCCAGTGTGTATGCCCTCCAGGAATGCATTAGATTGTTGCATCTGGACTGCCAGCCCCAGGATGGCATTCACAATGGTTGACTGCCCTACAGAGATGGATCTCCGGAGGTCAATAGCCTCCTCACTCAGGGATGCAGGGCGAACTGGGGCAGGGCCTGAGGTGCCTGTTGCTAAGGAGATGCTCACCCTCCTGGGTGAGCGGGCACGAGCAACTCGATGAGAGGGTGCTGGGAGGGTGGTGCTGGTACGGGGGTGGCAGCTGTACCTGTAACTGGGGTGGTCACAGAAGTGTCCACCACCACCAGGGAGCTTCCATCGGAGGAGGTATCTGTTTCTGAACTGTCCCCTCCAGTCTCTGCCGTGGTGCTCCCCTCGCCCTGCATCCTACTAGTGCCCTCATCGTCGGTGGACTCTGCCTCCTGGGACCTCTAGGATGCAGCTCCCTCCATCGCCGGTGCCTCTAATCCTCCGGCGGATTATGCTAATGCACATAACGACAGGATGACAAAACAAAAAAGGGGGGGAAGAGACAAAGGATACACTGGGTCAGCGGCTGAACCAACACCACCGTTGGCGTACACAGCACCTTCACACACATGGAACAGGCCTACCCAATATGCATTGCACTACCAGAGAAATAGCTTGCCACCGAGGCATGGGAGGGGCATACACCATCAAATGCAACACATGTAGGACTCATGCAGCCCTGACCAGCAGTGGATGCCTACGAGCTAGGTAGCAAGATTATCCCTTCAGAACCCTAGCCACCAGGGTACCAATGCTGCAATGTCAGGCCTGGCCTAGGGGCACCCACTGACACACATCCCCCACCTGGATACCGCCCTACTATGCGTAAGTTGTAAAGATGGGCACTGTACTCACTCCCTTGTGGCTGCTGTGATGCCCTCAAGTGCCCATCCACTCTGGATAGGCCACTGCCAGTATGCGGGCCATCAGGGGGGTCAGGGTTCGACAGGCATCCCTTCCTCATAGGGAGGCCATCCCTGCTGGGCCTCCGGCTTCTTCCGTGCCCAGCGTCTCAGGTCCTCCCACTGTTTGCGGCAGTGGGTACTCCACCTTCCATAGACTCCCAGGGTCCACACATCCCTGGCCATGGCACGCCATATACCCTTCTTCTGATGGGTGCTGACCTGCAGAGGCAATACACACAGGAAAATAGAATTAGACTAACAGTCCTGCCTGTTACACATATGGCCCATTATACCCCTTCCCATCACCATTTACACACACATGGCCCAGCACACAACCTGTACGCTGCCAAGAGGACATCCACCCACCCCCCTTACACGAGACCTTCACACACTCAACTCCATGCATTCATGCCACATGCATCGTGCTCACAGTGTACTCTCCTGTTGGTCTGGAGGCCCATACAGCAGTCCATACTGGGGTAGGACCTCATCCACCAGTCTCCCCAACTCCTCCGAAGTGAAGGCTGGGGTCCATTCCATGGCCACATGGGACATGGTAGATTCCAGACACAGGTGGCACAGCACATGCAGTGTAGGTCCTCTCCTATGGCAGGTCACGTAGCAAGTGAGGAATCAGATAGAAAATGGCAGTCACGTCCACAGCGGTGCATACCTTCACTGCTGGCGTAGATCACCATTGGCCACTGTACCCTATAGGGTCCAATGTTAGCCAATGAGGAGTTGCACGGCGGTTCCAGACTGCGTCCCACAACGGCACACAACATCAGCAGAATTACCTCACTACCACCCGTCCCTCCACACCGGATAGGCGGACGCCATTTCAGCGAGGGGGCAGACCCTGGAATAATGCTGCGTCACAGGAAAAATTAGCACATACTGGACAAATCACAATGACCCATTACATGTCTACAGGATGCAAAATACTGTTGTAGCTCCATTGTTCAGTTTGTGACTGGCTCCTCATTCTTTTGTCCCTTAGATTCCTATCCCTGCGGATGAATAGGAGATGGAGATATACCCCCGTGTACAGACCCCTGGTGGATTTGGCAGCACTGGAGGACAGGCACATTTTCCACACCGATAGACTTGACAGGACCACAATACAGAGATGTATGCCCAGTTGGAGCCTGACCTGATACCTGCAATCTGTCACCCCACTGGGATCCCGCCTCTGGTGCAAGAGCTATCTGTACTCCATTTCCTGGAAACTGGTTCTTTCCAAGTGATAGTGGGCCTGGAAGCAAGAATGTCAAAACCAATGTTCTCAATAGTGCTAACAAGAATGTTGTCTGCCCTGATAAAACACATGTGCAGCTACATTGTTTTCCCCCAAGTTGAAGACTTGGCCACCGTGAAGGCCGAGTTTTATGCAATGGGACATTTCCCCAACATAATTGGGGCAATTGATGGAACACATATTGCATTTGTCCCCCTTCCCCCCGGCAGAATGAACAGGTGTTCAGGAATCATAAGAGTTTTCACTCCATGAATGTTCAGATGGTGTGCTTAGCAGACCAGTACATCTCCCACGTCAATGATAAGTATCCAGGGTTGGTGCATGATGCCTTTGTCCTAAGGAATAGCAGCATCCCAAATGTGATGGGCCAACTACTGGGGCACAGGGTGTGGCTAATAGGTAAGCCCTGATTCTCAACCAGTATATGTTGGTATATGGGTATGGTGTGGGCCATGTTGGATAGTGAGTGGCTAAATGTTGTTCCTCAATATTTGCAGGTTACTTTGGTTACCCAAACCTATCATGGCTGCTGACCCCTGTGAGGGATGCCAGGACAAGGGCAGAAAAACTTTATAATGAGGCACATGGGCAAACCAGAACGATTATTGAAAGGACCTTTGGCCTCCTGAAGGCCAGGTTCCGGTGCCTCCATCTAACAGGTGGATCCCTGTGCTACTCACCAAAGAAGGTCTGCCAGTTAGTATTGGTATGATGCATGTTGCATAACCTGGCCTCAGACGCCATGTCCCATTCCTGTAGGAGGAGGAGACTGGAGACGCCTGTGTGGCAGCAGTAGACCCTGAGGTCAGTGAGGATGAGGAGGCAGAGGATGAGGATGAGGATAACAGAACATACAGTATGTGATCCGACAATGCTTCCAATGACACACAGGTAGGACAGTGTTTCTTCACATTTCAATTACTTTTGTTTGAATTTGTGTGGCAGTGGCATGCTGATATTTGTAACCTCTAGGCCCACTTACTGTTCCCTCTGGCAATTCATTTTGCAGATGTTGGTGACCTGACATATACTCTTGGTGTGATCACTATAGCCAGCTACAGGTCATTAATCTATGCTCATTCTCTGTACAGTTGATTTGTAATGTTTGTACCTGTTACAATGAATACATATTTGATACACACGACATACTCCAAAATGTTTTTTTTTCAAAGGGTGTTTACTGAAGTGCTAATATATAGAGGGGCAAGTGCAATGGGATGGGGCGATGATGGAGGAAAGTCCAGGGTATTGTTCCAGTCTGTTTGTAGCACAGGTGCATTGTCTAAGGGGACATAGGGAAGGAAGCAATGGCAGTTCAAGGTGGACAGGGTGACTGAGTGGAACACAAGGGTGACAATCAGGAGAGTCTCATTTCCTGGCGGGGGACTTGGCAAGTGTCTCTGGCTTCTGTCTGGATTGCAGGGAACGTTTGCGGAGTGGTTCACCTTCTGCAGGGGGAGGGGTGCTGGTGGCCTGTGAGTCCTGTGGTGAGGCCTCCTGGCCACTAGCGTGAGCATAAGTGGAAGGGTGTTCAGATGTCTGGCTAGTGGCAGGGGCCCACTGGTGTGAGACTGCCTCCCTCATAATGTTGGCCAAAACTTCCAGCACCCCTGCAATGGAGATCAGGGTGTTGTTAATGGCCTGCAAGTACTCCCTGATCCCCCTGGTACAGTCTCTCCTGCAGCTGCCTGTTCTCCTGCACATTGTCAGGATCTGGCCAATTGTGTCCTGAGAATGTTGATAGGCTCCCAGGATCTCGGAGAGTGCCTCCTGGAGAGTTGGTTCCCTGGGCCTGTCCTCCCCCTGGAGCACAGCAGTCCTCCCAGTGTCCCTGTTGGCCCGTGCCGCTGTCCCCTGAACCGTGTGTCCAATGTCACTGACCACAGGTCCCTGATTGTCTTGTGTGCGAGGTGTGCCCTGGGGTCCCTGTAGAGGTGGATACACTGCTGATTGACATGTCCTGGGTAAAGAGGTATGGTACGCTGGGTAGGTGCTGTGGTGGTGTTTCCTGATGGGGGAGGCTCTGTGGTGGTGTTTGACAAAGCCTGGGTAACCGGCTGTCCAGTGATCCCTGATGGGCCAGGTAGGTCATCCTGATCCTGAAGACCAGAGTTGCTGTTATCACTGTGGGCCTCGTCAGTTGGGGGACTGGATAGTGCTTTCACCTCCTCTCCACTTACATTGGCTGGGGTACCTGTGGGAATGTAAATGATGTGTTATGGTTTCTGTGTCTGACATATTGTACATCCGTGGCTTCCCCTCTTTGGTTGGATATGCCCTGCAAGCTTTCACTTGTGTATGTTAGTGTATGGTGGAATAGTTAATTCTCTATAGTGTGCATGCTTTAGTGATGGGTGCCTATGAAGGGCACTGAGTGGTGTCCATGCATTGGTAGATCATGCAGGGCTTGGCATTGGGATGAGTGAGATGTGATGGTGGGGTGTGTGGGAAGTAGTGGAGTGATGGGAGAGAGGGTGAGGGTATGTGATGACATGCAGGTAGGGGGGTGATAGTTGTAGAAAGTTGACTTACCAGAGTCCAGTCCTCCTCCGACTCCAGCCAAGCACTCAGGATGCAGTATTGCCAAGACTTGCTCATCCCATGCTGTGGGTTGCAGGGGAGGAGGTGGGGGTCTGCTGCAATGGAACGTTCCTTTCCCCATAGGTCGTTCCACCTCTTCCTGATGTCATCCCTAGTTCTTGGGTACTGTCCCACGGCACTGACCCTGTCCACGTTTCTCCACCATATCTCCATCTTCCTAGCTATAGATATCTGCTGCACCTGTGTTCCAAATAGCTGTGGCTCTACCCTGACAATTTCCTCCACCATGACCCTTAGCTCCTCCTCTGTGAAACAGAGGTGTCTTTGTGGTGTGATGGGTGTTAAGTGATGTGTGTTGGTGAGGGTGTGTTGGGTAATGTGTTGGGGTGTGTGATGTGGAGTGCGTGAGTGGTGCATTGGTGTGAGTAGTGTGTGGCTCTAGTTGTGTCAGTGGTATTGGTGTCTGTCTGCTGGCAAAGGTTTGTATTCGTAAAGGGTTGTGGGTAATGTGGGTGTGTGTTTTACAGTGGTGTCGGTTTGGTGTATGGTTGTCAGTTGTGTGTTGTTTGAATTGTCCAATGTGGTGTAGTTTGGTATGTGGGTGTCCATTGTGAGCACGGCGGTATGTACCACCAATGGTTTACCGCCATTGAATGACTGCTGTGGTGATTCGTGGGTCATAATGTGGTGGGCGTAGTTCTGTTGGCGTAATGGTGTGGGTTTTGTGTCCGCCAGTTTATCACTGACCTTTGGTCTGGCGGATTTGTGTATGTGGCTGAATACTGACGGATTGCTGTGTGTGTGTGATGTTATGGTGAACGGACATCTGCTGCGGCCACGGTAAGTTGGAGGCCGTCAGCGTGGCGGTAAGTGGGATTTACCGCCAATGTCATTAGGGCCTAAATGTCTTTACCTGAAGTGGAGAACTGGATCCCCACAACTGCGAAGAACTTTGAAGAGCGCTTCAAACTAATGAAGAAGAAAGACTATCCAAAGGAATTGATGGTAAACAAAATTACAGCAAAATGAAACTAAAGTAAAAGTTTCATGCATTTAATATATAACAGAGGAAATTAATATATTTAAATTAATTATTGTAACTTATTTAAAATGTATATTTATTTGTTAAAAGCTATAAATGTGACTTTCATTGTACTATTTATTTTTTAACTATTTTTGAAAAATACAGGATGAAATGAAAAACATTCATTTTACTAGGTTTGTTATTTACTCACTGTCACCACTACGTAATGGAAAGAAACTTTTTTGTTGATTTTATTTTTTTATTTTTATGAACATTAATTTACATTATTATGAATTACATTAACACTGTAGACAAAGGCCCTGATTACGACCTTAGCCAATGGGATACTCCGTCACAAGTGTGACGGAGTATCCCATCCGCAAAGGTCATAATCAGGCCCAAAGTGTTTCTCCTTGTATTCACTATTTTGTATATATTGACAAAAATATAAAAAAATGTTACAAAAATGTTAAACTCTACTTTTAATTGTATTTGTCAATGTTAATGATAGTGATAAATGTTTATAGGAAATCATTATTTTCACATAATTCTTACTAACGTAAAAATATGTTAAGAAATAGATATTAGGAGAAGCACTGAGTAAAGATTTGGCATTAAGGTTGATGGATCAGTGCAATGATGCTTTTGAAGACAGCAAGGTGGTGGTGTCCATGAGCAAAGGATGTCCATAGTCAACAATTTCTATATGTGCATTTGCATGAGTGTATCAGATTATAGTGTATGTCACCATCCTTTGGTACTTTATCTTTCTGAGAGCAAATACTGTTGTATAGCCATTTTAGTGATGTCTATGGACACATTATTTAAGCAAGGAGGCCCGCTGCTTGTGCCCTTTAGCTTAGTAACATTTTATTCTGCTTGATTTTATTATTTGAGAATAGGCCATATTCATGGTGTTATTTTATATTCATCTAGTTGTTCTTTCGCCTAGGAAAGCATTGCATTTCTTAGCAAGACATTCTTTTCACTTTGTGCTTTGCAGCGAGATGGGTTGCACAAGTGGTACATTGAATCTCCAATGTTCACAGAAATACACACATTCTTACATGGGGACATTTTCTCAGAACATCAGCTGCTTTATTATAAAAACACTTCCCTGTTCCATGCATGTTAGAGGGCGATTCCAACCTGAGGACCACCACTGCATGCTGATTAACTTTACTAGAGCTGCTTGCTGAGACTTCTGGTTCCCTGCCCTACATGGGGATGGTATCTCTATAGGCAACAGGATTCGTTGCTCAGGTATGAGAGATGATGTATTCCAAGGGGGAATCCTGAAGGGCAGATTGGGGCGTATCCTGCTGTGCTCTAACATTGCTTAGGTAGGAATCACATATAGGCCCTCATTCAACACTGGCGGTCGGCGAAACACTGGTGGTAACACCGCCAATAGGCTGCCGGTGTTCTGCCAGCGTATTATCACCGTGGCACATTCGCCACGGTCATACCGCCGGTCCCTCCAATAGACAGCCTGGATTCCACCAGGCGGTCACAATCTCCAACCGCCAGCCTGTCAATGGTGGTAAACACCGCCATCGAAAGGCTGGCGGTAAGGGGGACTTGGGGTACCCTGTTTCCATCTGCTGGCCCAGCGGGAATGTCATAATAGGGGACCAAGCATACCACCAGTACTCGCGGTATGTTGGCTCCCACAGCTTCAGTGGTCTTTTTCAAAGACCGCCGAAGTCGTAATGAGGGCCATAGTGTGCATAGTGACAGTATGTTGGGACTTTTCCTGTGTTTCACTTTCCTTGTCACCATTTTGCTTCTAACATGTTTCATCATTCTAATGATTGCATTTCATCTAAGACACAGCTGTTTCAATAAACCTTATTGAACCATTTTCTGCTTCTGTCTGTCTGTGCATGTGTAAGATTAATGTAAATGAAAGAAAGGGATGAGATCTGATACACCACGACTTCCCTGAGAAGTAATCTTCTCATGCACCCGGTTGCCACAAATCATCCCTGCTTTTGGGCAGACATGAGGTGCTGCTAGTTGGCCGGAAACAGATTAGGCCAATAGTTGTCACATGGTGTGGGATTGGACTCAGCTGCCCACAATTCAGGTGATGCTGTCGCCCAAGTCCAGCAGCCTCATTAGGATAATGAGAGCCCATGCGACAATACATTAATAGGACAGTTTTTTCATACTGAATATGTATATTTAATTGGAAAATGGAAGTCACTTAGGTTTGGAATTCACTGCCAATGCAGCAGATGTTCACAGGAGGCACACTCCCGACAAGGGATAAATAGTTTAGACCATAATAGAATTATATGTATGTCAGTAAGAATGTTCAGTCAGTGTAGGCAACTATCTTATCCAGCGTGTGCTTGAGACGTTATTGGAGTATTTTGTAGTCTACGTGTTCTGACTGTTCACAAATAATTTAGAGGCAGTGTGTGTAAGGTCACCCAATCCCAGTTTGAAGTTTACATTGCAAACATTTACAGACGCTGACGCGACTCTCTGCTGAGGAGGAAGGAAGGCAGAGGCGCAGCACAGCACGGTGTTTCTTGAATTCAGCCATGCAAATATAGCCTCTTGGTCTCCTCAGTCTCCTGGCCCCCCGCCCTTGTGCTTAAACCCTTACGGCCTTTTGGGACAGGGGCTGGAACCCGGCCACAAAGGGGAGGAGGAGGAGACCAATTACACTACCCAGCCGCAATCCAGCTGTCATCCCGCCTGACAGCCCGCTCAGTAACTTGCAAAAGGTGGTGACTGCTGACAGGCCAGGGCGGAGAGAGACTGCCAGCTTTGGTATTTAGGTGAGAGGTGGGGCCAGACTGAATGGGGGCATAGGGTGCGAGCGAAATGAGAGATGGTTGGGAAGCACTAGGCTGCAGGCAGTGCGTGTAGCACAGAATTGGCTGGTGTGAGGCCAGTGCGGCTTGTGAATGCATGGCTGCTCACTCAGCCCTGCCTGCTACCTTTGCTCTCCGTTGCTCCTGCCCCCATCTCCAGTACTTCTCTCAGCTTTCTCGCACCGACCACGACCACGGTTCCCACAGGAGTCCTCATTAGAGGAGTGATCTTGCTACAGAGGAACCTTTGAGTGGCATCAATACCAGGCATACTGCATGCTCGTGCCACCCCCGCCCCCCTGCACACATTCACAGGGCTTGACCTGGGGGACAGGTGACACATGTAACTGCTGTGCATAAGGAGTTAGCGCTAGGTGGCCTCGAGCAACCTAGTCCATCACCGACCACAGACCCCCGATCACCTATCAACGTGCAACTGAATCACCTCACTAATTATCAAATAATCCAGAACTTGGAGTGACCATTAAACTAGTAATTAAACCCATGGTCCACATATAGTGCATAGTAGCTTGAATTAAAGTGAAGGGACCCTGGACTTTGGACCCTAAACCAAGTAAGGAGCTACACTCCCAGCTACTTCTAGGGAGCCAGTAGGGAATCCATAGGGAGTAGCAAGCATTACGAGTTACATAGTGTCTCATATCAATTAAAATGAGGTCAGGAAGATCCAGGTCCAGCTCACAAGTGACCCAAAATAAAAGAAAGACGGAAGCCACTACACTTGTCACAAATCAAAAAACAAAGCAGAAGGCAGCAGCAAGGACTTTCGAAGAGGGGGGTTCCTTGTCTGCAGAGGATGAACACATTGGGCTAACTGAGGCAAAGATGGATGACCCTTTGATGTACCCTGGAACAAGGATCACAGAGTAAGGGGCGAAGACCTCAATGGTTTAAAATCACTAAAGATTTATCATTTCTTTACCCTGCTTGTTGAGGATGATGAACGGCTTGCCCTTATGGGTATTACTAAGAGCCCACCCCTCAGCCAGGGTATCGCCCTTTTGTCTGAGCGCAAGTGTAGGCACAAGCTGAGGGAGGACACAATTATGGCTGGGGACAGCAGCAGCCAACACAGAAAACACAACTTTCTACCTCTAGACAGTTAGCATTGCCCCTGTCACCGGTGGTAATGATTTCCAACCTTCCCGACCCAGAGCGGCAACACTGGGAGTTGGAGTCCCTGCCAAATGGTGCAATGGCTAAAGTGGAAGATGCTAGCTTCAACTCAATATTTAACCCATTTTCAGCTTACACAGACACACCCACTACCTCACCAGTGCAATCATCAGTCTATTCGAGTGGTGGATAGTTAGACAGCTGGAGGAAATCCGGGCCAACAAAAATGTGTCTATCAAAAAATAGGGGTGGGCGGTGAACTCTGCTCTGCTAGTGGAGTTCATGAAGTTTTGGGCACACCCTGCTCCAAGCAGAGTACAGAGTTCAGCAAAAAAAAAACACCGGCCGGCGGCAGAGCAGAGTTCAATAGCGCACCCCGCTGATCTTATGTTGTGTTATGTGAAGTTGCTTATATAGTGCATGGCTACCCGAAGGCCTCCCAGCGTAAAAAGACAATCTCTGCAACAATGTTAGAGAAGCCGGCCCTAGAACAGCCAAGTTTTGAGTGCTTTCTGGAAGTTAAGATCACGGCCGGTTAGCCACAGGCTGCGGGGAAGGGAATTCCACAATTTAGCTCTGAGATATACCATCCTGGTGCCTCCCCATCTAGATTTTTTTACTCTATGTATAATAGCCAATGCCGCTGATACGGACCTCTGCCAGGTACATAAGAGCAAGGGTCTTTAAAAGAGGAGAACCTCTATTGTGTAGTGATCTGTGGATATAGCACAGTGTTTTGAACTGCGCTGTTCCACTGGGAGCCAGTAAAGTGAAGAAAGGGCGGATTTAGCAGAAGCATACCTATGTATCTCAAAGAGAAGATGGGCTGTGGTGTTTTGAACCACTTGTAACTTCCTTTTAACATATCTGGGAGAACCAAGAAATAATCCATTGCCATAGTCCATTCGAGAAATAATGAGTGCTTGGATGCTAAGTCTTTTTGCCAAGATCTGGAGAATTGCAAAGACCTTCCTTAAAAGCATCATTAATCCAAAACAAGTAGCAGAGATTTTGTTAGCTTGATGTTCCAAAGTAAGTCGTGGATCTAGCCAGACTCCTAAGCTTTTAATATAATTCTTAAAAGGAGGCAGCTCCCCCAAGGAACTAGGCAGCAAGGGATTCCAGTATCATTACTTCTGTTTTGTCTCCATTTAATTGGAGCATGCTTTCAGTCATCCATCTTGACACTGCCTGTAGACAAAGTGATAATGAGAGTCTATTGGTACCTGAATTAGGAGAAAATGAAATCACTAGTTGGGTGTCATCTGCATAAGAAACTAGTGAGAGTCCAAATGGCTTCACTATCTTAGCCAGGAGGGCCATATAGATATTAAATAAAGTAAAACTAAGGGAAGAGCCCTGTGGCACACCACAGCAACATTTAATCCGGGTAGAAAGGTAAGAACGGTCAATGACATGGAATGATCTCCCCCTCAGAAATGATGAAAGCCAACTTAGTTCCCCTCCCTCGATTCCAATCTCCTTCATCCTCTGACATAGTAAATGATGTTCAACTGCATCGAAGGTAGCACTAAGGTCAAGGAGTACAATCGCCATCATGCACCTCTGATCCATACAATTCCTGGTCTCTTCCATGAAAGCGATCAAAGCGGATTCAGTGCTGTGAAGGGGTCTAAAGCCCATCTGGGTAGGATGAAGGATATTATTCTCCTTAAGAACTGTCAAGAGTTGAGCGTTAACATATTTGTCTAATATTTTAGAGGGAGATGTCAGCAGCGAGATGGGGCTGTAATTTTTTAGCACTGTTGCATCCACGGTTAGTTTTTTCAGCAGGGGTTTGACTATGGCATGTTTCTATTGAGCTAGAAAGGTGCTCCTGGATCATGAGGAATTTTACAGTTCAATCAGGACCAGGACAATGACTGGCACCCCAAGGGCCAATATCGATAAAGGAGCTGGGTCCAAAGGGGATCCTGACTTGAGAATTGAAAGGAGGGAGGCGACCTGATCCTGTGAGAGAGGAGAAAAATGCGTGATAGTGGCAACACAATTGTCGTGGTGATCCACCTGAATTTCCAAGTGGAACCTACTATTCGGAAAATTAGAATAGATATTAACAATTGTTTGCTGAAAGAACATCGCCAAATTGTTACTATGCTTTTGAGACACTTCAACTAATTCACCATCAGAGGGTGATTGTAAAATTTCTTTGAGTAATTAAAAAATCTCTTTGGAGGAGTTGGAAGACTGATCAATTCTAGCAGCATAATAGGTACTTTGTGCTGATTTAATTTCAGCGTGATAAAATCTAATAGCCTTCCTGTATTGTTTCTTTAGAGCAAGGTCGTCGGATTTTCGCAATCTTCTAGTGTCCCTGCTCAGCTTGAAACTTCAGCAACTACAGACCTGGCTCCTGTATGGCTGGACCAGAATTTCCAGGGCAGCATAGATGTTTTTCCAGTGCAGCTACATGGGTGATTACCAGGAGGGTTTGTTAGTTTGATTGCCTGGTACAGGAGGCTCATAGCTGTGCTCCTTTAGGATGCCTTGGAATTCCTTCGCGCTGGATATATTACTGACCCGTGATGCACAACACTAGGTGATTACTAAAATCGCGCCGCTGTCGGGTCAACATCTTCTGCCATCTCGTGCTGGAAGGTAGGATGGCCAAAGCAAGGCAAATATGCAGTTTGTCAATGTCAGTTTCCTAGTCATTAAATTGAATGAGAGACAGCTGCTTTTTAAATATAAAAAAATACTGAAATATTGTTGAGTCTGCAAACTATATGTGTGATGTTTGATGGATGATTAGCATGACGCAGTGTATTACTTTTTTGCGGGAGAGTTTGGTGTGAGAGTGATTGTGCCCAGAATTTGGGAAAAACAATTTGTTAATGACTTGGTAATTCTGAGACACACATTTGGTAATACCACATGTGTTTGGTGACACAGGACCGATACTATCACCGCATTTTACAGGCCAACTCCTAAAGATGTTTTGAGGCAGAAAATTTGACATTGGGACCCAGGACCGGGAGGAACAAGAAATTCCAAATTGATACTGTATGCCTCATTAGACATAGTATCTGAAATAGTAACAATATTTCTTTCTTTGGATAGCAACAGGTTCACAATTGATTCCTGAGACTGCAACTAGGACAGACCATTGCTAGCAATATCTCAAAAAGGGTGATATTAAATTAGCTGCTTCTGACTTTGCACAGCACATTCCACTCAACAGTGACTAGAGCACTCTGGTTTTAAAGCCTGCGTCAGGAAGGGCTGCATTACATTCTCTCTCTGTTCATAGCAGTGTTTCATGTATTCCTTTATAAGGCATTGGAAAAATGCTCACATAGGCTTCCCGCCAGGACCCTGTAACAGTCAGCAGTCATTTCTGTGGCATGTTGATGCAGAAATACCCACATAGGTGATGTCATTACTACGGCATTACTACGGCCACTGTCTCTAGAAAATGGCTCTTTTAGAAATGGCAGGTGGGCACCTGACCTAATTTAAGCATGAAATGGCTATGTTCACTCTATCAGTGTTTCTCGCTTCACACCAGCCAGGGTTCATCTGTGACTTGCCTGCAATGAGAAATGTTGCGCCCGTCTTACTTTCGCTATGAAAAATATATTTTATAGTGCAACTAGGATCGGGTGGCAATGGCATTCCATTGCACACTGAACTTCGCAGATTTTCTCTGAGTTTTTACATAACTCTGTGGCAGTCCAGTGAGTAGAACCCTGCGAGCTCCACCCACCATTACCAAAGCCGAGGCACTCTCATCAAGCACCCTAATGGCAGAGACCCCAAGTGTGGAGGGCACTAAAGTCCCACAAGATCTTACCAAGGGCCCGATTAGACTTTGGAGTGCAGTGCTAAATACAATGCAAGCTACAGGGGAGGCACTGAATTACCACTCTAACAAAATGTACATTCAAATTGACTTGCTCAACACACTTGCAGTCTTTGTGTCCGGAACTGATGGAAAGCTGGAGAATTTAAATGACCTCATTAAAAGAGTCCAAGCTTGGAACTATTTTGTAGTGTGTTCATGTAAGAAGGTGATTGACAATTTGGTCTGACTCCCAGCCCTCCTAGAGGAGATGGTCGGGGAAATAAGAAACATGACCCATAAATCAAAAATCTTTACGGAATCAGTACCTGTAATCGGACCCGAGGGGCCAAAGAGTGCTTGCAGCAACAGTGCATGTCATGCGCAGAGGAGGACCCAGGAGGAGGTACAGACTAGTATAACCACTCATGAAGGAAAAAGAATAGTACCGCAAATAGGGGGGAGCAAGGAAGGGGATATAGAGGTCTCTTTGGACCTGAACCCCCAAGAGAATGGGCCAACTCCCATGGTAAGCCTGTACCAGCTATTTAAGGCTCCAGCACTTCCCTTTATGACAAAATGGGAAAGGGAGCACACAAAGAAAGTTAGAAACCGGATCAATCCAGTGAGAATACCCCAAGCAGAAATCCTTGATGGGACCAAAGCACCTACATTGGAAGGTACCCCACAAACCATCACTGTGTCAGGGAAGCCCACACCTACGAGCGGGTACATTCACCTGGGGTGAGGGATGCCGGCCGGCCCGGGATCTCGTATGCCACCCTTTATAACATCAAAGCTGACACAGCTGTAACGCCACAGCAGAGGGGTTTGAAATAATTGTGGTAACTCATGAGCAGAACCAGAGATGTGATGGCACAAACACCATGGGAGAACTCAGAAAATCATCTTACAGTATAAAGTATACAGTTACAACTACCCCCTCAGGAGTTCAAGCAGGAACAAGGCTTGCAGATGTTGATAGCCGGTAGGGCCAACCCAGGGTGCATACCAACAGAGCCCAGAGCGATGGGAGCATGGCAGCATCACGGACCCCTAAAGAGGTAAGGCCTTATTGCAGGTGAAGAGAAATCCAAGAGCAGGGACTGATAGCACGCAACCAGATGTCATCCTGTGCTCCTTCGGGGGATAACATCGGGAGGCCAAGAGAAGAGAGTGCAGATTTCCATCTAGGTAATGTGCAAGTGCACGGTTGCATATGCAGTTTACAGCCACCTGAGAAGCCAGTACAGCAATGAATGCCACCACATGGCCAACAGGGCACCACAGAAGCATGGGCCCGGGCCCTTATCGCAGAACACTCCCTAAGAAGAGCAGCAGGAAAGGATAGTGTTACACAAGGCGGCACAAATGTCAGTTTACTATGGATTCCAGAGCTCAGATCACCAGGAAGCAATGACATTCTGAATTGCACAAACATCCTAAAGCTGTTAAAGGGCCTATCGGGTTTAGAGGGAGTAGAGTCCCAATTCCAATCATTGTACTGAGACACAAGCAGGTTTCAGAGCCCGCGTTGGTCACATTCAACTTGCCCAGTACACCTGCTAAAAGTAGCACACTTCCGAAAGGATCGCTATCCACCCTTATTATTGGCCTTATATCAATCAGAAGGAAATAACACTGGTGAGCCAAAGTGAAGGGCAGCAGAAAACCCCAACTTCATTCCTTAAAAGCACAGTTGGCGGGTCTCGTAGCCTGGGCAGATACGAGAGACTGGCAATCCAAACAGCTAGATCTCAGCTGGTGGAATCCTCTGTAATAAGAGTAGTAAACAAGATGGATAATTATAAAGACTATTAGAGCTGGCTCCTTTCGGTGCTATCAGCAGCATGCCAAGCTTGCCCTCACATGGACTGAAATAATGACCCCATGAGGTATAATGAGAATATGCGAGGCTCATTACCTATCTGCGCCTGGAATCTGGGGGGTTTCGCACAGAAAATTAAAGATCCTCAAATTTTGGAATAGCTAAGCAAGTTGACATCATAGCGGTTCAAGAAACCTGGGCACAGTCTAACATACCCTTGATTGGGTTTACTCAATATAATAGATGGGCAAGCACAAGCTGCACCCATGGAAGAAGTAAAGGTGGGCTGGTGACTTTTGTAGGAGCCACAGCGTTAGACAGAAATGAACCATAGCTTTTGGTGATTTGCCTGGAAGAAAGGGACAAGCAGTGGACAAGCCCCTTGATAATCGCTAATGTTTATATCAACCCAAAAGAAAAAAGAGCTATAGTCAAAAAGTTGGTTAAAATTCTTCTGTAGTGGAAAATGACTCACGGATGGCAAATCTGGTACTCACCGAAGACTTTAATCTGAACCTTTTCCAAGATGTAAGGGAAGATGCTGATCTAGTTCTCGATGTGCCTGTCATAAATTGACACCCACAAAGAAGAAAAAACAAATCTGGGAAAAAGCTAGCAAAGGCCTGTGAGCTGGCTGGGCTGATGACGCTAAATGGCTGTCTCCCTGGAGATACACCATTGTCCTAGACAAGGTGCTCTGGCACAACAACAGTCTAGTTAGTGCCAGTATGTTTAGTAGGATACTTGACTTTAAGATCAACTACCAAACACAAAGCCACCATCTGCCACAAAACATCTGGCTACAGGCTAATGTACCAATTCTGTATCACACTCAGATAGTGCAGGCAGAAACTCATACTGAGAACTTAAAACGCCTCAAATGGAGTCCAAAGGATATTGCAGCCCTAGCAAGTGAGGTGGTTGAAGCACTGAAGAAAGCACTAACTTGCAATCAAGATCCAGCAAAGGTTTGGGAACATCTTTCTGAATGCTTAGTGGCAAGGCACCCTAGGGTTAATGGAAAATGCATCTCGCAAAACTGGTGTATCATCTAGCCGAAGTCAATTTGCATAATTGAATCACAAATTAATAAAACCCTATGATGACTGCGTTCAGCACCAGAAACTCACTCACTGTTGAAGTTCCTTCGCCATGAGCGCAGCAGTCTGAAGAGAGAGGCCTGGTTGCACAAGAAGGGCAAAGCTGAAGAGTTATGGTCCAAGCTTTTATACTGCTCAAACTCAAATGATTACAGGAACTTTTGAAAATTAATAAATGACCTTGATAGGGGTCCCAGGGCAGCAAACAATTGGACTATAAGTGAAAGAATGGGTGAAATTTGTAAGAGCCCAGTACAAAGAAAGCACTGATTCCATCACTGCCCCAGGGCCTAGCTCCTGCAAAATACCCAAAGCAGCCTCCATTGACAACTATACTGATAGTGCCATGGACACCTTAGAATATGATATTGCGGATCTGGAGGAAATCTCTGCACACTCACTTAACAACTGTGCAACAAGCCCTAATGGAATCCTGCCAGCCTTCTTGAAGGAAAACATCATGACATGGGCAGGTTTCCTGATTTCAGTGTTTAACCATATGTTATTGTATGGAAACATCCCTAAGTGTTGGAAAGGGTCAGTTATTCACCCCATTTTTAAAGGTGGGAAAGCCACATCGCCAAATAACTAACATCTGATAGCTTTGCTAGATGTGGACCTCAAATATTTCTCAACATCACTTCTGAAAGACATCACTGAGTGGGTAATGGATGCAATACTGGTTAACTAAACGGGGTTTTCCAAGAATCAAGGGACACTAGCTAATCTAACAGCTGTGGGTCTTATAATGACTAGAGCAAGCAATACCTGCAACCCCTTGTTCATGTGGTTTGTGGACCTCAAGCCAGCCTTTGACTGCACCTTCTGCAAGCTGCTGTGTGAGAAGTTACAATATTGGGGCATCCCCATAGAAATTATTATGAGCAATCCAACTGTTATACCCTGGAATATGGGTAAAGACCAAAGTTGGGGATAAGAACACCTGTAGGGTTAAAAAAGGTTGTATACTAGCCCCCCTATTGTTCAATCTGTTTATCTTGGACCTATCACGGTCTCTGGATGAAGACGGGTCACACACACCAGGCCTTGGTGGCAAAGAGCTGTGCAACATCTTATATGTAGATGATCTGCTAATGCTAACCAATACCAGAGTAGGACTTCATGATTAATTATTAGGCTAGCAGAGTATTCTGTTAAAAAAAAAAGTTATGCCTTTAAATTACCAAATGTTAAAATCCAGGAAATGGCACTTCCATGGGTCAACAGTAGAAGAAAGACCAACATATACCTATCTAGAGTTCAAATTGGACTTGAAGGGGTCAATTGTGGCACAAAAGGCCATCTCATCAAAACTGGATGCACAGAACTTAGTCTTCTCAAACCTGAGGAGGCACCTGTAGGGTCACAATCCAAAGGCCTTATGGTGGGAGATCAAAACTGGTCTCAACTTTGCTGTGTAGTGGGGAGATCATGCTATAGGAGGATGCCAATATTATTGAAAAACGTATATATTTCGAACATACAAACGGGTCTTTCAGCTGCCAAAGTGTGCCTCCCCAGCCGAAGTAAGATTAGAGTTCTCCCTGCCAGAGCAAACATTAGCTAGGCAAGGCACATTTCTATGGGGCTGTCATCGCCTGAGGAATGCCCCTGAAGATACCCTTGCACACTATGCATGGACCGAAGTCAATCATGAATGGGGAAAACTTCCTTTTCCCACCTTTTTGCAGAACAGCTTAGAGAACCTAGGACTCTCAGATGTATGGGAACAGAACATCAACAACCCTATCTTTAAGAATATACTGAATACTTGTATCCAGCAGAAAAAAAACCCTAGGAGATAAAGAGCTACTGGCAAAGCAAGCACATGAATGGTTGGTGATGAACTTATATAAAACTTGCCAGGAACAATCATACTTTGACCGCACCTTCTCATTGACCATCAAGAAGGAGCTAATGAAATTTCACTTTGGCCTCTTCCCAATGCTGGAGTTCATACCCAAGTGGCAGATCAAGGGGCAACTGAAGACTAATCTGTGCCACCTGTGTCACCTGACAAATTAAACACTTACGCACATTGTATGTTTGTGCCCAAAATTATTAGCAGAACGTAGGGCCTTGCTGCATAAAGAATTTATTGCCCTGGGAGTAAGGCCCTTTAGGGCAGCAGTGATTGCATCCCTCAACCCACAAAACCCCATGCCGAATGTGCACCCGTGCAGTTCTTAACCAGTTTTAATAGCAAGATGAAACTGTGTCTGGACCCGAGCTGAGAGGTGGGAACACTACAAGGTTAGGTTGTGATAGGAATCAGAATCCACCCCCTCCTTCCCTGGGCATTAAACTGCTATGCCTCCTAGACACAACTTTCAAATAACATATAATGCCCTCTTAAGCTTATTATGTGCTATTCTGGCAAGTGATCGTAGTGGTCTTAGAAACTGCTGTTGAGAAAAAAATATATATATCCACATGTAATTACCCATCGATATCATACGTTAGGTCCAATTCTCTCCACCATTATCTGAATCCCACTGAGCTATTTTATCTTTTCTCTGACCATGCTGTTTGCTCATGTACTCCCCTCTTATTCACAGAATGGTTCCCCTCATCCACATTAGTATTTTAGCACTTCCCCAAGACTCCCTGCGGACCTTTCGGACACCTATGTCAGCTATGCAACCCACCACCCATGCATGCAATCTAGGCTTCATCCTAGACTCATCGCTCACCGTGACCCATCAAGTCAACACCATTTCATCTTCCTGCTTCAACACCCTCTGCATGCTTCGCAAGATCTTCAGATGGACACCCATCGAAACAAGAAGGACGATCACCCACTCCCTCGTCAGCAGCAGACTGGACTGCGGCAACGCGCTCTATGGAGGAACTACAACCAAGCTCCAGAAGAAACTACAACGTATTCAGAACGCCTCCACATGCCTCATCCTCAACATCCCATGCCGCGATCACATCTCAGCCCACCTCAGAGACCTATACTGTCTTCCCGTCACCAAGAGCATCACCTTCAAACTCCTCATCCATGCCCACAAAGTTCTTCACAACACGGGCACTGCCCACCTCAACGAGTGACTCACCTTCCTCGCTCCCACCCGCCAACTCCGCTCCGCCAACCTTGCCCTCGCCATCGTCGCTCACATCCATTGAACTACAGCCGGTGGCAGATCCTTTTCTCACCTCGCCGCCAGGACCTGGAACACCCTCCCCGCCCACCTACGACAGACCCAGGACCTCTTGACCTCAGGAAACGTCTCAAGACCTGGGTATTCGAGCAGTAGAAGTTCCTTCCCACCCCCACTTTCAGCTCCTTGAGACCCTAGTGGGTGAGTAGCACGCTTAACAAATGATTGATTGATTAATTGGTTGAAGCAATCAAACCTCTCCAAGCCACGTTGTTAAGTTTAGCTCGGTCTCACACTTTAAGTTCAGCCTATCAGTAACCCAGCCCCCTTTTGCATACAGTCCACCTGTTGTCTGTTCATTTGTTTTTGCCCACACTACATTATGTGTAATTTTACTCTGTGGCCTTAAAGTTTGTGTATATGCTACACTTCTATTTTGTATATGCTTGCCCATGTTTGGAGTATGTCCCCTGTTGGGGTTTGGCCTTGACAGCACTTTCTGACATATATAACTGCCTAACTTAAATGTCACAGGGCAGAAGATGCTTACTTGAAAGACGTTATGAGCGTCTGTCTTCTGCCTTGGCCTGCCAATAAACCTTGGTACCTCAGCTAACATTTCATCTGTTCTGGAGCCTTGCCTTTGTATTTTCTTTGTGTCACTCTGAGGAGGGTGGAAAAGTAGTTAATCTAACAAATGGTGTAAGAAGTGGGATGCATGAGATGTCACCACCAGTAAGCTAATTAAATACCTTGCTGTTGTGGCTTTTCAACGCTTACAATACAGCTGATTGTAAAACTGGTGATTGAGGTGTAAATATAAATATAGCTGCCAATTAAACAGGGGACTGAGGAGTAACTAAGTTATCTGTATAATTATGTTAAATGATAGTGGCAAATTCTTACAGGGAATGATAATACCACACAGGAGAGCCTGAGACAGAGCGGAGAAAAAAAATATTTCATTTTAAGGGAACCCCAGAGAGAAACTAGATAAATATAAACCCTCCCAGAGTGTAGCTTGGGAAACATTTGATCAGCTGGTACCGGAACACAGGGAAATGATTTTGCAATGTGCACAGACAAATAGGCCCTCATTATGACATTGGCGATAAATCCCACTTACCGCCACGCTGACGGCCGCCAACGTACTGTCGGGTGGTAGATATCTGTTCACCATATTGTAACACACACACACCAATCCGACAGAACACAGCCACAAACACAAATCCGCAAGCCCAAAGGTCAGTGCTAAAGTGGCGGTCCCAAAACCCATACCGTTATGCCGACCAAACAATCTATCACATTATGACCCACAAATCACCAAGCGGCCATTCAACATCGGTAAACCATTGGCGGCACATACTGCCGCGCTCAGAATGAACACCCACATACAAAACAACACCACGATAGCCAATACCAAATACACACACCTGACACCCATACACACACCACACCCACACACCCACACCACTATAAAACACACACCCACATTACCCACAACTCCTTACGATCACCAATTGCCACCAGGAGACTGAGAAGAAATGCGCAGAGACAACTAGACACATACACCACTTACACCCATTCACCCCTCACGCACTCCACATCACACACCCCACCACATTACCCAACTCACCCTCACCAACACACATCACACAACACCCATGGCACCATAAAGGCACCCCTGTTTCACTGAGGAGTTAAGGGTCATGGTGGAGGAAATTGTCAGGGTAGAGCCACAGCTCTTTGGAGCACAGGTCAGAAAATATCCATAGCAAGGAAGATGGAGCTATGGTGGAGAATCAGGACAGGGTCAACGCCGTGGGACAGCACCCAAGAACAAGGGACGACATCAGGAAGAGGTGGAGCGACCTATGGGGGAAGGTACGTTCCAGCTCACCATACAGAGGACTGGCGGTGGACCCTCACCTCCTACCCCACAGCTCACAGCATGGGAGGATCAAGTACTGGCATTACTGCATCCAGAGGGACTCACTGGAGTAGCTGGAGGACTGGACACTGGTAAGTCAACATTTACTAATTATCACCCCCCCAAAACCTGCATGCCATCTCACACCCACACCCTCACTCCCATCACTCTACTCCAACCCACACACTGCACATACACATCTCACTAACCCCAATGCCAAGCCCTGCATGCCATACCAATGCATGGATACCCTCTCAGCCCCCTCCCAGCCCTGCATGTGCACCCATCACTAAAGCATGCATAGCATAGGGAAACTAACAATCCCACAATACATCACCATACACAAGCAAAAGCTGGCACGAAAACACCAATGATAGAGGGGAAGCCAGGGATGTACAATATGTCACACACATGAAGCATAATACATCACTTACATCCTCACAGGTACCCCAGCCAATGTCAGTGGAGAGGAGGTGCCACCACTATCCAGTCTCCCAACAGAAGAGGCCTCCAGTGATGACAGTAACTCTGGACTTCATAATCTGGGGGATTTACCTGGCCCATCAGGGACCACTGGACAGCCGATCATCCAAGCACAATCACAGATCACCACAGAGCCTCCCCCATCAGGATCCACTACCACTGCACCCACCCAACGTACCTAAACCTCTGTCCCCAGGACACGTCAATCAGCAGTGTGCCCACCTGTACAGGGACCCCAGGCCACACCTCGTCCCCAAGACCATCAGGGGCCTGGGGTCACTGGCAGTGGGCACACCGTTCAGGGGACATAGGCACAGGCCAACAGGGACACTGGGAGGACTGCTGTGTGCCAGGGGAAGGACAGGACCAGGGAACTGACTCTCCATGAGGCACTCTCCGAGATCCTGGGAGCCTACCAACTTTCCCAGGAAACGATTGGCCATATCCTTGACAACGTGCAGTGGAACAGTCGGCTACAGGAGGGACAGTATCAGGGGATCAGGGAGGACTTGCAGGCCATTGACAACACCCTGATCTCCATAGCAGGGATGCTGGCAGACATGGCCAACATCATGAGGGTGGCAACAGCACACCAGCTGGCCTCTACCACTAGCCAGTCAACTGAGCAGCCCTCCACTTCCACTGCTGCTAGTGGCCATGAGGCCCTGCCCAGGACCCACAGGCCACAAGCACCCATCCCCCTGCAGAAGGTGAACCACCCCGCAAACGTTCCCTGTGAACCAGACTGAAGCCAGAGACACTTCCGAAGACCACTGCCAGGAAATGAGACTTTCCTGATTGCCCCCTTGTGTCCTACTCAGTCACCTTGTCCACCTTGAACTGCCAAGCTCCCCTTCCTATGTTCCCTTGGACACTGCACCTGTGCTACAAACAGACTGGAACAATACCCTGGACTTTCCGCAATCATCACCCCATTCCATTGCACTTTCCCCTCAATTTCTTAGCACTATAATAAACACCCTTTGATAAAACTCGACTACTACTATTTCATGTATTGTAAATTTGTATTTATGGAAACAGTTACATCCATTGCAAACAAACTGTACATTGTGAGAGCACAGAAATAATGACCTGTAGCTGGCTGTAGTGATCACATCAGGTCATTGTTGTCATATCACCAACATCTGTAAAATGATCATTCATAGGTGACAGTAAGAAGAGGTAAAAAGTAGGTAATGCCATCATGCCACAGCCACACAGATTACACCAATAGTCATAGAAATGTGAAGTTGCATTGTCTCACCTGTGTGTCATTGGGCGTACTGACAGATAACTGATGTTTTGTTGTCAACATCCTCATCCTCTGCCTCCTCATCCTCACTGTCCTCAGGGTCCACTGCTGCCACAGGGGCATCCCCAGTCTCCTCCTCCTGCAGAAAAGGTACATGAAGTCTGAGGGTCATGCTGTGCAACATGCAGCATACTATGACTACCTGGCAGACTTTCTCAGGTGAGTAACACAGGGATCCACCTGTCCGATGGAGGCACCTGAACCTGGCCTTCAGGAGGCCAAAGGTCCTCTCAATGATCCTTCTCATTCACCCATGTGCCTCATTATAACGTTCTTCAGCCCTTGTCCTGGCATTCCTCACAGGGGCCAGCAGCCACAATAGGTTTGGGTAGCCATAGTCACCTGCAGGTATTGAGGGACAACATTTAGCCACACACTATCCAATTAGGTTAACATCAGATGCATATACCAACATACAGTTGGTGGGGACCAAGGCTCACCCATAAGCCACACCCTGTGCCTCTGTAGTTGGCCCATCACATTTGGGATGCTGCTATTCCTCAGGACAAGGGCATCATGCACTGACGCAGGATATTTAGCATTGACGTGGGAGATGTACTGGTCCGCCAGGCACACCATCTGCACAGTGATGGATTGGACTTTTTTACGATTCCTGTACACCTGTTCATTCTGGTGGGGGTGGACAAATGCAATATGTATCCCATCAATCGCACCAATAATATTGGGGATTTGTCCCATTGCATAGAATCCTGTCTTCACAGTGGCCAGATATCCCACCTGGGGGAAAGCTATGTAGCTACACATGTGTGTTACCAGGGCAGACAAGACTCTTGCCAGCACAATTGAGAACATTGGCTGTGACATTCCTGCTGCCAAGCCCACTGTCACTTGGAAAGAACTAGTTGTCAGAAAATGGACCACTAATAGAACTTACACAAGTGGGGGATCCCAGTGGGATGACGGCTAGCTGATATCTGGTCAGGCTCCAACTGGGCACACAGCTCTGTGATTGTGGCCCTGTCCAGTCTATAGGTGAGTATAATGTGCCTGTCCTCCAGTGTAGCTGAGTCCACCAGGGATCTGTACACGGGGGTATGTCTCCATCTCCTATTCATCCGCAGCGGTATGTATCTAAGGGACACAAGAATGAGTAGGCTGTCACAATTTGAACAACTAAACCACAACAGCAGTCCACATCATGCAATTGTGAATTGGGACAGTGTACATTTCTAAGTATGTGCCTATTTATCCTGTGACACAGCAATTATCAATAGGCCTGTGCTCCCTCCTCTGAAATGGTGACTGCCTGTCCTGTGTGGACGGGCAGGTGGAAGTGAGGTAATTGCACCAACATTGGGCGTCGTGGCGGTAGGCAGTCATGAACCGTCGTGCAATTCCTCATTGGATAATATTGGGCCCTATGGAGTACAGTGGCGAATGGGGATGTACGACGGCGGTGGCAGTGTACACCACCGTGGACATGACTGCCATTTTCTAAATCATTCCTCACTTGTTTACTGACCTTCAACAGGAGAAGACCTACACTGTATGTGCTGCTGTGACCTGTGTCTGGAACCTACCATGGCCCGTGTGACCAGGTAAAGGGCCCCAGCCTTTAATTCAGAGGAGTTGGAGCGACTGATGGCAGCCATTGTCCCTGTTTCTAACGTCCCCTCTCCAACTGCCACTTCCCAGTCCCACTCCCCTCAACCCCAACCCATCCCAGGCACACATACTTATGAGCATGCACACAAGGTAACACACAAGAGTGGCACAGGCAAACGCAAGCACCACCCTTCATCCCACAGGCACTCACACAAACACCATACAGTTGCAGACATGACAAAATCCACTGCCTCCACTGTCTCCCCCTCCTCCTCCTACACCTCCCTCCCAGTCAGGTCCATACTCGCACCTGCATGCACTACATCTAAATCCACTATCAGCATCACCACACCAAGCAGAACACACACCTCTTTGGCAGACACCTCCACAACAACCATGCACATGCCCCCTGTGTCCTATCCCACTGTGTCTGCCCCCCCTCCTAAGGGACACAAACGTAAACATTCACACACCCAACAGCCACCCAACTCACATCAGCATACAGCCCATGCACCCAAGTCCAGCAGACATACACCTCCAACAACCCCTCCATCATCCTCCACGCCCATTATTCCGCCCTCCTCCTGCCCCACCATCCCTAAAAAGCTTTTCCTTTCCCAATTTGACCTCTTTCCTACCCCTCCCCACTGTCCTGCACTTATGGGCAGGGTACCAAGGACACAGCCCAGCACCTTATCCAAACAGTCCATGGGGACAGTGGTAGCACAACCTTCTCGTGGTGGTAAGGATACCAGACCTCCAACACAGAAGGGGTAGGAGCCAGCACCACCAGGGAAGAAGGGGAAGGGCCCTGCACAACCAGGGAAGAGTGTGAAGAGTCCTGCATCACCTGGGAAGAGTGTGAAGAGTCCTGCACCACCAGGGAAGAGTGTGAAGGGGCCTGCACCACCTGTGAAGAAGGGGAAAGGGCCTGCACCCGCTGTGAAGAAGGGGAAGGAGCCTACACCACCAGGCAGAGAGGGGAAGAGCCTATTTACCCCTGCCAGGAAGGGAAAGGGATCCACGAGCCATGGACAGGAGGAGACGAGGCACTCTACGCCAGCGGAAGCTGTCAGGCTAACACCGCCACCACTACCAGCTGTCACGGGCCCCCAACACCAACTATGGAAGTGCAGCCATCAGGGAGTGTAGGGGCTGCCCAGGAGGCTCCTCAAACCACCACCACAATGCAGCCATCGGACAGTGCAGGGGCTGCCCGGGAAGCTCCTTCAATCACCACCACAGTGCAGTCATCGGACACTGCAGAAGCTGCTGAGGAGGCTCCTCTAACCACCACCACAGTGCAGCCATCAGACAGTGCAGGGGCTGCCCAGGAGGCTCTTCCAACCACCACCACAGTGCAGCCGTCATACAGTGCAGGTGCTGCCCAGGAGGCTCCTCAGAACCAGTGGGCAAGTCACCCACTTCAGAGACTGTGGCCTTGCACTCCTCAGGATAAAGCAATGGGCATGTTGCCCCCTTTAGAATCAGTGGGCAAGTCACCCACTTCAGAGACTGTGACCTTGCACTCCCCAGGACAAAGCAATGGGTATGTTGCCCCCTCCAGTACTGGTGGGCAAGTAACCCACTTCAGAGACTGTGGCCATGCACTCCCCAGTACAAAGCAATGTTCATGGAGTCCCCTCCAGAACCTGTGGCCAAGTTACCCACTTCAGAGACTGTGGCCTTGCACTCCCCAGGACAAAGCAATGGGCATGTTGCCCCCTCTAGTACCAGTGGGCAAGTCACCCACTTCAGAGACTGTGGCCTTGCACTCCGCAGGACAAAGCAATGGGTATGTTGCCCCCTCCACAACCAGTGGGAAAGTCACCCACTCCAGAGACTGTGGCCTTGCACTCCCCAGGACAAAGCATGGAGCCCCCTCCAGAACCAGTGGGGAAGTTCCCGTATTCGGCTGAGGTGCCCCTCATCCCCCCGAAGCGCCTTCCCACTTGCAAAATGATGACCCTGCAGTGTTCTCCCTGGCTGTGTCAGGATGCAGGTTGGGCCTTGGACTGTGCCCTGTGGCCCTTGTGTGCCCTCATGACTTTGGACTGGGAATTGGCCCTTTATGGACAATTGTATATATTTGGTTTGTGTGGTGGGTTTTGCTATGCTAATACATTGCCGTTACTCCAGCATTGTGGTTCGTGTTTTATTATGCCGTGTGTTGTGTGCCATTGGATTACATGTAATTGTAATTGTAATCGTATTTATATAGCGCTTACTACCCCTGACGAGGCGTCGAAGCGCTTTTCGATGAGTAGCACGCTACTCCGGAACCCAACAAGAATTAGTGATGGATTAGTATTGTTAAATAATGAGTACAGTTTTAGTATTATTATGAGTTAATTTGAGCCGCGGATATGAGAGTTTGTTAGTTAGACTGGAGTAATGCAGGGGTGGAGGAGGAAGTAAATCCATAGGTGTTAATTGGGAGTATATCCTTCATTTACTCAACCCAACGGCTTGGGATGAGTAAAGGGGGGGTAGAGGGGGAAGAGTATGTGGAAGGGTTAGGGAGAGCATAGTAGCAGGGTGAGATGAATGCAGGAGAATTTAGTAGGGTTGTGTGGGAGGTCACAGAGGTAGAGTGAGGTTTGGTGAGTTAGATGTGGAGGGAAGAGCTTAGGCAGAGATATTTAGGAGATGAAAGTGGTAGAAGAGATTTGGGATGAGTCATAGTGAGAAAGGAGGATAGTTTGATAAAGACATGACATAAGAGTGATGAGTAGATAAGTGTGATAAGATGAGAGCAGGAATTCAATGATCCACGAACATGCCAAGCACAGAAACAACATATACACATACACATATATATATATACATATGTATATATATATATATATATATATATATATATATATATATATATATATATATATATATATATATATATATATATATATATGCACAGACACACACACATATGCACATACAATACATAATTAGAAACATGGGTAAAAAATACTTAGTCAGACAGGTTTAAAGAGTGTGTGTGTATTTTATTGTTATGACATAGTAGCAATACATATTTTCCAAAGAAGCTATAAGTAAATAAAAATATACATATAATCTGAAAAAATATTTATCCACATAGGCACATGCAGTTCATAGTTGTTTGAAAAAGGTGGTTATGAAGGAAAGAGTCAACTCTTGAGTAGATTTCTGAAGACAAGAAAGTTATCTGTGGCTCTTATAGTTGGGGGTAATGAATTCCATAGTTTGGCTGCTTGGACGGAGAAGGATGTACCACCTATAGGTGGTCATTCTGACCCTGGCGGTCTTTGACCGCCAGGGCGGAGGACCGCGGGAGCACCGCCGACAGGCCGGCGGTGCTCCAATGGGGATTCCGACTGCGGCGGTAAAGCCGCGGTCGGACCGGCACCACTGGCGGGGTCCCACCAGTGTACCGCCGCCCCATTGAATCCTCCGCGGCGGCGCAGCTTGCTGCACCGCCGTGGGGATTCCGACCCCCCCTACCGCCATCCAGATCCCAGCGGTCGGACCGCCGGGAGCCGGATGGCGGTAGGGGGGGTCGCGGGGCCCCTGGGGGCCCCTGCAGTGCCCATGCCACTGGCATGGGCATTGCAGGGGCCCCCGTAAGAGGGCCCCTACATGTATTTCACTGTCTGCTGCGCAGACAGTGAAATACGCGACGGGTGCAACTGCACCCGTCGCACAGCTTCCACTCCGCCGGCTCGATTCCGAGCCGGCTTCATCGTGGAAGCCTCTTTCCCGCTGGGCTGGCTGGCGGTCTGAAGGCGACCGCCCGCCAGCCCAGCGGGAAAGTCAGAATTACCGCCGCGGTCTTTCGACCGCGGAACGGTAACCTGACGGCGGGACTTTGGCGGGCGGCCTCCGCCGCCCGCCAAGGTCAGAATGAGGGCCATAGTCTTTTTCTTGTATGGTGGTGTTCTAAGGCGGGGTGCCAGCCTTGAGCGGAGGGTTCTTTGTTGGATGTTTTTGGTCATTTTCTTTCTGATAAAAAGCGGTCCTGTTCCATGTATAGCTTTGTGGGTGATACAAAGCAGCTTGAAAGTGCATCTTCTGGCAACGGGTAACCAGTGTAGTGCTCTCAAGGCAGGGGAGATGTGGGCTTGCGGCTTTATATGTAGTAGTAGCCTGGCTGTGGAATTCTGGATACGTTGTAGTTTTTTCATAACAGATAGAGATGATCAATGGTAGAGGCTATTGGCATAATTCAGTTTGGATAGTACAAGTGAGATGGTAGCTTGCACCTTGTGTGGAAATCCGAGGTGGGGGAAGATGCGTCGTAAAGTCTTTAAGGTGATGAAGCTTGTGCGTGCTAATTTGTCTACTTGGGCATTCATAGTTAACTTGGAATCCATGGTGATTCCTAGGTTTTTAACTTCCTTGGATAATTGAGGAGGTGGTCCGAGATCGTCAGGCCAGACGCACAGAGGGTCATAACTTTTCCAGTCACCACATATGAGTATTTCTGTTTTGGAGGTATTTAGTTTGAGATGGCTCCAGGTCATCCACTGATCAACGGCTCTGAGGCAACTGAAGATTTGTGAGTTTTCAATGTTTTTGGGGTCTTCTAATTTAAGTAGTATTTGTGTGTCATCTGCATAGTTGTAGCATGTGAGATGGAAATCATTGATCAGTTCTGGTAAAGATATCATGTAGATGTTGAAAAGCAAAGGTGAGATTATTGACCCTTGGGGGACCCCTGCTTTTGTGAGGTAGGGTTCGGACGAGAAGGGGGGCGAGTGGATGATATTTGCTCTTTTTTAAAGATAGGAAGTAATCCAGTCAAGAGCAATCCCTTGTATGCCGGCTTCATGGAGTCTTTGAGTTAGGGCGTCATGGTCAACCGTATCAAAGGCAGCCTGTATTCCTTCTGTTTCTTGTATATGAGACAATTATGTATCAAACTGTGTTGACATGCAGTTAGAAACAAACACATAGGACCAGTGAGGGTTTAAAAGATTCGCAAGAACAGCAAGATAGCTAGACTTCGGAAGGGGATGTCAAGTGAGACCTTTCACTAGATTTAAGAGCGCTTTTCACTGAGCCGAGTTTAAAAACAACCCTGAATAAAGCAGGCTTCATCCAGGGTGTAAAAACATACCAAGGTCTGGCAGAGGCATTGTGCTATAGTTGCATGTATACAGTGCTTCAGGTCCTGTTGAGATTTTGGACTGGTAGCAGGCTACTTAGTGGGATTGTTATGTTTTTTTTTTTTTTCTTAGTGTTTTATAAAGGGAGAACCTTCTACTCTGTGTCTCCCGTAGCGGAAGATAGAACCCGCTCGTCACAGTCTTATACGGATTACGCTCCAGTACATCATCAATTCACCTCCAGGAAGGATTCTAGATTTTTTCTGCTATGGAATCTCTGAGCGCAGAGCCTTCCTTTATCTTTGCCAAGCCCAAGAGTTAGGGTGGCTTGTCCTTTCCAGAAGCTGAGCTTCAACTGGGGCACCTGCTACGTTTATATTTGTAAGTGCTGCCTGTTGAGGTTTAGTTTCTGTAAAATGAGCATCATGGCCTACCCAACCGGAGTATTTTCTACCAGTAAGTCAGTAAGCGTTACCTAGCATGTTTTATATGCACCGTTTATATTGTACACTAAAACTACGTGATTGGACCATGGTGAAAAACGTCTCCAGCAACCCTGTGTGTCCTTGGCAATGTGATTGTTACTAGTGCGTCTTTGTAGAGATGCCCTCGTGCTTCTGCGCATCAACAACGCACCACCTGACTCGGCGGTAAACGCAGTGGGGTCGTTTTGGAAAGCTGTCTATCATCCTGGTAAAAGCGGGAATTCCTTTGCCTACTTCGAGGGTGGACGGGGCGTGGCTCCAGGAGAGGACAATAGCACCTGCGCGTCACAGTCAGATACAGATTACGCTCCAGTACATCATCAATTCCCCTCCAGGAAGGATTCTAGATCTTTTCTGCTATGGAATCTCTGAGCGCACAGCCTTGCTTTATCTTTGCCAATCCTAAGAGTTAGGGTTGCTTGTCCTTTCCAGAAGCTGAGCTTCAACTGGGGCACCTGCTACGTTTATATTTGTAAGTGCTTCCTTTGAGATTTAGGCCCTCATTCTGACCTTGGCGGGCGGCGGAGGCCGCCCGCCAAAGTCCCGCCGTCAGGTTACCGTTCCGCGGTCGAAAGACCGCGGCGGTAATTCTGACTTTCCCGCTGGGCTGGCGGGCGGTCGCCTTCAGACCGCCAGCCAGCCCAGCGGGAAAGAGGCTTCCACGATGAAGCCGGCTCGGAATCGAGCCGGCGGAGTGGAAGCTGTGCGACGGGTGCAGTTGCACCCGTCGCGTATTTCACTGTCTGCGCAGCAGACAGTGAAATACATGTAGGGGCCCTCTTACGGGGGCCCCGCGACCCCCCCTACCGCCATCCGGATCTCGGCGGTCCGACCGCCGGGATCTGGATGGCGGTAGGGGGGGTCGGAATCCCCGCGGCGGTGCAGCAAGCTGCGCCGCCGCGGAGGATTCAATGGGGCCGCGGTACACTTGCGGGACCCCGCCAGTGGTGCCGGTCCGACCGCGGCTTTACCGCCGCGGTCGGAATCCCCATTGGAGCACCGCCGGCCTGTCGGCGGTGCTCCCGCGGTCCTCCGCCCTGGCGGTCAAAGACCGCCAGGGTCAGAATGACCACCTTAGTTTCTGTAAAATGAGCATCATGGCCTACCCAACCGGAGTATTTTCTACGAGTAAGACAAGAAAGCGTTACCTAGCATGTGTTTTTTTTTGTTGTTGTTATGCCCTGTTTATATTGTACACTAAGGCTACGTGATGGGTCATGGGGGAAACGTCTCCAGCAACCTTGTGTGCCTTTGGCAATGTTATTGTTACTAGTGCATCTTTGTGGAGATGTCCTCGTGCTTCTGCGTATCAACAACGCACCACCTGAATCGGCGGTAAAACGCAGTTGGGTCATTTTGGAGAGCTGTCCATCATCCTGGTAAAAAGGCGGGAATTCCTTTGCCTACTACGAGGGTGGACGGGGCGTGGCTCAGCGGGCGGATCTTACAGGTGATTTATAAAGGGAGAACCGTCTACTCTTTGTCTCCAGTAGCGGAAGATAGAACTCGCTCGTCACAGTCAGATACGGATTACCCTCCTAGTACATCATCAATTCACCTCCAGGAAGGATTCTAGATCTTTTCTGCTATGGAATCTCTAAGCGCGCATCCTTGCATTATCTTTGCCAAGCCCAAGAGTTAGGATGGCTTGTCCTTTCCAGAAGCTGAGCTTCAACTGGGGCACCCGCTACGTTTATATTTGTAAGTGCTTCCTGTTGAGGTTTAGTCTCTGTAAAATGAGCATCATGGCCTACCAGACCGGAGTATTTTCTACCAGTAAGTCAGTAAGCGTTACCTAGCATGTTTTATATGCACTGTTTATATTGTACACTAAAGCTACGTGATGGACCACGGTGAAAACGTCTCCAGTAACCTTGTGTGCCTTTGGCAATGTTATTGTTATTAGTGCGTCTTTGTGGAGATGTCCTCGTGCTTCTGCGCATCAACAATGCCCCACCTGAAATCGGAGGTAAACGCAGTGGGGTCGTTTCGGAAAGCTGTCCATCATCCTGGTAAAAGGCGGGAATTCCTTTGCCTACTTCGAGGGTGGACGGGGCGTGGCTCAGTGGGCGGAGCTTACAGGTGACTTATAAAGGGAGAAACCTTCTACTCTGTCTCCAGGTGAGGAAGATAGAAACCGCGCGTCATAGTCAGATAAAGATTACGCTCCAGTACGTCATCAATTCACCTCCAGGAAGGATTCTAGATCTTTTCTTCTATGGAATCTCTGAGCGCACAGCCTTGCTTTATCTTTGCCAGGCCCAAGAGTTACGGTGGCTTGTCCTTTCCAGAAGCTGAGCTTCAACTGGGGCACCTGCTACGTTTATATTTGCAAGTGCTTCTTTTGAGGTTTAGTCTCTGTAAAATGAGCCTCATGGCATACCCAACCGGAGTATCTTCTACCAGTAAGTCAGTAAGCGTTACCTAGCATGTTTTATATGCACCGTTTATATTGTACACTAAAAGCTACGTGATGGACTACGGTGAAAAAACATCTCCAGTAACCTTGTGTGCCTTTGGCAATGTTATTGTTATTAGTGCGTCTTTGTGGAGATGTCCTCGTACTTCTGCGCATCAACAACGCACTACCTGAAATCAGAGGTAAACGCAGTGGGGTCATTTCGGAAAAGCTGTCCATCATCCTGGTAAAAGGCGGGAATTCCTTTGCCTACTTCTTGGGTGGACGGGGCGTGGCTCAGTGGGCGGAGCTTACAGGTGACTTAAAAAGGGAGAAACCTTCTACTCTGTGTCTCCAGGTGAGGAAAGATAGAAACCGCGCGTCATAGTCAGATACAGATTACGCTCCAGTACATCATCAATTCACCTCCAGGAAGGATTCTAGATCTTTTTCTTCTATGGAATCTCTGAGCGCACAGCCTTGCTTTATCTTTGCCAAGCCCAAGAGTTACGGTGGCTTGTCCTTTCCAGAAGCTGAGCTTCAACTGGGGCACCTGCTACATTTATATTTGTAAGTGCTTCCTTTGAGGTTTAGTTTCTGTAAAAAGAGCATTATGGCATACCCAACCGGAGTATTTTCTACGAGTAAGTCAGTAAGCGTTACCTAGCATGTTTTATACGCCCTGTTTATATTGTACACTAAGGCTACGTGATGGGTCATGGGGGAAACGTCTCCAGCAACCTTGTGTGCCTTTGGCAATGTTATTGTTACTAGTGCATCTTTGTGGAGATGTCCTCGTGCTTCTGCGCATCAACAAGGCACCACCTGAAATCGGAGGTAAACGCACTTGGGTCGTTTTGGAAAGCTGTCCATCATCCTGGTAAAAGGCGGGAATTCCTTAGCCTACTACGAGGGTGGACGGGCGTGGCTCAGCGAGCAGATCTTACAGGTGATTTATAAAGGGAGAACCATCTACTCTGTGTCTCCAGTAGCAGAAGATAGAACCCGCTCGTCACAGTCAGATACGGATTACGCTCCTAGTACATCATCAATTCACCTCCAGGAAGGATTCTAGATCTTTTCTGCTATGGAATCTCTAAGCGTGCATCCTTGCTTTATCTTTGCCAAGCCCAAGAGTTAGGATGGCTTGTCCTTTCCAGAAGCTGAGCTTCAACTGGGGCACCCGCTATGTTTATATTTGTAAGTGTTTCCTGTTGAGGTTTAGTCTCTGTAAAATGAGCATCATGGCATACCCAACCGGAGTATTTTCTACCAGTAAGTCAGTAAGCGTTACCTAGCATGTTTTAAATGCACTGTTTATATTGTACACTAAAGCTACGTGCTGGACCACGGTGAAAACGTCTCCAGTAACCTTGTGTGCCTTTGGCAATGTTATTGTTATTAGTGCGTCTTTGTGGAGATGTCCTCGTGCTTCTGCGCATCAACAAGGCACCACCTGAAATCGGAGGTAAACGCAGTGGGGTCGTTTCGGAAAGCTGTCCATCATCCTGGTAAAAGGCGGGAATTCCTTTGCCTACTTCGAGGGTGGACGGGGCGTGGCTCAGTGGGCGGAGCTTACAGGTGACTTATAAAGGGAGAAACCTTCTACTCTGTCTCCAGGTGAGGAAGATAGAAACCGCGCGTCATAGTCAGATAAAGATTACGTTCCAGTACATCATCAATTCACCTCAAGGAAGGAGTCTAGATCTTTTCTTCTATGGAATCCCTGAGCGCACAGCCTTGCTTTATCTTTGCTAGGCCCAAGAGTTACGGTGGCTTGTCCTTTCCAGAAGCTGAGCTACAACTGGGGCACCTGCTACGTTTATATTTGTTAGTGCGTCTTTTGAGGTTTGGTCTCTGTAAAATGAGCATCATGGCATACCCAACCGGAGTATTTTCTACCAGTAAGTCAGTATGCGTTACCTAGCATGTTTTATATGCACCGTTTATACTGTACACTAAAGCTACGTGATGGACTACGGTGAAAAAACGTCTCCTGTGCAGCTGGTTGTGTGTATGGTGTGTGTGTGTCAGGTGTGTGTTGTGTGTCACTGTGGTTTTCCTCCCACCCTCACTTGTGTGCTAGGCGGCTGGTCTCACCATCGTCGTCTTCGTCGGCGTTGGTGTTCCAGGTGGAGTATGACGTAGAAGGTCATCGGGAAATCTTGCAGTTCGGGTTCCATGGCAGCGTGATTCTTCCCTGTGTCTCCAATGGTGAGTCATTTCACTTCGAGCTCTGTTTCCGCCAGGCTTTTCTTGGCATTGGTACCGCCCCGGAAAAGGTGGTGGTTTCGTGTGTCTTAGTATGGTGGGAGGTACTTTGTCTCCCTCCTGGCTGTTGTTGGCTGCCGCCATGGTGACTGTTGTTTCCTCCGTAGCGGTTGGTGTGGTACATTGACTCTCTATGGGAGTTATCACCGCCATGGTCATAATTTGGTGGTACTTACCGCCAGCCTGTTGGCGGTATTACCACTACTTTATCACTCACCGCCAGGGTCATAATGAGGGCCATAGTCTGTCATTGATCAATGGCCGTATTTGAATTATGTGTTGATTAAGTGTAAATGTGCCACTATGTTTCATTGCAATGTTTCTTTTAATTATATGCAGAGCAGAGTATTATTGCATTAGAGAAGAAGAACTGTTTATGTGGTGTCTCTAAGTTGTCAACAGCTCTTGATTTTCTCTAACTCTCCCTCTATCCACCACTGCATAACAATTGTTTCCTGCTTAACCGTTTTTTTTTTGCAGTATACAACTGCTGTGTTTCTCTTTCAGAGTGTAAAATTGTACGGGAAGGGCACAATTGGCAACAGCAAGTCTAAAGGAAACGTAATGGTAGTAAGACCTGGAATGCTGAAAAAACGAACAAGTGGTATAAACAGCTGACAGGAGAGAAAGGTATTCACCAGATAGCCCTATAGATCAAGGTAACAAGAACACAGATTGTCTAAAATATGTAAAATCGTTTGCTCGCTAATGTGGACAGAAAGAGGGAAAGCACAAAGTGTAGCTGTAACAAAACCTGGGTATTATAGACAGGCTGCAGGCAAACAGAACTGTAACAGCAGAGAAATATCTACATTTTAGAAGTGACATTTATAAAATAGTAATGATGAAACTAACTGTACTAGTAAAAAGGCACTCAATATAAGAGGAGTAGGCCTCACAGTATTGAAGGGAAAAAAACGAATTTGTGTGTGGCACCACCAGGACATGTAAACTTAAAACTACATGCCCCACCTTTTACTTAGACAGCATCCTGCCCTATCAGCTATCTAGCATCTACCTTAGTGGTGACTTATATGTATCAAAAAGGGAGTTTTAAGCATTGGCAAATAGTTTTAAATGGCAAGTCAAAGTAACAGTAAACTACACACAAAGGCTGCAGTGGCAGGCCTGAGACAGGTTTGAAAGGCTACTTCTGTGGGTGGCACAACCAATATTACAGCCTACCAGTAGCATTTAATGTACAGGTCCATGGTATAATACTTTAGAAAAAGACCTTTCAAGTACATTTGTGATTTGATGGGAAATAATGACTTATTTCTAAAGGACAAAATAAAAATTTCTAGCTTTCAGTAAAGGATCTTGTTCACAGAAATAAAGAGATCAACATAAAATATAGGTTCTGAATAAAGACATATTACGGTGTGAAGCTACAGCTTGAAGACCCTAAAACATTATTCAATAATGACCAAGGCTAAATACATACATGTAAATTATTCTTACAATTAATTTTACAAAACTTGTTTTGGCATGTTTATGATGTTTATAATGTCTAATATCACTACTGTAAACACCAGCTATGTAACTAATTCCCCACACATTTTTGAACCCCTTTCTTTTCATGGTGTACTACAATGTAATGCAATAGAAAGGCTAGGTCACGTCGTTAGAAATGCATTATTCTGTAAACAGAAACATTTTAAATTATCCTTTTCATAAGTATTCTGTTATAACATCTTATTAACCCCTTCGCTGCCAGGCCTTTTCCCCTCCTGTGTCGAGCCTTTTTTTGGCTATTTGGGGCAGTTTGTGCTTAGGCCCTCATAACTTTTTCTCCACATAAGCTACCCATGCCAAATTTGCCTCCTGTTTTTCCAACATCCTAGGGATTCTAGAGGTACCCAGACTTTTGAGTTCCCCTGAAAGAGACCAAGAAATTAGCCAACATACATCAAAAATGTCTTTTTTTTTTTAAATGGGAAAAAAGGGCGGCAGAAGAAGGCTTGTGGTTTTCTCCCTGAAGATGCCATGAACAAAAGGTTTTTTGTGCTAAAATCCCCATTTTCCCAGCTTGCAGGAAAGATAAACTTGAATTAGAAAAAACGTTTTCAACACAATTTTGGCATTTTACTGGGACATATCCCATTTTCACTATACTTTGTGCTTTAAGCCTCCTTCCAGTTAGTGACAGAAATGAGTGTGAAACCAATGCTGGATCTCAGAAAGCTAAAACATTTCTGAAAAGCCAACATTCTGAATTCAGCAAGGAGTGATTTGTGTAGATCCTACCGGTGTTTCCTGCAGAAAATAACAGCTGAAATAAAAGAATATTGAAATTGAGGTGAAAAAAACAGCCCTTTTTCTCCACGTTTTACTCTGTAACTTTTTCCTACGCTGTCAGATTTGTTAAAGCATTATACCGTTACGTCTGCTGGACTCCTCTGGTTGTGGGGATATATAGGGCTTGTAGGTTCATCAAGAACCCTAGGAACCCAGAGCCAATAAATGAGATGCACCATGCAGGGTTTTCATTGTGTACCTGGCACACAGCAATTCATTTGATGAAATATAAAAAGTGAGAAATAGGTATTAAGAAAAGCTTTTTATTTCCAAAATGGGCACAAGATAAGGTGTTGAGAAGCAGTGATTATTTGCACATCTCTGAATTCCGGGATGCCCAAACCAGCAGGTGAATCACAGGGCATTTCTCAAACAGAAGTCTTTTTTACACACTGTCTTACATATGGAAGGGAAAAATATAGAGAAAGACAAGGGGCAATAACAATTGCTTTGCTATTCTGTGTTCCCCCAAGTCTCCCGATAAAAATGGTACCTCACTTGCGTGGGTAGGCCTAATGCTCGCAATAGGAAACACAACATGGACACATTACATTTTTTCATTGAAATCTGACATGTTTTTTGCAAAGTGCCAAGATGTAGATTTTGGCCTCTAGCTCAGCCGGGACCTAGGAAAACCTATCAAATCTGTGCATTTTGTAAAACAAGTCTCCATGGGGAATCCAAGACGGGGTGACTTGTGGGGCTCTCACCAGGTTATGTTGCCCAGAATCCTTCGCAAACCTCAAAATTTGGCTAAAAAAACTTTTTTCCTCATATTTCAGTGACAGAAAGTTCTGGAATCTGAGAGGAGCCACAAATTTCCTTCCACCCAGCGTTCCCCCAAGTCTCCCAGTAAAAATGGTACCTCACTTTTGTGGGTAGGCCTACTGCTTGTGAAAGGAAATGACCCAAAACACCATCTGTACACATCAAAATGATCAAATACAAAACTACCTGTTTTTGCGGGGGACACGTGCATTTTTGGTCCTGGGCTCAGCAGCCATCTAGGGCAACCTACCATATCCAGACATTTCTGAAAACTAGACACCCGAGGGAGTCCAGGGAGGTGTGACTAGCGTGGATCCCCCAAGGTTTTCTTACCCAGGAACCTCAGCAAACCTCAAATACAGCTAAAAAATCAAATTTTTCCCACATTTCTGTGTGTAATCACCACACCGGGACAAATTTCCTACCACCCAACATCCCCCTCAGTCTCCTGGCAAAAATTATACCTCACTTGTTTAGGTGGGCCAAGTGCTTGTGACAGGGAAAAGCCAAAAACATGTTGAAATTGAGGGGGAACCAAAGCGGGTCCAAAAGGGCAGTATGAAAAAAAACATTTTTAGGCTGACAAGTGCAGCAGAATTGTTATTGGTATAGATGAGACAATGCTTGGTGGTAGGGATTTTGTGGATTCCTGCAGATTCCGGAAGTTTCCAACACAAAAATATGGGATAAATGTGTGATTTCCAGCAAAGTTGGAGGTCTGCAGGGCATTGTGTGTAAGAAAATGATGCAGGGTGTATGTGAAGCACACCACCCTGGAATCACCCAGATGTTTAGTTTTCAGATGTGTCTAGGTCTTGTGGATTTTTCTACATAACACCGTCCCAAAGTCCATAAAGTACTGCCCTCACCATTCCAAGTGGGACGATTTTGAGAGATAGCCAAGCTCTCATGGCCCAAATGTAAAACCAAAACCCAAAATAATTAAATATCCTCTTCCTTGCCATGGGATAAGATGTTTTAGTGTGTGAGGGAGAGCTGAAAAACTGTTAGCCCCCTTCAGATGGGGTGGGGGCAAACCAGGCCCATACTGGTTGGTATCCACCATCCCACTTTTTTTTGTTTTTTTTTAACTCCCTAGCATATAGTAGACCTTCTGCCCCCCAGGGTGTGGATCAAGGGTAATTGCCCCATCTGCCTAATGGTAGGCAGAACAACTTTAGCTCCATTTTTTTGGGGTGGGGGTATGGCCAAATCCCCACCCTCTTATTTTGGACAAACAAACCTTTCCTGGTCTCTGGTGGGCTTTCTGCCCCCATTGGGGGCAGATGGGCCTTCCAAAGATAGGCCAATCTGCCTCCAATGGGGGCAGATATGGCCAACAGTAATGTGCCCCCATGGGGAGCGACCCTTACCCAAGGGGCTGTCCCCCAAACAAAACACACACATACACACAGCAATCCCTGGTGCCTAAGTGGTTTCCCCAAGGAAGCGACCCTTGCCTAAAGGGTCGCTCCCCTTGCGTGAAATTGGTGCAAAAAAAATCCCTGGTGCCTAGTGGTTTCTGCTCCCCTTGGGGCAGATTGGTCTCATAAAAATAGGCCGATCTGCCCCCAAGGGGGACAGAAATGGCCTAAATATAATTTGCCCCCTAGGGAAGCGAACCTTGCCCAAGGGGTCACTCCCCTTAGGCCATTTTCTGTTTAGAAATAAATCCCTTGTGTCTAGTGGGCATTTCAGCAGCCAGATTGCTTCACGATCTGGCTTCTAAAATACTCTGAGAGAATTCAAAGCGAAGGAAATTCCTTTCCTTCCCTTTGAAGCCTCTCAGGCCCCCATCACATGATCGGAAGAGAAATGCTTTGCATTTCTCTTCTGATCGCACTGGAAGCTGAGCTTCCAGCACGATGGGGAGGTGGCCTCTGATGAGGTCAGCTCGCAATCGCGCTGACGTCATCAGACGTCACTGGGGGGGATCTGGGGGATCGGGGTGGAAGGGGAAGGGCTTCCCCTTCCATCCCTGCCTTATAAGCCCACGGAGGGAGCTCTAGCTCTTTCTCCGAGCTCCTGTGCGAGGACATTATGGTTCCACCCTCTGCACAGGAGCACTGTGCCGGTGGACGTAACCATTACGTCGCCGGCACAGAAGCAGTTAATAAGCAGTTAATATTTTTGCATTTCCTTTTCTCTCTTTCTACGGTTTCAAGCACACTTTTAAGGTGATGTTACTTTTTTGTGTCATTTTTCTCAACATGTGCAAATTTCACATTCAGTTTTCTGGGACTAAATAGGTAAATATCTTGTGTACAAAATAGGTTGATTTTGAGCTCTAACAATGCCAATATTCCTGTATCTTAGCGACAAAACTAAAATGTGAGTTTTAGTTTCAGTGTTGCCTAATGGCTGCAGTATGTCTCAACTACCCCAGCTCATTGCCTGCCTTTAGTTCTTTAGAAGGTTATCTTTCCCTACTGGTGTTAATGGGTGCTAGAGAGTGCACTGCACAGAAATACAAAAACAGCATAGTTTAGATTCCACCTCTCCATAGGCTGGAAAATGGTGGTGCAAAGCCATATTCAGTCCTTAGTCATGCTTCTGGCTCTTCAGAGCTCTGATGGGACTCTAACATAGGTCAAATACTAAATAGCAGCTAATAACTGTGCTAAGACAGGGGATGTGAATTTACGACAGCAGGTTTAAGTGTCAGATGCTAAGCTTCTGTATTTAGCACTGACTAGCACTGCTGTTACAAAACATACTCAAGGGTAGCTTAAACATTTTCTCATCCAAAAATATGCCAAGAAGTAATGACAACTGTGACAGTCCTTAGATTACACCAGTTTGCTAGCAGTACACTGAATACACTGGTTTTATCTAAATTATTTGAAAGGGCCACAAGAACAAGCTTGCTGGTGCAAGCTAAATGCAGTATTTGAAAACAAATATATAGTTGAGAACCTTTCAGAGCCTCTTTAAAGAAAAACAAATTGTGTGATTTCAACTTTTATTATGGTCCCCATTTATTGGGGTGGCTGTTGGAATGGCTCCAAAGCTTAGCACCTGCTGAAGGGTCTACATTAGACTGTGAAAGCATGACAGCAGGTCATCACCATATATTAAACATGAGATACATATATGTATACATTCATGTACATTTTTAATTGTGTTAATGTAATTGATAAATTTAGTATATACCACTTGTACTAATAATAAAGAAAATAGAAAGTAGTGAGCTAATTTGAAGGGTAGGCTATTTCTTTTCAGCAGTGTTGCTTCTATTTCTTATGGTTTGCATCAGATGCTTCAAGAAGGGAGGCTTTCAGCTGTGTCCTCATTTGAGACGACTCTCTCTTCCACATATGTGCAAACATCTCATAACATGCATAGAGTGTGGTGGTGTGTTAGCCCTCACCACACTGGATGAGCACAATTTCCTAAAAGTTAAGAAAACCCACAGTGCAGTGCACTACGGGCCCAAGAAAAAATGCATAATCTCTGCTTGTAATTTTAAAGAGTACTTTAACAATAGCTTAATTCCCTTGTATTACATTTCTAAAATATTAAATGGTAGGAGAACCCACTACGAGTAATGTAGAAACAAAAGCATAGTAGGTCAAAAGTGCTAATATATGAAAATGTTTTTCAAATATTGGCTCTGATAATGTCTTGGAGCTTCAAAGTGCTTTGTAAAAAGAGGGTCAAATTGATGCTGAGTACATGTAAACTGTTTTAGGATATCATCATTAGTAATACATATACATTTAATAAATTGATGAATTTATTGGAGGTAGCAATGAAATTCTGTTTTTGATTCAGCCCTCTTAGAACTAGATTGGACACCACAGGTCCATTCTAGGTCTGAGAATGAAACTGATTGACCCCTTTGTGATGCATTTTGCAGTGTCAATAAAAACATAACTAAACAAAGGAGCCGGTGTCTCACTGGATTATAACTTGCTGCTGGGGTCATCACTATAAACTAGCAAGAATAGATAAAGGAAGAATTGCAAATTCTGTTAGGGGCAGGGCAGACTTTGCTGTTTTCTTGAGGAATAGTACCTTTTGTAGGAGATATGCAAGGTAAGCCTTACAATATTGAATAACATTACTAAGGGGTGCAGCATAGATAAGATGGAGGATAAGGATACCTGCAATGAGACAAGAGTAGGGATCAGTGTTATGTTTGTCCATACCAAGAGATTTACTGGAGAAACAGCACTTTATGAGGAATGCTTTCCAGGGAAAACAAGTAGGAGCATAAGATGATGTGGAGAGAGAGAGATGATTAACTTATTTACAGGACACCCAGGCCAGTGATTAGGATGAAGGTATCACACATGCCTGAGGAGAACACCATGTTTTCAACTAAGGTAGGAAAAAAAAAATGATTGATTTCTTGATTTTAATATGGATGTGCCCCACCAATTTGCTGGGGAGATACCTCCTCAGCAGAATGTTTGCAACAGTATGTGTTTCAAGTAATGTGATTTACTTAAAAGCACCTGAATGCAAGTTAGAATGTGTTAACATAGCGCTAACTACAGCAGTGAGCATTGAACTAGTACCACAGTAAAAGAGATTCTTTAAGGTCATCTTCAGAACAACACGTCTATAGCTGTAGGACCAAGATGCTACCCTAAAGATTTGGGCCCTATGGTCAAACGCCTCCGGGATTTACCAAGAACTAAAGACTTTACATTTCCTTTGGGAGTTGTGTCTGTGTTGGGAGATGGAGAAGGATGGTGTTGGACATTGTGTATGCTCAGAAACGACAGGGCTGAAGTTTTTAACAAGCTTGAAGTGAACATGGCTTTACAGCTGACAAAAAACAAGGTCCTATAACAAGTGAACTCAGAGGTTTGGGCAAAACACAAAAATGAGGCAGGATTGTTAAACACATGCCCTCCCCATAAAGTGATGCTTAAGGAAAATGCTGATCTACCTTATGTGCGTTAGTATAGACTGTCACCTCAGGCAGAGGAGGGAATAAAACTTGTGATTGAGTCTCTCTTACAACAGGATATCATTAAAAAGACCAATAGCTCCTGTAATAGTCCAATAATTCCATTGCTTAGGGGCAACACAGGGCAGTATAGATTCAAACAGGATTTACGCCAGATAAACAACATTGTGGCTCCCTTAGCACTTGTTGTGCCTGACACCAATACTATGGGGGTCATTCTAAGTTTGGCGGGCGGCGGTTGCCGCCCCGCCAAACGGGAACCGCCAATTGGCCGCTCCGTGGTCAGAAGACCGCTGGGGCCATTCAGACTTTCCCGCTGGGCCGGCGGTGTTGCAGGTGTGCGACGGGTGCAGTAGCACCCATCGCGCTTTTCACTGTCTGCTATGCAGACAGTGAAAAGTTTAATGGGGCCCTGTTAGGGGGCCCCAGGACACCCGTTCCCGCCATCCTGTTCCTGGCGGTGAAAACCGCCAGAAACAGGCTGGCGAGAAGGGGGTCGGAATCCCCATGGCGGCGCTGCTTGCAGCGCCGCCATGGAGGATTGGGCCAACTGGGGTTAATCCAGCGGGAAACCGCCGGACCCGGTTTTCTGACCGCGGCTTTACCGCCGCGGTCAGAATGGCCCAGGAAGCACCGCCAGCCTGTTGGCGGTGCTTTCCGTGGTCCGCGGCCCTGGCGGTTTTTACCGCCAGGGTAGTAATGAGGCCCTATGTTATTTTCTGCACCTGCAGAAGCAGAGCACTTTTCAGATATAGATCTCGCAAGTGCATTTTTCAATACTAGAGTCCATCCAGAGAGTGAGTACCTCTTTGCCTTCATAATAAAAGATACCCAGTACACTTTCACAAGACTGGCCCAAGGCTTCAAAGAGAGTCCCACGGTCTATGCACAGGCAGTAAAGAGAGACCTGGACAGCTTATATCTGGAAGCCAGTAGTGTAATCTTGCAGTATGCTGATGACCTCCTCGTATATTACAAACTACACAGGGTGACCCAATAAAGAACCTGAAGGATCTGGGTTAATCATATTACCAAACAACATTGATCCATCCGGAAACAATTACCTTCATCTCTTATCTAATCCAAAAATAATAAATTACAAAAACCGCAGCATAGATACAGAAAACATTAAGAATCCATCCTTTATTATACATACACAATTACTTTAATAATTTACTCAATATTACTAAAACTTCCTGCCATATCAATTCAAAAGAAAAGAAGCAGCTGTACGGAGGAGATAAATGCCCTAAGTCAGAAGGGACCTGATTGGAGGAAATAATACCGGGGGTAAAGGATACATTGCATTACCCCACTGAAGAATATTATTAAAAGAAGAGGATGTTAATAAGGATTTTCATGCATTGTAGATCTGAGGAAATTTGGAGATATACTTGAGAAGATGTTGGGTTGAAGGTTGAGTGAATTTTAGATGCCCTACCTATTAGTCCTGAGGAAGACCCGTTTTGGAGCCCGGAATTGGCCAAAGAGTTATTAGTGGGTCGAAACGTCGACGATAATGCTGTTGCCTGGATTGTTTTTTTCTTTTTGTAATGGAGTGAAGGTCAAAAGTGGGGAATTGATCCCAGATATAAATAAGTGTGTTGTGTAACCATTTTAGTTATAGCTTCATGCACGTTATTTTAACATACTAGACCTGCCGCTGTGCACTTTAACCTAGATATATTTTATTCAGCTTTGCTTTATTATTGTCACAGTAGCCACTTTTAGGGTCTTGTTTTATTTTCTCTCTATCTGACTGTTTTGCTTAGGCCAGTACTCTGTTCTCAAACAAGACATTCTTGCTCAGTCTGTGCTTCTTCCAAGGCTGCAGTAAGATAGGTTGCTGGTGAATGTGGTTTAAGTTTAGTCTCTGACATTCATAGACAATGCACATCCTTACATAGGTACATCTTCTTAGTGCACCAGCTGTTTTATTATAAAAACACTTCCCTGTCCCTTACATGTTAGAGGAAGATACCAGCCAGAGAACCACGACTGTATGCTGATTGCTGAATACTTCGCTACAGCTGTTTTGCAGACTTCAGGCCTTTTCTCAGGTATGGGGGATGATGTATTCCCAGGGGAACCTGAAGGGCAGAATTAGAGCTTAACATGCTGTGCTCTATTATAGCCTAGGTAGGAATTAGTCTGTTGACTCTAGTGACAATATGGTAGCATTATTTTTATGTTTTACTCTCCTTGTCAAAAATTTTATCTTGTAATGCTGTACTGTACCGGTTATTGCAGTTCACGCTTTGCTATCTAAGATGCAGTCGATTTATCAAAGCATTATTGAAATATATACTGCCTCTGTTTGTCATTGTGTATGTGAGACCAATGTAACTGAGAGAAACGGATGAGACCTGAGTGACCACGGCTTCCCTGAGAAACCAGTTATGTCATGCGCTCGGCTGGCCAATCGTCCCTGCCCTGGGGTAGAGATGAGGCACTGCTAGTTAGCCGGAGTAGAACCCGGATTGGAGCAACAGGTGTAACCTGTAGTGGGTCAGACTCAGTCTCCCACACCGCAGGCGATCCTGCCACTTGAATTCCAGTAGTCTCATTAGAATAATGAGAGCCTACGTGACATGGCGCACCAATGTTTGGTCAGGCTCTAATTTTCAGGTCCTCTAGAGTATCCCTGTCTCACTATATACAAAGACACCTCAGTACTCTATATACTGAGATGTCTGTGGTATTGAGGATTTCTTCCTCAGCTTAGTAGGGCACCCTATCTGATGCTGGAGGTTGTCCAAACTTGAACTCTAAAAAGGATAATCCCCATTTAGTGTGCCAATCTCTGACCAAACTTACCATTCATTATGGTGAATCCACAACAGGTAGCAATTGCAGTAAATATGAGACAACCCCTGACTGCACATATATTGGCAAATGGCCTAACGGTCCAGAGGGTCCAGTTACATTTGTTGTTGACGCAGATGCAGCTTATAGAACAGAACTATTTTATTCTTGGGTCACATTTCCAGCAGTTCATGGGAACACAAACACATTTCATAACTATACACTTGCAAGTGTACCTAGACAATACAGAGCATATGCATATTTAGAAATACCTCTATCTTATCAAGAACATAATAATTGGCTTGATGGCGCCCTACCCCACACGATCTTACCAGTTAGGTTAGGGCCCCTAAGTAATGGAGGTCCTACCTGGCCTTTATTGGTGACTTATATACGCCCCACCCTGCGATAGCAAATTTATCAGTAGCTGAGGGTTGTCGCTTGTATACCGAATTGACAGCAATAAACAGATGATTAGTATAATTTGTAATGCAAACATTGAATACAAACCCAGCATGTGCTGCTCCAGCACAACCACATGCAGTGACACCAGGTATTAACTCTGCAACTGTACATTCAATTATGGGTAAAGTACCCGCCAAACAAGAGGAAACTCCGTTTTGGTTAGCTCAGAAAATAAATGCATTGGAAGCAGTATATCCCCATACAGTACCTAAGGATAAACATAGATTTCTTGTGTTGTAATTCTTTATTCAAAAATCAACTATACATTACACAGAACCGTCCAATGAGACAAGGTACACAACTCTGTCGATTCCATTATTGCAATACAGGAGATGCCAAAAAAACAGTGAAGAGGAAATATTCTGACATACGTCGATAAACAAGAGGGCCAAACAGAATCTGGTACATATCTGAAGCTCAATGAAGCATCTGGAATAGATGGTCTGGTCACAGTATGGAACACCACCTGTGTCCCAACCCATGTCCAAGCTATAGTGGGTGCAAGAACTCTGGGAATCTGGGCAAAGCACCATCTGTTGTCCCCCCCAAGCCTCCCAAAACTCCATTATCCTTGGTCTGGGTCTGGACGGGTTTAGTAGGGCTAGAGCAGATTAGGATGGGAGGATATCACGGTGTGACATTCTGTACCTAAAGAGCACTCCAAGCTTCTGTATGCTGAGAAAGAAGAATGGGGGGGTCATGTGTGGGTGCCTATTTAAGGAGAAGGGGGCAATACCATGGGTCCTCGGGGGTAGAAGACATGGCCCGGTAGTGGGAAGAAAGGACCAGGGTGGTAAAGAGGGGGAGTTGATATACGAACCGAAGGAGAGGGGAGGAAGGGAATATAGGGGGAGGGGCGAAGAAGAAGGGAGAGTTGGCAGAGTGCACGCAGTAGAGTGGGGGAGAGGAAGTGTTGCAGATGGGCAATAGAGGGGATCAGGACGCAGGGTAGCTGGAATGAGTCCAGGGGGAGAGGAAGGTATGGATTGAGCAAAGGATAGGGGCCGCGCCTGCCACATCATGCGCTATGGGTAAATAACAGAGGGTAACACGGGGCTCAGTGGTCACAAGGGAAAGTGGGAAAAAAAGGGGGAAGAGAAATAAGAAACATGGGGATAACAAGAAGTAATGGTACGTATCCAGGTATGTGTGAACAGTAGGGAAAAGAGAGAGAAATATAGCAGTGGGGTAACAGTAACGGTGAAAGTGAAAGTAAAAGTAAAAGTGAGAGTGAAAGTGAAAGTGAAAGTGGAAATGACTGAGGGGGCTTAGAGGGATGGGAGGGGGGCCAGGTCGAAGGGAAGTATTCAAAGGAAATGTAGTGGAGATAGTAGTAGCAGCAAAAGGGGTGAAAGGAAAAAAGGGAAACCTACCCATGGGAAAGTGAAGTCAGGCACAGGTGCAGATGTGTGCCTACATGCAGCTAAAGCCAAACAGGAGGGGCGGGTGGTGCACTGGTATGTGGGTAGGGGGCTCCCAAACAAGTGGGTCACCTCCATGTACCTTGGAGCAGGACACCAGTGGGGGAGCACGCAACTCTCCGGTGTAAACATAGAATTCTAACGATGTGCTTGCCATTTGAGATGGCCCCCACAGTAGATAACTGTAATACCTGGGGCACGGTATTTGGCGCGCTCTATACTACTGCACACGGTACACCAACACTTGCCAATTTACCGGAAGTGTTGAAAAAAATTTAAGATGAATACGGGTGTGCCCCGGCCCTGGACTTGGATATTCAATTAATGGGCAATTTTTCCACAGTGTCCTCCATTATTTTAAGTAATCTTAAAGGGGAAGCAGTCGCACTAGCGGTGCGCATGTGGCTCTGTGACATTCCTCAACAGGATTAAGAACGTGAGCTGTCCAGGATTATCACAGAGACCTATTCTAGTATTGGTCGAGATAGTCTAGGGGCCAGACCAACTAACCCACAATTTCAGGGCAAATCTAATAAAGATTTTTCCTACCAAGCTCCTGAGAGTAACAAGAAACACTGGGATAAAAAAATAACAAACTCCTAAAAAAAAGAAAGGAGAGAATCTCTACGTATGGAGACCCCACAGAATAGATATCAATATACTTATACACCCCAATCTCGTTCCTTTCAGGACTCATCGGAAAAACGCAGTGAGAGAGGTGGGCGATCACTGAAGAACAGAGTACGTGAAACCAAGACAGGAATCACAACGCTAATCAGAGATTTCTGTAAAAATGGAAGAGAAACCTCCCCAACAAATAACCCAATTTAAAAAGAAAAAAGTGGCAGCAGTTGCAACATGACATGCCGCTCAAGAGGAGGGTCCTCTTGCAGAACAGGAAGTGGGCACAAGTGCTACTAGACAACGCGGCAGAGGTCACAATAGTTTGCCAGAGTCTTCTAGAGCATAAAGAGGTGAAAGCAACTGATGACTTTCTACAAGTAGAAACTGCGGACATGCGAGTATCCATGCCAGATAGGGTGTATAAAGTAACGTTACAGTTAGAAGTAGAAGGAGACATTGAACACACAATAGACGCAATCTTTTGGGATCACGTAGTAAATATATATGATATCTTATTGGCCGGTCAAGATTGGCCACCTGAATTTGTCCTTACCTGCCCATATGAGGAAGAGGGTATTAAACCTTCTTTCCCACCCATTGTTCCGGAGGAACTCACTGAATCCCACGCCATTGATTGGGCATTGGCACAGGCACCAGCGTTACATTGCAACCATGTAGGATGGGATAAAGAATCCCCCTACCACGTAATACCTATTAAAAATGAACCTAAATCTCAACCTCAGTATCGAATAAAACATGATGTGAAAGCACCCTTGAAAGAAATCCTCACACATCTAGAGTACTAGGGCGTGATTGAACCCTGTGTCTCCCCAGTGAATAATCCTTTATTCCCTGTAGCTCAACCAGAACATTCATACAGAATAGTCTTCGACTACAGACACTTAAACAGTCATACATGTACATATGCTATACAAAACTCACATAGCACAGCACTAATGAACAACATAGTGATCAAAAAATATAAAACTACACCAGACAGTGCCAATGGTTTCTTCTGCCGGAATATAGCACCTGAGAGTAGAGACTTAACAAGTTTCAGTGCACTAGGTTCTCAGAAAAAATGATGGGGGTCATTCTGACCCTGGCGGTCCAAGACCGCCAGGGCCGGGGCCCACGGAAGCACCGCCAACAGGCTGGCGGTGCTTCAATGCCCATTCTGACCGCGGCGTTAAAGCCGCGGTCAGAAAAGGGAATCCGGCGGTTGCATTGCAGACAGTGAAAATCGCGATGGGTGCAACTGCACCCGTCGCACCGCTGCAACTCCGCCGGCTCCATTCGGAGCCGGCTTCATTGTTGCAGGGCCTTTCCCACTGGGCCGGCGGGCGCTCCTTTTGCGGGCGCCCGCCGGCCCAGCGGGAAAGCCAGAATGGCCTCTGCGGTCTTTTGACCGCGGAGCGGGCAAGTGGCGGTTCCCGTTTGGCTGGCGGCGCCCGCCGCCAGCCAAACTTGGAATGAGGCCCTATGTTGTTTACCTCAGGGGTACAAGAACAGCCCGCGTGACTGCAATTTTGCACGACATTGACCCTGAAGCATTGTCCTATGTAGATGATATCTATCTTATGGATAATGAATTACTACAACATTTAAGATGGGTAGCTCGCGTTGTGGGATTTGCTGAATTTAGCTACAAATTAAACTTAAAAAAAACAAAAATAGCCATCCTCAGCGTCCTGTTTCTGGGATATGAGCTATCGAGTGAAGGAAAGAGCAATTCTTAGAAAAATTTGCACAATTACAACCTCCAAATATGATTAAAAAACTCCAATTTCTATTGGGTTTCCTAAATTTTGGCAGAACTTACATTCCAGATTATGCGTCACGCATTAAACCTTTATATGACTTAATATGTCCAGACTTTTCAAGTAAATTTTGGACAGTCGAACACACACGCATTCTCAGAGACTTGCAGACAGAAATGCTTGCAGCGCAACATCTACACACAAGGGACAACAAAACACATTTGGTCATCAGAGTAATTGCTGGTGCCATTGATTTCACCAATGTAATCTTTACTGAGGGTGAGACCGTCCCGATTGCATACAAATCACATTTATACTCAGCAGCAGAACGCTTTGCTCCCACTGAGAAAATTCTCACTGCTGTTCAGATGGTTGTCATTAAAGAAAGACCTCTAGCCCAGGGCAAACGCATTATTGTCGTTTCTCCCATCCCAGCCCCAGAGGCTGTCAAAAAAGCCAGCGTTCCAAACGCAAAAGCATTACATCCACGTTATATCCAATGGGCCACGACTTTGACAGCCACTGATGTAGATTGCATTTTTGACCCAAAATTACAATAATTTTTGCAATACGAACTAGAATACCCAGTGCCAGCAAACACACTGCCTACTGAACAAAATCATAGAGTCATGTACACTGATGGCTCTGCACTACCTGCACTTGGCACAAAGCACCAATGGTCCACTGCTTGCACAGTCGTAAGTGGCTACGTGGAGGAAAATAAATGTTGTCCCCTACATACATTTACGCAAACCCTAGGGGACTGCACAGCACAACTAGCAGAGCTGAAAGCTCTGGTGATGGCACTGGAACATACGGATCCTGCACAGCACATGCTGATTGTTTGTGATTCGTACTACTGTGTCCAGTCCTTTAATGAATACCTGCATTATTGGCGCCAGAATGGCTTCAGGGATTTTAAAAGGCAACACCATTAAACACAGATTACTGAGGAGGAAAGTAGCGGATCTGAAGGAAATGCTACCAAATGTCCATGTTGTGCATACACTTGGATACCAGCGTGTTGGAATACACATGGCTGGGAATGCACTGGCTGATGAAGCTGCAAAGTCAGCAGTCGCTACGGCTACTGTTGCCGCAGTAACCCGCTCAGGAGTGAAACCGGACGCTGACAAACGGGCTGCTGTGAAAGCTACAGCTGATGGTACGCCCTATCCAAAAGCATTCCCTGCTAAATATTTCTACTGAATGGGAGGGTGCCTAAATGCTGAAGTTAAGATGCCAGGCATAGGGGTTCGAGAAATTCCCAATGAAGATATAAGACCAGAGTTGAATAAAGCAGCGCATGAGGGGGCAGCATCTGCCCATGCTGGTATGGTGGCTACGATATCATTGCTATAAGCCTGTTTTTGGATGCCGGGCCTATACAAGTAGGCCAAGCAGTATGTCCTTTGCTGAAACATCTGCCAACAAATCAAAGTTTCTACTGCTAAGCGCCCACCGCAGACACCCCTCTTAATTTCTACAAACCTTTACAATGTGTGTACTTGGACCATTGTGCTCCCCTAACACCGGATAGTGCATACAAACACACCATAGTCGCTGTTGACTCCTGCTCCAGATTTCTATGGGTGTGGCCACAACGCTCGGTTGACGCTCAGACTGTTATCAAAGATTTGCAAGTCTTTATTGGTACATATGCAGTTGCACCTTTCCACTTGGACCAGGGACCTGCTTTCGCCTCAAGGGCTTTCAGGGATGCCATGGCTTCGTTGGGGGTCCAACTTCAGTACCCGTCTCCATTTCCTCCCAAGGGAAATAGTGTCGTGGAGCAAATAATCCGTGAATTAAAGCAATCCTTAACAGCCAGAGTCTTAGGTACAGGTCGTAATTGGCTTAATCACCTCTATGGAGTCCAGGAAGCAATTAAAAATCTGCCCAGAAGGTCCCTGGGGATTGTACTTCAAATTAGTGCCTGTTCGGTACTCAAATGTATGTTCCAGATCTTGATGATCCTGGCGTGGAGGCGGCAGAAACACCTTTTGACATAAATAAATGTGTCACTGTTTTACAGGAATTACAACAGTTCTGTGACAACAACTCTTCTGACAGTGCTTCCTCCATAGGAATTAAGGATGTACCTGTAACTCCTACCGGCTGGATTCCTAGAGTGGGGGATCTAGTACATGAAAAAGTTGCTGTGAAAAAGGAATTTGGCCCTTCTTATAGTGCACCGGTCCCAGTTTTGGGAGTACACGGTACCAGAACTGTCATTCTACCACGGTTGGCTGGTGCCAAAGAAAATCATTTTGTCTCCATCGACAATGTCAAACTACACCATGTGGCCGATCCTGCACAGCAGACCAAAAGTAACTGCCAGTAGTTCCTGAATCCCTCTCACTATTGGTCAAGAAGTTCCTCTACAAGTTGTAAGCAGCAACACTGACACCTCTCCAGGCTTGGGAAGGGTGGAAAATGATTTTGCATTGGTTCTACTGACATCAAATATTATGGAAATTACTGATCGTTTTGATACAACTTCAACACAGACGGATGGTGCTATTTATTCAGTGCCACGGCGGGAAACTCCAACTCCATCAACAAACACGGCTCCAGTCTTTGCACAAACTGCTTCTGGATACTTTGCGGACATCAACGATGACTTTTCGGACTCATTCGCCTCTTCAACACCTGAACTGTCAAAACCATGTAAGCTGATAAATTGGTTTAAAGTAACTTACTTCATTCTTCCATGGAACTATCTGTGGTTTTCCTTGACTTTACTAGCCTTAGTGCTTTGGATTGGGTTTGTTGTTACATTCTTTTTGTTAGTACATGGTAATTTTCTTCCTGAAAAATCAACAGTTGAACTAGTGGATGAGGTCCTAAAACCACATTTTTCTTCTCACAAGGTCCGCAGAGACTTGTCCTTTGTGAACATTTCTGCTATACCAATTCCTAATGGGATTGTTTGGGATAAAGTAACATTTGATATATATGGCCCCAAGGAGGTCATTCAAATACCATCTGTGTTTAAACTTTCAATGGATGATGTAATAATACCTGGGATTGTTTCTGATTATTGGAATGTGAAAACAGTTGATTCTATGATGACTGAATTGCAGTATTATACTGTATTTGAAAACGATGATGTTTAACAATCTAAAGAGAATTATGGTGATATGTCATTCACAGAGCAAGCAGCCCAAAATTAGTTTTTAATGTACCCAATGGGAACATTGTCCGACCACAAAGCAGTTCTAAAACAAATTTAGAAAAGTTTACATATTTTTCTGGGCACAATGTTAAAAATCATATTGTTTTAAATTGCCACCTACAGAAAATATATGCATACTATTGACAAATACGAAATTTATATATTTGGATTCTTTTGTTTCCCGGTTGACTATAGAAGGCTATGAATATTGGCTAAAGTCGATTGACTTGAAAAGTGTGTGGGGAACTAGACATTGGCAAATACAGGGGAAGGAAGCTTGTTTACAAGCATGGCTGATACCAGTTCAAATGCTATTTTTAAATGAAACTGTACAACAAACGAGTTGTTTAGGGTTAGCAAAGATTTAGGAATGAACACCCCCAGTATACCTGCCACTGCAAAATTCTATAAATGGCAAAAATATACAAATGCACCTGAAGATCAGCTCAATGAATGGGTCCAGAATGGCACATTTAATGTTTCACTGACACATCCTGGCGGGTGGTTTATTGAGGCCAATAGATACCAATGGGTGTCACAACCATTTTATCAACTCCTCGGGGGGTTTTAGAACAAATAGGCCGGACCCTTGCTAAATATCTTCTGAACATGCGGGTATAGTAACAACATACAGTGTAGGGAAACTATGCCAGCAATGGTTAAAGACTTCGTCACAAGACGCAGTTAGAGAACACCTCAGTCCCCCTCAGTCCCCTGTCTAATAACACCGACTTGCAGGACTTCCTGTTAGGCCCCAGAAAACAACGCAGAAAATGCTTCTTTTATGAAGTATATAATGAAATTTGGAAGCTTTCACAACAAGAAGCTGCTGCCCAGTTAGGGCAAATAGACCAGGAAAATATAAAGAAAGCATTAGATGTTGTGGATAATGGGACAACCGGATATATACCTTAAATAACATTGTTTCTTCTACTATTGACATTATACAGACAGATATGTCTTCCTTACATCATGGACAGAGTCAGCTAAGGTCCATTATGCAGTTGCTCTGGACACTTCAAACACTGAAGGCGGGTCGCGTTCCCTGGCAATATGTCAGCTCGAGGGAAATATTTTCTTTTTATAATTTAACGTGACAACAACAACTAATAGCTAAGAAAGAAGCGACTTATGTCATGCTAAACATCGAAAAATTAGAAAAGATGCCTTTTACTGTGGCTGAAATACCATCTGCTGAGTGGTTAATACACGGGGTCATTAATCTGCCTATTTCCACACTACAATTCACATCCTGTTTAAAACACATTCCAGTAGGCAGATACGAAAAACTGGGAGATAGTTACATCCATGAGGTGTGGGAGCTACCCTTCGCATACAAATATCTCTGTGGCATGAAAAAAGTATTTCCTAGCAGTAATGAATGAGAGACTTCTGTCAGGCATTCAATGGTTTGTAAACAGCTGTCCTTGCATGGGGTGTGTAACATGTCTGCAGCGAATGTAGCTTGTTATCTGAAGGGAGTTCCAGTCCCCTTGATTAGACCTCCATTCCAGGTGCTTTTCAAACGGCAGCTATGTTCTCCTCAATGGTGAATACTGTTGTGGGATGCGAGCCGGAATAGTTTATGTTGTTTCGGTCTCTAAGATTGTTACATGCTGCGGGAACTTACTTTTTCCTCTCACTAAAACAAGAGAGGTAGCGGACATTTGGCCTTATATTGCTACTTCTAATGTAAATTTTGACAAGTTGAGCAGACTCAAGGCTTTATTGTTTCAAAAACATGTGGCTCTTACATCTGCATGTCAGACCTACGCACTTCAGGTGGCATGGTCATCAGCAGAGATACAGTCCCTTTTAAGTACCAACTTTCCGAGACACTTTGGTGAACTTGTGGGACGGATATTTAATGCGTCCAGTACTGCTGGAATCACACATTTCTTTAAGGCTGTTGGTTCTGGTTTTGTTCACACCTTCTCCTCCATAATCGGTTTAATACCATCAGCCATCCACTCAATATTCTCCAGTATTTTGGGGGGATTTCCAATAACTTTGGCTATAATAGTTGGCGTTTTGCTGTTGCTATTTTTTATGTGCAATGGCTGCCCGCCGCAACAAGAAGGAACGATAGTGCTCCCATCAGTGCAGCTGTGTCGTGAACGTATGATGCAGTATTTTGGAGCAACACTCCTGGAGAAATTGGAGTGTGACCGGTCTCTGTCATTCAGACCGGTTTTACATTGTGTGCATCCCGTGTTTCTGTGCCTCTGGTGCTCTTTGGAACATGCATGGGAAGTTTGTCGTTCTATGTAGCACTTGCTTTCTTTGGACACTGATCTGTTGATGTTCTCGCTGAGGGCTCATTACCAGAAATGAGGGTGCGTTTGCTATGGGAAGGTATGTCTGAGTTGCCCTTTGTGGAGGATGTGGCTCTTAACTCATCATTGGGCACACCACGGAATGCCGCATTGGCTGAGGCTCAGGCTATGGAACACGACTGCTCCTTGGTCCTTCTTAGCGATGCCTTTCCAACTTTAACACCTGCTGAAGTAGAAGAATTCCTGTCCTCAATTGTCCCAGAATCGATTGGAAATTCTAAAAATAACTCTGACTCTTGAAATTTGGTCCCTTTTATGCCACATATTAACAGTTTTAAATTGTTCTTTTACACGCTCATGTGTCCTTTTAACTTGTCATTATTGACATTTTTTACATTTATATCTTAGGTTGTGCTTAGTAGCTTTTAAGTATATTTAGGCTTTGAACCAACTTCAGCCGACAAGGGGAGGGCGTTGTGGAGCCATTCTAGTTATAGCTTCCTGCACGTTATTTTACCATACTAGGCCTGCAGCAGTGCACTTTAACCTAGATATATTTTGTTTGGCTTTGCTTTATTATTGTTACAGTAGCCACTTTTATGGTCTTGTTTTATTTTCTCTCTATCTGACTGTTTTTGCTTAGGCCAGCACTCTGTTCTCAAACAAGACATTCTTGCTCACTCTATGCTTTTTCCAAAGCTGCAGTAAAATAGGCTGCCGGTGAAGATGATATAAGTTTAGTCTCTGACATTCATAGAAAATACACATCCTTACGTAGGGACATTTTCTTAGAACACCAGCTGTTTTATTATAAAAAAGACTTCCCTGACCCTTACACATTAGAGGGAGATTCCAGCCAGAGAACCACAACTGTATGCTGATTGCCGAATACTTCACTACAGCTGTTTTGCAGACTTCAGGCCTTTGCTCAGGTATGGCGGATGATGTCTTCCCAGGGGAACCTGAAGGGCAGAATTAGTGCTTAACATGCTGTGCTCTATTATAGCCGAGGTAGGAATTAGTCTGTTGACTCTAGTGGCAATATGGTAGTGTTGGAAACTGCCCTTTTTGCAGGGTTATCCCCAAACCTTTTGCCTTCTTCCTCCCATTATTTCAGGTCTGTTTGTGCTGGTTTATTGTCTCTGCGCACTTTACCACTGCTAATCAGTGCTAAAGTGCAACTGCTCCCTATAGAAATTGTACTGTTGATTGATTTATCCATGATTTGCATATTTGATTTACTGGTAAGTCCCTAGTAAAGTGCACTAGAGGTGCCCAGGGCCTGTAAATCAAATGCTACTAGTGGGCCTGCAGCACTGGTTGTGCCACCCACATAAGTAGCTCTGTAATCATGTCTCAGACATGCCACTGCAGTGTCTGTGTGTGCAGTTTTGACTGTAACTTCAACTTGGCAAGTGTACCCACTTGCCAGGCCTAAACCTTCCCTTTTCTTACATGTAAGGCACTCCTAAGGTAGGCCCTAGGTAGCCCTGAGGGCAGGGTGCAGTGTACGGTTAAGGTAGGACATATAGTAATGTGTTTTATATGTCCTGACGGTGAAATATTACTAAATTCGTTTTTCACTGTTGCAAGGCCTATCCCTCTCATAGGTTAACATGGGGGCTACCTTTAAATCTGATTAAAGTGTAGATTCCCTTTGTGAGCGGATAGACATGTGGAGTTTGGGGTCTCTGAGCTCACAATTTAAAATACATCTTTTAGTAAAGATCGACTTCAGAGAACTGTAATTTTGAGTAAATCTTGCATAATTCATATTTTTCTTACTGTACGTTGGATTCTTATCATATTTGGTCTTGTTTTATATAGATAAATAAATATTGGCTATTTTTCTAAAACTGGTGTGGTGTCCTTTTGTAGTGTTTTCACTTATTACTGTGTGTTATGTGCAAATGCTTTACACATTGCTTCTGAGATAAGCCTGACTGCTTGTGCCAAGCTACCAAGGGGGTGAGCAGGGGTTTTCTGAGTGGGTATCTCCCTTATACTGATTATAGTGAGGGTCCCTACTTGGACAGGGTGCAAACCGACTGCCAACTAGAGACCCCATTTCTAACAGGTAGCATTATTTTTATTTTTACTCTCCTTGTCACAATTTTAATCTTGTCATGCTGTATCGCCCTGGTTATTGCAGTTCACGCTTTGCTATCTAAGATGCAGTCGCTTTATTAAAGCATTATTAAATATATTCTGCCTCTGTTTGTCATTGTGTATGTGAGACTAATGTAACTGAGGGAATTGGATGAGACCGGAGTGACCACGGCTTCCCTGAGAAACCAGTTATGTCATGCACTTGGCTGCCCAATCATCCCTGCCCTGAGGTAGAGATGAGGCACTGCTAGTTAGCCAGAGCAGAACCCGGATTGGAGTGACATGTGTCACCTGTAGTGGGTCAGACTCAGTCTCCCACACCGCAGGGGATTCTGCCACTAGAAATCCAGTAGTCTCATTAGAATAATGAGATCCTACGAAACAAGTGTTGATTCAATTAGAAGAATGGTCAACCAATTGGCTTTTTAAATTTAATTTGTTAATGGATATGTGTTTGATTTACTGTTGACTTCTGTGTTTCTAATCACAAGCACTTGATCTTTTGCACTTCTCCTGTCCTTCTTTTCTTTTGTGTTGATAAGGTGGGAGGTTTGAGTAATATTGAGTAAATTATGAAAGTAATTGTGTATATATAATAAAGGATAGATTCTTAATGTTTTCTGTATCTATGCTGCAGTTTTGTAATTTATTATTTTTGGATTAGATAAACTATAATGATGATCTCCTGGTAGCAGCTGCATCACTTTAGGCTTGTGAAAAATACACTGTAGCTCTGAGGAACCACCTCCAGGAGAGAGGACACAAAGCTTCATTGTCAAAATGTAGGTGCTGCCAAAAAGAGGTGACTTACTTTGGTTATGTGGTATCCAAAGGTACAAGCCACATATCACATGACAGAATAAAAATGATTCAAAGCATGCAGCCACGTCCACAAAGAAAGGAATGATGTCCTTCCTGGGGATGATGAACTACTGCCGCCAGTGGATCCCTGAGTACAGATCCGATGATGCAATCTTGAGCAAACATATATTACAAGATGCACCCAACAACATTGTATGGAATAATGAGCTTGCAGAATATTTCAAGAAACTAAAAGGGACATTGTGTACTGTGCCAGCATTGGGTCTGCCTGATTACAAACTGCCCTTCCATCCCTATGTGTCAGAGCAAAATGACATTCCAAATGGTGTGCTTACACAGCAGAATGGTCCTGGAAAAAGACCTGTGACGTATTACTCTGTGACTTTATTTTCAGGAGTGACTGGTCATCCAGCTTGTTTGAGAGCAGTGGCTGCAGCTGTTGTGATTGTAGAGAGGGCGTCTCCCATTGTGATGGACTACCCTTGTATTGTTTATGTGCCACATTTGGTACAGTTGTTGTTGTCATCAGCGGCATCACAGCGCTTTTCGGCAGCCAGGAGAACAGATTATGAGGTCAATTTGTTGTCTAACACTAATATCACCATAAAAAAATGACCGCCTGTTAATTTGGCAACAATATTACCTGCAATTGGTGATTCTGTTGAGACCCCTGACCATGATTGTGTTGAGGTTTTGGAAACATTCTCCACACCCAGACTAGATTTACAAAAGAGACCATTAGAAAATGCAGACTATGAATGGTACACTGATGGTTCCTCCAGCAGACTAACTTACACTGATTACAGAGCAGGGTATGCTATAACAACAGTAGACACCATAATTGAAAGTGCAGTTCGGCACCCTGGCACATCTGCCCAGCAAGCTGAGCTGTTTACTGTAACAAGAATATGCATCCTAGCTGAGGGGAAAACTGTTAACATTTTTACAGACTCATGTTATGCCTTTGGAGCTGTCCACGATTTTGGCCAGCTGTGGCAGTATCGTGGTTTCATAACAGCAGCAGGGCTCCCCATTCAAAATGACCTTTTAGTAAAGAACTTGTTAAGAGCAATACTATTACCCAACAGTACAGTGGCCATCCATTGTGAGGCCCATACAGGAGCTAATACCAAGATAGATGGAGGAAATGCCATGGCTGACACAGCAGTGAGAGAGCATGTTACAATCAGTACAGATGGTACACCTAATGGCAAAAAGTATTCAAAAAATTCAGCTCATTCAGAGACAATTGTTGCTAGTTGATGTGAAGGTGTCAACACCAGAACAGTACGCGCTCTATTGGCGTCAAAAAATGCAAAAAAAACATCACTTTCAAAATAACATGATTCATGCATTGTGCTGATATGTTGTATTTTATCCTTTTGCATTGCAGAGTTCAATCCTAAACACTTATTCTTAATATGTTTACAAATACTGTTTCTTTGCAAGGTATTGCTACAGGTTTTCAGAGTGGGTTAGGGTGTGGCCTCTTTCCAGGGCCTTCCAGAGACTTTCCCTGCAACATGCCTGGGCGTGGTTCTTGGCTGGGCCAAGACTCTATATAAGGAGAATAAGCCCAACTCCCAGTGCTCACTATTCAGAGGTTCCAGTGCAGAAGAGCAGCTATTTCCAGAACTTCAGTTCCAGTGGCCTTTTTGATCTCCCAGTTCTGCTTTGAAATCTTCATTGGTGCATCTTGTTCCTGGGTGGTAAGACGGTAGTTGGGTTTATTCCCAATACCGTTTATTTTATCTCGAATTATCTCATTCTAAGATCTGATTGTTTATTTATGTTAACAATTTGTTTTAAGGTCATAAAAAGTGCACTCGAGTATTTTTGTTAAAGTGTGTACATGGATGTTTATGAATCGGCAAGAAGCGCGATTCGTTTATAGTTTTGAAACTCATGTTACATTGCGCGCCAGTGTTTATTGACATACACGTGGATATTTATGAATCAGCAGGAGACGCGATTCGTTTGAAAAGCTTTGAAATCTTGAGTTGCATTGCGCGCTGGCATTTATTGACACATACATGATTGATCACGAATCGGCAAGAGGCGCGGTTCGTTTATGAAGCTTTAAAAGCTTGTGATACATTGTGTGTTACTATTTATTGACATTTAAAAGAAGGTTTTGAAGTGGCATGATGTATAATTCAATTTAAGATAATTTCAAAACCTGTTGCTATTTATTGTGCAACCATTTCTTGACTTTGCATGATGGCATTCGAGTCAGCAGGACATGCAATTTTTTACTAGAGTTTATTTATGTTGTGAACTGCATATTACCATTCCAGGATAATTGCTTGGTACAATTCGAGTTGACAAGTATGGGAAATATTTCTTGAACTATTGAACCCATTGAAAAATATTTCTTCTCTAGTGTTTTAAGAGTGTAATCTGTGTTGAAAACATTTCAAGGAAAATATATATAGGATCAGAAGTTCTAGATGCAATATTATATGCTCCTATTATGCATATTCTTGTTATTCTAATTCATGCTTGAATAAGAAAAGTTTTATTTGAATTAATCTTGATTCCATTACAGGTATCTGATCATCACAAAATCTGTTCATTTTTAAAACTGCAATTCAAGATTGCTCATATTTTCAGAAAGACTATGGGGGTTATTCTAACTTTGGAGGAGGTGTTAATCCGTCCCAAAAGTGACGGAAAAGTGACGGATTTACCACCAGCCGTATTACGAGTCCATTATATCCTATGGAACTCGTAATACGGCTGGTGGTATATCCGTCACTTTACCGTCACTTTTGGGACGGATTAACACTCCTCCAAAGTTAGAATAACCCCCTATGTTTATTAATATTTACTTCAAGTTATATTGTGTGTTCTAACCTTTTTTCCCATTAAAGGTCTCCTTCCCAGCAGTACCCTTCCTAATCCCCTCTTCCCCTCTTGAACTCTCACAGTCTCTGTGAATTGTCTATCAGAGTCTTGGAACTGTTCATTAGAGGACGTGTTGGGAACGTGCGCAAACCCCAAGGATCTGGTGAGTGACAGAATAGTGAGCCCACGAATTATTATCCTCCTGGTTTGTGTATGTTCTCAGCATGGCCACGCTAGATGAGTTAGTTAAGGCTATCACCCAGTTCCAAGCAGAGGTGATATCATCCAAAGAATTGACAACCAGCTTAGCAGAGAGAGTGAGTCAGTTGCAAGATAAGGTAGAGAAGAAGGAGCAAAGTCCCACATGGGTGTTTTGGCCAGGTACTTCTTCTCAGGCTTCTGGAAGTAGTCCAATTTCCCTAAATGTTCCTGCTGCTATTCCTTTAGCTCCCCCAGAACGTTTCTCAGGTGACCCATTGAAAGCGCAATCTTTCCTGGTTCAAGTGGAACTACACTTCACCTGCAGACCAAATACCTTTCCCGATGCCCAGTCCAAAGTAGCTTTCTTGTTATCATATCTGACTGGAGATGCAGCTACTTGGTCAATTCCTCTTGTGCGTAAAAATAGTCCCTTGTTGTATAATTGTAGAAATTGTGTTCGTGAATTTGAGAGAGTTTTTGATCGTAGAACTGTAACACAGTCAGCAGATCATGAATTATTAAATTTACGCCAAGGAAATCAAGACCTAGTGTCGTATTTAGCCAACTTTAACCGGCTGGTTGCCGAGACTTCCTGGCCTGAAGAAAAACAAGCGGTCTTGTTTTACAAGCGACTCAAAGAGGAATTAAAAGATATCTTAGCGCAAATCGATCCACAACCTACAGACTGTCAAGAGTTAATAAATCTTGTCTTGAGACTTGACCATCGTTTAGCAGAACGTAAAGGAACGCACAAAAAGATTGAAAAATATTCATGGCGCGTTCATGATAACAGAGATACAAGAACTCCGAAAGAAAGAACGACGGAACCGATGGAAATTGGAACCATCAGAAGACCTTTTATTAAAGATGAAAAGGACTTACGCAGAAAAAATGGACAATGTCTTTATTGTGGGCGAAAAGGTCATTTTGCCAAAGATTGTCCAATCAAACCAAAGAACAAGCAAGGTCTAGTTCAGAAGGTCGCAGCCAATGCATCAGTCGAGTTGGAAAACTAAAACACCCGAGATGCAGAGAAGGGTTGCTCTTGGGTGTTACCGTGGACCCTTCACAATCTAGACATCTTAAACTGGAAATAAGAGTTCATGTCAAGAAAGAGATCTATTTTAAAAAAAGCTCTAGTCGATTCTGGAGCTACTGGGAATTTTGTTGATGTCCAATTGGTTCGTGCATGGGGGATCCCATGTATTGAAAAGAAAAACCCAGAAATCATCCAGGCAGTTGATGGAAAACTCTTGACTGGTGGTCCGGTAACTCTTCAGACTATCCCCTTGTCAATGATTTGTGAAGATAAGATTCTAAGAAAGAAACATGAAGAGAAAATCATTCTAGATGTGATCCATGCTCCCCAATATGGGATTATCCTCGGCTTGCCATGGTTAACTCATCACAATCCAGAAATCAATTGGGCAGAACGACAAATCATGTTCTCATCTGCGCTATGTAATGAACAATGTCTCGAAAAAAAACAAGTACCAACAGTTTGCAACTCTAACATAGCTACTGCTGCGGAGAAAGAAACTCAGTTGCCCAAACAGTATTCATCGTACAAAGATGTATTTGATGAGAAAGGAGCAGAGACTCTACTCCTCATAGATCTTATGACTGTCAAATTGACCTAGCCCCAGGTGTGACACTTCCCAACTGTCGTGTATATGCTGTGTCAGAACATGAAAACCAACATTTACGAAAATACCTAGATCAATTTTTGGAGAATGGCTTCATTCGCCCCTCTAAGTCTCCTGCAGCTTCGCCTTTATTTTTTGTTCCAAAAGCTAATGGAGAACTTCGAACTTGCATTGACTATAGAGGTTTAAACAAAGTCACCATCAAGAATAAATATCCTTTACCCCTAATTCCGTTTTTTTTGGAACAAGTAAAGAGAGCAAAGATCTACACGAAGCTTGATCTTCGAGGTGCTTATCATTTGGTCAGAATGAGAGAGGGTGACGAATGGAAAACAGCGTTCAAGACAAGATATGGCCTTTTTGAATATACTGTCATGCCTTTTGGTCTGTGTAACGCTCCAGCAGCTTTTACATTTTTCTTGAATGACGTTCTTAGAGAGTACCTCGACATATTTGCCATAGTCTACATCGATGACATTTTGATCTACTCAGACAATGAAAACGAACATGTACAACATGTCAAGAAAATTCTTGCAGCTCTTCGAAAACACCATTTATATTGTAAACTAACCAAGTGTGAGTTTCATGTTACCACGGTTGAGTTTTTGGGGGTTATTCTTACCCCTCAAGGTATGGTGATGGCAGAAAAGAAAGTAAAAGCTGTATCTGAGTGGCCCATCCCAAAAACTGTTCGTGATGTACAGTGCTTCCTGGGGTTTGCAAATTTTTACCGGAGGTTCATAAGTCATTTCTCCCAGACAGTGGCTCCAATCACTAAGCTACTAAGAAAGAAAGAAAAGTTTGTATGGTCCCCAGAAGCTGATCAAGCCTTCTCGACTTTAAAGAAAGCTTTCTCCACTGCCCCAGTTTTATCTCATCCTGATGCGAATCAACCTTTTATAGTGGAAGCTGATGCTTCAGATGTAGCAATAGGAGCCGTCTTATCACAATGAAATAAAGACACTGGTCAACTTCGTCCTGTAGCTTATATGTCTCGGAAGTTGAACGAAGCCGAACAAAACTATGTCATTGCTGAAAAAGAACTTCTGGCAATTCGGGACGCCTTTAAAGAATGGAGACATCATTTATTGGGTGCCAAATACACTGTTACAGTATATACTGATCATCGTAATCTTCAATTCATGAGTTCCGCCAGACTTTTGACCCCTAGGCAATTACGCTGGATGCTTTTTTATGCCGAATTTGATTTTGTAGTAACCTTCCGGCCTGGTAAAGATAATCGCAAGGCTGACGCCTTGTCCCGTCAAGAGTCTACCACGTTGCCTGCATTTCAAGCCTCCAGAGCTATCCTTGCTCCAGACAAGGTTCTATGTATCATAAAAACTGAAGATTTCTTTGAAGAATTTCGAAATTCCTTCACTGTTGAAAAATGGCAAACATGGGCCCAAGCTGATCCCAAAAGGTCAATCAAACAAGGTTTACCCTTTCATGATGCTCGTTTATTCATACCCACTATCAAACTTCGCAAGATAGTGTTTCATTGGTTACATGTTATACCTACGGCAGGTCATCCAGGTATTCCTAAAACTCTTGAACTGATCCAACGTTATTTTTGGTGGCCTACCCTAACAAAAGATGTAAAAGCAATGGTAAACAACTGTGAAGTTTGTGCTCGCATTAAAACAAGTCATTCTAAACCAAAAGGATTATTACATCCACTTCCAACTCCAAGTCGTCCATGGGAACACATTCATTAGACTTTATTACAGGTCTGCCAGTGTTTCAACAGCATTCAGTAATTCTGGTGGTAGTAGATAGTCTTACAAAATATGGACATTTTATTGCCTGTAAAAAATTGCCCACTTCTAGTGAATTGGCAAACATTTTACTGAACAGAGTGGTTCGTTATCATGGACTACCAAAGGTTATCCTCTCCGATCGGGGGTCACAATTTTCCTCCAATTTCTGGAAGACATGGTGTAAGACACTCCAAGTGACATCTACACTATCTACTAGTCACCATCCTCAAACAGATGGTCAAACAGAAAGACTAAATCAGACTTTAAAACAATACCTACGTGCCTACGCTGAAAAGGCACTTCATTCTTGGACATCTATGCTCTGGTTAGCTGAGTTAGCTTACAATAACTCATTCCACACTTCCATTGGAGTTACACCCTTTGTTGGTTTATTTGGTTATCATCCTGACACCTTGCCCATCACAATTCCTCAAGACAGTTCTCTTACTCCAGCTGTGTCGGAAACCATTCAGCATTTACATCAAACGCAGAAGCTGATTCAACAGTATCTAGAAAAAGCCAAACAAAAATATAAAAGACATTATGATAAGAAACATTGTGAGGGACCGCAATATCAACCAGGTGACAAAGTGTGGCTTTCTACAAAACATATAGACTTCAAGAAGAAGCACATGTTTAACCCCAAATTCATAGGTCCTTATACTGTCCTTCAGCAAATCAATCCAGTGACTTATAAACTACAATTGCCCAGATCCTTGCGGATTCATCCAGTGTTCCACACTTCCCTCTTGAAAAAGGCAGTCCAAAAGGTCCATCCTCATCCAGCTCTTGTTTTAGTACAAGGGGAAGAAGAATATGAAGTCAAGAAAGTGTTGGATTCTAAACTGAGAGGACGTAATCTATGGTATTTAATCTCATGGAAAGGTTATGGTCCTGAAAGTAACTCATGGGATTCCGCATCTGATGTTCATGCTCCAGTACTTGTGAGACACTTTCATCGTCTTAATCCAAGCAAACCAGGCCCTAGAACGCGTCTGGGAGAGGGGAGTACTGTCAACACCAGAACAGTACGCGCTCTATTGGCGTACAAAAATGCAAAAAAAACATCACTTTCAAAATAACATGATTCATGCATTGTGCTGATATATTGTATTTTACCCTTTTGCATTGCAGAGCTCAATCCTAAACACTTATTCTTAATATGTTTACAAATACTGTTTCTTTGCAAGGTATTGCTACAGGTTTTCAGAGTGGGTTAGGGTGTGGCCTCTTTCCAGGGCCTTCCAGAGACTTTCCCTGCAACATGCCTGGGCATGGTTCTTGGCTGGGCCAAGACTCTATATAAGGAGAGTCAGCCCAACTCCCAGTGCTCACTATTCAGAGGTTCCAGTGCAGAAGAGCAGCTATTTCCAGAACTTCAGTTCCAGTGGCCTTTTTGATCTCCCAGTTCTGCTTTGAAATCTTCATTGGTGCATCTTGTTCCTGGGTGGAAAGACGGTAGCTGGGTTTATTCCCAATACCGTTTATTTTATCTAGAATTATCTCATTCTAAGATCTGATCGTTTATTTATGTTAACAATTTGTTTTAAGGTCATAAAAAGTGCACTTGAGTATTTTTGTTAAAGTGTGTACATGGATGTTTATGAATCGGCAAGAAGCGCGATTCGTTTATAGTTTTGAAACTCATGTTACATTGCGCGCCAGTGTTTATTGACATACACGTGGATATTTATGAATCAGCAGGAGACGCGATTCGTTTGAAAAGCTTTGAAATCTTTAGTTGCATTGCGCGCTGGCATTTATTGACACATACATGATTGATCACGAATCGGCAAGAGGCGTGGTTCGTTTATGAAGCTTTAAAAGCTTGTGATACATTGTGTGTTACTATTTATTGACATTTAAAAGAAGGTTTTGAAGTGGCATGATATATAATTCAATTTAAGATAATTTCAAAACCTGTTGCTATTTATTGTGCAACCATTTCTTGACTTTGCATGATGGCATTCGAGTCAGCAGGACATGCAATTTTTTACTAGAGTTTATTTATGTTGTGAACTGCATATTACCATTCCAGGATAATTGCTTGGTACAATTCGAGTTGACAAGTATGGGAAATATTTCTTGAACTATTGAACCCATTGAAACATATTTCTTCTCTAGTGTTTTAAGAGTGTAATCTGTGTTGAAAACATTTCAAGGAAAATATATAGAGGATCAGAAGTTCTAGATGCAATATTATATGCTCCTATTATGCATATTCTTGTTATTCTAATTCATGCTTGAATAAGAAAAGTTTTATTTGAATTAATCTTGATTCCATTACAGGTATCCTAATCATCACAAAATCTGTTAATTTTTAAAACTGCAATTCAAGATTGTTCATATTTTCAGAAAGACTATGTTTATTAATATTTACTTCAGGTTATATTGTGTGTTCTAATCTTTTTTCCCATTAAAGGTCTCCTTCCCAGCAGTACCCTTCCTAATCCCCTCTTCCCCTCTTGAACTCTCACAGTCTCTGTGAATTGTCTATCAGAGTCTTGGAGCTGTTCATTAGAGGACGTGTTGGGAACGTGCGCAAACCCCGAGGATCTGGTGACTGACAGAAGGAAACACAATGGTCTGCAACACCAGGTGAGGCGAGTGTGGATTGATGCTGGATGTGAGCAAAATGATGAGGGATTGTGGGTCCACCGGGATGAAAGACCTGTGGCTCCATGCAGTATGTTCCTTCCCCTTACAAGGCTTGCTCTCGGACCCACTCACATTGTACAAGGGGATGAATGAGCTAATTGGACAGGAATGATTTGCACCAGGGATAACAGCTTTCACTGAATAATTCTGCTCCCAGCGTCTTGTCTGTGCCCAACATACTAAAGGCCGGTCGCCTGCTACACATGATCACTTGCCAGTACCACAGGGTCCCTTTACCATTGTCCAAATAGATTTTGCCTATGTACCCAGTGAATGAATAGATTCAAATATTTGCTGGTGTGTGTGGATCAATTTTCAAAATGGGTGGGACATTTCCCACATGGAAGAATGATGCTGCAACTGTTGTGAGATGCTTGATGAAAGATATCATACCCCGTTTTGGGGTACTCCAGGGCATAAATCGTGACAGAGGGGGTGAATTTAGGGCTGCAGTTGTGCAAAAGATGTGTGAATGTTTGGCAGTAGAGTGGAAACTGCATGCCCCTTACCACCCCCAAAGTTCAGGACAGGTGGAAAGGCTGAACTCCACAATAAAAAATAGATTAGCAAAGACAACTGATGCAACAGGCCTGAAATGGCCTAATGCACTGCCTATAGTACTGCATACATAAGGGCAACGCCATCTAGAACAACCCTCTTGCCCCCCCCCATGAGGTACTGATGGGGCGGCCTATGTCTGTCGGGTTGAGGTTGCCTCTTTCAGCATGTCAAGCAGCACTGCTGTGGACAGATTAAAACCTTTCTGACTATGCTATAAAGTTGTCAGCAGTCTTGAGGCCTCACCATACACAGGTGAAGGAAGCTTTGCTCAATCCGTCCTCAGAACCCACACACCCTTTTAAAGCTGAAGACATGGTCATCATGAGAAAAAAAATATGTCTTTCTTAGTTCTAGGTGGACTGGACCACACCTTGTGCTCCTGGTTACCCAGACGGCGGTGAAGATGCAGGGACGTCCTGATTGGATTCAAGGCACTAGGTGCAGATATGCACCAACAACAACTGAGACAGAGGTGCCTGCAACGGATGAGCACCTGCAATCCGTGGAGCAGCGTAATATACCAGAAAAGTGGGAGACAAACCAGACCATTCATAAGAGCCACGATGAGGACCCCTCATCAAGTGTCAGGTGACACAAACTGATGCACTTGAGTGAAGCACACAATGTAGTCTCAAAGAAAAGTGATGGTCACACCTCCAGAAAAATACACTGAAGAGGACACTGCAGGGCAAGTCTGTGAAACTGCCCCTGAACAAGACAACTGCTGATCAGGCAGAGAAGCAGAGGACAGCACGCTGCATGCCGTTGCCTTACTGATAATTAAAGAAAGTGTCTCAGAACTGAGCAACAACAAGACTTCATATCTCTATCTATAACTTTTGAAAAGGACTAAAATGCATTCCATAGCACAAATATTATTTTTATTACCTTAATTTTGTGTGTGCTACCTGTATTTAGGTGATTTAATGGCTATAGACCTAGAGCACATGAATGCATTGGATACTAGCAAATCATTTTCTACATATGTTTGACTAATGCTTATCTCATAAGTGTATATCTAGACAACGATATGTGTATTTCATTTTTAAAACGTGTAATGATGTAATGCCATCCAAAGATATGTATTTTATCGATAAATTGTTAGTACTATGTTTCTCCCAGATATATAATATATTTTTGCAATGGTGTATGATATTAATATCAAAGAGGGGGGATTGTTGAAGGGATATATATATATATATATATATATATATATAGATGTATATCTCTATATTTATCTATCTATACATATTTATATATATATATATATATATATATATATATATATATATATATATATATATATATATATATATATATATATATGTACCTATAGATATCATACTTTAGGCATACTTAAGTTACAATTCTCTCCGCCATTACCTGAATCCCACTAAGCTATTTATTCTTTTCTCTGATCAAGCTGCTTGGTCATGTGCTCCCCTCTCATTCACAGAATGGTTCCCCCTGTCCACATTACTATTTTAGCACTGCCCCAAGACTTCTCTGCTGACCTCTCTCACACCTGCGCCAGTTGTGCAAACAAACCTCTCTAAGCCACATTGTTAAGTTTAGCTCGGTCTCACACTTTAAGTTCAGCCGGTCAGCAACCCAGCCCCCTTTTGCCTACAGTCAGCCTGTTGTCTGTTCACTTGTTTTTGCCCACACAGCATTATGTATAATTTTACTCTGTGGCCTTCAAGTTTGTGTACATGCAGCATTTCTATTTTGTATATGCTTGCTCATGTTTGGACTATGTCCCCTTTTGGGGTTTTGCTGTGACAGCACTTTTTAACATATAAAACTGCCTGACTTAAATGACTCACGGCAGAAGATGCTTGCTTGTAAGATGTAACACTAGGATGTGCATCTGCCTTGGCCTGCCAATAAACCTTGGTACCTCAACTAACATTCCATCTGTTCTGGAGCCTTGCCTGGTGTTTGTGTTTTCTTTGTGTCACTCTGAGGAGGTTTTAAAAAGTAGTTTCCTTAACAACTGCTCTTGGGTTTTCTCAGTTTATGGAAAAGCAGTTATTTGAAAGTAAAATAGTCCGCATTTATTGCTTGTAACAAGCACTTTATGTATTGGTCAAGCTTTCCTTAGAGGTAACCCCTGCATATTGTACAATGCACTCATGCATTTATTGTATTAATAAGCACTCCCTGCATGATTGGTTATGTTTACCTTACACTCAACTCCTGTTTAATATATAATGCACTTTTAAGCCCATCATGTATCACCAAATCGTGAAAGGCCCGGTCTAAATTTTAAATGTACTTGATCAGACAACGTTATTTGCACAGTGATCTGGTTGAAGCAGATGGATAATGATAAGGTCCCACAGCTTTTATGGGTTTTTCAGGTTTTTTTAAAAGCAGTTTTACTAAACCTTGATGTTACTATATTGATCATCCATGACTAATCAAGGACACTTTAGCTTTTATTGAAGATGTGTTTTTAGATGTTGATTTGTGTTTGTTTATTGTTTTAAATAACTAATAACTAATAAACATAATAATACACATTTCGAGTTTGAACAGAGGGTTACAACCAAAAGGATAGGAGATGGAAAAAAGTTGGCGGAATTAATTGAAGAAAAGAGGAATTATGTAATGTACTTACATTTCAGACCCTTAACAATACATGCAGTGTGTGTTATAGTCACACAGATTGCAAAACATACGTAGCCGAGTTTTCTTTAATACATTTCGCCCACATAAATCTGTTTTTTCCTCATGTTTAAGTTAAGCCCATGGAAATCTGGTCTTTGCTACAAACTGCAATTAGGTGTAACCTGGATGTGGTGCGTGCTACATTTGATTTGGCAAATTTGGCTAATGAATCTTAGATATGTCAATTTACATTGTGGATGCTCTTGTCCCCAGGTGTTATTGTCACAAAAAGAGACTACTAGCAGTTTGATTTCAGACTTTCCATTCCGGTTTTTCTTTCCACTGAGTTTAGTTAAATAAATGAATGTTATTAATGCAAAAGTATTGCGAATTATTTGTGAGACCGTAAACTCGTCAAACTTTGTCAGCAAGTAGTTTGACATATGGAAGCACGTTTGTGAAAAATAGAATAAAAATACTGCTGCTGAATCCTTTCCACCGGAGACCAATGTGTCAGAATGAGGGTAATAGCTCTAGAAGTCAGCGGAAAGATGGTAATATTTGACATTATGCATTCATATTTAATGTTGTCATTGTGTATTTGAATTTACATTGTTTTTCTCCATTCTCTGACACACCTTAGCCATCTCCTGGCCAAGGGAAATTGTCCTTTCTTTGTATCTTAAAATGGCAAACTTTTTAGATGGAAATTGGTTTTGCGTTGGAATTTCAGTCAGCAAATTTAGCGGTGCCTCAAAGGGGGATTATTTTGCTAAAATAGCTTTTAATATCAAATGATTTTTGGGCCCCAAGCTTTTACCTCTTTGCTTATGCATAAGGAAGGACTTGATGCAAACACTTTAACATTTCCATACCTAATGTGACATGCAGTCATTCTTAGTTCAAGAAAGGGTCAGCTTTGTAGGTTTTCTGTCAGCAATGGATCACTCATCTCATCCGCTACAGAGTTTATCGTCACGGTCTGCATTGTGAGCAGCGTAACAGGCCTTAATATGCTACAGACATTAAGGGTTGACATGGATGTTACCGCAGAAGCTGGGTTTGTTATGGAGGAATAGATGAGCTCTGCATAGAAATCTATTGTCCTTCTGACGGAAAAGAGTTTTCAGCACAGGTGCTATGAAAACGTATTCAATGCTGCACTATATTTTAGTAAACAGTTGCTATGTTTCTTAGAAGTAAAAAACAAAAAACAAAAAAAAAACAGATAAAAAATAATGATATGAAGCTATTTGCTCCATTTTTTTAAAAAATACGTGGGAATTACGAGTACTTAAGTGCAGCGGAAATAACTTTTTAGGTAGTGTTAAATATAGTGTTTTTTCTAATCACTGTACTCAATGCCATTCTTCTTTTTGCGATTCCATTAAGACCGGCACGTACTCCAGAACAATTACATTTGCGGGGCACTCAAATAGCTATTGTAAGTAAGTTGTGCTACTCCTCTGGGGGCGGAGGGGGTGAGCGTATAGGCGCTGGATATTTGTGGGTAGTACAGGAAATTACTTTGTTCTTTCCCGGGTTACCTACGATTAGCTTCACCGTTCCTCTGGCTTTAACACTCGACTTGGCAATTAAATGACACCTGGATTTAGTAACAGGTATATGTTGATCATCATAAGAAACTCAATGTGCCATATGGCCAATTAGGTGAACCAAAAAATGTGGAAATAAAATTAGAAATGTTACCACCTATAATGAACAGGTGGTACATAGAAGCCCGTAGATGGGACTTTCCACCAATAAGTAACACAATCTCATTCTTGAGACAGGTTTTCAAAATTGGGGGGTCGGGGGATTTCATTTTATGGCCATTTGCGACCCTCTTAGGAAGTACTGTCTTAATACTGTATGTTAGCTTAGCTGTTAACTTTCTGTTAACTTCGGAGTTGGATTTAGAAATAAAAAGCTTCAGAAAGCTTTTAGCTAAGTAACTAATGTTGGTCTTCAACCATGTGGAGCTCTTTCTTAGGTAACGTAGGTGACTTGCAAACGATTTTTAAATTACGTTTTCCTCCCAAATCCAGCTTCCAATGGGGAGAGATCCCTTGAATCACTGTCTATGGACCCCGAAGCTGCCACTCTAATTGGCAAAGGGGAAAGTGAGACAAGGAAGTCTCAGTAAATCAGTAAACCCCAACTTGGGAGTTGGTAAATTCTCAATGGGTTTCAACCAGAATTCCATCGCAAACCATTGATACTTGAGGTACCAATAGGGTTTTTTTACAAGGGGCGCCCAGAACATCCCTTCAAAATCCAGACTCAGCAACCATTTCTGAAAACATTTCAGAAAACTTTTTCGAATCTTAGAATTCTTTGAATATATTTAAAAACATAATGTACCCATCACAAACTCTCTGAATTACCAAATGGGAGTGTTTGCAACCAGCAAAAAGCTTGGTAAATCTGGCCTCTATTTCTTTATGCTTATCAACCAGGATTTCTTGAAAGCACTCACTTACCCACTACATTTATCCATATCCTGAGAGATCAGTATTTGACCAGAAAGTATCTCCCTCATAGATTCCTTGACAGCAGCCACTGAGACATATTCAAGGCAGGTAATATATAGGAAACATATAACGTCTCAGGTGTGTGTGTGTGTTGAATGCTTCCCTTGACCTTTGCTCTTACAGCATGTATTTAGAGGAGGGTGTACCTGAGGGTTATCTTGATATGGGCACCTCCGTAGTGATGGAGGGGATGGCTACAGATACAGATTAAGTTAGAGCCTGCCCCTGGGTCCCAGTGTAAAATCTTCTTAGTCAGGATGAGTCCCGCCATCTAGCTCCTCCTAGCGTGTGGTGTCCATTTCTTCCATCCCCTCATGGACTCAACATCCATTGTCTGGTATCATTTTGTAGCAGATCAAATAAGCCTCCTGGCGGGTGAACTCTTCCTGCTAGTACTTGGTTCCTCCTACTCACTTGTAGTTCTTAGTGCAGCTAAGAATGTTATTGATTTTTGCCAATGGTGCTGCTCTCCTGTAGCTTTAACAACTATGGCCCTCATTATGACATTGGCGGTAAATCCCGCTTACCGCCATGCCGACTGCCGCCAACATAACATCACCACGGCGGATAACCGCCAAGCTTATTATGACACACACAAACCAATCCTTCACTATACAACCACACTCACAAGTCTGCCAGCCCAAAGGTCAGTGCTAAACTGGCGGTAGCAAAACCCACGCCATTATGCCAACAGAACCACGCCCACAGCATTATGACCCATGAATCACGGCAGAGGACATTCAATGGAGGTAAACCATTGGCGGTACATACCGCTGTGCTCAAAATACACACACTCAAACAAAACTACACCACATTGGACAATTCAAACTACACACACCTGACACACATACACACACCACACACACACACACACACCACTATAAAACACAGACCCACACTACCCACAACCCTTTACGACTACAAACTATTGCTATAAGAGAGAGATACAGCAAGAGCACCCACACAACAAGAGCCACACAACATCATCACCTATACACCATCCAGGCACCTTACATCACACACCCCAACACATCACCCCACACACCCTCACCCACACCACTCACACTACACCCATGGCACCACAAAGACACCCCCGATTCTCTGAGGAGGAGCTAAGAGTCATGGTGGAGGAAATCATCCGGGTAGAGCTACAGCTATTTGGATCACAGGTGCAGCAGACATCCATTGCTAGGAAGATGGAGCTATGGCGAAGAATCGTGGACAGGGTCAACTCCGTGGGACAGCACCCAAGAACAACGGACAACATCAGGAAGAGGTGGAACGACCTACGGAAGACTAGCGGTGGGCCCCCCCTTCTCCCCCACAACTAACAACATGGGAGGAGCAAGTCTTGGCAATCATGCATCCTGAGGGCCTGGCAGGAGTAGGAGGAGGACTTGGGTCTGGTAAGTCAAATCTCTATTACTATCACCTTCCCCCCTACCTGCATGCCATCACAAACCCCCTCCCTCATCCTCACTCCCATCCCTTCACCACCTCCCACATACCCCACCATCACAACCCACTCATCCCAATACCAAGCCCTGCATGTAATACCAATGAATGGACACCCCTCACAGACCTCCATGGACACCTATCACCACTGCATGCACACTGGAGATAATCACCTAGCCCACCAAATAGCAACTTACACAAAGGCAAATCTGCCAGGGCAACAACAACCATAGAGGGCAACCCACCCATGAACATGATGTTACATCACCTCAGGTCCCCCCAGCCAATGTCACTGGAGAAGAGGTGCTAGCAACATCCAGCCCCCCCCCCAGAAGAGGCCCACACTGATGACAGCAGCTCTGCTTGCCTGGATCTGGATGGCCAACCTGGGATCAGGAATCTCCAGACAGTCGGTTACCCAGGCACAGCCCAACACCACCACAGAGCCTCCCCCCTCAGGAAACACCAACACAGCACCTGTGTCCCCAGGGCACGTCAATCAGCAGTGCGTCTACCACTACAGGGACCCCAGGCCGCCCCACAAACACAGGACGATCCTGGACCTGGGGTCAGTGGCAGTGGGCACATGGTTCAGGGGACAGAGGCACAGGACAACGGGGAAGCTGGGAGGACTGCTGTGTGACAGGGGGAGCACAGGCACTCACCGAGATCCTGGGAGCATACCAACATTCCCAGGATACGCTGGGCCAGATACTGGACAAGTTGCAGGAGAACATGTGGCTGCAGGAGGGACAGTGCCTGGGGATCAGGGAGGACCTGAAGGACATCAACACCACCCTGGTCTCCATTGCAGGGGTGCTGGCAGACATGGCCAACACTATGTGGGAGGCAGTGGCACCCCACCGGGCCTCAGCCACTAGCCAAACCAATGAATAGCCCACCACCTCCGCTGCCGCTAGTGGAAAGGAGGCCCCATCACAGGACCAATAGGCCACCAGCACCCCTCCCCCTGCAAAAGGAGAACCACCCACAAATGTTCCCTGCGATCCAGTCAGAAGCCAGAGACTAATGCCAAGATCCCCGCCATGAAATAAGACTCTCCTGATTGTCACCCTTGTGTCCTACTCTGTCACCCTGTCCACCTTGAACTGCCATTGTTCCCCTTCCTATGCCCCCTTGGACAATGCACCCGTGATACAAATAGACTGGACTCTACCCTGGACTTTCCTCCACAATCACCCCACCCCATTGCACACCCCCTCTACTTCTTAGCACTTAAATAAACACCATTTGAAAAAATACAAGTATGGAGTATGTCAATTGATTTAAGTATGTATTCGTTTAGCAAGGCTTAAACATTGAAAATCAACTGTACAGTAATGTATACATAGGAATGACCAGTAGTTGGCTGCAGTCAACACACAAGGAGCGATAGTGGGGCACAAATATTTGCAAATAGAAATGTCAAAGGGTACAGTAAGTGGCCATAGAAGTGGGAAAATCAGCCTGCCAGTGACAATGTCAAACACAAAACAGTCATTTAAAAGTGTAGTTACACTGTCTTACCTGTGTGTCATTGGAAGTATTGTCAAATTATTGCACTTCCATTGTCCTCATCCTCTGCCTCCTCATCTTCACTGTCCACAAGGTCCACTGCTGCCACATGGCCATCTCCAGCCTCATCCTCCTGCAGAAATGTAACCTGGCAGCGTAAAGCAAGGTTGTGCAACATACAGCATGCCACGATGATCTGACAGACCTTCTTGGGTGAGTAGTACAGGGATCCACCTGTTAGATGGAGGCAACTAAACCTGGCCTTCAGGAGGCCAAAGGTCCTTGTCCTGAGATTCCTCACAGGGGTCAGTAGCCATGAGAGGTTGGGGTAACCAGAGTCACCTGCAAATATTGAGGGACAACTGTTAGCCACACACCAAACCTTAGGGCCCACACCATACCCATACACCAACATAGACTGGGTGGGAAACAGGGCTCACCTATTAGCCACACCCTGTGCCTCTGGAGTTGAGCCATCACATATGGAATGCTGCTATTCCTCAGGATAAAGGCATCATACACAGACCCAGGATATTTTGCACTGACGTGGGAGATGTACTGGTCCGCCAGGCACACCATCTTCACATTCATGGAGTGAAAGCTCTTTCGATTTCTGAACACCTGTTCATTTTGTCGGGGGGGGGCAAAAGCAATATGTGTACCATCAATTGCCCCAATAATGTAGGGGATATGTCCCATTGCATAGAAATCAGCTTTCACTGTGGACAAATCCTCCACCTGGGGAAAAACGATGTAGCTGTGCATGTGTTTAATCAGGGCAGACATCCCTCTGGTCAGCACCATTGAGAACATTGGCTGAGACATTCCTGCTGCCAAGCCCACTGACACTTGGAAGGAGCCAGTTGCCAGGAAATGGAGCACTGATAGCACTTGCACAAGAGGGGGGATCCCAGTGGGGTGACGGATGGCAGAGATTAGGTCAGTCTCCAATTGGGTACACAGTTCTGTGATTGTGGCCCTGTCCAGTCTTTAGGTGAGAATAATGTGCCTGTCCTCCATTGTTGCCAAGTCCACCAGGGGTCTGTAAACAGGAGGGAGGTCTCCATCTCCTATTCATCTGCAGCGGTTGCAATCTATGGGGCAAAATGTGAGCAGCTGGTCAGTATCTCTTATTTCCAACCACTACAGTTCAATGCATGTTATGACTGTAACAGTATTTTGTTGGAGAGGTCCAAATGTGTACTGTGACGCAGTTAGGATCCATGGTCTGGAAGGGGCATGGTAGGCCATGATTGTAACAGACAGGATGGTCAGACTAATACCTTTCCCTGTGTTCATTTCCCTGCAGGTCAGCGCCCATCAGAAAAAGGGGATATGGCATGCATTGCCAAAGACATGCGGACCCTGGGGGTCTACGGCAGGCAGAGCACCCACTGTCGTAAACAGTGGGAGGACCTAAGATGCTGGGCACAGAAGATGGTGGAGGCCCAGCTGAGGAAGGCCTCCCAACAAGGAAGGGGTGCCCGTCGAACCCTGACCCCTCTGATGGCCTGTATACTGGTGGTGGCCTAACCGGAGCTGGATGGGTGCTTGGGGGCATCACAGCAGCCACAAGGGGGTGAGTACAATGGCCCAATATACAACTTGCGCCTGGTGGGGTGGTATCTGGACGGGGGATGTCGGCCTGTGGGTGCCCCTAGGCCAGGCCTGACATTGCAGAGTAGGTCCCATGTTGGACAGGGTTCTGATGTAAAATACCTCCAACCAAGCTAGTAGGCATCCACTACTGGGCAGGGATCTGCGGGTCTCAGGTATGCTGCAATTGGCATTAGGTGTCACAATCCATGGCCTGGTTACTAGCATTGTGACTGATAGTGCATTGCCTAGTGCATAGGGCTGTTCCCTGTGTGTATGTGTCATGTACGCCAACGGTGGTTGTTGTTGAAGCCATTGACCAAGTGTATCCTTTGTCTCTCCCCCCCTTTTTGTTTTGTCACTCTGTCCTTATGTGCATTAGCATCATCTGGCAGAGGAGCAGAGGCACCGGCGATGGAAGGAGCTGAATCCCACAGGACCTAAAAGGCCGAATCCACAGACGGTGAGGGCACCACTGGGACGGAGGGCGAGGGGAGCACCACGGCGGAGACAGGAGAGGACAGTTCGGACACAGATTCCTCCTCCGATGGAAGCTCCCTGGTGGTAGTGGACACCTCTGTGCCCACCCCAGCTACAGCCGCCACCCTGTACCAGCACCGCCCTCCCAGCAGCCCCTCAGCGAGTTTCCCGTGCCCACCCACCCACGAGGGTGGGCATCTCCTTCACCCCAGGCACCTCAGGCCCTGCCCCAGTTATCCCTGCTGTCCTGAGTGAGGAGGCTGTTGACCGCCTACGATCCATCTCTGTTGGGCAGTCAATCATTGTGAATGCCATCCAGGGGCTGGCAGCCCAAATGCAACAGACAGATGCATTCCTGGAGGGCATTCACACTGGCATGGCGGCCCAACATAAATCATTTCAGGCTCTGGCTTCCTCTCTGATGGCAGCCATTGTCCCTATTTCTAGCCTCCCCCCTCCAACTTCCTCTACCCAACCCCATTCCCCTCAACCCCAACCTATCCCAAGCACACAGACAGACGAGCATGCACCCAGGACAACACACAAGAGTGGACATGGCAAACACAAGCACCACACTTCATCACACAGGCACTCACACAAACACCATCCAGATGCAGGCATACCAACATCCACTGCCTCCACTGTAGCCCCCTCCTCCTTGTCCTCCACCACCCTCCCAGTTGCGTCTACACTCACATCTGCATGCACTACATCCTCATCCATTACCCCCATTGCCAGCACACCTAACAGCACACGCCCCTTACTGGCAGTCACCACCCCCACTTCCATGCACATCCCCTGTTTCCTCTCCCACTATGTCTGTGCCCCCTCCTCCCAAAGTACACAAATGCAAGCACTCAGACACCCAACAGCCATCCACCTCACAACAGCATCCAGCCCATGCACCTGCGCCCAAACACAGCAGACTGACACCTCCTACAACTACTCCCAGTTCCACCACTCGCAAACCATCTCCCTCTTCCTTCCCCAATGTCCTTAAGAAGCTTTTCCTCACCAACATTGACCTCTTCCCTAGCCCTCACCCATCCCTCATGTCAGGCGAGGGTGTTCAAAATCCAGGCAAGCTACTCAGCCACCCAGTCCAGGGGCACAGTAGTGTCCACAGCTACATCAGGTGGGAGACGATCCCAGGCACCAGGCAGCCACACTGAAAGGGTGCCTGCTCCAAGTGCTGCAAGGAAGGGCAAGGAGGCACCCACAGCTGGTAAAAGGAAGGGCAAGGAGCAATCCCTGGCTGCTGTGAGGAAGGGCAAGGAGCAGTCCCCAGCTGCTGTCAAAAGGAGCAAGGAGCCATCCCCAGCTGCTGGCGGGAAGGGCAAGGGGCCTGCACCAGCGGGAAAAAGGACAAGAGGCATGGTGCTGGGACTCAGTCGGAGCCCCCACCACCAACCATGGTGGTTCAGCCATCCGAGACTGCAGGGGAAGTGCTGAAGCCTCCCCCCATTACTGCTAGCACCGCCTCCAGCACCGCCACAGGCATCACTGCCTGCAGCAGCAACTCCAATGGGTAGCCGTCCAAGGCTGCAGGGGAAGGGCTGGAGCCTCCCCCCACCACTGCTAGCACGGCCACCAGCACCGCCACCAGCACCACTGCCAGCAGCCCCAGTGGGCAGCCGTCCAAGACTGCAGGGGAAGGGCTAAAGCCTCCCCCCATCACTGCCAGCACCGCCACCAGTACCACCGCTGCCACCACTGGGTAGCCATCACCGCGGGTAGACAGTGTGTAGTCCTGCGTCCATGGGCTGTAGTGCGGTCTGGCCCTAGCAAATCCTGTGGGTCTGACATCCAGGTGAGAGACTGTGACCTTGCACTCCCCAAAATCTGCATCTTCTGACATGTCACCCCATCCAGAACCAGCGGAGAAGCCATCCACTCACCCCATCCTTCCGAGGATGAAGCTCACTGGGCACAATACCCCCTCCAGAACCAGTGGAAGAAACCATCCCCTCACCTCATCCTCCACAGGATGAAGCTCACTGGGCACAATGCCCCCTCCAGAACCAGTGGAGAAGCCATCCACTCACCCCATCCTTCCCAGGATGAAGCTCACTGGGCACAATGCCCCCTCCAGAACCAATGGAGAAGTCATCCACTCACCCCATCCTTCCCAGGATGAAGCTCAATGGGCAATATGCCCCCTCCAGAACCAGTAGAAGAAGCCATCCACTCACCCTATACTCCACAGGCTGAAGCTCACAGGGCACAATGCCCCCTCCAAAACCAGTGGAGAAGCCATCCACTCACTCCATCCTTCCCAAGATGAAGCTCACTGGACACAATGCCCCCTCCTAAACCAGTAGAGAATCCATCCATTCACCCCATCCTTCCCAGGATGAAGCTCACTAGGCACAATGCCCCCTCCAGAACCAGCGGAAGAGGCCATCCACTTACCCCATCCTCCACAGGATGAAGCTCACTGGGCACAATGGCCCCTCCAGAACCAGTGGAGAAGCCATCCACTCACCCCATCCTTCCCAGGATGAAGCTCACTGGGCACAATGCCCCCTCCTGAACCAGTGGAGAAGCCATCCACTCACCCCATCCTTCCCAGGATGAAGCTCACTGGGCAAAATGCCCCCTCCAGAACCAGTGGAGAAGCCATCCACTTACCCCATCCTTCCCAGGATGACACTCACTGGGCTCCAGAACCAGTGGGCAAATCACCCGCTTGAGAGACTGTGGCCTTGCACTCTCCAGGACCAAGCAGTGGGCAAATCACCCACTTGAGAGACTGTGGCATTGCATTCCCTAGGACCAAGAAGTGGTCAAATCACCCACTTGAGAGACTGTGACTTTGCACTCCCCAGGACAGAGCACAGGGCATGTTGGCCACTCCAGGACCAGTGGCGTTGCACCATTTTCCGGCTGAGGTGCCCCCCCATTCCCCGTCCCCCTGAGGTGCCTGTCTATTTTCGACCTGATTCCCCTTCAGTGTTCTCTCAGTGTTGTTGCAGGAGTGAGGTTGGGCCTTGGACTTTGTGATGTGGCCCTGTGGCCTACAGACATTTAGGACTGGGCAGTGTCCCTTGCATTGTAAATATGTGTATACTTTTTGATTTGAATGCACGTATTTCACCTATATTTATCTTATTACAGCCTTTTTACACTATAGTAGTTGTCCTTGCATTATTCCTGAGGGTATGGGGTGTATATGTTATGTTACTGCATCTGGTTGTGTGTGTGGTGTTGGGGGTGGGGGTGTTGCGTTTTGCGTGTGTGTGTGTCACTCTCTTTTTCCTCCCCCTCTCCCCTGTGCGCTAGGCTGCAGTATTCACCGTGGTCGTCAGCGTCGGCGTTGGTGTTCGTAATGGAGCAGAAGGTAGAAGAGCATGGGGAAGACATGCAGCTCAGGCTCCATGGCGGCGTGGTTCTTCCCTGAGTCTCCAGAGGTGAGTCGTTTCCTTTCTGTGTTCTGTTTCCACCAGGCTTTTGATGTAGTTGGTACCAGCCCGGAAATGGTGGCAGATAGGAGTGTCATATTACTGTGGGCGGTACATTGTCTTCCTCCTGGCTGTTGGCGGTTACCGCCGCAGTGCCTGTTGGTTTCGCCCTTGCGGTCGGTGTGTTAATGCGACTGTCTGTCTGAGCGGTTTCCTCCATGGTCATATTTTCATATTTATTGCCGCCGACCTGTTGGTGGTATTACCACCACTTTATCACTGACCGCTAAGATTGTAATGAGGGCCGATGTTCTTACTTTGTTCTTTGAAAGAAAAGTAGACAAGATAAAGAAATAATGAGTGCTCATGTCAACAACTTCATAGTTATACAGTTGTTTATGAAGAGGATGTATACAATTTGGAGTCTGATTCACAAAGGTAGACTCACACTTTTGTGTAAGATTATAATTGTTTGCTATTCATAAAGGTATTTTACTAGTACTATCTTTACGACTGCGGGGTCTCCACATGTCAAAAGATAGGATGGTCCTATCACTTTATGTGCAGAGACTCTGCAGTTTTAAAGTTTCTACTAGTGCAATACATTTGTGAATAGCAAGCAATTGTAAACTTACATAAAAGTGTAACTTTACCTTTGTGAATCAGGCCCTGGCCATGACAAAGAATGACATTGTTGAGCAGACCTGTTCCTTTTGCTTTGCTATTGCGTAACTTACATTTTCCGATTTTAATATTAGTCATTTTAAGTCAAAAGTAGAAACCAACATCAGACGTGAGCAGGCTCACAATGCAGAACATCCAACAGGATCATGCAGCCCTTGGCACTCAGCAACTGTCCCACAAGCCAGCAGCCTACCATTGAAATGCTGTTCAACCATAACTGCATTTCCAGTGTTTGCTATATATGACTAAAGAATAAATACCATAAATACACATGTGAGACATGGCAAAAGACTGTGTTGCACAAGGGACACCAAAAATACATTTTGCAATGTTAGTCTTACAAACACTTACTGAAAATTTTGTATGATGGGTATAGCAAACATGGCTATTTTCTAAACAATCCATGAAAAATAATAAGAGGTCATTATATGTTCCCTACTTTTTTGATGACCATTTAATAATATATTATATAATGCCAATCAAACAGCAATGTGTACTCTGACTTGTAAGATCTGTTAAAATCTTAAGACCTCAGTGCTAGTGTTCTAACCCTCTACAAATTGCATGTCGAATTGAAGGTCTTCAATTGGCAAGAACTGAATTGCTTATAAGTTCCTAGTATATGGTTCACAGGGTACCAAGGACACCCAGGGCATGTAAGACAGAGTGTCCACTCAGGACTGCAGCACGGTTTGTGCCACCTTGTGTGTGACAAAGTACAAAATAGCTCCCAGCCTGCCACTTCAGACTGGAAGGACAGTGTTTTCACTGCCAGTTTGACATTGCCGTTCAAGCCAATGGCAAAGCCATCCTATCCCTTAACAATATATATAAGTCTCCACTAAGGAAGGCCTATAGAGACCTTTGTCAGGGAGCTGTAATTTGTTAAGTAGAACATATTTTTTTTAATATGTCGTAACAGCAACACTTCCAAATTGTCGTTTTGTTGTGGCTAATGCTAGTAGCCCCATTGGTTAACACAGGGTTTCCGGTTGGCACCTGAACTCAGCTAACATTTGGATGGGAATACATAACTCGATCAAAATTAATGTTGCTTCTAAAGTTAAGCAACTTTTGGAAAGTTGCCACTATGTCCCTCTGCTAGTTTAGGGGCCTCACAAAGGCACAAACATGCAGACAGCTTTCTGCCCCTATGGGAGATGTGTGAATGACTCCCAGGCTCAGGAACAAAGACAGTTGCCACAGAGCGAGGTGTCCCCTCCCCTCCCAGGATGGCTACTTGTGGGATTAACCCAGAAGGCAAGCTTTAAGGGGGAAGCCTCCTTTGATGGGCCAACAACCACCACACCCCTGAGCAGGATGCATGTATTTCTTATGAACAGAATGGAGACAGATCCAGTGATGGGGAATTCACCCCAAACCGGTTTTACTTTGGATGTGTAGCCCTTTGGTAGCCACACCTTCAGGGTGGGCTAACCAGGTGCTAATGACCAAGGAGGGGTCATGGCATCTTAAAATGGGCAAGAATGTGGCATTTTGATATATCCAGATGCCACACACCACAGGAACATTGTCAATAGTTAGGAGGGGACACAGTAGCCCATTGGCTAGTGACCACATGGTATCCTCAGGGCACTTTCCAGGAATAAATATGGCACCCCTAGCACCCTGACACTCAAATCACACTGGAATCTGAGAGAGGACCAAAAGAGGTACTGCCCAGCTGCCCTTGGACCTGCACAAAGAGAGGCTGAACTGTCGAAAGCACTGCACCTGCTGCACTTTGTTCTAGCAAAGTTTGGACTTTGCCTATGGCTCCTAGCTCGGGAAAAAGTTGTTCCCCTGCCCTAATCTACAGCAGGAACTCTGAGGATCAGTTGCCTGATCTCCTGGAACCAGCTCCAGGGACACAAGAGCTGAAGAAGCCCAAACTGGTGGTTGGTAGCCACTGGAGGAGTTTTGCTGCTACCAGTCGCCGGGCACTCAACAGGACAAATCAGACGAAAGGTGTACCCATATCTGCTGGACCCGGGAGTGCTATCAAAGTCCGGATTGATCATACTCTAGGGACACTAGGCCCCACCTAAGGATTTTGCCCCAACCACGGAGCAGATTGACCCATAGTCTAGCATCGGCTGGCCTGCTACTGCAACAAGAAGGACTTCAAGGGACCCTGATCTCTGTGGGCCACATTTGCCACACTTCACCCGTGGACTGAAGAGCAACCACAACGACACCCCTATTAACCCCACCACAACAGGCGCATCCTTTGATCATCTTTTTTGCCTGCATCCCTCAGCATCAGAACTACTGCAATGATGTCTGTGGTGGTTAGCCTATAAAATGTGGATCTTGCTTTAAAAACTCTTTGGTGGCCAGGTAACTGTCCAAAGTATCCTTTCTGGCCCCCTACACCTCTGTCCTTCTGGATTAGGTCACCCAACTTGAGCAGTAGTTGCCAAAGTAACTGGTTCAAACTTTCCAAAAGTTTACAAATGTTTTGATGGCTAATGCTTGTTTACAATTGATATAAAATTATTTATTGCTTCTAAAATTACAATCTCCAGAACCCTACTGGATTTTGATGATTAGGGTCTCTAAAAACCTGTTGATTGGTACTGTTAAATGTTTTACACATAGTTCCATAGTTCCTTTGCTAAGCCTTACTATCCCCAGATACCCTGCGTTGAGCTTGAGTCAAGGCCCTGACTGGACCAAGATGGTACTTGTGAGTGTACTGCACAGTAAGGGTCTCACAGCCATATCATATAGTACACACAAATCCCCATAGATTTGCTATAAACTTTATGTCAATATGTATTCACTGATGAGTTCCTCATAGAAAAATTCAATTTTTTAAAACACTTTCATGTTACGGTTTACCATTATGAATTTTTAGGAATCATTTAAATCAACAAAAAATATTCATTCAAACACTTCACTTAATTTCAGAGGATGGCATATATTAAATGCAACATGAACATGACAGACAAACACTTTCAAAACACATATGCACTTATGTTATATACATATCAGGCTCAATGCTATTTTGCAGCACAAATGCCTCTGGCTGAGCACAGATGTCTAACAAGGTTCATTTGAAGACCCTCCTGTGCAGTGGTGTCAGTCTGTGGTGCCACAAATGTGGCTGGGAAGATACCACTTGCACACCTTGTACCTTTGGTTGTGCTTGAAGAGCTCCTTTCATTTGTTTGTATGGCTACCCACTGTATTGCAACATGTGGCAATATCTCTCTCGGTGTGGGTCTGCACTACATTGCTCAGGTGGTTATCGGAACACACATAATGTCGAGGGAAACTTTAGAGGAACCCCTCAAAAAAGATCTCTTCTGCTGCAATGATTTCTTACTCTGCAAAACTGGGGACCTTCTCTTCATGTCTCTCAGCCATTTGGGGGAAAGTGCCTGGATGGAGAAGAATTCTTTTGTGTTGTATGTGATTGCTCAGCTCAGGAATTTCTTATTTACTGTCCTGTATGCCATTTCCTGTTGTAATGGTAGGTGGAACTCTACACCCAAAATGCAGAGATCTACACAAACATGGCAGAAGTAGAGAACTGAGCATGGGACTTAATGCAGAATATGTGAAATAGCTTTAGCGTCTAAAACATGTATGTTAAGTTAATTATGTTTTTAATGTCAAGTAAGATTTCATCATTAATACATATTAAGTGAATATCTGATTAAGTGAGTGATGAGTTAGCTTCTTTATGTTACAAATGCATGCTAGTATATGACATCATAAAGATGTCGACATACTCATAGTCCACCACTCATCATTGACTGGACACTGTTCAACTACAATATTGCAATAATGAAATCATCAGCAGGTGAGGAGACACTTATCAGAGAAAAACTTTCAAATATGATGGGCATAAAGCACTACAAAGGCACAGAAGATAGTTGTTACAGCACACCTTTGACTACTTTTGACTGTGTTTGGAAATCCCAGTATGTGGATGCAGATGATGTTACAAGGGCCACACAAGAGTCCCATAATCCAAACAAGCTTTCACTATCCTGAGGCCTCTGAAATCAGCACTAGGAGAGGTTGAATAATTCCAATAATACAAAAAAGTCTTTGAAAGGACACTGCAGACATAATTTATGGACATGCCCCAAATAGAAAACTTCTGGGAAGCTGTTCTAGGCATTTGCTTTAAGCTGGAGAGACAGAAATATAGGTGGAGAATTGAACCTAATCAGAGTGACCTAGGTGAAGAGCAAGCAGAGCCCAAGTTGGGGCTTACCGTCATGAAAATGGAGGAACTGAACAACCTGACCATGTCCTAGGTGTGGCTTTTATAGAAAGTTGAATTCTCAAATCCAGCAGTAGATGATTGAGTCCCATGCTCCTAGAATCCTACAGTAGATCTTCAAATCCCACTGCATCCTGCCAATAAGATTAGCAATATGTCACAGCTTTTAGGATGCCCACTTGAGGCTAGGATTAGCTGTGCTTGTGATGAGAGGGTAACAACTGGTTGGACAGATTGTGACAGCCATAGGTCTGGGCAGCAAGACCCTTGGCATGCAGAGCAGAGGACATCCTTCATGGCAATGCCCTGATTAAGGGGTGGAAGCAGTAGCCAGCAAGGACCACAACCAGAGTGATGAGGTAGGAGCAAGCACCTGCGGCGAGCCATGACAAAAATAATCTTGCACAAAATTACTGTGGTGTACAAGATAACACATCCCTCCTTGTTTGGTCAAGACAGTTGAGGTGTGAATAAAGGATGGCCAAAGTACATTAAACAATGCTTCATGTACATATGTGTGTCCTATTGTACCACTGTTGTGGTTATATGATGAGATGTCAGAAGAGGGTGAGGTGATGAGGAGAGAAGGCATATCTGGCATCACCTGGAAAAAAGACGTGATATTTGTTAAGAGGTGAGTCCCTTCAAAGTGTACTACATTACCTATATATGCATCTATTCAATCTTAGCATTGTGTGTGTGTCTATTGTAATGTGCTGTTGTAATATGGGACTATTTTGAGAAGCAATCCCCCATATACACAAGTTTTGCTAGTGTGCATTAGTTATACTTAACTAGAAGCCATATCTCCAAAATTTCCAGCAACCAAGTTCCATGGAGAAAGTGACAGTGTGAATATGTAGATCTTGTGTGTTGGCATCAGTGTAGCAGCCCCTGGCACTGCAGTCAGCTTGCAGGTTGACAGATTGCCACAGTGCCTGTGTGGGAATAGTGTTCCCTGTGGCATGGTGGCTGCAAGTGTCACATGCGTGGAATTGAAACCAATTGTTTCATAATTAAATATTTACCTTCATATTGACATTAGCGTGTAGGACACAAATTTACTGAGTGTGTATTTTCATGTTTTGACTGATGATAGCTAATATAGGCCTGCATTTTAAAAATGGCTAATGCATGGTTGCCATCGTGCTTTCCTAGTGTGTCTTTTTATTCCAGGAGTAATAAAATATCGAAGTTTCCTTGGTTTTCCATTTTCATGTGAAATGTTTTCTTTTATGCAATCCTTGCAGAATGTGCTAATGAGTTGTTGGGACTCAACCGTAGACTACAGCTTGATCCAATGTATCTCATTATGTTGCACATAACTAAGTGTGAAGGACATCTAAAGGACATCTAAAGGAGCCTCATTGTGTAGTAGTTTGAGAAATAGGTGCTTTATATGGGAACAATTTGTAGGTTCATCAGATGTTATAATTGTGTGATTCAAGTTAATGCAATGTACACAAGAACTTAGAAGATTCTCTGTCATCTTCCTTGGCTGACTCTTAGTGAAAACCCACTGTTCCATATTTAATAGGAAAGTATTTGAATTTGTAAATTTGCTAATCCTTTCATAAACCTTTATGGTATGAGACTTCACCACTCTCTGCCTTCCTTGGAAGCCCAATATTCTTTGCTTTAGTGAAATGTATTGAAATTTGATATTTAACCTCAGTCTGAACTAACAATTCAGAGAGCTATTTATATACCTGAATTTGCATCAACATTTGCACGAAGTAAATCACTCCCTTACAATCAATAGCATCTAATACCTGAAAGAAATAGGTAATGGCATAGATTTTCTTTGACACCAGAGACTGTGGCACAGTGTTAAACTGTTGAACTGGTGATGTATCTCAGCCACAAGGTTCTGGCCTAGAACAGAAACCTAGAATGTGGGGACTCTCTCCAGTAGCAGGCCACACAGCTTGCAGCTCTTGCAGTGTCTGTCAATTAACAATGAACTCCAAATCAGTGGACATGGGACTGAGGTACCCATAGATACAAACAAAATATACTAATTGTAATGCAAACATTATCTATCTTATCTATTGTCCATGTAACCTACTATATGTAGGGATTACAACCCGTAACATAAGGATAAGGATCAAGGAACATAAGCGCAACATAAAGTGTAGGAAAAATCTAACCAAACGAACAGCAGATTTTTTGGCGCAAAAACACAAGTCAATGACATTAAGTGGACGGTGTTGTATAAGCCCAATATTCCACAGAATGTGAGGGATGTAAAGAACTTCCTATTTAAACGGTAACAAAAATGGATATTCCAGTTCCAAAACCATATAATTTGTTTAAATGATGATATCCCTTGGTATCAGTTAAACTGTCTGTAGTAAGGGACATCAGTGACAGTACATCTTAGGAGGGCTGGTATCTGTCTGAACCACTTGGAAAGGAAGCTTACAGGAATGATACAAACATAAGAGGTGCTAATGAAGGCATTAGGAACAGGGCTGACCCTTAATAAGATCAATAGAGGGTCCTTAAATTAAAATGCTATTTTATAAGGAAAGGCTCTTTGTATAAATGGATGTAAGCAAGAGAGATCGTCCATGACATTTAATTAAGAAAAATAAAGCCATTCTACAGAGTCCCAGGGGGACATTAGAAATAAGGTTTATGGACATTCCTATTAGACACATTCACAATGTTATCAGTGGCCCTCAGATAGATCAATAGAGGGACCTGAACAAGCTATTTCTAACAAAGTGGCTCTCTGTTTGAAGGATAAAAGCAAAGATGATCCTTTGCGTCATCTAATTTTGAGAAACATGCCCTCCCACTGAGCCCCATATGATGGCAACCAGTGAGTCGTAAGTAGAAAAGGCCCCCACGGTCGAGCAATGTGGAAATTAAGTGACAGAGAATTTTGCCATCCCACATGAGGCCATCTGTGGATAGGGAATTTCAGATCCAGGATGATATCTAGCACTGGAAGAATGGTAGATCGGGTGATTTTGGAGAAAACATGACTGAGATTCAAAAACTACCCAGGGATACCTGGTTTTAATTCCTTTTCTTTTTAATAAGCGCCTGCTTCAAAATCACCATAGTATTAGAGCACCGAGGCCCCCTCTCTAAGATGGCATATAAAATCATGATTGGGGTTTGGAATCAACAAGCCCCTGCCCCCTTCTGCCCATGTAACTGGCATGTCATTCATACCGAAGTGGAGGCTGGACAATAAATAAAGGACTGAAGATGGTGCCGATACCTGCACAGTGCGCCAACCGGCATGACTCAGTGGGCTTTGATTCACGTTGACGGGGGAGGTCTGAGTATACTGCCACAGACAGTGCTATTTTCTGACTTGATGAATGGTGTAATGGAGCCATCAGTGGGAGTGACGGGACCTACTACACAAATCTGACTATTACATCTGCCCAGCATACTGGGGGCCAGTCGAGGGTGACCTAGGGGCATGATAACCGGAATTCCAGATGTATTAAGAGGGTGGTGGAAGGATCAACCAGGTCAAAGGTTATGTCCATGGTCACATCCATGCATTTTCAGACAGAGTAAGCAAGTAGGCACTGTGGGATGGTACATGGCCACTTTTCTGAGATGATCACCTAGAATGGGGCTGGTAAAAATGGGGATATTCTGTAACATAGGGTAACAAGTACAAATAATATAAAGTGGGTGACGAAAGGATCAACCAGGTGAGAGAGTGTCTCATACATACTATCTACCGAAAATAGATGAGCCTGACCAGGAGTCTCTGTCCTAGATGCCTTGTGCTTGACAACTATGTAATATAGTAGAATCCAGAGTTGCACAAGTGGCAGGAGGCCATAAATACCAGAACAACAGTAAGGTGCTTAATGGGCTCTCCGATTTATACATCAGTGTATGCCCACAGGGAGACGCACCCAGTCATGCTCCTGTTTCAGATTAGTTCATAATGAAACTCGATAAGCAGTGTTCATATCTCTCATGTACATCACTTGATCAACATAATTTTGTCTGGGTGCTATGTGAAGTGTGATGGTAGTTTTACTCCACAGGCAGGTCAAGGAAGTATGAATTGTCACTTGCATTAAAAAAAAATCCTCTAAGAAGTCTAACCATAAACAAATCTTGTATTTATATACCCTAGGTGGGGCTACATGTGAGCTTTGAAGAGATGTAGTAACTTTATGTTTTTAATATTGATATCTATTTATGTTTTTTTGGTTTTCAGAAGAATCAGAGTGTGATTATGCAATACTGGAAAAATTAGGTAATTTCTTCTTGGATAAAGGTGTCTTTTGATTCAGGGGCATTGGAAAAGTGGGATCTTTGGTCCTGAGGAAGGCCGAGTGACCCATAAAGGCGAATAGAAAAGGGCTGAAACATGTCGACAGAAAAGCAGTCAGTAGGGATGAAGAGGCTCTAATCACTGTAGTGTGATTTTAATCCTATCCAGGGAGTCCATTGATAAAAAGGAGTAAGGTCCCCATGAGGTCATTATATTCCTTTTGTATGTGCTGCAGAGTACATTCCTATGTATTTGTGTGCATTGTCTTCCCCAAAGCCCTATGCTCCATCCCAGATGTTGGTCTGCACAGGGATGTTAAAGCAGGCCCCATGATGAAAAATGCCACTACTAGTGGGTGAGGGCAATTTTTAAAATCTATGCGTCTCCCCTGGGGTCCCCCTGAGTAGTATTGTTCTTCCTTTTCTTTATTTGTGTGTGTAAAGTTAGGCAGGGAAGACAGAAAAGGAGTAGTACCTCTCTCCCCTTTCTTTTGTGTTGTGGGCATCTCAGTATCTTTCACAAGTAACAAGATTAACTTGCCTGTGAGATGCACACAATATTTCCAGTGACAACCTGGAAAATACATTGGCATGGAAATGGAGAGCAGCCAATTCTACATGGGTAGTAGTGGCCTGAGAGAGTGCTAAAGGTGGTTCAAGTGGAAAACAGACCTTATCACGAAGGATAAACAATGAGAGACCTTTACAGCGAAGGCTTTATAACAAAAATGCCTTTACAATGAAAGGCTTTTACAAAGACTTTTTTTACAACAATGATGCCTTTTACAATGAAAACCATGGTAAATGTAAGTATATTGCAGGTAAATGAACAGCCTATATATATATATATGTGTGTGTGTGTGTGTGTGTATATATATAAATAGGTGCAATCATATATTGATATATGTATATTATTTAAATATATATGTGCATGTATAATTTAAAATATATATGTATTTGGCTGTGCACAGAGCAGGTTGGCCACAGGGCCTGTCTCTGTCAGTGGATGTGTGAATGGGTGCGTGAGTGTCTTAGTGGGTCTAAAAGTGGGTGTGTGAGTCTATGAGTGGGTCTGAGTGGGTGCATAAATATCTGAGTGAGTGTGTGAGTGGGCGCCTGAGCCTCTGAATGCATGTATGAGTGAATGAATTAGTGTATGAATGAGTCTGTGGTTTTTCTTCCAAATGTTTCCATAATTGTGAATATTTTGTTAATAATTCCCAGAAGTTTGTGAAAATGTATGAATTTTTGTGAATATCACATGTTGTGATGCAAAATTATATTGTACCTATAATTTGCCCTTAAAACACACCTATATCACACCCCTGTGGTCAGGGTACTTTCACCCTGACCCCTTGTGCTACTTTCAATTCGAATTTTGACCCTCGGGGACTATGTCCTGTGAAATAAAATGGCGGTCACAACTTTCTAGTCAAGTTGCGGTCAGCCATTTGCAATGCTTCTTCTCGCCCATCTTTTTGCAAAAATTCATGAATTTCGCAAAATATTTGTGGTCAGAGATATACAAATTTATTTGCCCTTAAATCTCAACTACTGAATGGATTTACAACAAATAAAAAAAAACACAATCTGCATACCGACAACTAGCTTTCTGCCGAATTTGGTGTAATTCCGTCTAGTGGTTCGGGCTGTAGACGTGTTGAAAGGTCCTATGGGAATCAACATGGGAAATGGAATGTATTTTTAGCTCCATTTTGACGGATCACCCCAAAACTTAGTATGTGCAACAAGATTCACCAGGCCAATTTTGGGGAACATTTTGTGAAGATTCATCAAATGGTGCCAAAGATATGGGCAAGTCAAAAAATACTTTTTCCATGGAAACATGGTCCTAACTATAACTAGCAACTGGTGACAGCCATAGATAACATATATATATATATATAAATTACCTACTATACTATGCCTATATATTGCACAGTCCAGTCACATGAATTACCAGCCTGGACGCCGACACTTCAGGACTGTAGATACTTTATTCCACAAAACACGATATCAGCAATGACACTTTTCAACCCAGCACAGCCTTGTTCACATTACATGAAACATGGTCGCCCACACAATTATACGGGCTGATGTATTTATCTTAACAATAAACATAGAAGAAACATAGCCCTATCTACCTTACATCCCTAGTGCAAACAGTGTGACACATTTCATATAAGTGAAAAATAAATCTGAACAATGACAAAGTTAAACTTTCAGCTTTACGGTGTTCCTTTTTAAGTTCATTCCATGAAACCCTTGCAGATTCCTTTCACCTTTGATAAAACATTCATTTCATAAATAAACCTGGCTCCAAATGAATATATCACCAAACTTCATCTCAAGATTGGGGTTAATAACATTTACATGCAAAGCGCTGTCACTTCTCTCTTTAAACAACTTTATGAAATTTCACCCATAGGATTACTCAATCCTGTGCCATGACCCACATAGTTATCATTATTATTGACTCAAATTACTGCATCCACATGCATCTGCACATGAATAAATAATTTTCATGGCATCTATATTCATGATCACACCCATTGAATTTTCACTTACATTTTTATATTTCCACAGATCAGTGCTGTAGACCAATTAGTAGAAGCAATCAAGTCCAAGTGAGCTAACTTTAAAATTAATATCCCCATGCCTACAACATGTTCTTACTACACTGAACTAGAAGTTCATTTGGAGCATCAAACTTTTCTACCACCCTTGTTATTGTGCCACCTATCAAAATTCCAGCCTGTACTACCACACGGTCAGGGGGCTTCAGAGAGATCCTGACATTTTCTTAATAGCAGAGGCATCACCCCCAAATGTTAGTTTAACTTCTCATCCAGATTAAACCTATTAAGGCCTATCTGTCCCATTGGAGTTCTCCTGAAAGAATACAATGAGATCAAAGTTCAGGATAGCTTTTTAACCTTCACAATGTGGTAACCTTTATGACTTCCTTTTGCTTTGTGGATTACTTATCTGAGGAAGTTTGGAGGCAAAGTCTGGTGAAGCCTTTAACCATTTTTTTGCAAACTTCGTGAGCTAAAGAGAAAAGGGTTATACATTGGATATTATTATTGATTTTCAAACAAGTGCTTACATATAATCAGAGACTAAAAGATTTTCAGTAAGAATGTTTGACATATTCTGGAAACATGCATTCCTCTTTATTTGTTGAATTATATTCATTGTTTGTGATTCTGATTTCAGGAAATACATATGGCTTTAATAGTTAACCATATTAGAGCCATGACATACCAAGAGCTGGTGTACATTCTCATAGTTTAAACATGGGTAGGTGTAATGGGTAAATGTATTTTATTATACATAATTGTTTTACTCACCAAAGTCGTAATCCATATAAGTTCTATTTTATAGAAGTTGCACACATTTCCCACCAGTCATCAGGTACCAGGCCCTAAACAAAGGGAGAAGGGACATAAGGTACTTAATGTGATTAATATTGAATATCAACTTGTTGTGTTACATTTTTAGAGAACAGTTGATCCTATCAAGAAGAAGTTGATCTGGTCCTGGTGAAGGTTCATCCCTTCATCCAGCTGGAACAGACATACCAATTTTGGTCCGCTTGTTCTGTAGGGAAGCTGGACACTACATTGTGTCCATTTCACTCCTGTGGAAAAGGTACCAGCTTGACAGCCCTGGGGAGGCGGTGGTCCCTGGGTTGTGTAGGGGGGTGCACAGCCCAGCCTGCATTTTTCATTCTGATCGCCCTGGGGAGGTGGCACCCCTTGGGGCTGATGGAAGCCCTAGGAAGGGGGTGCCCTGGGGCGGTGGGTCCGAATCCACAGATTTTTCTGAAATTTTAAAACTTTTTTTGCCCTGGCTGGGTCCCTCTGGGACTTCAGCACCAGAGGTAAGGGATCAGAGTGTCCCTACCCTGGCCCTTATTATTATTTGTAACTTTTTTTTTCTGGGACTTGGCTGAAACCACGTCCCAAGATGGCTACCAACACTTTCTGCTTGAAGTGTTTATTAGCAGCCAATCTGATACCAGCACGGGCACAGTCGGATCGGCGGAGGATTCGCATCTTTATATATCTATATTATTTCAACTCTTCTTTCTCCAAAACTACTGAAGGGATTTAAACCAAATCGCAAAAAGCCTACTTTCTCAACCAAATTTGGTGTAATTCTGCCCAGCAGTTCTGGCTGTAGTGATGTTCAAAAATTTGAAAAATTCCATTGATGTAAAATGGGGGAAAAGTGTTTTGGAACACCCCCTTTTTTTCAGCCCCCATTTGACAGGACACCCCAAAACTTTACACACAGCAGCTGAACCAACCAAACTTTATGTTTAGAAAATGTAGTGAAGATGCGTCAAGCGGTGTCAAAGGTAAAGGCAAAACAAAAAACTCTCTGTCGATGGAAAAAATTGTCCTATCCTAACCATAACTACCTCCTGGCAACTGGTTTGTATATTTATATATATATATACATATATATATATATATATATATATATATGTATATATAGATACATAGATAGATATCAGGAGATACATATTACCAACTGGCAGTCGCCAGTAGGTATTATAGTTAGGACCTAATTTCTATTAAAAAAATGTGTTTTTTCTTGCCTATATCTTTGGCGCCGTTTGATGAATCTTCACAAAATTTTCCCAAACAATTCAGCGCTCATGTCACCTGGTGTCTGGAAAGTTTTGGGGGGATGCGTCAAGTCGGGATAAGGAAAAAAGGGGAGTCAAAACAGGTGTGTTTACCCATTTTAATCTCCATAGGGATTTTGAACAGGACTAGAGTTTGAACCACTGCACGGAATTACACCAAATTTGGCAGAAAGTTAGCTCTTGGTCCAGAAATTACCTTTTTTGTTAATTGGTGTAAATCCGTTCAGTAGTTTTTGAAATATTAAAGAATAACCACATTTATATATATCGGAACTCCAAGGCTCTGCAAACCCTCCCAATCTTGCGATGCCATCTGATTGGCTGCTAACACTTCAACGAGGAAGTGTTGGCAGCCATGTTGGGACTCGACTCCTTGAAAAAAATGATGAAAAAAAACAAAAGGGGCAGGGTTAGAGTCACTCTGACCCCTTAGCTCTGGTGGAGGGGTCCCAGAGACCTCTTAAAGTAAAAAAGCAGTTTTAAAAAATGTTGGCAGGAGCAGCAGCAGATCTGCAGAAACTTTTTTAAAAAGGGTGGGCTCCTGACCTTGTTTAAACGCGGCCCCCAGGTGGGACAGGTGCTGGAGGCTGCCATTTCAATGAATGGGGACGCCTGGCCCCCGCAGACCTAGGGATTGCTACCTCCCCAAAGCTTTAAACAATTGAATGCAGAAGTGGCACAGCCCTCCACATCCCCGGGGACCACCACCTCCCCAAGGCTTCACAGTAAATGAATGTGGGGGGCAACTGACCCCCCCCCCCCCAGTCCCAGGGACAGCTACCTCCTTGGGGCAGATTTTATGTAGAAATGCAGGGGGCCGGGTGGCACCCCCTGCAACCTTGGGAACTGCCCCCTTCCTGGGAAGATTTAGAAATGTAATGCGGGGGGCATTCAGGCTCCCTGCATCCCCAGGGAGTGCTACCTTCCCAGGGCTAAATTTAAACACATAGGGGGTCCTTTTGGGCCACCGGTCTTGGGGACCACCAACTCGCCAGGGCAATTCAAGTTAGAGGGGGCCTGCGTAGCCCTCCTTGAGGAGCCAATACTGGCCCTTGGAACTGCCAACGGTTACATGGATGTTATAGTTAGGAAATAGAATTCAAAGAACCATAGAAATTCACTTAAAAAAACAAAGGTTACAGAGACGATAGAGTCAGGCTCACATTTTAAACATAACAAGCCATAGAAATTCACCTGTTATAGTTAGAGGTATCTCAAGTAACTATAACTTGTCCCCTAAGGCAACTATAACTCGCACCCTCACCATGCACTGCTAGTTACCCCCAAATTACATCACTCATGACATCTTTGATAACATCATGGATTATATCAATGTAATAGTTGCGTTTAAATTTTTGACAAAAAAACTGTGCATGGCGGGGCACGAGTAATAGTTACCTTAGGGCACGAGTTATAGTTACTTGAGATAACTCTAACAGGTGAATTTCTATAGTTTGGTATACTTAAAATGTGAGCCTAACTATAACATCCCTGTAACCTTTGGTTTCTAAAGTGAATTTTTTTTTTTTTTTATTCCCTTTCCTAACTGTAACGCCCCTGTAACCTTTGTTTTTTTAGTGCAAATATATATATATATATATATATATATATATATATATATATATATATATATATATATAAATTCAAAGACCAAAGGATCTTCACATGTTATAGTTATAGTTATCTCAAGTAACTATAACTCATGCCCTAAGTTAATTATAACTCATGCCCAGGCCATACAGTTTTCATCTAAGTAATTTTACTGCAAATTTTACATTGATACCATCAATGATGTTATCAAAGATGACATGAGTGATATATTAAGTGGGGTAATTAGCAGTGTATGGCAGGGTCCGAGTTATGGTACATAATAGATTAAAACAGTAATAGATTGAAAACACAACACATGAAAAGTCCAAAACCAATTTAGACAATTAGAGACAATTGTAATCAGTAACATTTACAAGAATGATACAAATCCAATCAGTTGAACCAGATTCAGTTTTAATGTTTAAGGTAGATATAGCACCTAAAAGCACAAAGGGACACTTGTGGTCATCTGGTCGTGCTAGACTGTGGGAACTCACAAGTTAAGGCTGACCATGATGGCTGCAGGCCGGATACATGGACCAGGTTAGTCTTGCTGAAAAAAGTTACCTGTTCAAAGTCTTGCATGAAGAGTTCCATTCTTGGTGGAGGAGGCGGCAAGCTGAAGGGAAAGTGTCACTGATGGTTGTCACCATTTTGCCAAAAGCAGGTCCGGAGGCATAGGCTGTCATCACTGTAGCATGAAGAAGAGCTCGGGTGTCTTGGAAATTTGTTGCTGAAGTTTTGAGTTGGCAGTTACTGCAGGCTGTTGTTGCTGTAGTGCATATTGCTGATCTTGAGTTGCCAGTTGTCGTTGGTAGTCGCTGTAGCATGAACAGTTGGGTTCACTGAAGATTCATGTTGTCAGTCATCATGGGCTGCAACATCTCAGCCCAAAACTCAGCCCCAAACTTTTAAATTTCATCTGTCTTCACAGGAGGAGCTCAACTGATGCCAGCAAAGGGTCCAGGACCTGGTGATGCACCTCTTGGGGACCAGGAACTCACTCCAGCAAAAGCCAGCAGTGCTCAGGCAGGTCTAGGCAGGTTTGGTGCAGCAGGCCAGCTGGACCGTTGCAGGAAGGACTCCGGAGTTTGTTGTGTCCCTGTAGCTCAGTCAAATGATCCTTGGAGTCACTCAGGGCAGCCTGTGATAAAAGTACCAGGTCCAGTGTTGTTTCTCAGGCAGCAAGACAGCCCACTGATGGTAGCGGGATGGCAGTCCTTTGGGGCGCTTAGGCTGGTATCAAGCAGCAGGGCAGTCCTCTGGGAACCAATAAAGTCCTTCTTCTTTCATTTTCACAGGTCGAGGAGTGTACTGAAGAGTGGCTCTGGAGGTCCAATATTCATACCTGGTGCCAGCCTTTGAAGTGGGGGATTTCCTATTATACCCCCACATCTTGTTCTGGAAAGTTCTTCTTTTACCCAGTTAAGGCTCCAAGAAGTCTGGGGTGACAAAATACTAGTGTCAGTTTCCTTTGTGTGTGCTAAGGCAAGCGCTTTGAAGTGTAAGTGAGGCAAGGCACTGTTCTGTCCCCAGCCATCCTTGCAGGATGCTTCATTCTGCCCACACGTAGTCCATTTTCTGTCACTGTCTGTCAGGAATAGACAAACCCCAACAGTAGAGCCATTCACAGTCATGTGAGCCAGGACATTTGCAGAAGGTCCAAATGGTTAGAACAACAAAAAGCCAATTTGATAAAAGTGCCATTTTTGGAACTGTGACTTAAAGTCTGACTTTACTCTTAAAGAAGCTTCTAAATTAAAATTAATTTGAGTAAAAAACATCATATCGCTATCTATTCCCAATGAAAAGTTATCATGTATTAAATGTAAGAAGGTAATCCAGAGTTAGTCAATTAGAGAGCTAGACCTTAAAATACTGAAAAACTAATTTAGGAGTTTTCACAGCTGGATCATGTAAAACATAAGTACACATGCCTTACTTCTAAATACAACACACCCTGCCCTATGACCCTTTAGAGCCTACATTGAGAGTGGCATATTTTTTTATTCAAAAAGAAGGTTTAGACCTGGAAAAAGGTTTATTTTGCCAGGTCCAAATGGCAGTTTAAAACTGCACTACAGACTGCACTGGCAGGCCTAACACATGTTTTAAAAGGCTACTTTAGTTGTTGGCACATTGAGTGCTGCAGGCCTAGTGCTAGCATTTAATTTACAGGCCCTGTGTACATTGAGTACTATTTCCCTAGAGGAATGCAAGTAAATTAAATGTGCCAATAAGTGTAAACCAATTTAACCATCTTTCAAGGAGAGAGCACAAGAACTTTAGCACTGGCAAGAAGTGATTTTTATTGTCACACAGGAAGGTTCATTTTGTGAAATATATTTTTATTGTAACTGATGAATGTCCAATATAACATGCTTCTTCATACCAAATAACATATGACAACCATAATTCTTCATACAGAGTAATTAATAGCAGCAAACATGTGTTTTGAGAATATTTGCTTCTTTGGGGCTGTTCAGAAAATTAAAAAGTAACAGAAAACAAAAACAAACAAGAGAACAGATGCCATTTTATTAATTATGACCACAGTAACTGTTATATATAATTGTTAATAATTATCATTTGGAACAAAAGTATGAATGATTTGGAGACATATGATTTTCTATAATGCACCTTGTTTTGCCTGTGAAATAAATTTTAAGATCTCTTAAAGAAACCATTCGATGGACACTGCAGAGAGATGTCAGTTGAATGGAAGGATGGTATTTGTCATGGAAATGGGTAACTTGGCAAGGCAATTCAGGAGTCCAAAAAGAAAAACATAGCCACAAGTTCTAACCTACCCAGCCATACTCTAATCTCTTTCTCTCTTATACGCTTCTTGTGCACTATTCTTAGAGCCCTACAGTAACTGGATGTTACGCAAAGCACTTTACAAACGTTTTAAGTAAATACACAGCAGGCACTAAATAGTTGGCTGGTCTCAGATGTAACCATTTTTTTCCTTTGTGGACTCATCTGCGTGTGGTCAGCATCAAACACACTAAGGTGTACCCTACTCAAAATTGTCCCAAGGGGCTGGGTTAACCAGTGAGATAGCAAGAAAAAAGCCCTCTGGATATTAAATACATTCATAAATGGCTTAAAAAGTCACACATCTCTAGTTTCAGAGCGAAATTAGAATTGAAAGAGAGCAACTAAAGATGAAAACTTTTTATATAAATTTGATATTCAAAGATGACAATTCCAAAATGACATAGGAAACCCCTATATTTGCCCACACGCAGAGAGTCACGATAACCCCATCACACATCCTTTATTAAAAACACACAGATAATAGATGCACTACACACAGAACAAATAGAAAACAAATAAGGGAAGAGAGCTTGAGGCATAAGGATCCAAAGCAGGTGGGAAAAGTCCCCTCTTGTGTTTCACAATGATGATGCTCTATACTATTTTGTAGTAACTATATGGTGTCCTGCCAAGCTTTGATGTTATGGTCCTGTTCAGATCATTTCAAGGGACCATCCTCAGGACTTCTGAGTTAAACAGTTTACAGTGGACAGTAAAGAAACATAATTACAAATTATTTACAATGCTCTCTTGAAACATCATCTTACTATATCTTCCAATGTCAGTATAACAATTAATCATAAGCATTATGCATCTGTTAGACCTGGCATCATTGGTGTGGTCTCCCCTGTCTTTTTTGCCTCTGCTTCCCATGTTTTGACTGTGTGCTGGAGACTGTATTTGCTGTTGTTGGTACTCCTGGCACTTCACCACTGCTGACCAGCGCTAAAGTGCAAGTGCTCCTGTGTAAAATGTATGTGTAATTGGCTTTTCCATGATTAGCACATTTGATTTGTAGTAAGTCCCTAGTTAAGTGCATTAGAGGTGATCAGGGCTTGTAAAGCAAATGCTACTTGTGGGCCTGCAGCACTGGTTTTGCCACCCACATTAGTAGCCCTGTAAACATGACTCAGACATGCCACTTCATTGTCTGTGTGTGCAGTTTTCGACTGCCAATTCAACCTGGCAAATGTACCCACTTGCCAGGCCCAAACCTTCCCTTTTTATACATGTAAAGCACCCCTACAGTAGGCCTTAGTTAGCCCCATGGGCAGGGTGCAGTGTGTGTTAAAGGTGGGACATGGCCTTATGCGACTTCCATAACCTAACAATGAAATACTGCCAAATTTGTTTTTCACTGTGCAAGGCCTATCTCTCCTATAGGTTAACATGGGGGCTGCCTTTAAATATTTTAAAAGTATAGATTCCCTTTGAGAGCAGATTGAAATGTGGAGTTTGGTGTCTCTGAACTCACAATTTAAAAATACATGTTTCAGTGATGTTGGTCTTTAGATTGTTAGTTTGAAAATGCCACTTTTAAAAAGAAGGCATTTTCTTGCTTTACCCATTCTGTGACTCTACCTGTTTGTCAATTCCTTGTCTGGGTCAGACTGACAGTTGGGCTGTTTGTGAATCCCCTCTAGACAGTGACACAAAGGGAGCTGGGGTGTGGCCTGCATATCCTGATGAGCCATCTGGGCTGGAGTGAAAGAAAGAGTGGTCATGCTGTGCCTGTCCTCTCACAATGCAGTCTTCAAGCCCCAGGTGTGTGTCTGGGGCCCGGCGTGGGCAAGGCAGGATCTTGTTAACATAAGAAAATGTCCTTTGAAGTTTGCCTACTTCAAAGGCGGAAAGGTAGTGGACCCAAAACATCAGACTTAAGATCACTTCTGGAACCAAGAGAAACCTCTGCCAAGGAGAAGAGCTGAAGAGCTGAGGAGAAGTGCTGCCCTTGCCTGTGACTCTGCTTTGTTTGGCTATCCTGCAGTTGCTACTTTTGCCTGTGGACTTTGTTGTGCATTACTGCTTGAAGAAGTATCTCCAAGGGCTTGAATTAAGCTTGCCTCCTGTTTGGAAGTCTTCTGCCAGCACCTGGACTCTCTGCTGAGAGTCCTGCCCTGCCAAGGGGTGCTGTATCCAGTCCTGGGCCCTTGAAAGGTGAAGCTGGCAGAACAAGCACTGAAATCCACACACAGAATGCTGCTTGGGGAAATTTTCGATTCACCATCTGCAACGCGGCTGACAAAAGACGCTCCACCTGCTTTGCGGCTGAAATCTACACTCCACCTACATCGCAGCTGGGTGATCGATGCATTGTGGCTGGAGAAATGACGCAACACCCGCTTTAGCTGCTGATAATGACACAAACCCCACGCAGTGCAGTTTTCTAACACTGTGAAACCAGATTTACCACTAATCGTCCCTGGGCGTCAAAGTCAATCGTGAACCTGCGTGGATCTGAAGTGCCCCGTCTGGAAATCGACGCATCGCCGACCCGACCGGAAAATAAAACGATGTATGGTCTCACTAAGAGTAAGGAATCGATGCATTGCTGACTTTTCCGATGCACGCTATATTTTTAATGCAATCGAGGTACTTTGTGTAAAATCAATGTTTCCATTGTTTTCTATGGAGAAAGACTCTTATTCTTTTGAATATTAATATCTTGACTTGTGTATGTAGGATTTTTGTCATTTTGGTCTTGTTTGATTTGTTTACATAAATATTGCCTATTTTTCTAAACTGGAGTGGTGTCCATTTTGTAGTATTTTCACTGTATCACTGTGTGTGTTGGCACAAATACTTTACACACTGCTTCTGAGATAAGCCTGACTGCTTGTGCCAAGCTACCAAGGGGATAAGCAGGAGTTATCTAAGTGTGTTTTTCCATTGAGAGTTAGGGTCCTTGTTTGGACAGAGTACAAACTGACTGCCACCCATAGACCCCATTTCTAACACATCATTATTGAATTCCATTGATTTCTGAGACATCTACATTTAGGAACTGAATCCAAACTCCCCAGGAGTCCTATATTGCCTGTTTGAGGCGGATCTCCAATCCTTTACAACAGATGTTCATTACCATTTTATAATATATTACTTGCAATTAAATCAAATGATCAGTTTGCTAAAATCAAAAGCTTTCCAAACATTTCACAACGTGATGTCTGGAAATTGATCATCACAATATAGATTCCTGATTCCATTCAGGGAGTTATAAATTATACACAGAGAAATTTAGACGTAAATCTCATTATACACATTAGCACTGACAAAACATATATTCTCACAGATAATAAACATATAGAACAAAACCATTAAGACACTTGTCAAACAGAAATACGCCTAAAGTGCAACATATGAAGAAAAAAGAATAGAGCTAAACTAAAGAAGAAAAAAATAGGAAAACACGTGAGAAGAACATCCTTCTTAGAGATAGTGTCAACTTATTACTCTTCCAATGCCTTTGCTGCACCCTGCATGTGCTTTCTTGTGTCTTCCGAGCCTCCATTTGCTATGACTATGCCCCACATCCTGTGTAAACTGTGTCAGCTGCTTGTACTATTGGCCTTGCCAATGCTTGTTGAATTGTATCACTAGCACTGGCAAATCCAATAGCTTTCCAAGATGGCTGTTACGTTGCATGAAGATGAAACATTACTGTCATCTTGAAAGCACTGAATATATCATTCCAATATTGGGACGCTTTTATTGACATTGGTAAAAGGAAACACATTTACTTTGCCACTGCTTGTTTACTTACGTGCGCACCAAACAAATTCAAGTACAAAATCTGTGTAAATTGTTTCTTTGTCCTTTAAAAGCAACGGTAGGTCGTACAGGTAGACGTACTTAGCACGCTGCTTCCTGCCTCTTAAGCTGGTGAAAATCTGCACGTCATAACTGGCAGCTAAAGTCATCTTAATCACTTATTTCTACCTTCAGCCTAAACGCAGTTCCACACACTGCAATGCAAGAGAAAACATTTGCATTTTTTTTATGTACACCGAAGCTGTATTCCCTTTGAAATAACCTTTTACTTATGAGTAAATTGAAAAGCGAATCATCTTATACATGAAAAGTTAGGTGATGCCGCTTTGCCTGCTGTCATATGTTTTCTCAACTTTTTGTAATTGAAAGCAGTCCCCAAAGAACCCTTTTCCTCACTCCTCTAACAAAGGAATGTCCCAGTTTATTAAATAATCATACACAGCAGAGCCGTGTGCCAGGTTTTACAGCAGTAATGAAAATTTGGTCTTGAGCTCAAAAATGAACTGGAAGAATGCCCGAAACTTCCCTGACGCAGATGTTTCAACAGAAGGTGCTCGCATGCCATCCGCTAACACGGTGCCATACGGGACGCAGTGTGGCCCCTGCAATAACCAGTAAGTAACACACGCAGGCAGTGCGTCGGCGAGCCAAATGTCCCGTCTGTTGTGTGGGGCGCGGGTCCTGTGGCTTTCGGCCTACCTCGATGAAACGCCACGGCCATGCAAGGATAATGTTTGTGGATCACTGTGCTGTGAAAGATCCCTTAGAAGGGCGCGGGAGGTCTGCTCAGTGTGTCAGACCAGGCCTGGCGCTGCAGCTGGTACTGTAAAATGCAAGCCAGTGTTTGCCAGTGTACGCATCTATTTATAACACGCTCTCTGGTCTGTCTCTCAGTTGTCACTGTTCTGGAGCTGCAAGGCAGACACCACCAGCGCCGTGCTCCTTTCAGGGAATACGTTGAATTTCACTGGGAGCCACCGTGTAATTAAACTGCCACACAAAACACGGTAATTATGAATACTCGGAAATAACCTGACAGACACATCAGACTCCTCAAATCCCCCCTTTCGCTCTCATTTCTGAAACATATCACCGCAAAAATGGATGAAGTGAAAGAACTCATTGTCATTAGTTTCAAATTACAAATGAAGCAGTAGTCTAGTTACACGTTTTTTTTTCCCGACAGTTTTTTATTTGAAATATTGTTCGCTGTGTTAAGTTTCATTAAGCGAATGGCTGGGCTCATGCGTGCACATTTTCTTTTATTTTTCTTTATATAGGATTAGGTCATCTCATTCGATACGATGTATCATGGCTTTCATTAAAGCTTATGCAGCTGTTAAATTGCAGATGTAGGCAAAGGAACTTTGAATGCTGTAGGGGTACTGATAATGTTAGGTAGGGGGAGTTAGGAAGGTACTTCCCTTTTAACAGATTGCTTTTCTCTAAGATTTCCAGAGTGTTAGAAAGTAGTTCAGCAGCTAGTTGCAATCATGCTGCACTTACTTAACTGTTTACAGTGTTGGTGCTAATTTGCTAACAAAACAAACAGTATTGTTAATTGAGTATGAGGTTGTTAAATTTACAAAATACACAGCTTTTTTATTCTGTTAGTTTTTGTCCAAATTAAAGCCTCACAGTCAGCATTGTAGCAGTGGGAGGGAGTCTCTTTTTTCCACAGCTGTCCTTTTCCCTCAATGCAACCTGATGTAATTCAACTCAAACATACAACGAATGCCTATCATAACCACCTGGAAGATGTCCTCTCCTTTTTGAAAAATGAACTGGTCTCAATCCTGTTCTCACTGTGCCAGCGTCCATTTAGCAAAATTAGACTTAATAAAAAAGTACTATTTTTCTAAGAAATAATCAGCATTATATTAGAAGTAGCTTATTTTGTATTACTATCATTCCCCTTAGCGTCAACATACAGTGAAGAACAGGTGTTTGATTTTTCCAACTCAATATTATACAGTTTATCAACTTCAGATGCGAACTACTCACTTAACCCCTGGGGTTTACAACCTTGGCTATCACTTTCACACTGATGCTTTGAACCTGTGTTGTATCAAGCCAGCAAGCTCTTACAAGCGTAATACCTGTCCTCAAAATTACAATAAATTACATATGTATGACACAGTCATTAGGTATGCCTGAAACAAAAATATTGACACCTGTCTCATGACTCTACCTCTGAGTGCACCAAGTGAATTTCACACTGTTACATCGATACAGGAGTTGTCTCACAGTTTTACTACTGGGGAAAATCATGATATTCAGCTAAAATATGTCTTCAATTGGCCAACTACGATGCGGGAACTGGAATTAATCTCCAGCTTTATTGTAAAGAAAGGCAGCAACAGTGATAACATTACACAACTTAATGTGAGGCCTAGTCATGTAGAGTGGGTTTCCGTACAGAGGTATCCATGTATGGAGCTGTCCACTAAGGTTTAGGCAGATATATCCACCTGAATGGAAATAACCACATCTGAGTGGAAATCTCTGTCCAAAGGGGCACAAGACAAGAATGAAGACTTTTGCCAGTGGTGTATAACAACTTGAGAGGACCTCCCTAGAAAGTACATAGAGCCCCTTCCGGCCTACCACCCACCCCTTTTGCTGAGGCCCCCCCACTGGAGCATGCCCCCACACTGTGGGGGATATGGGGGTTTATGTTATACCACTGGCTTCACCAGTGCTCTTTGCCCTTTACCTGGATCCCCCTACTGCAGAAGATTAGGGATACAAACTGACCAATGTCATTTCGTTTAGGTGATCCACATGCAAGGTCTCTAAGTTTGCTGACAATGTTTTGCTGACATTCATGATCCTTAGACAATCTCTTGGAGGATTAATCCTATTGTCAAAAGAATATCAGCATTTAAACAGCCTCAAGATTAACTTAAACAAATCACTGGGACGTATATTGACAGGCAAGCACTCTTTAGCCTGATTTTTACAACATGATGTCCCTTTTCAGTGGACCTGGGAGGGTCTTAACTATCTGAGAATGTACTTTGCCTGGACCTGCAATTGTGTGCAAGAAGCAACTTTTAAACTCATACTTAACATTATCCAAGCACTTATAACCTCAGGGCACTCACATGTTCCATCATGGCTGGACAAGATTGTGTCCCCTCAAATGATCTTCCTCCCCAATTCCTCTTCCTGTTCCAAAATCTCTCACTCACACTGTCAGAGGTGAAGAGGTGTCAGAGGTGAAGCTGACATAGATACAGGACTTCTGCAACAACTTTGGGACAGTAAGAAATCGTGACTGCACCTATAGAACTCAACCACAGCAGGGAGGCCTAGGCATCTGACACATTCAGAGCTAGTATAATGCAGCTCAGCTTAGATATATCAAAGAATGGCTAAGGTGGCTAAACCTGTAAGGTTTTGTGGTCTCTGGATTAGAGCTTCACATCACTTCTGCTGATGGAAGTCCTGTGGATACCAAAGCAACAATGCTGCCACAATCGATATGGGTCACCAGTTATCAGGGGCACCCCTGACACTTGAGATCATCTCATTTGACACAGGGGCTTTACCACCCACCCTTCACCTATGACTTCTGGTGGTAGGTAACACTGACTTTACACTGAGCCTAGATAGGTGGCACTTTAAAGGGGAATGCTACAGAATAAGACTTTTACCAAAAGGGGTGATTAGTAGGAGTGGATGATAAATTCTGCTCTGCCAGCAGAGTTGGCAGAATTTTGGCCACCCCGTGATATGGTTGTAACGCAGAGTTCCAGACAAATTCCACCAACAGCCACATTATTCTTCTATGTGGCTCACCATGGGTAAGTTGACAAGCAAGAATTGGCATTCCCTAGCTCTATTTTTGGGCATTAGGAGGGCACTTGGCAGGATTTTCTCACTGCGAACAACCACGAGTGGTTGCGACCGTTTGTGATGAGAAAGCTGCAGCTCGAGTAGAAAAATTACTTGAGCTGCAGCAAAATCAACCTGAGCAGCAGTGCCCTCTGGCATGCTGCATGGTGCTGTTTGTGCTTATATTTCAGAGTGAGATGAGCCCCCAATGATAAAAATCAAGTGCAGCAGCACAACATTGTCTATTTCCACCTGTTTGTGGAACTCTGCAGAATCTCACAGAGTTTTCATGTAACTCAGTGGAATTCCATTGAGAGAAACTCTATGATTTCTGCCCACCTGTAGTGATTAGATCATTTGCAGAACTCAAAGATACTTTCCAGGTCCCAGAAGAGGAAGGGTTCAGATACCTACAGCTCTGGCACACAGGCCAATGTCAAGAAAGCAGTAATTCACTTGCTGACCCTGTTTGGAAAGTTCCTGCAAAAAACACGGGAATTGAACTCAAACACATACACTCTACTCTACATGAAAGCAGCCAATCACAAATTTTGTTACTAACTTAGCTTGTAAAGGGACCTAAGACTCTTGGAACTTCAACTTGATCAGAAGCAGTTGGAAATAATCTTCACCCGCACAATAGATTTCACACATCATGACCAAGGGAGGGAAGCATTGTACAAAACAGAATAGAAATGATGCTACACACCTACCAGATTGCATACCATGAAACCACTCGCACTCTGGATTCTGCTGGAGGCAATGCAGGAACATAGGTAACATAACACATATCCCCAAGATCTCAAGCTTTTGACGAGCAATACTTTCAGCTATAAGATATGTTCAAGGGATAGACTTCAAGCATGACATAGCCCCTGTTCGGTTGGGTAGCATGTGCAGGGATACTTACCCTTTACACTCTACTTTAGGCAAGTGAATTTCCCATCTATTACTGACAGCTAATCAAAAAATTTAAGTTTGTGGGGTAAAGATGACAAATCCTCAAAAAAACTAGTTAGTGTGGTGGGGACATGGAAGAGAGTATTTGATTATTGTTTTTTTATAGATGGGAATGCCTTTATGTATGTTAATAAATAATACAAATATATTTTTAAAACACAATCTCTACCACCTCAAATGAGGTGATACAGTCTCCTATGACAGGATTTAAAAATGTAGAGTTATTACTTGAACTCAACCCAAGTATTTCTACTATCCACATGTTGGGGAGTGCTCTAGCAGTATGCTAGTTATCTCTCAATGGAAATGTACAGGGGGACTAACAGGACCCTACACTCCATAATTCAGTCAGCCCACTCAAGAGGAAGATGAGTTAAACTGGGGAGGAGACAGGCCTTTGTTGTTAATTGTCTGGTAAATCAGTATGCTAAACTACATGAGTTGCCTCCGTAGAACCTCAGTGGAGTGGAAAAAGCCATCTTGTAGGAAGTTACAGACCCAGTTAATACATTTAGGACAGAGGCATGCACTGTGGAAGACATTAAAAAGATATGAGAGGAGGGGACAAATGTGAAGTCCTCCCGGGTTCAGGTGGAAAAGGCTATTTCTGGATCACCTCTCTGTCTATGCCTCCTCGACCAGAGTATCCTCTTCGCCATGCACCGTGACCTGCTTTATGGCCCATTGGTTTCCCAAACCCACAACATTAGGCCAGGTAAGAAAGCCACACCCCTCTCTCCCAAATACTTCTAATTTAACCACTCATGCTACTTTGTCCTACCCACCTCTAACACAGATAGGCACATGCCATGCATGTACGGTTATATACAATATGATTACTGACGTGGGTTGCTTTCCAGGAGCTTGTAAGGAAACCACACTTCTTCTGATGATTGAAAAACCTTCTTCAGTTCCTAAAGACAAAAAAAAATACTGACCTATATCTGCTCCACCAATGCCACCAAAAGTCCTACAGAAAGCGCTGAATCAAAAACTTATGGCATTTCTGTATAATTATGTTTTATTAGGTTCATCGTAATCTGGCTTCAGAAGTGGTCATAGTACAGAATCAGCATTAGAAACAGCCAAAGACAGCATCTGAGTATTTGAGTGACTGTGGATGGCGGTGTGGCTCACATTCCTGTAATGTTAGACCTAGCAGCACCATTGAATACCATCAGTCACCCAGTGATGGGTACTCAATTAATCACTCGGTTAATCATAAAGGATAAGACACTTGAATTGGTGTGTTCTCTCCTGATGCATAGGGCTCAATATGTGGCTTGTGACCAGTTCATATCAAATCCATTCTCCTTGCCTTGTAGGGTCCCTCGGGGTTCGTTACAGAGCAGCACCCTTTCAATCTTTACCTTTCACCTCTTGCCAGTCTGATTAAAGTATTTTACTGATGAAACCCAGATAATTGTTACAATTTCTGACAATGTCAGTATTTAGATTTAAAGTAATTGTCTTAAACTAAATGTGGAAAAGACAAAGGTTCTAATCTTTTGCACCAATCTATCTATTTGGTTAGCTGCCTGGTGGCCTAGTGATTTTGGCGCATTACTAGGCCTGGATGAAAAACTCAGCTGGCGGAGTTTACGGAATTAGGCAACTCTGCATTACGCAGAGTTACCAATAGACTCCGCACTCCACAACGTAGCAGAGTTTTTTTCTGTTTTTCCCCCATTGGTATTTGCTTTCTGTCATTTCGCACGCACCAGAATTGAGACAATAATCTTCTGGTCTCTCACGAGCAGAAACAAAAATGTTTCCCCACTTGCGAGAGTTAGCACCAGGGACTTCCGGCAAGTCTTTTGTGATGTAGGCGACCACAAGTGAGCACGATCGACTGCTGCTGCAACATGGCAAAGCTGAAGCAGCTAAAGTCAACAACTTCGAGTGAAAAACCTTCTCTAATTGACTGTTCGTGTTCATATTGTTGTGCGAGGAGTACTTTATTATTATTATTTTTTTCCAACAACAGGAAGTGTGTCAGAGATTCCAACTATGTGTTGCTGTCCAGCAGGCTCCTCCCACTGCTTTGTCTATTTCCTGGTCTCTTTTCACTTGGAGTTTGAGCTGGAAGGATCGTTTTTTTGTCTGCTGGATATATCATTGGATTTACGGACTTTGTTGTATTTGAAATTTCACAAGTAAGCTAGAAAACACACATGCATAAGGGTGTTGTACAACTTGTTTGTTTGATAGGGGGCATGTACCAGGATTTACCTGTACTTTTATTCAATTTTTTAAATTGATTGTTTTTGCTGGCCTGCATCTGGGGCCTAGTTATAGTTTTACTTGTAATTTGTGCTCTACAAAGGATTTGTTTTTACAGTTCACCACATTTTCTCCATGTTTTGTTTTGTAAATTTTCAATATTCATTAAATTGAATGTTAATGTTAAGTGGCATAGTCTGCTAATGGAATAGGCCTTTATGCTGTAGGCCCAGTACTTGTCATGAGTGCATGATGAAAACACAACTCTTTGTGGTGTCTGTTGAACTGAAACATCATGGATGCATTGTGTTAAAGATAACACAATGTTGTTTGGAGGTAGTTCACATATTTGTTTCTGCAAAGAGTGTATGGTGGGGTTATAGTACTTAACGCCTTTGTATGATGTGTGTTGTTGTTGTGAACTTTTTAGCCCCTTTAATGTTAGTTTTTGGAATTACTGATCTAATGCTGTTTTTTTCACCTGTACCAATGCCTTCTTTCTCTGGCCAGTGCATGAGAGTGTTTATCATAGACCACCATTTTTCTTTGTTCCCCATTATGTGTGGACAGAGGCCCTTTATGTATAGTCAGTTATAGTCCTATACCTATATGTGTGTTTTTGTTTTCGATTCATCCTGCTTGTTGTTTGACCATGTGGCTGGTGGCCATTTTGTTTAGGCAGTCATTAGTCTGCATGTATTCTTCTTTATTCTGGTGGCCATGTCTCCTTGCTGGTTATTGTTTGACCACGTGGCTAGAGGCCATTTTGTGTAAGCAGTCAGTGTACGTTAGGGCTGCATGTGTTCTTCTTTGCTGTGGTGGCCTTGCCTCCTTGCTGGTTGTTGTTTGATCATGTGGCTAGTGGCCATTTTATGCAGGCAGCCAGTGTGCTTTAGGGCTGCATGTGTTTTTCTTTTTTGTGGTGGCCATGCCTCCTTGCCGGTTGCTGTTTGACCATGTGGTTAACGGCCACTTTGTGTGTTATTCAAGCCTAGTAGGTTAATTCTTATTACTAAATGTACTGTATGACCAGTTTTTAAAAATATTTTATTATGTACTTTTTTGCATTTACATCTCCACCACTCCTTGCCTCCCAAATCCCTTGGTGTTTCATGCTAGTCCCCTTCCACTAGTACATCAGCAATTGAAATCTATATTTAAAAAATGTTATCCTTTTTTTCTAATTTGTTTGACAAACTTTATTTTATTTAAATTTATTAAAACAGTCTAATAATAAAAAAATAACACTTTTTTGTGCTTTTTGATTTAAAAAATAATAAATTACAACTTTTTTCCCTATTTTCCCATTAGCCACATGTCTGCCATATGTGTACAGTTGCATTGCATTACATAACATTACATTATTCAAGGATTATTATTCCATTTGTCACCAGCACCTCCCTGAGTGCCACATGCCAACTTGATGCTGACAGATAAAGCTAATAGTTACATTTTGTATGTTGTAGTTGTTGCTCTTTCTTATCCTTAATGACTGTTCATGATAATGAAAGTTAATGTTGGTGTGGTACTGTTACGAATGGATACACTGTATTTCATAATTATTTATAAGTTTATTTAAGGAATCATTAAATGATATAGATTGTTTCTACTACTAATGCAACTGCAACAATGCCACATTTCACTGATCCTTCATGCATGTTTGCTTTTAGGTGCAGGAAGAGAAAGACACATCACCCACAGTACTGCCAGACAGAAGGCTTGTGCACAACGTGACGTGGGACCACACTCATAACCACACGGACATCTCTTCAGCTTGTGAAGCTAAGTGCTACTGCCAACTGACAGCTTAAAGATGGCCCCAAAGACAGGTGCTTCCAAGAAAGCGGCCAGTGATAAGAAGGAGCTTTCCGCCATCGGCATGTCACCCCAGACCTTTTTTGGGCAAAGACGTGTCCCTGCCGCACTAACCTCTTGGGAGCAAGCTGGGAGCACCACTCCCACATCAGCGGCCCCATTCCAAACTAAGCCCAAGCCTGTGTCTAGCACAGAGTCAGCCTCTCTAATCACAGGAACGCCGACAAGCAATGATGTTGAATTAGACTTATCTCTTTTTCAAAGTAGTACTCAATCATTACGGGAAACTCAGGCCAGTGGACAACAACAGCTGAAGCCAGCAATATCAGTTCCTTCTGAAGCACAAAGGAATGTGAGCTTCATGCAGAGGAGGCCTAAGAAGCCCCTCTTTCACAAGATCCACTGTCGTTCAGACCTCTGCCATCTTCTCTCTCAAGCCCCCTTCTGATGATTACAACTCCACTTGGATACCACCTCAGTCTGAGATATGCCAGGAGAGGCAAGGAGTGAAAAGGAAGGTTCCTCAAAGCCTTAGAGTTATGGATGAAGAAGAGGAGGATGACGAATCTGATGACAATCCAGTCATCTTGGATGTTAACCCAGCCCCAGTGACGTAAAATATTACCCCATATTCTCAACCTGCTCAGAAGGATGTGCACCATTACCACCACCTCCACCAGCTTCCATATTTAGAAGGCCTCGGGTGCGACCTACATCCAAAGACACCTCAGTAGAAGGCGACACTGCAGAGAGGCAAACATCATCAAAAGAAGAACCACCTACTGCCACTTCTTCTGACATTGGCAGTGGCACCAGTGTTAGAAAGTTGACCTGCCCAGCTTTAGACTTCTTTACGGTTAGTGAAAAGGAGCCAAACATTGCCATATGCTCCATTTGCTAAGCAAGTGTTAGTCATGGTAAGCTTGGTACAAACTATGGAACCGGAGGTCAAACAACCCATTTGAGAAAACACCACACAATCCGCTGGGAAGTGCACCTTAGTGGCCAAAAGGAAAAGTCTGCAAGTGGTGTTAGTGAAGGTGTTGAAAGCAGAGAATATGATCCGATCATGGTGGAAGGTGAAGGTAAGAAAAGGGTGGCATTTTTTTTACACAAATCAGCCCTGTGCCTAGCAGTGTAGTAGTATTGTCGCCCACAACAGCAACATCTCAATGGCATTGGAATACTCAGAGTCAGGTCGAAACATCAAGCCAAGAACCTACAGTGGCTGCCCCCCTGAGATGCCCATTGAGCCTATCACCACCTTCTAAGTCTCCTGCATCAGTTGCACCAGCAAAGAAAAAATACAGGCTACTAGAACTGCCATGTTTAGGCAGGAGGGGCAGTATGAACGCAACCACCCAATGGAACATTTGTACAATGGTAAGCTGGATAAAATATTAGCGTTGGACCTCATCCCTTTTTCATTTGTGGAAGGAGTGGGTTTTCTAGAATTTGTGGTGGCTATCTGCTGAAATGGAAGGTTCCGAGCTAGACCTATTTTTCCAGAGTTGCTGTTCCAGCGCTACATCACAATGTGCTGGAACTGGTTGGACAAGCTTTGGAGCAGAGTGCTGTCCACACAATCCACCTGACGATAGACATGTGGACCAGTTTCCAAGCCACTGATTACATGTGCATCACTGCACACTGGATCTGTTTTGTGGGGGTTAGAGAAATTATATCTGCAGGTGTTGACACAGCTGAACTTTTTAATGGTGCTCGGAAGCATGCAACAGTAGCTATGTTCAACATGGAGAAATCATCTTGTAAACATCTTGGATGACTTTAACAACAAGGTCTTTGATTGGGTGCACCCCAGAGGGCTTAACATTGGATTTGTTGCCACGGACAATGGCAGTAATATAGTTAAGGCCAGATGGTGGCTATTTCAGGGTCCTGTGTTTGCCGCACTGCATATACATCATTGTATAGGACTTCCTCAAAAAAGAACTCATAGTCCACTTACAGAAGAATGTGCACTCATTTTAGCAATTCTTTTAAAGCCCGCAAGCTGTTGAGGATTATCCAGCGTGATAATACAATGCCAGTTAAAGCCCTCTTACAGGAAGTGCCAAAATGTTGGAATTCTACTGCTGAGGCGAAGGCTAAAGAGCTCGAGCAAGGAGGAACATCAATGACTATCGAGAGGATTGTCCAGGCCTACCTGGATGACCCAACGGAGGTGTATCTGGATCAAAACCCATTGCTGTATTGGTATGGGAAGAGGCGTAAGTGGCCCGTGCTCAGCAGGCTGGCAATAAAGTATCTGGCTAGCCCTGTAGCCAGTGTGTTTGGTGAACGTGTATTCAGTGCAGCTGGTGCAGTTGTGACAGTGAGAAGGACCAATCTCTCAACCCAAAACGTCAATAGATTGACCATGATCAAAATGAATCAGCACTTTATACCACCAAACTGCAGCATACCTGAAGTACAACAGGAGGTGGATGAGGGTGATGATTGGTTGGACTCAGGTCATGGTAGTGTTTTAGCTGACCAACTTCTGGGTGAACCACCTGAATTTGAGGACAAACACTATTTCCCTGACTAGACCTGGGACACCATAGAACTTTCTACTTTCTACTTTCTACTATTGAAGAACTGCTTTGAAAAGAAAAAATAGCTTACTGGGAGAACCTTATTATTCTATATTGTTTGTTTCTGTCTAAATGACTAATGAACCACAACTGTTTTAGGCACACGTATGGCCAAATTGCAGTTTGACCAGTATCCATTAAAGAAGTCCCCAAACCCCCCAAAATCACTTCAAAGACATTTGAGAGACAATACCTGCCACCATTCTGTGCCTATCCTTTCTTTGGTACCCTAGCAGGACTGCCCCAGATGTTTGACTTACAACTTTCTGGCCAATGTGTGTTTCCTTTCCTGAATCGAAGATGATCAGCAATGTGCCACAATGCTTGATTGGAACAGGTAAGCAGTAATGCTATATGTCTCAACAATTGATATGAGGGATACTTGTTTCAATGTTGCGATGGTTCGGGTGACTCATCTCTTTAGGTGGCAGATAGTGAGAGTGGGTGTTTAATTTGTATTTTTAACTATATTATTATGCTGGCTTGTGTCTGTGTCATGATCAATTTACAATGTTGGTGGCATAATAATAGTGTGTGATAATTATTTTCCTGAAACAGTTTTTTTCTCTTTCCCCTTGACACTTAGCGAAATTTGTTTGCAGGCATTTTCCAATACTCCTTTGCTTTATGGTGCTATGTTTCCTGGTTTACATTTGTCAAAGAAGACCAGACCAGTCCATTTAGCTAACAAACAAAATTCTAGTCCAGAAAAAACACTACTCAATGTTTCTCTTGTTAACCACAGCTGTGGGCTACAGGTCACTGTATCTCAATTGGTTTGGGAGACTGTGACACTCAGGAGTAGTTGGTATGGAGTTGGACATAGTAATCTTTAATCAGAAACTGGACGATGATGGAAGGAATCAGAGTGTGATTTGACAACTTAAGCAACTGCCAGAAGAAGGAATTTATCAACCTCATGGATATCAATTTGGATGATGTGAGGATGAGTCTAAAAGGCTTACTCCAAACTGAGGACTGGTGGTGAGAGGTGCGCTGATTACTTGATTTGGAAAATGCAATGCTGCTGTGTGTGTCTGCTGGCTGGCTCAAACTTGAAACTATGTGGTAGTTGGGTGGGGGGCCTTTTGTAGGAAACTGTAGGAGACAGACGTGATGGATGATAATGTCACATTATGCACGTGCTCTAGGCTAAATGTTATTTATGATGATCACAGCAGTTGCAAGTTTGATGATCCCGATACATGCTGCGACTTGTCTGTGATTGTTGGTTGTTATAATTGTTCTCACTTAATTGCTTGCACACCAGTCATAAAATGAATGATCACAATGGTCTTTGCTCTTGCTCTGCCACCTCTGTGTCTTCTAGCCACACTACTCCTCATGAAGCTTACCTTCCATTTCAATCCTTCTTGATTCTACAATATCATGATAATCATTTTTGTTTTATAATCTGTAGGCCTTCTCTTCTCTTGCACCATAACACTCATGCTTACCTTATCGGACTGCTTCAGGCAGGCACCCAAGAAGATTGGCGGGCCAATCCAAGAAGATTGCAGATGAACCACCCAACTTGGAAAGAAAGATTGGTATAATTTTTCTTTCCATATTCTTTTTTTTTTTAACTGTGTGTGTTAGCTTCACCCCAAGATTAATTATTTGCATTATGTTGCTAATGTAGGTGACCAAAGATTTTTAGATATACACAGCTTGGGTCTCACTGGGGCAGACAGAATGTAAAAGTTATTTCTGTGTCATACATATTCATGTTTTTGTTTTCCTCCCACACCAGGCTGCTGATCATCCTTTCCCAGATGAATAATGTGCTTGTGTAGTGTTTGTCTTTTTGTCAGACCTTTCTCAAAATACCTTTCCCATCCATTCATGAAATCTCTAACCCTCTTCTCTTGGGCTGTATGATTTATTGAGATGTTAATAATAATTTACACCATTGATGAATTACATGCTTGGTGGGGCGGATGTGGTAGAAGCAACCTCAGCTCAGCGTGGAGGATCTTCATTTGAGTTCACCTACATGGAGTGTGACCTCGCTTCCGATGCCTTCACTTTTAGTGCGCTAGCATGCTACTATTATAACACCATGGTACATTGAGAAACCATTCAGCCCTCACTTCATCAATTCAGGTAAGAGAATTATGAAGAATTGTTGTATTTTTAGTTTAGGCAAAATAATTGACAATGCAACTCTCTTTGCCCCACTCCTATGGGTCAAATTATGCAGAATGCACTGCAGAGACTGGAACAGTATTAGGACAAGGTTACCCATACTTAACCGCATAAATAATTGTTATACACTGTCAGCAGATTTGTAAAACATGCTGTGCTAAAAGGAATACACTATCAGCAGATTTGAAAAACACACTGCGGAAAGGCTGCAGTGCAAAGTTAAACACCCCCAAAAAGATTTGATGCATAAAGAACTGTAAATAACGATTTATTCCCCCCACTACTAACAAAAAGGATAAATACCTAGCCCTTCCACCCACAACTGGCCCACCCCTATGCCCAAACAAATGTCCCTTTCCCCAACCAATGTTCTAAAAAAAAAAACTGTCCATTTGTCCATGATGATTATAAAAAGAAAAAAGTCTCGCAAAAACCCATTCCCACCCTCTCCACCCACAACAAGTCCCTTCTACAAAATAAAAGGTTAAAAAAGGGGCAGAGGCGGGTACTTGACTAAAGGCAGCCAGGATTCTTCTGATGAGCCCCTCATACGTGCCTGACAGGGGTCGATCATCTCCTCTCTCCAAAGGACGTGGTGTTGGAACACGGTGTCTGATGGGGAGGCAACAGGGATGATGTGACTGGCACTGCGGCACAAGTGTTGCTGGGCTGGAGGTGCTGGGGCCTGGCTGGGACCCTGAGTATTACCAGCCACTGCTGCCGCCTCCTCCTCCTCTTCCTCAAGGATCACCAGCCGCTGGTACTCGGCCTGTATGGCTTCCTGCTTCGCCTGTCACAGCCGGGCTGCTATTTCCGGCCATGATGGTGGACTAGCAGGAAGAGCTATATCAAGAAAGAAAAAAAGAGAAATTGTAAACATAGCTCTGAGAAAAATACTTGTTTAAAATCATATAGTGTAGTGGCACAGTAGCAGTACATTAGGTGGTCACCTCAGGCCATTCAATTTTAAGGTGATAACTGTCACAGCCATAATATGCACTATGGAGAAAAAATATTCTTCTCTCTCCTGTTGTGCTAAATTAATGGTGCCACTGCTAGCTCAGCTGGCACCTGAGTCATACACATTACTGTCTGCAGCAGGGGCAGCTGTTCATGCAAATTATTTTATTCTAATGGTCCTGTTCTTCTTTGTACCTGGACTACAAAGCCGATGAATACTAAGAATGAGACACACCATGTAGTTTAATACAATCAATCATGCAGGCATCCTGCCTGCCATAAGTAGGCAGTGGGAAAAGCAATGCACTGCAGTACAGGGAAAGGATTAAGGAATGGGATATAGATTGTATTTGGGGCATTCACATTGTCACAGACTGTCCCATTCAGGAAAATCAAGGCACTTACTTATGGACCACTTTACTCACTGTTCTCCCCTCCCCTGCCACACTTTGTAATAATTACTTTTTCCCCAAAAAATACATTTGCTTTGCAGTAAGGAAACGAATATTCTTAACATACTCAACTGCAGGGTAAGGTAGAGGGGGTTAAGATGTCTAGGTAGAGTACACAGTTTACTGATCAATCAATTCCTCATCATTATGTGCCTAAAGCTTGGCTAGTAGTTTGGCTCACCATGGTTAGCAAAGGTTGAAAGGGATAAACTAGAACAGAAGTAAATGCGTTATGGATGGAAGACATAATGAATTATATTTTTCATTAAAAAAATGTAGAGCAAGCAAAGATTGAAATTTTCAAATTATTCAGAAGTCTGGGACAGAACTTAAGAAAGATTAAAGGAGTTAGTAGGCACTGGGAGGAAAGGGAAACACACCTTGTTTCTGCATTGCCATTCATTGAAAAGTGTTTGACACATTAACTTAACTTAAGCTGACAGCTGCACATTGCAAAGCCAGCATTGCAGTGCAGATTCTTCCGAATCGAACCATGCAGCTGTTAGGTCATCATGGGTGGCACTTGTGAAAGGCCATAGCGAGGGAGGGAGGAAATCGTAAATGGATGATGGCCTGGGATACATATTACCTGCCTCACTTGAAAAAATACTTTGGGTCAAGGGAATATTCAGAAATATCATCCAATCCTTTGCATCAAACCTTTGATTAAAAACCATTCCAAGCAAGTAAAATAGGTGAGAAGAACGCCCCTCATTTCTTCATTCCAAGCTTTTACCTATTCATTATTGCAAATTTGTTCTTCTAGTACTCTTATTCTTCACTCTTGTCTTTGATATACACCATTTAAGCTAAGCTTTACATTCTCTCATCCAGTCCTTCACCGTTTAAAACCATCCAAATTCCAAACATGGCTCTCTACTAACCCACCAACATCCATTTGCTCAATAACCTGCCATGCATACTTTCACCCATTCACCCATCCAAGAGATCTAACCCACTCGAGGAGTCCGTTCACCCATCCAGGCATGGAATCCTTTTTCCCATACCTTTTCACCCACCTGGGCTGGCATCCTTTCACCTGTATACCCTTTCATCCATCCTTCACCCACTCATACAAACATACATCCTATCATCCTTCTCATTACCCAACTATATGATTATTATGCACCATTTCATCCACACACACATCTTTTCACTCATATTGTGTTTTACCCTTCCATTCTACTTCCATCCTTCTTTCAATTTTCCAAAACACATCATAGTTCAAGTTCATTTTATGAACCTTAGTCTGCTGAGTTGCAGATAGAAGAGGCAATTTATACTTACTTAACTTCCACTGCATCTGCTAAAGAAAGGTGTTGACAAGTGAGTCAACAACAATAGTACACCCTCGTAGTGACTATATTACTAATTGTCAATAAGTAAGCAATAGGACTTACCACCGCCTCCCATTGCCGTCGCAGAGACTCGCTCCTCATCCGCTCCTGGAGCAACGTCTGCGCTGGCGCTGCTGGCCCCGGAACTACTGGTCGGTGCGGCTAGAAAAAAATAATTACACATTTTAGATGCCACATACACCTCCCCCTATTGTTTTTTCATAATAGAAAAATACAACCACAATACATCACTATATTTCGGTCACAGACTTCTCTTCTATCAAAATATCAGGCGGGCATTTTGTTGGTTGGCAATTTTTTAAAAGCCAGGTAGTCAAGTAAAAAAAAAAGATGGTAATGGAGGGGCAGAACTAGTTATTGATGAATCTGAGTTTTTCAAGAAAAATTAAAGGGTGCAAGACCTTTTCAATGAAAGGCATATGGTCTTCGTTGGCTAATGCAATGGGGCCATCCTTCTTGTACTTCAAACCATGGTGCATGGTCATCAACTGCAAGTATACTAATAATAAATACACAACATTGGAGGGTGTATAATAAATACACAACAATTACATGACCATGTTCAAAAACACATTTTTCCCTTTTTTTAAATGATTGAGCTGCAGCAATAAAAAGAAAGCCTTCTCGGGAAACATGTGTGGAATACCTTACATGAGCATGCAGCCGTCAGTACATGTATTCTCTGAGTCTTACCACCACTCCACAAGATAAGATACATAAGGGGAGAGGGAAATCTCAATGATAAAGCAGAAGAAAGGAAGCTACAGATAGACTAGTATAGCCAGACAATTTGAAGTAAGGAAACTTGAAATATAGAAAATAAATAAATAGGATATGCAGGGATAAGAAGAATTTATGAAACAGATAAATCAAACTAGAGTTGAAAAACAAAATGAGAAGACAGGCATAGTAAAAGGTAGAAAATATTTCTAAGTGTATAGCAGTAAAATTTAGGGAAATAAATATTAATATTAACAACAACAGGAGGACATACTTGGGCCAGCATGGAGCCATCTGCCCTAGCACTTCTGGACGAGCCACCTTCAGCTGTCTCGCCCTCCTCATCAGCCCTAGCCTTCCTCCTGCCCCTGGATGCTGGATGATGTAAGAAAAAAAAAGACAAAATATTAGTAGTACTGTTGATAAATAAGATCTGCAAGAATATCATTTTTTTAAAGGAAAAGTCAAACGCAGTATCATTTCTACATCATAGGTTCAGAGCTCCTGTATAATAACAATAATAATACTTGTATTCAAATTTCCTAACCTTATTCCAGATTTTCTAAACTACATTTTGAAATTACAAATACATTGCAATGAATGATTTCTACAGTTCTCATCATTCTGAATCTCTCAATGCATAGATTGGATGCATGAAAAACTACTACACATCACTGGGGAATTGCTTGGCAGTTGGCACTGTATGAGTTACAAATAAAAAATTAAAGGCACAGAGAAGTGAGAGAACATGCAGTCTCACTAATACTAATATTAAAAATGACTATCTTACACAGGGAACAGAAGGAGTCTTGGAATTACTTCTTAATCAGCCCAAGCAAGCATCAAAAACTAGTACAATTAGGCAGCGCCGAGCACCTGTCTAGATGATGCTCATATAATATTATATTTGTAACATAAAGTTAATTTACTTGCATGTGAGCTGCATGCTTGCTATTTGGGAAGAAACTATTAGCATGACAGAGCACAACAAATAATTAATTACACACCAAGCACAGCAACCTTGACACCTAGCAGGTCCGTTTCCCAGTCCAGAATATCATCCTACTATTGTGTGAGCTGTTGCTGGGTGCGCCAGACCCCAGAGCTACAGTGCGCAGCCCGGCACACCATTTCCCAGTGTCGCTGGCACTCCCTGAGGCCGTACCAAGACCCGGGTCTGCTGCCAAAGTGGAGGGGAGGTGGCACTGCACATACAATACCAAGGAAGCCCCCTCTACCTCTAAAATATGGAGCTGGGCTGCACACCTTATAGCTGCCGCCACCTGCAAGGAAGGCGTCTGGCGATTGTGGGTGGGGTCCTGGGGCTACCGCTCCCCTTCTTTGCCATGGTGCTGGAAGCTTGTGGCTGGGGGAGTGATAAGGAAGGATTAGGAAGAAGGAAGTGGAAAAAAAGTAAAGCAAAAAAAGAAAAAGTAAAAAAGTCACAAAAAACATAAATTAGGAGAACAGTTAAAATATAAAGAGAGAAAGAGAAAAAGTAACATAATAAAAAAGAAACTAGGGGAAAATAGTTTTTATAAGTGGGGGATGGATGAGATATAGAGAGGATGTAACTAGGCCCCAGCACTATAACAAACAAAAAAAACAAGATGGCCACGCCCATGCGAACCACGTGGTGCTGTTCGTGCGAGAATTCCAACGAGAGGACATACTTCCCATTGCTAGTGATGTTAAACATTATGCAAATGGGAGTGGCAAAAAACTCTGCCCACTAGCGTAACTCTGCATAGCGTAGCAGAGTTTTTTTGTGAGTTCCTGGAGTTCCACGTAGCACAGCTACACAAACTCTGTCCAGGCCTTCACATTACCTGGTCCATTCAAATCTGCAGGTTATCTGGTTATTGTATTTGGTAATGCACGGACTTTGATTCCGAAATTAGCCAAGTTACATAGTCATATTTTAACATTATCAGGATCCTGAGTAATTTTTTTTCCTTTTGTCTGTCTTTCCCTGCATACATTGGTTGTTCTAGCCCTCATTTCCTCATGATTTGATTACTGTAATCCCATTTACTTGAACAGCAGTCAGTCATCTTTTAAAAAGCTGCAGACAATAGAAAATGCTGCCTCCCGACTGATTCTAAATATTCCTAAATATCAAATAGTCTTGCAGGAACTGAATAGGTTTCACTGACTTTCTGTAGGAAAAAGGATTGTTTAAGGTGCTATTTCAGCAACACAAAGCACTATATAACACTGGCCCTAGATTACTTCAATTAAAATTCCAGTGGTGCATGCTGAAACATCTTCTTTGTTCAGCAGTGCGTAAGAAAGTTGCAGTAACCAAAGGGACTTGAACTGGATGGGGAGGCAGATCTTTTTCCTATCGTGGAGCTAACCTATGGAATTTGATGCTCTTAAATATTAGAATCTCAGAGGTTCATATGTCTTTCCGGAGATTTTAAACTGGGTTAGTTATGCTGAAGCTCTCTTCTCCCTTTGGTATCTCCACCACTCTCATTTTTTTGGGTGTCGTTGGTCTTTAGTGCCAAGACTTCTTACGGTATATGTGCGCTTTAAAGGTTATTTTTCATTTAATTTCATCCTTCATTCACAGGCACTAAAACCCCACTGTTGAGATAGTAAACTGTTTATATTAATTTCCACACATTAATAATTTCTCTCTTGTAGTCGGATTACCAGTGGTTTGGTTGCTACAGCTGATACAGGAGTAGTTCCATCCACTGCAAGGTAACCTCAGAACCTTTCTCAAAATACATCCATATAACACACATGCATATGTTATTATGATATGTGTCAGTATATACATATGATTATTGTTTTTGTTAGTTGTAAAAAGCTATGCAGATAATTCCTTCGGTGATATTAGGATTAAGCTTTACTCATTCACTCAACTTTAGGTAACTTGCTTACTCTACTTTCAAAGTCCAGTGAGGTCATTCCATCCACTACATGCCATCACTGCTACTTCTGCTCCTAGTGCTGCACCTACAGGTAGATTTGTCACACACAGCAGACAGATAGTAGAGACTAATAAATTAACTGCCTACTCGTTTGTATTTGGTTGGAACATCTCTCTCCCTCTTACACTCTCTCTCTCTGCAGATTTTCACATACATGTGCACATTTGTGCATGTGCACGCACGCACACACACATACACACACACACACGCACACATTCTCTCATTTTAATGATTCAATGTGGACATCAAGTCAAAATGATGAGTACTCAGTTAAAACTATTCATCTGTACTTTTTTTTACGTGTATCTTCAAGGATATGTTTACACATCTGTATATCAACCATTGTCCTTATACTCAAACATTGATTCTGTTATTCTTTCTCTCTGCACCTAACCCTCCCACGTCATTGAATATCAGCACAATAATGTGATCTTAATGCCAGCTGTTAACATTCAGAAGAGGACACCTTATTGTAAATGGACTGTGCATTCAACATGTCCCAGTACCTTCATAATATTAGTGTTTGCATTTTTCATGATTCTCTATATGTCTATCTTGCCCGCTACGGTGAGACAACAGCACCTGGTGTCCACAATGTGACCAACACTAAAGATGACATTGGGGGAGATCCTGGCAATAGGAATTCAACATCTACCATTCAACGGTGAGGTACATATGTGACCAACTTGCTTCCATGATTCTATGCTATCATTTCCACTTTCTCACCATCATTTCACATTTATTACCAATGCATGCCCTTTGATCCTGTAATGCTTGTAAATTCAGTTTAGCATGTCTCATACATCTTTGTGCATGAACATCATTTGTATCTGTAATCATTGTCCTTTTCTGTTCCATACTCATAAAACTAAACTTTCATATTACTCTGCACTGCAGCTTCTGCCTCAGGGCAGATATTACCATCACCTTCTTCAAGGACTCGGGAACAACAGCTGACGTCAAGGGGTATCCACAAAGCAACCATCTGTGAAAGTATCAGGTGTAGTGCAATTGAATATAAATAATAATTCTGTGTATGAATCAACCTGCAGATGGACAACTTACTCGTAGATGGAGTGCAAGCTGTGTCTGTTTCAGAAATTGTGTTCACTAAGATCAGTGGCTGAAGTGCCATGTGGGGGCAATTAAAGGCATTTAATACTGAAAGAAGTAGGAAATTGTATAGAAGTATCTTGATATTCGGTGCCGCACCATCAGTGGCAATAAAGTGGTGCATCTGCTATTGATGCATCTCAACACCTGTGAGAAAATTCTCCTTTCAACATCAGATACCCAGATTTTGCACTTTCCATTTATTTATGTAAGATATGACACACTAAAGTAAGGTAAACATATCATCCAAAACTATAAATTGCATACACAAATAAGACTCAGCTCAGGTTATTTTAAAAAGAGTTGGAGTCAGCCAGTTTAACTGGCAGAAGGACCAAGGAGAATGAGGTTTTAGCAATTTGCACTGTCCTACCATCATAAGAATGGTCAGTGTTAGAAATGTGGTCTCTATTTGGCAGAGGTATACACCCTGATCCATGTAGGGAACACAATCCTAGTCAGGGTAAGTCACACACAATCCAAATTATCCAGTGCCCACCCTCTGGTAGTTTGGAACTGAGAAAGTCAGGCTTAACTTAGAATGCCATATATAAAGTATTTGTGCAATAAATCATGCAATAACACAGTGAAAACACCACAAAAATACACCACACAGGTTTAGAAAAATATAAGATATTTATCTGAGTAAAAAAAAGAGTCTTAAGTCTTTAAGAATCAACAACTGTCTCTTGTGTGCACCTGGTATGCAACAAAAATTACACACAAAAAGACAGCAGAGGGGTAGCAGCGTGGAAAAAGGAAGGAGTGTGTCGGATTTCCTGATGCGCACAGACGATGCATCGATTCTTTCCACATGGCATGGGCTTTGCATCGATTTCCAGCACTCAGTCTTGGATCCTCACTGCGATGAAGGGTATTTTAATGTCCAGGTTCGATGCGTGGAAATCCTGGGCATGCAGTATGAGGTCACAGGTGTTGCATCGATCTGGTGTGGCAATGCGTCAGAGTTTCTGTTGCATGGCAGACTCAGCGTAGATTCCTCATGCAGGAACTCTGGTTGCGTTGTTCCAGTTCGGCGATGGGTCAATTCGGTAGGGCTGTGCGTCGAAGTTCCAGTTGCAATGCAGGTGCTGTGTCAATCTCCACTCGGGGAGCCAGACTGCATCTTTCCGGTTCGGCAGTGATTCTTTCACTGCTGGGCAGGCTGTGTGTCAATTACGGCAGGCTGTGCATCGACTTTCACCGCACAAGGAGTTTCCTTGAAGAGTAGAAGTCTTTTTGGCCCTGAGACTTCAGGAACAGGAGGCAAGCTCAATCCAAGTCTTTGGAGAGCACTTCTCAGCAGAGCCAGAGGCCAGCAAGGCAGCACGGCAACATCAAGGCAGCAGTCCTTCACAGCAAAGCAGTCCAGGTGAGTCTTTCAGGCAGCCAGGCAGCTCCTCTTGGCAGGTTGCAGTATTTGGTTCAGAGTGTCTCTCCCAGGAAGTGTCTGAGTTGGGTGGGTAAGAGCCCCAGTTTATATACCCAAAAGTGCCTTTGAAATGGGGGAGACTTCAAAGAGTGGTTTTGAAGTGCACAAGGTCCCCTTTCAGTAGAGGTCTGTCTGCCATGGTCCCAGTAGGGGGTTTGCAGTCCATTGTGTGAGGGCAGGCCACTAGCCTTTGAAATGTAAGTTTCAGGCCCTTCCACCCTTCCAACCCAGGAAGACCCATTCAGAATGCAGATGAGTCCAGGTGCGACTGAGTATCCTGTGTTTGTGGTTGTCTGGGTGAAATGCACAAGGGAGCTGTCAACCAACCTAGCCCAGATTTGGATTGGAGACAGGCTACAAGGCACAGGTGAATGTTAAGTGCAGAGAAATGCTCACTTTCTAAAAGTGGCATTTCTAAAATAGTAATATAAAATCCAACCTCACCAATAAGCGGGATTTTGTATTACCATTCTGGCCATTTTAACATGACCTATTTACCCCTTTCTGATCAGAATCTACCACTCAAACAGTATATGAGGGTAGCCCTAATGTTAGCCTATGAAAGGAGAAGGACTCAACGTAGTGGAAAACTAATTTAGGAGTTTTCCACTACCAGGACATATAAAGCACACATGTACACGTCCTGCCTTTAACCTACACAGCACCCCGCTCTATGGGTTACCTTGGGCCTACCTTAGGGGTGACTCTTATGTAGAAAAAGGGGAGTTTAAGGCTTGGCAAGTATTTTCAAATGTTAAGTCGAAGTGGCAGTGAAACTGCACACACAGGCCTTTCAATGGCAGGCCTGAGAAATGGTGAAGGGGCTACTTGTGTGGGGGACACAATCCGTGCTGCAGGCCCACTAGTAGCATTTAATTCACAGGCACTGGGCACATGTAGTGTACTTTACTAGGGACTTATAAGTAGTAATTCTAAACCTGCCATTGATATTTACCAACAAGAAACATTATGCTCTTCAAGTTTAATCATCTTTTGAAATAAATATGGAAACTAACTCCATGTGTGCTTATTTATGAAAGCAAAGCACTTGTTTAGGTTGTCCATGGGACAGCATTGTCAAAGCTTGCACAGGAACCAGGCAGGGCTTGCACCCGTTTATCACTGTACAGCACCATGCCTGCTTTGCCATGAAACAATAACGTATTTGCTTATTAAAGACATAACAAATAACCAAGTTTAAAAAACTATATAATATAGGTCCACTGATAGGGAGTATTTTTGAAAAGTGGTATATAATGCAAAAGTTTTTTTTTTCACTTTGATTTCTTGTACTTTTTCTACCCACAATGTCTGGGTCTAAAAAGTTAATGACAGTAAATTACCAAAACTGTACTCATGCCAAATAGGCTTTGCGCATACTTCTTCTGAACTAAAACTGTACAGGTGATTTGTTTGCAGCCTTAAACATGTGGAGTCAAATTACAAAAAAACATTTGTATGCCTGGCCACGGGCACAAATGGCGCTGTAACCAGTATTAGGAATGGCAGGTTACTTCTGAAAATTTGGGAATATTCTTAAATATTTAATTACCCGTGTTCTGGACGTACCTAGATCATCTGTAATCGATAGATGTTTGGTAATTCATTAAGAAAAATATAATATCATCAACAAATTCACTAACATTCCTTTGGCAGTGAAAGTAACACCTTGCACCTTTTAACATCACAATAACTCAGCCCAGAGAACTCAAAGAAAGTGATGTTATAGAACATTTGACCCTGACGGGATCAAAGGAAGTGGTATGGCTGTAGAAGTAGAACTAGGTAAATGTAAAATTACGATGATGCAGTAAGAGTAGATAAATTCTCCTTATTGATTAATAATATTTTAACTAAATTACTTACCTTCTATTTTAACCCCTTCGCTGCCAGGCCTTTTCTCCCTCCTGTGCCGAGCCTTTTTTTGGCTATTTGGGGCAGTTCGTCCTTAGGCCCTCATAACATTTTGTTCACATAAGCTACCCACGCAAAATTTGCGACCTTTTTTTCCAACATCCTAGGGATTCTAGAGGTACCCAGACTTTGTGGGTTCCCCTGAAGGAGGCCAAGAAATTAGCCAAAATACAGTGAAAATGTTTTTTTAAAAAACAAATTGGAAAAAAGGGCTGCAGAAGGCAGCTCGTGTTTTTTTCCCCTGAATATGGCATCAACAAAGGGGTTGCGGTGGCAAGATCACCATCTTCACAGCTTTCAGGAACAGGCAGACTTGAATTGGAAAACTCAATTTTTCAATACAATTTTGACATTTTACTGGGACATACCCCATTTTTACTATTTTTTGAAAGCTAAACATTTCTGGAAAGTAGACAAAATTCTGAATTCAGCAAGGGGTCATTTGTGTACATCCTACAAGTGTTTGCTACAGAAAATAAGAGCTGAAATAAAAGAAATATTGAAATTGAGGTGAAAAAAACCAGCCATTTTTCTCCATGTTTAACTCTGTAACTTTTTCCGGCGATGTCAGATTTTTTAAAGCAATATACCGTTACTTCAGCTGGACTCTTCTGGTTGTGGGGATATATAGGGCTTGTAGGTTCATCAAGAACTCTAGGTACCCAGAGCCAATAAATGAGCTGCACCTTGCAATGGGTTTTTAGTCTATACCGGGTATACAGCAATTCATTTGCTGAAATATAAAAAGTGAAAAATAGGTATAAAGAAAACCTTTGTATTTCCAAAATGGCCACAAGATAAGGTGTTGAGAAGCAGTGGTTATTTGCACATCTCTGAATTCTGGGGTGCCCATACTAGCATGTGAATTACAGGGCATTTCTCAAATAGACGTCTTTTTTACACACTGCCTTACATTTGGAAGGAAAAAATGTAGAGAAAGACAAGAGGAAATAACACTTGTTTTACTATTCTGTGTTCCCCCAAGTCTCCCGATAAAAATGGTACCTCACTTGTGTGGGTAGGCCTAGCGCCCACAAAAGGAAATGGCTCAAAACACAACGTGGACAAATCACATTTTTTCACAGAAAACAGAGGTGTTTTTTGCAAAGTGCCTACTTGTGGATTTTAGCCTCTAGCTCAGCCGGTACCTGGGGAAACCTAGCAAACCAGTGCATTTTTGAAAACTAGACACCTAGGGGAATCCAAGATGGGGTGACTTGTAGGGCTCTGACCAGGTTCTGTTACCCAGAATCCTTTGCAAATCTCAAAATTTGACCAAAAAAACACTTTTTCCTCTCATTTCGGTGGCAGAAAGTTCTGGAATCTGAGAGGAGCCACAAATTTCCTTCCACCCAGCGTTCCCCTAAGTCTTCCGATAAAAATTGTACCTCACTTGTGTGGGTAGGCCTAGCGCCCACGAAAGGAAATGGCCCAAAACACAACGTGGACACATCAAATTCTTTCACAGAAAACAGAGGTGTATTTTGCAAAGTGCCTCCCTGTAGATTTTGGCCTCTAGCTCAGAAATGGCCTAAAATAAATTCCCCCCCAGCCCCCCTGGGGAGCGACCCTTGCCTACGGGGTCGCTCCCCCTGTGTGACATTGGCGAAAAAAAAAAAGATCCCCAGTGCCTAGTTGTTTCTGCCCCCCTTGGGGGCAGATTGACCTAAAATCGGCCGATTTGCCCCCAAGGAGGGCAGAAATGGTCTAAATACAATTTGCCCCCCCCAGGGGAGTGACCCTTGCCTAATGGGCCGCTCCCCATCTCTAAAAAAACAAACAAAAAAAACAAACAAAAAAAAAAAAATTAGCCCTGGCGCCTAGAGGTTTCTGCCCCCAGGGGCGGCAGAAATGGCATAAATATAATCTGCCCCCTAGGGGAGCGACCCTTGCCTAAGGGGTCGCTCCCCATCTAAAAAATACAGCAAAAAAAAAAAGATCCCTCGTGCCTAGAGGTGGGGGCAGAAATTACCTTGAAAAAATCCTTTAAAACAAATGCCCCCCCTGGGAGCGTCCCTTGCCCAAGGGGTCGCTCCCTCATGCCAATTTCATTAAAAAAAAATCCCTGGTGTCTAGTGGGCATTTTAGCAGCCGGATTGCTTGCAATCCAGCTTCTAAAACGCTCAGAGAGACTTCAAAGGGAAGGAAATTCCTTTCCTTCCCTTTGAAGCCTCTCCGGCCTCCTCCACGTGATCAGAAGAAAAATGCTTTTGCATTTCTCTTCCGATTGCGCTGGAAGCTGAGCTTCCAGCGCGATGGGAGGAGGCCTTGTGACAATCAGCATGCAATAGCGCGCTGACGTCACAGGGGGTGTGGGGTTTGGGGGTGGAAGGGGAAGGGCTTCCCCTTCTATCCCTGCTTGGGGGGATGAGGGGAAATCCCACAGAGGGAGCGTTAGCGCTCCCTCTGGGCTCTGTGCCCAGGACGTAATGGTTACGTCCTGGGCACACGAGCACTGTGCCTCAGGACGTAACCATTACGTCCTCCGCACAGAAGGGGTTAAGAAATTACTCTTCATAGTCCAGGCACAACTAGCTTAGGAAAAAATATGGTAATGCATGTCAGATACTTTCTCACATGTGCAAGGAAAGCAAATCATATGACCAGACACAGTTATCATATTCCCAGGCACAGTACTGTACGGATTTCAAACATGTCACAATACGGTTTGCCAAATCTAAACTTGTGGCATTTCTTGTGACAAGAACAAAAAGTGCCTTACACAAAAATACAGTAGCCCAGATATAGAGCCAGCAAGCATGGACCGCCTGGCAGCAGCAGAAAGCTTTGAAAAGGGATGTTTAGTGACAGATAAACTGCATATTTCGATTTAAAATCTGTGCTCTCTGACACTGCTCTGACAACTTGATTCCCAGCATCAAATACATGGGCAGAGCTTCTACAGTTGCCCCCTCTGACTACCTTCTATGTTAGTTTAGGAGGCAGGAGGGAGGCGAGGGCTAAAGTAATAGTTTCCCCAGACACTCTGCATGTAACACTGCTAAAGTATGTGTGAAGCTGGTGCAGGAGGAAAGTATAAGGAAATGGAGTTGGGACAGCAGACATGGAGGAAAATTGGTGCAATGGGAAGAGGAAGCAAGAAAACAGTTGCCATGTTCAAGGGGACAGGAGAAAGAGTGCTGGGGAAATGGTGCCACACGGGAAGGGGGCAGGAGTAGATGAACCAGGAAGAGGAAAAGAAAGTGAGTGCCACTTGGCTGTGGAGGGGATTTTGGGACAGGAGAAATGCTGGTGGCAGAAAAATCGATGTGAGGCAGCTGAAGAACGAGTTTCAAGGGGAAGGGGCAGGAAAACAAGCAGGGGTATAGCTTGGACAATATGATGGGGGCGTTAGCTTCAGATTTCCCGACAATCACGCTGGCACATGATGTTAAAATGCATTATACAACAAGCAAGGAGCATGAGAGGGGCTCAAGGGGCAGTGAAAAGGGAGAGGAATGTGTATTGGTAGGTGCATTAAGTGAGAGAAAGTGCATTATTTAGTGAAATAACCAACATTTTTTATGTCTTTCAAGAGAGGGCTTGTTTGTCTATGTGAGTAAAAATCCCTGGTGAAATGCGACAGGCACCTCAACATACCCGACTGAAAGCACCTGCACCAAACTATTCCTCAAAAACTATATTTATTAGGGGGGTGTAGCACCCCACACACCCAAAGGGAAACATCCTCAACCACGCATTGTATACAACATGGACATTTCCCATGCAAGTACTTATGTACTAATGTGTGAATTAATTTGATTATACATTTATGTTTACGAAAATTGTGATCTACTTAGTGGCCGCTATCAGGTGAAAGGCCTGCATTTATTTTCTAATGCTAAGTTAACACTGTGATAAAAATATTCTGTCTCTTTAAGAGCATGTTCTTTGCTAAAATAAATGCTGAAATAAAATGAGTATTTCGTGGCTTCTGCAGGGCTGAAGCAGAAGCAAGGTCAATGTGCAATGTTATCTCTATTAAATGTTTCTAGGGTATTCTGTTCTTATGACTTCATCTCCGTTGCCTAATAGACTTCATTCATTGTATTCACATATTTGCCTGTAGTTATGTTTTTAACTTATGTTTTTCCCTCGAAATGATGCAGAGGAAATGTTTCCATATTTTGTAATCACTATCCTGTAACAGCGTATTCGGAAGATGCCAAACAATGGGTCCACAGATGCAACTGGAGAAGAAAGCGTACAAGATACAAGTTGTATTAGTTCGAGTTTTGTCAATGGAACAACAGCGAATTAAAATCGTCAGAGTTAACATTTTATATAATTTTGATATCTGTTAACTTTCTCATTAGACATATTTTTCTCACCTTATATTTTTAGCCAATCACAAGAGTTTACCAAGTTTAATTTAATGTTAAGTCACCATTGGTTTGCGGTCATTCTTCCTGGGATTCTCTTGTATCCTGGGTTCCAGAGACCTAACTTCATCTGATCTGACACTTTTACATTTCATGCTTTACCAGTCAGTCTACTGTTTTTTTTTGTGTTTTATTATTTTCTGAGTTTACTATGTCTGTTCAATACCGAACTAATGCTCTGATGGTTTAGTAATCTTATAGACCAAACTGTAAACCATCTCACTTACCTTGTTCCTGTTCTGATGCTGATGTTGCTGTCCCCCTGATGAAGTAGAAGTTGTTGTTGAATACCTTAGAGATTGGGTAAACGTATGAGCTGTGTATTGTTATTTGTCTTTTGTTTTTCAGGTACCAGCTGCTTTAATACTGCTGCTTTTTCTGATAGCTCCATAGCTAGATGTTTTCTAAATTTGTTTTACTAAATTCCTTCACATGAAGTCCAACATGTTAATGCTAATTAGTGGTTAGTGAGGTGCTACTCTCATACTCATTGAGTGGTCATTGATTTATTTTTGTTTGTTGTTTCAATGTATTCAGTCTCTCTTGCCCAGATTCTATTGTTATGGTTTTGTGTATTATCCATTGAGGCGTTGTTTCTAATTGTATTGATTAAGTTTAGATACATTTGTCAATTCAATCAGCCTTTGATACTTCTTTACATGTATCATTTGAGATTGAGAATTATTTTCGTGACCTTAGCATTGTTAATATAGGGAAGTAACCATTTTAGCGTCTTAATAAACTGGTGTGGTTATTGATGATCAAATTGATCATGGTGCTTTGAGTTGAAGTTTATGACGTATTCTCTATACTGTTTTTGTTAAAGCAGATTTCGTTCAGTTCATCAACCTTGAGTATGAAATCCGCTATCTAGTTTGCTATGACTAAAATATAGCCGAGATTTCTGCTTTAACGGTTTTGGTAGCAGAGGATAAAAACACATCTTAGAGAGATACTTGACAGAGTACAAATTTGGAGACCATTAGAAAAATGGGAAGGCAGATGGGTCAAGAAAAGAGAAAGACTGAGGAAGGGTTCAGATACTCTTCCTATAGATGTAACACAAATAAAAGACCCAGTAAATGTTTTACGAATGAGAGGGATTCCAGGAGGGAATATTGTACATGTTCCTTGGAGCAGAAGTGATATTTTGTGATTTACAAATGATTATTCCAGGTTAAAGAAGAAACCATTGGAATGGTACCAGCAAACAGATAAGTTTGTGAAACTTGTGAAATGCCTGCGGGAGGATTTAAACACACTTTTAGAGATAGTTGTTCCAGCAGATTTAGGGATCGAGTGTAAAAGGAGTGTAGATTGGCCAACAAATGAGCTGCCAAGGGATCCATCAACCGGTGCACCATCTCCTGAAGTAATGAAGTACTACTATAAGGTCATTAAATTCCTGAAAACGAGAATTTCACCAAAAAACATTGATTGGCAATGCATAGATAGAACAGCTCCGGAGGTGAAAGAATCAAATCATGCATACTATGAGTGGCTGCTAAAAGCTATTAAACACTACAGTAGTACAGAAACAATAGAGCCGAAAGACATGATTCATTTTGTGTTCAGGTTTGTTGAATGACTCAGACCAGAAATTAGCTAGATGATTAAGAGTCATTTGATTTGCTGGCAAGCAAAGCCGATTGATGAGGTGCTGCAGTATGCGAAATACTGTAGTGATGAGAATGAATTGAAACAGAAGAAGTTGAAGGAAAAAGAAGTGGTGATCAAGGATGCACATACAGGGATTCAGGGAAGTTTTCAGCCTCAGCAGCAACAGGGAAATGGAATGTTTCAGAATTAAGCTACGTTTCAGAATCAAGGCAGAGGTAGAGGTCGTGGTGGAATGTCAATCAGAAGTGTCAATCAAGGTGTAGATTTGAATTCTGTGATGATGCAAGGGGAGCCACAGGGAAAAAGAATGTTGCCTTAACATGTTTGTAGAGGAAACTGGCATTGGAAAAGGCAGTGCCCAATGTTAAATGAAGGAGGTGTTATTTAGCAGATGAATGGTGTCAATGCTTTTCCGAATATGAGAGGACCAAGAATGAGAGGTGAAATTCAAAATTTCCAAAATAATGTAAATCTGATGCATGGTTTCCAACCTTTCCAACCCATGTGGCATGTGCAATCGTAGGTACGAGTGCAATTACCCCATTTACAGCAGATGCAGCCACAAGTGCAGATGATGCCTGCACAACAAATTCAATTGCCTAGACAATTTCAAGTACCACAGTGTCCTATGGATCAGCAAAAGGTGATGCTTTCTCAAGTGATCACGGGTCAGAGACAAAATCAAATTAATAATGCAGTTCACCAATTTCCTTTACATAGTGAGAATTGATTAAAGGATGTATGGCTGTCGGTTAGTTCAGACGAGGAAGAATGTGCGTTGGCTGCTTCTTTAGAAGTGGATCAGAAAGGTCCTTATTTTAAGGGAAAATTGCATGGTCGCAAAGTTTCTTTTCTGGTTGATACTGGAGCTATACGCTCAACAGTAGGATATGCAGAGGTTCCAGAATTGCCCTTATCAGGGAAGAAAAATCAGATTGTGGGATTCGCAAATCAACATTTCACGAACCCTATTACATAACCAGTTTTGGTTAAAATTGGTCATTTTAAAGGTTTGCACAAGTTTGTGGATTGTGATTCAAGTCCAGTGTCACTACTGGGAAGAGATTTAGGGCCAGATGTAGCAAACGTTTGCGAGTCGCAAATGGCCCGAATCGCTATTTGCGACTATGCAAAATCGGAAATGGGATTCAAAAACCCCATTTCCTACTTGCAAAAAGCGATGCGAGCCGTTTGCGACTCGAGAAATTTGCGACCCCATTTTGCGACCCGCAATTAGCAAGTCGCATTTTGCGAGTCGCAAAGCTTATGCAATTGCAACTCGCAAATTGCGACTAGTCGCAAAAAGCCCATTTTGCACTTGCAATTTGCCACTAACTCAGAGCAGGTGGTAACCATAACCAAAGTATAAAAGGAGACCCAGAAGGCATCTGGGTTACTCAAGATGGCGGAGATATACCTGATAGCAGTGAGGAGGAGAGTCCACGCCGCACAGCAGAGGAGGAGGAGGGGCCACAGACAGGAGAAGATATATAGAACAAGGCAGACTCTTTTTCAGCAAACTGAGGAAGAGATATACGATAAATATCGCCTTAGCAGTGCAGCCATACTAGAATTAATTGATTTACTGAAACCACAGCTAGAACACCAGACTCTGCGTGGCTGCGCCATCCCTACGCATGTGCAAGTGCTATGCTCACTGCACCTCTTGGCCTCAGGGAGCTATCAGGGGGTCATTGCTGTGGCAGGTGGGGTATCCCAAAGTGCAGTGTCAAGGTTCCTCAGGGCCTTCCTAGATGCCTTAGTCACACACATGCCTCACTTCATATACCTACCAAGGAATGAGGCAGAAATAAACTGCACCAAGCTGGACTTTTACAGGATTGCAAACTTTCCCCATGTCATAGGATGTGTAGATGGGACACATATTCAAATATGCCCCCCTGGAAACCTGGAACATCTTTTCCGCAACAGAAAGTGTACCCACTCACTGAATATTCAGGTTGTTTGTGACGCCCGTTATGTCATCACTGACATTGTAGCTAAGTTTCCAGGCAGTACCCATGACTCATACATTTTTAGGCATAGTGGGATACATCAACGCCTGGAACGTGGGGAATTTGGAGACGGATACCTCCTAGGTAGAGCTACAGACACCTTGCAGACATACACACAGGTCACTGAGCACACCAACCAGGACTTCCTAACAGTGTACTTTTTGTGCCCAACAGGTGACAGTGCATATGCTCTAAGGCCATGGATCATGACTGTGAGAGGCAATACAACAATGCACATAAGAGGACCAGGAACCTTATCGAGCGCACCTTTGGACTCCTGAAAGCAAGATTCAGATGCCTCCACCGCAGTGGAGGTGCCCTCCAGTATTCCCCCATTACAGCATTCAAAATTGTGGTCGCATGCGCCATCCTCCACAACATAGCCACCCGACGTGGGCTACCTCTCACCCCTGCAGACCCAGATCCTGAGGATGAAGAGCAAGAGCAACCACATCGCCATCATGGGGATCGGAGTATAGCTAATCAAGGCAGACTGAGACGGGAACACATCGCAAGCCAATACTTTGGAAGGTACGTGTCAACTCCAACCATACTCACCTATTGACCAAAAACACCATTTGTTAAGTGGAACAAAAAAACTATTTAATTAGTGCAGAAATAGAACTATATACAAGTAATGAATGTTCATGGGCATGAAAATGCAAACCAGGCATGTGGCACATTGACGTCATGTGCCACTTCAACAGGACCAGGGTAATCTCTATGTCCTTCTGCGCCTCCTGCCAGCCTGGTTGGAATGGTGCTTCTGGTGTGCTCTGCCTGGTACTCCTGAGCACCCTATTGTCAGAGGCAGAGACACTGCTCACTGTAGAGCCCTCCTCACTGTCCTGGGGTGTTTCCCCTGTGCCCCTGGACAGATGCCGTGCCTCCATTAAGTCTATGACGTGGGTGAGACGTCCAAGGCCCCTAGCCACATCCCGTGCGAAATGGCCCATTTCGACCTGGAGGCCAACTGTCCTCCTCGACAGGCCTGTGGTGTTCATTGCCAGCCTGCCGATGGATGTGGCCATCCTGTCTAGTCTGTGCAGGAGCTGACGGTCCCTGCGCCGCCCACCCTCGGCCTGGGCACGTAGTCCTGCCGCCAGTTCCGTCATGGCTAGGGCAAGGTCCCCAGTGTTTGTCACTATCATGTCCATCCTGGAGTTCAGTTGCTGCATGCTGGCCTCGTTAGTGCGCACGAAGCGGTGCAGCACACCACTAATCCTCCCTAAAATGTTATTTTGTAGGCGTTGACCACGCAGCAGCTGTGCCTCACTGGTGCTGGGAGGTAGTTGGCCGGATGCAGACTGCAGCCCTGATGTCCTGGACCTGCGTCGCTTGCGCAGCGGTGGCTGCCCTGTGTGTTCCAATGTCTCACTCCTGCCTGTTGCTGGCGCAGCCTCTTGGGACACAGTTGCAGTAGGTGTGGATACTGCAGGGATGATGTTGGCCGTGCAGGTGGGAGTGCTGGTGGGTCCTGAGGTGTCCTCATGGGGCTGGCTGATTTGAGTTGTGGTGGTGTCTTGTGGGAGACCTGTGGGACATGGGGAACAGACTGTCAGTGTCTACTATCTGTTGCACACTTCCTAATAAACAATTGCCTATGAACTGCCTACTTGACTACATTTCCCATAATGCATCATTCTGGTGTTTGCTACCCTAAAATGGAGCTATCTTGGTTGAGCATGCCCCTGTGTACATGGTGGGTGGGGGTATGGCATTGATAGGGGTACAGGCATGTCACATGGTACTCACCGGTTGATGTGCTGGGCTCTGAGGTGTCCAGGTCCCCAAATCCTGATACTGCCTCCTGCTCCAGGGTTTCCTCCACCCTTTCTTCCAGGGGTGTGGGTGGTGGCACTGACGATGGTCCCCCTCCTGTGCCTCTCATCTCCCGGAGCCTTTCAGCCACCCTCTCCTTGGTCCGGGAGCGGAGGTCATACCACCTTTTTTTGATGTCATCAATACTCCTGTGGCTCACCCCCAGGGAATTGATTTTGTCCTGGATGTCCTGCCACAGCTGTCTCATGGTGGCTTCTGGCACATTTAGGGCTGCCTTCCCAAATAATTTGTCATAGTGCTGACAGCATTCGTCTGTCAGCACCTCCAGCTCCCTCTATGAAAACTTCAGTTTTCTCATCCTCGGAGTTCTTTCCATGGCAGCTGCTGTTTCTCCTGTGTGCAGTTCAGCAGTTATAAAAGGGTGTGGTCCTCCCTCCTCCCAGGTGTATTAGTAAACTTCCTGGCTGTGATGTCATCATCATGTGCCAGGAAGTGTTTCCAGAGTGTGCTGGAGTGGTTTCTGGAGTGTTCTGCAGCACCTGTAAGCAATTAACAAGCTAATCGCAATTTGCGACACCCACTCGCAAATTGCGAGTTCGTTTTTTGCACGGTCGCAAAAAGCGACCTCGCAATCGGCGCACTCGCTCACTGCGTTGCGACTCCGGGTGTGAGTCGCTATTTCGGCCCTGTTATTTTACCTGCATTTCGATTAGCGACTCACATTTTGCGAGTCGCATCAACTCGCAAATTGCGAGTCGCAATTTTTTTGTTTCCTACATCTGGCCCTAATTGTGCAAAACAAGATCTTCAGTTACTTGTTCAGATGAAGGAATCAAAATTCAAACAAACAGTGATGATAATGAAGATCCGGCACTTACGGTCACCAATGAGTCAGTGTCTGAAGAATTTCCTTTGCTTAGTTTTGATGAGCCAGTAATTTAGGAAGCTCCTATGATTAGTTTCTTTCCAGTTTTTGAAGTGAAAGATGTTCCTGTTGATTTGCAGAAGACTGTTAGATCAAACATTTAGAATCTTTCAGGAAAAAGACATTGGGTTGATAGAAGGAGCAGAACCAGTCAGAGTAGCAGTGAAGCCTAATAAAGTTTTCTCTCAGACTCCACAATATCCAATGATTATTGAAGCAATCAAGGGTGTGAAACCCTTAATAGAACAGTTTGTGGAGAAAGAAATTTTGAAAGAAGTGTTGAGTAGCCCATGTAATTCACCAATAATGGGTTTGCGAAAACCATGTGGGAAAATTTGTCTTGTACAGGATCTAAGAAAAATATATTACATAGTGATTAAGTGTTGTCCAGTTGTGCCAAATCCAGCTGTGATTATGTTTCAGATCCCATGCGATGCTGAATGGTTTACTGTGTTAGACCTATGTCAAGCATTCTTTTCTGTGCCTCTTCATGAGGATGGCAGATATCGCTTTTTTGTTTTAAATTTCTGAGAAAGGTCTACTATTGGTGTAGAATTCCACAAGGGTTTTCAGAGTCACCATCTACTTTCAACCAGATCTTGAAAAATAATTTGGAGTCATTGGTGATGCCTTACCAATCGACATTGGTGCTATACACTGATGATCTATTAATTGTATCCAAGACAAAAGAAGGGTGTAAATATGATACAATTGCTTTGTTGAATTTCCTGGGAGACAATGGTCATAAAGTGTCCCCTGCTAAATTACAGTATTGTCAGAAAGATGTAAAATATTTGTGCCATCTAATTGAAAAAGGAACTAGGAAAATTTCCAGAGTGAGAGTTACTACAATTTTGCAGATGAATGTACAGAGTACACAAAAAGATGTTTCTAGTAATGGTTGGTTACTGTCGCCAGTGGATCCTGAATTTTTCATTTCTTTCAAAACCCCTACAGAAGCTGACACATAAAGATGTTTCTGATCCTATACTACTGGATGCAGCTTGTATGAAGGCATTTACTGACCTGAAGGAAAGTTGGTGTCAAGCTCCAGCTTTAGTTATGCCTGACTACACCAAATCTTTCCTAATGTTTTGTCATGAACGTGATGCATGTTCTTTGCCTGCTTTGACTCAGACTCATGGTGGTGTAAACCGCCCAGTAGCATATTTTTCAGCTACTTTGGATCTGGTTGCAGCAGCTTTACCCGGTTGTTTGCGGTCCGTTGCAGGAGTTGAGCAGAGCCTCGCTCAGAGCGAGAGCATAATGATGGGTTATCCCCTTATTATTATCTTACCATATTTTATTGAGATCTTGCTCATCAGGTCCAAAACATAGTATCTGACCAGTTCTAGACTGACCAGATATGAAATTGCAATCTTGGGGTCTCTGAATGTTACAATTGGGAGATATACAGTGCTTAACCCAGCAACCTTACTCCTGATTGAGAATACTTGCTCTGACAAATTGGATGATACAGAACATGATTGTCTGGAAATTACAGAGTTATGCACAAAGCCCAGAGCAGATATTAGAGATACATTCCTGGAAGTGAATGATCAAATTATCTTTGTTGATGGTTCCTGCCTGAGAGATATTGTGGGCATATTAAGAGCTGGATATGCAGTGTGTACTATCAATGGCATACTGGAAGCTTCATGGCTTCGGGGAGTGTTTTCTGCACAAGTGGCAGAATTAGTAGCTCTTGCTAGGGCCTGCCACATTTCGAATCAGGTGAAAGTGACAATTTACACAGATAGTCAATATGGATTCAGCATTGTGCATGACTTTGGCCAAATCTGGTCACAGAGAGGTTTCCTGACTTCTACTGGTTCATTTTTGAGTTGTACAAGCCATTCAAAAGCCCAGGAAAGTTGCTGTGGTGAAATGCAGTGCACATCAGAGATCACAAGATTACATGTCATTTGGAAATGCATACGCGGATCAAATCACACAAAGTTTTGCGCCTTGAATGGCATATCCTTCAAAGGAAACTGGGAATTGTTGGCTGAAAATGATAAAGTCTATACAAGTTTTACTATGCAATTTATTGACACTTTGGAAGAGTTGAATGCTCTCTAACATAATGTTCCTAAAGAGGAATGTAGAGATTGGCAAAAGCTCAAGTGTGTCCAGAGGGATAAGGATATCTGGACAACAGTAGAAGGGAAGGTAGTTCTGCCAAATCATCTACTGACACAAATGGCTAGATAATATCAGGGACAAGCTCACATAGGGAGAGATGCTATGGTCCACAGTTTCAAGCAGCATTGGTTCAATCCAAGGTTGCCGAAGCAATTTGTCATAGATGCATTGTTTGTCAACAGATGAATATTGGCAAAGGGACAGTGGTCAATATGGAACATATTGGTATGGCAGGAGCACCATTTAGCAGAGTGCAGATGGATTTCAGTGAGATGCCTGCATGTGCTTGTTTGAAGTATGTGTTGGTGATTGTGTGTATTTTCAGTCATTAAATGGAGGCTTATCCTACAAGGAGAAATGATAGCCTTACAGTAGCAAAGTTACTACTTAGAGAGTTAATTTCATGTTTCGGTTTTCCGGTCTCTTTGGAGTCAGACAGCGGAAGCCACTTCAGAAATGAAGTGATTAAGTTACTATGTTCAGCCTTAAACATTGAGCAGAAGCTCCATTGTAGTTATCGCCCAGAAGCTTCAAGGACTCGTACAACAGATAAATGGCACTCTGAAATCAAGGTAAGCAAAAATGTGTGCATCCACAAATTTAAAATGGCCAGATGCTTTGACATTGGTTCTAATGTCAATGTGAAGTACTCCTCACAAGAAAAAAGAACTATTGCCCCAAGAAATCCTCATGGGAAGAGCTATGAGATTGCCAGCTGTACCTACAAATGCTCTTTTGAACATTACAGATGATATGTGTTAGACTCACAAGGGTCTAGCTGATGTGTTACGATCTTTCTCACATAAGATGGAAACTACAACACTTCAACTTGAAGGCTGGTGATTGGGTTGGGATTCGTTGGCATGTGAGGAAATCGTGCTTGGAGCCAAGGTAGAAGGGACCCTACAAGGTGATATTAATTACGACTATAGCTGTGAGGTGTGCAGAACATCCGAACTGGATACATGCAAATCAGACTCTGAAAGTAAATAATCCAATAGAGCAAGAAGAAGAGCTATTGAGATTACCTGCACCTCAGCGTATTCCAGGTCAAGAAAGAGAAAGAGAAGAGCTGGAGACTGCACCTGGAATCCCTCCAGTCGACTTACCCACACCTGTGTCGGACGAAGTGGGGGTATCCTGGAAGATGAGGGTGAATCATCCTCAAACGAAACAGTAAGATAACTGGTTGAAGGAGAACAAGAGAGAGTACTGGTTCAGAGTATACCTGTTCAGAAAAGGGTGTCTCAGAAGAAGATGGTCTGACAAACCAGACTGAACAAGTAACTGACCCCAATGGAAAGGGAGTTGAGACAGATCCAAGCCAAGAGGGTTTGACTCCTCCTGAACCAGTCGCTGGAATGTCAAAGGGGAAGAATTTGAGTTCAATTCTGAAAAGAGCATTAATGAGAAAACCATTGGAAGTGACAACTGGCCAGAGAAAAGCATAGAAGCAGGGAACTTGGTGCCACCAATTCAGGACGAAAACAAGTTGAAAATAGAAGAAGGTTTAAGTGAAGGAGAAGCAAATAGTGGTTGAAGATTAAAAAGAAAAATAGTTGCCAACAAGAGATATTCTGGTCCTGAATGGGCATACTACTAATGAATGGCAAAAATAATTTTTGAATTTTTGTTTTGACAGAAACATTCCAGGTCTATATTTTGGCACATGAAAAAAACTGATAAAGTTTTGTTGGATAGAAAATTAAAAGTTTGAAAACTAAATGAAAATACTTTATTAAAATAGTACCTGAAAAGACTTTGATGACCTAACTTGACAAGCTGATAAACTGACTTTGACAATTTTTACCGAAATTTGACAAAGGGTCTTGATAGTGTGAATGAACATTTGAAAAATAAATTAGGAGGGATTGAAGACTGAAAGTTGAAGATTTAAAACTTTTGGTCTTTTTGTTTTTGTTTTGATTTTTGCTGCATAGCCATATTTTGTTTTGGTTTTTACTTTTTGATTCTTTACAGACCATGGGAAACTTTAGTAATCAACGCACTAAGAATAGTTGTTGCAAATTGATTTGGCAATTGTTTGTGCAATTTTGGTGTTATTGATTGTGAATGTGATTGTCTTTGATTCAAAAACCATACCATAGTTATATGTACAATTATTACTCCTTTAAAATCAATTCCTACTCTTTCAGCAAAAGATAGGTTTAAAATAGATGGAAAATACTTACACAACAAGAAACAACTTTCTTCTAATGTCTTCTATCACTTATTGCGTGAGTATGTTGATGTAATGGATGCGAAAGATTGTTATGTCTGTATGTAGATTCCAGTCTCTGTTGATGAGGGAATTGCCTATCATAGTCTGCTGCTTACTTATGGCATAAGTTGTAGTCTTTTACTAACACAATTCTATAACCAAGAATATATTCAATATTTCTACTCAAGTGTAGACATTGTGTTTTTTTCTATGCCTATCATTAAGGATCTCAATAAGATAGCTAGGGATTACAACATAGAAATAGTAAAGGGTGCCTTTGAACCTACATTGACGTTTGGAGCAGCATTCACTCATAGAAATAATCTTACCTGTTTACTTACACCTGTAAAAAAGAGTTTTCTAGATAACACAGAGGATAGGAGAAAAGTGATTAAAGCTAAGGTATATAAGGGATTTGTTTACGAAGTCCTGGAACTGATCATGCATACACTGATATTACTAAACAAGGGAAACTAACTTTAATTCACTACATGTAGGTATGCTTTGTATATATAGGCTGCAGTCTAGTGTAGGTAGAATATATGTGGGAACGAGTGAATGCAGACGTGTTTTTTTTCTCCTTTTTTTTGTCCTCATTCACCTCAGCCTCTAAGCAAACTCTATTCCGAAAGCTTTTGCACCCTCTCACAAACAGAGATGGCCTGTGCCAGGGACTCCATTTAGTAACAAAATACCACCACGAGGCAGGAGATCATGGGAAATAAAGTGTGATCTCATTGGACATCAGGCTTCCTTTCCTTTAGGATCTTCATCCCAGACCCGTTCTACATATCCAATTTGATTCTTGCTCCATTCTATCAGGGGAGCCCAAAAACGTCCCTTTTTCTTCCTAGAGCCTCCTGCCACCAAGTCCAGTTTGGAGGTATGAAACAAAGCATTGAGCCAATCTAAATGTGTTGGGGGGGTCCCGCATATCCATTTCCTACAGATTTCTCTTCTAGCCAATACAGTAGCGTAGAATAAGAAGTTTCTCATGCCTCTATTCCCCTCTCTAAGCCTCAATTCCAATTCCTGTGATTGCCCAAATATTATCAGAGGTAGGGATGCTGTAATTTCTTGCCCTAAAATCCCCAAAATAGTCCTGCATACTTCTTCTTAAAAAAGGTGGATGCCCAGATACTCCAAAACCATATGAACATCTGTTGCCCTTTATAAACCACATTTGGGGTATTTTACTATCTTCCCTTTTTTTATTTTAGAAAACTTATCAGATGAAATATAAGCTCTGTGTATGGAGAAGAGGTGATTTTTCCTTAATGGAGCAGGCTTTACTACTTCAAACAGAGTGGACAGTGATGTTTCCCACCATCTATGCACCATCTCCCTTTATATGAGACTTCCCCAAAGATCTGTTGGCAAATTAAAGTCTCCATCAAAACCAGACACGATTCCCCTTCCCCAATACCAGACCGCAATTTTTTGGGGAGTGAAAGAAAACACTGAAAGACTATCTTCCAAAACAGTTACTGAACCCAAATGCCCCTTAACGCCTGTGCCCATTCCCTAATCTGCAGGTACTTCAGCTTGGACAGGGACCCTCCCTGTTTTTTATCCATTAGCTCTTCCCATGAGAACAAATTTACTTAGCTGAAGAGGTCCCCCAGACTTCTAAACCAGCCTTTTTAATTGGCAGGGCAAGTACATCTTTAAAACATTCTGGCTTAGCTGGGGATTCCCAAATGGGGGTATTTGGACTGTAGTAGTTTGCATTCGCTGTTAGCCTTAACAGATACCAGCTCCTAGCAAGATCTTGTAAAATCTTCAATTTGACCTTTTTGAAAAACTTTGGGTTTCCAAATTTGTGTAAGAAATGCCTTGATGCCCCTCCAACAGTCATAACCATGGTCTTATACATTACCCCAATCGCTGTAGAGTCTGGGTGTGTAAACAACATCCTGGAGTTTTTAAGTTGAAATGCCCAAGCGTAATATCTTAGATCTGGCAAAGCCAGGCCTCCCTTCTCCCTCCTTTTATGTAGCTTTTTCCAGGATATTCTTGGGCCCTTTGACCCCCATATAAAGGCATTTATGACCTGCTGAATTTTATCCATGTAGCCTTTATGCATTGTGAGAGGAATAGCAGAAAACAGAAAAATCCACTAGGGTAAAATTATCATCTTACTCAAGTTAACCCTTCCCAGTATGGTCACGGGGAGATGTGCCCACCTTTGCATTATCCTGTTACATTCCACTAGCAGTTTTTTTAATTCCTTTCAGCCAAATGCTCAATACCATGTGTAATTATTATACCTAAGTACATCATTTCCTTCTTTCCTTTGTGCGGATTTTCCTTCAGGTTCCAGGTCATGTTCTAAATAGTTCACTTTGATCATTAATTGTTTATCTTTGCAGCTAGATATACTCATAATCCTCCCTCTTATGACTACTTTAAAAGTATCACAAACTACAGGTAACGGGGGAGGACCCACATTATCTCTAAAGAAGTCCTCTGTCTCCTTGTGTGATTGGGATACAACCCCTTCATCTAATAATAATGAGCGACCCATTGTGCATCTCTTAAGACTTGTCTCCTGAACTAAAGTAATTTCTAGCAAAACAGCTGCGTGGTCTGATAGATGGGATGGGCTGGCAAATATACTAAATTGTCCACCAGATCTCCCAGCCTCATATCTATCAAAAAGGAATCTATGGGGGAGGCATGCCTATACTTTTTGTTGAAAAAAGAAAAATCCTTTTTTACTCCGACTCTCTGCCTCCATAAGTCACGCAAGCCAAATTCCTTTATCATCCCCCTCAAATATCGTTGGGACTTTGGTGTTCCTAAAGATCTACACTTATCTGACCTATCTAACTTGTTATCCAAAACTACATTGAAGTCCCCCACCATTATAATTAGATCAGGGAACTCGGAAAGCCGGAAAACATCCCTCTAAGTGGTTCTATGTCATCACTGTTCCGGCCATAAAACCCTGCCAATGTAATCGCCCTGCCGCCAACCTGTGCCTTAACTATAACCCAGTGTCCTACTTGGTCAGATCTTGTGTCTAAAACTACTGTGTTGACTTGTTGATTAAATAATATAGCCACGCCTTTAGGGTAGAAATTATTCTCAGTACAGATACAATGAAAATTTGTTGTAAAGGAATGCGTGGTAAAGGCATGCGTGGAAAAACGCGGTCATGGTTCCAACTGCGCATGGTTCCAGCATGCGTGATTCCATCATACAACCCCCCCCTGAAGCTACACCCCTGAGAACAAGAGCTACATAGAAAAATAGGGGACGAGAATGACTTCCAAAGGAGGTCAGGACCTTTTTATACCTGCAGTTTCCCAGCCTCCAACAATCTTTTCCTTCTGGTTGTGGCAGTGTTAGACTGTTCATCCTTGGCGTGGTCTCCCTTAACTTTTTGCCTCTGTTTCCCAGGTTGTTTGTGCTGCTTTTGTTACTCTAGGCACTTTTCCACTGCTAACCAGTGCTAAAGTGCAAGTTCTCCTTTACAAAATGTGTATGCAATTGGTTTATCCATGATTGGCATATTTGATTTACTAGTAAGTCCCTAGTAAAGTGCACTAGAGGTGCCCAGGGCCTGTAAACCAAATGCTACTAGTGGGTCTACAGCACTGGTTCTGCCACCCACCTAAGTAGCTCTGTAATCATGTAATCATGCCTCAGACCTGCCACTGCAGTGTCTGTGTGTGCAGTTTTAAACTGTAAATTCCACTTGGCAAGTGTACCCACTTGCCAGGCCTAAACCTTCCCTTTTCGTACATGTAAGGCACCCCTAAAGAAGGCCCTAGGTAGCCCCAGGGCAGGGTGCAGTGTATGGTTAAGGTAGGACATACAGTAATGTGTTTTATATGTCCTGACAGTGAAATATTGCTAAACTCATTTTTCACTGTTGTAAGGCCTGTCCCTCTCATAGGTTAATATGGGGGCTACCTTTAAATATGATTAAAGTGTAGATTCCCCTTGGGAGTGGGTGGACATGTGGAGTTTGGGGTCTCTGATCTCACAATTTAAAAATACATCTTTTAGTAAAGTTGATTTTGAGATTGTGTGTTTGAAAATGCCACTTTTAGAAAGTAGGCATTTTCATGGTTAAGCCATTATGTGACTCTGCCTGTTTGTGGATTCCCTGTCTGGGTCAGTTTGACAGTTGGGCTGGTTGCACCTCACACTAGACAGTGACACATAGGGAGCTGGGGTGTAGTCTGCATTTCCTGATGTGCCATCTATGCTAGGAGGGAGGGGAGGAGTGGTCACTTACACCTGAAAGAGCTATCTGAAGGCATGCTACATTTCTGCAAGGCACTAGTACACTCTTTTGGAATCACAGGAAGAGAGAGAGCTGGAAAAGAGAAAGCTCGTGTCCAACCTTAGTTTATTGTCTCAGAGGCACCAGAGGATCACTACAAGGAGGGTTGAATCCTTGTTTTTTATAAGCATTGGATTGAAAAGTCACAATTTCATGATTTTTTGTATCAAAAAAAACTTTTATGTGCACAGTCCTACCTCTATGGTAGCCTGAAAGTAGTGGCCTGGAAATTCAAGTAAAACCCTTCTATGACCAGGCATCGCCACTTATTTTCAGTGCCATCCTGTACGCACATATGAAAAAACTGATAGAAAAAAAAGAAGCTGTTTAGCAGCAAATTTTATTAGACAACTGGAATTCAATAAAGGATTAATGATGAAGATTACATAAGTGAGCCACAAAGTACACATACTTAGACAGAGAAAGGGCTGCTGAAGAAGCAACCTACTTTCCTAAGTATAAAGAACTATCCAATTTTTAACCAGCAAAAATAAATTAATGAAAAAATATGGAAAAACATATTCGAGAAAGATAGTAATGTAAATTAGAGTAAAACGATGTGAGTGCTATTCCATTTGAGTGGTATGAGCCTGCTTAAATTCAATCTTATGTGCTCAATTGTAGCTACATATGTGATTGTTTTAATAATGTTTTTATTTCTGAAACTGTTATTTCAAAATGAGAAAAAAATCACTTCTTTTCTAAGTCATAATCTAGTTCTGAATAATTGAAGAAGTGGGTTTATAAAAGAAATAGGCATAATTGCCATGGTTGTCTTATAAATAATAACAGAGATAGGAAAACTCTATTCTCTATTTCAGTGTACTGTAACCAAAACCATGGTATTTGTAACTCTTTGTATTGATTCATATTACATGCTAAATTGCCTTATACTTTTATGTTGTATCCTGTGCCCAGTACTAACTATAGTTTGGGGTTTAGGGCCAGATGTAGGAACCGTTTGGCATTGCGCAAACTGCAAAATTCGCAGTTTGTGCCATGCAAAACGGGCATCGCGATGCACATTCCCATTTTGCGTGTCGGTACCGACTCGCGAAATGGTATGCGACTCGCAAATAGGAAGGGGTGTTCCCCTTCCTATTTGCGAGTCACGGTCACAAAGCAATTCGCAGTTAGCACACATGTGAAGTGGGTGCTAACTCATTCGCAAAAGGGAAGGGGTCCCCATGGGACCCCTTCCCCTTTGTGAATGTCACCCAAAATAATTTTTCAGAGCAGGCAGTGGTCCAATGGACCATTGCCTACTCTGAAAAAATGAAACTAAACGGTTTCATTTTCCCGAGTGTATTGCAACTCGTTTTCCTTTAAGGAAAACGGGCTGCAATACAACAACAAAAAAACCAGCTTTATTAAAAAAGCAGTCACAGACATGGAGGTCTGCTGTCTCCAGCAGGCCACCATCCCTGTGAGTGCAGGGAATCGCAAGGGGGTCGCAAATTACGACCCACCTCATTAATATTAATGAGGTGGGTCTTTGCGACCCCCTTGCTGTCAGGGACACCATTCTGCATATGGGATTGTGACTCGCAAATTGCGAGTCGCAATCCCATTTCTACCTACATCTGGCCCTTAATGATTTACATTTTTTACTGATGGCACTCTAGTGGCTGACAATTCATGGACTAAAACAATTCAAATGTATGCTATCAAATTGCTGGTCTTAGCCAGTACCTAGCATTACATCAAAACAATAACAATGTATGTTCATTTTTTAAACAAATGTAGGACAGATTACCCATTATGTTTAATTGTAGGCTATTTCACATCTTGACGCAATATTGCCCAAATGATTTCCGCTCTTTTTAGTAAAGTGTAAACTTTGAGGATCTAACCTAGTCAGTGTGTATCAAAATCTCAAAGTGATAAATGTCTCACTTTCTACTTGAGATACAATGTTATTATATTATGAAGGTACTTGAACACAAGGTATGTGATTTCAAATGTTATCCAATTTAGTAACTGTGTCAATGTAATGTCTTTCTCTGTCCTCAAATGTGTTCACCTTTCTTTAGGCCACTGATCAAGAATGCCTCTCCATTCTTTAATGTTTGGAAAATGAGTGTTGGATCTTTGAAAGTCAACAATACAGGATATTGCAGTATACTGCTCAAAACTTTATGGTGGCCACTGCAATAGTGGTATAGTTGTGACTGAATAACAAGGCAATGTCAGGCACTGTTAAACAGTTCAGTTCAGTTATGGGGTATAAAACATGCACCCAGGACCTGGAAGTCAAATAGCACCTGAGGACTACATCAAGCACTTTGTCATTCACAGTGTTGGCTTGTAAAACATGGCTTGAGGCCTACCATCTGTGGCCTGATCGGAGCAACCTAAGAACCTGCTGTCAAACTGTCAAAATAACCTTTTTTGACAAGCAGGAAACCTTGCCTTTAAAGACTAATAAGTCACCCCCAAGTACACATTGTCACCTAGAAGGTAGGGGGCCTGACATTTAAAAGTGGGACACGTGTGATATAAAAAAATGGCCTTTTCCTCTAGTAACTATACTCCAACAGCAATTTTCACTGGCAGAGCTGCCACTGGATCCTAATGTTAAAGTACAGATTATGAATTTGAATCTGTAACATTTGAGGGGAAAATGGCTAAACTAGTTATTCAGAGTCTATTGTTCATATTTATTAAATGCCTAATTGATTTCTGAGGTTGGATATTTAATATGTGAGTTTTAGAAAGTTACCTTTTCCCTGCCTGAAACTCCTAGAGGCTAATGTGTGTTAGCTGGCCATTAGGCCAGAAGCTTCCCAGCCGGTGTTTGACCTTAATGGGGGTATGAAATCTGCTCCCAGGCAGAACAATGACTTAGGCTTATTGACAGGATGGATTGCTTTTAAGGTATGTGATACTTATCAGCTCAGGAAGGACAGCTGAGGTGGTCCTAGGAACTCTGGTAACTTGAAAGGGGCAGAGGTGAAGCATGCCAATTCATAGTTCCATTCACAGTTTAGTATAATGGAAGAAGGAAAAGCCTTTTTCCTCAAGGCCCTCGTTAGCCAGGCTGACTCCATGACCAGTGGGAAGGAAGCTACCCACAGAACCACTGATGATGAGTTTATTTTAGAATGGGGCAATGTGGGATAGTTTGCAGTAAGGCAAACAGGATGTGCTGCAACAGTGGGGAGGGGTGCCTCTGGGAACCTTTCCGTCACTGGTTAGAGAGTATCCAGGGGTCAACCCCAAGGACTGACTAGTGCAAACCATTAATGTAGCATTCCAGGAAACCCTCCTCAGAACACTGTCTGGATCTGCGGAAGATCAGAAAAGGACTGGACCTGCTTTCTGTGACCTAAAAGGGCCCCTGAAAAACTGGACCTGCTTTCTCTTGTACACAGGACAAAGAAGTGGACTCCAAGGGTCTGTGGGCTCATATGCTGTGTGGCTACGTGGACACAAAAAGCTGCGAGAGGCCTTTTTCTTGAAGTAACCAGTTCACCCGTACTAATTGGACCTGGACTGGACCTTGCTAGTGGTCTCCGCTGGAGTGATTCCTGGCACCTAAGTGCTGTTCCTAAGGTTCTGAAAGCCTTGGAAATTACCAGGAGAAGCAGTTCCCTGTAAAGTTGGGACATAGAACAGTTTCAAAAAATGCTTCAGCCAGCAGCAGGAACTCAGGGCAAAGGTGTCTGATTTTGTCACAAGTTCATCAGGTCCAGCTTCAGGCTTTCCAAGATGGAGGATTTTGCGCTCCATAAAAAAAGACTAAGGGCCTGATTTAGAGTTTGGCAGACAAGTTACTCCATCACAAATGTGACTTCTATCCCATCTGTCATATTATGACCATCATAGGCTATTATGTGATTTTAATACGATGGACATGATATCTGTCACATTTATAATGGAGTAACCCCCTGCACCAAACTCTAAATCAGGCCCTATGTCACAATGAACCCACCTGGGGTATCTGACGTGCACTCCATCGCAGTGGACCTGAAATCATGCCTAGGACCCATTCTAACACTTTCGTAGGCTATCAATGCTGTCTTGTGCTTTTAAATGTACTTAAATTTGAATTCACATCTCCAGTTCCTCTTATTGCATTTTTGTTGTGATGGTGTCATTATTTTGATTAAGACTTTTTCCTAATTTGGTTCAGATTTTTTTTTATTGTTCGGTTGTAGGAGGCTGGCCTGGCTTGTAGTGGGTACCAGAGGTACTTACACCTTGTGCCAGGTCCAGTTATCCCTTATTAGAGTAGAAGAGGTGTTTCTATCAGCTTAGGCTGATAGAAGGTAGCTATAGCAGAGCAGCTGAGGCTGAACTAGGAGACATGCAAAGCTCCTACTATACCACTGGTGTCATATGCACAATATCATAAGAAAACACAATACACAGATATACTAAAAATAAAGGTACTTTATTTTTATGACAATATGCCAAAAGTATCTCAGTGAGTACCCTCAGTATGAGGATGCCAAATATACACAAGATATATATACACAATACCAAACATATGCAGTAATAGCAAAAGGAAGTAATGCAAGCAGTGTAAAGTTACAATAGATTGCAATAGGAGCACATAGGTATAGGGGCAACACAAACCATATACTCCAAAAGTGGAATGCGAACCACGAAATGGATCCCAAACCTATGTGAGCTTGTAGAGGGTCGCTGGGACTGTAAGAAAACAGTGAGGGTTAGAAAAATAGCCCACCCCAAGACCCTGTAAGGTAGGTGTAAAGTGCACCTACAACCCCCAGAGAGCACAGAAGTCGTGATAGGGCGATTCTGCAAGGAAAACCAACACCAGCAATGCAACAACAGTGGATTTCCGGACCTGAGTACCTGTAAGACAAGGGGACCAAGTCCAAGAGTCGCAACAGTGTCGAGAGTGGGCAGATGCCCAGGAAATGCCAGCTGAGGGTGCAAAGGAGCTGCCACTGGATGGAAGAAGCTTGGCGTTTTGCAAGAACGAAGAGGACTAGGAACTTCCCCTTTGGAGGATGGATATCCCACGTCGTGAAGAAGCTTGCAGAGGTGTTCCCACGCAGAAAGACCGCAAACAAGCCTTGCTAGCTGCAAGGGTTGTGGTTAGGGTTTTTAGATGCTGCTGTGGCCCAGGACGGACCAGGATGTCGCCACTTGGATGAGGAGACAGAGGGGGCACCCAGCAAGTCAGGGAGCCCTCACAGAAGCAGGCAGCACCCGCAGAAGTACCGGAACAGGCACTTAGAAAAGGAGTGAACCGGAGTCCACCCGAAGTCAGACAAGGGAGTCCCACGACACCGGAGGACAACTCAGAAGGTTGTGCACTGCAGGTTAGAGTATCGGGAACCCAGGCTTGGCTGTGCACAAAGAAAATCCTGGAAGAATGCACAGGAGCCGGAGCAGCTTCATATCACGCGGTACCCAGCAATGCAGTCTAGCGTGGGGAGGCAAGGACTTACCTCCACCAAACTTGGACTGAAGAGTCACTGGACTGTGGGAGTCACTTGGACAGAGTTGCTGAGTTCCAGGGACCATGCTCGTCATGCTGAGAGGGGACCCAGAGGACCGGCGATGCAGTCTTTTGTTGCCTGCGGTTGCAGGGGGAAGATTCCGTCGACCCACAGGAGATTTCTTCAGAGCTCGTGGTGCAAGACGGAAGCAGGCTACCCCCGGAGCATGCACCACCAGGAAACAGTCGAGAAAGCAGGCAGGATGAAGCGATACAAGGTTGCAGTAGTCGTCTTTGCTACTTTGTTGCGGTTTTGCAGGCGTCCTGAGCAGTCAGCGGTCGATCCTTTGGCAGAAGGTGAAGAGGGAGATGCAGAGGAACTCTGGTGAGCTCTTGCATTCGGTATCTGAAGAATTCCCCAAAAACAGAGACCCTAAATAGCCAGAAAAGGAGGTTTGGCTACCTAGGAAGGAGGATTGGCTACTAACAGAGGTAAGAGCCTATCAGAAGGAGTCTCTGACGTCACCTGCTGGCACTGGTCACTCAGAGCAGTCCAGTGTGCCAGCAACACCTCTGAATCCAAGATGGCAGAGGTCTGGGGCACACTGGAGGAGCTCTGGGCACCTCCCCTGGGAGGCGCAGGTCAGGGGAGTGGTCACTCCCCTTTCCTTTGCCCAGTTTTGCACCAGAGCAGGGCTGGGGGATCCCTGAACCGGTGTGAACTGGCTTATGCAGAGATGGGCACCATCTGTGCCCATCAAAGCATTTCCAGAGGCTGGGGGAGGCTACTCCTCCCCAGCCTTCACACCTATTTCCAAAGGGAGAGGGTGTCACACCCTGTCTCAGAGGAAATCCTTTTTTCTGCCTTCCTGGGCCAGGGCTGCCTGGACCCCAGGGGGGCAGAAACCTGTCTGAGGGGTTGGCAGCAGCTGCAGTGCAAACCCTGAAAAGGCAGTTTGGCAGTACCCGGGATCTGTGCTAGAGACCAGGGGGATCATGGAATTGTCTCTCCAATGCCAGGATGGCATTGGGGTGACGCTTCCATGATCTTAGACATTTTACATGGCCATGTTCGGAGGTACCATTATGACGCTATACATAGGTAGTGACCTATGTATAGTGCACGCGTGTAATGGTGTCCCCGCACTCACAAAGTCCGGGGAATTTGCCCTGAACAATGTGGGGGCACATTGGCTAGTGCCAGGGTGCCCTCACACTAAGTAACTTTGCACCCAACCTTCACCAGGTGAGGGTTAGACATATAGGTGACTTATAAGTTACTTAAGTGCAGTGGTAAATGGCTGTGAAATAACGTGGACGTTATTTCACTCAGGCTGCACTGGCAGGCCTGTATAAGAATAGTCAGAGCTCCCTATGGGTGGCAACAGAAATGCTGCAGCCCATAGGGATCTCCTGGAACCCCAATACCCTGGGTACCTCAGTACCATATACTAGGGAATTATATGGGTGTACCAGTATGCCAATGTGAATTGGTGAAATTGGTCACTAGCCTGTTAGTGACAATTTGGAAAGCAGAGAGAGCATAACCACTGAGGTTCTGGTTAGCAGAGCCTCAGTGAGACAGTTAGGCATCACACAGGGAACAGATACATATAGGCCACAAACTTATGAGCACTGGGGTCCTGGCTAGCAGGGTCCCAGTGACACATAACAAACATACTGACAACATAGGGTTTTCACTATGAGCACTGGGCCCTGGCTAGCAGGACCCCAGTGAGACAGTGAAAACACCCTGACATATACTCACAAACAGGCCAAAAGTGGGGGTAACAAGGCTAGAAAGAGGCTACTTTCTCACATTGGTGTGTTGCCTTTATTTCTGTTTGCCCTACGTTAAACCAGTCTGCTTTATGCCAACAGTTCCAGGGGGCTGAGCTCAGGTTCATTTAGTGACTTTGGAGATCACCCTACAAATGTAGTGTTATTCTTCCTTTAGGTGGGTGACTGCCCACCACAAATAATAATACACTTTCTTACATAGTTTCATCGTTTCCGCTGCATCTCGAAAGAACCTAAATGAATGCTTATCATTCAAGGATCTCAGTTTTTGTCTCTGTTCATGCAAAATGTGTTTTGATTAAGGTAATACAATACTTATGCTACTTTAATGAAAAAGCCATGATGCATTATACATTAACTTGCAATTTTGCAAACCTGGTTCTCTCCCACCTGGACAGTGGCAACACTCTGCTCGATAGCTTCTCAGTCCTCATTCTCACACCCATCAAACAAGCAGTGTGGCATGTCTCATTGAAAGCTAGAAGTTTGACCACTTCACCCTAACACTCATTGAGCTATGTTCAGTCCACTTCCAGATTTGCATTGCCTTCAAAACCTGCTGCATTAACTAAGAAAGTACCAAAAATATCACCACATATTTTCTGGTTAAAGATCTAACTATGTCTGGTGGTTAGCCACACACCAAGATATGTCAAGACTGCAATCAAAGAGGTGCAAGAAGAGTAAAACGAACAGGCAAGCCTTTTCTATCTATTTAACTAGTAACTTGAACAATATCTTCACTGACCCTTCTGAGGTTCAGAAAGAAATAGAAAATACAACTACACAGTACCACACACTAGGCGTAATCTATTGACTGACTCTTGCCAATGATCATCATACCTGGGCTCTTGCCCCTGTTCAGCACTGCTTTGCGTTGAAGATAGGTTGTTACTGCCCAAATATTCCTACATACATATCACACAACATACAAAATAATTCATTAAAAACACAAAAATGTTCTAACATTGCCTACAATGATTAAAAACAACTGCTAGAATTGTTGGAAATTGTAGAGTGGAATTCTTGAAACTGGGACAGTGAAATATTGACCACAAAGCTTAGCAGCTTCTCATTGAAAGATGTAAACACAGCAGAGATTCTTAAATTGAATGAACACAGGTATACAGATATGCCATATTTATTCCAAACAAATCCCACCTACAAGAGACACATTTTCAATGAAACATGCCACTTTCCCTAGCAGGGTGAAAAAGAAAAACTACTGAATTACTTAGGAAATTGCACCCACCTTTACTTTGAAGATTGAAGCGAATCAGAGATACCTGTATCATGGTGCAAGTTAAGCTTAACTTTGACAAAAATGATTTCAGAATAAAAGACATAATAATAAAAGATATAAATGGCATGATTTCCAAATGGGTGGTAACTGAAATCCCATCCGCTCTCTGACTAGAAAGTGTTGGCCTATATTGAGTCATTACTATACGTTCACAATATAAAAGCCGGGGTGCTTCATTTCATCTGTGAAAATGGCGTAATTGTTGTCACTCCACATTACTCTTTAACATGGAGTATCGGCCAAATTCCACCAATGGCTGTGTTGTGGAAATTGTCTCTTGTGAGGCTCCATGAAATTGAAGCTGGCAAGCAAGATTTGGCATCCCCTATCATGATTTTCTAATGGGTGCACTCGCAGGCATAGGACTGCGGCTCAAGTAGAAATCCTGCTCCTCGAGTAGATTTTGTACTCAAGCAGCATCAAAAATCATCTCCTATGGCTGCGTGCTCTTGCTCAACACATGGTTTCAATGCTGATTTTTCATGACTGTATTGGCTACTGGTGCTAGATTTCAGCACAAGCTGCATATTTTCTGCTCATTGGCAGAATTTAGCATAATCCTGTGGAGGTTTTCCGGTAACTCCGTGGAATTTCACAGAGAGAAACTATTCAAGTTCCCTATGTAAAATGCATCTAATTGCAAGAATGAGCTGAAAGCGCTGTAATTTCTTGCAATTGGGTATTGGCGTGGTATACACAGTATGTTGTGCAGGGTCTTAATCAAACTAGATTTAAACAATCAGGACATCATGGTGAAATATGGATGTGAACTTTTTTTCAAGCAGTACTACACAGCATGCTCAAAACTCTCAAATGTTTTCACTTTAGATATCATGGTTTTTCAGACATAGGGAGTCAGTTCACCAGGAGAAAATGTCAACATCCTAGGGCACACAGTCCACCATGCAAGCATCAGACCCTGACCTAAAATGAGGAGCACAGCAGATGTTCCCTTCAATATGGGATCATCAATATCAGATCAGTGGGATGGAAAAAGTGGCTGGAAATAATGTACTTCTTCATTGGAGGCATGTCTTCTTTTAATTCGTATACTGTGGAGTGTTCTCATTATTTATGTTATGTAAAAGTTGTTAAAAATACTCAAAGGCATATGTATATAAGGAGCACTGCAGGTCAACTTTGCCGTAATATAGCACTGTACATTACTTTGCAGCACAAGATGCATCAATGACAACTTAGTATCACATATCAAATGTTTCCATCATGCGAGAAAATGGGTACTTTTTATTATCTTTATTTTCACTGTCTATTTGATCACAACTACCAATAGCATGTCACCAGCACAGCCAGGCAAGTCCCCAGTGCTCTGATCTATGTTGAGTCCACAGTTACTCCCTGTATCTCCCCAATTTGTTTTCTCAAGCATCCACGGAGGAGTTACCAGATGTCCTTTGGTGTATACGTAGAGAGTAGAAAGATGGCATAAGTATCCGCTGCTTTGTTACAGTAGATAACGTTAGTGATGGCCATATAGCTTGGCAACTTATTTGGCTGTAGCAGCTTGACCAAGTGGAGAGCATTGTGAAATCTATAGTAGAGGAAAATATCTAGAGAATTAGTATCACCCAGCACCTTAAGTTAGAAATTTACCCTCGAACGAATTAAACGTAATTGTGTCAGCTCCTGCTGAGTCTTCGGTTCTGCTATTGGGTCACACATGGATTGTCATGGAAGGGCAGCTTTTAGGAGTACAGATATATGGAGCCACTCACGTTGGACAAGCGGTTATAATTCCAATGTGTGCATGCTCTTTACTTCTATGCTATGAGGTTCATAGGAAAGAGTGTATTTAATGTGCTAGCTGTGACTGTTTTTCTTTTCACCTCCATATGTGGCAGTGGTAGAGCAGAGTGAAACCAAATATTAGCATATTGTGCCTACATGACATAAAAATAAAGCTCTGAATCTGGTACTGGAAACCCCTCCACCCCAATGATAACAACCTTTCGACCCCAAGGTTAACACATTTTGAGTGTCTCTCTGTTCATTCTTGATTGCTTGTTAGTCCAGATCAGAGTTTAATCCGAGCCACTGCTCAGCACTGGTACTTATTTGTCAACAATGGCGGTTGTGACAGTCTGCCGCCTGGCTAATTTAGAGATGACCACAGCAAGACTTAATTATTTAATTATTTATTCCATAAACAAAAAATGCCACCTGCCACCCTAGCCCTTCTTATGGCTTTGGGGGCCTGGAATATTCCAAATTGTCACACTTGTAGAAGTGTGATGGTTGGTAAGTATGGTGTTAATATCATTAGAATCATGACCGGTGTAATGTGTGGTGCAAGCTGCAGTGGTCTCCTGACGAGAACCCTGGCACGTTTTATTTTTAACCATTGGCCCAGATTAACTTTATTCACAGTCTACACATCTGCTCAATGAATATGCATGTTAGTGGTATTGAGATGTTAATAAACAAGTACAGTTGCTAAGGAACTAGTACCTTTTTGAGAAGTGCTATGTGGCCTGCCATTCACAGGAACATAAACTAGTGGTCTAGCAACACCAGCATTTTCTGCATCACAGTCCAATAATTCTCTGTTACCATGTGTTTGTGCATTACTGTGAATCTGTATACTCAGATACCACTCCAGTGCAGCAGGACACCAGGAATTTCAATAATTCGGAGGGCAGTTCAGAGAGTAATGTACATCATTTCAGATGTGTTCTAATTAATGATACATCCTGATTATCTGGCAAACATATTTCTTTCTCTGACAGATATTGCCAGATTCCATTGTTTGTTTTATATATGCATGAAAATATAAGCAGCATAGAAAAGTCAGCACCCTCTTCATGCCACTTATCCTGCATACCAGTGGGTCCAGCACCTTGGTGACCTATATGGCCAAAAGTGGGCAGCCAGGACTACAATCCATTGACTCTAATATGGGTTTGTGATGATGAGTTTTGAGACAAGATGTACCCGATTACCCTCTTTCCAAAGTCAAGCCTCAATAGTGCAGGGTGAGGAAAGCACACCGGTCTCTCTTGCTTTTGCATACATTGCCAGTAAATGAGGGGCTAGTATCTCACTAAACTCTTGATACAAAATGGTTAATGAGCCATCTATACCAGGGTCCTTACTGTTAGGCACATCTCTGATAGTGTTTTGTCTTCTAGTTACGCCTAAAGAAATAGCAGCATCTTCTAATTTCACTACAGCCATGCCATTATGACTTCATCTTGAAAATCAATAATGGTCATGCCATCATCTGGTGAGCAGGACCTCTACAAGTTTCCATAATATTCCTTGAATGCAACTATTATATCATGGTTATGGATGCATATTCAACTCTCCTCTGTACCAATCTGAATTATTGAAACTTTCATTACAAGAACAGAGGCTACCATTATGCATAACTCTTTTAATTGCCACTCCTGCAGCAACTTTAAATAATTTTTAAGCATCAGAATAAAGCTAATCTAGAATCAGAACACCATAGTCCATAAATAATCCCCTCTTAGAACTCTCTTTCTCTTTAAAAATCTGCTCCTTTCATTAAGAATATTCTATATTGTTAATATTTGTCAGTATGTATGCTTGTGGGGCTTCTAATTTTTAGAAGATGTGGATTGGTGTAATACATTGATAAGGTTTTTAAATTCATAATCTTATCGCTATTCACTTCATCAAAATCTTAGAATAGATTGCTCATTCACTGTTGGTTATCGAGGAAAAAACAGCTGAGGTTTTCAGCTCTCAAAACTAATTTTAGACACATTTTGGACACAAGGGAGTTAATTATCAGAAGATGTGTTTACTTTCATTTTACCTTAATCTGTTGAAAAGTTCATTGTTCTGTGGCTTTTGACTACAGATTGTGATGCAAGGCAGGCACAAGCTGTTTGGTGTATCCAACCTGCATGGGGCTTGCATGCTGATGACGATCAATGCTCTAGTCAGGTGCATAGCACTGTCACCAGAACAGAAGGGGGATTTGGGACTCTCGCAAAGTCTCACAAGTTTAGGCAGCCATCTTGCTTTGGGCTGCATTTCATTAAAGCCAATGAAATGAATGTCATCCAGAGATTTGAAATATCGAATACAAAGGATCATAATTAACAAGGGATTTTTATAAAGGAATGGTAGATTTAAGGTTGTAGAAAGTTGTTCTGGTAGATGAAAATAAGTTAGAAAAACTTTAGTTTTCTGGGTTTAGATCAGAATTTTATAAGAAATAACAATTTATAATAGAGGAATGGATTCTGTTCAGGAGGACAGTAGTCAGACTTCTGGAAATAAGATGAGTTAGGTGATTATAAGAAGGATGATTCAGCAAGAAATTAGGGCCCGTATTTTTTAAGCAAAAGTGTCTCAAACTCACAAAATATAAATAGACTTTGTAAGTTTGCGCCGCTTTTGCATACAAAAATGCCGCAAATGCAGTGCAAAAAAAGTATAAATATGGGCCTAGGTCTCAAGTATAAGAGGTTGTAAATAATTTATTGAAAGAGAAACAAAAAGGAAGTTGGTTTTGGATATACATTTTATTCCTTTTTTTGAAGAGGAGGAAGTAAGAAGTAATAAAAATGGGGTAAATAATAGGACAGACAAAGCATATTGAGAGTTCTGAAATGACAAATAGAGGAAAGGATGGATTAAAATCCATCAAGAAGAGAGGTGTCCCTAGCAGAACAAAAGAGAAAGGTATCCTAAGCTACATGCAGGATGAGGAATTTTATGTTATGGAGTTGGGTCATGGTTCAGTGACCGAAGGAAAGAAACATTTGAATGAATATATATTTGATATTGGACAATTGAACAACTATTCTGTGTAGAGACAAAAATGGATGAAGGTTCAAGTAGTAAGGTGGCTTTAAAAAAATCTTTGGGAGAGGAAATGTTTTCTCCGTATGACATAAGGCAGCCAAGGAGTGGTGAATGGTGGCCTATAGATCACATGGGCAAGTTCACAAAATAATCATTAAAGAAAATCCTTAGAGAACGAGGGGAGAAGAGTTTTAAGGTCAGAGTGATCTAGGCTGGTAATTAATGAGTAAGTATATCGCACTACTAACTGAGATCCAGAATTGATATATTTTTTATTCAGGCTTGGAAGAGATACTTGCAAAGTTCTTGAGAGTTTGCTAAAACAATACAAAGACAATGTTCTTAATATTTAGGTCCTTTATCAAGGACATTAGATATGGCTGAGGAAACTCATATAGATGACTCTATGGTTGATCTTGACTTATTGCGTTGATGGAGTCAGAGAGCTATAATTCTATTGGGAAACATGAATGCAGGTTTGTTGGTGGAGAGAAGAAAAGCAATATTTTAATTAAAATTAGTCCTAAATTTGGTGATTTGGCTCAGAAGGAGGCAAGTGAGGAAGGGGCTATTGTTTGGAGAATGATTAGTTAAAAGTTTTGGAAAGTATGTTTCAACTTTTACTGCCCTAGACCAAGCTCAGTTTAATATGCAAAAGATTTTTGGAGTAGGTTTTCTTTGTATGGCCAGTAGAAGGGGTCTGTCCACTGTAATGGGTATCAAAGATCCCAATACCTCTTACAATACAAAGGATATGGAAGAGGATACCAGGCCCTTCAGAGCTTCTATTCAAAGAGAGGAAGAAAAGTCAGGTCTGGAGTGGAAGGAGACTCAGGTGGACGAGGTCAAAACTATTCAGGAATTCAAGCTGAGTACGGAGATTGTTGTTGGCTTTTCCCAAGGAAAAGTAAGTGGTCAGCTAAGAAATTTTGTAAAAAGGTGGGAAGCAAAAACTCAGGACCCGTGGGTGTTAAGTCTAATTTAAGGTTTGAAATAGACTTTATGGAGAGACCTCATTAGGTAGAGTTTTTCGGAGGAACAAAATACAATAGTAGATTCAGAAAGAGATTCAATGATTCATCAAGCATTTGCAATGCAATAAGTCTCACATTCTCTTTAGTTAGAGCTATTGGCATTGTAAATTCATAACTGGACTTTTCTTACCACATAAATTGGTCACCCTGCCTCATAATTTTGTCTTTTCCTGCCATATAATTCCAGTGGCCCTGCATATAGCTAAAGCATTTCCATTTACCTTATTCCTCTATCTGCAGCCAAAAATGAAAATGTTGCCATTTAGCATCCTAATTTAAATCTGTCATGCTAATTCCAATAGAATACGACTTTCACCACCCCACCATCAGAGTTGCTGGCTGGCTAAAACAATTCCCAAAAAAGACACAAGACAGCCATGGAGGAATAACGAAAGAAATAAAGTAGAAGGATCACCCAAACATATCAAGAGTGTTCAAACAGTCATAGTGTAATAAGGATGTTAAATTGGCCTGAATTATGGTCATAAATTGCAATAAGGAGCGATTAATAAAACATATAGAATTATCATATAAACCCAATGAAAACCTTTCTCAGAAATAAACCTTTGGCATTAGACTGTTATTCATTCTAATAGAGTGCTGCACACAAAAGAAAAAGGTAGTGATTGAAAAGCAAGCAGTGAAATCAAGTCAAAGAGATTGTAAAGAGGCAATGCTCCAAAAGAGGAGCAAACAAGACTGACAAGCTAGGACAGGAATAAGAAGACAAATATGAGTGACAAGGAAAGCCAAGCTATGGTAATCAACATTCAGGCTCCATGAACCTCTTTGGCCTTGCAATGCCCATGAGCTGTCTACTAGGCTCAACCTAATAAGGCAGATCATAAAGTGTCAACCTGACTGAACAGTAGTTACATAGTCCCATTCAGATATTTTGCATTCAAAGCTGCCTTCAAACCTATAGTTTGTTGCACTCACAGGCACTGGGGATCCTGCTACAAAGTGGGTATTTTCCAAAACCATTCAAGTTCACCACTCTTGGAGAAGTCATAAACTCCCTTACTGTTTTGGCCTCATGCCAAAACAAACCACATTACTATTTGGTCTTGATGTGATCAAGGCCAAACTATGGAAAGTAGTAGTCATAAAATAAGAAATGTTTTTTTTAATACTTTGGGTGGAAACAAAGTGGGAGCATCGAGAGGGCAAAGAGTTTGAAATTCAAACTGTGACCAATATCATTGCCTTGCCTTCTACCACTAAATCCACAGATCTGTTAAAAATGCTATTGTGTTACACTGGGCTTCATTTTTGCTCTGCATACTCTGCCTACTCCACTGCAATCCCTGTCAAATGGTGGCACAAATTGTCTCCACACCAGGATTTATGTTCTCTTCATTTCCATCTTCTCAACGAAGAGATCAATGCTGGAACACAGCACCCACCTGACAAAAATTAAGGCAGAATACAAGCATTACCAGACCTGTATCTCAGTTCAGAATCAGAGCACCAAACTCACAAAGCCAAATTTCATTTAATTCCCATGACCAACTACTACTAAATCATTAAGTGACTCAGCATCTTCAAAAATCGCACAGCATACAAGCCTAAATTAAACATGTCAGTATATATCTGAATAAAATATGTAACCAAAAATGTTGCTGACTAGGGTTTAGGAATTATCGTGTGTAGGTTAGGACTGGACAATGTTTAACTTAGCGCTAGATTTCACTAACGTTCTGGATTGCTCAGTTATTCTGGCTGAAGTAAATCCCAGAGGAAGTAACACCTGACCCTAACAACAGAGAAAATAAATTATATAATTGTGCAGTCCAACGAGTGCAAGTGTTTTGCAGCTCCTCAGCAGTCCACACAGATGCTCAAGGAGGATTTTAACATACACAAGAAAGTAATAACTAGAGACAGTACGTACACTAATACTTCAGCATTTTCACCGGCATAATAGCAGGAAACGATCAAATTCAATACCTCAGTGCGAGTTCACAGTGCATGAAACTTGAATGTACCATGGAGCGCGATGCGAAGAGGAGTCGAAGTTTGTGTTTGAAACTGCCATGGCCGCATGATGCGAAGGGGAGAGGCAAAAGAGAAAAGTAGTTCACCCGCACTAAAGTATATGGGTGAATGTGCATAAATGCATATAACAGGGTCAGTCTGCAAGGCGGTAACAAACCAGCCTCAAGGCAGGACAAACATAGGGCATTTACCAACAACATCAAGGGATTTTTGAAAGGCAAGCCCAAGAAAAAATGAAATTGATGGGTGTGAGGTTGGCATGGTTAAAGCCCACAGATAGGTAACAACACATTAAAAAGCAGCGCTTGCATGCTGCTACGCTCGACCTAAAAAGGAGCAGTATAGAGAATAGCAGACAATCTCAGAAATTATAGGAGAACTATATTTTTTGTGAAGAAAAAAAAGAAAGGGTGGAGACCTGTCATAAACCTGGGAGAATTGAACAGATATTTAGTGTGCAGGCACTTCAAGAAGGAAGGAACTCATTTGTCAAGCGACATGTTGTTGAGGAGTGATTGGTTGGTGAAGTTAACCCTGGAGGATGCTTATTTTTCCATTCCCATGGGGATTGAGAGGCAAAGAGTTCTGAAGTTCAGGTAGAAAAATCAGTTGTATCAGTTTCAGTGCCTTCCATTTGGATTGTCTTCTGTACCTTGGTGTTTCATAAAGGTGATGAGAACTGTGATGGCTTATTTGAGGGAGAGAGGAGTTTGTGTAATGGTTTATTTGGACGACATTTTGATAATGTGGAAAGATTTGGAGGAATTGAGAAAACAGCTAGTCTTGGAAATAACACTGTTAGGGGATTTGCGATTCTTGATAAACAAGAAGTCGTCAATATTAACACCTTCACAGAGGATAGCATTTTTGAGTTTTCAGATACATTCCAACAATGTTGTGCTGCAGTTACCAGTGAGGAAAATCAGGTTGATAAAGTAAGAGATTATACAGGTTTGAGGAAGTAAATATTAACTTTGAGAGATTTAGCTTGCATGATAGGACTACTATTTTCTTTAATTCAGGAGATTTCTCCAGGGCGTTTGCATTATCGTGAACTTCAGAGAATGAAAAGGAATGCTTTACAGAAAGGTCTTTGGTATGTCAACAGTGTAGTTTTAGACATGGAGGTGAAGGAAGAATTGGTATGGTGGTTACACAATATGAAAGCATGGAATGGAAGGGTGATTTTTGGGTGTGCTCCAGGTTTACTGCTGGAAACAGTTGCCAGCTTGAAGGACTAGGGAGCTCGGTTAGGAGATGAGCAAACAGGTCAGATGGCGAGAGAAAGCAATACATATATTGCTCGGAAATGACTGCAGGTTTGTATGCCTTGAAAATTTCAAAGATATTTTAAAATGTCAGATTGTGTTAAAGAGGATGTAGAATGTATATGCTGTGGCTTATATCACTAGTCTAGGGTGGAGCAGAACCCAAGGTTTATTGGATCTAGCGAAGGAGCTTTGTTATGTTTTTTGTGGACCACAAAGTGAAAATGAAGGCAGAATATTTGCCAGGGTAACTGAATGTGACAGCAGATTGGAATTCTCGTCATTTAAGGGATATCAGCAATTGGAAACTGAATCAGGTGTATTTCAGGAAGATAGAGGAGAAATGGGGTCCTCTGGATATCGATCTTTTCATGAGCAGATTTACTTTCCAAATACAAAGATATTTCAGTTGGTTACCAGAACTAGGGGCATCTGCAGTGAATGCATCTCAGCAGAATTGAAAGGAGTTGAGAGCTTATGCTTGTCCTCCTTTTGCAATGATCCTGAGGGTTCTTTTGAACGTATGATCAGAGAGATGTCAATTAGTGTTGGTGACTCCTTTTTAGGTTTTTCAAGTATGGTTTCTGCCCGTGATGGAATTGGCAAGCACAATTCCCTCTAACAAATGGTGATAAATAGGAACATCCTTTAGTGCAGAGCAGGGTGTTGAACCTTGTCTGGAAAGTATCAGGAAATCTGAATGTTGCACGGGACGTTTGGGAAAGCTTTTAAATTACTTGAGGTGTCCTGGGCTCCAAGAACAAGAAATAGATAGAGAAGAATATTGAGACTATGAGATTGTTGGTGCTTGGAGAGGAATTTGGATCCTGCAGAGGCCTCCTTTGTAGAGATAGTTAATTTTCTAGTGGAGCAATTAGAGAAAGGTTTGAGGTACAGGACTATGAATTGTTACAGGTCTGCAATTTCATGTACCAGTGGACGGTTAGTCAGTGGGAAAAAATAGTATGGTATGGGCCTGATTTAGAGTATAGCAGAGGGGGTTACTCCATCACAAACATGATGGATATCCCGTCCACTGTATTATTATTCCATTATATCCTATGAACATTGTAATACGGCAGATGGGATATCCATCACGTTTGTGATTGAGTAACCCATCTGCCAAACTCTAAATCAGGCCCTATGTCTGAGTCAATATTTTATGCAAGTTGTCCTGAGTGTAAGAAGTTAGGTGTAGTAGAATGTTTAAAAGCATGTGAAAGCAGTGTAATGGAATACAAAAAAGATGACGATATCTTTTGTAAAATCTTAAAGTATGGTTAGTAATCGCAAGATGACTAAAACGGATGATGGAACAAGCAGGATTTGATGTCAACATGTTTAAAGCACATTCTTTTCGAGGTTCTATGAATAATAAAGCATATTTGACAAGTGGAAGATTGGAAGAAATGTTTAAGACGGCTGATTGGTCTTATGCTAATACTTTTGCAAAAACATTACTTTAGATCTGTGAAGCATGTGGGGAATGTGGTGTTTATAGGCTTTCAACATGCTCAATAGTAACCTTCAGTCCTGTAATGAAATGGCAATTCTCCAAATGAAGTAAATAGAGAATCAAGATTTCTTTAAATACACGGATGCTAACCTTCCCACCACTACCCTAAATAAATGAATACATATATATATATATATATATATATATATATATATATATAAATTTATATATGTGTGTGTGTGTGTGTGCACGTGTGTTGGAGAAATAACAGAGTTTGAAAACTCAAAGACATGTTAGTTATAACTTAATTATAGTGGAATTTAAATGTTGATTTTGGAATGTTGCCATTTACATTTGTTAGTAGGAGTTACTTGCTTAGACATGTGAATGCCTTAACTTATAACATGTTTGATATTTTTAGATACACAATAAAAGGCGTGTGTGAGAAGAGAGTGGGCAGATTCAGTTTTTCAAAGTAAAGAAGAAGATAAGGTCTACATTTCAAGAGTTCAAAGCATTTAAAAGTGGACGAGGGCTCAAAGAGATTATTTATGGACTATGGTGTTCTCATTCTAGATTGGTTTTATTCTGATTTTGGAAATTTCTTTAAAGGTGCTGCAGGAGTACCAATTAAAAGAGTTATGTATAATGTTAGCCTCCATGTCTTTGATGAAATCTTGATTCTCTATTCACTTCATTTGGAGAATCACCATTCTGCTGGTGGAATTTGCACCATTGTCAGAAACTAGGGAGATGAAATTACTGGTGCTATGTCATGGATTTTGCGTTTCTGATATGGTGTAGATGCAATATCTATAACTATGGAAATCTGTGAAAAGCAAAATGAAAAAAATCTCTGACTGCAAGTTGATGGCCAATACTGATTTGTCATTCAATCCACTTGCGCTAATTATCAGAGAGTCTGTTTATCTAGAAAGGAGCAATATAGAGGTAGGGTGCTCTGTTGTTCCTGGGAAAAACATTCAAATTATAACCTTGAAAGTGTAAAAGTACCTCCAAAGAGTAGCTGTTCTCTCTCATTTAGACTTCATGTAATACCGTGAGGTGGTTTAATAGTTTCTCTAATAGTTTGTATCCACTGATTCTACCAGGTGTCCTTAAAAACATAATAAACTTTACAAATGAGCATCAAGGTTAAATTATACATATGATACCACCCAAAAAAAATATATATGTTAAGTATATGCAAGCACAGCTGTATCACAATCTCAGCAGCAACCTTGTTTGTGCACAGCGACACTCACCATGCTGTGCACCCAATACACTAATAAACTTCACATAGGTTTCTGGTGTGTTCCATCTAGGCCAAACAACATCCTTTCAAACATGTATTCCAAAAGGTGCCCAAGAGTCCAATGGAAATCAAACTGCTTAGTGAACGTTCAAGCGGTATGGAGCTGTTTTTAAAGAAATGGACCCCTGATGGCTCTGGAGAGCATGCATTCCTACCTTGTGTTCATCTCTAGGTTTTTGATTTTTTTGCCTCAGCATATATGACAAACAGACACGTTCCCTGAGAGCTTTTTGCGCTTGACCATTAACTGTGGTCTGTGGTCTCAGGGACAAACCATGTACACCTCTTTTTGCTGTGCATAACTATCATCAGATCATTGGGCTGCTGAAGTCTGGCAGTGGCCACAAGGATAGATTATAGAGACAAGGCAGGAGTTTTTGCTGGTTATCTGCCAGGGATAGACACATACTGGCTTCTCCTGTATTTTAGGTCGAGCTTCCAAGCGCTTTGACCTGTTGTGAGTATTGTGGTCTATTAACCATCTCATGCCCATCATTTTCACTCGTTTGTGGGCTTGCCTTTCAAAAATCATTTGATGTAATTGGTAAATGCTTTACGTTTGCCCCGCCTTGAGGCTGTTTTTGTCACGCTTTGCAGACCACCCAGTCACATGGATTCTTGCATGATTGCCAATGCACTTCAGCATGGGTGAACTATTTCTATTGTCTCTCCCCTTTGGGCTGCATGGTGGCCATGGCACTCACAGCGCGAACAGGCACAACAGTGTGAACTCGTTCAGCGGTATTGCAGAGTTGGTCAAATTGCTCACAGTTACTTAATCAGAGGCTTTTGTTGTGGCTTTCCCCTTAAAACACTTGAAATTGGTGCTTTACCGAAAAACAGAAATACTCAAAGCAAAAGCGTCTCTCCCGGCACAGCAGGAGAGCTGATACTACAATATTCACTGCACTCAGGAAAACTCGAACCATAATGCTTTACAGGGCCTTACTTTTACAAAACATTTTTCTTCAGAACTCAGCCTGTGGTGGCCTTAGGACAATGGGACCACCACCAAACACGACAATGTGCTCTTTTTTTCGACATCATCTTTGGGTTTCCACACTAGGTTAATGGGGACCCCAAAATAATAACTCCTCCCACCATTCAGTGTCTGTTTAAGCTTTCTTATGGCTGGAACCTTTGTTTTATAGCTCGGTTAGGTTTTATGGGCCTGCTAACCTTGAAAATATGTGATGCACTGTGTTCTCTGGGGCTAAATATATAGTTACACCAGGGGCAGCTCCTCCATATGGGCGGAGGAGCGTCACCACCCGCCAGCAGCGTCAGCTGCAATCCTTTACCACAAAAACGATAATAAACGGGTGGGGCCTTGGGGTGACGAGTGTGAGGGGCATGCCCAGCACTCCCCCTCAGAGCGCATGTATGTTTGGCCGGCCCACACATGCGCACAGGGCTCTCTCCAGCCCAGCAACACAGTTGCTGGGTTGGCAAGAGCAGGCACAGGCTCCCAGTCTGCCTGAGAGCGCCCTGGCTGGACGCTCCCAGCCAATCCTGACGCTGCTCTGGGCTGCATCAGGATTGGCGCAGGGCAGGCTGAGAGCCTGTGCCTGAAGGAAGAGAAGAGGAGAGGAGCAGCGCGGCAGTGAAGGTGGCGGTGGCACAGGTAAGTGTTTTTTTATTTTATTTTGTTTTTTATTTAATCCCCCCTGCCTTCCCCTGTTAATCCCCCATGTGCCACCCCTCCCCTTCAGTGTCACGCGAGCCGCAACTGAGTTACACTGCACTACTTTCTCCCATTCTTTTTTCATGTGGTTATGCTCTCTAAGGGCTGACTGTATGGCTGCATGACCATGTTTCTTCCAAATGCTATTTTTATTGTGGTATCCTCTGTTCCGAACATTGCAGTTAACATACTATAATATGTGCAGCACGAAAAGTTGCTCCATAAATCTTTACAAGGCATTACTTTCACAAAACTTTTTTGCTCATATTTCAGCCTCTGGTAGTCCTAGGACAATGGGACCACCTTTCTAAATGCTCTTTCTGACTACATCATTACTGGGTCCCCACACTAGGTTAGTGGGGACCCCAAAATAATAACCCATCCCACCATTCAGTATCCTTTAAGCTTTGTCATGGCTACAACTTTTGTTTTACAGCTGGGAGAAGTGTTGTTTTAAAGGCTGTGTTTGTAATATCATTTTAGTAGGCCTGCTAGCCCTAAAAATGCCCTCTACGAGATAAGTATATGGTTACACTGCATTACTTTCTCCTTTTTTTCATAGGGTTAGCCCCTCTAGGGGCTACCGATATAGTTACATGACCATGTTTCTTACAAATGATATTTTTGTTATGGTGCCCTCTAGGGGCTGGTTTGAGTATTACAGTCCAATGCCAAAAGTGTTTTTTATGATAAAGGTTTATATGATAATTGTATATGTTTTAATAATCTCTCCCTATTAAATTTATGACCAAAATTCAGGCCAACTTAACATTCATATTACACTATGACAGTTTGAACACTCTTGATATGTTTGGGCGACCCTTCTATTTTATTTCTCTCCTCTGTGGCTGTCTTGTGTCTTTTTGGGGGAATTATGTTAGCCTGTCAGCAACTCTGATGGTGGGGTGATGAAAGTGGTATTCTGTTGGAATTAGCATCGCAGATTTAAATTAGAATGCTAAATGACATAATTTTCATTTTTTGCTGCAGAGAGAGGAAGAAGGTAAATGGAAGCACTTTAGTTATATGCAGGGCCACTGGAATTATGTGGCAGGAAAAGACTAAATTATGAGGCAGGGTTGACCAATTTATGTGGCAGGAAATGTCTAGTTATGAACTTACAATGCCAATGGCTCTAACTCAAGCAAATGTGAGACCTATTGCATTGCAAATTCTTGCTAAATTGGTCTCCCAGACACTTTGAACTGGATCCATCATTTCATCCATATGCAGTATAGATGCAGCATCTGTATGTTTTTCTGTATGAAGAGGATATGCGTGGAATGTGGCTGTTACATGTAGGTGTGTCTACACAGGAATCCATCTAATTGTAACTGTGATGGAGGCTGAACATAGCCCTATATAACAATGTTAAGTAGGGCTCCTGAAGGTCATTACTGAAGCCCTTTGCAGTGAACCAACAGCTAAGGTGTAGACAAGAGTAAGCAGAGGGTTCCGCTCTTTCATGTCTATTGTTTCTTCAAAGGGCTGTCCCTGGAGTTTAACAGGTAGTTGGGTGGGAGGTCTCTTTCTCTTTTGTGCTCTTGCTTTGGGTCTCCCCTGAGATAAGTCTCCCATCTCCACTAGATACACAATAAAAGGATACACAATAAAAGGTGTGTGTGAGAAAAGAGTGGGCAGTTTCAGTTTTTCAAAGTAAAGAAGAAGATAATGTCTATATTTCAAGATTTCAAAGCATTGAGGAAGATAGCTCTAAAAGGATATTATTTATGGACTATGGTGTTCTGATTCTATATTGGTTTTATTATGATTTTTGAAATTTCTTTAAAGGTGCTACAGGAGTGGTAATTAAACCCATTAACTGGGGTCTGTGGTCTGGAGGGACAAACTATGAAAACAACCTTTGACACTTGAAAATAAAGGCTGTGGCTGGACCAGAAGGGGAGAAATAAGCAAACAGCAAAAACTTCCCAAAATTGTTCCTAGAAATGAATTATTTGAATGCACAAACTTTATCTGCAATCTCATCATAAAGTTGGAACACAATCTTTCAGCCTGGGTGCCCAGATTTCTCTTCCTGAATCTGAGTTCCCGAATCAGTGGTGACTGAAAAAATCTTCTGTTGTCTGGAGTTGGGGTATTGAACGCCAACTCCCCTTTGCCAGGTTCATGACCAGAAGCCTGGAGAGTTCTACAAATCTTCCAGGAGAAGGTGTCTTGGGCCTGCCTTGCAGAAAGAAGCTGACTAACTGCTTAGAGCGGGACTTGGAGGTGCCTTTTCAAAAGAAAGACTCTGTCTATAAGAGGGGGAAAGTGACAGAGCTGAGGCAGATGAATTTAGGCCACTTTTGTGACTTGAGGTAGAATTGTATAGCTCAGTAAGAGGGACAGTTTTGGGAGATCTGCATGTACTGAAGCTGGAGCAGTTCTAACTGTGGGCCACTAATGTGAATCAACTGTGTTTTTCTTGGGCTTTCTCCCTAAAGAAACTGAACATCTAGAAGTGTGAGACGCTAAAAGAATAGTGACTGCATTTAGTTGCCCCAAATGACAAGCCTAAGTTCTGTAGTAAGTGCTATGCTAGGAAGGGAGGCACTCCCTCACCCACCCTGGAGAAGACATCAATTGATGCCTCAAGATCTCTGTTGTGGCCCAGGATAAGATCCTTGTCTTGTTTGGGTGATAGGCTATTGTGCTGGTACAAGGAATGATCCAATGAAGAGGCAACTGGACCACGAGCAATGTCACTTGAGCATGGTATCCCTATGACTGATACTAGCACTACAGATAGTCAGCTGACAGAGACTACCACTTGATACCTTCCTAGAGGAGTGGTCACTTTGTCTCCTAAGCCCCTGTAATTCTATAATTAATAGTTAAGGTATTGGTATATCAAAGATGCACTGTTGGAAGATTATGAGTATTGTGTTGTGTGTTAGAACTAAAATACTTTTTCTTTTAGAAGTAAGAACACTAGATGAGAGCATGAATTAATTGGTAAATATTTCACATTTTGTTGAGTTCTGAGCTTTTAACAGTATACACCACTTCCCTGAATAAGCTGTGGACTCTATGACTTCATTATCCTGAAATTCAAGTGTCAAAGGGGTGGACTTGGTACTCCTTAATGGGCTCAAGAGAAAGCTAAAGACCCAGGACACTAGAGGGAAAAGAATGTGTCACAGTTTGAATCCATTAAATTATGAAAACCCTGGGACTCCTGAAAAGTATCAAACAGAAGCTCTATACAAATAAAGCACTAGGCCACCCAGACAGTGCCTTAGGTGTTCCAAGGGGATTGGAAAGTGCTATATATATGTTTGTACCAATACAAAATATTAAATCTAGTAAACCCGCTGCAGTAATGTGGGCATCAGTGCAGTGAGCCACCAGAACTCTACTCCAAAGCAAACTGTCAGACCTCCTCCTTTGGAGGGCCAGAGAGCAGACAGGAGCTACTAACACTCCACCATGGTGGTTGAGGTCCTTTGCCTCTAATGCCTTGTGGGGTCCATCCTACTATAGCTCTGCAAACTCTGCTAAATACAACCCATTTAACACGTGGCTGTCAGGGTATTAAGGTTTAGCATTCAAGCCTACTCAAGGAAATGATGTGAGCTCAGAATGCAAAAGTCAACCAACAGACACAATAAGATATTTTCCAGGCCTGTGCTTATCTTTTATTTTTAATAAAAGAAAGTACATTAATCCTGCAGAAAAACTGAACAGAATAGTAATTTCAGTTACAATCTTCAGTAAATTGCTAAAACCTCTATGGCTATCCTCTCCCTGTTGCAAGAGATCTCTGATGTCTACGGTTCACCAGGACTATGTGTGCATAGACATGAATTAGGCAAAGGTACAAGATCACTGCGACAAAAAAATGTTAAGTCCTCACACCAGATTAATCTGTGGCTCTTTAGACCATTGTCCAAGGAAATAGGCTAACTCCACTCTTTGATGTTTGGTACAGATCTAATGATGCCATGGGTATCATTCACATCTTCACATCCTACACAGTAGCAGCCTCTCAATGTGGGAACCTTAGTGAAAACCTCCCTTTAGCAGAGGAATTGCTGGACAGAATTTAGAAATTATTGTGCAGTGGTACAAAGTCTTTGGCAGATGTGGCACTCCTGGCCTATTGCAGACAGGTCCATAGGCACAGCAGTTGTGGCCTTGGGGCAGATTCATCAATAAGGATGTTACTTCGGCAGTTACAACCTTCCAAGCAGAATGAGCTCCCACTTACGTGGTGCTACAGCTCCGCTTCTCTGGCATTAGCAATGGCAGCACCAGTTCTCCACCTCACTGCAGGCTGCAAGATGACTCAGTGGTGCTCCTACTCGCAAGATCTTGTTACAGTTCTCATGGGAACTACTCACAGAGACCAGTGAACCCCCCTCCAGAGAATGAGTAACTCCTGCCTTCACTCGCTAGAGAAGTCATTTCTGGCTATTCCACACACTAGAGAATGCTGAGCTTGTTCTATGGGACAGTTTCTCCTCCTATAGGGCAAGGCACCCCCCCTTCTCTCTTTCATCAAGAAGGTAGGCTTTTAGGCACTAGGCAGACCCTCAGCTTCTCCATCAGAAAGTACAGACTTCGAGTGATGACCCCTCACTCGGGGTCACTGGCTGTCATGTAGACACTAGCCTGGTCACACTGTAGAACTTTCAATGCTTCAGGGAACACACACTTGCATGGTCATGAAGAAGATGGAACTTTGAACTGGAACATAATGGAATGGGTATGATCCAACAGTTATGGACTTTTTCCTGACAGGGGGTGTGGATCCACTGTCTAAGGCTTGAGAACCACTTTAGAATGATTCTCTTTCAAATGTCATTTTCTGACTCCTTGTCAGACACAGTCTTTGTGCATAGTGATATCTGTCATAGAAGGTAGCAATGGGGCTGGCTCCAAGTAGGAATATCCAAACCAAGGGCACAATGGAAAATGCCCTGCATATGGCTGCCATCTGCTTTCCTGAAGCTGAAATCAAGGACAGACAAAAGAGCAGGTCCTGCCTAAAAACTACCTTACTTTAAACAAAATAAACAGAAATTTCTCTCTACGATGTACCAAATGGTAGTGCTCAGGAAGAATGCATCACTAGCTATTTGCTAATAAGATCCTCATTGAATTTCTAAAGGTAGTTCTGTCTTTATTTTCCTCACTTCATTGACTGGCTCTCAAATCTTTAGCCACAGGAATGCATGTAATACACTGTCTGGGGGAGTTATGCTCATCCTCTATCCTGTCATGCTGAGCCAGGGGAATCCAAAATGGGCCCCACTGGCCCTAACACGTTGACCATTGCAACACACAGTCCTCCTATCAAACGTGTGCTACACAATCGTGGCACATGCACACACAACATTGAGAATGAATGTCATGCCAAGGCTCTGGGTTTCACATAACTGCTGAACCTTAGCAAGAGGACACAGCAGGCTTGCCTCTCCTTGACAAAGAGAAAAAGTCTGTTTGTAGTACTGTTTCACAAAACAGGGTATGCTGCTACCACCCCTTTATGTGATACTCTCAAGGGATGGACTGTAGTCCAATTTCCACTAGCAAGGCATGCTTGAGGTGCCCTTCCAAGTCACAGAAGAAGTGCTGAACCTTGCACATCAGGGACTGGCCTAGGACTCCCCACACTTGGTAGATTAACACGACACTATGACAAACAAAAAGCAAGGATACCATCTGTAATTTCACTCTGAAAATATACAAACGGTCACATACAACAAATCCAGAAGTCCAATAGCTAATATTAATAGAAAATACGTCCCAAAGTTCGGAAACGGAAAGCTACTATAAATGGTACTGTCTTTCCTCTCAGATAAGGTGCATGCATTTCAGACACTTTTCCAAGGGAACGAGCAGCCAGTCCTGCCAAGCAGCTTTGTTTCCCTCCACAGTCGCCATTCACGCACGTGATAAACCTGGCATGCGGCCCGGGTAAGTGTCAGGCCCTGTCTGTTTCTGTGTTTGCCCTGGTGGTCTTCGAGAGTTCCTGGCATCCTCGTCGGTCTCTGCGTTGGATCAAGTCCCAGCAGACAAGGACGTTGAGCAGAAGCAGGCAGAACACTGCAGGCAGCTCTGGTTTGTGTCTCCTTTCATTCTGATAGCAGCTTCTCTGCCCAGAGACCTGCAGCCTTCCTCCACTGTGTGTGTTTGTGGGTGCGAGAGAGAGAAGGGAGGAGGCCTGACGAGCTGCGCCTTTCATTACTGCAGTACAATCTGTTCAGACTTTTCTCTTTCTGTAGCTCCCAAGAGTATGTTGTCAGAAGTCCTTATCTCATGATGAATTAGAGGAATTTCTGGTTTGGCAATCTACAGCTGGTTATTGTAATTCTAAACAATACAGATGAGTCACGTGTGCGTGTTGGAACCAAATACCTAAATATGCAAAGAAACCAGAATCATCTGTTTGCACTATCAATATAAATACCAACAACACAGGAAATATCCTGGACAATTCTTAGCTGGATATTAACAAGAACTTGTGACGTTATGAACTGCAATCCCCACACACAATCATGAAATCAATAGTGAGGTGTAAATCGAGATAAACGAATCAGACACGTTTAAACAATAGAAGGGTTCGTGCGTCTGCCAATGTTTTAAAAACATATACATGGTGAGTAATAGGTTGATCAAATCCATTGCAGACAACCCGGAAGATAATCCTGGCAACTGCAGCCTATTTAGGGGGCAGGAGGTCACACAAGATACTATTTATTTTCTATTTATTTTACTAGATGAATTATGTCAGTTAAAACGACACAGGCTTCTTTGCTTTCCGTTTTCAATAAAACGATAGGGGCTTTGGAGTAAACTGCTAGGTTGTCGAAAAATCAATTGACGGGTCACGTAATATTCACATTGCTTGTATCAAACATTTAAACAGGCACTTTTTAATTTAGTGCCAGAAACTTCGTGTTGCAAGAGCTAGTAGGCTACGTGATCGTTTTCACCATTTCCTCTCACGTGCACTGCTTTTATGAGCTATAACTAAGTTGTGTGTGATGTTTTATATATATTCTCTACAACATTTCTGCTCCAGATGCTCAGTAAAGCACATACATATACAAGATGCGGTACACGGATACCCTCTCAGCACACTTAGGCGATGTTAATTGTCATGGTTATATACTCGTCTTGATTTCCGAGGCGTATTCTTTTTTTTTCACCTTGGAGAAAAAATAATAATTGACAATTTGCAAATCTGTGAAACAGATTTCTGCATGTGCAATATATATGTTTACAAATAACACTAAACTCATGTATTTGATTCCTAACCGGTGCTTGATTCCGTGCAGTGGACGTGGCAGACTCCAACCTGCGCGCATCTCTCACTTTCAGTGGGATTGAATGTGCTCAGCCCCTGCAAGGATTCTCCTCTGGTGCAGGATTACCACAATACAGGATATAATGCAGGATGGTGACTGGTTCGTTGTAGACTTACATTCAAGACAAGAAAGAGGAAACCAGTGGGCGTTTCTGCTGCCATGTACTTGAGCAAGACAGTGCCTATGCTGCCAGTCAAGCCCCTTCTTACGCATGCAGGTCCTTTTGTGAATCTGGGTCTGTGTGCCATGAAATATCCCACAACCATTAGCAAGGAGTCATGAATGTGTATATTTTTGAGTAGGAAAGACCCTCATGGATGACCTCCTCCAGGCAGAAGCAACCTTGTGTGAGTGAGAATGACGTAGGCCTGGCAATCCGGAGGTGCAGCCTGAGGTGAATGAGTTCAAGAAGCGAGTGGCAAAGCATACTGGAAGGCTGCACTGCTTTGACCACTGGTAATATATATGGTCTGAGCCCTTGCCGGGGGGTGATCTGGCAAGGACCCATCTTGCTTGGCTAGCGAACCTGACCAAGCAGAGTTCGGAATTTGTGGGAATAGATTCTGCAGCAGGACATAAAGGGGGTTATTCTAACTTTGAAGGAGTGTTAATCCGTCCCAAAAGTGACGGTAAAGTGACGGATATACCACCAGCCGTATTACGAGTTCCATAGGATATAATGGACTCGTAATACGGCTGGTGGTAAATACGTCACTTTTCCGTCACTTTTGGGACGGATTAACACCTCCTCCAAAGTTAGAATAACTCCCAAAGTATACCGCCAGGATGACATAAACCGGGAATTCAGGAAGTACTGTACCAGGTTGTACTGCAGTCCTGAGGTGTCAGATGCTGCAGCTATCAAGGCCTTCTTAACACCTCTGGCCCTGCCTGTGATCTCTCCTGCTGTGGCAGAAGACATGGGGAGAGATATTGCCATACAAGAGGTCCTTTGCCCAGAACAAACCGCCAGGGACATACTGTCTTCCGGTGGAATTTTACTCCACCTATGGAGAGAGGCTGGCCCCCAAGATGGAACTGTATAAAGAGGCAAGAGACACCGGAAAACTCTTGCAGTCCAACCAAGAAGCCCTAATAGTGCCATTGCTGAAAATGGGTTAGCCAGCCACTGACACACGAGCCTACCGCCCTCTATCCAAAATGAACACCGACTACAACATTTTGAGTAAAATGTTGGTCTCCTACCTTCTCCCCCAAATGCCAGCCCGTACACATCGAGATCAAGCGGGTTTATCCCGGGTCGCAAGAGGGCTCACAATATCCGTAGGCTCCTTAAGATTTTGGAGTCTACTGTGGGCGAAAATGCCAATTCTGTGATCTTTGCCATGGATATAGAGAAGGCATTTGGCAGTTTGGAATGACCTTTCCTTTATGGTTTAATGGAACAGTTTGATCTGGGCCAGGGGTTAATTTCCTGGACTAAGCAGCTATATACAGATCCCGCCACTAGTGTTAGATCAGGACACATGATATCCGACAACTGCAACGTCGAGAGGGAAACCTGGCAGGGTTGACCCCAATCACCTCTGCTTTTAACACTGGCAATGGAGCCCCTGGCATGCATTGACAGAACGGGGACCACCTACCAGGGCTTTGTGGTGTGCAACCCAAGACATCATATAGCACTCTTTGCGGACTACCTCTTCTTACAGGGAATTGGGTCAGACTTGGAGGAGGCTCGAGCCCTGGTGGACCATTTCAGCACTTTATCTGGCATCCGAGTTAATTGGAATAAATCCTGTTTATTCCCTGTGCAGTCCACTAGCTTAGCTCCAGAAGGATTGGGGACCCTACAATGGGAGCCCCATTGTCTACCAAATGTACCAACCATATTTAGGAGTCCACATTTATCATAGTACATGAGACCTCTTGGAGGGTAATTTGGGCTGGGCAATTCATGCTTTAAGAGCCAGTATAGAGTTCTGTGGGACGCTTCCACAGTCGGTATTGGGTCGGGTTGCGTTGTTGAAGATGATCGCCCTGCCTCCTGTATTTTTAGAGCTCTAACACTGTGGATTCCCCAGATTTACTTTAGAACCATAGAACTGACAATCCTATGGTTCTTTTGGGGCACAAGACGTGGAAGAGTGGCTATCTCCTCTCTTCGACATTAGTAGGAGGCCTACTATTTGGTAGCACAATTGCAGTGGCTGACTCAATGGGTGGTGGGACAGCTTTTTCAGGATAGAGATGCCTTCTACAACCAAAGTTTTTTAACTGACTGGCACAACTGAAACTGCTTGTTCCACCCCATGGACCCACTGATAGTCAAGAGACCCAGGTTCTGCCACATTGTTGGATCAGAAGGCAGCAGAAAGCACAAACCCCCATACCTTAATCCCTGATCTCCAACTGCATTTCCTTCAAGCTTTACTGCATGGCGGGGACTGGCATAGATTGGCTGAGTGGGAGGTGGCAGCCAACGTTATGACCTACGTCAAGGACACTTCCTTCTCTATTGAGCTGTCATTGCACTCATTTGCAAACACTAGAAGCAGGGACTGGCGCAACCATCACAGAAAGCCAGTATGTCATGACTGCCTCAGGAACTTTCAAGTGGTGACTTGTTTGTACCACAGGCTATTGAGTGTCATTGACCAGTCCCTGCAGCAATTGAGAGTCTGTTTGGAGACCAACCTTGGCACAGACATTTCAGATAGGGATTAGGAACACATTCTAGAATTTATGTAGAGGGCTACCAGAAATGACAAGTCTAAACTCATTAATTTCTATGCCCTGCATAGGGCGTACATTCCCCCGGTAGAATTTCAATACTCTGCCAAAACAGATGTGAAATGCTCCTGTTGTGCTGAGGCGGGTGCAGAGTTCATTCATATGTTCTGGGGTTGCTCTAATTTGTCACATATTTGGTACGCCATCACTAGCCAATTAACCTAGCTGACAGAATGGACCATTTCATGCACCTAGATCTGTTGTCTTTTGCATTAGTTTCCTCATACGATCAAAACTAAAGGTACCAGTAAATTCTTGGACTGAGCATTTATCCTGGCAAAACAAGAGATAGCCCAGAAATAGAAGAGTCCACGGAGTCCCCAAGTAAGCACTTGGAGGAAGGAACTCACTAGATGGGCATCATGTGGAAGCACTATACAGCTTTGCAATGCCAAGAGGGTCTCAGGTACATTGGACACTGCAAAGGCTTGAGAAGCGCTGGTTGACTTGCTGCAACTCCCTGAGCCCGCAACACCCGAGGAGACCTAGCTTCATCAGCCTCTCCTGCTACAAATAGCTCAGACAGGTGGGGGTTGTGGGCTCCCGACCTAGTTGGGGCCCCTTATGAGACTGTACACTTGATAAATACCCCACAGGTAGTCCTCTCTTGCAGGCCCGTTTATGGGTGATTCCTTGAAAGCTGGTTGGGGTACGTACCACACTTGGGTAGGGGGCATTAGTTAGGGATGGGTGCCTGGTGGTTGCGTGAATGTGACTAGGTCAGGGACTTTATTCTGGAGTAAATGTGTCAGCCTGATTTTCAACTATCACCCCTGTTGTGCTTGATGAAGAGCCCCAGATGACTCTGGGCCTATTAAACTGCTGTATATGACTTGCATTGATCTAGTGATATTGTGATGATTCTTCCGAAAACCCAATACATTTGCTTAAAAAAAAAAAAAAATGTGTATATTTTCATGAATTTGTCTCACCATGTTTAGAATGCATAATACCAGCATCGGAAACAGACAGAATAGACAATGGGGCACTGCATGAGCAGTTTGCCTTCTGCCTATATGGTTAGCAATGCATCTGATATGGAAGGGGTGTCTGATCCCATGACATTGGTTTGTTACCCAGCAGATGTTTTGCAGACACAATGTTGGCATTGCTTTTTCATCAGGTTGTCATGAACAGAATTACTGACCACTTTCTGGATCAAACAATTAATCTTAAATTGCAGTCTTGCATTTTTGGGGATCCAATACAGCAGCCTGTATTAGTGATATAACATAACCTGCTTGTGAGAAAGTAGCCTCTTTCTATCATGGTTACCCCCATTTTTGGCGTGTTTGTCAGTGTTTGTCAGTGTGTTTTAACTGTGTCACTGGGATCCTGCTAGCCAGGACTCCAGTGCTCATGGTTTGTGGACTACTTGTCAGTCTGTTTCACTGTTTTTGTCAGTATGCTTACCTATGCCACTGGAGTCCTGTTAACCGGAACTCCAGTGCTTATGCTCTCTCTAGTTCCAAATGTGTGCTTACATACTAGTAACCCAGTATTTGACTCCAAATTGGCATACTGGACACCCCTTATAAGTCCCTAGTATATGGTACATAGGTACTCAGGGCATTGGGTTTCAGGGGATCCTTATGGGCTGCAGCATTTCTTTTGACACCCAAAAGGAGTCCATACAAAGGCTTCCACAGGACTGCCATTGCAGCCTGTGTGAAATAGTGCATGCACTTTTTCACAGCCTTTTGCACTGCACCAGGTCACTTATAAGTCACGTATATGTCAGACCTTCAGACCCTGAAGGCTGGGTGCAAAGTACCTGTGTGTGAGGGCACCACTGCACTAGCAGAGGTGTCCCCACGTTGTCCAGGCCCATTTTCCCGGACTTCGTGAGTGTGGGCACGCCATTTTAAATGTGCACTGTACATAGGTCAATACCTATGCACACCTTCACAATGGTAACTCTGAATATGGCCATGTAAGGTGTCTAACAACTGGGAATTGTACCCCAATACTGATTTGAGTATTGGTTACACAATTTCATGCACTCTGGGGGCTCCACAGTGGACCCCCAGTGCTGCCATACCTGGCTTCTGAAGTTTTCACTGCAGCCACCTCACAGACATGCTTCTGCCCTCCTGGGGACTGAGCATCTCAATCCCAGGAAGGCAGAACAATGAATTTCCTTTAGGAAAGGGGTGTTACACCTCCTCCCTTTGAAATATGTGTTACAGGCATGGGCTGGGTACCTTAACAGAACCTCTGGAAATGTTTTGAAGGGCCCAGATGGCGCCCTCCTTGCATAATCCAGTCAACACCGGTTCAGTGACCCCCAGTCCCTGCTTTGGCATGAAACTGGACAAAGATAAGGGGAGTGACCACTACCCTGTCCATCACCACCCTGGAGGTGGTGCCAGGAGCTTCTCCAGAGTGTCCCTGGGCTTTGCCATCTTGGATTCCAAGGTGGTGGGGCACTCTGGGAGCATCTGAGTGGCCAGTGTCAGCAGGTGACATCAACGGCCCCTGCTGATAGGTGCTTACCTGGTTAGGTGACCCATACCCCACTAAGGGCTATTTAGGGTCTCTCCTCTGGGAGTTTCTTCAGATTCGGATTGCAAAACTCCAGCAGGAATCCTCTGCATTCTTTACTTCATCTTCTACCAATGGATAAACCGCTGACTGCACCAGGAACTCTACAAAACTGCAACAAAGAAGCAAAGACAACTTCTGCAACATTGTAACTTCAGCTCCTGTGAGCAACTGCAACATTTTACAGGACATGCATCCTCCAAGGACTGCCTGTCTTCAGCCTACACCAGAAGAACTGAAGGAATCTCCTGTGGAGTGAGGGAGTCACTTCCCTGCTTCAGCTGGCACCTCTCTGCAGCGACGACCGGTGACTTGGGTCCCCTCTCCAGATGACAGGCATGGATCCAGCAACACAGGTGGTGGACTAAAGTGACTCCGGCAGTCCCAACGTCCAGCTGTCCAACTTTGGTGGAGGTACGGGCTTGCCTCCCCACTCAAGACACTACCCCCATGCACTGCATGACTTGCAGCTGCTAAGGCTTGTGTGCGACCTTCCAAGAAGTTCTTCGTACACAGCACAGCTTAGGCCCCAGCACTCCATCCTGTGCCGCACAGCTTCCTTAGTGGTTCTTCGATGGCGTGTGAATCCTTTGTGTCGAGCTACATGGTCTCCATTTGCACCTTCTTTGTCCCCATGCTGTGGGACTCCTGTGCATGCTGCCTGGTCTTCTGAGGGCTCTCTGAGTTGCTGAGATCCCCCTCTGCCTCTCCTTCCTCGGTAGAGTCGACCTGGTCCTTCCTGGGCCCGGGCAGCGCCATTTTCTGCTTTGTATTTGCCAAGGCTTGTTGGCGGAATCCAGCTACGCAAACCAGACTGAATTCATCCATCCGGCGTGGGGCATCTTCTGCACCAACCAGGAACCTGCATCTGTCTTCTTTGGTGCAATACTGACTTTGTCTTCTCACCAGTGGTTCTCCTTTTGCACATTCATCCGTGTTAGCAGGGGCTCCTGTTCTCCCTGGACTTTTCAGTGCTTCCCTTACTTGGTCTCCTTGTTCCTGGGCTCTGGGGTGGGGTATTTTACTTACCTTTGGTGTTTTCTTACACTCCCAGTGCCCCTCTACACACCACACTTGCCTAGGTGGGGAACCGACTTTCGAATTCCACTATTTTAGTATATGGTTTGTGTTCCCCCTAGGCCTATTGTAACCTATTGTGATTTTCAATGCTTGCACTATTTTTTGACTGTTTACTTACCTGTTTTTGGTTACTAGTGTATATATTGTGTAATTTATTTACCGCCTAAGGGAGTATAGTCTCCAAAGTATCTCTGGCCTTGTATCACTAAAATCAAGTACCTTTATTTTTGCTAACACTGAGTATTGTCTTTCATGTGTGTGAGTACTGTGTGACTACAGCAGTATTGCAAGAACTTTGCAGGTCTCCTAGTTCAGCACTGGCTGCTCTGCCTACAGCAACCTCTAGACAGCCTGGCTTCTAGACACTGACTACATTTCACTAATAAGGGATAACTGGACCTGGTATAAGGTGTAAGTACCTTAGGTACCCACTACAAACAAGGCCAGGCTCCTACACTGCTGCAAATGCATAATTTGATAAACTGTGTATTTGGAGGGAAAGAGAATGATGTTGCACTCTGGAGTGCCTAAAGTGAGTTGTAGAGGCAGCCTCAATGGTACAATCGTTTTTTTGTCTTTTGTTAAGAATACTCATATACTTGCAGCAAATAACATTCATATCAAAGTCATGCATCAACAGAGTAAATCTTCCAAAGCAAAACTTTTGCATTAAACACATGCATGCTCTCTTTTGAAGCAATTGTTATGTGCCATCATCATGCATTGTTGACCCACACCTGTTATTAAGATCACTTTAAAGGACCTAGCTCAGTCCGTTAACAGAAACCCAAACCCCTGTTTACCCATTAGTTTAAAGTTTCAAGAAAAAACAGAATGCGGTTGCCAGAATTCTTTGACTAGGATTACATCTTGGGTGACCGGTGATCTAGCATTTCTCCCAACAGGAGAAGTCAGATGTCCTTATTGGATATTCAAGACTCTTTCTGGCACATTCTTGTTGAGGGCTAGATTTTGAGGGTTTTAAATTGGTGGTGTCTAACACCTTGAAAGTTCTACAGTTATTTTAGAATTGTATTCGATGGGAGTGGTGCTGAGTGGTGAGAACCTCCTTTGGCCTTTTTTTAAATACTAGATGCCCCAATGACACCAAGATGAATCATTATCCAGCAACCTACTTAGGAACTGTGGGACCCCACAAGGATTCTTTTTTCACTAGTTTTTTTAAAGCACCCTTAAACAGCCTTTACATCCACTATTTCTAGGTTTTTTGGCCAGTTTTCAAAACCATGCTGATGGGCCTTAAGTGGTCTATAAACTCCCTTCCTTTTCAGATAAGGACTAACAGCTCATTCAGGTATTTTTTACCCCAAAATATACACCTAGATCAATAGTAAATTGCATAGCCTCAAACCGAAGAAAATAAAGATTCTTCTGCTTGTACCTCTTTATAATTGGGTCTGTCAGTCTTAAGGCATACTTTAAGACATTGTCTGGACTCCTAGGGATAGCAGTGGTCTAGGTGACTTGTTCACTGAGCACTAGGGTGTGCTGCCTACAGGAGAGTTGTAACCCTTCCATCCTGAAATATTGCTTAAAGAAAAGCTTTATTTATATGCACGGATTTTGGAAAATCACATGGTGCTGTTACCACAGGATGCCAACATTTTGCTGCCCATCAACACCAACAAGAATCTCTTTCTTTATCCAGATTGCCTGTCAGTCTATGAGTGACACAATGCTCTTTCAATAGTACTGTAAAAAGGGTGTTTTAAGAGGCTAGTTATGGGTAATAGATTTCACTTCCAAGTAATGGATGGCCTTTGTTAATTATTGCCTTATTTTGAATGTAACTGCTTTTATATTGCATTTACTATCTCTGATAGTTGAGGTACTTTACGCCAGGTAGCATGCTGCTCCTGAAGCCAAGGTTAGTGAGTAGTGCAGTGTTATTGTGTATTTTTGGTGCTTGCACTGCTGCCCTGGGGATTATGACCGCCAGGCGAACCGCCTTGGCAATGGCCAGGCTTATGACCGCCAGGCGAAAGCCTGGATGTATAGTGGAGGGGCCGGCGGTATGGCCGTGGCTATAGCGCCACGGTCATACTAGCTGGCGGAACACCGCCAGCCTGTTGGCGGTGTTACGCCAGCTTACCGCCGGCTGCCAGGGTCATAATGATGTCCTATTTGTCTAATAACCAGTATAATATATATATTACCTACTGGCGGTCGCCAGTGGATAGTTATAATTAGGACCATGTTTCCATAGAAAAAGCATTTTTGACATGCCTATATCTTTTGCGCTGTTTGGCGGATCTTCATGAAATGTTCTTTAAAAAAGTGTTCCTGAGAATCTTGTTGTACATGGGAAGTTTCAGGGTGATCCGCCGAGTGGGGCTGACAAAAAAAGGGAGGGCAAAAAAAAAATCCCGTAGGCTACAGCACAAACAGATGGATGGAAATACACCAAATTTGGTAGAAAGGTAGCTTTTGTTCCAGAAAGAACCCTTTTTCTTGTTTGGTGTTAATCATTTCCGTATTGGTTGAGATAGTAAAAGAAAACTAAACAGATATCTGGAGGCACGAAGACTTAATGAAAACTCCCAGTTTTGTGCAGAGATCTGACTGGCTGCCAACACTTCAGCCAGGAAGTGTTGGCAGCCATCTTAGGAGCCAAGTCCCTGAAAAAAAATAGAAAAAAGAAAAGGGGCCAGGGTAGGGATATCCTGATCCCTTAGCTCTGTTGCTGGGGTCCCAGAGGGACCGCAACAGGGCAAAAAAGCACTTTTAAAAAAAATTCAACATTTTTTAATTTTCTTGCCGCAATTCTGCAACAAAAGTAAAAAAACATAAGTGTGGGCTCCCGTGCTTAATTTTAATAGAGCCCCGGGAAGGCCAGGTCCCAGGGGCAATTTGGATCCCCTCCTAAAGCTCTTTGAGGCCTGGGGGCCACCACCTCCAGGGCTTTATTAAATAAGTGTGCGGGGGCCATGCACCCCACTGCACCCTGGGGCCCACCACCTCCATGGGCAGTTGTTTGAAGGGGGAGGCCAATATGGCCTTCCCCGCAGCCCCGGGGACTGCCACCTCCCTATGGCTGAATATTAAATTTATGTGGGGGTCCTGTGTGGCTCCCAGCATCTCCAGGGGCCACCACCTCCCCAGACCTGAAAAAAAATTATGAAGGAGGTCTATTGCAGATCCCCAGGGGCCACCTCCCTGGCACAATTCATTTCTAATAAGGGGGCCCCCAAAGCCCTGGGGACCGCCAATTCCCTGGGTCTGAAATAATATAAGGAAGGGGTTCCATTGCGGACCCCCGGCCCTGGGGCAAAGTTAAAGGTTGGAGGGGGGCTGCACGACCTCCCTTGAGGATCCAGTATTGACCCTGTCGACCACCACCCCCCACAGGGCCGGCTCATGCTATGTCCCGGGGTGCCCATTCCTTGGACATAGTTGTTTGCTCTGACTTGGAGTGAGTTTTGACACCTTCTTCCGAATCAGAGCAAACATTCTGCTCCTAGCAAATGGCTCTCACTTGCTGGGAGTGGAGTATTCCTCTGTTTCCCTGCTCACAGACATGCATGCAGGGAAACAGATTAAACTATTGCTCTCACATACAGGGAGCTGCATGTCTAGCAGCTCCCTGTCAGTGACAGCAGTGTCTGCTCCCGAAGGAGGCGGGAAGCCGACTGGGACTGTGGGGCCTGGAGGCTCCACCTTTGGTCCCATTACACACAGAGTTCCCTGGAGAGCACTTAGGGCAGATTGCAAGGCCCAGGGGTGGGGTCCCCGGAGCAAAAATCATCCCAGAGTGAGGGATTGCGAGGCCCTCCTCCTCCATTTAGTGAAGGCTGGGCCCCAGGGGTTTGGGTCCCCAGGGCCAAGATCGGCCCAAAGAACGGTGCCACCCACCCCCCCTGCACACTGGCCATTCAACCAACGAGTTAGCACTTACTAACTAACAAGTACAAAGTACTCCAGTTGGATGGACATTTTGTGCAAAACTATGAACTCTTGACAGATAAACGAGCAGTTCCGTTTCTGTTCTGGCCATGATGCTCATTTCACAGAAATTAAACCTCAACAGGAAGAACTTACAAATATAAACATAGCAGGTGGCCCAGTGGAAGCTCTACTTCTGGAAAGGACAAATTATCCTAAGTCCTCAGCTTGGCAAAAGCAAAGCAAGTGTGTTTACTCTGCACTTCCATATTGAAAAATGATCTGAAATCCTTTGTGGAGGTGAATGCATCATTCATATATTCAGAGCACAATCATACACCCACTCTCACACCCACATAGACCCTCTCACACCCACTCTCACACACAGACAGACACTCTCACAGGCACTCTCATACCCAGAGACACCTTCTCACACCTATCCAAACACCCAGAGAGGCAGTGTGGGGTTGGCAGCTGGGACTGGCCGAAAGCCAGGCACAGCTTGGGGTTGGCTGGTTGTAGGCCGCAGGGACCAACCGTGGTTGGATTAATGTAAAGTAATTAAAATTAGTTTCTGTTAAAAAAAAACATAGAAATTCACTGGAAAAAAAACAAAGAATGTTATAGTTAGGAAATAGAATTAAAAAAAACATTATAAATTCACACAAAAACCAAAGGTTACAGGGACATTATAATTAGGTTCTGAAGTTACTCGCATAAAACAAGAGAAATTTAGCAGTTATAGTTAGAGTTATTTTAAGTAACTGTAACTCGCGGTCTTAGGTAACTATTACTCGTGCCCTCGCCATGCACTGCTAATTAACCCAGATGTTACAGCACGCATGACAACTTCTATTACATTATTAAAAATATAAATGAAGCATTAGTAGTCAAGTTAATGAAGAAAAACTCGGCATGGCAGTCGCCAGTAGGTCGTTATAGACAGGACCTAGGCCCTCATTATAACCCTAGCGGTAAATGCCGCTTACCGCCGTGCAGAAGACCGCCAACATACCGATGTGGACGCGGAATTCCGCTACAGCTATTACGACCCACAGCTCGGAATCCGCCATAATACAGACACACACACAAGTCCGCCACACCAAAGTTCAGTGATAAACTGGCGATAACAAAACCGACACCGTCACGCCAACAGGAATATGCCCACACTCTCACGACCCACGAATCCACGCGGCGGTCTTTCAACCGCGGTATTCCATTGGCGGTACACACCGCCGCGCTCAAAATACACACACATTTACAAAACACAACCACATTGGACAATTCGAAATAAACACACCTGACACACATACACAAACCTCACCCACACACCCAATCCAAAATAAAACACACAACCACATCACCCACAAACCCTTACTACCAGAATTCTGATACCACGCCAGGGAGAGACACCACCATAAACAACACCAGCATCCACAGACACACAACACCATCACTTACACAACATCCACACACCTCAAACAACAAACAACAACACATCCCCTCACTCATCACAACACACACCACCTCACACATCACCCACACCACATCATGGCACCTCAACGACACCCCAGGTTCTCTGAGGAGGAGCTCAAGGTCATGGTGGAGGAAATCGTCCGGGTAGAGCCACAGCTATTCGGATCACAGGTGCAGCACACCTCCATTGCAAGGAAGATGGAGCCATGGCGCAGAATCGTCGACATGGTCAACGCAGTGGGACAGAACCCTAGAAGACGGGATGACATCATGAAGAGGTGGAACAACCTATGGGGGAAGGTGCGTTCTGTGGTCTCCAGACACCAGATTGCCGTACAGAGGACTGGTGGTGGACCCTGTAGGAAAGTACCATCTTGCCTGGCATGTTACCCCCATTTTTCACTGTATATATGTTGTTTTAGTTGTATGTGTCACTGGGACCCTGGTAACCCAGGGCCCCAGTGCTCATAAGTGTGCCTGAATGTGTTACCTGTGTAGTGACTAACTGTCTCACTGAGGCTCTGCTAATCAGAACCTCAGTGGTTATGCTCTCTCATTTCTTTCCAAATTGTCACTAACAGGCTAGTGACCATTTTTACCAATTTACATTGGCTTACTGGAACACCCTTATAATTCCCTAGTATATGGTACTGAGGTACCCAGGGTATTGGGGTTCCAGGAGATCCCTATGGGCTGCAGCATTTCTTTTGCCACCCATAGGGAGCTCTGACAATTCTTACACAGGCCTGCCACTGCAGCCTGAGTGAAATAACGTCCACGTTATTTCACAGCCATTTTACACTGCACTTAAGTAACTTATAAGTCACCTATATGTCTAACCTTTACCTGGTAAAGGTTAGGTGCAAAGTTGCTTAGTGTGAGGGCACCCTGGCACTAGCCAAGGTGCCCCCACATTGTTCAGAGCCAATTCCCTGAACTTTGTGAGTGCGGGGACACCATTACATGCGTGCACTACATATAGGTCACTACCTATATGTAGCTTCACAATGGTAACTCCGAATATGGCCATGTAACATGTCTATGATCATGGAATTGCCCCCTCTATGCCATCCTGGCATAGTTGGCACAATCCCATGATCCCAGTGGTCTGTAGCACAGACCCTGGTACTGCCAAACTGCCCTTCCTGGGGTTTTACTGCAGCTGCTGCTGCTGCCAACCCCTCAGACAGGCATCTGCCCTCCTGGGGTCCAGCCAGGCCTGGCCCAGGATGGCAGAACAAAGAACTTCCTCTGAGAGAGGGTGTGACACCCTCTCCCTTTGGAAAATGGTGTGAAGGCAGGGGAGGAGTAGCCTCCCCCAGCCTCTGGAAATGCTTTGTTGGGCACAGAGGTGCCCAATTCTGCATAAGCCAGTCTACACCGGTTCAGGGACCCCTTAGCCCCTGCTCTGGCGCGAAACTGGACAAAGGAAAGGGGAGTGACCACTCCCCTGACCTGCACCTCCCCTGGGAGGTGTCCAGAGCTCCTCCAGTGTGCTCCAGACCTCTGCCATCTTGGAAACAGAGGTGCTGCTGGCACACTGGACTGCTCTGAGTGGCCAGTGCCACCAGGTGACGTCAGAGACTCCTGCTGATAGGCTCCTTCAGGTGTTAGTAGCCTATCCTCTCTCCTAGGTAGCCAAACCCTCTTTTCTGGCTATTTAGGGTCTCTGTCTCTGGGGAAACTTCAGATAACGAATGCAAGAGCTCATCCGAGTTCCTCTGCATCTCTCTCTTCACCTTCTGATAAGGAATCGACTGCTGACCGCGCTGGAAGCCTGCAAACCTGCAACATAGTAGCAAAGACGACTACTGCAACTCTGTAACGCTGATCCTGCCGCCTTCTCGACTGTTTTCCTGCTTGTGCATGCTGTGGGGGTAGTCTGCCTCCTCTCTGCACCAGAAGCTCCGAAGAAATCTCCCGTGGGTCGACGGAATCTTCCCCCTGCAACCGCAGGCACCAAAAAGCTGCATTACCGGTCCCTTGGGTCTCCTCTCAGCACGACGAGCGAGGTCCCTCGAATCCAGCGACTCTGTCCAAGTGACCCCCACAGTCCAGAGACTCTTCAGTCCAAGTTTGGTGGAGGTAAGTCCTTGCCTCACCTCGCTGGGCTGCATTGCTGGGAACCGCGACTTTGCAGCTACTCCGGCCCCTGTGCACTTCCGGCGGAAATCCTTTGTGCACAGCCAAGCCTGGGTCCACAGCACTCTAACCTGCATTGCACGACTTTCTAAGTTGGTCTCCGGCGACGTGGGACTCCTTTGTGCAACTTCGGCGAGCACCATTTCACGCATCTTTGTAGTGCCTGTTTTTGGCACTTCTCCGGGTGCTACCTGCTTCAGTGAGGGCTCCTTGTCTTGCTCGACGTCCCCTCTCTCTTCAGGTCCAATTTGCGACCTCCTGGTCCCTCCTGGGCCCCAGCAGCGTCCAAAAACGCTAAACGCACGATTTGCAACTAGCAAGGCTTGTTGGCGTCCTTTTGGCGGGAAAACACTTCTGCACGATTCTCCACGGCGAGAGGGATCCGTCCACCAAAGGGGAAGTCTCTAGCCCTTTTCGTTCCTGCAGAAACCTCAGCTTCTTCTGTCCAGTAGAAGCTTCTTTGCACCCGCAGCTGGCATTTCCTGGGCATCTGCCCATCTCCGACTTGCTTGTGACTTTTGGACTTGGTCCCCTTGTTCCACACTTTGCACTCACTTTTCAGGGTCTTGGGGAGGGTTATTTTTCTAACTCTCACTATTTTCTAATAGTCCCAGCGACCCTCTACAAGGTCACATAGGTTTGGGGTCCATTCGTGGTTCGCATTCCACTTTTGGAGTATATGGTTTGTGTTACCCCTATCCCTATGTTTCCCCATTGCATCCTATTGTAACTATACATTGTTTGCACTGTTTTCTAAGACTATACTGCATATTTTTGCTATTGTGTATATATATCTTGTGTATATTTCCTGTCCTCTCACTGAGGGTACACTCTAAGATACTTTGGCATATTGTCATAAAAATAAAGTACCTTTATTTTTAGTATAACTGTGTTTTGTGTTTTCAAATGATATTGTGCATATGACACTAAGTGGTACTGTAGTAGCTTCACACGTCTCCTAGATCAGCCTGAGCTGCTCTGCTAAGCTACCATTATCTATCAGCCTAAGCTGCTAGACACCCTATACACTAATAAGGGATAACTGGGCCTGGTGCAAGGTGCAAGTACCCCTTGGTACTCACTACAAGCCAGTCCAGCCTCCTACATTGGTTGTGCAGTGGTCGGATAAGTGCTTGAGACTACTTACCACTCTTGTCATTGTACTTTTCATAAGAGAAAAATATACAAAACAAGGTCAGTGTATATACACATAGCCCAAAAGTTTTGCATTTCCTCTTTTCACTCTTTTCTAAGTGCTGAAAAGTACTTCTAAACTTTCTAAAAACTTCTAAAAAGTTTTAAAAGTTTTTTTCTCTGTCTTTCTAAAAGCTCTGAGAAACTTTTTATCTTTTACTATCACTTTAACTCTCTCTAAAAATGTCTGGCACAGGCCAAAATGTTGATCTGTCCAAACTTGCATATGACAACCTTAGCTGGAAAAGAGCAAGGAGTCTCTGTATAGAGAGAGGTTTGAGTGTAGGTAAGAATCCTTCCTTGGAACTGTTACTTAACATGCTTAGAGAACAGGATAAGGCCATAGGTGCCTCATCTGTTGAAAAAGTACCTAATAGTTCTCAATCTGATTCAGGGACTCCCCCAGGAAAAGATTCAGGAAAGAAACTTCCTAGCCTGCCCATTACTAGACAGTCTAGCATAGTTGGTAATGATGATGAGCCACACCATACAAATAGTGTTGTCTCACATCATAGCAAAAGCATTTATTCTCACCATACTGGTAGTAATGTTTCTGTTAACCAAGCTGTTAGGGTGGCTCCTGTAAGGGACAGGTCTCCTTCTGTTCATTCCCATCATACCTCTGTTTCTAGGAATGTCCCTCCCACCAACCCTGATGACAGAATGTTAGAGAGGGAACTCAATAAGTTGAGGGAGGAACAAACCAGACTGAAGCTTAAAAAGCAACAGCTGGATTTGGATAGACAGTCTTTTGAATTAGAGAAGGAAAGACAGAAGTTGGGTTTAGATACCCATGGTGGCAGCAGCAGTATTCCCCATAGTCATCCTGCAAAAGAGCATGATTCCAGGAATCTGCACAAGATAGTTCCCCCTTATAAGGAGGGGGATGACATTAACAAGTGGTTTGCTGCACTTGAGAGGGCCTGTGTTGTACAGGATGTCCCTCAAAGGCAGTGGGCTGCTATCCTATGGCTATCATTTAGTGGAAAAGGTAGGGAAAGGCTCCTTACTGTAAAAGAAAATGATGCTAATAATTTCCAAGTTCTTAAGAATGCACTCCTGGATGGTTATGGCTTAACCACTGAACAGTACAGGATAAAGTTCAGAGAGACCAAAAAGGAGTCTTCACAAGACTGGGTTGATTTCATTGACCATTCAGTGAAGGCCTTGGAGGGGTGGTTACATGGCAGTAAAGTTACTGATTATGACAGCCTGTATAACTTAATCCTGAGAGAGCATATTCTTAATAATTGTGTGTCTGATTTGTTGCACCAGTACTTGGTGGACTCTGATCTGACCTCTCCCCAAGAATTGGGAAAGAAGGCAGACAAATGGGTCAGAACAAGAGTGAACAGAAAAGTTCATACAGGGGGGTGACAAAGATGGCAACAAAAAGAAGGATGGTAAGTCTTCAGACAAGGGTGGGGACAAATCTAAAAATGAGTCTTCATCAGGCCCACAAAAACACTCTGGTGGGGGTGGTGGGTCCAAATCCTCCTTTAATCAGAACAAGGAAAAGAAACCATGGTGCTATTTATGTAAAATAAAAGGCCATTGGACAACAGATCCCAGTTGTCCAAAGAAAGGCACCACTGCTCCTACCACTACAACCCCTACTGCTACACCTAGTGTCCCTACTAATAGCAGTGGTGGTGGGAGCAAACCTACTAATAGCCAATCCAAGGGAGTAGCTGGGCTCACTTTTGGTAATTTAGTTGGGGTTGGCCTTGTTAGGGAGGCCACAGAGGCTGTGTTAGTCTCTGAGGGGGCTATTGATTTAGCCACCTTAGTTGCTTGTCCCCTTAATATGGATAAGTACAAGCAGCTACCCCTAATAAATGGTGTTGAGGTTCAGGCCTACAGGGACACTGGTGCCAGTGTGACTATGGTCATAGAGAAACTGGTCCACCCTGAACAACACCTACTTGGTCACCAGTACCAAGTAACCGATGCTCACAACAACACACTTAGCCACCCCATGGCTGTTGTAAATCTCAACTGGGGGGGGGTTACTGGTCCAAAGAAAGTTGTGGTAGCTTCAGATTTACCTGTAGACTGTCTATTAGGGAATGATTTGGAGACATCAGCTTGGTCAGATGTGGAGTTGGAGGCCCATGCAGCAATGCTGGGCATCCCAGGGCATATTTTTGCTTTGACAAGGGCTCAGGCCAAAAAGCAAAAAGGACAGGGAAGCTTGGATCCTGGAACAATGGACCAAGTGCTCCCTAAAGCTAGGGCTAGTAGAAGCAAACCACTTCCTACTATCCCTCCCTCTACAGTGGATTCAACTTCTGAGGAAGATGAATTCCCTCCCTGTGCAGAACCTACACCAGAGGAGCTGGAAGCAGACACTGCTGAGCTTTTGGGTGAAGGGGGGCCTGCCAGAGAGGAGCTGAGTGTGGCACAGCGAACCTGTCCCACATTAGAGGGTCTCAGACAGCAAGCTGTCAAACAGGCTAATGGGGATGTCAGTGACTCTCACAGAGTTTACTGGGAGGACAACCTCTTGTACACTGAGCATAGGGATCCTAAACCTGGAGCTGCCAGGAGATTAGTGATTCCTCAGGAGTACAGAAAGTTCCTCCTAACACTGGCACATGACATTCCCTTAGCTGGGCATCTAGGACAAATGAAAACGTGGGACAGGCTTGTTCCCCTGTTTCATTGGCCTAGAATGTCTGAGGACACAAAGGAATTTTGTAAGTCCTGTGAAACCTGTCAAGCCAGTGGCAAGACAGGTGGCACCACAAAGGCACCCCTTATCCCACTGCCTGTGGTTGGGGTTCCCTTTGAAAGGGTAGGGGTTGACATAGTTGGCCCCCTTGACCCTCCTACTGCTTCAGGCAATAGGTTTATCTTAGTGGTAGTGGACCATGCCACAAGATATCCTGAAGCTATTCCTTTAAGGACCACTATAGCACCTGCAGTGGCAAAGGCCCTCTTGGGAATATTTTCCAGGGTGGGCTTCCCAAAGGAAGTAGTATCAGACAGGGGAAGCAATTTCATGTCTGCATACTTAAAGGCCATGTGGAAGGAGTGTGGTGTAACGTACAAGTTCACAACACCCTATCATCCACAAACAAATGGACTGGTGGAGAGATTTAATAAAACTCTCAAAGGCATGATTATGGGTCTCCCTGAAAAACTCCGCAGGAGATGGGATATCCTTCTACCATGCCTCCTTTTTGCCTACAGGGAGGTACCCCAGAAAGGAGTGGGCTTCAGCCCCTTTGAACTTCTTTTTGGACACCCTGTTAGGGGTCCACTCACACTTGTAAAGGAGGGTTGGGAACAACCTTTAAAAGCTCCTAAGCAGGATATTGTGGATTATGTACTTGGCCTCAGATCAAGGGTGGCTGAGTACATGAAAAAGGCCAGTAAAAACCTTCAGGCCAGCCAAGAGCTCCAGAAGCAATGGCATGATCAGAAGGCTGTTTTGGTTCAGTACCAACCAGGGCAGAAAGTGTGGGTCTTGGAGCCTGTGGCCCCAAGAGCACTCCAAGATAAATGGAGTGGTCCCCACACAATTGTTGAAAAGAAGGGAGAAGTCACCTATTTAGTTGACTTAGGCACTGCCAGGAGTCCCCTTAGGGTGCTCCATGTCAACCGCCTGAAACCCTACTATGACAGGGCTGATCTCACCCTGCTCATGGCAACTGATGAGGGACAGGAAGAAGACAGTGATCCTCTACCTGATCTCTTCTCTTCCACAGAACAAGATGCTCTTGTGGAAGGTGTAGTTTTGGCTGATTGTCTTACTGCTGAGCAGAAAGATAATTGCATAAATCTCCTAGATCAATTCTCTGAACTCTTCTCTACTGTGCCAGGTACCACTTCTTGGTGTGAGCACACTATAGATACTGGAGACAGTTTACCTGTCAAAAGTAAGATCTATAGGCAGCCTGACCATGTCAGGGACTGCATAAAGCAAGAGGTCCAGAAAATGTTAGAACTAGGAGTGGTTGAGCACTCTGACAGTCCATGGGCTTCTCCTGTGGTACTGGTACCAAAACCCCATTCCAAAGATGGAAAGAAGGAAATGCGGTTTTGTGTAGACTATAGAGGTCTCAACTTGGTAACCAAAACTGATGCTCACCCTATACCCAGGGCAGATGAGCTCATAGATACACTGGCATCTGCCAAGTATCTAAGCACTTTTGATTTGACTGCAGGGTATTGGCAGATCAAATTATCAGAAGATGCTAAACCTAAGACTGCATTTTCTACCATTGGAGGACATTACCAGTTTACTGTAATGCCTTTTGGTTTAAAAAATGCACCTGCCACTTTTCAGACGTTGGTGAACACAGTCCTGCAAGGGCTGGAAGCTTTCAGTGCAGCATATTTGGACGATATAGCTGTCTTTAGCTCCAGCTGGGATGATCACCTGGTCCACCTATGGAAAGTTTTGGAGGCCCTGCAAAAAGCAGGCCTCACTATCAAGGCTTCAAAGTGCCAGATAGGGCAGGGTAAGGTGGTTTATCTGGGACACCTTGTTGGTGGGGAACAGATTGCACCACTTCAGGGGAAAATCCAAACAATTATTGATTGGGTTCCCCCTACCACTCAGACTCAGGTGAGAGCCTTCCTAGGCCTCACTGGGTATTACAGGAGGTTCATTAAGAACTATGGCTCCATTGCAGCCCCTCTTAATGACCTCACATCCAAGAAAATGCCTAAAAAGGTATTATGGACAGCAAACTGTCAGAAAGCTTTTGAGGAGCTGAAGCAGGCCATGTGCTCTGCACCTGTCCTGAAAAGCCCTTGTTACTCTAAAAAATTCTATGTCCAGACTGATGCATCTGAATTAGGAGTAGGGGCAGTCCTATCACAACTTAATTCTGAGGGCCAGGATCAACCTGTTGCTTTTATTAGTAGAAGGTTGACCCCTAGAGAAAAGCGTTGGTCTGCCATTGAGAGGGAGGCCTTTGCTGTGGTCTGGGCTCTGAAGAAGTTGAGGCCATACCTGTTTGGCACTCACTTCATTGTTCAGACAGACCACAAACCTCTACTTTGGCTAAAACAAATGAAAGGTGAAAATCCTAAATTGTTGAGGTGGTCCATATCCCTACAGGGAATGGACTATACAGTGGAACATAGACCTGGGAGTAGCCACTCCAATGCAGATGGACTCTCCAGATATTTCCACTTAGACAATGAAGACTCATCAGGTCATGGCTAGTCTTATTGTCCTTCGTTTGAGGGGGGGTTGTGTAGGAAAGTACCATCTTGCCTGGCATGTTACCCCCATTTTTCACTGTATATATGTTGTTTTAGTTGTATGTGTCACTGGGACCCTGGTAACCCAGGGCCCCAGTGCTCATAAGTGTGCCTGAATGTGTTACCTGTGTAGTGACTAACTGTCTCACTGAGGCTCTGCTAATCAGAACCTCAGTGGTTATGCTCTCTCATTTCTTTCCAAATTGTCACTAACAGGCTAGTGACCATTTTTACCAATTTACATTGGCTTACTGGAACACCCTTATAATTCCCTATTATATGGTACTGAGGTACCCAGGGTATTGGGGTTCCAGGAGATCCCTATGGGCTGCAGCATTTCTTTTGCCACCCATAGGGAGCTCTGACAATTCTTACACAGGCCTGCCACTGCAGCCTGAGTGAAATAACATCCACGTTATTTCACAGCCATTTTACACTGCACTTAAGTAACTTATAAGTCACCTATATGTCTAACCTTTACCTGGTAAAGGTTAGGTGCAAAGTTACTTAGTGTGAGGGCACCCTGGCACTAGCCAAGGTGCCCCCACATTGTTCAGAGCCAATTCCCTGAACTTTGTGAGTGCGGGGACACCATTACATGCGTGCACTACATATAGGTCACTACCTATATGTAGCTTCACAATGGTAACTCCGAATATGGCCATGTAACATGTCTATGATCATGGAATTGCCCCCTCTATGCCATCCTGGCATAGTTGGCACAATCCCATGATCCCAGTGGTCTGTAGCACAGACCCTGGTACTGCCAAACTGCCCTTCCTGGGGTTTCACTGCAGCTGCTGCTGCTGCCAACCCCTCAGACAGGCATCTGCCCTCCTGGGGTCCAGCCAGGCCTGGCCCAGGATGGCAGAACACAGAACTTCCTCTGAGAGAGGGTGTGACACCCTCTCCCTTTGGAAAATGGTGTGAAGGCAGGGTAGGAGTAGCCTCCCCCAGCCTCTGGAAATGCTTTGTTGGGCACAGAGGTGCCCAATTCTGCATAAGCCAGTCTACACAGGTTCAGGGACCCCTTAGCCCCTGCTCTGGCGCGAAACTGGACAAAGGAAAGGGGAGTGACCACTCCCCTGACCTGCACCTCCCCTGGGAGGTGTCCAGAGCTCCTCCAGTGTGCTCCAGACCTCTGCCATCTTGGAAACAGAGGTGTTGCTGGCACACTGGACTGCTCTGAGTGGCCAGTGCCACCAGGTGACGTCAGAGACTCCTGCTGATAGGCTCCTTCAGGTGTTAGTAGCCTATCCTCTCTCCTAGGTAGCCAAACCCTCTTTTCTGGCTATTTAGGGTCTCTGTCTCTGGGGAAACTTCAGATAACGAATGCAAGAGCTCATCCGAGTTCCTCTGCATCTCTCTCTTCACCTTCTGATAAGGAATCGACTGCTGACCGCGCTGGAAGCCTGCAAACCTGCAACATAGTAGCAAAGACTACTACTGCAACTCTGTAACGCTGATCCTGCCGCCTTCTCGACTGTTTTCCTGCTTGTGCATGCTGTGGGGGTAGTCTGCCTCCTCTCTGCACCAGAAGCTCCGAAGAAATCTCCCGTGGGTCGACGGAATCTTCCCCCTGCAACCGCAGGCACCAAAAAGCTGCATTACCGGTCCCTTGGGTCTCCTCTCAGCACGACGAGCGAGGTCCCTCGAATCCAGCGACTCTGTCCAAGTGACCCCCACAGTCCAGTGACTCTTCAGTCCAAGTTTGGTGGAGGTAAGTCCTTGCCTCACCTTGCTGGGCTGCATTGCTGGGAACCGCGACTTTGCAGCTACTCCGGCCCCTGTGCACTTCCGGCGGAAATCCTTTGTGCACAGCCAAGCCTGGGTCCACGGCACTCTAACCTGCATTGCACGACTTTCTAAGTTTGTCTCCGGCGACGTGGGACTCCTTTGTGCAACTTCGGCAAGCACCGTTTCACACATCCTCGTAGTGCCTGTTTCTGGCACTTCTCCGGGTGCTACCTGCTTTGGTGAGGGCTCTTTGTCTTGCTCGACGTCCCCTCTCTCTTCAGGTCCAATTTGCGACCTCCTGGTTCCTCCTGGGCCCCAGCAGCGTCCAAAAACGCCAAACGCACGATTTGCGACTAGCAAGGCTTGTTGGCGTCCTTTCGGCGGGAAAAAACTTCTGCACGACTTTCCAAGGTGAGAGGGATCCGTCCACGAAAGGAGAAGTCTCTAGCCCTTTTTGTTCCTGCAGAAACCTCAGCTTCTTCTGTCCAGTAGAAGCTTCTTAGCACCCGCAGCTGGCATTTCCTGGGCATCTGCCCATCTCCGACTTGCTTGTGACTTTTGGACTTGGTCCCCTTGTTCCACAGGTACCCTAGATTGGAAATCCACAGTTGTTGCATTGCTGGTTTGTGTCTTTCCTGCATTATTCCTCTAACACGACTTCTTTGTCCTTAGGGGAACTTTAGTGCACTTTGCACTCACTTTTCAGGGTCTTGGGGAGGGTTATTTTTCTAACTCTCACTATTTTCTAATAGTCCCAGCGACCCTCTACAAGGTCACATAGGTTTGGGGTCCATTAGTGGTTCGCATTCCACTTTTGGAGTATATGGTTTGTGTTACCCCTATCCCTATGTTTCCCCATTGCATCCTATTGTAACTATACATTGTTTGCACTGTTTTCTAAGACTATACTGCATATTTTTGCTATTGTGTATATATATCTTGTGTATATTTCCTGTCCTCTCACTGAGGGTACACTCTAAGATACTTTGGCATATTGTCATAAAAATAAAGTACCTTTATTTTTAGTATAACTGTGTATTGTGTTTTCTTATGATATTGTGCATATGACACTAAGTGGTACTGTAGTAGCTTCACACGTCTCCTAGTTCAGCCTGAGCTGCTCTGCTAAGCTGCCATTATCTATCAGCCTAAGCTGCTAGACACCCTATACACTAATAAGGGATAACTGGGCCTGGTGCAAGGTGCAAGTACCCCTTGGTACTCACTACAAGCCAGTCCAGCCTCCTACAGACCCCCACCTCCTCTCCCACAACTAACAAAGGTCTTGGCAATACTGCATCCTGAGGGCCTCGCAGGAGTCGCAGGAGGACTGGACTCTGGTAAGGCAAAGCTTTACTATTATATCCCCCACCCTACCTGCATGCCATCACATACTCCCACCCTCACCCCCATCACTCCAACACCGCACATATGCTCCACTATCACAACCCACCCATCCCAACACCAAGCTCTGCATGCAACACCAAAGCATGGACACCCATCACCAAAGCATGTCCACTACAGATACCCATACAGACCCCAAACCAAATATCACACAAGGACCAAGACAAGAATGCAAGCACTGGAGTACAGGGTCACTCACCCATTGAACACGATGGCACACACAGATGCAATAATCATGCCTTTACACCCCTGCAGGACCCGAACCCAACGTCACTGGACAGGAGGTACCAGACATATCCAGTCCCCCCACAGAAGAGACCCACAGTGATGACAACAGCTCTGCACAACTGGATCAAGATGACCAGCCCGACCCATCAGGGAACTCGGGACAGTCGGTTCCCCTGACACTGGCACAAGCCACCACAGACCCTCCCCCCTCAGGAAACACCAGCACAGCACCCACCCAGCGAGCCCATCCCTCTGTCCCCAGGACACGTCAAGCAGCAGTGTGTCCACCACTACAGGGAACCCAGGCAGTCCCAGCAACCCAAGAAAATCAGGGACCTGGGGGCAGTGGCAGTGGGCACACGGTTCAGGGGACAGAGGCTCAGGAAAACAGGGAAACTGGGAGGACTGCTGTGCGACATGGGGAGGACATGCCCAGGGAACCCACTCTCCATGAGGCCCTCTCCAACATCATGGGATCTTACCATCATTCCCAGGAGACAATGGCAACAGTACTGGCCAATTTTCAGGAGACCCAGCGGCTGCAGGAGGAACACTATCTGGGGATCAGGGAGGACCTGAAGTCCATAAACAACACCCTGGTCACCATTGCAGGGGTGCTGCAAGACCTTGTCAACACCAAGAGGGACACTGTGGCACAACAAGGGGCCCCTGACACTTGCCTGGACGATGAACAGCCCTCCACCTCCGCCGGTGCTAGTGGACAGGAGGCACCGCCACAGGAACACGACACCAGCACCCCACCCCCTGCAGATGGAGAACCACCCCGCAAACGGTCCCTGAGATCCAGGAACAAGACAGAGAACATTGCCAAGACCCCCGCCAGGAAATGAGACCCCCCTCAATGTCAACCTTCTATCCCACTTTGTCACCCTGTCCATCCTTCAACTGCCATTGCTCCACTTCCTATGCCCCTTTGGACAATGCACCTGTGAAACAAATAGACTGGACTCTGCCATGGACATTCCTCCACCATCACCCCTGCCCATTTTACAACCCCTTCCACTTATTTGCCCAGAAATAAACACACTTCAATCACAAAACAATCTGGAGTAAGTCTGTGCTTTCACTAACGTGTAATTGCAATAACCATGGAATATAGCAATGTCAATTTAATTGTTCACATACCGATGTAACACAGCTGTAGGGCTGGAGGAAATATAGCAGAGGGCACAAAGTGGGACCCACATCTGCAAAATGGAAAGGCAAAGTGACAAGTCAGGGTCCATACACTGAGTGAAAATGACAGACTTATGTTAGCTCCAACAATAGTATGAGATGTGGGAAGCAGTTACGTCTTCTTACCTGTGTCTCACTGGAAGTATTGCATGATGATGTTGTTTCGGTTGTCGACATCTTCTTCTGCCTCCTCTTCTTCACTGTCCACAGGCTCCTCTGCTTCTACAAGACCACCAGCTGGCCCATCCTCTTGCAGGAAAGGCACCTGCCGTCGCAAAGCCAGGTTGTGCAGCATATAGCAGGCCACAATGATCTGGCACACCTTCTTTGGTGAGTAGTAGAGAGAACCACCTGTCATATGGAGGCACCGGAACCTGGCCTTCAGGAGGCCGAAGGTGCATTCAATCACCCTCCTAGTTCACCCATGTGCCTCATTGTAGCGTTCATCTGCCCTTGTCCTGGGATTTCTCACTGGGGTCTGTAGCCATGACAGTTTGGGGTAACCAGAGTCACCTTTAAATGTCGAGGTACAACTGTTAGACACACACTAACCTGTAGGGACAACCCCATACCCAGACAACTATTCACACTGTATAGGGTCCTTGTCCTCACCTATTAGCCACACACAGTGCCTCTGGAGTTGCCCCATCACATAAGGGATGCTGCTATTCCTCAGAATTTAAGCGTCATGCACTGAGCCAAGAAATTTGGCATTCACATGGGAGATGTACTGGTCGGCCAAACACACCATCTGCACATTCATAGAATGGTAGCTCTTCCGGTTTCTGTACACCTGTTCACTCCTGCGGGGGGTTACCAAGGCCACATGTGTCCCATCAATGGCACCTAAGATGTTGGGGATATGTCCCAGGGCATAGAAGTCACCTTTCACTGTGAGCAAATCCTCCACCTGAGGGAACACGATGTAGCTGCGTATGTGTTTCAGCAGGGCAGACAACACTCTGGACAACACGTTAGAGAACATTGGCTGGGACATCCCTGATGCAATGGCCAATGTTGTCTGACCCTGGGGGTCCACCACAGACGGAGCACCCACTGCCGTAAAACATGGGGGACCTTCGCCGCTGGAGCAAGAAGACGACGGAGGCCCAGCTGGGGATAGCCTCCCAACGTGGGAGGGGTGCCCGTCGCACCATGACCTCCCTGATGTTCCGGATCCTGGCGGTGGCGTATCCGGAGTTGGATGGGCGCTTGAGGACATCACAGCAGCCACAAGGGGGTGAGTACACTCTCATTCAGCTGACTCTGCACGCATTACGAGGTGTCTGGGTGGGGGAGGTGGGCAGTGGGTTCCCCTAGGCCAGGGTGATCTTGGTAGGCAAAATGTCCCTTGTGAGGCAGTCTCAGTGGCACCCCAACCCCACTAGTGGTTAGTGCCATCTACACCTAGTCAGGCTCCTGTGACTTCCATGTGTGCAGCAATCGGCCTTAGGCCTTGTACCCCATGGGCATGTGATTAGTCTAGGAACTGAGGGCCAGATGTAGGTAGGTTTCATTTTGCGAGTTGCAAATTGCGAGTACCAGCGACTTGCAATTTGCAACTCGCAAAATGAAATGCAGAAAGGTGTCTCAGACACCTTCTGCGACTCGCTATGGGGTCGCAAAGACCCACCTCATGAATATTAATGAGGTGGGTCGCAGTTTGCGACCCCATAGCGAGTCTAGGCACTCACAGGGATGGTGGCCTGCTGGAGACAGCAGACCACCATGTCTGTGACTGCTTTTAAATAAAGCAGTTTTTTTTTTTCTTTTTGCAGCCCGTTTTCCTTAAAGGAAAACGAGCTGCAAAAAGAAAAACATCCAAAACCATTTAGTTTCGTTTTTTTCAGAGTAGGCAGTGGTCCATTGGACCACTGCCTACTCTGAAAAAATATATTTTTTTGCATTCACAAAGGGGAAGGGGTCCCATGGGGACCCCTTCCCTTTTGCAAATGTGTTACCATCCACTTCAAGTGGATGGTAACTGCGAGTTTGTTTGCGACCGCATTCGCAGTCACAAATCAACTCTACATCGCGATGAGGTCTTAAATAGGAAGGGAACACCCCTTCCTATTTGCGAGTCGGAATCACATTTTGCGAGTCGGTACCTACTCGCAAAATGTGACTCTGCATCGTGTTTGGCCTTTTGCGCCTCGCAAACTGCGTTTTTCGCAGTTTGCGTGGCGCAAAAGGCTTGCTACATCTGGCCCTATGAGTGCATAGCGTAGTGCAGAGGGCTGCTGTGTCTGTAGGGTCTGCCAACAGTAGTGGTGTTGCATGCACTGAACATGTCTTTCTTCTGTCCCCCACCCCCATTTTTTGTGGTCTCCCTGTTCTTGTGTGAAATAGCATAATCAGGCGGAGGAGCATTGGCACTGGAGCAGGAGGGAGCTGCATCTCACTTGACCCTGGAGGGCGAAACAATGGAGTCTGAAGTCACCAGTGGGACGGAGGGCGAGGGGAGCTCCATGGCGGGGACAGGAGCACACAGCAGTGACAGCGACACCTCCTCTGATGGGAGCTCCCTTGTGGTAGCAGGCCCCTCTGTGCCCCCCGCATCAACAGGTACAGCCTCCACCTCCCCTACCAGCACCGCTCTCCCAGCAGCCCCTCAGCGTGTGTCCCGTGCCCGCTCACCCAGGAGGGTGGGCATCTCCTTCGCCCCAGGCAACTCAGGCCCTGCCCCAGTCAGCCCTGCTGCCCTCAGTGAGGAGGCTATTGTCCTCCTGAGATCCCTCACTGTTGGGCAGTCTACCATTCTGAATGCCATCCAGGGTTTTGAGAGGCATTTGCAACAAACAAATGCATACCTGGAGGGCATTCATTCTGGCCAGGCAGCCCAACAGAGAGCATTTCAGGCTCTGGCCTCAGCACTGATGGCAGCCATTGTCCCTGTGTCCAGCCTCCCCCCTCCAACTTCCTCCACCCAGACCCAATCCCCTGTACCTCAGCCGGTCCCAAGCACACCACCAAACCAGCATGCACACAAATCAACACACAAGAGTGGCTCAGGCAAACATAAGCACCACACATCCCACAGGCACTCACACAAGCATCATACCCATGCACACATACCAACATCCACTGCCTCCACTGTGTCCCGCTCATGCACGTCTCCCTCCTCCCTCCCAGTCTCGTCTCCACTCACACCTGCATGTACTACATCCTCAGCCTCTACCTCCATCACCAGCACGCCCATCACCACACACCGCTCACGTGCACTCACCCCCCCACTACCATTCACACATCCCCAGTGTCCTCTCCCAGTCTATCTGGGAGCCCTCCTCCCAAAGTACACAAACGCAGGCACACACCAACCCAACAGCCATCTACCTCACAACACCCTCCAGCCCATGCACCTTCACCCAAATTCAGCAGACGTACACTCCTACAACCACTACCTCTACCTCCACTCCCAAACCCCCTCCATCTACCCGTCCCAGTGTGTCTAAAAATCTTTTCCTGGCTAATATTGACCTCTTCCCTACACCTCCCCCCTGTCCTTCCCCTAGGGCCACGCTTTCCAGGTCCCAACCCAGCACCTCAGCCACCACATTCCCAGGCACAGTGGTGCCAGCAACTGCGGGGTCATGGAGTGCGCCAACCATCAGGACTGCCAGTGTGCCACGGAGCGAGGGCAGGGACATTCCGCCACCTGCCAAGGTGAAAAAGGTGCCCACATCCCAGAGGGAGAAGCCGAAAACACCTGCCATCAAGGGGTCTGGGAAACGAAAGGGGATAGTGGCAAGACAGCTGCACCACCATCAAAGGTGGGGAAGGGCCAAAAATTGAAGGGCAGGTCAGGAGAGGGCATGGTGGCACTGACTGAGGGACCAGTGTCACACCTTCTGTCCAGGTCGACACCAACCTGTACAGCGGAGAACACCGCCACCTGCACTGCCACCTGCACCGCCACCTGCACCGCCACAGACCCTGCCGCCAGCACCACGCCACAGAGCCAGCACTGCCACCACAGACCCCGCAGCCAGCACCGCCGCCACAGACCCCGCCGTCAGAACCGCCGCCACAGACCCCGCCGCCAGCACCGACGCCACAGACCCCACCGCCAGCACCGCCACCACAGACCCCGCAGCCAGGACCGCCGACACAGACCCTGCAGCTGGACCGCCGCAACTGACACCGCCGCAAGCACCGCCGCGACTGACACCCCTGCAAGCACCGCCAGCAGCCCGCGACATCCTCAGACAGTGGCACCACCGCAGACATGGCTACCATCCCCAGTGGTCAGTCGTCCGAGGCTGGTGGTGAGTTCCAGGACCCTGGGCAGCTTCCATGAAGCATCACTGTCATCACAGTTGTCACCTGCACATGGAATGCGAACCCGCAGCAGTGTGGGGTATATCTCTGCCTCCATGGTGTATCATCCTACCTGTACCTAGGCAATCTCGTGGCACACACACCCAGGCGAGTGTATTGTTCCGGCCACAATGCACGTGGAGCACTCTGGGCACAAATCCCTCTCCAGAACCGGTGGAGTATATAATCCACTACCTCAGTCCTTGCCAGGATGAAGCACTCTGGGCACAAAGCCCCCTCCAGAACCAATGGAGAAAAGCATCCAGTACCTCAGTCCTTGGCAGGATGAAGCACTTTGGGCACAAAGCCCCCTCCAGAACCAGTGGAGTATCTCATCCAGTACCTCAGTCCTTGGCAGGATGAAGCACTCTGGGCACAAAGCCCCATCCAGAACCAGTGGAGTATCTCATCCACTACCTCAGTCCTTGGCAGGATGAAGCACTCTGGGCACAAAGCCCTCTTCAGAACCAGCGGAGAAAGGCATCCACTACCTCAGTCCCTGGCAGGATGAAGCACTCTGGGCACAAAGCCCCCTCCAGAACCAGTGGAGAAGGGCATCCACTACCTCAGTCCTTGGCAGGATGAAGCACTCTGGGCACAACGTTCCCTCCAGAACCAGTGGAGAAAGGCATCCACTACCTCAGTCCTTGGCAGGATGAAGCACTCTGGGCACAAGACCCCTCCAGAACCAGTGGAGTATCTCATCCACTACCTCAGTCCTTGGCAGGATGAAGCACTCTGGGCACAAAGCCCCCTCCAGAACCAGTGGAGACTGTTATCCACTTGAGAGACTGTGGCTTTGCACTCCCCAGGATAAAACAGTGGGCAAAACACCCACTGAAAAGACTTGAGAGACTGTGGCTTTGCATTCCCCAGGATAAAGCAGTGGGCAAACCACCCACTGAAAGGACTTGAGAGACTGTGGCTTTGCACTCCCCAGGATAAAGCAGTGGGCAAACCACCCACTGAAAAGACTTGAGAGACTGTGGCTTTGCACTCCCCAGGATAAAGCAGTGGGCAAACCACCCACTGAAAAGACTTGAGAGACTGTGGCTTTGCACTCCTCAGGATAAAGCAGTGGGCAAACCACCCACTGAAAAGACTTACTCCACAGGATACATCAATGGGCATGGAGCCCCCTCGTGGAGCAGTGGCGTTGTGCGTTCATCAGGCTGAGGTGCCCCCCCTCCCCCTGAGGTGCCTGTATATTTTCTATATGATGCCCCTCCAGTGTTCTCCCCGTATCAGGTATCATGTATGAGCCTCGCCCATGCATTTGGGCCCAGTGGTCCACGGACAATGATTGGTGCACTATCCGGACTTGTGTAGTTGGTGTACATAATTGTGTATACTCGATTTTGACTGATTAATTTTTGGGACAATCATTTCCTTTTGTCCTTGCGTTATTCAAGGGGGGCGGGGTGTATATGTAATGTTGCAGCATGTATTTGTGTGTTTGGTGTTGTGGGTGGGGGTATTGCGTGTTGCATTGTGTGTCACTCTCTTTTCCCACCCCCCTCCCCTGTGTTGTAGGTGCAGTACTCACTGTGGTCATCGCCACCGTCATTGGAGATCCTGATAGAGGAGCAGGAAGACCATCGCCGGCAGTATCTGCAATTCGGGCTCCATGGCGTCCTGGTTCCTCGTGGGGTGTGGCGAGGTGAGTGTTTTCCCATCTTTGTACTGTTTCCGCCGTGTTTTTATTCGCATAGGTTCTGCCCTGGAAAAGGTGGCGGATAGCCGTGTTGTGATAGGGTGGGTGGTACATTGCCTCCCGCCTGTCTGTTGGCGGTGTCTGCCATGCTGTTTGTTTGTACCGCCTTGGAGGTCGGAGTGTTAAAGTGGCTGGCTAGGTTGGCGGTTTCCACCACGGTCATAATCCCATTTTAACACCGACCGCCAGGGTTGTAATGAGGGCCCTAGTTTCTATAGGAAAATAAATTTTGGTTTTGCTAATTTCTTTACTCCCATTTGACAAATCTTCACCAAATTTACAACACTAGTTTGTCACTCACTTCAGCTGCTGTTTGGAAAGTTAGAGGTGATTCATCAAATTGGGCCGTGGAAATGGGGAGGAGGGGTCCAAAAATGCATGTTCTGCATGCAGTTTCAATAGGAATTTTAGACATGACTACCTCACGAACCGCTGGACAGAATTACACCAAATTTGGCAGAAAGCTAGCTCTTCATTCAGAACGAACCCTTATTGTGATTTGATGTAAGTCTAATAAGTAGTCTTTAAGTTATTGAAGAAAAAGGAAATTTGTATACCTAGGGAAGAAGGCCCTTTGCCGGCCGACCCTGAGTGGCTGGCTGCAACCTGAAAGGAAAGTTGTGGCAGCCATTTTCTTTCTCTAAAGCTTGAGTGACTGATATTTGTGAGTCATCAAATGAGAAGGACAAGGTTTGTAAAAATAGCCTAGATGTACTAGAGTGTTATTGCTCTTGGCAAATGTTTCCTCAAACTCTCATACAATAAACTTTGCACCAAGTGAGGAAATATAAGGTTTATGAAGACACAGTCTCCCTGGATCTCGACTGGACGTGACCCAATCATTCCAATCCTGCAAGTTTTATTTATTTATTTTTTGTAATTCAATTTGCTTTAAATACCGAAATGAACAAAGGCTGAAGTGCAGCATTAAATACGTTGACCGATTAATTCAATAGGTTATACATGTTGTAAGGAAAAAGGTAAATGAAGATGCTATGGTGGTCACAGCAACTGGGGGGAAGAAGAAGACTGGAGAGGAGGAGTAAGGAAGAAATGGGAGGATAGAAAGGACCGGAAGCCGAGGGAGGAAGGGCTAAAGGGGAGCACTCAGGCTCACATCCAGTTGATTGATAAAGACAATAACAGTGATTAGGCACCAGCAGATACAGCTTATCAATATGGCACAACCAGGGGAATTATTGTTCATATTACCCACGCCCCCAAGGGCCCAGTAGGTCCAGTGGAGTCTGCAGTAGTCATTCCCAGGTACATTATCAATGGAGTCCAAATTTCCTGGGGGTGGAAACCAGCAGATATAAAGTTCCAGTAATTCTGCAATAATTTAGCAACTGTTCTTTTGTTGTGTAGACAGTCAGTTTTTTTGGTATCCGGCATCTCCCCCAGCATACTGCAAATTTTTGGGGATAGTTACAAGCCCCTTGCGCCTCCTTGCACCACATTAGCATCATTTTGTTTACATTAGTGTGGCTTTAAGGAAGCATTTTCGTTGCTCAGTATTTATAAAGTGGCGCAATGCAAACATTGCACCACTTTGTAACCACTTGAGCCACATTATGCCTGCACCAGGCATAATGTATGCAAGAGGGGTGTTCCCCCTTTAGGAAGTCCAGAAAAATGGTGCAGTGAAACCTACAAGATTTCACTGAGCTGTTTTTAGCACCATTTTTAACACTTGCCTTACGCAGACGTTAAAATGACTCTCCCATTGTATTCAATGGGCCTCCCTTGACTTTGATGAATTAGTGCCACACTTTTTGGTGCTAATCCACCAAAGCGCCACAATAGCATCAACCTTTTGTATGCTAGTAGCCTGATGTGCACCATGATGTGTGGTATTGTAAATACAGTGCGTGCATGGTGTCATTAGGGGAGGCACAAGTAAAGTGGAGCATCATTCATGATGCTCCACTTTCTTGTAAATATGCCCCTTTGTTTTGCTAGGAGTAGTAGCATTCATCTTGGATATCTTTGACATAACCCAGTAGCACAATCAATGGAGATCATGTAGTAGCATGCTCAACAATATCCCCAATAATATAAAAAAAACGTCAGACCGGAAAGACTGTTTTGCAGGACAGGTCCATGCTAAACATAGAGAGTCTGCTCTAGGGGCCATGCAGCGCAAACAGCATGCTGCTTCGCAGAAGCCAAGTCTGTGCAACTGCACAGGGGTGTAGAGCAACTGGTGCAGGCATTTAAAATGGAGCAGGCTTAATCTGTGAATGGGGGAGAGGACACAGTATTGCGCACAGCAGTATTTCCAGCATTCAGTTGAGATGGGACTACTCAGGTCAGACTCTAATTTTACCCTAGATCGAGAGACGTTCACAGGATCAGTTCCCTGCATTGTAAGCTATAGTTTTGGGAGCAGTCAGGATAACTTCTAGTGCATGAAGCATCTCGGGGGCTTTCAGGAAGGAATCATGTTGGAAGCGAATAGCTGCCCACAGTTGAAAGTGAATTTGTGCAAGAGGAGGTTAGATGGTTCCTGCAGTGCCTGCTCAGGTTCAATGAAAGTGCCACCTGGTTACAGTTCTCCCATGCTGGTCAGCTGCAATCCATGGAGAGGAGCACATGTGGCTGCATCTCTATTGAAACGCTTACAGAGTCTCTGAGCCCCTCCTCCTGGGCTCCAATGGATTCTGGAGGTTGTGGTCCCACCAGTAGCAAAAAGTGAAGCATCCAGTGCCCGCAGGTCAAAGCATGCTGAAAAAGCATTTCCAGAGTCTCTCAGCCCCTCCTCCTGGGCTTTGATGGGTTCTAGGGTTGTGCCTACTCCCACCCCGGTAGCAGCAAATGAAGCGTACCCTCACTTGAAAGTCATCATCTGAGCCAGTTGTTGCAATACTAGTGCTGCGCAGTACGAGTGGAACCTCTACTTCAGATATTTGGTGTATGTGCTTGGCTGAGAAGCCAATGAGGGCAAGCTTCCATCTCTCTGCTGTTCTTGATCAAAGTCTGATGATGAAAAATGTTTCAGTCTGAAAAAAAATAATATGAGTACACATGTGTAACCACCAGGATAGGTTATGCTGTGGAGTATTGTTATCCGCTACACATACATTAAGATATCTATAAAAAGATGCCATAGTGCAGCTTAGATCTGCAAAACTATTAGATATTTATTGCACACCAAAGCTTTAAGTAGGAGAACAAAGATCATTGTGATTTTGGTGCAATTTGTTTTAGCATTGTTGGTAGTATCGACAGTGCCTCTGCACTCGTTGGTGATAAGCTTGTGAGATAATGCATAATACGTATACTTACGAGTTTGGTGCCTGAATGTCAGGGATTTCAGACGTGGTCGATCTACATAAGGTAACTCTTTTTAAGGTTGAAAGAGAAATGCTACTGAGGTTGGAATATTGACAACTGTGACCGCAGAGTGTTCAAACCTTGAGGGGAAACAGAATATAAGCAAAAGATTATTGTTATCATGATCGCTAATGGTATGGAGACAAGTATGTGTTGACATTTGGATCTGAAATGCGCTAAAAATGTAGGTCACTTACGTAGTAATAATGAACTAGATCAGTGGTTCCCAACCTGTGGGCCGGGGACCCCTGGGGGTCCGCAAAGACACCTCAGGGGTTCCGTGACTGCTCAGAAAATGCAATAATATTAGGTTCCAGCTATCAGTAATGACTCAGTGGGGGTCCCCGGATTCCAATAATGATTCAGTGGGGGTCCCTGGGCTCCAGTATTGATGAAATGGGGGTCCACAGAAGTCAAAAGGTTGGGAACCACTGAACTAGATCGTTCTGAAGAAAATCACTTTTTATTTTACACCGATATGTGCCCCAGCTTGCTACTAAAGATATTCTTATTCATTTTGGTTTTCAGTGAAGGAGTGATTGGCTCTAATTTACCATCTAGTTTTTCACCTTAATACATTTAACTAATTAAATTAAAGCAGGTGAGCGAGTTCAAGGCCCTTTTCCTTTACGCCTCTTTTAACGAAGTAACTCAGTGGAGTAGCTCAGTGGCTGTTCTCAACAACTGAACATTCTTTCATCTCTGAAGCGACCTTTGTGGATCCTGCCAGAAATGATACCGGGTAGCGTGTACACCATTCTTGAGCAGGCAGTTGAAATCTGGCAACAGAGTTTCTTTATTTTATGATTAAAATAATTTAAAGTTACGCTTCTGTAGTGACTGAAGCAGTGTACATGCTGCATGTGAAGGTCGAGTGTTTCCTGAATGCTTCTTAACAGTATAAAATGGGTGTATACATGGCTAGGTGTTTGTGGCCTCAAAACAGAAGTACATTTAATGTTTAAATGGGTAGTGAAAGTAGATGACTTCGCTCAGATTCTGACAACCTGACAAAGGTTGAATTGCTTTCCAAAGAATGTAGCTGCAATCGAGCATTGATTGACAAAAGTCAGACGTGAGTTGATAGTTCCATTGTACTGTTACCCGACATCCCAGATACATCAAATGCCCCTCGCCTCTGAGACGGTATTTTTAAATCAAACTTTTGTGGATCTTCAGCTCTTCCACAACCCTAACATCATCAGTCAGTTTATAGCTAGAAGCCTTTCATGTTAAACTTGGTATAATGCTTACAGATGTGGAATGTGCACTCTACTGTACATTCATTGCGGTCATCCTGTCCAACTTTGTATGCTCCGTTTTGCACTTTCACAAAACAAATGCGCAATTTATTTGCGTTTATCTTTCTGTGTATCTTCATCCATCCTGCCCTGGTTTGTGGCTGTTTATGCCATTCTTGACTGGTGAGCAGATGACGTCTCCATCTGGTCACAGACTAGGCGCACTCTCGCGCTGTCAACAAGTGCGATCTAACGCAATCGATGACAATACACCAGAAGGCCTCCCACTCAGCTCTTAAGCTGACAGCATCACAAAATCGTTAAAGTTTTAAAAAAAAAATAATTTGTGACAGGATTTTATCCTAGATATGAGGCATAGCAGAAAGGGGGGAGGGGGCTTGTTTTAAGAGGAGGTGAATTCACTTGCATGGAATGATGCATTTTTTAAGAGATGACTGGAATGTATTGTTGATAAAAGTATTGGCTTAAAATTTTCGAACGACAACACACAGCTCAAGATTTGTAAGGCAGAGACATGCTCATACAACATGGGCGCGAGTATGGAAAGAATCTTGGGCTTCGTGTACAGCACTTTTTTGTGATTTTCAAAATCCCAGGATTTACCTGAGCTGTTTTAATAGTCAGAAGAGATTTTCAGACATATAGGGGGTCATTACGACCTCGGCGGTCTTGGAAAAAGACCGCCGAGGCCGCGGGACACAGAATACCGCCATTGCCGGCGGTATTCCTGGCTCCCTATTATGACATTTCTGCTGGGCCAGCGGACGGTAACAGTGTTACCGTCCGCTGGCCCAGCAGAAATGTCACATCAACATTGCTGCCGGCTCATAATAGAGCCGGCGGCAATGCTGATGTGCAGCGGGTGCAGTAGCACCCGCCACGCATTTCAGTGCCCAAAATTCGGGCAGTGAAATGCGCGACGGGGCCATGCCTGGGGGCCCCTGCACTGCCCATGCCAAGTGCATGGGCAGTGCAGGGGCCCCCAGTGGCACCCAAAGTCCCCTTACCACCAGCCTTTCAATGGCGGGGTGTACCGCCATGGACAGGCTGGCGGTCGGGGACTGATAATCCCCAGGGCAGCGGTGCATGCACCACTGCCCTGGGGATTAGGACCACCAGGCGGAATCCTGGCGGGAAAGTGGAGGGGCCGGCGGTATGGCCGTGGCTTTTCCGCCACTGTCATAATTGGCAACTTACCGCCGGCCGCCAGGGTCGTAATGACCCCCATAATGTCCGTTGCAACTCAGGCTGAATCTCAAAGAAGAGGGGTGTGAACGTTGCACCTATGTTTTGTTCCACCTTCTTTTGTGTCTTTATGAAAGCCCACTAGATATCTGTCTTGCAACACAATTGGTACTATCTATGGCCATGAGTCTGTTGATGTCCTCATTATGGGACCATTTTCAGGACAGTGTTGTCCTATGAGAATGTGATTGTTTCAAAATGCCGTTTATGAGCCACTATTTGTGGATACAACTTCAGGATTTGTCCTGCGAGCTCATCATCAGCAGGCCCGCACAGGATGCTACTGTCTCGGTAGCAACTAAGGCAACTGACCATGTGTGTTCCTTCAATCTCGTCACCAATGCTTTGATGGTACTGTCATCTGCGGAGGTGGGATCCATCCATAATTCCATTGTACCTGACCATTTGGATGCCTCTATGAACATTTGAATTTGGCCCCTGTTTTTTAAACAAAATGTAAACCTTTTAAAGTTGTGATTTTTTAATTTGGCCTGTTTGTTGGACTAAACATTTGATCATTTTATTAGCTTTACATGCCTTTAGCCTATAGGGTTTTCAAATCTGTCCCTGTCACTAGCAAGGGGAGGATGTAGTGATCTCCATCTTGGAACAAGTTGGTTGCCCCTGTTTTTTAACCTTCTCGCATGTGCATATTTTTCATGTGGTACATTTTAGCTACATTGCGTTTTAGCAGTATTATTTTTTATGCACAAGCATGCATGATATTATTCTGAGAAGGCAGGTATATGACATTTGTTTATCGTTCATTTTCTTGCCACACAATCAGGAACACTTCGTCCAAGGCTACATGCAGAATGAGACATTCTGGGTGCTATGTTGCAACTGTCAGCGACAGCTTACAATACCTATACAAAGCATCACATCAGAGCTGCATCTTCTAACACAGTGCAGTTTTATTATTTAAGCAATGCGCTGACCCAGAGGATCAGAGGGGCATTCCAGCTGCGACCATCTTGGGACTGCTGTGTTCGACAATGCAGCTTCACTGGCGCTGATACACCCGCCTCCTGACAAGGATTGCATTAGTCAAACAGGTATACTCCTGACATCTGTTATAGGAATGAAGCTAAAGCTAATTCCTTGGATTATGCAGGCAGAAGGAAACACCCAAATATACTCACTTTATGGTATTATGGCTGAGTAGGAATATCTAGAATCTCTAGAAACAATGGTAGGAAGGTTCATTGTTTTACACTGCTCATAACAATGTTTCTGTTGATCTGTTTTGTCTGCCTAATTATAACAGCTCACTCTCTCTATATAAGATTATGTTTGTTTCAATAAATGCATTGAAAACTCATCACATATCTTCTTTATGCTTATGTCTTGGCATGCATGAGTAATATGAAAAAAGGAAGGGATCTGTTTCCACAGCATGCCTGGGGAGTCAGAGTATCATGTATCATGTTGCCACACATCACCTTTGTTAGCGCGCCTAGTCCTTAGTAAGTAAACTTAGAAGGGGACGCGTATAGGTTGATGAATCTTTGGGATCGCATAGAGTATCCTAGTCAAGCGGTAACCAATGGATCATCAATAAACACCATACTCAACAAATAAACACCATGACAAAAGCCTTACCTAATAAGAAACTACCATCACTCTCCCAAAAGATTAATCGTTTTTATTCCCTATTAGTTACAATTCTAATCAAAACCTTTATTTCAAACTTTATTTGTTAATCAAACTTTATTAGCATCATAAGCAACTATTCACCTAGAGTTTATTGATAAGCAAAAACGAGCATCAACATAAGTCAGCAAATCCCTTAACAATGAATAATTCAGCAAAGCAAGTCAGTCAGTCAAGCGTCACCATTAAGTCACCCTTGTCAGCCTACCTATCTCAAATTAGCATCAGCATGTGGGTCCTCATGCGAAAACAATTTAGTCAAAAATCATTAATTTGGAAAAATCTATCTAAGAGAGAAAAACATTTTTAAACAGCGCAGTTGGTAACTAGAAGAAAAAGCACACGTTAGTCAGTCACATTTTTATAGCTACCTATCCAAGATAGATCAGCAACGAGTCAGTCTTCGTCTCCAGGTCATCAGTCATCAGCAAGTATCAGGCTCACAGAGAGCAAGCCCAATTATCAGCACTTTGGACAGCGTCTCCTGACGCCATCAACTTTTGCTTCTCCGCTTTGAATTCCCTTCCCTTGTCATGACTTTTTATTAGGGTCTCTCAGTCCATCCCACAAATTGCTAATTGGTCAACCTCATCAGGGGTTATGATTCTAACCTATAGTTTTTGTTTACCACTTGTTTGTGTCGGTTCAAGCATCAAGTCCCATTAATATGATTGGTCCTTTTGTCGATGAGAACATCATCCGGCTCTTCAGGTAACAAAATTGTTGCCAACACTCTTTTATTCAGTGCTTCCATTGTTCAAGTCCTGGAAAAGTACATTTAGCCTACTCTACACATAATTGTATCAATTTGTTCTGATCATCTCCTGTCCTCTGGTACATTTGCAGAAATTTCTAGCAGAGCCCGTCTGAACTCTGCACAGTTCAAGATCCTTTTCTCCAGTTCCAGTCCTCTGCAGCACATCGCGTCTCCACGTTTAAGCAGGCAATGCCCAGCGCCGACCAGGCCTCTAGTTCTGCTAAGTTAAGGATATGAAGCATCATAAAACATGGATTATACAACCAAATATGACATACTAATACATAATTTTTTATAATGTTTCACATTATTTTAGTATTGTTAACTCACATGGTGACCACTCCCTGTGGGCACATTTTACTCATTACACGTTATTTTCAATTATTAGTTTCTTTTTTCAATATTTCTCATTAGTATGTATACGCAAATCATTAGAATATTCTCATATTAGCATATCTCCTCCAACACCTTCTTTCTGTAATGTTAGGGGTTCAGGTGAAGCGCTGTGAGCTAGCCAGGAACCGGGCCTACAGTTTCTGATGGTGTGGAAGGACTCAGCCCCCCACATTCTGTAGTTCTTCTGTCCCAAACATGCAGTCCTGTTCATAATAGGAACTACACCACACAAGCAGGTTGGAGGATTCAATAGGGCACCAAGAGGGTGATGGCCTTGAGAAGGATGATGAGAATGAGAAGGGAAACGAGTTAGAAGTGGCTCCAGAGGTGAGAGGAGGATCCACAGAGATTGAGTCCCCTGTTGGATTAACTGCAGGAAGCAATGTTTCCTCCCACACCCTGTCTTCTGAAGACTGAAAGACAGACAGACTGACAGGGACCTGAAAGTGCAGTGAGCTGGACTGGATGTGGAAGAGAGTAGAGCTGAGGCTGAAAAAGCCTTAATGGAGGAGAGAAGGGCTGAGGCAGAGAGGGCGTCAATAAAGGTAAAACTGGCCATGGAGGCAGAAGAAAAGAAGGGTGAGTCAGAGAGAGCCTTGATAAAGGGAAAAATGCTGTTGCTCATGAACTGAGTCTCATGGAGCTGAATATGAAGGCCAAACATCTGTCAGAGTCCAGCTGGAATGATGGCAGTGAAAATACAGACTCAAGCGGTAAAGGAAGGATCCAAATACCCAGGAACATGATGCCTGACTTTGTTGTGGGGATGACATAGACAAGTGGTTTGAGGCACATGAAGCAGCTCTAGAGATGCATAAGATCCCCGGGGAGATTTGGGGAACTAGCTTCAGAAGGCATATACTTAAGAAGGGGAGGGACACCCTACTGGTTCTAGAGAAGGGGGACAGGATGAGGTATCAACCCATGAAGGCACCCTTGCCAAGAAATATGGTCTCACCCCAGAAAAATACAGCTTGTTCAGGGTCAGTGATAAACTGACTGCCTCACCAGTCCTGAGGGGATTTTGCAGATTACTTGTGTAAGGCACTTGGTGGTTGGATGAATGGTAGTGAGGTAAACACCTATGAGGGGCTGAACAATTTGAACACCAGAGTGTACGTGTTCAGTCATTGTTTTCCAGAACCACACCAACACTTGACTGTCTGCAAGCATACAGAGCTCAGGGAGCTTGTAAAGGAGGTAGACCTCTGAGTTAGTACAAGAGTATCTGGGAAGGCATGGGTGTGATCCTAGTGAGGATGGTATACGTCCTCCCCAACAGGATGAGGGGAAGGTACACAGTGCCCCAGATAAGTCCCATTATAGTATGGGCTGAAAGGGATTCCATGTCCCTTTTAAAGACCAAAGGTGAGGTTGTGGTTGGCGAAGGGACAGAAATCCCCAGCTTCAACTCTAGTGCTTGGACTGCTCCTGGTTGGGGGGGGGCAAGCAAGGAACCTGGTCTTTAGCAACAGGCTATCCCTTGGAGGGAGCTCAATGGTGTCAGGAGAGCTGGGAAGAGTGGCTGCCCAGGGCACCCTGAATGCTCTGGTTTCTAGGGGTACTGGGTTTTAGGGGGAGGGTATAGGGTCACATATTGTGAAAAAGGTGGAAACAACCTGTAGTAGGAGGACCACTGGATCAGTAGTTGACAGCTCTGAGAACAGCACACCCCAAGACCAACAGTGGTGGGGCCACTCCTGACATGGGAGTTCTCCATGCATTATCTCAAAGACAAAGTTCCTGACACCCACAACTGGCAGACCGCTGCTCGCCATATGATGATAGAAAAACCCAAAGACCACCACTCCCCGCCAGGACCCTGTCGGCAGGAATCCTGGCCCATCCCACCCCGCCACCGCCAAGCACACCCACATCCTGCCCTCCAAATAATGATGCACAAATCACCTCGGCAGTGGAGGCCGGACGACCATTGGCGGCTGCGACTGTCACGGGGAGCAAGTGGGCCTAACAGCAACCAGTGCACACATTGGCTAGGCCTAGCACCCACACACCAGACACAGATCCAGAACACAATAAAACACCCTCAGACACAACCCACAATCCCTTGCAATGAAACCAGGACCAGAAGACGGAGAGCACCAGAGCCAGACAGAGAATGTAAGCAGACAGGTCACGCATAGCAACCCACACAGGAGCACCCAAACCCCGTCCCCAGTCCGTCCACCACCGTCACCATGCCCCCCCCAAAAAAAAATCCATGCTTCACCAAAAGGGAGATAAGGACCACGGTAGACGAGATCCTAAAGGTGAAGCCACAAATATTCGGGTCCGAGGTGCAGCACACACCCATTGTGCGGAAATTACCCCATATGCACCATACCTGTAATGCATGCACCACCCCACCACACCCACCTAGACCCACACCCCACCCAGCCATTACCCACCACATTCACCACCCGGCATCACCCACAACTCACTACCAGGCCCACATCACTCCTGCTGTGCACAGCCACCCACCCCTGCACGTACCCACAATGGAATAATAACCCCAACACAATGTAACCCCACCACTGCCACTAAATGCAATGACCACATCACAAAGGCACCCTGGAAGGCCACTGAAAGGCACACCAGCACATAATTGCACAGTTCAGTACACCTCAAACCCTCATGCATATGTAACAGACATGTCTATGTCCCCCAACAGGCACCACCACTCATGCATCCCTAATGGAGGGGACAAGGAGTGCCACAGCACTCCAGGGGTGCAGAGGCACATCACAAGACCTTGGCAAAGGACCCCTGGACACTGATTATCAGGCAGGCCCCTCACACAGCCCTGGATGCTCACCATGCAGCAGCCCCACCCAGGAAAACACTGTCACCCCTAACATCCAGTCAAGACCAGCAGGCCAGGGGAGGCATACCCACACCAGTGGACCCAGGGCAAAGACAGGTGGAACACAATTACAGAGGCCACAGTCTCCCACTCCCAACATGCAGGAAGGCGAGGGCCCCAGTACAAGTGGCACATCAAGACCTGGTCAGGGGACACAGGCACAGGGGGCCAAGGTCAAGTGCCCCAGTGGGTCAGGGGGTAGGGCACCGGATGGATGCAGCAGCCCAGGACGTCATTGCAGAGGTATTGAGGGCCTACCAACATACCCAAGACAGGTTGGCACAGATTGTATCCACCTTGGAGCAAAGTCAGAGGACACAGCTGGAACAACACCAACAGGCCATGGAGCAGTGGAAAGAACACAATGTCACAATGGCCACCATTGCTGGAGCACTGTTGCAGTTGGTCAACAAACAGTCAGACACCCACACCGGACAAGAGGCCCCCACAACAGCCCTGGACAACCAGCAACAGATGACCCAAGCAGCAGAAACAGCACAGGAAATACCCTCCCAGGAATCACAAGGGCCAACCATGCCACCTCAAGAAGCTCCACAGCAGGGGCCCAAACGTAGTCTTAGGCCAAGATATGGTGCTGGAAACCCAGCTAAAACAAGCCCCACCCCAACAATTGACACTGCTACTACTGCAAAGCAACCATCCCACCCATTCCCCAACTACACTACAAATAGGACCCACCTATGACATCCAACAGACCTTGGCAAAGGATCCCCTGGACACTGATGACCAGGCAGGCCCCTCACACAGCCCTGGATGCTCACCATGCAGCAGCCCCACCCAGGAAAACACTGTCACCCCTAACATCCAGTCAAGACCAGCAGGCCAGGGGAGGCGTACCCACACCAGTGGACCCAGGGCTGCCACCAAGTCGGTTTTGATGACACCCAACCCTTACGACTTCCATCACTGTACATAGCACATTTCACTGTATTCAACCAATAAACAAAATTTCTCACATGTAACACTGTCCCCTGTCTTCAATGTTGAACAAAGTGGGGTATGGATGCAACTGTCAGGGAACAACTTTATTGTCAATTTGTGTTTGGTGGTGGTAATGTGTGTTTCAAATTATGCAAGGAGGTAATGCATATATTGTCTGTCAGTACCATGCTGAAGAGTTCAATTTCTTGTCTTTCATGATCAATCCTCCCTATATGACATGCCACACTTACAGTATCAGTCACTAACCACAATTACAGGCTTAAGTCCCACACAGTTATTGGGAGTTGAGTTGTATCAGTTGGTTCCTGGAATTGACATCTTCCCCTTCCTCATCCTCACCATCACTCTCCTCACCTCTCTGAGGTAACTGATCAGGACCTATAGCACCCTCCACCTCCAAAAGGGGGATTGAATGTCTCACAGCCACGTTTTGCAGCATGCAGCAGGCCACCGCTATTCTACACACCTTATCAGGCCCATAGGCCAGGGAACCCCCAGAGATATGCAGGCACCGGAACCTAGCCTTCAGGAGACCTACAGTACGCTCTATCACCTTCCTAGTACGTCCATGGGCCTCATTGTATTTCCTCTCTGCATCCGTCCTGGGATTCCTCACTGGTGTCAGGAGCCAATGCAAGTTTGGAGAGCCAGAATCACCTAGAGAAATGGTCAATACAGAGTCGTCATTGTAATGTCCCTTAGTCATACAGGTTGGTTTTCTGCAATGTGTCAGTTAGTGACAGGCAAACTTACCTATGATCCACACTCTGTCCTCTTGTAGTTGTTCCATCTTCTGTGGCACACTACTGTTCCTCAAACCAAATGAATCATGGACAGAACCCGGAATCATGGCAGTCACATGGGAAATGTACTGGTCTGCAGTACATACCAATTGGATGTTCATGGAGTGAAAGTTCTTCCTGTTTCTGTACACCTGTTCACTCACTCTTGGGGGGATGATAGCTATGTGGGTGCCATCAATGGCACCTATGACATGGGGAATGTTTGCAAAAACATAGAAGTCAGACTTGATGACAGGGAGGTCAGCACTTTGGGGGAATCGCACATAGGATTGCAGATGTTGTACAAATGCATTCAGAAATCTTGTCAGTACCTGGCTGAACATTGGCTGTGAGAAACCAGCACCCATGCCCACTGTCACTTGAAATTAACCTGTGGCCAGGAAATGGAGTGCGGAGAGTACCTGCACCTCAGTTGGAAAGGCATGCTGATTACGATTTCCGGGAGTCCGTGCAGGATCCAGTAATGCACATAGATTATGATCTGACGCTCCACCATGGTCCCCATATCCACAAGTGGACTGTACACCGATGGTGCCCTTCCTCGCCACAAGGGTCGGTACCTATTAGGGGTAAGAAAAAGGAGTGATGTGCACACATACATTGGCAGATTTGCTACATACATGCAGTGCATTCTTCATAGCAGTGTCTGTTCAATAACTGCAACCTGACAGATGTACATGTACATCACTAGGAGGGAACGGAGTAAATCATGTGTGATTATATACTCAATGGATAGAGGCCTAGGTGCTTCATATGGCGAGTAGGCCCAGCATTGTGAGTATTATGAATTTCAAGATGTGTAGGTGATGGTGGCAAAATGTCTGCCCACTGTAGTTCTGCCCCTTCGTTGTGGAAGTGACCTAATACCGCTAGCGGTTGACGTCACAGCGTACGGCGTTGTTGACCGCTGTTTGCACCCTCATTGGCTAACATGGATGCCAATGGGGAATCCTGGCGTATCACGATCGCCGCCGGAGGTGACGGTGCATACCGCCACGGAACGTACGCGTGTTCGTCATCGTTTGATCACTTGACTCCCTGATTTTGTGCGGACAGGTACTCTACTCTGTGTACTACTGTGTACAACAATGCTGTGGCACTCGTTGACCTGATATCCGTTATAAACAATACTTACAATAATTTCTTCAATATCACATTATGTACATCAATTATTCACAGTATGACCAGAGAAAGGCGTTGACAATTATATTACCAACTTCAAAGAGAATATCAACAAAAGATCCTATTGGCGTCTTGGATTCAGAAATTTAATTCAAGAAATATATATCATATCATATCTCCACTCATGAGTTATGTGTCTCTACACACTTCGAAGTTGTAAGTCCATATTAATCCAAAGGGAAGAATGTTCCGTATTAGCTTCCTAGTCCATTCTTATTAGTTCATCCTTTTTTTAATCAAATTAACAGCCAAAATGAAATCCCAGTCATTAATTATTCATCCATCTTTTTCATAACGACCTCACAGCCAAAACGTGTTTCGTCAAACGACTTCATCAGGGCCGAAGTTTGGTCGCTTTCTTCAATGAAAATCGTCTAAATATTAAGGCTACTATACAATTAACGAGTATCTGAACTTTGATCTCCTCGTCTGTACAAAAGACCGTCTGTTTATCAACGCTGAACTTTATTTCAAAGAAATCCTTTTGATCGTCATTATCCACTTATTTAGACCATATCTCGGCTCCACATGAACGCCAGCAACTCAGTTTCCGATTTCCCTTATGTCAGCCGGACGCGTGTACTGCTGTGGCCTTCCTCTGGCTATGGATGTTCCACGTGGTGCAGGGGAAAGGGCCCTGGCCTTCACCCAGGAAGAACTTGAGAAACTTGTGTAAGGGGTCCTGCCCCTGTACGGCAGACTCTATGGCCGGCCAGAGGTACAGGTGAGTCCGAGTTTGGGGGGCACTGTGTGAGTAATGGATGGAGTGGATTGCACAGATGTGTGGTCCTGTGAGCCAGGATGGGCCTTGGTGCATGGAATGCTGAGTGCCACTGTCCTGCATGTCTAAGAGTACTGTCTGTCCTATGTCTGACAATCTGCCAGCTGTTGCCATCGTGCAGGTGCCTGACCTCTGTGTTCCATTTCCGTGTCACCCTACTAGATCAGCACCCACCAGAAGAGGGCACATTGGCATGCCATCGCCAAGGAGGTACAGACCCTGGGGGTCTACAACCGACGGAGCACCCACTGTCGAAAGAGGTGGGAGGACCTTCGGCGCTGGGCGTGGAAGGTCACTGAGGCCCAGCTGGGGAAGTCCTCCCAACATGGAAGGGGTGCCCATCGGGCACTGACCCCACTCATGCGAAGGATCCTGGTGGTGGCGTACCCAGACCTAGATGGGTGCTTGAAGGCTGCACAGCAGTCACAAGGAGCTGAGTACTCACAGCCCATACTTCAGCCTGGAAGGATGAGTGTGTGTACGATAGGGCTCATGGTGCTTAGAGCAGGGAATTTGACTGGTGTCTAGCTACTGTCTGCTCCCCAAAGGGTGTAGGGTGTCCCTGTCAGGTTTCACCTACCTCAGCTCCAATACAATTTCAGAGGATGGGTGTAGGTCAGTATACTGCTCAGTAGTCTGGGCTGTGGCCATGGTCATAGTGCACGGTGCTGCCTGTTGGGTGTGTCTGCTGGGTAGGTGTATGTCTGGCCATTCTGTATCAGCATTCAGCTACTTACAAGTGTCTCTCCTGTTTTGTCTCCCCATCCCTGTTCTCTTGTATTTGTTTGGTACAGCATCAAAATCAGACGAGGGAGCTGAGGCACCGGCAAGCTGGGAGGCAGCAGCCCATGGATCCTCAGAGGCAGAGACAATGGACGCCCAGGGGACGAGTGGGTGGGAGGGTGAGGGGACTTCCACGGTGGAGGCTACTACCACAGGACGTAGTGACTCTGAGACCTCCTCTGGTGGGGGTCCTCCGGCAGTGGCGGACCCTAGTGGACAAACCACTACCGTGAGATTTTCCGCCACCCCATACCATCAGCGCCCTCCCTTCTGCTCCCCACCGAGTTGCCCGTGCCCACCCACCCAGAAAGGTGGGCGTCTCCTTCGCCCCAGGCACCTCCTCCCCTGCCCCAGTCAGCCCTGCTGCCCTCACAGAGGAGGCTGTTGACCTCCTGAGAACCATCTCTGTAGGGCAGACAACCATCCTCAATGCCATCCAGGGTCCCGCTTCTGAGGTGCAAAAGACCAATGTCTATTTGGATGGCATTCACAGTGCTGTGTCTGACCTACCGAGATCTTTTCAGGCTCTGGCCTCCTCCTGGATGTCAGCCAGTTTCCCTGGCCATTCCACCCCCCATCAACCTCCTCTACCCCTTCCAGCACCTCACTCCCTTCACCCGTCCAAAGCACACATTCAGACCCGCTTACCGGCACATCAACACAAAAGAAGCACACTTCCAAACACAAGCACCACTCCTCCCACCACAAGCATTCACACAGCCAACAGACACCTGTACACACAACAACGCCCACTTCCCCCAGAGTCCCCACCTCTTCCGCCTCCCTGTCTGTCCCCTCAACATCCACACCCTCATGCACTGCACCTTCACTCACTGTTACTTCTTCTCTTCTTCTCTTCCTGCAGTCACCACAATAGCAGATAGCCATACATGCACCCCATACACCACGCCTGCACTCACCACCTCCACTGTAGTTGACACATGCAGCACACTCACCAGGCTTGGAGACACCCACCCAACATACAACCACACTAGCTGTCTGTCTTCTCCCACTGTGTCCACCCCCACCTCCCAAAAAACTCAAACGCACCAAGACACCCACCCATCAGACATCCACCACACCACAGCATACTGAGCAGTCACTTGCACCCACTACACGCACACCTACACCCCATACATTAACTCCCTCTGCCTCCACTCCCACACCCTCATCCATGCCCACCCCAATTGCTCCCAAAAAACATTTCCTCTCCCGTCCAACCCACTGGCCCACCCTGTCTTGTCCCGAAACGTGCCCACCTCCTTGCCCTTTCCGCTCCTTCCACATCACAGCCCACCCCGGTCCAGCCTTCCCATTCCCATGCCCCTTCTCTGGTGAAGAAGAAGGGCCGCTCAGAGCCTAAGGCATCCAATTCCACCCAAGCCAAACAGCCCCCACCCCTTTCAAAGGAGAAGCCCACCCCCTCCAACCTCCTCACGCAAGTCTAAGTCCCACCCCTGTCAGAAATCCCCACCCCTATCCCTCCACCCCCCCTTGCGTGAGGTTCCTGGATCCCCATATGGTGCCCCATTCAGTGGAGTACCCAGCACTTGTGGGAGTCAGGTGTGGCCAGTTGTGGCCAAGGACAAATGACTTTTTATGGACTGGCCATTGGCCCTGTTGGCACTGTTTTGCTCAGTGAGCTACATATTAAGGTTTCTGTGTGACCTCTGTTTGGACTGCACGCAGTTCCACCCTGGTGTTTGTTTTAATTATTTATGGGTGTGGGGCTATTGTATGTACTATGGTCAAGTTGCAGTGGCCTTCGGTTGGGTACGTCCCTCTTGGTGTGAGGTGTCTGACTTGTGCTAGTCTGAAGGGTTGGGGGGGTGTTGCAGAGTGAGTGGGTGGGTATGTAACTTTGCCCTTTCCTCCCGTATCGTAGGTTGCAGTACTTACCATTGTTGTCTTGGCATGATCTGCAGCTCTCTTTCCGTGGCTGCTGCTGCATGTTTTGTGGAACTCCGGTGAGTGTTTCCTTCTATTTGTTTCTTTTCCGCCTGGCTTTGTGTGGTGGTGGTTCTCGCCCGGAACTTGCAGCGGAATGGTGGTTCATAATTTGATGGGAGGGTTGGGCCTTTCCGATGGCCTGTGAGCAGACTCTGCCGTCGTCAGTGGGACTCCTTTCGTGGCGGTGGGTGGTGCGCAGGATGCGTTTGTTTCGTTTGCTTCATTATTTGGCAGTCTGTCCCGCTCCTCTGTTGGCGGTTTCTACCGCCACTGCCGGCGGAGCGGAACGGACCGCTATGTTCATAATGAGGGCCATAGTGTGCAAGCCTTGAGGGGAGTGGTGGTTCACCCCAGATTTTCTGGCTTGCCAGGTACCTCTTCAACCTCAGAGTACAGACCCTGGGCTGAGTGGCAGGTCTCAGGCTACCACCCATTGACTGGTGGGAAGGAGAGTGGAGAAAGTGTGCCTTACACCTGGGGCTGTTGCACCCCACCCACTCTGAGAAACTCAGAGGTCAGAGAGCCCTGGATGGCCTGGAGCCTGGCTCTTGACAATGAAAGCTGTCAGTGGCCTTTATTGGTTGCTTCCTCGAGGGGCAGAGTTTTCTTTGAGTTGGTGACAGAAGACTAATCAAAGGGGTAGAGTGCGCCACATGAACGTGTTGGCCATTGTGGTGCTGTCTGCCTACCAGGATGCATCTGTGAGCAAGTTAACGTGAGGTGCTTCACAGAAGGGACCCAGCAGTGATGAGAAGGGATCCCCATGTATCAGTTGGTTGTCTAAGGACAGGGTATACAGAGGGATCTACCCGAGTTCAGAGAGGTGTAAAATTGACAAGTGCCACTGCATAACAGGACCTTTGTCCATGTTCTATCACCTAAGCAGCAAAGCCAATCAAGGTATTAATTAGTCTGCCCTGACTTCTAGTTGGACGGGGCTCGTGTTGGACTTGGCCATTTCTGCAGGGTCATCCCCAAATGTTTTGCCTTCAGCTCTCTTGTTCTGCTGACCGTTTTTGCTGACCTTGCTTTACCATTGCTTCCAGTGCTAAAGTGCTTGTGTTCACTCGTTAAAACATGGTAGAATTGGCTTACACCCAATTGGCATATTTAATTTAGTTGCAAGTCCCTTGTAAAGTGGCACTACCTGTGCCCAGTGCCTGTAAATTTGATGCTACTAGTGGGTCTGCATTACTGATGGTGAGACCCACTTTAGTAGACCTTTGAACATGTCTCAGCTCTGCCATTGAAGCCAAAATGTGCAGTTTTAAACTGCCATTTCAACCTCAAAAAATGAACCTTTTACCACGCCCAACCTTTCTTTTTAATACATATAAGTCACCACTAGGATAGGCCCCGTACAAAACAGAGGACAGTTTGCAATGTGTTCAAAAGGTTGCACCTTTAAGTTTTACATGTACTGGTAGTGAAACCATTTTTTTTTTTACCACTGCAAGGCCTACCTCTTCCATAGGATAACATTGGAGTTACCGTATTACATTTAATAAGCTGTAACTTCCAAATGGAAACAGATAACCAGTTCATGTTTGGTGTCTTTGGAAGTATAATGAAAAACCTCTCTTATTGTAATTTAGAAAGTTGCCATTTTCCTGCCTTAGCCATTTCATTCCTGCAGCCTGTCTCTGGGTCACATGACTGGATGTAGCTGACAGTTGGGCTTTGTGTATTCCTCCTAGACAGCCACACACAGTAGAGAGCTTAGGTGTCTTTGGATAGCCCATCACTGACTGGCAGGATGAGAGGGCAAAGCTGGGCATAGCCCTACATACACTTAAATAGGCTGTATCCTACCTTCACACAAAGAGTTGCAAACTCCTGTAGTGAATCCTAGTTTGTTTTAATGCGATAACAGGAGTTAGCTTAGCCTTTGGCTTGCAGACTCGTGCCCACGTCACATAGTGACTTTTAACCTACTTAGCTTGCTCTGTCTTAGCCCATTTATTTAATTAATTCTTTTAAGATGGCTGCCTTGTTTATAGTTAGGCCATTTGTTTAAGTTTATGTTATCAGTGCCACCGTACTAAGGCGTCAAATGAAGCGACAAAGACAAACAAAATGTAGGTGTTCACATTAGGTACATTCCATCTTCACGACTTTGAGGGAATTGTTTATATTAATTGCCATCCCAAGCATGCTGTGTTATATATTGCTTGAGAACAACCTACGTCATGGGTCTAAGTAGACCTGTATAAATACACCTCAATTTAAACAGATAATCAGAGGGATTCTGACCAGATACCATTGCTGCTATCGATGCTGCACGTCGCCTTGACGCTGACCCGGACTTCGTGTTTCTACGGAGTCTGAGCTAGAGACCTCATTCCAAGGTAACAAGGGTTGGGGGCTTTTCTCAGGGACATGGCATTGGCAGATTAGTTTTAACATACCCAGCTCTCCTTTAGGTAGAGGGTTAGGTCTCTCAGATTAGGGTAAAAGGACACATTATAAACTCTATGTCTTTCCATGTTACAGCAAGATGGGGGGGTCTTTATAATCATGACTCTTGTTTTTACAATTCTGTCTCTTGCACTGTTTATTATCTTAATCATTGCAGCCCATGTAATTTACCGCAGATTGCAGATTGTATTGAATAAAAACTATTGAAACCTTACTGCGTCTTAGTTATTGCCTGTGTTTGGTTGAGACATGATGTATCTGTGAGAAAGGGGTAATTTCCTTTTAACCACAACATTCCCTGAGATGTCATATTCTTGAGTCCATATGTAAAGGCTGCCACAAATCACCTTTAACTGTTTGGGTTTTTGGTGAGGTACTGCTAGTGAGCCTGAAGGGTTGGGATTACAGTTGCGACTTGTTGTAGGATAGGCATAGTCACCTACAAACATAAGTACTGTCATCCTTAAACCAACAGTCTTGCCCAGAGCAAGAGTCCAACTACGACACCCCCTTTAGTTAGTCTGGAGATGGGGCAGGAGAAGTGGGAAACCTATATACTTAAAAGGGAAACATCTGGAAGCTTCTTCAACTTCATAGGAGGCAACAGGTATGATGATTGGACCTCAGACGCCAACTCTTCAGTACACTTCTTTATCGCTGGAGATTCCGCCAGGAAGAAGGAGTGTTGTGCTGCTGAAAAGACTGCCACTCTGCTGGACTGCTGCCCTGCAGCACTATTGCCTTGCTTTATTTATGTCCTTCTGCCCTGCTGCCCTGCTGCCCTCCTGCCTGAGTCAGCAGAATTGGACCTGCACCTGAAACCAGGACTCCCAGAGTGTCTCCAAGGACTAGTCTGGTGGCCTCCTATTGAGAGTCAAAGGGACATGATAGGTTCACAACCACGTGACCCAACACCCAGATACATCTGGAGGAAGCTCCGGCCCTAAGTTGGTATCCTTCATGTCCTGGACCCTTGGTGTGGCCTCAGAGAGACTAAAGTTAAGTTTTTGGGCTCTTTACGACCACAAACAGCCCCTTTCATATCAGAATCTTATCGCTCACACATCCCAGCAACTCGAAGTTCGGTCAGCATCAACTGCTCACAGTGAGTACCATCGTGAAGCTCTGGAACACCCACTCCCCATGTCCCCTTCCACCGCGAACAGGACTCATTGCCCTGAACTGAGAACACAACTTTTCAGCTGGACTAACCTAGTCCTTGCATCTGACCTGCACTCCTTTTCAGTCTGCCTGATGTTGTTACTTCCTCCCAGTCTCGCATGACCAGACAGCCTTGAGTGGCACTTTGGACTTTTTAGCTCTATTTTCACGTAAATCTTTAAAATTGCTTATTTCCTTTTATACTGATTGGATTTTTGTCATTTTGGTCTTCTGTGGGATTTTTCTTGTGGCACTTATTACTTTATTACTGTTTGAAGTGCTGCATAAATACTTCACACATTGCCTCTAAATTAAGCCTGACTGCTCTGTGCCAAGCTGTCAGAGGGCTGAGTGCAGATTCATTTGAAGTTTGATTGTGCCTCACCCTGACAAGGATTGTTGTTGCTGCTTGAGTAGGATTTCACCCCCTCAAACCGTAACTTAATTTCTCATACATGCTATCTTGGTTTTCCTGCCGTGTTCCTTGAGGGTGAGGTCAGTGCTCAGTATGAATCAAAGTGACTTTGGCACTGACTGAATGTTGTATGGTTTGAATCCAATCAGATTCATGTTGTTGAGCCTTGTGCAATTCCCACAGTCTTAGTCTGTGCCTTTCCTACTGTCTTAGATTGATGGCCTTATTTTAAAAGTGTTGGTGCAATCCAAAATATAAATAGTGGCTGTCCAATATTTTCTGAAGTCTGACCAATGAGTCCAAGTGTTTTCATACTGAGCTGATCTTTTTAAGACTGCACAATGCTACTAACCTAGCACCAAAATTATTGGTGCCTTACATCTGAAACTAGTTGTGAGTCAGGCTTAAAATTCTAGAGGCACACTTTGGACTCAATTCACAAGAACTTAGCTGTGGCTTACTCTAGGAGCACTCTTGACTTGTTACTGAAGTCAAGTAGTAAACCATGAGATCTCTTTGTTCCCTATATTAATTGTTAATCCAGAATAATACAAGAGTGAGTCACCGCATAGTTTTTGTGAATCACACCCATTATATTCCAAAATATACAGATTGCACACATTTGCTCTCATTACAATTCTCCCTTGACTCCGTGGGAAGATACTGGGGCCAGAACTGAAGAATTCTGCTGGCATTTTTATGTGTCTTAAACTCCCTAAAATTTGAACAACATGGGGTCCCAGACTTTTCCCAATTTAGTTTGTTCAATGCTGAGATTTCCAGTTTGTTTTAAGCAGGTGGCAAATATCTGTGGTAAGTTGGGATGAGAAGACTGTCGTCTGTCTTGCTTCAGCATTGTCTGCTGCCCCCCTGGTGCTGGAGGGCATGAGTAGAGGCCAGCCTGTACCTCTGCATGTAGCCCCTGTCTCTATCTGTCCATGGTCTTACAGGGTATAGATCTACACCTGAAAAGACTAGGCTAATTGTTTCTGGACAATTTTCATTTTTGGGATCAAGAACACTAGGCCATTTGAAAGTGCTCAGAGCAGAATCCCTGTTGAGGGATACCACTTAAGGCAACTCGTAATGGGGGCCGGTGCGCAGGATTTGCAGTTTTGTTTAGCAGACTTTAAAAGGTGCTTTGACACCGGGGTGATAGGCCTGAGACAGGCGCTGTCACATCTAGATTATACTTCAAAGAGCAATGCCTTTTTTACCAGTGTGAGTGGTTTTTTTCAGTATATGTATATATGCAACTCACTAGAGATCTATGGTGAATTCTCATTTTCTCTTTTTTTAAAGTTTATATGTTACCTTTAGTGGGAGACAATTCTGAAGGTTTCCTGGACCTGGAGAATCTTGTGTAAGAAGTAAAGCAGTGATAGCGGTCTCCACGTGTGCACAGCAAGTTTTAATCATGGGAGACTGTAAATCTACACCACAATGGAAACATTTTTAAGCTGATGGGTGATGACACTTACACACCCTCTTTTTTCTTCACAAAGGACTGACAACACACACATGGGGAATTATGTCACTAGGCGAGTAGCAAGAATCAATAAAACCTCTAACTATGGCAATAGTGATTGTAGAGTTCACAGTAACTGTATTCTGCAATATACATACAATGTAAGCAACATCAGGCAGGCTATTAGCATACTCTGAACTTTTGCCTTCCAGCCTGCCTATCCCATGAGGAAGATACCAATGATAAGAAGCCTGGACACTGTAAACCACAATTACAGTAGCCCACACTGGTAGCTTTAGTGAGGTTTTGCCACTTTCTTCCCCACTGCTTTAATTGTGGAAGCAAGTATATCACTTATGGTTCTTTTACTATGTTTGACAGGAAGACACTAGAAACAATGACTATGTCAAAGCAATCTGTATCACACATCAACGGACTGAAACCATATATTGGACACAATAACATTGCTTTGAGTGCTGGGCCTTTCATACTGACTATTAATGTGGGTAGAGGGTTCCCCAAACTGTTCAACTCTTGTGACTCATTTTAATATGATACTAACTAGTTGCAGGTCAAGATCCGGAAAAGAAGCACAGCAGCACGATCACGTGCAAACACAACATGCTATAGTGAGCACTTCAGAAGTATGCTAATATAGCGAATGACTGTAGCTAGACAGTTTTCTGATTCCACTCTTTTACATGGACTGTCAGTAGAAAATGTATGCTAGAGGGCAGGCCAACCCCACTTTGAAAAGCACTCGCATAACTTACAAGAGTGCAGAAAGAGAGACCTCCGATGTTAACAAGGCCCCTATTATTTAACCATTATGGTGTTAAAAAACCAGTGCATGACAGTCCTTCATTTTTCATGGACATGCCTCTAGCATCTTGTAAATCTCCTTTGTGCATAAAAGTGTGCTGCATCCTCCCCACCCCAGTAGAATGCGCAAGAACACACCACACATGGAGCTCATAGTCAACATCTTTACTCATCAGTGTACAACATTCAACTGAACTCTCAATATCCCAATAACCTTGAGAGACCACATCTTAACACCTGTCAGAACGATAACATAATGTCCTTCATATGTCCATAAGTCCGCCCCTAGTCATGAGGTCCTACCTCTTACAGTTCTAAGACACTACAAAGGGTCTTCCAACTCTGTGCCTCTTTGCACAATACAATGTGCAAACTGCACATCACTGTACACAAAAAGTATTAGTCTCAGCAAGGATATTATTGTAGTTGTGGTGAGAAGTGTTTTTATGTTATAGGTCTCCTGCAATCTCTAATGAATATATAAAGCATTAAAAATAATCAAATTGTCCCAGTTCGTTTTTTATCAGTTGATTAACAGACTTTATTTGCTGTTTTACGCGTTTGCTTGGCTTGCTCGTAAATGTACCCTGTTTTCTTTAATTTGGCAGCTCTTTGGTATCTGTAACAGCTTTCTAATTGTTTGTCAAAAATATAACTGTACGATGCACACTGTCAACAAGCATGAGTTACATGTCATCTGTTTCATTGTGCCTATGTGACAAAATTGACAAAAAATGTAGCTTTTTTAATGACTTCTGCACATATGGCAGAGATAGACTTCTCTCCTAAGGGATCTCTCATACCTGATGTTGAGCAGAACTGTATATTCCCCAATGCTCACTTTCTGTGCAGACTGTCTGAATGCATAACACAGCTATTCTGATAGAGGAGAGTGCCATCTCCATGGGAGTTACGTGTGTCTCGTGAATCACCCAGCCAGAGATGCTGTCAAGGATGAATTTGTACTGTGAAACGGTAACCCTTAAAGCATACGATTCAATTCTGCTTGGCTCCTGTGGTGCCTAAGTGACGAGATGTGTAACCCATGCTGAACAGAATTAACTATCCCAAGGTACAGAGCGAAGTATGACAGCAGACATTATAGTTAAGAAAGAGCCGCAATATAACTTTGTGGCAATGGTCACAAACATGGCTCACCACCCCACCAGTGGCGAAGGAATTGAATACCAAACCCTGGGGGAGGACTGTCCATCTTATTGAGAGGTTCCTGCCCGATTGGGGGGTATATCTCTGCGTTACATGCACTGGATGCGCTTATGGCAGAGCTTAGTGCCGAGCAGGCGTTATTTCGTTTTCCTCAAGATCATCATTTATTTTTTTATTATTTCACCAGTTTTTGATGTAAAGTTTGTTTACAAAATATAAAATATCAATAAAGTTGATGCACAGGGAGTTGTCTCACTGAACTTCCCAGTTCAAGGCCATTTTTCTTTGCTTCACTCAAGACAGCTATGATTCACGTGGTGGTCCCCGGCAAAGAAATCTTGTGACATTTCATACACCTTAAATAGGACACAGTGTTCACCATTGTGGTACTGTGGTGAAAGGACAGTCAGGTCAAGTGTTTCTTGTTGGTTGATCCAAGTGAGACTCATCCGGTAGGCACCCTTCAGTCCCCACGCCCCAAATAATCCTGGACTGGGATTTTGCTTAAAAGACATGCATTTTGTATAATTGTGTGGCACCACTAAGAAATTCTAAATTTGAGCGTTTTTGCTGCCATGAGTGTTGTAACAATCCGAGACATCTTCCTTCTTCATTGAGATTTTCATATACCTCAAGTGCATTGTTTGTCATTTAAACCTTTTCTCTGAGAGAAGCAAAATCGCCCATAGTCACATTTAAGGTGTTGCTGAAGTGATTATTTACTGTATTGAATCCTGCTGTTCCACAGAATGGGGGATTCAGAATGAGGGATGGCCTGGGAGCATGTTAGGCATGCTTCCAGACCATCTAGGTTGATGTACTTAGTGCCCTTTGTCCAGATTTCCGATTGCTTTTGTTGACCACATGTTCTAGGTAGGAAGAAAGAGAGGCCAGAAGGTATTTGGTAGTGATCAGACCAGTCTACTTTAAATGGGTGAGCAGTGAGGATAAAATGTTTTCCAGCAATAATTAAATCCAGAGTAGACCTATTGATATGCCTAGGTTTCATTTTCAAACACACAAAATGTGATGGGAGGAATACTGCAATTTGTCTAACCACCGGCAATCACTTGGGATAGCATTCCAACCCATTGATCGTTTACCCATCATGCCACCTCAGATTAGACCCAATCATATACAAATCAGAATTGGTACTGCTCCAAGAGAAACAGTCCAGTCCATACTGCCAAGCCAGGACCGGTCTGAGCGAAACTCCCAAAAAAAAAAAAAAGCTCCAGGTTTGGCTTGATTGAAGCTCTTTACTTGGGTGCAACTTTTTTTTACCAGTGGCGCAGTTAGGTCAGTAGCCAAGTGAAAGTGGTCAGTAGCCCAATGAGAAGAGGCAACTATGGCAGTTAGTTTACAAAGCGAGGTGACACTGGACTGTAGATTTTGATCAAGTCGGCAGGGTTTGAGCTACTAAATGGTGGGCATTGATAACTAGAAGGTGGTAAGGGTTGTAAAGAGGATGCTGATATTACTTCATATATGCAAGAGCATAGGGAATATTAATATAGGGTACCAGCCAGCTATGAACTAAATAAACAAACTAATCAAAGTGAAGGTCAAATTTTTCTATGATAGCATCACATTCTTAAATTATTATCTTTATGTTGTAAGCAATGACTGAGAGGTGAGTATAGGGGACGGTGGATAGTCTTTGACTACAGAGTGTCCTTGACATAATAGTAATACTAACGGCTTGCTCCTAGGTGTTGATGCAAGGAGCAAAGTTATGGGAGAAGAACATGAGGTCAATTTTTTAACCACCATTTCCAGCCCGTAATCTTGGTTCGGAGGTCAGAGTTTCAGCGTTGCTATGGAGGAAGCACTGCTTATGCAAATTAGGACTGAACAACCCATACACGGTCAACATTTTCATGGTGATTGAGATTTCTTCAGCAGGATAAATATTTTTTTTGTTTGGATAGTAAAAGAAATAACAGTTGAAGTACATTTGCTTCAACCTGCGAATTTTCCAAGTGTGGTAAATCTGCTAGATTAAGGTCAGGCATAAACGTATTAATATATGCCTTTGGTAAATGTCCAGGTGTAGCAATGAGATTGCTGGAATACTTCCATACTTGATGTAAGTTTATGATAATGGTAGGCATTAGCCTTTGAATTATAGATACCCTTTTCTTTGTGACTCAGGTCCAACAGACACACATCTTCCTAACCCCCATTGTAAATTAAATAGAGTTATGAATTTAAAGAATTCATAACCCTTTCCTTGAGAAGTCTTGAAAATGTGTGTTTTCAGGAATACTCATAGAAAGGATTTTTGATTTCTCCATTTTTTTTACTACAATTTGCAAAATTACTCGCATAAAAATGGCTTTACATTGATGTAATTGCACGTTTATTGTTTTTTTTCTCACAGGGAAATATTTTCCTATGGCGAGACTACTTCCCAGGCACTCCATCAATTCTTGAGATGCCATTATTCATGGAAAAAAGATGTATTACTGCTCCAAACAGGAGTAAATCTGTGACTGTTTCAACCAAGGACCACACAGGGTATTTCCCAAGGACCACATTGAAAACATCCATAAACTCATGGGTGCGTAGGTGTGCCCAACATTTTCTGGGCATCCCTGTCCTGAAACACCTACTCTGTGCCCCTTGCACTACATTATATCACATTTATGTGCACAGCTACCTTTTGTGAATTGCTTGACATTTACATCTGTAAACTAAATGTGCAAATTGCTTTGTGAATCGACCCCTCTGCCTGAAGAACAATGGACAGAGCATCATGGATCATGGAGGAAATGTGCAGAGTTTCAAACTAGGGATCCAGGTTCGAGTCCTCGCTAACCTTCCTGTGATTGTGGGAAAGTCACTAAATCTTCTCGTGCCTAAAATGATAACAATCTGACCTTTTGTGATGTAATCTGGCGCACATGTAAAAAACTCTAATACACTTAGGCCAAGTTCGTGATATATGTAATAAAAGATAAGCATTTTGCATATAAAAGGCCGGGATGCATTGCAGAAGTAGACTTCGCACATATGCTTTCATTTGAGGTGCAGAAACATCTATGTTTCAAATATCGCGTTTAAAATATCAAAATGGCGCTGTCGCACGGTGATCATACGGGAGTGAGGTGACAGGAAATCTAATGCTTCACAATAAATGTACATAGTACTTACAATATAGACGTATTCTTCTCTGAATATCAGTGCCATATCCTCTGTTAATCTGCAAAACCTCATTTAAATTGCCTGCTCGCAGTTATGAAAATTCAGGTAATGTATTCATGCTACTAAATTGTATTTGAGAAAGTGTTATTAATTTCATATATCAAGTTCGTATCGGCCATCTGTTCCCTCCGCACGGCTGCCGCTCGCTCCATCTGCCCTGTTTTTCTTCTGCTAATCGGGTGGCGAGGGCTCAGATGATCGGGAAGTTTCACTTTGACTTTTGATTTGTCACTCATCATCAAGCCAGCTGTGCACTTTTACCAGAGTATTATGATGGATGGTGCTGAATTTAAAATCGTCGACATCTGATATTGTTTTCAGGATTATATTCAATGAAACTTTTTAGTGCTTGGCATTCCTCTTTGTGCGTGATACACAGCCAGATTGTACTTTCCACAGCAGTAAAAATAAATAAATAAATACAAATAGAAAAAGCATTCTTGCGCCACTAATTCGGTGCATCTGCACACTTATGAATATGCATGAGTTCACATGTCCAGGATATTTTTGGAGAGTGCGACCTACATGAAAGAATTTTTAAGATACAACATACTGTCAGTTCACAGAGCAAGATCGGGCATGAAATGTTGCCCCTGAAATGTAAAGCATGAAATTATAGCAAATGTATTTCTATTTGCCAATTTAATTGATTTGGTACAAATTTAGCTTTGTCTCAAAAGTATTCACCCAGTATTTTACAGAGGTCGAGGATGCAAATGTAACCCGCATTACTGCACACCTTCTCCCGTGTGCTGAGACGTTTAGATAACTGTTTGTTTTCAATCAGTGGCTCTCTAAAGTGTTTTTCATTTGCCATGTATTGCCTGTTCTTGGTATGACAGCGTGCTTCCTGATTGAGACGGCTGTCTCTTTTTCACTGGCTCGAATTATCCTACGTAAAATTAAATGGACGAAGTACACAAATAGATTAGTAAAATCGGGATTTTTAAGGGGACACATGCTAATCTTCTCACACATATGGAAGTGGTATAGCAGATGTCAGACACTCGCCTTTGTTAAGAAACGTTTGTCTTCGCTTCACAGAACAGAACTGACAAGCTGCAAGGATTCCCTAAATAAAAGATGTGCACACAGGGTTCAAGGAAAAATAGGAATCGTGAATGTAAATACAGAACCTGCTTTCAATAAATAAAATATTGTTCTAACATTTTGATTATGTTATCTGTTTATTACGATTATGTTCATTTAATTTACGAGTTGAATTGTTCTTCACTGCCCATTTCCTCAATTCATTCTCTTCCAAAAGATTCGCCAGGTTACTCTTGTGTTTACCAGAATGGGCTGACATCAAAATGAAGAGTTTCGAGATGGTGTTTGCAGACGAATGTTTACAGGATGGGACAGGATAGCTAAAACAATGCCACACAGCCCGATTTATAAGACATGAAGTAGGTGCTCAAGAAACGGAAACACTTTCCTTACTAGGGCACGTTTTGTAAATCCTCATAATATACTGACATTTTGGACCGTGAAATAAAAGAAATTACACACTCTGGTAGCAAAAGAGATTAGGAGGTGTTCAGCTACTCCAGAGGCAGGACATGTTGTTGACCTGAGCTGTTGTTTTTCTTCAGACATTTAAGAAAAGGCCCAAAAGACCTGCACAAAACGATAGAACCTTGACTTCTGAGAATCACAACAAAGGAAATACTTTCAGTAGAGCTGAATCATTTCAGTAGTAGATCTTGGGACCATGGACAACAGCTCCAAGTGACCCAACTCCTACAAATAACACAAGGAAGACTTTTGTCATTTATACTCTTCTGTATCTTTTCACCAAAGCGCCGATGTTGGTTATAGGTGGTTCTTGATCATCTTTCCAACTTCAAAGAATGTTTGTTTCTCTTTGGAATACTAAGAGAATTTAGGGAATTTTCTGGTAAACTCCACCCTACCAGAGTCCAGAAAGCAAGTGAACTTCCAGTCGATCTACCAGGATGCAGCAGCCAGACTAGTCCTCAATATCCCGCGCCTTGCCCACATCACAATACACCTTAGGGAACTCCACTGACTCCCGATTCACAAGCACACACTTTAAACTCCTCAACTACACCTACACAAACATCAGCCCCACCTACCTGAACAGCCGCATTTATTTCCGCAATCGTTCCAGGCACCTCCACTCTGTCAGTCTCTCACTAGCACATACCTCATGCACACACAAAAGCAGAGCAGGGGGATGCGACTTCTCATACCTAGTTTCTAAAGCATGGAAGTCCTCCCACAACACATCAGAGCCTCCTCATCCTCTCTTCTTGACTTTTACAAGAAGCTGAAGACCTGGCTTTTTTAGTTAGCCCCCAGGTCTGGCCTCTCACACCTGCTACAAAGCAACTGAATGTCCTCAAAGTGATTAGCATGCTATAAAAACACTGATAATATAACATAACATAGCATTGCATACCATAGCATACCATAACATGACATGACATGACCTGACATAACATAACGGGGTATTGATAATCGCTTTCAGGCTCCTGCTCATAAATGAGCTATAAGAAGTATACTGGAAGGAAGCCAAGTGTCATTAAACAGACGTTTAGGATTTGCTCATTATTTTACATTCATTCATTCTGCACACAAAATTTTTCCTATGCATGCAGGCAAGGCATCTAGATGCAATTAGGTAAATCATGTCTGTATTCATAATACATACGGGTAAGTTGCTCCTGATGACGGATGAGAAACAGTTTGATTCCGCAGGTATTTAATTTAAAAGAGCTTGAGTAAGTGGCAATGAATTTTACTCACGGGTCACCATACATTTACAAATACATTTGTGAAGATCTTGACCTTCATAGCACAAGCATGATTTACAAAAAGGAAAACGTAGCCTATTACTTCACTTTCCCAAGTAGCACATCTGATTCTGCACAGAAATTATTCCAATGTGCTATCTGATCTGGCTGTATGACATAGTCAGGAACGCACATCAGTACGGCAGCACTGGCAGGCACTGCTTAGTCGTATCAGTTGGGAAGCAGTGATAGTATGCTTACATCTTTCAGATTGCTTTAGTAGAACAGTAACCATTACAGTCTTCCGCAACCTGCCTGTTTGTTTGATATGAGCCACGTTTGCTGAAACTCTCAACCCAGCATGACGAAGCACAGATCTATTATTTTTTAACAGAGTTGATTTCTTAGCATGGGCCTATTATCATTGGAATTATTATCAGCATCTTGTAGGAATGTCTGATCCCTATAAACATTTCTCAGTACTAGATACCATGGTGGTATTAAACCAATTAGATATTGGAAGGTCAGTGTCTCGAAGTATATAATTGAACTGCTTACACTGCTGTGGAGCCTCCAGTCAATACCAATTTGGCTGAATGAATGACGCAAGTTGTAAAGTGCACAGCTAGTCTTAGAGTGTCCCAGTACTACAACATGTGACCAAGAGAGGACAGGAAAGAAAGTACTGATTGAAGAGGTGTATTTTTAATTATTTGTGAAAGCCGGTCTCATTTACTAGATTCCTGAGTTGCATGGGAAGGAAGTTCCACATTTTGGCCACACAGATCACATAAGCCGTGCCATCATGCCTTGTGTTTTTTGAAGCCGGGTATCATAATTAAATGAGCATTGCTAGATCGCAGGTCTCTATTTGATTGGTATTTCTGAATTATTTTGTTCAGATAATGAAGGCCAGAGTAATGGAAAGCACGTTGAGCAACCATTAATGCTATAAATATGATCCTAAAACTTGATCTTCTTGTGTTCTTGTAGCTAATGCAGTTGATAAAGATAAGGCAATGTTCGAGTGCTCTTCGGATTAGTGAAAAGCAGTGGAGCTACCATGTTCTGGATTACCTGTAGTTGACGGATCAAGAAAGTAGATAGACCCAGGTTTAAGACATTAGAGTAATTCAATCTAGCTAAAATAGCGTCTCTAACTGCCATTTTATGCGCATCCCATGGCAGAAGGAGTAAGAATTTTTTTAAGTGCCCTCAAAATCAAAAAAACAGTCTTAGACTACTGATAGAATCTGGGCCTTAAAAGAGATTTTATCATCAAGGATTACTCCCAGATTTCTGGCTGCTTGTGCAGGTGGGGGCTGGAGGGGTTGTGTGAGCTGGACCATAAGTAAGACCAAACCTGTACCAACTCCACCCAGGACTGAGCCTGAAGAGAAGAATTTTGGTCTTGTCTGGGTTGCATTGTAGATGATTATCCCAAGCCACCAAAGATCCACCCTCATACAAACTGGAAAAGTTTCCTTTGCAGTATCTCTGGCATTCCCATAGGAGAACATACGCTGCATATCATCAGCATAAGAGATGGTGTTGATGCCAAATGATTCCACCAGTGTGTCAAGAGATGACATATAAATATTGAGCAACGTATGTCTCAATGAGGATCCTTGGGGTATTCCACATTTGAGATGTTTGGCATCCTAAAATGTGGCATTGTCCATATTGACTGTTCTATAGCTGTTAGAAGAGAAGTAAGCCATTTCAAGTCCATTACCCCAAGTCCAATGTTAGTCAAACACCACAGCAGAATGTCATGAGAGATTGTCTCAAAAGCTGACGGAAGGTGTAATAGGATGAGGGCGGACGTATGGCCGTTGTGAGACTGTGATGAGCTATTCTTCAACTGTTAAGACTCAGCGTATGCTCATTGTAGCAACTGTCATTTTCCCATGGTCTGAAAATAACATGATATGAAAATGGGGTATGAAGGTTCCTGTCATCTATTCTCAAGTTCAGCATTGATTGTGCGTACTTTGTCTAGACATTCTTGTACAAGTAGGTCTGAGTTAAAACAGCACAACTTGTTTGTAATGTGAAGTTCAGCAGTGGATCGACCACCTGGATTCTGCATTTCTCATGTGAATAGAATCACCATCTGGGGCACTAGTACATAGTGTGTTTTGCTTTCAGCCCTAAAACTTCATTCACTGACACACTTGGGTGACATATGGCTGCAACACACTTGTTTCCCCTACCAAAGACAGCAACTTGTAACAGCATAGAACAGAGGACATTCAAAACAAGCAGTGGCAAAGCAAATAGTTTTTGCCAATGTCAGATCTATTGGCTTTGTTGGAGTGTGTGGCGTGGTATTGTGTGGAGTGACATTGTGTGGAGCGGAGTAGCACTGTGAGGAGTTGATTGACATTGTGTGGTGAGCAATGGAGTGGCATTGTGTGTAGTGAAGGAGAGTGGCATTGTGTGGCATGGAGTGGAGTGGCATTGAGTGGAGCTGATGGCATTGTGTGAAGTGGAGTGCCATTGTGTGGCTGGAAGTGGCGTTGTGTCGAGTAGAGTGGTACTGCGTGGTGTGGAGTGGCATTGAGTGGAGTTGAGTGGCATTGAGTGCACTCATGACCAGGCACAACCCCCTGAGTCCTGAGACATGTACAGAATCAGCAATTCACCCCATGCCACAGATTAGTGAATCACATGTCCTGTACCAGCCAATCACCAGCTGCGATACACTGTCAGTACTGAGGCACACACACTACTCAGCAGTAGACCGTGTGGCATCAGTGCTAGTACACACCCATGGAACAGCCATTCACCACTAGGCCCAATACAAGCAGTGATTCAGTCACTCCCATCGAGGCATGACGCAAGCCAGTTACTCACATTGAAGGTCAAAAACAGTGTATGTGGAATGGGTGCTGACACATATACTCACCACCGGAACCCATGGCATCAGTACTGAGATCCAGGCACTGAACTTGCCACTGATCATCTCACTCCACATCTTCATTACTGATGCATATACATTGGAAAAGCCACACACCACCAGAAACTACAAAGTGAATTGCTCACATTGAGATCACACACTAATCACAAGGCTGCACACTTTGGTATGAATACATCCAACCCAAGACCTACTGATTAAATCACTTATTTTAAAATGTCATATTCATTACCAGGCTTGGCAGATTTAGTTTCCCACCCAATAATTGCACTCATGTCAAAAGGCCCTGGATACCTACCTGCAAAATTTAAGTTCACAAATGCACTACCAAGCATTGCACACTTGTTTACTTGCTGTGAATGCAATCCCTCAGCAATGCTCTACACAATTAGGTCTACACAATGAGACCACACACTTAGCAACAACAGCTATTGTATACTTAGCTGCACACATTTCAATTGAACACATATCATCATACTCTGCACAACTAGATGAACATACAATGCTCACACACTCACTACTAGGCCTAGCAGGTTAACTTGCACATACTTGAGTGCATATTCAATCTCACACCCTCCTCATATAGTGCACTAAATTCAAACCCTGTTTTAGCAGGGTTCTTGGAGTAGCATTAGCATGTTATGTTGTTTTTAATGTTGTTCTCTGTCATGTGATATTGCTGTCTGGGTTTATGTGTTTTTCATAGTGGGGCAGGGTGGATTTATGGTTGGCGGGGACACTTTGGGCCCCTATGGCATCTCACAGGGAATAAAGCAGAAAGAACACAAGTTTCAATGGACCTCAAAGGGGGCACTGTTGATATTTAAGGAATCTGAATTTTTTGTGGAGTTGGGTCAGTTGCTTATGCAGGCCTTATCTGCCTTACACACATACACTATTGCAGGATGGTACGGTGGCACTTTGGGGCGGTGGAGGATACAGTAAGCTCCAGGTGGCCACATTAGGGCCTGGTTTCCCAGATGACCTCTCTGGTAGGTGAAGGGGTACATCAGGTGGGTTGGGATGAGGGGCCTCCAGCACTAGTAAGGTGAGCAGGGATTTGCATTAGAGTGGATTTCCTTATTTGTTCTGGTGGCTGGAAGGCATGAGTTTCCAGGGGACCAGAAAATGTGAATTGCAAACCACAAAGCCAATGGCAAGCAATGGGGAGACAGCATTGCCAGTTCAACTTTCTAAAACTCCCCAAGATGTCTTTTTCATAGCTAGACACTGTGCTGTGTGGTAAACGGTGACCTAATCAGGGGTGTTGTAAACCCCGTTTTGGCAGCTACAGAAGGCGTGGGGTTCTTTATAGGCCTCTTCTGTCTGCAACTCACAGACAAGCGCTCACAATTAATGCTATAAAAGACTATACCTTCAATAGAAAAGCAAGGAGGGGCAAGTAGGAACGAAAGATGGGTCAGGAGAAAAGGGAAAGAGAAAGGAATGTTGAAGGGTGAGAGGAATGATTGAGGAGTGGGTGTGTGGATGAGCGGGTGGATGAATAACTAGATACATGAGTGGGTAAATGGATGAGCTGGTGAAAAGGTGAAAGAATGGACAGGTGGATGGACAGGAAAGGATAGAAGAGTCCATGGATGGATAGGTGCAGGGACAGATGGAAGGATGGCAAAGTAAAGGGATGGATGAGTGAATAAACTGATAGATAGTTGGACTGCTGAAAGGATGGCAAAGTAAAAGGTTGGATGGACTGGTTGATGGACAAGTGAAAGGAAGGCAGAGTAAAGGCATGAATAGATAGATGAACAGGTGTAAAGATGGCAGAGTAAAGGGATAGATGAGTGGGTGAAAGGAGGATTGAATGGACGGCAGAGTGGATGGATGAGTGAGTCGATGGCAGAGTGGATGGATGGCAGTCGATGGTTGATGGATGGCTGACAGAGTGGATGGATGGCAGTGTGGATGATGGATGGATGACTGGATAAATGGTCGAGTGGGTGGATGGAACAATGGATGACATAAGGGGTAGATGGATCAATGGAATGGGGAAAGTGTGAATGATGGATGAAAGGAATAAATGGATGCCAAACAGTATATTTGAAATACTGGATGAAAAGGTAAATGGATTAGGATTAAGGGATAGATTCTTAGATGGGTGAGACCATAGAGCTTTTCTAGGGATTGTTGGACGCACTCGATTTCCTTCCTTGGTGCTATCAGAGCTTTTATTCAAAGTGTGAGGTGCAGTTAGCTCCTCTTTCCGAAGTCATCAAAAATATTTGCTATGCCAGGATATAATATACGTGAAGTCATGAATATTTTCAATAATGGATGCATCACGTCGGTATAGATACTTATATCCGTTTTCTCCAGACAGGCAAAAACTTGAAACTGGAATTTACATTCACAGTCCAATATTCTCACTGAGGTAGCAGGGTTATGCTACAGCCTCATAAATGACATGCCAGCGGACTCCATGAGGAGGCTAATTTGCGTTTCTCTTTCCTAGAAACGTTCTCACTTTGAAGTCAGCTGAAAAACAAAAAAACACAGCTAAAGACACAGCTTGACTTTTGACCACTGTCTTTAAATAACAGGGTTGTTTACAGAAAGGCAGGTCTCAGAAGGATGCTGGTAAATAACCTTAGCATGGGAGAGAGCAAATGAATCTGAAAAGCCTTAGCCAGCAAATGGGGCACCAGAAAACGTGAGTTGCAAACCACAAAGCCAATGGCAAGCAACGGGGAGGATGCGTTCCCAGGTCAACTTTCTGAAACTCCCCAAAATGTATTTCTCATACCTAGACAGCTGCACTGTCTGGTAGTTTGTGACCTAAAAATGAAATGCAAGCATTAATGTGATGAAACACATTTTAACTTACACTAATTCAATGGATGTATGAAATCATGGATATTAAGAATGTATGATCTAATAGTTATTTTCACATTGAGAAAAATGTTACAATATTAAACAATTTTCTTGGAGGGGGTGGCCTGATTTTCAAGATCACTAGAGCTCTGGCCATCAGCAATACCATCCGTCATCATCTGACCATGGAGCCCAGCCTCACAGAAGTTCCAAGCTGCCTCCGTCCCGCACCATCAGCGTACAGCAGCCGTCCCGTCTGGGGTGATCTTGGAGGCCCAGGGACATGCCAACTTCTGTGGGGCCTGCAAGGCAGAGGCCCTGCTAGGGATGTCTTGCAGTAGCCTAAGCTACAGTCCACGATGAGAGCCGAGGGTTGGCTCATCACTACGTGAAGACACTCCTTCTCATGGCCCACTCTGGCACATGGTTCAGAGTGCAGCAGTGACAGTGGGGCCATGACAAATGACCACAGCAGCAGTGGCCTGAGGCACTGAGGCTGCAGGTGGGCCAAAGATTTGAGCTCCTGCATCAGTGGCCCTAAGGGGCACCCCGCACGATTGACTGGCCCGCAGCCTGCAACAGGAGGTAGGACACAACCCATTTCGCTGGGGCCACTCACACATAAACAGCATCAGTGTTCAGATCGGAGCATGGGGGAAAGCATTAAGACTTTGGTTGGTGCCTCTGCCAGCAACTCAGGTGTCCAGAACACAGAGTGACCATCAAGGGGACTCAGGGGCTCCCCTTCAAGACAAGGTGGGCACTGCCTGAGACTTACTGACTTGGAGTAGAGCTGGGGGCCACACTTTTCTTCCCCATCTTGCTCTCCATCCTTCTCACCCCAGTCTGGGCCTATGGCAGGCCCTTCAAGGAGATAGGGAACTGCTAGAAGGCCGCAACTTGAAGCAACTTGACTTTGTGACTTGACTCCTTGACTGGACATGGAGACCGCTTTTGGGCAACCTTCTACTCAAATACAGTGGCAATATCCCTGAAGGTGCATACCTACTTCTGCCAGGCCACTGAGGATGACTGGCTTTGACTCCCGCCCCGGAGGAGTGATCTGTGGGGAAACCAGCTGCCGCCACCCCACACAGACTATATTGCCCTCAGTGAGGACACATTTTTGCGGCCCTTGGAGCTCCTCTTGCCAAGCAACCCATCACCACCTACACTTCTGACACCTGGCTAATGATGAGGGAAAACACACCATACTCTGTAGGACACAGTCTTCTACCATAAGCACTGGCTGCACTGCCGTACCTTGCATCGCCCCTGCCTCACAGGCTCTTGCCCACATGGCAGGCTGCAGTTGGTGACTCATGCACAGGCACACATGACAGTGAACCTCCCATCCACCATTCCAGACCAGGATCCCAATGCCTGGAGATACACCGCACCCCTCAAAGTCTGACAAATGCAACAGAGTGCTTGTCGCAATTGAGAACTCCTAAATCCCTATGGAAACCAAACTCCTTGGTGACGGAGATGAGTTTTTTGCATGATGATTTTATCTCAAGCTCATAGATAGAGTCCCTGACAGGGAAAAAACATTGGTATCCCTGGAACCACAAGCCATGGATAATCAATGTGCAATTCTGACCCTCCAAGAGCAAGTGTACCACCTTGAAGGAATGCCAGAGGATCCTGAAGGGTGCTCATCTGGGAGCAGCATACAGTTCCTCGGCCTGCTGGAGGGAGTTGAGGGACGTGATCCTCTGACTTACTGAGAAACCTCGTTCGAGTCATTTGTTTCCACACCTGACCTTACCCTCTTCTTCTCCTTGGAGAGAGGGTGCCGATCCTCCATATTCACCTGGGTGCACCCCATGCTGGATAAGCTTTTGCATTTAAAGGACCGTGATGCCATCTTGAGAGCTGCCAGATTAGATGAACCACTGAAGTTTGAGTATAAGATGATTATGTTGTTTACAGACTAAACTCAAGCCTTCCAACGGCAGTGCTAATCCTTCCTGTAGGTCAAACAATGGCTCAGACAACTGGGTCTCCAGTATTCCTTGTTATTCTGACTTGCCTCAAAATCATTTCAAATGGCAAATCCCTCTTTTTCACTGACCCCAAGGACCGTTGGGACTGGGCAGACAAGCACCGTCACTCCTCCTCTACAGGACAATTGTGACGGTCCCCTGGGCACCCTCAACTTTGGCTGATGTGACAGAACAGACCACAATGAGGGACCTCCTTAAGGCCATCTCCCCTGAAGTCCAGCACCTGGAACAAATCATTGAGGATCGTCGACAAGCCCTCCAGGTGGTGGCGTCCTTGGAAACAGTCGCTGGGACCAGCGACGATGAGAGAGGTACACACATATTCACTTCAAATGAGGAATCTTGTCCATCTGACGATTCCTGGTGACTCCTCAAACAGCGGACACTCAAATTTAGTCTTGCTTCTTCATGCTTGGGCATGGTCGGTAAGGTTGCTTGTCCCACTCTCTGCCCTATGTTCATTCTGTGCCACCACACATTCCACCACTTTCACACCTAGCAGAGTCCATGACTCCATGTTTTTTCCACCAAGACAATCCCACTCTCTTACACCTTATGTTACCATTGCCAAACCCGGTACAACCCAGACAAGATCAAATAGGGCGCTCATGCCTTCAGGCCAAACTACTAATTAAGCCACCACACAAATACACTACTAACAGGTTTCAAACTGCAAACTGTTTGGGTGTACTTTTGCTTCTGGTAGGCCCTGAATGTTTTAGTCAGCTATGGTGAAATGGCATCAACACATGGAGGTGATCCTGGGGAGATACTCCCACCCGAATCACACTTCCAACCACATACTTAATACAGCGCCATCCAATTACACCAGATTCCTTACCTTAGATTTGCGAGGCATGCACACGGCAAGGGAAAGGTATTCTATTTACATTCATAGCAAGCACCAACAAGCACACATAATATTCCTCCAGGAGATAGTGTGAGTCCGCAGGGTACTAGACAGGGAGACAACTGAACTGGAGCAGCTCCTGCCATGATTAAATATGCCTACCACAGTGCCACAGAAGGTCCTGCTCTTCTGGAGGCTAAACCATAATGTGCTGTTCTCCTGGAGCAATTGTGGCACTTCAACTGTGCTACACATGCTGCCAAAACACATACAGAGGGTAAAAATTCAGTTTGTGTTCTGCTTGGCTGACAGAACAAGACAGCCCCATAAACTCTATATTGGAGATTGGCACACCCTCAGTGGTCCTGGCCCCTTGATACACCTCCTTATAAAAATGTTGTCCAGAGATTTTAATTTTTGATTTGTGTTTTTTTTATCATTTGAGAAGTAATTTATCTTGGGTATCTTGGGTAGAAATTACTAATCCAGCCGCTTTTTTCTGAATTAAAAATGTTAAAATGGCAGATGTGTTGCAGTGAAGATTATTTTTCAGGAACCAGGAGACCTATATACTTCATTTTGATGTTAAAACATAGGTTTTGGGGTTCAAGTAGTCTTATAGAGACAGAAAATAACTCCTCAGAGCAACCCTTCTGCAATTTCCAAAATGGAGGTTCTATAATGATGCGTTTTAGCCATCATATTGGCAATTTACTTTAATATTATTTTTGTTTCAGGTTTTCGGTTGATTCAGAATTGTAAACATGAGCAAAGCAGATGGTAGCAAGTGGTAGCAGAAGATCTTTACCTCCTGACAGAGTGTTGCTAACTACAAAATCTGAGGACTCCATTAACAAGTGTCAAACTAATCAAAAAGAAAAGCTAACATCAACTGCAGCTGTACAGAAGAGAGTTTGAGATGCTGCAGAAACACAGCAAGACGAAGTTCACAAAAGATTGAAACTGATGGGTGAAGAGGATCATATACTTTATCATTGTAACAACAAGTGCTGCAAGACGTATACAATGGAAAAAAGCATGGAAACAAATTGCCAAAAAATTGCAGAAACCAGTGAATCACACCAAGAATCTGAGTCTTCTGAGAAGGCGATGACAACTAAACCCAATGCCCATCCAATTGGAAGATCGATGGCTATCACTTGTCCACCTCCAACAACTGATCAGATAGCAGAGTTGTATTATCTGTGGTTTAGACAGAACAAGGGTCATAGCTAGTTTCTTCCAAGATGAAGTTTTAAGTGAGCAGCTGATCTAAACAGAAAGGTGAATGTATTTGCAGTGGAATTGTATGTCAACCCCAACTGCATGCGTGCATACATTAAAAAATATGACTGTACAATGAGCTCCCAGCAGCAATGTAAGCACTAGCCTTAGTACTCTTTGAAAAAGCAAATTAAGTTTTAAAGCCACTCTTGAGTGCTGGCTATGGGTTCATACGCAGTGAGATCAGAGAAATAATGGTCAACATTTATGAAACTGTGTTGATCCATAATATTGAAATTAAGATTTTTCTGGTGAGAATGTACAATGACAGAATTTGGTTTTGTCAGTCAAACAAAAATAATGAGCCAGTTATGGTGTTGTAAGCTGATTTGGCTCCTGAAGTTTTTACTGCCAAAATAAGATCAAAGGATGCAGTAGAATCAGCAGGAACTATTTTAAGAAATATCCTGAAAGATTTTGAATTTGGACTTAGTGACAAATTTTGTGATGTCCAAGAGCTCCGCAAATCATGGGAGTCAACAACAATGCCTGCTGTTGTCTTAACATTTTTTTTACAACATTGTTTAAAATCAGCAAAGCAAAACTGTTACAAACTAAAGTTCCTGGGTTCAGAACAGAAACCAGCCACATTGATGATGGTTTTGAAGATATAAGCAAAGAAGTGGAAGACAATCCTATGAACCGACAGGCTTCTGCTGTGCAAATATACTGTCTTTTCCAAATCATGTTTTAGGCATTACTTCGTGGGAAAAAGAAAACTCTGCTACACATGATGATTACCCACGCAATCTATGACAAATGCAAAAGTAGAAAGCTAATAACTTCAATGAATATGATTAGTGTATCAACAAATCATGATGACATAGTATAGACCAGGAACTTGTTAGTGGTTCATGCTGTAAATACTTGTGAATCCGAAAGCCCACCACTTACAAGTCACTTTACCAGGAAAGGATTTACAATTGCTGTTCTTGATAATTTTGATTTTGAAGACAGCTCTTCTTTGTCTGGAACATCAAACACACATGATACTGCTATGGTACTTTTTCAAGACTATACCAATGAAGTAGCTGCTGGCAAACAAGCTGTGACAGCTGTAGACATAAACAAAAGCAAATTAAGTTTTAAAGCCTCTCTTGAGTGCTGGCTTTGGGTTCATATGCATGAAGTTGCAAACTGATAACCTAACTGCCTTGCTAATATGTGAAAAATCACTGCGAGCCATCAACAAGCCCCAGTCTACCAGAGAGTTTCAAAGTGGTTGAGGACATAGATCTTCCTCTATTTGATTCCGCAGTCCACAAAGTGGATTTAACTGAATTTATCATATCTCTTATTCAGTGCGGACTGAAGGATGAAGAAAAACAGTTCCTCTGTGGGCTGGAGTTTATTCTCTGATCCCACTGAAAAAGGTTGGGTTTCTACCAATAATACCATCTCACGTCACAAACTATGCAACAGTATACACAGCTGTAAATCATTTACTAAATGTGCATGCTAAGCTTGAAGACCAGACTATCCTGCCAATTTTCTGTGATGAAGGTGTTTTCCGTGTTGTAGCTGACATTTGTATGAGCAATCCAGTAGAATTTGATGATCTTTATCTAATGATGGACATTTCCCACATGACAAAATTTGCGTTGTGGTGAACAGGAAGTTATCTCAGTGGATGTGGCATAGACGGTGTGCTTATTGAGGCTGAAATCTTTGGAAGCAAGACTGTCCAGTCAGTATTGAGTGGAACTCATTACATTAATTTGTTTCAAGCTATGTTCATCATATCTGAGGCTATAGAAGCATTGCGTGGAATGCTTTCTGGAACAAGATTGATGAATTGTGTTTTGCATATCGCATCTCAGAAGTGAACAAGGCACATGGTGCACTTCATTCAAAAGACATAATGCAAAGCCAGGCAATGTTCAATACACTCAGTTCAAAATGAGGAGACCTGAAAACCAAGTTCATAGAGTTTGTCAATGAATGTGAATTAAAATCAGAACCTTGCAAATACTGGGGAAATCTTTTACACATGATAGCTCTAGTGAAAAAAATTGCTACATACTGATCAGGAAGGTGATTGGGAGTTGCGCCTGAAGATTGTGGAGTCACTGATTACTATGTTTCATGAATTTGACTGCATAAACTACCGGAGATATGGGTATTTGGAAAGAGTGAAGAAACTTGAGGTAGAAAAAACATACTTCTACAGAAAATTCATCCAAAGACATTTTGTGGTGAAAGATAGAGAGAGAAGGTTCAACGCTGTGGCTCCAAATATGAAACTGGAACAGACGATCCAGAGATCACAGAAAAGCTCCAATGGAATTGTTCATTAGACACCTACAAGTGAATATGTTGCTTAATGGCAGCTAGTTTATCATGACATCCTTTCTATTTGCAATGTTTTCAGAGAGATGAAAACTTCAAAATTAATAGACCACTGTGAAGCAGTACCTCACCACAAACTTGTGGGAAAGAGAGGAATGTTTTAATAAACATGTTGACAGCCTTCATTTCATGCAGCAACAAGGAAACCTGTTGAAACGACTGAGCCTATGCAACTACACAACTTCTTGACCAAGCAATGGGGGTCATTACGACCCAGCGGTCGGTGCAATAGTGGAGGTATGACCGCCAACAGGCTGGCGGTACATACCTCTACTATTATGACATTGGTGGTTTGGCCAAAGCCAAATTGCCAAGTTAACACACCGACTGCCACGGCCACAGTCTCCAGCCCGGCAGCCGTCACTAGGCCACCCATGGCATTATGACCCTGCCCACCTCCATGGTTTCCGTGGTTTCTGTACCGCCATGAAAACCATGGTGGTAGGCACTATCAGTGCCAGGGAATTCCTTCCTTCCCCCTCCCCAGAGTCTTCCCCCACCCTCACCCTCCCCTCCACATATTCACACATACACGCACATACATACACACCCATACACACACACATACACATATTCACCCACGCATACATACATACGTACACACTCACAGCAACACTCACGAACATACATCAAAGCACACATGCAATCACACGACACAACATGCACGTACACACACACCCTCTCATGCACACAAGCATTAAAACACAGTCACACACACCCCCCCCACACACACACAACACCCCCTGTCCTGTTGGGGAACCTGACTTACCTGCTTACAGGGGGTCCTTTGGCAGGAGATGGGATGTGGTGCTGCTGCCAGCAGCAGCATCCACCAGCAAAACATCGCCAGGCCATATCATGGAATATGATACAGTAGGCAATGTTTTGCTGGCGTGGTGCTGCTGCTGGTAGCAAACCCACGTTACTGCCGTCCGCCGCCATGACGGTCGCCGGAATTCTGACAGCCTTCTGGTGGGATCCTGGCTACGGTCATAATTCCATGGATAGTCAGTAGCCATGGCAACGGTATGCTGGCAGCCGTCGCCGTGGCGGTAGGCAGCATTTTCCTTTAATGTCATAATGAGGGCCAATATGTGGATAACAATATAAAGCAATGTCTTATAGATGTTCTAGAACATGGATCAAAACTATACGCAGAACTGAAGCAGGAGATATTTCTATTGAAAGAGAAAAAGAGAAAAAGTTGTTTGACATAATCACTAAAGTTAAATGTTCACACTTCAATTGCCACGGGTAGAGTTTTGTCCATTCAGCCACAACAAAACAGGTTACAAGAAAAACAACTTTCACAATCACATAGAGAGATAGATGTAGCAAAAGAAAGGGGTGAATTTATCAAGGGGGTTGTGTTGCATGACCGTCTTCCAACAAGCACATTATTTGATGGAGATGCTGCAACCAAACCAGTGAAGCACAAACTTGTGCAAGAGATGAAAAAAACTTTCACTTGAAGAATTTCAATTTGAAAAGGTGTTCCCATTGAAAACTGCTGTTGTTGTGGACCATGTCACAATTGTGAATGGTCAAGATTTCATCCATGCAAAACCTCATGAAGGTCGTTCAGACTGTTCTACAGATGTCAAAGTCAGCGTGCACTTATCAAGAACTGCACATTGTCTTTGACAGCTATCTTGAACTATCTGTCAAAGAATGTGAGAGAATCAGACAAATGTCTACAAGTGGAACAATTGACTTTGCCTACATCAAAAATTCAATACCTATACCTGTGCCACTTGCTAAATGTTGGTCATCAACATCAAACAAGATGAACTTGGAGATGTTAACTCCCCAAAACATTGTTGATGCTTTGGAGAACATAGAATTTCCATTTATTGCAGGTGGAATGATTGTCAATGAAGAGTTGGTGTATGCAGAGATATATTCAAAAGGTTTGGGACATATGGATCAAGAACTTAACAGCAAATTGGAAGAAGCTGACCTTTGTGTTCTGCACTGTTGAGTGGGCTGTTCGAAATAGTTCCAAATGAGTCATTGTACTGTCAAATGACACATATGTTATTATTGTGTTACTTAGATGTGTTGCAATGTTCATAAGTCAAGGATTGTCAGAGTTATGGAATAGGCAAGTGTTGCTAACATGCAGAAGGCTACTATATGCCAATCCCACTTCCCAGATTCACTTTGGCCATCTTATATCACTCCCCTTTCCAGTGGGAAGCAGGCAAGGATGGCCATTGTCACCCCTGCCTTTCATGATGGTGATAGAACCCCTTGCCATCTGACTGCAGAGGGAGGGTCAGAACTGGGTTATCCCCCTACCCAATAGGACATATGTGGTGTCCCTCCACAATGACAATTTACTCTTGTACTTATGGGACATGGATGTTGATCTTCCCCCATTAAATGCTATGCTACGCCACTCAGTACCGGCTTGACACCACAGATGGTGTAAAGCTTTGGTCTACTATCTTGGAATCCACCTCTATCACAATCCCATTGATCTGTATGAGGGCAACCTCCAAATTGCCTTAACCACCATTAAATTCCAGTTGCTGTTCTGTAAGACTTTATCCCAGCCTCTGTCGGTAAGATAGCACTGGCTAAGATGGTAATTCTTACCTGCCTCCTTTATTAAATTGCAAACCTCCCCAAAATTCTGCCTCAAACATTTTTGGGGTGAACTAGATGAGGCTATACAACCTCACTGGGGAAACAAACGCTACTGAATTGACATGAACAACTGTAGCTGTCAGTTGGTCAGGCTAGCAATAGTGCCCCCTCTTCTGGACCTTACTTCCTAGTGGCGCATGCTACAATGGGTGGTGCTTGGTAGATTGCCGCAAATTGGGGAAACATGTCAAAGACAAGGCGCTCTGTCCACTGCCACAATCCAGGGATTTTTGCTCTGCAAATTTACTCCCCTATCCTCCTGGTCTCTACAGGTGTTGCTGATGCCTGGACCAAGCCCACTGCCTCACACATCAAACCACTGAGTGTGCTCCAGCACTCCCTTTGATAGAAGCCATAAAAGCAGGAGAGACCTATCAGACCCTGGAGCTATGGAGCTGGCAGGAGCAATCGCTAACCACAATTGGGGATTGTTGGAAATGGTCCTTTTTGCAGGGTCATCCCCAATCTTGTTGCCTCCTGACTCCTATTTGTTCTGACCTGTTGTTGTTGGCTTTTGAACTCTGAGCACTTTACGACTGCTAACCAGTGCTGAAGTGCATATGCTCTCTGTGTAAATTGTACTGTTGATTGGTTTTTCCATGATTGGCACATTTGATTTACTGGTAAGTCCCTAGTACAGTGCACTAGAGGTGCCCAGGGCCTATAAATCAAATGCTACTAGTGGGCCTGCAGCACTGGTTGTGCCACCCACATTAGTAGCCCTGTAAACATGGCTCAGACCTGCCACTGTAGGCTCTGTGTGTGCAGATTTTAACTGTCAATTCGACTTGGCAAGTGTACCCACTTGCCAGGCCTAAACCTCCCCTTTTCTTACATTTAAGACACCCCTAAGGTAGGCCCTAGGTAGCCCCATGGGCAGGGTGCAGTGTATGTTTACGGTAGGACATATACTAATGTGTTTTATATGTCCTGACAGTGAAATGCTGCCAAATTCAGTTTTCACTGTTGCAAGGCCTATCTCTCTCATAGGTTAACATGGGGCTACCTTTAAAAATGATTAAAGCATAGATTCCCTTTCGGAGCCGATAGACATGTGGAGTTTAGGGTCTCTAAGCTCACAATTTAAAAATACATCTTTTAGTAAAGTTGGTTTTAAGATTGTGTGTTGGAAAATGCCACTTTTAGAAAGTGGGCATTTTCTTGCATAAACCATTCCGTGACTCTGTCTGTTTGTGGATTCCCTGTCTGGGTCAGTTTGACAGTTGGGCTGTTTGCACCTCTCTCTAGACAGTGACACAAAGGGAGCTGGGGTGTAGCCTGCATATCCTGATGAGCCATCTGTGCTACGAGGGTGAGGAGGAGTGATCACTTACACCTGAAAGGGCTGTGCCTGCCCTTACACAATGCAGTCTCCAACCCCCTGGTGTGTGTTTGGGGCCTGGCCTGGGAAATGCAGGATTTCACAAGCAAGAGAGACTTTCCTTTGAAGTAAGTCTACTTCAAAGGCCAAAATGGGTATAAGACTGGCACCCAAAACCACAGACTTTAGATCACTTCTGGAAATCAAGAGGAACCTCTGCCAGGACAAGAGCTGATGAGTTGAGGAAGAAGAGATGCCCTGCCTGTGACTGTGCTTTGTGGAGCTATCTTGCATTTGCTGCTTCTGCCTGTGCAAGGGGACAAAGACTGGACTTTGTGATGCATTCCTGCTTGTGAAGAAATCTCCAAGGGCTTGTCCTGAGCTTGCCTCCTGTTGTTGAAGTCTGAGGGCCATCAAAGACTTCCCCTGCCAGCACCTGGACTCTCTGTGAGACTCCTGCCCTGCCAAGTGGTGCCCATCCAGTTCCTGGGGCCTTGAAAGGGGAAGCTGTCAGACCAAGGTTGAGAATTGATGCACAAATCGCCGTGTGGGGACATTTTCAATGCAACATCCCGAGTGTAGCTGGAAAAACGATGTGCCACCAGCTTCGCGACTGAAATCAACGCTCCGCCTGCAGCATAGCTGGAAGATCGACGCACACGGCTGGGGAAACGATGCGCAACATCGCTGACGGAGGCTGCAACAACGCAATATCGCTGGGCGCGGAAAAACAATGCGAGCCTGCCCTGACCCGAGGTGTTTTGTCTGGATCGACACATTGCTCTCCTTCGGAGAGAAGAAATGACGCACGCCGGTCCGACCAGAGAAGGAGAAACGATGCACGAGCTCACTTGCAGGTGAAAAATCGACGCACCGCTTAACTTTTCAACGCACACTCACCAGTGCGTGTTATTTTAACATGGCCCAGGTACTTTTCAATGCTAATAGTGTTAGCATTGTTTTCTAAAGGATTTAAGACTCTTTTTGCATTTTAATTAATAATTTGACTTGTGTATGGTGGATTCTTGTAGTTTTGGCCTTGTTTTGTTTCCTATATTGTTTTGTTTCCTATTTTTCTAAACCGTTGTTGTGTCATTTTGTAGGGTTTTCATTAAGTTACTCTGTGTGGTGGTACAAATACTTTACACCGAGCACTCTGAAGTTAAGCCTGCCTGCTCATGCCAAGCTACCATGGGGGTGAGTGGAGGTTAGCTGAGGGTGATCCTCTTTTACCCTGACTAGAGTGAGGGTCCTTGCTTGGACAGGGAGTAACCTGACTGCCAACCAAAGCCCTCATTTCTAACAGGGATCTATTCACTGATGGACAACTCCTTCCATTTGATCAGCTTATCACATACTAATGCATCTCACTAATGCATCTCACCAGGACAATTTCTCACCTCTGGGCCCTTTGGGACAAGTATGAACTCACCACACATCTCATTCTCCATACTCTACATACCATGGGGGAGGGCTGTCATCTGATTACTTGGATATATAAAGTCATTTGGGAGCTTACCGGAGCTCTGCCAACCGCTCTGAGGGACAAGTGGCAGGACGACATTGGAAGGGCACTCCATGATGCGGAATAGGAGCGGCCATGGAATGTCTCCACATAGTCTCTGGGAAAGTCTGCTGTAAGAACATACAATTCTTTATTCTTCACTGGTCTGTCTGACCCCAGCACCACTCAATTTCTATTCCTCCACTGCACATCTCTACAGCCCCCGTTGCCACTTGGCAGATGCTGACCTACGCCACATGCTGTGGTCCTGCCTACACCTTTAAGGTTTCTGGCAGTTGATACATGACACATTAAAAGAAGTCACTGCAATCCCCAATATCCACACATGGAGGTATGTGCTTTAGGTAGCTTCAAGCATAGGAAACATCATAAGGTACGGACACTCTTTGCAGGTGTGGAGGTTCTACTAGGCAAGAGGGCACTTACCCTCCAGTGGAGGGCCATGTCGGCGCCTCGAGTGGCTGCATGGCATGGAGCGATACAAAAGTGGGGAAGGGCAGTAAGAGGAGGTCTGCCATCTACGATGATGGCATATCTCACCCAAATTGAATACTTTTCTTACTTGATTCCTACAGCTAATGGGAAAGGATGAGCTTCTCCTGTGAACTACACTGGCTTTACCGGACCCCCACCAGTGACCCAAGCACCTTTATTGAAAGAATTCCTACCCTGCTTTACATCAACACATTTCCTAATTCCCTCCCCCCCTTTTTGCCCACCTGCAGATGTCACATGGGGTCCAGGTGCCTCAACTTCCTACAGTGCCTCTACCTCTATAGCTGCAATGCACCTGAAAGTACTCTGATGCTCCTCCATCATGTGGACCTGCTTGCTACTGTTCCCCAACCATTTCCCTTCGTCCCCTAGTTAAAGGCTCCACTTCTGCTTGGTGGATCACATATGTGTACTTTCAATGCCTACTTATACAGTTTAACAAGAATAAGCAGGATATTTGGCTAATGTGCTACATCCATGTTCTTTTGTGCAGCTCCTCATCCTGGGGAGTAGAAATGATGTGGTTCCTCACCTTGCATGCTACATTTATGTGTCTCTATTTGCTGTTTGTATCTGCTTTGATATAAAATCCAATAAAAACATTTTAAAAAATCAGACATATTTGTTGTAACTGTAGAAAGCCTACAGATGGAAACTCACTGGTGTTTCACCAAGCAAAAGAGGAGGAAGTCTAGCTCTACTTGATGAACAGCATAATTCTAAACCATACATACATCAGCTTGCTGAGTGCTTTGGATCCTTAGTCAATCTTGCATCATGACTGAATGCTTGGAGGGTTGTTCCACAAGTGAGTTTGCATACCGGACGAGGAGGGCAAATTTGAGGGCTGGGTGAGGAGGGCACTAACAGCCTCTCAGAAAGCTAGGCTGGCCAAAGGAAGACAAAATTGGGCCTTTGCTTCATCAACGTGGTAACTACCAGAGATTCTTGGAAGAGGGCACGGATAATCTTTGTAACAAACTCTATATCTACCAGCCCAATCCATGTTGGTGGAAAGCCATGACATGTTAAACAGAAGCTCCCAATCCAAGATGAGTCTCAGTTCTTCCTATGATATTAGTTCCTCTTAACATAATATATATGGGGCCATTTCCCAGTGGTGGACAAGTTGCAACACATTAATTCCCTATTTTGTGTTGCATTCTTTGCCCCTTTGCTTCCATTTTTGTTCTATATTTTTGCTCTGGATGTGAGGAGCAGTTTGGTGTCTTGCTCATATTCTTCTGTCCAATCTTCATCTTCAATAAAGAACTATAAGATTTCCAAGGAGGATTATTCCCTATTATGATGTGTTCCTCTTAACTGCAATCCCCTTAAGGAGAAGCTTAACACTCTTAATGTGTACCGTTCTGTGCTGGTGGGTGTCGTCGCTATTTGGTGGAGTCGCCCTTTCCTTGGGCAATCAAAAGGTGCACTTTACAGTAGTTCTCAGCTTTAAGCTTTTGACAGTTTGCAACACCAACTACTCATTAGGTTTAGAAACACTAGGTATCTTTCTTAGGGCCCAGCATCTCAATTACACAAATTGTACCTTAAGAAATCAACACTAACACAGACTGTAGTGTCATGGTCTATCAATTCCCCAGTGCCTCACATTCTTCATGGTGTCTTGTGAAGTTGAAATATTTTTTATATTCTCCTATGCTCTACTTTATTGTTCACCCTACAAAATTTGTCAAAATCAATACAAGGTAAGTTACCTGATTAGTTACCTTACTGGTTCAGTATTAGCTTGGGCCACACTTTTTGTGACCAATTCAGATCCTAGTGTACAATCTTATGATACTGACTTGATAGCCTTTAAGAAGATATTTGAATGTTCTGATTTTGAGCATTTAGGCCCTCATTACAACCCTGGCGGTCGGTGGAGAAATGGCGGTAATGCCGCCAACAAGCCGGCAGAAAGAAATGGCATTACAAGCATGGCGGTGACCACCATGCTAAACTGCCATTTCTTCACTCTGACCGTCAGGGTGATAACGACCGCTGGGCTGGAGACTTTGGTCTCCAGACCAGCGGCTGTCACAACACAGCCGGCAGTATCACGACCCTGCATACCGCCATGGATTTCGTGGGGTTTTGTACCGCCACAAAATCCATGGCGGTAGGCACTATCAGTGCCAGGGAATTCCTTCCCTGGCACTGATAGGGGTCTCCCCACCTCCCCCACCCCGAGTCCTCCCGCCACACCACCCACCCCAACATCGACACACCCTCTACACGCACACAGACACTACCACCACACATACCCGGACACATACTAACAAACATTCCAACAGACACACACAGTCATACTCGCACACATACATACAGACAGACATGCACACATTTCCAAACACACAACACCCACCGCCTGCATACATGCACTCATACACCCCTCTACACACTCGCGCTTGCACCCCCATGCACGCACACAACGCCCCCACCACCCTCCCCTAACGGACGATCACCTTACCTGTTCCGGTGATCCTCTGGGAGGGAACGGGAACCATGGGGGCTGCTCCGCCGCCAGCACACAGTCACCAGAACACCGCCACGCCGAATCATGGGACGTGATTCGGTGGGCGGTGTTCTGATGATGAGGCGGTGGAGGTGGAGCAGCCTCCACTTCCCAGCCGACCGCCAGTATGGCTGCTGGCGGCTCTCCATCCGAAAAAGGACGGAGGGCTGACAGCAGTCATAATACGCTGCGCGGAAAACCGCCTGCACTGGCGGTCTTCAGCACGGCGGTACCTCAGCAGTCTTTAAAAGACCGCTGAGGTCAAAGTGAGGGCCATAATATGCTGCGCGGAAAACTGCCTGCACTGGCGGTCTTCAGCACGACGGTACCTCGGCGGTCTTTAAAAAAAGACCACGAGGTCGAAATGAGGGCCTAAGTGGTGGGTGTATTTTGATATACAACATGATTGAGTTATGTGTATTGAACTGGTCTGTTGGCAGCAAAAATAACTTTCTTTGAAAAAACATGTCTTTATTTCAGTATTGTTTAAAAGAAGAAATTAGGGAGGAATCAATTTGTTCACAGCATGCTGCTTTCTCTTTCTTATCTTAACGATATAGTACTGCTAACTAAACTTAGATTTCAATAGAGAATAAAAGGAGAGAAGGAACTACCAAAGAAACAACTTTAATTTGCCTACTGTTTCCTTCTTTGACTGATCAGAAGTTCCAGTGGGCCCATTGTTAGCGCGTCTGACCTTAATAAGTAAACTTACAAAGGGACGCGAATAGGTTGATGAATCTTTTGACTCGTAATTAAGATATTCCTACTATAACTCCAGTACATGCAGATCAATAATCTATAATAAATTAATAACATCAATAATTAATGATAATCAATAGCATTAGTAATCAATTGGAGTCAGTAATTGTCACATATCATGACTTTTCAGTCACAAACAACCACACCTTTTGGTAAAAATTAGAATATTTATTTCCCCTATATTAACAATGCTAATGTCACGTAAAATAATCTCAAAATCAAATGATAAACATACAGAAACAACACTGGATGTCCAAAGTGGCGAAAGAAACATAATCTAATCGAAGCTTGAGCCATTAAACATTATAAGGTTACAGTTCAAATTAATAATAAAAACAATTGCACCAATGCTACCACATACATTTAGATTCAGCAAAGAAAAGACATTGGGCCTGATTCTAACTTTGGAGGACGGTGTTAAACCGTCCCAAAAGTGGCGGATATACCACCTACCATATTACGAGTCCATTATATCCTATGGAACTCGTAATACGGTAGGTGGTATATCCGCCACTTTTGGGACGGTTTAACACCGTCCTCCAAAGTTAGAATCAGGCCCATTGACTATTACTCCCCATAGCAGACTTTCATTAGTAAGGATCCCTTAACTAACACCAGATTAGCATCAGCATGTTGGGCTTCATGCAAAATAATTTAGTAATCACAAATTTGGAAACCATCTAATTATGGATCTATCAAAAAAGTGCAGTTGGTACCTAGAAAGAAAAAGCAAACAGTCTTAAGAAACACATCAGTAGTAATGTACCTCTCCTCAAATGGATCGGCAAGCTAAGATAGTCTTCGTCATCAGGACATCAGTTCGGTCAGCAAGGCATGAGGATTCAGCATCATAGTTCAGAAAACGCAGTCGTTAAGCAGTAAAGTTAAGCACGTCTCTTGTCAAGAAGCTCAAGAAAATAACGACCTTTCAGGCCAGAAAGAAAATAAGCAAATGGGCTGTCTTTCATCAGTGCAGTCTGGCTAAGTTAGATTTCCTAAAACTACTTCCCAAGTCCCTATTGGCCAAAGGATTGCATGTTCACACTTTGTCCAATAAACTAAAACTTCAAATCTATAATTTCTACTACTACTCGATTCACATGTCACTGATTGGCTTCTCGTGTATTGTCCTCATCATCTGGCACGTCAAGTAACTATATTGTTGCAGCTTGTACTCCAGTCAGTGTCTCCATTGTTCTTCTCCTCAGAAAGTCAGTTTTACACACATTACATTCATATTGTTTCATTTAGCAAGAACAGCATCTTCTAGCAATCCGTTCTCATGAGAAAGGCTTTTAGCTACAAGCACATTTGAACAGCACAGAGGAAAATCATAGTTTAATTCTCTGAACAGCCATTTTATTAAACATTTAAGAAATACAGCTTGACATGAGGCCGTGCAACTAGGCCAGAACCTCTGCTAAGTTAAGGCCTACCCTTAGTATGATGTATTACTACATTAACCAATCAAAAACTCCATCTTTCATATTTATAAGCCATACATTGGCAGCCACTCATCTTGATCACGTTTTCAAATGCGTGGATTATTTTCTTTATATTATTACATTTTATACGCACATCCATTATTGAGAATAGCTGAATATTCATTAATATTTTTTATTAAAACACCTGCTTCAGCACCATTAACTAAAGAAGAGCCAGTACAAGTACAAACTGCGAAAGGTCCCATGTCTCAAAATTATAATCAGCGGTGCCTTAAGGCTAGTTTGTATCTCTAGTGTGGTGAAATTGAGCATATGAGTCAGGCTAGTTTTACACCTATCAGCGGAGTCTTGTAAGAACCAATTCGACTTTTGAGATTAACACAGGAGAACATTGGCACCATTTTTTTATATCTTCTATAAATCAAACTGCTGATCATTTATACCTTTTACTGACTGCTATGAAGAAAGATGAAGGAAAGTTTGTTAATTCCTCAGCATTGCTAGATAGTGTTGGAGTTGTAATGTTCACTGATCAGGACTGGTCTCATAAAAAAAAATCCTAAGGGCATTAAGATAAGAAGATTACAGAAATGTTTTAAGCTGTTGATGGCTTACAATTCACTTCAGGACCTTTAGAAGAGACCTCTTCTAATTCAAATGTTTCATTTACAGGGATCATAATGATGTTTGTCTTTTGATATTATTGCCTCCCCAAATGTATTTTTTTAATTGCTTGGTTGAAGAGGTGTAATACATATATTAATTGTTCCACCTGAACCACATCTTTGTTATCACAATTTTATCATGATCACTATTCCTCTGGCGTTACTGGTCATCAAGAGTTGAGATAAAATACTCCACATCCAAAAACTGATATCATGCTTTTTCTTCAATATTTTCAAAGTCTAAAGGCTATTCGTGTCCTCCTAACAGGGAGAAGGACTGTACAATCCCAACTGAGCCTGGCACTATTTTTCTTTTTGACCATGTTTATTTGAACACATTCATTCTTCAAGACAGAGAAGGATATGTTAAACGAAGTATTCATAAGAAAATATATAGACTGGGTTAACAATTGAATCTTCATTTCTTGTTGGAGTGTTCTTATTTTTTTTGTACATAGGAAAGACCATGATCTTGGACCATGTATTGATTACATAGGATTAAATCAGATTACAACTAAGGATACATTTTCTTTGCCTCTTATTTAAGACATTTTTGCAGTCAATCCAGAGAGCTTGGAATTTTACTAAACTTGCTTTAAGAGAAGCATATCATTTGCTCAGAATACAGAAAGGTGAATGAAATCTGCATTCAGCATATCATTTGTGTAATGCCATTTTCCACCATTTTCCAGATTCAGGCCCTCATTTAGACTTTGGCGGTCCATTTCACAGACCCCCAAATCCCAACCCGCCATACGATTGCCAGTGCTGGTATGTCAGCAGACTGCCATATTACTGGTGTTGGCTGCTTTCCGCCATTATTGAGGTGGAAAGCAGCCAGCAGTTGTGCTGGTGGTCGGCGCTAAAGAGGCGGGTCCCTCGCCAACACGCCACGCCAGCAGGACTCCACCCACCATATTACAAGCGTCAAACGGCTTGGCGGAGTCCTGCTGGTGTGGTGGTTGCAGCGAGGGAAGACTGCCAGGACCCATCCCCTTCCAGACGTCCCCCTCCACTGAGGAGGTAAGGGGGCATGCAAAGGAGGGGTATGGGGTCTGTGAGTTTGGGTGCATGTGTGCATGTTTGCGGAGGGGATGGCAGTGCTAAATGCGTGCCTGTATGTGCGCATGAATGGGGTGTCTGTGTTGATGAATGGGAGTGAGTGGGTGTGTCTGAGTCATGTGTGCATGTGCTGAATGGGTGTGTACGCATGCATGTATGAAGGGGTGTTGGGTGTGTGTGTGAGTGTGTGGATGGGTGAAGGGATGTGTGCATGTGTGCGGACATGTGTGTATGTGTGTGCCAGAGACAGGAATAAGATTCCTGTCACCGGGTGTGTGACTGGCAGGGTTTTTGTAGCGGGGTGACAGCTACGGAAAGCCTGGCAGTTTGCAGCCTCCTAAATCGGATGGCAGGCTGAGGCCTGCTGCTGGGTTGGAGGTGCTCCCCACCGGCTGCGGCGGTGCAACTGCACCGACGGGGCTGGCAGGGTTGTGGAGGCTTGGCGTCTGCCAAGCCTCACAACTCTTAATGTGGCAACTCCTTGGCAGAGCCTTGTAATGAGGGCCTCAGTATTTTCAAATGTCATTAATCACTTCATGTTGCTCGTCTTAGATAAAAAATTTGTGTTTTTGTGAGGAACATCAAGTAAATGCGACTTATGTATTATCAAGCCTTCAGTAACACCATATGTTCTGCAAACTCGAAAAGCGTGAATTTTAGAAAGAAGATGTTGAATACCTAGGTGAATGTTTCAGACCATATATCTAAAATCATCAATGCTTTTTGGTGTGGGCTTTATCTACTAACTTTAACAAGACTCATGGTTTCTTTCACTTTACAAAATGTTATGGTCAATTTATCAATAATTTTGAAAATAACAATATGTTCTGCTGGAATGATCAAGCTGAAAAGGGTTTTTAAACTCTTAAGCATATGTTTACTCAAACATCAATCTTGTGCCATCCTGATACTATCAAAAGCTTTGTTGTGAAGCTAAATGCCTCTGAAAGAGGAATTGAGCAGTCATATCTTTTTTCAACCTCATGTTTTGGCAGGATATGAATGGAACATTCCTATACTTGAAAGAGAGCTTTTAGACTTGAAGATGGCATGTAATGAATGTAGACATCTGTTGATAGATTCTAGAGAGCTGGTCGACCTTTGAATTGACCATCGAAATTTACAATGTTTGCAAAATAAATCCTTGTTGGAAGAACAGGCATCAAATCAAAAGGGCATTTATCTTTGCCCATTAATCCTTCATAATAACCTGTGTTCCTGGTTCAAAGAATGTATTAATAGATGCCTTTTCCCATCACTATCCTGAATCATCACTTGCCTATGCTCACCCTGTAATTCCTTCTCCATGTGTCATTGGAATTGTTTAGTCTTGTCTGGAGAAGGTTAAAATGGCTCAATAGCACATGGATCTGAACAAACGAGACAATCTTCTTTTAAATACTCCTCTACTTTGAAGAATTGAGCTACATTTCATTCAACATTGGATGTTATGAAAAAATGTCATAACTCTGTCGTAGAGGAACGAGGGGTGCAAAGATAAAAGTCTAAACCATGTCTTCCCTAGTAAAATTCAAATGACATAAAGAACTATAAACCAAAATGAAGGGTCTTAAAGGCACAGAATGAACACTGCTTTGCTGATGGTAGAGGCTAATTTGTCATTGATGTATTCTTATTTGGACATGAGACCCTTGTGCATCCAGATACCATTCTGCATCATTGGGGTTTGCTTCTCACATCAGAAAATCAATGTTTTTGTAATGTAGGTCATATCAAGGACCTCATAAATGTGGGAAATTAGGTGTCTACACAGAAGTTAGTATCACCCCTTGAGTCTGGATTTAAAACAAGGAATTACTCACTAGCTCAAAAATTACTAAACTCAAAAAAGACATCACATATTTTGTCAATGAAACTACATATATGTACTTCATAAATGAACACTATTACTAGCCTAAACACATACACAAAAAAGAAAGAAAAATAAGAAACAAAGAATAACCATCATAAGCCCAGGCTTACTGAACAGGGTCACAGATCACAAAGACACAGCAGAGAATCCTCAACAAAATATTAGGATTTCTGTCAGATACTACACCCAATGCTATTTCTATGATGTGTGAATCTCCCTCACATTCTTCTTTGATGACAAAAAAAACAAGTACCGGACCAACCATTTAATGATGGCATGTGGAACAAACCCAGTTCCAACTGCTTTTATACACTTCTCCCAAAGTAATTGTTTTTAAACTAGCAGTACTAAAAGAATAAGAGAAGGTTAAAAAAATCTTCAATTCCAGAACTGATTACGCTACCCAATGATGAGAGATATGTCCTATTAGAACTTTCTAAGACAGACAGCTTGGTTAGAAAATCAGTGGAATAAAGTGGAGTGACTGACATCAAATCCAAAGAAATGCATATTGATGAATGCTGAAGACTTTTAGCCAACCAACTAAGCCACTGAACATTGACTTGTGAGTTGACTGACAATATATGTTTGTTGAAACTGAAAGGAAAGGTTAGATTACCCAGCAGGGATTAGAATATTTAGTGACTGGTGACCTTAAGATCTTATACTTCTATACATTACCCGAAATTCATAAAAGTAGACATCCGCTTTTGGAAAGGTAAAGCATTGCATTAGTATAGGTTCTTGCTTTGAACATCTATCTACTTTATATGTCCTAAAACTAATGTAACCAAGCATGCCTTCATATTGGAGAGTGACAAAAGATGTTGTGAACTTACTCAAGGATGACAAACCCCCTTAGCACCTTGAGACCTTTACAGGTGAGTAGTTGCGCTTTGATTTGATTTGAACACTTAACCCCCATACAAAGATACTGACAATCCATGATGTTAAGGATCTTAATAAAAGTATCAGCTACTTTAAGAGTGATTGAAGAACTAATCTATAAAAAAGATTAGCAAAACATAACACTACCTCAATTATTATGACTGTGCATCCTCTGCATTAATAAAAAGTAATTCCATGTGCAGATACAATCTATTTACAATATAAGGGGGCTTCCATAGGTAGGACATTTGCAACCAATCTTACCTTTCTCTACATTCATAACTTTGAAACTAAGGGCCTGATTTAGATCTTGGTGGAGGTTAATACTTAGTCATAAACATGACGGATATACTACCTGCCATATTATGATCCCATTATTTTCTATGGGGATCGTAATCCATCACATTTGTGATGGAGTATTCCATCCGCAAAATCTAAATCAGGCCCTAAGTAAATGAATGCATAGTCAAACTCTTGCCAACAACATATAAGGTTTCAATGCACATATCTAAGGCAAACTAATCATCTAGATCTGCTGAAAATTTCAGGCATGAAATTATGTTCAGTGGATCAAAAAATGGGGTCCTAACTCCATGTAGACCAGTAGTCTGAGTAAGGATGAACTAGCCTTCTTAATATGAAGATTATACTCAAAGAAGATACACTTGCCATGGGTGCTTACTGTAAGCCCACTCCAAACCCACTGACCATTAAGCATAATTAAGCTTCAACAGCTATTACCCGAGATCACTGAGAGAGGATCTTCCCTATGGACAATACCCACCTCTGCAACACAGTAACAGTGGTCTTGCAAAGTATGAAGGACAGACAGAAACACTTTCAAACTCCTGGAAAAGGAGGAAAATGATTGCCAAACTAAGCTTGTAAAGAGAGCTAAGAAACAACCATAGAAATACTTTACCCAAATCCAATACTAGAGCATGTGAGAATAAGCTAATGTGTAACATAATGTAACAGTCAATCATATTGATATTAATACTATCAATAAACCTTAGCTTATACTGAATACTATGACAGACCAATACTTTCTTTCATGTGGGCACATAACATCAGAAATCAGCAAATCCACACACAACCAAAGCCTTGCACACAAATACTGTGTTAAACCACAATGTGGGTTTAATCCCTGTTTTTGTCCACAACCCGTGTGGAGGTTGCAGTGCATGTGTATATATACCTATATGACAATGGAAATATATCCAGGAATGAACACCCAATGAGAACTGAGCAAACATACCAACTGCAACACTGGCAATGCTATCAGGAAGGTCTAAATCCAATTGGGAGAATATGAAAGTAAAATACAATGTCAATGTTCAACCATCAAATGTTGGTATATTTCTTTGAGAAAAAAAACACAATGAGAATACCCTGAAATGGGCTGTATCACAGAAACAATCAGCATCTTTAGTTCAATGATCAATGAACAGGAGAATGTTTACCAAGAAACAGCAATATATTTTTTGGACTTAAAACACATACAGATTGGCTCAACCGAGACATTCCATGGCAAACAGTAGAGCAACACAAATAATTAGATTGCGGTTGGCTGTGGACTGAGTGTAAAATTACTCCATGGTGTAGACCTTTATGTCCCCACCCCCTGAAACCAGAGTGGAGCCTAATTTAGAAGTGTAATGTAGGCACATAGTTTCACACATAAGCAGAGGTCTCCACCACTCGAGCGGAGATCTCCGTATGGTAAAGATAGGGAAAAGGAAAATGTTTCTTAACCGTTAAAATAATTTGTTAAAATATGTTAGAATAAAATATCACTATAAAATAGCTTTAGGTATATTTATAAGCCCAAAACAAATGAAACATTTTCAGAATTATTATTTTGAAAGTGTTTTAAAAAACGTAATTTAAATATTCTTAATTAATGTAACCATAATTATTAGTGACGTGACACACACAGACGCTGCAGCAGGCATGTTTGGTCATGGGACACCAGTGACAGTACCTTCCAATACAGTTGCAAATGATACCTTGACTGATAAATTCAAAAGTCTACAGAAACTATACGAAAGGGAGATTAGGAAATGGTGGGAGGCGACCTCGTTACCAGGGTACCTATATGTTGGAAGGGTACCTCGTGGATTGACAATTTACACACTACCGTCATACAAGAACCCTGATCCATTATCATTCAAAAATGGGCAGAACATACAACAAATTTCTTGTAAAATTTGCCTGGAGTGACAGGAAAAAGCTTTTCAAGGAAATCCAGCAAATGGAAGATGAAATAGAAAAACATCCTGAAAAGAATAAGCTTGAAAGCTCACGGCAATCCATGAAATCAAGATTTGCAATGTATGAAAAGGGCATTAAGTAAAGAAATCAAAGCAAATTTGAAAGAGATAGAAAGGATTCTGAGTTTAGGTGAGTATTATCTTTTGGAAGGAAATTTGATGTTCTGAGAAGGTATATGGCTAGATCTAGGAACATTGCCCCAACAAATCCATCTGAATCTGAAGTTGGTACTGATACAGACTTCTCTGAAGGGCAGGCACAAAGTACTTTGAGCTTACCAGGTGGCACATTTTTTCATGAGTACCAATTAATCAGAAAGATGTGGCAAAAAATGTCACAAAGAAACACACCCCCTGAAATAGGAAACAGAGAAAAATGAGAAAAGGTACAGGAGGGAGACACAGGAGTAACAGACAAGAGGACACCAAGGGTAATCGGGAGCAAACATGGAGACCACAGAAAATTAATGAAGATGATTTAACAGTTTTAAACTGAGCTGACAGAAATCTAACAGAAGTTGAGTTATCTGTTTTAAAATTGGGACTATCATTTTGTTCTATTACAAAGTTCAGCTGCTCGCAAACAAAGATAGATGTCTTCAAATTTGTGAGGAAAGTGAAGTTACAGAAACTACATTTGTTGAAGACAAAGAACTTGCATGATTTGAATGTCCCACTGATATTTTAACTGATGATGATTTGGAAACCTTATTAACACTACAGAATTTCCAACAAGAATTACTGCTCAACCCGCAATAGGATGATGAAAATCATATTAGGAACCCTAGATGAAGCGGGAATGAAACAACAAAGTAGCAGCAGTGATTTTAATCCAAAATCTAAGTTCTTGCCTTAGACACCACATGACTCAGTGGACACTGTAAGCCAAGAACTAGAAAACCTCAAACATATAAACAATGAAATTAAACATCACAACTTAGATATAAATAAGTGGTAAGCTTTGATTAATTTGAAGAATCATAACAAAATCATAGTAAAGCCCTCTGAGAAGAGCAGAAATGTAGTCCTGATAGCAGGAGACTATGATCAACAAGAAGTAATGCGATAATTGAGTAATCATACCTAGTATAACCCAATAACTAAGGATCCATACCTTCAAAGCATATGGAGATTTTTTGATCTGATAGATGACGGGTTTTCTAAAGGAAAGCTAGATAAGTGAATTCTAATTCTTGATGGGTGATTTTCCCCAGACACCAACTTTCTATCACCTTCCAAAAGTGCAAAAGCATGCTGCATATCCACCTGGTTGCCAGGTAATTTCCTCTAAGGGAAGTCTATTAGAAAATGTGCCACTATATATTGACTTTTACCTCTTTCCCTTCGTGAAATCTTTAAGTTTGCACATATGGGACACAAAGGATTTTTTAAGACGGATACAAAACATCAAATGAAAAGATGGTTTCCTGATGACTTCTATGAGCATAACTAGTCTACTTACTAGTACTGATCATGTAGAGGGGATGAGAGCTGTGGAGTTCTTTCTGAACAGTATAGCTCTCAAATACTATGAGCATAACATGATGTTTACAATTTGTTGATTTTTGCCTCACTAACAATAGTTTCTTGTTTGCAGGACAACATTACAAGTAGAAAAAACATGGGAGGTCTATTGACACCTGCCTCGTCCGTAGCAATGCAAATTTTTTTGTGGGCTGGTGGGAGAAACAGGTGTCCTGGTTGGAGTTTTGGAAAAATTGGATGACAATGTGGAATAGATATGTTGATGATTTGTTTTTGATTTGGAAAGGGAATAGGGCATCAGAAGAAGAGTACATAGCAAGATTAAAGGATAACACAAACAACCTACTCTTTAAAAGTTGTATTAGTTCATAAGAAGACACCTTTTTAGAACTTAGGGTCTTCATATAGGAAGACAGTATTTGTACTGCATTACATAGAAAGGAGACAGCAGGACATGCCCTCCTGCATGCAAGCAGTAACCATCCCCAGAAACCAAAACAAAATATAATTTATGGGAAATTATTGCATATGAAATGCAATTGTACACAGGAGAATGAATTTAATCTGGCAGTGAGTGACACTATGTAAAGATCAAGGGGGTACTCTGCTAAGGTATTGGATGTTGCCAAATTGAAGGTATATTTAATTAAAAGAGAGAAGTTGTTATAAAAGAAAGCCAAAAAGAAGGAGGTCCTTAGAATTAGACTCATCACTGACTTTTCAGAAAATGCTTCCGACATTTCCAAAATCCTGTGAAATAATTGGCATAACTTGAAATCGGACAACATCCTAGGCCCAGGCTGTTTGTGCACATCCAGTTCAGTACCACGCCCGGAACCCTAAAAGAGATCCAGGGGAATTGTTTCCGTGCACCAAATGCATGGCATGCAAGTACAGCAGAAAAGTAAGAGAATTCACAAAAACTGGTCAGATCAAACCTACCAGGATAAAAATAAATATCACTTGCAGTATAGACTACACTGTGTATTGCCTGGTACGCCATTGTGAGAAGCAATATATCAGTAGCACAATTCTTCTCACAAAAACAAAATGCATCCTGGAACACAAGCGGACAAAAGCCTATAAAGATGCTACATACCCAGTAGCAAGATATTATGAGTTATATCAGAGTAGCAATAGAGATCTAATTCATTACTACTGTATTGACATGGTCTCAGTGGGAAACAAGGGGGAGACCTTACTCTATCCTTAGGACACTTGAATTTAAATATTTTATTGAGCTACAGACAAGGATACCCAGTTGTCTAAATAGGGATGAGGAGCTAGCAACCCACCTGGGTAATTAATATTTCCCTAAACCAGGAGCATGTACCCTTTATGGCTAATGTTACTGATAGCTTGATTAGAACATTAGTCATTTGAGGCACATAACAATCAGTTAATTTGAGTTTTATTTTACTTTATATTTAAAGATAAATTGTAAGCAGTTTCTGGAGTAATTCATTCATATCAAGAGTTAAACCGAATGGTTTTACAAAAAGCAGCATCATGAACATTTGAATTTCATGACTTATTTTGTGCAATTTGATGATGATGAATTTCAGAAGATATTACAAATGTTAAATTTGTATTTATGCTGAAATGCATGACTTCTTTTGGTAACTCTATGAGACAAGAGTTTTTTTTTATTTTTTAGATTAGCCTATGCAGGCACTGTAGGAGGATAGTTTGTTGTTATAGTTTATTTTGACAAATTATATATGATTTGACTAATGGTGAAATTCATGATAATTTCATGACTCCATACATCAATTACCGGAAGTGATTCCTGATATTTAAGCTGCAATTGTGTGGGATAGGACAATTATACAGGATTGGATTGTTATCCTGCAAAGTGACACCATTGGGAATCACCTTCATGTCGCCTTTTGCATGTACTGATTGTGCTTATTTTGGTTTATTGTACTTTTAAACTTGGCTGCCACACAATGGGGTAAGAACAAAAAAAGTATACAACGTGAAAAAAGTTATAGATGCAGAAATTGCAATAATTTGAGCTGTTCAAGACAGTGGTTTAATAATCATAAAATTCATGACACTTTTGGATATGTTACAAGCATATCATCATCCAGAAGGGTTTAGTGTATTCAATGCACAATTGTGAGGAATTTTATAATAATTTACATAATGTGACACTGCAATTATGAAGAGCACAAACGTTTGCAATTTTGTTACCCAAAGATGATTATGATTGAATGTACATCATTGGGAACCATTAACTTTCTTTATCAACGTACTTAGAAAACGGTGACCTTATAAGAGCAATAATATGCTAGATGTGTTGAAATGCATGCACCATTCCCCTTTTTATGTTAATCCTCAAAGACCAATGAGAATGAACTGCTGTGAATTTAACTTTATTTGCTGCATTGAATTATTAACATTGAGAAAGGCGTGTAGCTGAAATGTGTTTGTTATTTTCTAATAAATTCAGGAACTGGATGAGCCTGTGAGTGCCAGTTAATTGCTTTGAGGAAATGAGTTGATGATTTGAGCCCACTCTCAATCAATCAATCAGAATATTTATAAAGCGCACTACTCACCCATTAGGGTCTCAAGGTGCTGGGGGGAGGGGTTGCTACTGGTCGAAAAGCCATGTTTTGAGGCGCCTCCTAAACGTTAGGGTGTCTTGGGTCTGGCGCAGCTGGAGAGGTAGTGAGTTCCAGGTTTTGGCGGCGAGGTGAGAAAAGGATCTTCCTCCGGCGGTGGTGCGGCGGATGCGGGGGACAGCGGCGAGAGCAAGGTTGGCGGAGCGAAGAAGGTGTGTGGGAGCATGGAAGGTAAGTCTGTCGTTGAGGTAGGCTGCGCCGGTGTTGTAGAGAGCTTTGTGAGCATGGGAAAGGAGTTTGAATGTGATCCTTTTTGGTACGGGTAGCCAGTGCAGGTCTCTGAAGAGGGGGGAGGTGCGGTTGCGGGGCAGGGTGTTAAGGATGAGGCGGGCGGAAGTGTTCTGGATTCGTTGTAGCTTGGATTGTAGCTTGGCCGTTGTTCCTCCATGTAGGGCGTTGCCGTAGTCCAATCTGCTGCTGACCAGGGCGTGGGTGACGGTTTTCCTGGTCTCGACGGGGATCCATTTGAAGATCTTGCGGAGCATGCGGATGGTGTTGTAGCAGGAGAAGGAGACTGCGTTGACCTGTTGAGTCATGCTGAGAGTGGAGTCCAGGATGAAGCCTAGGTTGCGAACGTGAGTGGTGGGTTAGGGTGCGTAGCCTAGGGAGTTGGGCCACCAGGAGTCGTTCCATGCTGAGGGGTTGGAGCCGAAGATGATGATCTCTGTTTTTTCAGTGTTAAGTTTGAGGCGGCTGGATTCCATCCAATTGGAGATGGCTTGAAGACCGTTGTGTAGGTTGTTTTTGGCAGTAGTGGGGTCTTTTGTGAGGGAGAGGATCAGCTGGGTGTCGTCCGCGTATGATACTATGCTGATGTGGTGTGACTGTGCGATGTTGGCGAGGGGGGCCATGTAGACATTGAAGAGCGTTGGGCTGAGGGAAGATCCCTGAGGGATGCCATATGATCTTGGAGGCTTCTGACAGGAATGGCGGAAGGCGGACTCTCTGGGTTCTGTCAGCGAGAAATGATGAAATCCAGGTGAGAGCCTTGTTGCGGATTCCAGCGTTGTGGAGTCGTTTGCGGAGGGTGTGATGACATACCGTGTTGAAAGTGGCAGAGAGGTCTAGCAAGATGAGTGCTGCGGTTTCTCCTTTGTCGAGCATGGTTCTTATGTTGTCTGTGGCAGCGATGAGTGCGGTCTCGGTGCTGTGGTTTTTCCGGACACCGGATTGGGAGGTGTCAAGCGCCTTACTGTCTTCTAGGAAACGGGAGAGCTGGGTGTTGACGACTTTTTTCGATGACCTTGGCCGGGAAGGGGAGGAGGGAGATCGGCCGGTAGTTCTTCGGGTCATCTGGGTCCGCCTCGGGTTTCTTCAGTAGTGTGTTGACTTCTGCATGTTTCCAGATTTCTGGGAAGGTGGCTGATTCGAAGGAGTTGTTGATGGTGTTGCAGAGGTGCGGGGCGATGATGTTGGTAGCTTTGTTGAAGATGTGGTGAGGGCAGGGGTCCGATGGGGATCCCGAGTGGATGGAAGCCATGGAGTGAGTGATGATTTCTGTGTTGACGAGGGTCCAGTTGTGGAGGAGGTTGGTGTTACTCGTGGCGTCGGGTTCGTGGATGTTTGCGGTCTGTTTGGGGTTGAAGCTGTTGTGGATTCCTTCTATCTTGTGGCGGAAGTGGGTGGCGAGGGAGTTGCAGAGAGCTTGCGACAGAGGGGGTTCGTTGGAGCAGGACTTGGGGTTTAAGAGATCTCTGATGAGGCAGAAGAGTTCTTTACTGTTGTGGGCATTGTTGTCTATGCGGTTCTTGAAGTGGGTTCTTTTGGTGGTGCGGATCAGTTGGTGATGCTTGCAGATGGATTCCTTGAGTGCGATGTGGTTGGGTTCGGTGGGATCCATACGCCAGATCTTCTCTCTTTTGCCACGTTCTCATTTGGAGTTCTGAAGATCAGGGGTGAACCAGCTGGCCTTCGGAGCTGTGCGGGGTGTTAGAGGGTGTTTTGAGCAGCAGGAGGGTATTGGCGCAGTCCGATAGCCAGTGATGCAGGTCGGTGGTGGCTGTGTTGGTGTCCGAGGTTCCTGGCGGTGGGGTCTGGGCGGTGGGGTCTGGGCGACGGTGGAGATCAGTTGTTCTGTCGAGACTTTGCTCCAGTTGTGTTGGGGGTGTGTGTGCGGTGGTGGTGAGTAGTTGGTTTCTGGTAGGTGAAGTGGATGCAGCAGTGGTCTATCCAGTCGAGCTCGGAGGTGTGGCTGAAGGAGACGTGGCTGTTGGCGGCGAAGATGGGGTCGAGTGTGTGGCCTGTGATGTGGGTGACGTGACGAGTTGTTTGAAGCCGAGGTTAGCGAGGTTGTCCAGCAGGTGGTTGGTGTTGATGTCGTTGTTGTTTTCTAGGTGGAAGTTCAGGTCGCCGAGGAGGATGTAATCTGCTGAGGCGAGGGCCTGGGTGCAGATGACGTCGGCGGTGGTGTTGCAGAATTGTGCTCGTGGTCCTGGGGGTCTGTAGATCAGTGTTCCTTTGAGGGTGGTGTTGGCATTCACATAGATGTTGAAGTGGAGGTGTTCGGTGGAGTTGAGGGTGTCGTGGGTGCTGGTCGAGACTTTGATGGTGCTTTTGTGGACTATGGCGATTCCTCCTCCTGGTTTATTGGTGCGGTCCCTCCAGGTGATCTTGTAGCCTTCAGGGATGGCAATGGCAATGTCGGGTTCGGAGGCTGAGTTAGTCCAGGTTTCGGTGAGGAAGGCGATGTCCGGTGATGTGGAGGTCAGCAGGTCCCAAAGATCGATGGCGTGTTTGTGGATGGAGCGGGTGTTGAGTAGAATGCAGTTCAAGTGGTTGTTGGCAGGTCTGTTGAGGTGTTTTGAGGTGTAGGTGAAATGGCAGGCTTGGCAGGTGAAAGGTCCTTTGGTGGTCTTGGGGGTGGCCTGGAAGCAGGTCGGGAATCGTCCTGGGTTGAGGGCGAGGAGATCCTTGATGGTGTAGCGGCATCCGGTGGTGTGTGGGGGGCGCAGACCAGGGGGACCGGCACTGGGCGCGGTCCAGGCGCGGATGGGCGCAGACAGGCTTGCCTCTGGCGTGCAGCAACCGCCATTAAGAAGGGACGAGGGAGGGAGGAGCAGCTGGGAGGTGGGAGGGGAAAGCAAATGGGGGCGCCAGGGGGGCGGGCCGCAGGGGAAGCAGCGGCGGAGAGCTGAGAAGCTGAGAGCGTCACAGAGAGGCAGTAGGGGGGAGCGCACAAGGGGTGAGAAGGCACAAAAAGGCACAAATCCTAGGAAAAACATAGAAAAAGGCATAAAAACCAGGAAAAGGCACAAAAGCAGAATAGGCACAAGGCAAAACGGTACAAAGCGCAAGGCACAATACAAATAAGGCACAATAAACGCGGCACAAAAACCAGGAAAAGGCACAAGAGCACAAGGCAAAAAGGCACAAAGCGCAAACGGAGCACCCGGTTGTATATTTGGGGGTACCGGTTGACTGAGTAAATATAGATGTGTGTGTGTGTGTGTGTATATACACACAAAGACGGTATTCTGAGGTCCAAATTTGGGAGTTGAAGCACGGGTCCAGCAACCTGTATATAAATACAATAATACACAAAATCCCAAGGGAAGGAATCGCTAGGGCACTGAATATTATTTACTATGGGGTTTATTTCAGCCTCTGCCTCCATTAAGGAGAGGTGTTGCAATTCCAATGGTTGTCCATGTGTGGTGCTGGACTCACTCCATGTATAGGAGTAAGTAAATTTAGAAATGTTTTGGAATCTTTTTGGCTGTAGTAGTTTTAGAAGATGTTTGTGAAAAGCAACAGGCTTACCTTTTTGTGGATGTTTGTCTGCCCTCCCTGTATCCCACCGTAGTTTTCCCTAAGCCCATCGTTACTCTTTCCGAAAGCCCTCACATTTCATGGGAAGAATTTGCTATTTTCCGCCTACTCCCCCTGCCACTCCCACATATAACACAACCTTAGGTTTACATGTGCGGCGATCTTCACAATAGAGGTGGAGATCTCGGCATAGAGAAGATAAGAATAGCAAAGGCGAAGGTCTCTGTGAGAAAGTAGCCTCTTTCTAGCCTTGTTACCCCCACTTTTGGCCTGTTTGTGAGTGTATGTCAGGGTATTTTCACTGTCTCACTGGGATCCTACTAGCCAGGGCCCAGTGCTCATAGTGAAAACCCCATGTTTTCAGTATGTTTGTTATGTGTCACTGGGACCCTGCTAGTCAGGACCCCAGTGCTCATAAGTTTGTGGCCTATATGTATGTGTTCCCTGTGTGGTGCTTAACTGTCTCACTGAGGCTCTGCTAACCAGAACCTCAGTGGTTATGCTCTCTCATTTATTTCAAATTGTCACTGACAGGCTAGTGACCAATTTTACCAATTTACATTGGCTTACTGGAACACCCTTATAATTCCCTAGTATATGGTACTGAGGTACCAAGGGTATTGGGGTTCCAGGAGATCCCTATGGGCTGCAGCATTTCTTTTGCCACCCATAGGGAGCTCTGACAATTCTTACACAGGCCTGCCACTGCAGTCTGAGTGAAATAACGTCCACGTTATTTCACAGCCATTTTACACTGCACTTAAGTAACTTATAAGTCACCTATATGTCTAACCTTTACCTGGTAAAGGTTAGGTGCAAAGTTACTTAGTGTGAGGGCACCCTGGCACTAGCCAAGGTGCCCCCACATTGTTCAGAGCCAATTCCCTGAACTTTGTGAGTGCGGGGACACCATTACACGCGTGCACTACATATAGGTCACTACCTATATGTAGCTTCACAATGGTAACTCCGAATATGGCCATGTAACATGTCTATGATCATGGAATTGCCCCCTCTATACCATCCTGGCATAGTTGGCACAATCCCATGATCCCAGTGGTCTGTAGCACAGACCCTGGTACTGCCAAACTGCCCTTCCTGGGGTTTCACTGCAGCTGCTGCTGCTGCCAACCCCTCAGACAGGCATCTGCCCTCCTGGGGTCCAGCCAGGCCTGGCCCAGGATGGCAGAACAAAGGACTTCCTCTGAGAGAGGGTGTTACACCCTCTCCCTTTGGAAAATGGTGTGAAGGCAGGGGAGGAGTAGCCTCCCCCAGCCTCTGGAAATGCTTTGTTGGGCACAGATGTGCCCAATTCTGCATAAGCCAGTCTACACCGGTTCAGGGGACCCTTTAGCCCTGCTCTGGCGCGAAACTGGACAAAGGAAAGGGGAGTGACCACTCCCCTGACCTGCACCTCCCCTGGGAGGTGTCCAGAGCTCCTCCAGTGTGCTCCAGACCTCTGCCATCTTGGAAACAGAGGTGCTGCTGGCACACTGGACTGCTCTGAGTGGCCAGTGCCACCAGGTGACGTCAGAGACTCCTTCTGATAGGCTCCTTCAGGTGTTAGTAGCCTATCCTCTCTCCTAAGTAGCCAAACCCTCTTTTCTGGCTATTTAGGGTCTCTGTCTCTGGGGAAACTTTAGATAACGAATGCAAGAGCTCATCCGAGTTCCTCTGCATCTCTCTCTTCACCTTCTGCCAAGGAATCGACTGCTGACCGCGCTGGAAGCCTGCAAACCTGCAACATAGTAGCAAAGACGACTACTGCAACTCTGTAACGCTGATCCTGCCGCCTTCTCGACTGTTTTCCTGCTTGTGCATACTGTGGGGGTAGTCTGCCTCCTCTCTGCACCAGAAGCTCCGAAGAAATCTCCTGTGGGTCGACGGAATCTTCCCCCTGCAACCGCAGGCACCAAAAAGCTGCATTACTGGTCCCTTGGGTCTCCTCTCAGCACGACGAGCGAGGTCCCTCGAATCCAGCGACTCTGTCCAAGTGACCCCCACAGTCCAGTGACTCTTCAGTCCAAGTTTGGTGGAGGTAAGTCCTTGCCTCACCTCGCTGGGCTGCATTGCTGGGAACCGCGACTTTTGCAGCTACTCCGGCCCCTGTGCACTTCCGGCAGAAATCCTTTGTGCACAGCCAAGCCTGGGTCCAAGGCACTCTAACCTGCATTGCACGACTTTCTAAGTTGGTGTCCGGCGACGTGGGACTCCTTTGTGCGACTTTGGGTGAGCACCGTTTCACGCATCCTTGTAGTGCCTGTTTCTGGCACTTCTCTGGGTGCTACCTGCTGCTGAGAGGGCTCCTTGTCTTGCTCGACATCCCCTCTCTCTCCTGGTCCAATTTGCGACCTCCTGGTCCCTTCAGGGCCACAGCAGCGTCCAAAAACGCTAACCGCACGATTTGCAGCTAGCAAGGCTTGTTGGCATTTTTTCGGCGGGAAAACACTTCTGCACGACTCTCCACGGCGAGAGGGATCTGTCCACCAAAGGGGAAGTCTCTAGCCCTTTTTGTTCCTGCAGAAACCTCAGCTTCTTCTGTCCAGTAGAAGCTTCTTTGCACCCGCAGCTGGCATTTCCTGGGCATATGCCCATCTCCGACTTGCTTGTGACTTTTGGACTTGGTCCCCTTGTTCCACAGGTACCCTAGATTGGAAATCCACAGTTGTTGCATTGTTGGTTTGTGTCTTTCCTGCATTATTCCTCTAACACGACTTCTTTGTCCTTAGGGGAACTTTAGTGCACTTTGCACTCACTTTTCAGGGTCTTGGGGAGGGTTATTTTTCTAACTCTCACTATTTTCTAATAGTCCCAGCGACCCTCTACAAGGTCACATAGGTTTGGGGTCCATTCGTGGTTCGCATTCCACTTTTGGAGTATATGGTTTGTGTTGCCCCTATCCCTATGTTTCCCCATTGCATCCTATTGTAACTATACATTGTTTGCACTGTTTTCTAAGAATATACTGCATATTTTTGCTATTGTGTATATATATCTTGTGTATATTTCCTATCCTCTCACTGAGGGTACACTCTGAGATACTTTGGCATATTGTCATAAAAATTAAGTACCTTTATTTTTAGTATAACTGTGTATTGTGTTTTCTTATGATATTGTGCATATGACACTAAGTGGTAATGTAGTAGCTTCACACGTCTCCTAGTTCAGCCTAAGCTGCTCTGCTAAGCTACCATTATCTATCAGCCTAAGCTGCTAGACACCCTATACACTAATAAGGGATAACTGGGCCTGGTGCAAGGTGCAAGTACCCCTTGGTACTCACTACAAGCCAGTCCAGCCTCCTACAGTCTCCACTTGTAGGTTTGTGAATAGTATCTTGTAGTGAGTTAGTAATAATAGTGTACTTTTGCTAATTGTACTACAACAGACAGTTGCGAATATAGGCCCCTTAGTGTTGGGATGAGTACTTTGCATTTTACCATTGCATTTCAAAATTGCAGTAATACATTTCTTTTAATTATCTGCCACCATGCATGATCTGTGATCGCAGAGTATTAAAATAAATACAACTGGTCTAGTATAAGTTTTTACTTCTCCCTTTTCCTTTGCTAATTGAAAGTTATGCAGCCTAGAAGAACAGACGAATTGACTCTTCAACAGAAAGGGAGAGATATTGGTCACTAAAAATTACCTTTGTACCCAGAAAGAGTTAAGTCTGTGGTAAAACATGTTGCTGAGTATGATAGAAAGGATGTTTTCTCACTCTCTTTACCCAGTAAGTCGTTTTTAAACTTACAGTAGGGAGGCAGCAATAAATGACTTACAGTACACCACTGTGCAATTTTATTACATTTCTGGGGGCATCACCCCTCCCTTTCCAATGAGGGCTCTAGGCATAGCACTATCTTCTTTATAAGATCCTAAAGTTTGCCTCCAAGAGCTTCTACACAGGAGAACCACCTGGCAAAAACAATAATATGACAGTTTGAGGAGCAGACCTATTGATAAAGCATACCACATTGGTGTTTGAATGCATACATCATACTTCCATTAGTGTGCAACCTCATCAAAGCATTGCACATTTAACTCCTTTAAGTCTTTACGTTTAGTCTATCGCACCTGTGAGTACTTTGCACAGAAGAGTAAAGAATGTTGCATTTAGTATTGTGATCTTTTTGGTGGCCAATTACACATCTTGAAGTTCAAAAGCATGTTTTTAACATCCTTTCTGTGCCCAGCATATGTTTGTATATTTTAAGCCTTTTGGAAATCAGCAACCATTACCAGTAGCTCTAGAGTCCTATATGATTTCCACAGATGTTTTTATGTATTTTCCACCTTGAAATGGATATCATGCTACAAAGATTATTGTGGATAGCTGTTGAAATGTGCCCATTTTTCTCCTTTCACCAAATTACCAATAGCTGAAGAAATGGCCAAGTGTTTCTTGACTGATGCTTTTGTCCAACTTCCTTGACACATCAAACATGCCTGATGGAGGAACTCAAGATTTTTGTAGAGGCTTGTGAAAGGCAAAGAGAATTAACCAAGTACTAGCTTCTGCATTTTCAATGCATGCCCCTATTCTTGTTTCTCATTTATTTCACAGACAACATGATAAGCCAAGAACTTCAGGTGAGTCGCCTTCTTTTGGAACTTTTCCAAAACTGCAGATTATGAGCCAAAGAGGAGAAAGCTTTATTGATGGGTGGAATTTTTCCAGGCGCTGAGTCCAGCATGTTGCTGAGTTCTCAGGCCACCTGAGCCACCCCAACATAGCCATGTTCATGGTCACCTGGAGAGGTATTCTGCAAGATAGTTAAAGTGCTGGGTAAGAAGAGATGTGGCAGAGCAACAGAATGCTGAGCTGGCTAACGGATGTCAAACAGCTTCTTCTTCATCTTACTGGAGAACTCCATGGATTCTTGAAAGGAGGCATGAACAAGCTCTATATCCCACCTTATTTCAAGCGGCGATGGTGAGCCCTGGTCACCTTTTCCCGGGGCAATCAAGTGGAGGACGTAACAGGCCTTCTCAGTGTGAAGTCCTTAACAGTATCTGAACTTACACTGAAATTCAGCAAAACATTATTTTTAAATAGTGAGTTACACATTCGAAATAATAATCTGGACAGAAGAATATTTTGCAAATCTATATCTAAGAACATCATTTTGAACTCTCAATGCTGCCATCCCAAAACACAAATAAATGTCATTGCTTGACATAATTTTTACTACTATGAAGAATTTGCAACAATGATAATACAAAGAAGAAGAAAAAATAAAGAACATATAGGCCCTCATTCTGACCTTGGCGGGCGGCGGAGGCCGCCCGCCAAAGTCCCGCCGTCAGATTACCGTTCCGCGGTCGAAAGACCGCGGCGGTAATTCTGACTTTCCCGCTGGGCTGGCGGGCGGTCGCCTTCAGACCGCCCGCCAGCCCAGCGGGAAAGAGGCTTCCACGATGAAGCCGGCTCGGAATCGAGCCGGCGGAGTGGAAGCTGTGCGACGGGTGCAGTTGCACCCGTCGCGTATTTCACTGTCTGCGCAGCAGACAGTGAAATACATGTAGGGGCCCTCTTACGGGGGCCCCGCGACCCCCCCTACCGCCATCCGGATCCCGGCGGTCCGACCGCCGGGATCTGGATGGCGGTAGGGGGGGTCGGAATCCCCGCGGCGGTGCAGCAAGCTGCGCCGCCGCGGAGGATTCAATGGGGCGGCGGTACACTGGCGGGACCCCGCCAGTGGTGCCGGTCCGACCGCGGCTTTACCGCCGCGGTCGGAATCCCTATTGGAGCACCGCCGGCCTGTCGGCGGTGCTCCCGCGGTCCTCCGCCCTGGCGGTCAAAGACCGCCAGGGTCAGAATGACCACCATAGATTCTTAAAGGACATACCCAAACAATGTTCGTTTTAATTCATAACAAAGAGCTGCTTGCATAAAGAGAGAATAAGTATTACAGAACCAAAAAAGAAAAAGAATAAATTCTAAAAGCAACCAGTTTGTTTGATTTGTCCGTTCATTCAAAGTATTGTGTGGCAAACGGGGGCATCTTTTGATGTCTGAGCCCACTCTAAAAGAAATAATCACAAAAAACTTCTTTAACTTTTATTTAGGCAGCCACTATGAAGGAGCCTATTGGTTATTTCGAAAAGAAGACATATCTGATATTGAGATGTATTTACTAAATACCCACTGTTCTACTCATATGATTATATTTATTTCCTTAAAGTAGTACATAAGATCAACTAAAAGACCAATGATCAGGATGATGATTTAAAATTGTATTAATTGATCTTATTATTTTAGTCATGTTTATTTTAATAGTTACATTCATACATATTGATAAAATCATTATGGGATGATCTTCAGGTTTCTAGACTCGAAATTTGGGGGCTTTTTTCTACATAATTGAATGTTTGCACGAAAAAGGAAGCTGTTGCATTTTGGCTTCCCATTACGTCTAAATAGTTTCAAATCAACAATGACTGGCCACTAAATAAGCTTGTCTTCAATTATTTGGCAAGGGCATTTAACTCTTTAAAAATGTTTTTTTTTTCTGTAAGTGAGAGAGAGCACCATATTAGGTAATACAGCCTTAAAACGTTGGTAAAAAGACAACAGCATTGAGATCAATTTTATAGTTCACCTCATATTTCAAATTTGGTGAGAGACATCACTCCTTAACAATCTTTACAAGACATTGAAGCAGGCTTACACAACTGACTTTTAACTAAGACATTTTTTCAATGTGATTAAATCGTTTGAGTAGGGGTGGAAGCTGTGCGGATTGGGGGCATTACAGGGCAGAAATGAACTGCAGTTTTATGCATACCCATTAACTTGCACGTTTCTGGGGTTTCACAGACATAGCTCCACCATATTATTCCCTGGAAAATTTTGTAGATTAACGTTTCTTAAAGTGAGTAGTAAATCACTTTTCACAGTGGGAACGAGAAGAGTATAAGCCCACAAACTGGTGCCAGTCAATGGGAAGGCATTTCTCTTCTCAGTGGAAACAATGTTTCATGGGGAAAATGGCAAGAAAGTTCATTTGTACACGTACAACCTAAATTGTAATGCGAAAATACAAAAATGTATATTTTCACATGAGAAAATGTTAGTCACAAAGTATTTCCAGGATTTTGCCTGGATATCTTGTAACTTTCCAGATCTACTGGTAGATACTTTTGTGACTTCCGTAAGGGCCCATAGCAGGGGTATCACATAGGCCCTTGCAGCCCCTGCAATTCATTGGGGGCCCTAGTACTTCAGAGGCTCCCAGCCCTTCGGGACCCCAATTCAACCCAAGGCCAATTTATGTCTGTGAGATAAGGCAGTTCAAGTGCACCTCATCACATTCTGCAATGGAGGAGACCCATCGTTTTGCATTACATCACTGCCCTATGGTGTCTTCCTGGCACAACAAACCTGTTTTAGTTCACTATCTGCACTGTGTAAGTATCGGTTTCTTTCAGTGTATGTTAAGTGGTCAGAGAAAAGTAGTAAATGTATTTATTTCATAAACTTTGGAGAACTCTCAAAGTTGCAATTTTGAGTGTGTTCCCATATTTTATATTCCATGCCCATGTCCAATGTATCTGGCACTCCCTGTTGAAACAAAAGAAAGTCCAATTTTGTGAAACTGATTGTATAATGTATATGTCCTTTGTCTACAATATGCACCTATCACTCAGCAGCGGTTTCTTGGTGAAGGTGGGGAACCATCCCCCTCCCCACCCACTGCGAGCCATGGGTGAAAAACATAAAATGGCAATGAAATGATTTCATTGCAATTTTATTTTTTCTCGATGTGTGTGCTGCAGTGCCCCCAAAGCAAAAGACACGGGGGCTTGTCCTCTTCAGAAGAGCAGTGGCTGGCTGGATGTTCCAAAGTGTGCATGCCCCTCTGGCTGGCTGTTTTATGCCAGCTAAAGTAGCATGCGCACTTTGAAGCTGTCCACTCAGCTGTCTTAAGACATCTGGGTGGAGACCAAGCACAGGCCTCCAGGGCCTGAAGGAGCATCTGGCCAGCCTGCTCCATCCAATCCAGGTGCTTCTGTCATGCTGGAGTATCTGGATTGGTCAGGGGAGCTCCACAGAAGACTGCAGTTTGCAGAACATTGAGGAGGACATGCTGCAATTGGTAAGTACCTTTTATTTTAATTTAACATGGTACTTTTATTTTGGGGTTTCGGAGAGAGGGGTTGTCTTGTTATTGGCTTTTGGAGGGAGGGGTTATTATATTTTGGGCTTTTGAAGGGGGTGTTGATACAGGCTTTTGGCGGGAGAGAGTGTTTGTTTTTTCTTTATTCTTTCACACACACACGCACGCACATCCATTAACAACACTCATCAACATTCAAACATGCATGCACGCACCAAACATTCATTTAAAAAGATCATACACACACTTACCTTCAACCTCAAAGGTCCCAGGAGAGTTGGGACTGCTGCCTTCCCTCACTGGCTGACCATAGGTGAGACTGCTGACCTCACCCCACTCTGTGACAAGGTGTCGCTGATTGACACTCGCCCTGGGAGCTTCAGGGCTTAAACCTGAAGTGCCCAGGGCGAAGTCAAAGGATGACGTTTCCCTCGTCACCCAGGGGAGGGCCATGAGGCACCTTTGCTGAGCCAAGGAGGTCACGCCCACAGGAGCTATGACCTCTTCAGCCCAGCAAAGTTCAGGTCAGACAGACAGGAGTCTGCACAAATCGCGCAGGTCTGCTCCTGGCTGCCTGACCTGAACATTAAGAGTGTCTGTCAGGCTGATCTTTGTTCAGCCTGACCGGCACTCTTCATGAGGGGCAAAAGGGTGGGGGGGCGTGGCCCCTCTGCCCTAAAGGACGGGCCGCGCATGTATCACGAGATGAAGCTTGAATTGAAAGAATATTATTATTCTGCAATTTAGAACTTTTCTATGCATACAACAATATTGCCCAAGTCAACATCTTTGTCACTCACTCCTAAAATGTTTGATACTGAGATTCAAAGCATTGAACGCTTGATCTTAGCTAGTGCTACGCTCGAGCTGGAGAGAAGGTTCAGTGCTCCGTAGGCTATTAAGATAAATTTCACATTCGAACACTTTTCTTCCAATGGGAACAAGTCGTCCTTTTTTAACAAGACATTTAATAGACCTGTAGGAATGTGTTCTCTTTTTGCTTCCTTTCAGATTTTGGTGCATCCTCTTCATGTGGGTAGTGACAAGCATGGAGAGGACAGGAGGCTGCGAGAGCAATCAAAGCATAAGTGCATATACTCCCCGCTTACTTTAACTAGGCAGGCAGACCGACCTCGCGACCGAGTTAAAAGTTCAGAAATTAAGTTTTAGTTCAATGTTCCACAAAGGTTGTTGTATTCAGAGTTCTTTTGAATTCATCCTGCAGTCTTCAGCCATATGACATCATGTTTTATTTAAACACGGCCTTGTATCGCTGAGGCTGCAAACGTGTATCTTCAGAAGAGGAGCATATTGCATCATGGCACCATATGGCGCCTGCTTTCATATTTTAAAGACAATGCTTGTTGCCTGAAGGAAACGTGTCTCAAGTTTGCAAACCACACATTGCCTGGGGGAGATTGGGAACTGCTAATTTAAAGAGACTGTTGCATTAATGCTTTAAAGGTGTGACTTCTGCTTCATGCTCCCTAACGTGCTTTAAAAGAAAGACAGCTAAACCAACCGAATACAACATTAAAACGTGCTTCAAAGATAGCGTTGTGGCTCTGCCTATTGCACCTAATAAAACAAAAATTACTTTCATAAATATATTTAATTAATATACATAGGGAATTTATTCAAACAGAACACACTGTATTGGATTTTTACTGCAGGTAAACCATAGATGCGTTGCCGAATTGGGCTACATCGGATTTGTGAACAGTTTAAAACAAGACAAATACATGAACAGGGTAATAGCAGAATAGTTTTGGATAAATATGAGTACATGGCTTAATTGTGTTTCTCTTTTTGTCCCCAATCCCATGAACACACAGCAGAATCATCAAATAGTTACATTGTAGAATGTTGATGTATTCTTGGGCCTCACTGATATGTCCTTTCATGAAATTGAATTGGGGTTTGTAAAAATAAATGCATGTATTTTCTAAGAGACAATATATCTAAGAACTGCCTACATGCCCAGCCAACCAGTATAGAGAACATACCAATCAGAACTGAAACAAAAACAAGAATAGGGAAGGGGGAGGAAAGAAGCGAGGGCAAATTTAATTGATGGTAGAATCCGAAGTAGATGATGAAGTGGTGAAGGCTATGGCAATCAGTCACAGAGTAGAGAAGTAAAAACCACAAGTGCATCTGACTGGAAAAAATAACATACCACGTTGTGGTATGAACGGGACATTTTACACAGAAGAAGGGTTCAGAGCATGCACACTCAGCAGCAGCTTAAAGCAGAGCAGAACTAGTGAACTGCTTCCAACACCCTTCGGCCTTAACACCCAACACTCCCGTTCTCAAAACTTACCGATTGATGACTATGTGGACACGTAGACCCCTCGGGCCATTAGTTGTGTTTTGCCTCTAAAGTTACCAGGCCTAGACACTGTTTGCGATGCCTCATGACTTTCCTGATTATCCTGTCGTCACAGCATAACACGTAGTACAGATCAGGCGTGGAGTGGAGCGGGGAGGGCTGGGCTCACTTGCACTCAACCATTTGGGTGGAAAGTGGATTGTAACGAAGATGGGAGGGTTCCACCTGAAAAGGTAGATGCTAAGCGGGCACGGCCTTTCCATTTCCGCAAGTGCAAGAAAGCAATGTGGCTTGCAGGAGGTGGGATGTGGGTGCATGGAAGCTCCCCCATGACACTTTGTGGGAGAAAAAGTGGGAGATGGTTATTGCCACCTCTGACCACTGATCCAAGGTTTGTAAGGGTCAAGCAGGACTGGAAATTCGTCTTTCTGCTTAGCCAAAGGTACCCACCACTCATCCTCGTTCTTGTTCCACATGGAGTATGAGGTCAGTTTTCATAATGTGCTCTGTCAGCGGTTTTGTATTGGGGGTCTTCTTCGTAGCCTGGCACCTTTGGCCTCCTCAACTTCTCTAAGCGGTGGCTCCTGGATTTCCCAGGACGGGCTGGTGAGTGATGTGTTACACTTTCAAAGTGCTAAGGCGGTCATTCTGACCGCGGCGGTCGGCGGTCGCCGCCCGCCAAGCGGTTCCCGACGAAAGACCGCTCCGCGGTCAAAAGACCGCAGCGGCCATTCCAGCTTTCCCGCTGGGCCGGCGGGCGACTGCCAGAAGACCGCCGGCCGGCCCAGCGGGACACCCCCTTCAACAATGAAGCCGGCTCGGAATGGAGCCGGCGGAGTTGAAGGGGTGCGACGGGTGCAGTGGCACCCGTCGCGATTTTCACTGTCTGCAAAGCAGACAGTGAAAATCTTTGTGGGGCCCTTTTAGGGGGCCCCTGCACTGCCCATGCCAGTGGCATGGGCAGTGCAGGGGCCCCCATGGGCCCCACGGCACCCGTTCCCGCCATCTGAAACAGGCTGGCGGGAAGGGGGTCGGAATCCCCATGGCGGTGCTGCAAGCAGCGCCACCATGGCGGGTTCCCTGGGCCAGTGGGAAACCGGCGGGAAACAGCCGGCTCCCCTTTTCCGACCGCGGCTTTACCGCCGCGGTCAGAATCGCCCAGGAAGCACCGCCACCCTGTTGGCGGTGCTTCCGCCGCACTCTGCCATGGCGGTCATGGACCGCCAAGGTCAGAATGACCCCCTAAGTGTGTTGTGATCATGAGAGGGCAGTGGATTTCCATATTAATGAAGTTATTGATGGTACGTCTAGAGATGTTTAAATAAATTTATCATTTAGTGGTTACATTGGCTTTGCCCACAGTGGGTGGATGTCCTCATAGTTCCCTTTCCAGGTCAGAATATTGACTATAAGAATATTGTGCTACAAAAATATTGTAGTCAAAATATCAATGACCAAAATATTGTGGAGGGAAGTATGTATAGGCAAGACTAAGTTTACTATTCTTAACTCCACATTTTTTGTAATTGTAATTGCATTTATATACTGCGGTTACTACTCCTGGCGAGCTGTTGAAGCGATTTTTGGTGAGTAGCACACTACTCCGGAACCCAAAAGGATTAGTGGTGGAATAGTATAGAGAAATATGAGTACAGTATTAGTATTAGTATAATCAGGCATGATTTAATTTGAGAGGAGGACATGAGTCTGTTAGTTGGATTAAATAGAATGAAGGAGGTATAGAGGGAAGAACCAGAAGTGTTAATTGGGAGATCATAGTAGCCAGATGAGGTTTGGGATGAGTAAAGGAGAGACAGAGGAGGAAAGAGCCTGTAGAAAAGGATTGGGGAAAACATAAAAGTAAAATTGGGTTTGGGATGAGTTAAAGGAGAGATCAGTGAGGGACAATTTAATAGGGTTGTTTGGAAGATCAATCAATCATTGAGGATTTATAAAGCATGGTTAATCACCCAATAGGGTATCCAAACGGTGGCTCATTTGAACAGCCAAGTGTTGAGGGCCATCTGGAAATCCAGAAGTGAGGTGTTGGTCTGGAGGTGCATGAGGAGGTTGGTCCAGGTTTTTGCTGCAATGTGAGAGAAGAACCGACCTCCACTTCAGCTTCAGGAGATGCAGGGAGTATGGGCAACTGAAGGGGAGGCAGAGAGTAGACTTCTCGATGGTTGGTGGAAGTTCAGGTGGTGGTTAATGTACATGGGTCCTTGGCTGTGCAGAGCCTTGTGTGCGTTGGTCAGCAGCTTCAATTGGCATCTCTTCTGTATGGGGAGCCAGTAGAATTGCCTGAGATGGGGCGTGATGTGGGTCATTGGGGAAGGCCAAGGATGAGTCTGGCCCTGGCGTTCTGTATGGTCTGAAGTCTCAGTAGGAGGTGTGTAGTGATTCCTATGTAGAGGCGGCTGCCATAGTCCAGTTGGCTGGTGATTAGGGCCTGTGTCATGGTGTGTAGAGGTAGCCACTTGAAAATCTTACATAGCAAGTGCAAAGTGACGAAACACAGTGGAGGAGACAACATTGATCTGTGATTTCATGGTGAGATTGTTGTCAATGATGATTCTGAGGTTTCTGGAATGGTCAGAGTGAGTGGGTGTGGGTTCTAGGTCTGATGGCCACCAGGAGCCATTCTATCTGTTGCTGTTATTGCCAAAGATTAGTACTTCAGTCTTGTCTATGTTCAGCTGCAGGAAGATGTTCTTCATCCAGTCAGTAATGTTTGTCATTCATCTGTGGAAATTGGTTCTGGTGGTAGAGGGGTGGTTGGTGAGTGAGAGGATGAGTTGGGTGCTGTCTGCATTGGAAATTATGTTGAGACCATGGGATCTGACGATGTTGGCCAGAGGGTCATATACGCCTGGAAGAGCATGGGGCTGAGGGATGAGCTCTGGGGGATGCCGCAGGTGATCTCCTTGGGTTCAGAGGTGAAAGGTGAGAGGTGGATTCTCTGGGTTCTTCTAGTGAGGAAGGAGGTGATCCATCTGAGCGTATCCCCTTGGATGCCTATGTGGTGGAGTCTTTCAATCAGCATGTGGTGGGATATTATGTTAAAGGCTGGTGAGAGGTAGAACACGATCAAAGATGCTGTTTCTCCCCAGTCAGGGAGGGTTCAGATGTTATCGGTGGCTGAGATCATGGCAGTTTCAGGGCTGCAATTGCTGCAGAAGCCAGATTGGGAGGTGGGAAGTAGCTAGTTCTTCTCCAGGTATTTCATGAGTTGCTTGTTGATCATAGTAGTAAACTGAGGTTTGGGGTGAGCCTGGAGCAGTGGATGGGGAGGAGGGTAGATGAGGGAAGAGTCTAGGAAGAGTTATTGTGGAGATGATAGTAGTAGAATGTGTTTGGGATGAGTCAGAGAGTGGAGAAAGAGGATAGATTGATAGAGTTATAGGGTGATGGTGAGACAGAGTAAAGCTTTTGAGAGAGTAATTTTGTATTTTTTAATTTTTATTTTTCCTCTTGTATAGTAGGACTAAAGTAATAAATATAAAGATACATGATTACAAACTAAGGAAATATATGTGTAAGGAATACAATATATTGAGATTTAAGTTGTATCATATAAAACACAGGCTTTTCAAGAGTTGCAGTATTTGAAGTTAATTTATTTGTGTACTTTTATAAAATAATTTTATTTTTCCTCAATATTTCAATAGTGAAGTGCTTGTAGATAAATAGTTAAGATAATGTTTACCTATTGGGATAGATAAATTAAAAACAGACACTTAAGCATCTAATCAAGTGTAGAATAATATACACATACATACATGATATATTTACTCATACATACATCTAAATATACACATACATACATATTTAAATTTAACTGTAAGTAAAATGTTAAAACAGGCCTAAAGAGTATGTATATATTTTAAGTTAAAATAGTTGTTATACCTATTTGTATGAAGAAATAAACATATCTAGATATATAATAATAATTAAATTATAAATGTTTACATGCACAGGGATATGCAGTCTATTGCTGTTTGGGTATGGGGGTTATTTAGGAAAGAGCAAACCCTTGAGTAGTCTTCTGAAGATAAGATAGTTATCCATGGACCTTATATTTAGGGGTAATAAATTCCATAGCTTGGCGGCTTGAACAGAGAAAGATGTACTACCTGTTGTCTTTTTCTTGCATGGTGGTGTTTTGAGGCGGGGTGACAATTTTAAGCAGAGGTTTCTTTTTTTAATGTATTTTCTTAATATATTCCTGATTGAAAGTGGTCCTGTCTCATGCATTGCTTTGTGGGTGATACAAAGCAGCTTGAAGGTGGATCTGCTGGCCACCTGTAACCAATGTAGGGCCCTCAAAGCAGGGGAGATGTGGGCTTTTGGCTTTACATGTAGGAGTAGATTGGCAGCTGAGTTCTGAAAGTTTTGTAGTTTATTATAGTAGATAGAGATGATCGATATTAGAGGCCATTGGCGTAATCCAGTTTAGATAGTATAAGAGAGATAGTAGCCTGTACCTTGTGGAAATCCAAGGTGGACGAAGATGCGTCGTAGAGCATTCATGCTGATGAACCTTGATCTTGCTAAATTGTCTACTTGAGCATTCATTGTTCACTTGGAGTCCATGATAATTCCAAGGTCTCTAACGTCTTAGATACTTTAGGAGGTGGTCCCAGATCATCAGGCCCGGAGAGAGTGGGCAATAATTTTTCCAATCTCCATGTGAGTATTTCCGTTTTGGAAGTATTCAGTTTGATATGGCTCCATACTGACATCATGTAGATGTTGAAAAGCATGGGTGAGATAATTAAGCTTTGGCGGACTCCTGTATTTGTGAAGTAGTGTTTGGATGAGAAAGTGGGAGTATATATGACATTTGTTACGTTTTGAAGGTAGGATGTGATCCAGTTGAGAGCAGTCCCTCTATGCTGGCTTTATAGAGTCTTTGAATTAGAGTGTCATGGAAACTGTGTCAAAGACAGCTGAGAGGTATAGGAGAAGTAGTGCAGCAACTTCATTGTGGTCTACTGTGTTTTTAAGATCATCCCAGATGGTGATGAGGGCAGATTCAGTGTCTTTTCCTGGGTGGAATCCAGTTTGGTAGTTTGAATGTATGTAGTTGTTTTCAATGAATTGTGACATCTGGGCGAATGCTGCTCCTTCTATCAGTTTGCCCAGGAAAGGTCTATTTGTAATTGGCCTGTAGTTGTTGGGGTCATGCGGGTTTAGGTTTGTTTTCTTTAATAATGGGCATATGTATGTCTTTTAAAGGTCTTCAGAAAAGATTCCTGTGGTTAAATAATTTTTGGTGATTCTTCTTACTGGTGTGGCAGCAGAGGTAGATAAAAGAACCTTATTGAAGATGTGTGGTGGACAAGGGTCAGAAGGACAGCCGTAAGTCCTGCTTGCTTTGACCAGATCCATGAATGAATTTTGTAATTTTTGTTTGAAGGAGTTGGCTTACTCTTAGAAGGGTTTTTTGAAAGTGGGTTGGTGCTAGTGGTTTTCCTCTGTTTTAAGAGGGATCAATTTGTCTGCCTTGGTTGTGTAGTGATTTGCCAGGTTATTTGTTAAGTCTTGAGTAATTGGATGAGTTCCTTCCATGCATTTAGGTTTTTAAAATTTGTGGAGAATTTTATAAAATTCTCTATTTGCAGATGTGGCATTTTGAATTCTGCATGGTAGTATGGTAGTACCTTTTTTAGCTTTTTTGATTGATAATTTGTATATTTTGTTAAGTTTGTGTAGGTGAAGTTTGTCTTGAATATTATTTGTTTTGAGCAAAGTCTGTTGCAGCCTTCTGATTTGTTGTTTTATCTTTTTTAGTTTTGTGTTTCTTTAAGGTGCATGTGCCTTTTGTCCTGTTTTGTTTTTCTAAGTGGCTTTAGGATATCAAAAGCATCCTCTAGCCAGTCTTAAAAGTTTTGAACAGAAGTGGTTGTGTCTAGATCTGTGTTGGCTGTTAGTTGAGTTTCTAAATATTAAAAATTGAGTTTGTTCTATGGTCGATAGGTGGATGTATGTAAGGTGGTGCTGGGTTTGTTGATTTGTGGCGTTTTATGTTGGAAAGTTACCAAATGGTAGTCTGACCATGTGACTGGTGTGATGCTTAGAACGGTGACTAGTTCTGGGTATGCAAAAATGACATCTAGGATGTGTCCAGCGATTTTGTGGGATAGTATACAATATGCTGTAAGTTCAATGTCACTAGGCCATTGACGATAGCTTTTGGATGGGGCATATTGGGTTCGTCAAACCAAATGTTTAGGTCCCCAAGAATGGATGGATTGAAGTATATTGTTAAGAGGTTTGAAACTGTGTCTAGAAATGTGTCTGGAAATGTTGAATTGCTATGTGGTGGCCTGTAAAGGAGGAGGAATTTACAGGAGGAAATTGGTGTGGGGCTGCATCTAGCGATGAGAGCCTCAAAACCTTGTATGGAGATATCTGTATTGTTGAGATTTATTGCTTGTTTCAATATTACAGCTAGTCCACCTCCTCTTTTGCTTAAATGGTTTGTTTAATGGTTTGATAGCCTGGAGGAATGGCTTCATGTAACACCAGGGCCATGTCAACCCCCAACTATGATACAATTAAAAAGAGTAGTCAGGTTGTGTGTCGGTGAGTAGGTCGTAGATATGGTGCATGTTTGTGATTGAGCATTTATGAGTAGGCAATTTAGAGACTATATTTTGGTGGTGGTTTAATTGTATTTAGTAGAAGAGTGATCAGTATTTATTGAACTTGTAGCAGGAGTGTCACTAGTGCTGATAGTTACTGTAAGGGTCATAATAGTGTTGTTCTTCTATTTTCTGCTCCTCATCCAGGAGGCTTAGAAGGCATTTTGTTGGGTCTGTGTGTGTCGGTGGTGGAGATGATGGTTGCAAGTGACATGGTGAGTTGTGTTCTTTTTACAGATTAGCCTTGTTGCATGATAGACATGGGGATGTGAAATTGTGAAGAGTGGCATGTTGTTTATTTTGTTTGGTCTGTTTAGGGTAGAAGGAGCATGGGTTACGGGTGTGGTGGAGCATGTGGGTTATAGTCTAAGGCTCTAAATTGTGCAATGGATGACAGGTGGGTGAATGAATGTTGTGGTGTTAGGGTGTTTATGGTGGATGTTGGTGAAGACTGAGTTTTTTGGAGTGAAGTTGGTTCAGGATTTTTATTCTTTGTGTAGTCATGAGAGTGGGGGTGGGTGTGGTAGGAAGTATTATGAAGTGTGTGTTGTTTTTATGTGGTGGTGTGTGTGGTGTGTTTTGTTTTTCAGCAGTGAGAGGAGATATTGATGTAGTGCTTTTCTGTGAAGGATTTGTATGTGAGTTTCTGCTGGTGAATAGTATTTGAATAGTACAAGGGGTGGTGATTTGTTTTGGAGAAAAGTGTATGTATGTGGTGTGTAAGAGGGGGACGACAAGAGTTATGAGTGTTTGTGTTAGATTTGATCACCAGATGAGGTAATATGTGTGGTGGAGCAGAGTGTAATTGGTAAAAAGGGAAGGAGGGCGTTGGTGGATGGTGTGATGGAAGGTTAAGTACAGATTTTGTCATGATAAGAATGGGTTTGTTAGGAGGTATATGTATAATGTGGCAATGTGTTGTGTTGGTGATGTGTGGATGTGTTAGTGGTATAGGATAGAGTTGTGTTTTGTGTGAGAATGAAGATGCCATTGTGTTGTAGTTTTGGAAGAATTGTGTATATGTGTGGTGTTTTGTAGTGGTAGTTGAGGCAGTGAAATCTGAATGAGGTTTGTGTGTGGAGTATGATTAGAATGCCTGTGCTGTTATTATGCCTGGATGTTTGTGGATGTGGAGGGCTTAAGATGGTAGCTGGTGAGTGCAAAAATTGGGCCCTAGGCCCGACCAGTCCTGAACAGGACTAAACAGGCAGCTGCCCCTGTCCTCTCTGCCCTTAGCCTCGACGCCCGGGCAGAGGCACCCTAAACCATAGGCTTAAATAACCCTACTGGCAAATGAAGCTCTAGCCCAAACCAATCAGAATCCTAGCCCTAAACTCTAGAGCCAGTGGGAGACCTGGCATTATTGACCAATCACAACCCTAGCCCTAACAGCCAATCAAAACCAAAGCCCTAAGCCCGAAGTCAAATAGGAACCCAAGCCCTAATAACCAATCAGAACCCTAGCCCTGACAGCCAACCAGAACTGTAACTCTAAACACTATGTGGGTCATTACGAGCTTGGCGGGCGGCTACCGCCGCCCGCCAAGCGATAACCGCCGTGTGGCCCACTCCCGCGGACCCCATTACGACATCCCCGCTGGGCCGGCGGCCGCAAACCAAGTTTACGCCCGCCGGCCCAGCGGGGATGAGGCCGCAACATAGGAGCCGGCTCCTAATGGAGCCGGCGGTGTTGCGGCCGTGCGACGGGAGCAGTAGCACCGTTGCGCTTTTCACTGTCTGCTATGCAGACAGTGAAAAGCTGGCCGGGGCCCTGTTAGGGGGCTCCTGCACTGCCCATGCCAGTGGCATAGGCAGTGCAGGGGCCCCCAGGGGCCCCAGGACACCCCTTACCGCCAGCCTCTTCCTGGCGGTGCAAACCGCCAGAAACAGGCTGGAGGTAGGGGGGGTCATAATCCCCAGGGCAGCGCTGCTTGCAGCGCTGCCCTGGCGGATTATCACCGCCGGGGCTAAAACGGCGGGAAACCGCCGGCTCCGGCGGTGCGACCACGGCGCTACCGCCACGGTCGTAATACTGGCCTCCGTACCACCAGCCTGTTGGCGGTAAGGACGCCACATTACCCCTGTCGGTCTCTGACCACCAGGGTCGTAATGACCACCTTAGTCCAGTAAAAACCCTAGCCCTAGTAGCCAATCACAACCCTAGCCTGAACAGCCAATCAGAACCATAACCCTAAACTCTCAGTCCAGTGGAAATCCTAGCTCTAGTAGCCAATCAGAGCCCTAGCCCTGACTGCCAATCAGAACTGTAACCCTAAAGGCAGCCTGTCAGAAGCTGGCTTTGAAATTTGAGAACACAACTGTCAGTTTCTACCCCGACTTTACCTTCAAAGTTCAACAACGTAGAAGGAGCATCACAGACAGCCACAGAGGGCCCTTCACTACAAATATTTGAAATTCATGCTTCCCAGCCAAGCTCTGTGTCATCGCAGAGGATAAAACCTGGCACTGGTATCAGCATTCCATAAACATAAATGCCTAGATGCCGGGGTAGGGCACTGGATGCAAGGGTCAAGACGTTGTAGGCCAATAAAATCAACTCATGAGTGGCGACAAAATGGGTCCGCACCAAAGAAAAAAGAAGCAAGGTCCTGATGAAACTGGTGATTAAGTGACTTTGACATGGTTGCAAATTAATCTGTGGCTTATATATTTTATAGAAGGGGTGATGGGCTTGTCTGAGCTGCACCACTGACTATATTACATGACCCGAGCGGGGGAAAGAATACATACATACTAGGTTATGGGTGAGATGTGCCAGTGACTTCACCGGCTTGGCTGGGCTCTACCCTAGTTAAAAGTTGCACTAACATGTTTTGGGGGGTGACAGGTGCTCTGCAAGTTGAGGGGAGGTGGTGCTAGAACGCTTCCCGGACAGATTTCTCAATGAGGACAGTCGCTGAAGCCTGCGACCGTTCACGTTGAGAATAGGACCTGGATGGACCTACAAGGAATATGACCCTCATTATGACATTAGCGGTAAGTGCCCCTTACTGCCATGCTGACTGCCGACAACATACCGCAGCAGTATACCGCTATGGGTATTATGACACACACACATAAATCCGCCACTTTACAGACACACACATAGGTCCGCCAGCCCAAAGGTCAGTGATAAACTGGCGGTACCAAAACCCACACCGTTACGGCAACAGAAATACGTCCACAGCACCATGACCCATGAATCACCGTAGCGGACATTCAACCGCAGTAAACCATTGGAGGTGCAGACTGCCGCGCTCAAAATACACACAACCTAACAAAACTACACCACATTGGACAATTCAAACTACACACACCTGACACACATACACACACCACACCCACACACCCACAACACTATAAAACACACACACACACCACCTACAACCCTTTACGACCCAAAGAATTTGACAAATGAGAGAGAGACAAGCCAGGAGCACCCACTGAATCTGAGCCACAAAACACCATCTCTCATACACCATCCACGCACCTCACAGCACACACCCCAACACATCACCCCACACACCCTAACACAGACCACTCACCCTACACCCATGGCACCACAACAACACCCCAGATTCTCTGAGGAGGAGCTAAGGGTCATGGTGGAGGAAATCATCCGGGTAGAGCCACAGCTATTCAGATCACAGGTGTAGCAGACGTCCATTGCTAGGAAGATGGAGCCATGGCGGAGAGTCGTGGACAGGCTCAATGCCGTGGGACAGCACCCCAGAACAAGGGATAACATCAGGAGTAGGTGGAACAACCTACGGGGGAAGGTGCGTTCCGTGGTTTCAAGACACAAGATAGCTGTACAGAGGACTGGCGGTGGGCTTCACCTTCTCCCCCACAACTAACAACATGGGAGGAGCAAGTCTTGGCGATCATGCATCCTGAGGGCCTGGCAGGAGTAGCAGGAGGACTGGACTCTGGTAAGTCATCACAAACTCCTACCCCTATCCTCACCCCCATCACTCCATCACCTCACATATACCCCACCATCACAACCCACCCATCCAAATACCAAGCCCTGCATGCAACACCAATGCATGGACCCCCATCACAGACTTGCATGGACACCCATCACCACAGCATGAACACTAGTGACAATCACGTAGCCAACCAAATCACAACTCACACAAGCCAAAGCTGCCTTGGTAATAACAACCATACAGGGAAACATACCCATGCACAAGATGTCACACGCAGAAACAATAACACTGCATTCACATCCGCACAGGACCCCAACACTTAACCGGAGAGGAGGTGCCAGCAACATCCAGTCCCCCCCCAGAAGAGGCCCACAGTGATGACAGTAGCTCTGGTCGCCTGGATCAGGATGACCAACCTGGCCCATCAGGGACTTCTGGACAGTCGGTGACCCAGGAACAGTCCCAAACCACCACAGAGCCTCCCCCCTCAGGAAACACCAGCACAGCACCCACCCAGTGGGCCCGTACCTCTGTCCCCAGGACACGTCAATCAGCAGTGTGTCCACTACTACAGGGACCCCAGGCAACCCCACAAACACAGGACGATTAGGGGCCTGGGGTCAATGGCAGTGGGCACACGGTTCAGGGGAAATAGGCACAGGACAACAGGGAAGCTGGGAGGATTGCTGTGCGACAGGGGGAGGACAGGCCCAGGGAACCGATTGTCCATGAGGCACTCAGCAACATCCTGGGAGCATACCACCATTCCCAGGAGACCATGGGCCAGATACTGGCCAAGTTGCAGGAGACCCAGCGGCTGCAGGAGGGACAGTACCTGGGGATCAGGGAGGACCTGATAGAAATCCACACCACCCTGGTCACCATTGCAGGGGTGCTGAAATACATGACCAACACCATGAGGGAGGCAGTGGCACACCAACGGGCCCCTGACATTAGCCACACCGAAGAACAGCCCTCCACCTCTGCCGATGATAGTGTACAGGAGGCCCCTCCACTGGAACAACTGGCCACCATCACCCCACCCCCTGCAGAAGGAGAACTACCATGTAAAAGGTCCCTGTGATCCAGGAAGAAGTCAGAGAACATTGCCAAGACCCCCGCCAGGTAATAGGACTCACCTGATTGTCACCCTTGTATCCCACCCTGTCCACCTTGAACCGACATTGCTCCTCTTCCTATGCCCCCTTGGACAATGCATCTGTGATACCAATAGACTGGACTCTATCCTGGACATTTCTCCACCATCAACCCAGCCATTGCAATACTCCCTACACATATTATCACAGAAATAAACACTATTGGAACAAATGCAAGTATGGAGTCTGTCAATTGATTGAAATATGTATTACTTAAACAAGCTGTAAACATTGCAATTGAAATGTACAGTTATATGTACATAGGTATGACCTGTAGTGGCAGCAGTAATCACACCAGGAGCCAGAGTGGGGCACAGATATCTGAAAATAGAGATGCCAAAGGGTACAGTAAGTGGCCATCGAAATAGGGAAATCAGGCTGCGATGTACAATGTCCAACACAAAACTGCAATGGAAGGTGAAGTTACAGTGTCTTACCTGTGTGTCACTGGAAGTACTGTTGAATTATTGTAGTTCTGTTGTCCACATCCTCTTCCTCTGCCTCCTCTTCATCACTGTCCACAGGCTCCTCTGCTGCCACACGACCATCCCAGGCTCATCCTCCTGCAGAAAAGGCACCTGGCGTCTCAAGGCCAGGTTGTGCAACATGCAACGATGATCTGGCACACCTTCTTGGGTGAGTAGTACAGGGATCCACCTGTCAGATGAAGGCACCGGAATCTGGCCTTCAGGAGGCCAAAGGTGCGCTCAATGATCCTCCTTGTTCGCCCATGTGCCTCATTGTAACGTTCCTCTGCTCTTGTCTTGTCATTCCTCACTGGGGTCAGTAGCCATGAGAGGTTGGGGTACCCAGAGTCACCTGTAAATATCGAGGGATACCTGTTAGCCACACACTCACCCTTAGGGACAACCCCACACCCATATACCTACATCAACTGGGTGGGGACCATGGGCTCACCTTTTAGCCACACCCGGTGCCTCTGGAGTTGAGCCATCACATATGGGATGCTGCTATTCCTCAAAATAAAGGCATTGTGCACAGAGCCAGGATACTTTGCATTGACATGGGAGATGTACTGGTCCGCCAAACACACCATCTTCACATTCAGAGAGTGAAAGCTCTTTCGATTTCTGAACACCTGTTCATTTCTCCCGGGGGGGACAAAGGCAATATGTGTTCCATCAATAGTACCAATGATGTTGGGGATATGTCCCAGTGCATAGAAGTCAGCCTTCACTGTGGCCAAATCCTCCATCTGGGGGAATATGATGTAGCTGCGTATGTGTTTCAGCAGGGCAGACAACACTCTGGTCAGCACGTTTGAGAACATAGGCTGTGACATCCCTGATGCCATGGCCACAGTCGTTTGGAAGGAACCACTTGCCAAGAAATGGAGGACTGACAGGACCTGCACTGGAGGGGGTATACCTGTGGGGTGGCAGACAGCTGAAATCAGGTCTGGCTCCTATTGGGCACACAGCTCTTGGATTGTGGCCCTATCAAGTCTGTAGGTTAGGATAATGTGCCCGTCCTCCATTGTCGCCAGGTCCATCAGGGGTCTGTACACGGGGAAGTTTCCATCTCCTATTCATCCTCAGTGGTTGAACTCTAGAGTGAAAAACGGTGAGCAGAATGTCATATTCAAACAAGTACTCAGATTAATATGCAATTTTTGTTTTACAGAAACAGTATGTGAGCTTGTAAGTCAGCTGATGTGCCTATGTCTGCTGTGATGCAGTTATGTGCCATGTCCTGTGCCCCCCTGAAATGGTGGCTGGCTGACCTGTGAGGAGGGACAAGTGGAAATGAGATAATTCCTCTGGCATTGTGCACCATTGCGGTCGGCGGTCAACGACCGCCGAGCAACACCGCATTGGTTATCATTGAGGCTGCCGCGGACGTGACTGCCATTTTGTATCTGTTCACTCACTTGCTACCGGACCTTGAACAGGAGAGGACCTACACTGCAAGTGCTGCTGTGACCTGTGTCTGGAAGCGACCATGGCTCAAGTGTCTGGGGAAAGGGGCCCTGCCCTCACTTCGGAGGAGATGGAGAGACTGGTGGATGGGGTCCTACCCCAGTACCTTTAACTTTATGGTCCTCCAGACCAACAGGTGAGTACACTGTGAGCATGATGCGTGAGGCATGACTGTATAGAGTGCTGTGTGTGTAAGGCTCATGTAGGGGAGGGCTGAGGGGTCCTGGGCCGAGTGCTGCATGTATGGTGGTCAATGTCTGTGCGTAAGGGGATGGGAGGGTTATGGTGGGCCATGTGTAGCACAGTCTGGATGGTATGATTAATCCCTTTTCTGCTGTATTTTTCCTGCAGATCAGCGGCCATCAGAAAAAGGGTATTTGGCGTGCCATCGCCAAGGAGATGCGGACCCTGAGGGTCTTTGACAGGCAGAGCACCCACTGCCGCAAACGGTGAGAGGACCTGCGCCGCTGGGCAAGGGAGACGGCGGAGGCCCAGCTGGGCTGGCCTCCCAACGAGGAAGGGGTGCCCGTCGAACCCTGACCCCCCTGATGATCCGCATCCTGGCGGTGGCCTATCGGGAGTTGGACAGGCGCTTGAAGGTATCACAGCAGCCACAAGGGGGTGAGTACAGATTCTTGCCTTTGTGCGCGTTAAGGGGTTACCTGGGTGGGGGTGTGGCCTGTGGGTGCCCCAGGCCAGGGCGAACATGGCAGGGCAGGTTCAATGATGGGCAAGCTCACGTGCACTCCAATAATGTTGGTGGCCATCTACTACTGGGCAGGGTCCTGTGGGTGTGCAGCTAATGGCGTTAGGCATTGTACCCCATGGGCTGGTGACTAGCATTGTAACTGGTAGTTCATGACCTAGTGTGTAGAGCTGTTTCCTGGGAGTTGTGTATGCCAACAGTAGTGTTGTCGCTGGCATTGACCAAGTGTATCCTCTGTCTCTCCCCCACTTTTTGTTTTGTCACTCTGTTCTTGTGTGCATTAGCATCATCTGGCGGAGGAGCAGAGGCACCGGCAATGGAGGGAGCTGCATCCCACATGGACCTGGAGGCTGAATCCACCAACAGTTAGGGCACCAGTGGGATGGAGGGTGAGGGGAGCACATTGACGGAGGCAGGAGGGGACAGTACCGACAGCGACTCCTCCTCCGATGGAAGCTCCCTGGCGGACACCTCTGTGCCTACCCCAACTACAGGTACATCCGTCACCCCCGTACCAGCACCGCCCTCCCAGCAGCCTCTCAGCGTGTTTCCCGTGCCCGCTCACTTAGGGGGTAGGCATTTCCTTCGCCCCAGGCACCTCAGGCCCTGCCCCAGTCAGCCCTGCTGCCCTCAGTGAGGAGGCTATTGACCACCTGAGATCCCGCTCTGTTTTGTCAGTCAACCATACTGAATGCCATCCAGGGTCTAGCAGGGCATTCACAACAAACAAATGCATACCTTGAGGGCATTCACTCTGGTGTGGCGGCCCAAAAGAGAGCATTCCAGGCTCTGTCCAACTCACTGATGGCAGCCATTGTCCCTGTCTCCAGCCTCCCCCCTCCAACTTCCTCTACCCAGTCCCAATCCCCTCAACCCTAGCCTATCCCAAGCACACCTTCAGACCAGCATTCACCCAAATCAACACACAGAAGTGGCTCAGGCAAACACAAGCATCACACTTCATCTCACACGCACTCACACAAGCACCATCCACATGCAGACACACCAACATCCACTGCCTCCACTGTGTCCCCCTCCTCCTCCTCGTCCACCTCCCTCCCAGTAGCATCTCCTCTCACACCTGCATGCACTACATCCTCATCCACTACCTCTATCACCAGCACACCTATCAGTACATGCCCCTCACTGGCAGCCACCCCCCACACATCCATGCACATGTCCCCTGTGTCCTCTCCCACTGTGTCTGTGACCCCTCCTCTCAAAGTACACAAACGCAAGCACACAGACACCCAAAAGCCATCCACCTCACAACAGCATCCAGTCCATGCACCTGCACCCAAACACAGCAGACTGACACCTCCTACAACCACTCCCTCTTCCTCCACTCCCAAACCTTCACCCTCCTCCCACCCCAGTGTCCCTAAGAAGCTTTTCCGCACAACCATTGACCTATTCCCTATCCCTCCCCTGCCCCGTACTTCACTTTGGGCCAGGGTGGCCAGAACCCAGCCCAGCACCTCAGCCACCCAGTCCACGGTCCCTGTGGTTTTTGCAGCTACTGCTAGTGTGAGAGGCTCCAAGGAGGCACCCGTCAGCACAGCCAGTGTGCCACCACCACCTGCCAAGGCCAAGAAGGGTCCGCCACCTAGCAAGGGCAAGAAGGGGACACCAGCCAGCAAAGGGAAGGAGGCACCACCAGTCAGCAAGGGCAAGAAGAAAACACCAGCTGGCAGAAGCAAGGAGGCACCACCATCTGCCAAGGGCAGGAAGAGGCACACAACACCAGCCATGGGCCATCCGAGGCTGCAGGTGAAGGGCTGGAGCCTACCACCACAACTGACAGCACCGCCACCTGCAGCGCAACTGCCATCCACTGAGCAGCCATCACCGCCGTCGAGCAGTGTGTAGTAGTGACTACATGGGGTGCAGTGCGTCTTGGCCCCTGCAACACCTATCGGTGTGCACCCAGGTGAGAGACTGTGATCTTGCCCCATCCAGGATGAAGCACACTGGACCCAAAGCAGCCTCCAGAACCAGTGGAAGAAGGCATCCACTTGCCCCCAACTTGGCAGGATGAAGCACACCGGGCACAAAGCCCCCTCAGAACCAGTGGACAAGCCACCCACTAGAGAGACTGTGGCTTTCCATTCCCCAGGACCAAGTAGTGGGCAAACACCCCACTTGAGACTGTGGCTTTGCACTCCCCAGGACCAAGCAGTGGCCAAACCACCCACTTGAGAGACTGTGCCTTTGCACTTCCCAGGACCAAGCAGTGGGCAAACCACCCATTTGAGAGACTGTGGCTCTGCACTCCCCAGGACCAAGCAGTAGGCAAACCACCCACTTGAGAGACTGTGGCTTTCACTCCCTAGGACCAAGCAGTGGGCATGGAGCCCCCTCCAGGCCAGTGGCATTGTACCATCTTCCGGCTGAGGTGCCCCCCCATTCCACGTCCCACTGAGGTGCCTGTGTTTTTTCGACCTGATGCCCATGCAGTGTTCTCTCCATATTGAGGCAGGAGTCAAGTGTGGCCTTGGCCTATGTGTTATGGCCCCGTGGGCCACGGACATTTTGTCCCTCCTTTTGTATATATTGTACATACTGTTTATTGTTTAAAGACGTATTTATCTAAAACTGTACTATTACACTCATTTTAATCCATTTATTTTGTCCTTGCGTTATTCCTGAGGGTTACGGGGTGTATATGTAATGTTGTTGCATCTGTTTGTGTCTATGGTGTTGGGGGTGGGGATGGGGGTGTTGCGTGTTGTGTGTGTCACTCTCTTTTCCCCCCCCTCCCTTGTGTGCTAGGTGCAGTACTCACCGTGGTCCTCTTCACTGGCGTTTGTGTTCCTGGTGTACACCAGCATTGGAAAAAAGTGCAGCTCGGGCTCCATGGCGTTGTGGTTTTTCCTTGAGTGTTGAGTCATTTCCCTTCAGTGTACTGTTTCCGCTGTGCTTTTGATGGCGGTGGTACCGCCCCGGAAAAGGTGGCGGATAGGTGTGTCATAATAGTGTGGGCGGTACATTGTCTTCTGCCTGGCTGTTGGTGGTTACCGTTGCAGTGTTTGTTGCTACCGCCATGGCAGTCAGAGTGTTAAAGTGGCTGTATGTGTTGGCGGCTTCCGCCGTAGTCATGATTAAATTTTTTTACCACCGGCCTGTTGGCGGTGTTACCGCCGCTTTATCACCGACCGCCAGGGTTGTAATGAGGGCCTATATGTGCCCAACTGGGTTCCTGCATGTCTATTAATATATGCTTGATATATATTCCACCAAGACACCACCAGATAACATTCCCAGCATTGAGTGCCTTGTTACTGCAATTGCCGGTGGGTATGTTAATTATGGGAGGCGATATTAACGCAGTAATGTCAGACAGCATGGACAGAAACCTGTCAACACCGCAGTTTGGGACTGAAACCACACTAGCAAACTTTAATAAGGCTCTTGGCCTCACAAACACCTGGCAGCTCTGCCACCTGGGGGAGCATCAGTATACATTCCTATCTGGGGCACATACTAGTTTTTTGTGCCTTGATCATATATTTACACATGATATATACTGAATTACTGCAGTTAAACATTTGGCCACGGGCATATCTGACTCAAGAGGAAACACTTGACCACGACCCATTAGTACAGGATGCCTGACAGACAATATGATCATGACAACCTTGGGAAGAAATACAGAAAATTAATTTGACAGAAATGTGGGGTCAGACGTTCAGAAATGATATTGTGGAAAGCCCATAAAATATTACTCAGAAGCCAGGCAAACTACCTCACTGCAGTAAAGAAATGGAGGGCCAACTTAGAACACTTAGAGGGTGAAATTACAGACCTAGAGAAGATGGGCCCTGGTCACAAGAATAAGACACACTCTTAATTTGAAACAAAGGGAATACAGGTGTAAACCAGAAGAGAGCACACAAGCAACACACACTATGGCCCGAAGGATGCTGTATGACATAGAGAACAAAGCTGGGAAGTTACTGGTGTGCCTGGAAAAGTGTGCCCAAACTGAAAACTGGGTGCTTCTAATAACAAATGACAAGGGGGAGACAAAAACAAACTCTGACAATATAGCGGAGAAATTTGTCACTTACTACACAGAACTCTACTCAGCAAGGGGGCAATATAAGATACAAGACCTCCAAGGCTTTCTCTGGGAAAGTAAAGCTCCTAGGATCTCACAAGAGGCCCAGTGAGATTGATCAGGTGGTCTGATCACTCAACACAGGGAAGGCAACGGGGCTTAATGGGCTCCACATTGAGCTTGGTAAAGGATTAGCATCTATATTTGGGCCCAATCTGTTTAATATGTGGGCCAGCTCCTGGTGAACCAATCCAGACTAAGATAGTGGTAATCCACAAGTCAGATAAGCCCTCTGACCATTGTAGCTCCTACCAACTGATACCTTTCCTGAAATTGAATATTAAAGTCCTTGCCAATTTACTGGTTAATAGACTCAGAAAAGTGATTATGTACCTACTCCACCTGGATCAGTTAGGCTTCATGCTCAACAGGGGGGCAAAGCTTAATTTCTGGTGCCTTTTGGGATAGTAGCACAACAGCAGATGACAGGGTCTCCATTATGGTCTTTGCGGTGGGTGCCTCCATGGTAGTCCACATTCTAGAACGGGATTATGTGCTCACTGTGCTGAAGTGGTGGGGGGTTTGCCCTAACTTCATGGTATGCATCTATCTTCTCTACCAGATTCCAATGGCGTGGTTCAGGGTAAAAGGGGTGATGTTGCAGACATTCGAGTTACTTCACAGAACCAGGTAGGGCTGACACATCTTCCCATTTATTTTTGTCCTAACCCTCAAGCCCCTTGTTGTGTGGGTGAGGGGTAATCCCTTGGTGTGTGGAATTGGCTGGTGGGAGATCTGGGAGGAGCATACTTCTTAATACACAGATGATATTCTGTTCTACGTCATCGATTCCCCCCAACCGTTTCCAGACTGATGCAAATCTTCTGAATTTTTGGGACTATCTCTTGATACACAATTAACTGGCACAAATCTCTTACACACTTAAACACAGGTCCCAAACCCATGCCAATAGTCAAGTATAGGTTGGGGTTTACATATTTGGGAATTTTTATAACAAAAGATCCCCAGCTGTTTCATAAAAAAAACTAACCCCTATCCTGGGCTGCTTTGTGGCTGATTATCAGTATTGGCGATCCTTGCAGCTCCCCATATTGGGCAGAGTAGAGAATCAAAATGAAGACACTGCCGAGGATGATCTAATCCCTTCAAAATACGCCTTATCTGGCCTGTAGGTAGTTTTTCCTTAATAGGGAGGCAAAGCCTATGGTCCTCCTCTGGAACAATGGCCCACCACTTTTTTTTTTTTTGTGTGAAATCTTTTTATTTATTTATTTCCAATAGTGCAAAACCACAATTGAGCAACAATCATACAACATATCTCAATTGCTTAACAAAGGTTCTCCTTTAAGCACATCAGGATATAAGAGAGAGAATCATATGGACAAATTAAAGTGGTATCCTCTTCACCCAGTGTCATACATTCAGGGAATAGAAAGCAAAGCAATCATAACAAACTCCGAATGTACCAGAACATCTTCTGATATAAAAAACCCTTATGCGGTGATGTGAATGATAGCAACGGAACTTAATCTCTCGGTCGGTTAACACTTATCATATCTTGACCTCAATATAAGGTGAGAGGATAATGATCGGTGCAAACAATTGAAAACAATACAACAACAATAAACAACTATAATAACCTACTTGGTGCATAAGAGGTGAGCCACTAGGGATCATCTGTCATATCCATTGCTGAATATCTTGGCCTGGACTGTGACTATGGATATTATAACCAAGGGTGGGGGGGGAGGGGAGAGCAGGGAACATCCATGTCGAGTCTGAGTGGGACCGAGGAACAAAAATACCAGAGAGAAATCAGACACTCAATGTAACTCAGGCCATGGGGGTGGACTATAGAGTAGCCAGGTATGCCAGGCCCTTAGGTCATACCGGACTGGGAAGCCTCAGGGCATATTTCTCCTAATTCGTGTGTGGATAATTTATTTTCTAATTTCATCAAATAGGTGTCCCATAGCGCAATCCCACTCGCCCCACCGCGAGTCCGCCTGTCCTGTTCCATCGCATTGGCCTCTGCCGTGGCCCAACGCAATACCACTCGAAGCCAAGCCAATGTATCGGGGGGTCGTGGTGCCTTCCACGACATAGCGATCATTCGTTTAAATAAAACAAAGACGAGGTCCATGAATTTCAAGTAACTCTTGTTCTGTTTAGAACGTTTAGTTATCCCTAGTAGGCAAAGGAGTGGATCCAACATGAGAGGTACATCAACGATATCGGATAGGTGTTGTGTGATGTGTGCCCAGGCACTACGGATTTCCCTACATTCCCAAGTCATATGTAAGAATGTGGCATCATCATGTCCACATCACGGACACGTCGACAAGGTACCCGGGAATATGTGGCAGAGTCTATGAGGGGACAGATACGTTTGATGGGTATAATTAAAATGTGTGAATTGCAATCTGGCATTACGTGAGACAGTTCGTACCTGTTCCAATGCCATTTTCCACTGTTGGTCCATTAAGGCCACACCTAATCCCTTATCCCATCTGGCCTTGCTGCGAGCGTGTGGCGTAGCTTGTGCCTTCCTTTTAACAGTGTATATAAATTAGTCACCGCTTTCCTCTCACCAGCTCGCGTCAATAAGTAATGGAGCCCCATGTAGGTCGTCGGCTCTAGAGGGCCAGTTTGCCAGATTTGTTGGACGACAGCGTGTGGAGCTGCGTGAGAAGGAACTGACTGGGGGCTAGATGAAAGGCTGTGCTGAGATCCTGAAAGGATCGCAATCGCCCATCTTCAAAGAGCTCCCCCATGCGAGACAGCCCACCCTCTCGCTACGTCTGGAAATCATACAGCCGGGTAAGATCATGGACTTGGAGTATCGCTGAATGCTCCCCGCCCATGTTACTGCTACTGTACGCAACAGCAACCCCGCACTTGCCTTGTTTTTGTCTCGTCGGAGGAGCCATTGCAGTACCCCCGCACCTCCTACCATATGCTGGACCATAGCTCCTTCTATCGTTGGGCTTTCAGTGAGCCAAGTCATAATCCACTGCAGCTGTGCCGCAGCATAGTAGCGTTCCATATCCAGGATCGCCAAAGCCCCCTCCCTCAACGGGTATTGTAGCACGTCCAAGGAGACCCTCTTACATCCTGTACCCCATATAAGTGTCGTCAACAGGCTGCGTGTGGTATTAAAGAATATTTTCCCGGGCGGTATCGGTATTGCTAGGAACAAATAAAGCAATTGAGGGAGTATTAAAATTTTTGCGATAGCCGCTCTACCCATAGGTGACGGGGGCAGGCACGTCCAGAAAGGCATAGACCCCCGAAGAGAAGATAATGCTTTGTTATAATTGCCCTCTAATAAGTCTGTGGCTATTTGGTATATATCAATCCCTAAATAGCGGAAACTGCCGGTCACCCACACAAGCGTCCCTGGAGTAGGCGAGTGGTTCTCTACTTCACTGATCTTACGTGGGGGGAACACACAGGACTTACTCCAATTCACCAGATACTTCACTAAATTGATCTAAGATTGTAAATAAGCCAGTCAAGGTACTGTCCGTTTCTCGTAGATAAATTAATACATCGTCGGCATATAAAGAAGTAATATGCCATTTTCCATTTGCCCATAGTCCCCACCTACTATCCTCTTGTCGAAGATGCACTGCAAGGGGCTCCATAGCCAGAGCAAAGAGCACCGGGGACAGTGAGCACCCCTGTCGCGTCCCTCTCTGTATGGGAAAGGAGTCTGACATGCAATGTCCAGTACGGACTCTAGCTCGGGGCACTGCATAAAGAAGTTGTATCCAGCGCAAAATCTGGGGACCTAGTCCAAAGCGCTTTAACGTCCACATCAAGTAAGGCCATCCTATCGTGTCAAACGCCTTTTCAAAATCTAAAGATACAGCCACTGGCATCCGTTTCCCCCAGAGACTGCATCAATGAGGTGGCACCGTCTGACATTACAAAAAGTGGTCCTGTTGGGCACAAAACCATTTTGGTCGGGGTGAATCAAAGAGGGAAGTAAAGGGAGTAGCCTGTTTGCTAGCAATTTACTTAGAATTTTATAATCAATATTGAGCATAGCCTACTTCCAGTGGATCCTTACCAGGTTTGGGGAGGACTACAATAAGGGCTTCATTTAGGGAAGGGTGGAGCTCCCCTCGCTGATATGATGCTTCATATAAGGTCAGTAATCTAGGTGCGAGAGTAGCTCCATATGTGGCATAAAATTCTATGGGTAGTCCATCCAGTCCTGGGGTCTTCCCCCTAGCCATTTGTTGTATCACTAATTTCACTTCATCCAACTGTATGGGTTGTTCTAGGTCGAGCCTCTGCTGCTGTGTGATGATAGGTAAACAAACATCATGCAACATCGGGTGACAATCAAATACGACAGGGGCCACGCGTGCCGTATATAGCGTTTTATAGTAATGAACAAAGGCCTCATTAATCTCTTCCTGGGTATTAACCATCACACCCCTTTCAGTTCGGATTGCACCCATCACTGTTTGAGGAGTTTCGGAGCGCAGTAACCAAGCCAATATACGTCGTGGTTTATCTCCCTTCCAACCAGCCGCGACGTACAGCCTACTGAGTGGATCCAACGTAGGTAGCAGCGGTGCATGTAAAAAGTGGAACTGAGTGTCTCAGCCACTGGCTACCAGGTGCTTACATACATCAGAGGTCGCCACCTTATACCTTATACCATCCTCCTCCTGCCGTGTACCGACCCCTGTTGTCAGTATTTGTGGTCGTTCACCACCCGTTCGTATTTCTTTAGGTTCTCTTCAATACTTCCTTTCCTCCGTATTCGTTACACCCGGGAGCATCCTCCCTCGGGAGCTGTTATCAAGGCTCTCCCCGGCCCCGCACAGCCCGCATGCTGCCAAATACACTCTGCTTCAGAAATGCCACAAACCGCGGGAGAGACCCCACCTCCGTCAGGTACAACCACGGGCAGCCAAATGTCAGGCCTACTATTCCTTTCCGCTCTCCTTTCCTAAACAGTCGACACTTCCGCGAGCTCGGTCACCGTCCAGCGGCACCGCTAGAGCCCACCGCCGCTTTCCTGGATCCGCCTGCCTTGGGGTAGGTATGAGCGATGCTGTTCGCTGCTGGTGGCCCTGAGCCCACGCAATAATTCACCTCCAAACTAGAGCATACGGAGTGTGATCGCAGGGTAGGCTGGGTCCTCACCTCCCCTTCACGGGCTCAGCCGGCATCCAGTGGCGCCACCCCGATGCGCTGCAAGAGGACTCTGCGGACTCTTGCCGCTCTCTCGGTCCGATGCCATCAAGGGGTGGGGCTATGTGTCGCCGCTGGTCCGTAGGTCGCCACTTCACTGCATCCCGTCACGCAGAGCTTCACCAACCGGCGGGCCTACGCACTCCGGGAGCAGGGGGACGACCCACAGGTTGTTGCTCCACCAGCACACTCCCACGACCACCCCGTTATGCTCGGGATGACATGCACCACAGGATATATCACAAGCGATGAGACAGCGTCTACTCGTTTGCTGTATTCCCCCACGAGAGCGCCGGTCCGACCGCCTCACCTGACAGGGAGGAGAGCCCCAAGCTGGGGCCATGTCCAGTGCGGCCCACTGCCGCAGCGCCACTCCCTCAGCACCGCAGATTCAAATTCATCCCTCCACAGCTCAGCGGTGGCTTCAAGAGCTGCCGGTAAATGTACGGCAGCGATCCCCCGAGCCCTGGATCACAGACCACGGTTCAACAGGATATTTCTCCGGGGCCGTGGCGGAGCTCCAAATCAAGCGTCCGCTTCGGTCGCCATCTTGGCTCCGCCCCCGGCCCACCACTCATAGCTCTCCAAAAAAGAACGCAAAGTATATATGATGAGGGTATCGGCCTACCTGACGTACGAAAATATTTTAGGCCATACAACTTGCAGTAATTAAAAACTGGCAGTTTATGGTGTGGAATGAGCCAGGTGTGAGACTAAAGAGACTGGCCTGGGGTGGGAGGTTTAATTATACAAGGCTAGGACCACACGGGAACTACTCCTGCACTAAATCAGTAGTACATATTTGAGGGTGGCCACTACCTATATGGGATGGAGAAGCCGACTGGCCAAAATGACCCCCCTCTGGATAAGGGATATGTTATCTGACGTGGTTATCAAGGTTTTGCAATATGGGATCTTATTGGAATATTTAAACTAGGATATGTATGGAAGGGAGATGCGCCGCTAAGTTGGCTGAGATAAGGGGCAAGGATGAGCTTGAGCAGTCAGAACCTTATAAATATATCCAGTTCAGACATGCCCGTGCTGTACACATCCCAAGGGGCACAACACTTGAAGAATCCTCACCATTGGAGGACCGCATACTCTGACAACCGTTATGAGATGGGGTGGTTTTACTAATTTATAGAAAATGGGGCAACAATGCCTCTGACACTCTGCTGCAGCGTCAAGCTAAATGGGAATCAGAGGTGGAAGACTTTGAGAAAGGGGAGTTGGTGGAGGCCATGGGAGCATTCAAAGAAATTGCTATTAAGTCAGGGTTCTGACTAGTGCAGCACTGCATACTACATCACTCCTACTATCTCCGTACAGCTCTTCATGCCAAGGGAAGATCCCCTACTAAGATCTGTGTAAGGGGGTGTGGGGACATGGGCACCTTCATTCATGTGGCAGGAACTGCCCCAAGAAACAGACATATTGAACAACCCTTAGCAAGATAATGAGGGCTACAATAGGATGCCTCATACCAGACACAGCAAGATGCTGCTTGATGAATGTCTGAGGAGACAACCCTTCACCCAGGTACACAAACTGTGGCTCTCCCTGGGCTTGGGAGTAGCCAAAATGAACATAGCTCGAAAATGGGGGACAACACATACCTTGGAGGTGAACGACAGGAAGAACGATATGGACTGGTGCATGCTGGCTGAAAAAACAACTTATCAAATCAGGGGCTGCCCCAAAAAGTGGGTGAAGAAATGGTCCCATTGGCGGGACCACAGAGGCCTTCAATGATAGGGAAATGACCCCAAACCTAGCAACACGATAGAGGGCACACTGAGGGGTGCAAGCTACACATTATTGATTGCTTTGGATTGATTTAATTATGTAACCTTCTAGAGACTATGGTATCATGCCTCTGCTATGCCTACTGTTAAGTTTTTATTGTTTATGTTTGATTTTGAAAATCAATAAAACTATTTAAAAATGAAACATTGGTGCCATTATTCTGGATAATAATCACAGTGAAAGAATCAAGGTTTTGTGAGGATTTCCACATTTTACTAAGATGTGTGCTCTACTTTTCTTTTTTGTGGCGCTGATGACAATGGCGACCTTGGGAAATGAATTATGTTTCTTTTGTATTGTAAGTCCACCATAGCAAAGCAGCCTTAAAGGAGCCTGACTGGCCTCAGTTACTGCGGCTCAGAAGAACATGACATGCTGTTTCATTCATTTTGACAGAGAGCTCATTGTATGGGCCATTCATGATAAGACGCCTATCTCTGGCTCATAACACCTGTGCTCTTCAGGCTGCTACATTTATACCTAGATAAATGGGTGCAATGATTGTACAGACATTTTCAGGATTGTTTTCAACAACCAATATGTTTTAAAAGTTTATAAAACCAAAATCCCCAAATTTCGACCCACTTGTGAGCACTCACCATTTTGACAATCTTTACTTCAGAGGCAAACACAGATGCAAATGTCTTGTAGAACTTCTCCATAACCAGAGTGATATTTCACCTAAACATCTTGTATGTGTAGCAGGAGCGGCTTGCAGTGCGTAAAAAGGGCAGGGGACGATGACAAACAAAACCATTAAATTAAACAAAACACTTACTTGATTCCCTGCTGTCGCTGGTCTGCTCTTCTGCCACCACTGCAGGCAGATACTCTCTGCTGGCAGCATGTAAACAGAGTTCGGACTGGCTGTAGCACCCTGGCTTGGCACTCTGAGGCAGACTGGAAGCCTCTGCTTGCTCTCTCCAACCCGGCAACACATTGGTGGGTTGGAGAGAGCCCAATGCGCATGTGTGTTTGGCTGGCCCGAGACAACCGGCCAAACACACATGCATACTAAGGAGAGTGCGGTGCTCTCCCCCTCCGTCCTTGTCATCACCCCCTGAAAAATAAAAACAATAATAAAAATTGTTTATTATTGTTTCTATTTTTCAATTTGCAGCTGCTGCGGCTGACGGGGGCGACGTTCCTCCACCATAGTGGAGGAGTCTCCACAGATTTGTAGTCAAAATAATCTTTCTCACATTAAGAGATACTTGAAAAATGTTTCTCTTTTCAGTAATACATGGTTTCCTGTATCATGGCAACTTTCATCCAATTCATTTCATTGTTTTATTACATTGCTTTGTAAAGTGCTGCAGAGTTGCCTTTCCTTTACTTCAGAGTGCCAACTGCAAAATAGTTGCCACATTTTCTGAGGAGGTTCTTACCCATAAAATACAAAAAAAAGAAGCCAGTGCTGGAGAGGAGAGCTGCCACACCAAGGTGAGGTAGGAAACAATGCTACGCTAAGTTGTAGTGGATAAAGCAGACCAGACTGAAGTGCAAAAAAGAACTACATCATTAAATGTTAACGTCCATACAGAAGCTAGGAGTGTAAGGAATGAACACAAGCAATAAGCACATGACAAACATAGAAAACCCACAAAAATAAAACTCCGACCCCCATCCCTCAGTCAACAGGGAACAGGGAACAACTTGTAAATTAAGTCAGCAATGGCTTGGCAGCACGTGCAGACTTTAGTGAATAATTAGCCATAAACTGCATGGTAAAAGTAAACAGACATAAATAAATGAAATATAAATAAATGTCTGTTCTTACACTTTAAGTTTACAAGCCATACAATAATTTATCTACTAAGGGGGTCATTCTGAGCTTGGCAGCCGGCGGGAGCCGCCCGCCAAGCGGGAACCGCCAGAATACCGCTGCGCGGTCAAAAGACCGCCGCGGTTATTCTGAGTTTCCCGCTGGGCTGGCGGGCGACCGCCAGAAGGACGCCCGCCAGCCCAGCGGGAAACCCCCTTCCATGAGGATGCCGGCTCCGAATGGAGCCGGCAGAGTGGAAGGGGTGCGACGGGTGCAGTTGCACCCGTCGCGATTTTCAGTGTCTGCTTGCCAGATACTGAAAATCTTGGTGGGGCCCTGTTAGGGGGCTCCTGCAGTGCCCATGCCAGTGGCATGGGTATTGCAGGGGCCCCCAGGGGCCCCGCGACACCTGTTACCGCCAGCCAGGTTCTGGCGGTCAAAACCGCCGGAGCCAGGCTGGCGGTAAGGGGGTCGGAATCCCCATGGCGGCGCTGCCTGCAGCGCCGCCATGGAGGATTCCCAAGGGCAGCGGGAAACCGGCGGGACACCGCCGGTTTCCCGTTTCTGACCACGGCTGTACCGCCGCGGTCAGAATGCCCATGGATGCACCGCCAGCCTGTTGGCGGTGCATCCGCGGTCCCCGGCCCTGGCGGTAGTCTACCGCCAGGGTCGGAATGACCCCCTAAGTTCCTTATACTACTCAAAAGAAACTACAAAAAACGTGATATTTGTAAAATATATAAAAGTACAATTATTCATGAGACACACTAATAAATAATATAGAGGAACTGGGAAACAATTCAAAGATCACCTGAAGATAATGTAGTCGTTTGATCTATTATAACATATTAATACCTCAATCATCCAAACTGGTGCAAAGTTAGGGAAGCACGATCCAATGAATGAATAGAAAGAGCCAAAGTATTACTTACGCCATATCACCTCCGAAAATAGTTTAAAATTTCAACCCTGAAGAAGATTCCTGAATTACTCTTCGCTAATATTTAAACACCTGTAAAAACGTGTGCTATAAAACACAGCTTACTTTCTTTCTCAATGGATCGCGAATTGTGGAACATTACTTTTCGATGTTAGGTAATCATTTCCAAGATATGGTAAATGCAAAGCAAAGAAAAGCTTGATGTAACAGGCATTTCAAATGCCCACTCTAAATTTACAATAAACATCTGGTATGATTTCACTCTAACATTTCAAGCTAACAATCCCAGTGTTTAATGAGACATTTTATACCATTAAAAATTCCAAAATAATCCTCACAAAGAAATGTCTCTAATTGTAACACCATTTTTCGGCATGTATATCACACTGTGGTCAAGGGAACCAAGTCACAGTCCGGGAGACAAGCAAGATAGGCCAGTGGTCCCACCACTGGTCCAATATACAAGTTTGTCAGCAACAGTTATCCTAAGAGATGCCAGACCTGATGACCTAGGATTCAGAGCAACCTAAAGAAACTCAAATCAATAAACCACCACTTAACATAACGGCATGCCAACTGAAAACAAACCAAACCAAGCCCCACAGAGACAACAGCTACGACTTACTCACAAACACGCAAACAATCCTGACAATTTAGCCTCATTAACACCACTCTGTTCAGAAACATTTCACTACAGTTCGAGACATTATTAGCATAAATGATCTACAGAGAATCAAATCGATAGAGGCAATTGCTCTATGTCCATTTCAGACATGCTGGTGTTTCAAAGTCTTAAAATGCTTCATAGGAACAAAGAAGCCAAAAACAGGGGTCATGGGTAGAAGCTAACATGCACAGAGATACTACTGTATGTACAATGTACGCCTCCTTTAAATGTGAAGCCATTCAATACAACATCAACCTACTTTGTTTGTAAAGGTAGGCTTCTGACGTCACCTGTACACAATCCCCTGCTTCTAGAAATGTTAGCATTACTATTGTGCAATCCTTGTCAGGGGTGGTAAGCGCTATAAAAATACAATTACAAAACGTTCTGATAATCAGAGATTTTCAACAAAGTGAAAGCTAAGCGTGCTCCAGATATCTTGGAAAATACTCTATCTTTAGGGCCTAATCAAGGTATAAATGACCCAACTCATACAATAGTCCATATACCAGATTTTAGTATTTGATCACAATGTAGAAACACCCAGGGGACTGTCCAAGTTATGTAGCAGAATGCCAAATAGGTGAAATCTGCCCACATTTTACATTTGCCTAATTAGCAAAGTTTTGCTAAAGAAACTGCTAATTGCTCCATAGGCAAACCTAAGAAATTAGAAGACTATAATGGTGGAGTAGATATTTCAGTTCTCTTTTACAAAAACTTCCCGAACCACTTCCAAACCAGGCAGTATGTGTTGTTGTTGCTGTTGTTTTCACTGAACCTCATTTCACAGGTGAGAAACACTGATACAGCAAAAAGTTCAAGGCTCAGGGTACTTTTTTTCCCACTTTAACAGGAAACAAATGTCACAGAACTTTGTAGGAATTCACTTTTGCATGCTAAAGAATAAAATAATAACATTGGCTAGCATTCTATAACACCCAAACTAATCACAGAGTTGGTCTGACCACTTTTCAATATCATTGCAGCTCATAAATAGAATGATTCAATATTAGGATACACTCAGAGTATATCGCAATTTAAGTTCATTTGCTGTATAATATAGCTCCATTCACTCAAAAAACATCAGGTCAGGATGCCATTCAGTTTTCAAAAACATATTTCCTTCTTCTTATCATTCCAAAATTCTTATTGTTCCAGAAAATCACAATCCATTTAACAATTTAATTGTATGGCAACACATTTCGTCCCATTTGGGACTTCTTTAAGGTTTAAACAGTAGACAAATACACATACATTACACAACTATTATTTTAAAACATTTTAAAAACATTACAATGACTATACTGTAGCTAACATGGCACACGGAAAGAAAGGAAATCGTCCCTCTAATCCAGAGGTCCAATTTAGAGCCTAAATAATATTTCTACATCGCAGATTGCATGATTTCGGTCATCAGTAGCCCAAAAACTTGTTTCCATTAATTTCAGAAATACAATAATTATCATGTGTTTCAGTTTTTCATGTTAATACAATTTTTCTTTTAACTCACTTCTTATTCTTGAATACTTCTTGAGCGTACAAGAGAAGGCTACTCTTTCATTCTGTACCGATTGCTACCTTATAGTATCATTTAATCATTCCTGTGGTACCAGACAACCCACAATCCTTGAACATAAAATCATTTATATATTATCTTACCATTATTAGTAGTAACATGATATTTAATTTTTCAAACATAATGATGTAACTCCGATCCAAACCTTGTCCAAAATTATAAAATGTAAACTACTTCATGCCTATTTACCAAGACAATTTCCAACTTAAATCTGAACGGTCCCCAAAACCCAGTACTCATTTCCAATCCCATCATAATATTAAAAGGATATCTTTGCCAAAAACTAAATACGATTTTGTATTTCACTGTTCACATCTCTTTATCAGCCACACTGTTCATCTCAATTTGTCAGCCAATTCTTTCATGAGTTATAAAGAGAAAACCCTTTTCATGTCTACTATTGTCTATTTTATCCCAGCACCTTTTTACATAGATTTTTTCAAGATTCTTACAACATATTTTTTAATAATACTCTAAAAACCTGATAATATTAGCTGGGACTTCTTCATGTCATATTTTAATAAAACTGACCAGAAATATTGTATTCTCTATAATATTGAATTTTAGTTTGTGATAGTGAAATGGAAGTTGTTATGACACATCTTTTGCATCAGCTTCAATTATGGAGGGCGCTGTTGTGGAGTCAAGAAATGAAGGAAGGACATGACTCTGTTTGGCAATATAATATGGGCTTTTATGAATTACGGCAGGGAGGGCAGCTCAGCGACTGATACCGCACTCAACTTCGTCATCACAAACTACATATTTTAGAGTCTCAGAATACCTTGTATGCATCTTATCCCTTGTCATGCATAATAATATAAGCGCTTACTTGGTACATTGTTATTTCTACTTATTTTAGCACAAAGCACAATATTTATCCTTGGAAAAACATCTAATTACACATTTACAGGATGGCGAAGATTACTCACCTGTCATGGATACATTTGCTAATAATCACAGTGCTTTTGACCTCATGTTCTGAAGCCTATCAGTATGTCCTTCCAAAGCTGGCTCCACAATTGGAAACATTTCTGACTCTCCTCCCTGAACAGCTGGTGGCCTTCAAGCATCAAAGCTTATTGTGTTCCTTTCCCAAAACCACCATGATGTTCACTTTCCTTGTGAATGTGTATCAGGATGTACGCCCTCCCTGTGAGGGTGTATCAGGTTATGGTTCATGCTTTCATGTTGTGGCCTTCTACTTCCAGCTGCATTATGAATAAATGTTTCTGCTTGCCCCTGACCTGGCAACCCTAGCATCCTCTCTATCCTTGACTCTCTAATTGGAGGTCATAAGCATTTTAGGCCTGCTCTCTTCTCTAACCATGTACGATTCTGCACATTTTCCTCCTAATTCATGCATTAGCAAGAGTGTGCCTTCTCCTTTTTCCATAGTTTCAGTAACATTCACCCCTTTAGTTGAACGTTCAACTACTTCCTCACCTTCCTTGCCGCATACATTCATTAGTGTGTAGATGTTGACCCCATCCTCCTGCACTTTCCTGACCATTCTAATAGTGAACATCCCACCCAACTTCTGGCTGACCCTCTTACAGAATCCTACCACTACCTGGAAGATACAGTACATCAAGAGAATCACCACAAGGATTGGGAGTTACCCCTTAAACTGTCCTGACAACCAGGATGGCATTCATGAAAACTACCCTGAAAACCATTTGTCAGGGGCACCCCTCTTATCTGCCATCTTCTTCTGCAGGTTATGTAGTGTCTGTATGGCCTCCATTATTGTTCCGTTGTCCGCATCGTTAGGTGACACGTATTTACAGCAGGCATTTCTGATTTTAACACAAACCCCACCCACCATGGCTGTCATCAAGTCTAGCACAAACCTATGCTGCATAAGCATCCCCCTTGCAGTCCGCAATTCTTCTTTGACTGCATTGAAACCATCTTTAGTCATGTTGTTGGTCTTCATCAGTTCCCATCGGGTTATTTGCAGCCAGCGGGCAGTCGCTTTTGCTTGGGCGAATGGGAAGATGCTTCAGAAGGACAACTGGGCATCAATGAACAACCTGTGCTCTTGTGGATCATCTTTCCAGGTTGTAGTGCCTAAATAATCGGCAGATCTCTTCTTCCGATAATGGTGTAGCAAGGTAGTTGGACAGCTCATGGGATGGTCATGTCACTTTGAAATGTCCACCCCTGGAATCACCAAGGAGGGAGCGTGCACAGTAACCAAAGAACAGAGACCTCTCCATCTGGGAGGAAGTCGCGTATACAGCCATTCTCCACACTGCCAATAGTAGTCCAACATACTGGAGGTGTCCACTGCATGTCTGCATCAGACTTTATGGTGATGCAGTTGATGTTCCTCCCCACCAGGACCGTTCCGTTCCCTCGAAACATAAAGAAAAAAACAATTGGTGTTCTTCCTGCTCGAAGAGTGGATTGTGTTTCTACCCATGTTAATCTAGCTAAATTTTCATCCCATATAGCCTGACATTTTTGTTGCGGGCTGTTATCACTCTGATTCGCCTTCCAGAAGGGGAGAGCTCTGCATCCAAATGTTGCACTATGGTGCCACTGACCATGGACGTACACTGTACATTTTTAAATATAAAACTGTAAAATTTACTCTAAATAATGGACTTTCTTGATAATCATGGGGCCTAGGTGTGGCTGAGTAGTTCTTACAGAAAAGTGTAGGTTGTGATATTCCCAGGAATCCCTGCTCTAATATTCTAGTTTTCCATTTCTTACTCTTATACCTCGTGACCCCTATTTCGGCCATTGTTTCTAATTTCACTATTAACTCTTTGCGGTCTGTCAGTACATTCATTATGTCGGTTACTCTTCCTCATATTGTGTGGTGTTTACTAAGAACACTCCCTGATTTACCTGTAGGGGTTGCATCTGTGCTCGCATTCTACAAAGATACAGGTATAATAAACATTGAGTAATATTCGGGGGCACCTCTTTTGATGATTGCAGCGTGTCTGCGTCACTAGCATGTGGGATCAAGGAACAAACAAAACATGACTTATTAGTAGTGTGCATGCCTATCTCTGTCATATGCTGGTACCACATATTATCTAATAAACTAGCATGAGTATTATGAGATACAGTTTCATATTTATATACTTCTCTCTCCAAGCACTCAGTATAATGACATATTGCCATACAAGGGCTAATATGCCATTGCAATGCAATTGCTAACATAACAAGACAAGAACAGAAGAACAAAATTGAAATACATAACTGTCCACTAGCAGTGTCGAAAAGGAACTCCGCTCGCATTTTTAAAGGGGACTTTGTCCTTTGTCTTTCTCTTTGCCCTCCTCTAAAAGTTCCTGTGAAGACGTCGATGGGTGATATGAAGCAGGGGCCAATCAAACTTCTGACAGATGTATCCATGGCTTCCTGCCCTCCACTTTCACTGCTGTGGGTGTACTCTGGGTAACTGAGTAGGGGCCCTTGAATTTGCTGTCCTTTCATTGTCGTACACAATTGCAGATGTACACTTGTTGGCCCACGGAAATTGGACTGGTTTGTTGGACTGCGGTGGTGTACTTCTCCTGTCACAACACCTTTTTAGAGAAGAACTTGGCAGACTTTAATAACTGAGATACATAACAACTCATCTCATTTCCCAAAACCTCAGCTGTCTTTTGTGCATCTGTCTTCTGTCGAGCTATTGTTAAGGGAGTGGGAATAGAATGCCCTGTCACTGTCTGGTGAGAGGTCAAGTGATGATCACTTCATGGTTGATTTCTGAGGGCATCTAAAGCTAGTGGAAGGCAATATAGTCAGTTTTTCTGCAGTGTAGCACATAGTTTACTGATTATATTTTTTTAAAGGCTGTTAAGGCATTCCAATGTACCATTACTTTGGGGGTGATAAACAGATGACAATTTATATCTTATTCCTAAAGAGGTGCAGATGTGCTGAAACATTGCATTAATGAACTGTGTGCCGTTATCGGAGCGGATCTCTTCTGCGATTCCCCACCAAGGTATCACCTCTCTTATCAGAAAATTGGCTGCTGCTTTGGCATTATTATTTACACATGGTCCTGCCTCGATCCACCTTGAGAAGGGGCAGATCACCACAATAAGGTATCTGTAATTGTTACATCTCTCAATCATGTCAACAAAATCTAAATGTAGATTTTTAAATGGGCATATCAGACGAGCTATTGTTGAAGTGATCACTTTCAGTGTGGGTCTAGGACTATAATGTTGGCATATGGCACATTCTGCAATATGCATAGGCATCATCTCAGATAGTTGTGGGATGAACCAATCTGCTTGTAATGTAGCGGGAAGATATTCCTTAGCAGAGTGTGCAGGGAGGTGTAATTATTCTAAAGCTGTGTATACAGGACTTGTGGCATTACTGGTGTACCTGTACTCTCTTGCCTATAAAATAAATCTGTTGGTGACTATGTATACCCTTGCTGTTCCCACAGTTCTCTTTCATGTGATGGTGCTTGCTCTTGTAGTTCACGCAAATGTAACTGTGCTATTTCTGTCTATGGAGGTGGTAATTCAGTAGCATTCTGTTGCCTACTTGTCATCATCCCTAATGTGTGTTCATCTTGTTCATTACTGTTTGGGGATATTTTAGCTGCCTCTTTCACTGCCCAGTCTGCCAAGCCATTACCCCTGGAGACAAGATCTTGCTGATTAGTGTGCACTGCACATTTTATAACTACTACCTTAGATGGTAGAGTTAAAGCCTTTATCAATTGTGCCAATAAATCTTTGTGCATTACAGGGGATCCATCAAATCTAAGAAACCCCTTCCTTTCCCACTTATGGAAACTGGAATGTACAGTGGTGGTAACATATGCTGAATCTCAGTAAATGGTGATCTCTTTGCCCTCTGCTTGCTGTAATGCTTCAATAATGGCCACAAATTCTGTAGGGTAGCCTGTGCTGAATAATGGGAAGGGAGTGGTATTTGACTTACTATCTGTAAGGTGGCAAATGATCCCTGCTGTTCAGCTCTTACAACGGCTGCTCCAGAGTGCCTAATCCAAATCTCCTGGTCTATGAAAGAGGACCTGTTAACAAAGAGCAATATGCTCCCAGGGATGGAGTCTTCCCCCCCTCACTCTCTTCCTCTGGTGTGTAATTAGCACAATCATGTACTTGTTCATTATCCTTAACTGGGTGTGCAAAGAATGTTGCTGGATTAACTGTTTGACATCGAACCACTTCCAATGATGGTATTGAAAGTATTACTTCATATCCAGATGCCCTTTGAGTAGTAAGGGTGCTTTTGCTTTTTTGGAATATGGTGAATACCGCATGATCTACATACAGTGTTAAAGGTGATCCCATCACTATAGTGGTGCTTTTCTGGACTGCAAAATCTGCTGTAGCCATTGCTTGCTCGCATGGATAATGCCCTTTCATTACGGGATCTAGCAGCCCACTGTAGTAAGCAACTGGTTTGTGTCCCATGGACATCTTTTGAGTTAGTACCTCTGTCATTGTCATTCTGTTGCAATGACAGAAGAGGTAAAATGTTTTATTATAGTCAGGTGTACCTAACACTGGAGCATTTGTGATTACTCTCTTTAGCTCCAGGAAGGCTGTCTCCCTTTCATCAGTCCAGTCGATTTTGTTTGCATTTGTGTGGGACCCCTTCAAAGCAGTTAGAAGTAGTGTGGTCAGAGTGGCATAATCGAATACCCACTGCCTCACATAATTGCAGAGTCCTAAAAACTGCTGCATTTGTTTTGTGGATGTGGGCTTAGGCATGTTCCTGATGCTCTCTACTCTGTCCGGTGTCACTCTCCTCCCATCTTTGGGTATTATCTGCCCCAAATAGTGGACCTCTGTCTGCATGTATTGCAATTTATTTTTGTCCACTTTGTAACCTTTTTCTGCAAGCATGCAGAGGAGACCGATGGTGTTGTCTCTGCATATGTCTTCAGTAGTGCTACAAACCATGATATTATCCACATATTGTAAAAGTGTACTCTTGTGTTTTATGTTTGCTAAATCCTTTTTCACTGTCCTGTTAAAAATACTCAGGGACTCACAGAAACCTTGTGGGAGCCTTCTGTAGCAATATTGCATATTTTTAAATGTAAATCCCTTCAAATATTGACTTTCAGAATGTAATGGGATGCTAAAAAATGCATTTTTCAAATCGACCATGGAAAAATAAGTGGCATAATCATGCATGTATTCCCTTATATTATAGTCGCCAAAAGAATCATTCAATTAAAAACAATAAGGTACAAAGCCCAACCTCTCCTCACCCTTTAGGACAGCTGGAACCCCGACTGCCTCTTTGAATAGGCAGGTGTATGCTCACCTGATTTGCACGCAGTATTCTATTCAAGCAGTGCAGGCGGTGCTTCCTTCAGCCGCAGTCTGGGGAAGAGAAGATGGCTCCTGGCTGGCTCGCCAGATGTTGTGGAATCAAGAAATGAAGAAACAACACGACTCTGTTTGGCAATATGAATTACGGCCGGGAGGGCAGCTCAGCTCAGTGACTGATACCGCACTCAACTTCGTTATCACAAACTACATCTTTTATAGTCTCAGAATACCTTATGTGCATCTTATCACTTGTCATGCATATTAATGTATGCTCTTACTTGGTAAATTGTTATCTCTACTTATTTTAGCACAAAGCAATATTTCTCCTTGGGAAAGCATTTAATTACGCGTTTACAGGAAGGTGAAGGTTACACATCTATCATGGATACATTTGGTAATAATCACAGTGCTTTTGATCTCACGTCCTGTAGCCTGTCAGTATATTCTTCCTAAGCTAGCTTCACGCTTGGAAACATTTCTGTCTCTCCTCCCTGCACAGCTGCAGGCCTTCAAGCATCAAAGCTTATCGTATTCCTTTTCCAAAACCACCATGATGTACACTTTCCCTTGTGAATGTGGATCAAGATGTAAGCCCTCCCTGTGAGCGTGTATCAGGTCATTGCTTAAGATTTCATGTTGTGGCCTTCTACTTCCAGCTGCATCATGAATAAATGTTTCCGCTCGCCCCTGTCCTTGCACCACCAACATCCTCTCTATATTTGGCTCTCTATTTGGACATCATAAGCATTTTAGGCCTGTACTCTTCTCTAAACATGTACGATTCTTCACATTTTCCTCCTAATTCATACATCAGCAAGAGTGGGCTTTCTCCTTTTTCAATATGTTCAGTAACAAGGCGCAACATAGCTACACAGTATTCATTTACAGTTATATTTTTCTCACAAAATGGACACCATATTATATGCTTTGCCATCATGGAATCCTGGTTTGTGCACCGTAATAATCAATGTCATCACTATTTGTCATTAAAGTCAGGTCTAAAATTATTCTAGCAACTATTACAGCCATTTGAGCTCTTTTAAAAAATATAACTGACTCGCACTTCTACTTTATAAAAAATCTCTGCATTCTTTTTCTGTTTTAAAAACACTATTGTGATTATCAGGATGAGTGGCATGTGTTGTGCACCATATCCCCTATCCAGTTTACCTCCTGAGCACCAAATTAGACACACCAAAACTATGAGCATGGCAGACTTCACAGAGGTCAGAAAAGTTGTTGGAAAATACTAGAGCACAGAAATCAAAATACAAATACTCTAGCAACCATAACCAAGTGACTTAAAAAGCAGCCCCCTCCTGAAATCAGTAAAAATAAATTTGAGGATTGTACTCTGGAATACATTTTTAAGTTTAGAGCCTAACCTCCTGGTCTCATGCTTGACATCAAAACTCATCCCTAATAGATAACACTTGAATCGAAACCCTTCTTTTGTTAATGTACTACACAAGTATCAGCGGTTCACCTGCTTGACAGAAAAGCACTAGGCAATCTCTGAAAAAGGTGGGAAAGTGCTATAGACAGAAGTAGGTAGGTTGCCCTGTTTCCTTCCTCGTTGTTTAGTAAAACATAATTGATTTTAATATGTAGTAAAGAAAATACTATATCATAGGCTACAGATCTTGTAATGTTTTATTACCAGACATAAAGCCAAACACCCGCTCTGCATGGTTTTTGCCTGTGCGCGGCTGGGGTTTGGTAACAGGGCCAGACCCAGTGTCCAACCCACAAGGAGGCAGCCAACTCCCCTCATTGGCAGCCAACCCAACACTGTGCATGACCTTACATCACACGTGGCCTGGGGTTGGCCCTTCATTCAACTCCCCACAGGAAGACACCCACAGACAGCCAACACCACGCCTCGCACTGCCTCTGTTCATGCATAGCATGGGGTTGATCATGCATCCAGGCCCTGCTTTCAACTGCCCTCAGGCCACCAACAGCCTTTGACCATGTGCAGTGGGAGGTTGGCCTATGGGCCTAAGCAACCCCATCCCTTGGGGATGCAGCTTTTTTGGGCAATGGGGGCAGCAGTCCCCGGAACCAAGTAAATTAATAAGGAGAAGGGGCACGTGGCCCCCTCCCTGAGCCTTTAAAGGTGTTGGGGACTCCATCACTTGGGGCCAGGCTTTATTTACAAGGGGAGAGTTGCCATGTGACCCCTCCAAGCCTTATTATGATCCAGGGACCCCATCCCACGAACCTGTGTGCTTTTTTAAACGGGAGGGGGCTGTGTGGCCCCCTCCCACAGCCTGCTCAGGCCCAGGGAACCCCATCCTCAGGCCATTTTCATTTTAAAGGGGAGGGGGGCACATGCCCACTTTCCTCAGAACTCATTAGGCCTTGGGGACCACCTGGAGTAGAGAATCACATGTATCTTAAAAGGAGAGAGGGGCAATGCGCTCCCTCCCCCTCATCCTATAATGGCTTTGGTAACCCCATCCCTTCAGGCCTTCCTTTAATATAGGTGAGTGCTCCTGTATCCATCCAGGGCACACACCATGCACATGTTGGGAGCAGGTGAAAGAGCTTCAGGGCCCCCATGGCCCAGCCAGCACCCCACGTGCTGCAGAAGCCAACATTGTTCATCCCTGAGGGAGCAGCTGTTTATGCTGTTAACTCTGGGTGGGAGCAATCTGATGTTCTGTTTTCCTGCCTGCATCAGTGCGGGCATGAAAACAGAACACAAGTTTTCTCCAAACTGGAAGAAGCATTTTTAAAGCTCCCGCCCGCTGGGAGCAGACTTTGTATTTGATCCTGTTTGGTGTGAGATTTTAAAGTGCTCCCACCAGATGGGAGCAAACACATGTTTGCCTGCTGGTGCGGGAAGGAAAATCACTGTGTTAAGGGAGTGGGATCCCTGGGACACAGCAAATGAGCTGGCCCTGGGGGATGAGGTCCCCAGGGCCATTTGAGGCTCCAGGAGGGGGGCCCTGCAGCCCCCTCCCCTTAATAAATACATTGGGCTCCAGGGAATTGAGTCCTTAGGGCCAAATACAGCTTGGGGAGAGGCCCGTGCACCCCTCTCCCCTAAATAATTAAACTGGAGCCCGGCGGATGTGGTCCCCAGTGCCGAAAATGGAATGGGTCATGCACTCCCCTCTCCTCAATAAATGGATTGGGCACCGGGGGATAGGATACCTGGGCTGAAAACTGGTCAGGGAGGGGCTTGCGCCACTTTCCCCTTAAATATTGAATGTGACCGTAGGGGGTCTCTGGGGCCTTAATGGGCTGGGACGGGAGGCCCTATCCATGCCTCTTCCATATATATATACACATATATATATATATATATATATATATATTGTTTTTTAATTGAAAAAACAAAGGTTACAGGGACGTTATAGTTATGTTCTGAATTTACAAATTCAACAGTTATAGTTAGAAGTATTTCAAGTAACTATAACTCACGCCCTCGCCATGCCACATTTTCTCATCAATAATTTTATCAGAATTTCTAAAATTTCAATGGGAGTAGAGTTTTTACCGTGTGTCCTCTCTTCACCCCCTGGGTGTTTCACCAAACTCATAAAATTAGAAGTAGCTCTCTTAAGATCTGAAGGTTTTCACTTATCTGTTTACTAGACATACTAAAAAGCATGTTCTTATGACTTAGTAGCAATCTGACATTTTACTTCTGGAAGAGCTGGGTTTTGTTTTAAATCAAATCTTACTCAAATCCATTCAATAGCATTTCTGGGGTTTTTAGTGAACTTAAAATGTTGTACTCTTCAACTACCAGTGTAAAAATGTGTCATAATCAGAGAAGAACTCACTTGTTTCTTGACTTCTTAATGCGTATCCCTTCATCAACTAGTCCTTCTAATGAGCCTTGAAGCATTATCAATGCAGCGGTATTCCCATGTCCCCTTCATTATGAAGCTCCAGAACTACTCAAGATCTGTCACTTAAGAAAGGGTTTATGCTATTTAGTTTCGGTTCCTTAAGATCAGGAAACGAGGGAAGAAACGTGCTGGTGGGTAGAACACCTGCATGCATGGAACAGGAGGTCATTTTTTAATACCATGAGATCTTTGATTAGAATTTGATGCAATTTCCTCAGTTCTTTGCAAGCAGTGATTGAAGACTAATAAATGAAATTACAAGGCTCTAAAAGCAAAGTGCTACGATTTAAAAATCGAGGACTGACTAAAGGCCACTGACCATGATGCACATGTTTTTGTTTATTTTCTGAGAGATCTCAAGTTTCCCGGTTCCCTGTGTGAGTAGCACACCTAGTCTTGGATGTTTTTCTTTGCATTCTGAAATGTGTATTCCTGTTCATCCCATCGCGAAATAAGAACTACACGCCCCAGAATGCAAAGAGAAAAACTGGACTGGATGAAAAAGTAGGAAACTTGATAGCACATGAGTTTAAGCAGAGGCTTAAACAAAGAATGATAGCTCCATGTTCTCGGAAAAGGCTGGCTCGTTTTAGGAATTCTTCAAATACCCCACTTGTTGATTTTGATTTGCCTTAAGTGTTGATTTAATTTGCAATATATGATAGGTCTTGTTCATGGCCTGCACCACCTTCTGGCCATTCGAATGAGCTCAAACATGCCAACATTTTTTATTTAAGAATAACGTCATACAACTACTCTGAAAAATCTACCTGCCACGTTTCCCAAGCCCATACCCGACTACCTACTGAAAATCGTGTTTTCTTTGCATTCTGGGTATTGTATTCTTAGTATTAGCCATTGTCACTTGCGGGCTTCCACTGCTTAGTAAACTTTGCAAAAAGGCTCTGCGCGACGACAGGGCAACGATCTGCCCTGATACGACTGCACATGGGCCCACTAGCTGTGTGTGGGTGTTTGACACAAGGAGCAAGGCATTCAAAGCGCAATGTGCATGTTCAATAAGTGTCTCACCGTGGGAAGGCGTCTCTTATTAACTTGCGGTGGGCGTGAGCAACGTGCAGAAATCATTGCTGTTTAGGTGCTTCCCAGCGCAGGGCCTCTGTGGATGTGGGAACTCACGTCAAGCACCGGCGATGACAACAAAACAACACCTATTTGACCTCTCTTTTCTCCCACCCTTAACTAAAGAGAAAACACCCCCTTTTGGACAGATTCCTTTGCGAACGGGCAACTGTAAATGTTTTCACAAGTTTCATTGGCTTGAAATCAACACTGCAGTTAAGCTAAACGTGGCAGTTAAACCAGTCCTAATTATGAGATTATAGCTATCCGGGCTTAATTAAATGCCTCTTTTTATTAGGAAAAGAAACAAACCCCTCCGCTCATGGCAGATTAGGCTCCCCGGGGGAAGTGTGGACAGTCTGTTTCTTTGAGGGATCAGTGGCTGTGTTTTGATGCCTTTGGACGGGGATTAGGTTCTCTCCGCAGCTGCCGGCCATGGGGTGAGGCGCTGCAGCTTTGGAGGGAGCAGATGGCGAGGAAGCGACAGGTGCGACCGGCCTCGTTGCACTAAACCTTTTACATCTGCCAGACACACACACAGTGCACCCGGCTACTGCTTTCGCCACACCAGCTGGAACTTTTACTGTTGGCAGCAGACAAGGTGGCGAGAGACAGGGGCTAGCGACCTTCAACTATTAACCTCCTGGCGTTGTATCCTGAAAAAGCAGAGCATGCGAAGAATGCTTTCATCTCGATATAACGGGGTGAAAAACGAGGGCAGCTTTACACGGCGATTAGCGCTGATAGGAAGTGCGATGCAGATTTGTTTGCAGAATAAAATAACCGAGGCTGTGACCCTTTCTGTCATCTGCTGCGCTGTGCAAGGTACCACAGATTCACTAATGCAATAACGTAAACACAGATTGCTGAAACGGATGCCGTATGTTTTTTTCAGTATTTGGGGCTGCATACTTCTTCGGGCTCACACAGCTTACATCAAGAGGCCAACGCGCTCGAGTTTGCCACGTCTTTGCGAGAGGAACTCATCCAGACAAGGTTGTATTCTGGGACATGTAGTCCCGTTTATCCGATTTTAAAATCAGCACTCCACAAGCCACACAAAGCAAAGAATAACACCAGACCTGAATGAGCTACTCATGCATAGACCCGGGAAACGTGCGCTATCTGGAAAATTAATTTAAGCAACATATAGTTTAACGATAAATAGGCAGCGCTTTAAATGGGCCGGTATTGTCAGGTACTGAGTACCGGCACTTTTTTATTTTGAGAGGGAGAGTTCCGGCACATCTCAAGAAAAACGTAATGCTTTTAATTGGAGAGTACCGGCATTTCTCGGAAACAAGCAAGTACTCTGGCACAGAGTACCTGCACTTTAATTTTTCCATTACAAGCACTGTAAATAGATGTAAGACAACAATGAGCTCCAAATAAATTGATTTAAAACAAGTGCTAACCAGATGGGTAATCCAAGACATCTAAAATCGGACTACAACGAGAATATTCAGAAACTATTAATATACAGTTTCTATAAATAAAACATACCCTGTTTCCTTTGCACATTACTAATAGAGAGTTGGACATTTCAGGGCTGATTTACGAAGACATTTATGAGGATATGAAGAACTACTAAGGAGTGCTAATTCATATACTCGCAAATATATTTAATACTCGGCCCCATACTTTTGAATCTCTGGAAGGAAGTATATATTACACGGATGTTATATTCCCAGAAAAACTTTGACAGCTTAATAAAAGGAAGCTGAAAGTACTGCGAGTCCAAATGTACCCTATCATCCAGTTATCCCAATCAATTAAAACATTAAACCTGAAGATTATACAAATTGCACCCTAAATTGACAATTCCAGTACTGTGTAAGAACTTTCCCATGTTCTCTAAAATAAATAGCACAATATTGTCTGAAATTAAGATTTAAGATATCTTCTCTCATAAAATCACATCTGCTAAATAACTGATCACAGGTTTATTATGGGCATTCCCTACAAATCTGATTTAATTTTATTTGGAGACCTAATCAACCAAAACCACTGCAAACTGGTCTCCATTGAAACCCACAGGTCAAGGGCCCAAAGATCTATATCTAATTCACCCCAAAATCCTTTTGGAAACTGTTTATTCCCCATGGGACGCTTGTTGCACCTCATATTTTTACCTGGTACACAACATAGCTGCAACCAAACACTTTAAACTCCTTTTGTTTCTTCAGTGATGGCCACCAATGTGACTTAAACAATTTTTTCATGCACAGTCATACTCAAATGACATACATTGCTAAAGCCACACGTTCATTCATCAACACATTAGTAGTAACAATTTATCTAATTGAACATACAGGAGTAAGGCCTCCTCTATGCTTAATTCTGATAACATCTTTCCAAAAGACTGAAGACACCCTTCCCTCGGCCAGTCAAATCAAAAACATTCTATGAATGTATTCAACACAAGATCCTCCTGAAAGACTCCTCTCACACAAGATGCTGTAAGATGCTCCAAATCTTATTCTTTGTGCTTCTCTCCCCAATCTTTTTCATTTTCTAACATTTCTCTGACATTCCAAACAAATACTTTGCCTTTCATTTATGCTTTCATACAATGTATTTGAAAATCATATTTCAACAGTTTTGTACCCAGACTTACTGACCGCATTGTAGATTTCATGGAATAAATATTTTCCCCACCCAGGATATATGTAAGCCTTTTAAGGTCTGTTCTGAATGTGAACTGAGATTGATAGCCAGGATTTTTAAACTTGCGAACCAACCATGTGCAAGCAAACATTTCCTTTTCATTAACACAGTATAGTCTATCCTGCTAATTAATAATGGAAAAGGCACATTCCTTCCTATTTGAGTTTTCACTGCCCCTATTCCATATTCACTTTAATCAACTGTTACTCATATTGATAGGTTTGAATCAAAAACAGTAAACAAAGATGCTCCCAACAGCATCTTTATCATTTGCTGAAAAACATAGTACGCTTTGTTCCTCTTTACAAATAAACTCTTATTTCTCCTTCAATAACCTAATCAATAGTTCTGCTGTTGTTAGTACATTTTGAACACACGTAGTATAAAATTAGCATAAACCCAAAAAATAAAGTATTTGACCATGGGAAGTTGAAATAGGGGCTTCCTCAGTAGCCAATCAAAGTCCTAGACTAGGTATAATCACTTCTGGAGTAATCAAATGCCCCAAATATTTAATTTTATCTTTGAAAAACTCACAGTTAATTCTCTTTAGTTTTAACAACTTGTCTTGCAGAAGTTCCAAGACTTTTTCCAACCTCTGTTGATGCCGTTCCTAATCTTGCTTTCAAAGTAAAAGATTATCTTGAAATGCAAGTACCCCATTTCACCCAGTAAGTGCAGTGTACATGAAACACTGAACAATGACAGGCATGAATGCCAGCCCAATGGCACCTTCCTGAACTGGAGAATGTCAACTGGGTGCAAACGCAGTAAATTGTTTAGAATTCTTTAATAGCACCCCCTGGTGATGTGCAGACTTCAGGTCTAGTTTTGAAGTATTACCAGTTAATGCCATCACAGAATTGATTTTTGGTAGCAAAAGTCTGTCCACCTAGATGGTTTGACTGAGAAGTAAACCTTTGCAAGTCTGAGCTCTTCTGTTTTTCATGCCACTAAAGTTAGCAAAAAGCATAATCATGCTAGGCTGTTAGGCCAATAAATCTTTGCTTATAAATTTCGTCCAACAGGTCAGTTAACTCTTTTGTAAAGCTTGTGTTTCACGGGAGTCATTTTATCTCATATTATCTTTCAACTCAATTTTATGTTGGAAACCTCTCAACTGATCCATTCCTTGAGCAAATATATTCCTGTACTTTTCAAACAAATTCTATAATTAGTCTTTTTCCCACATCTCAAACACACCTGTGCAAGAACTCACAATCAAAAAAATCTTTTCCACACTTTCATAACTCAAAATCAATAGTCACTTCTTTTCGTTTGCGAGACCAACCATGCTGAAATAGTGCAAAGAAATAAAGAACCAAAAAATAAAACAAAATTCTATGCAGATTGTAGAAGAAGCATTCAAAATCAAGAGTATCAAATTGGTGATTTGGTACGAGTAAGACAACAACAAATAAGGAAATTGCAAAGTAGATTTCATCCTGCACTTATAGAAGTAACAAACGTTCAAGGACCCAGTGACAGCAAAAGACAGCAACAGAATGATAACAAGGAATAAAACCTTTTAAAAAAAACTTAAAGCAAGAAATGTGCAACAAAATATGCAATTAGATAATCAATAGGATGAACAGTTGCTCAGAAAATTTGGGAGGATTTGAAGAAAGCTTGATCTGATTGGACATTGCTAAACTATTGGTCATGATTTGCTTAGGAATTATTTATTTTTTGATATCTCTTCGCTCCTCTTCTTTTTACTTCTTCTCTCTATTGTATTAAAAAAGGGGGAGAGGGAGGATGTTAGACCTGTCAGCTCTTGGCGTGGTTTCCCCTGTCCTTTTGCTTCTGACCTCCTGTTTTTGATACTGTGCTGAATTTCATTTTTGCTGACTTTAGGACTCTGAGTACTCTACCACTGCTGACCAGTGCTAGAGTGCAAATGTTCCCTTTCTAAATTGTGTTCATGATTGGTTTATCCTTGATTGGCATAATTGATTTGCTAGTAAGTCCCTTGTATAATGCACCATGTTTGGCCATGGCCTGTAAGTCAAATGCTATTAGTGGGCCTGAATCACTGATTGTGCAACCCACATGAGTAGCCCTGCAAACATGTCTCAGACCTGCCTCTGCAGTGTCTGTGTGGGCAGTTTTAACCTATCATTTCAACCTGGCAAGTGCACTTGTCAGGCCCAAACCTTCCCTTTTACTACATGTAAGTCACCCCTAAAGTAGGCCCACAGCAGTCCCATGGGTAGGGAACAGCGTATTTAAAATGTAGGACCTGTACTGTGTGTTTTATACCTCCTGATAGTGAAATACTGCTAAATTTGTTTTTCACTACTGCAAGTACCATCTCTCCCGTAGGGTAACATGGGGATTGCCTTGAAATATCTTTTTATTGTAATTTTCTATTGGGAGCAGATAGAGGTATGGAATTTGGGGTCTCTGAACTCGCAATTTAAAAATACATCTTTTGGTGAAGTTGTTTTTTGAATTGTAAGTTTGAAAATGTCACTTTTAGAAAGTGGGCATGTACTTGCTCAACCATTCTGAGCCTCTGCCTGTCTGCTGAATACACGTCTGAGTCAGGATGACAGTTGAGCTGTTTGTGCATTCACTCTAGACAGTCACACAAAGGGAACTGTGGGTATGCCCTGAATATCCTGTTGGTTCATCATCAGGCTGGTGGGTTTTCCAAAGCTAGAGTGGTGGGAGGAGCTGGCACTATCTCTGAAATAGGGCTGTGCCTATCCTCACACAAAGGAGTCTCCGACCTCCCTGGAGTGTGTCTTGGGTCAGGGCAGGGTCTTGTGTACTGCAAAGACTTTTCTTTGAAGTTTGCCTACCTCAAAGACAGAAACGGGTGCTGGGCAGTCACCATGTGCACTTTGGTAGACACCACTTGGAAGGGATCAGCATCATAGGGAACATCACATTTTCTTTTGCACATCTGTTAGGCGATCAACAGATCTCCTTTGCTAAAGAAGATGTCCTTTGCTTGTCACCTCTTGTCTGCATAGGCTCTAATTTTCTGCTTGCTAACGAAGTCCTTTGTACGAATTTTGTTTTCACCTTCACCTCTTTTGGTGGTCCATTGAGGTAACTTGGTTGTCATTGCTCTCCCAAACATCAAAGTCACAGGACTTTCACCTGTGGTCGAGTCAAATGTTGAAGGATAAGCTTGTAGAGTAGAATTCAATACTGTTTTCAAATTGATCTTTTCAAGAGTTGCACGCTGTACTGCTTTCTTTACTGTACTCATAAATTGCTCAACAAGTTCCTTGGCCTGCAGCCATAAAGGTGTCATCTTTTGATGCCTGATGCTCAGATGCTCCAAGAACTCTTTGAATTCTTTACTATTAAAGGGCTGGCCATTATCGGATTTCACAATGGCTGGGATGCCCTATGTCGTAATTATGCCATAGAGTTTTTTAATAACTCGTTCATGAGTCGTAGATGAGAGATCTTCAGCCAAAGGAAAATGTGAGTATTCATTCACAAACACCATAAGATGATGTCCATTATCAAGTGGACCACAAAAAATAATGGGTATTCTTTCCCATGCATGCCTAGGGAGTTCTGACATGTTCAGTGTATTTTGAGTAACATTGGTTGACAGGCAATTGCATATGTGACTGGCCTTTAGTTCCTTTTCAAATCTTTAATCTAAGAATGGAAACCTAACTTAGTCTCGGAGAGCTCTTTTTGTGGCAACGATACCAGGATCTTCTTCATGAGCCTTTTCAATCAATTTCGGTCACAGACTGTCCAGAATCAGGACTCCCGAACCTTGCCTTATAACTCCCTCCTCAGTGATTGACAATTCATCTTTGACATGTTTGTATATTTGCTGTTCACCATCACTATTGAGAGGTCAAATGTGTTTGTTCCACGAATGATGTGTAATTATGTGGTTTAACTTCAGCAGGTCACTATCATGGCTCATGGCAGTGATGATGTGGGCTAACAATATAGCAGCTGGGGTACGTGACTTGACAATTAAATTAATTTAGGCCTCAGCAGTCTTGGATGGAGTCCTGTGATCTTGTACATGCAATCTTGAAAAATAGCAGGATTCTGATTCTCTCCTGGATGATGCACAATTGAATAATTTTATTCTTGTTATCATAGTCCCCATTGTTCAATGGGAGGAATATTAGCAGTTGGATTGTCAAAGATGGTCACCAAAACTTGACAATCACTTACCAGCATAAAATGCTTTCCATACAGAAATACATGGAAATGTTCACAAGCCCATACCACAGCAAATATTCTTTCTCAAGTTGTAAGTAAGAACATTTTGTTTGTTGCAACCTTCTACTAACATAGGCCACAATATGCCATTGAGCATTTTGGCATCCACTATGCTGTGCAATGACAGTCCCTAATCTGTCCAGGCTAGTGCTGACCACCACCTCTGGATGAAGCTTTGGATTGAAATATGCATTCAGTAGCATTTCCAATGTCATGTTTGATTTTCTTGAAACTTTTCTCATATTCTTGTGACCATTGAAAGGAGACATTTTCCTTTGTCAACTCTCATAGTGCAACACTAATAGTGGCAAAGTCTTGTCTGTATCTTGAACAGTAACTGGCCATGCCAAAAAAAAAACATACAGTTGAAACATCTTGTGGAGGAATCAGCATTTGACAGAGTGTGTACTTTTGCAGGATCATGTGTTATACCCCCATTAGAAAAGATATGGCCAAAGAATTCCAGTTTTGTCTTGTTGAACTCACACTTGTCTGCATTCAAAATCAAACCTGCATCACTGGGTAATTTACATGCTTATGTGAGAGCTCTATTGTGCTCCTTCTGTGCAGCTCTGAAAACGAATATGTCATCGCTATAGTAGAATGCATTCACAACAGGCAGTATGATACCTCAAATGACATGTTGGTAAAGTTCTGCAGCCGATGACACACCAAAACTAAGACTCTTGTATCTAAACAAACCAAAATGTGTAGAAAAGTTTGCAATGTATCTGCAGCTTTCTTCAAGTTCCAAATAATGATAACTTTTATTTCAGTCAAAGTGAGAAAAGACCTTGGCATCATTCAATTGCGTTATGTCAGCAATGTGTGGCCCCAGATGTCATTCTCGTTCAATTGCTTTGTTTGCCTGACTTTCTTCACTTTCACTTATTATTGAGGTGGAAGAACTGTTTGATCATGATTAAGTTAGCGATCAACTTCATGTAGTATCTATTTGCCTAAACTGATATTGCTGCTTGGCCTTGTAGGCATGCATCAAACGTTGCTTCTGGAACATTGTGGCAGCCATTTTTTCTTTGAGCCATGACGCACTTACTTTTTCCTGTGCTTTAAATACTGTCACAAAATGGTTCTCTTTCCAACAGCCCTTACATATCTGTACAGTGGTGCAACACTTTCTTTTGTGGTAATTTGGAAATCCACATCTAAAACACAACTTCTTTTTACATGAAGACATCACTTTGTATCCTTCAGTCTTTTGCTTCGATTACTTTTCACACTTGTGACTGACTTGCTATGGGGACCTCTGGCCTCTATATCAGCAGCTTTTCTCTCAGCACGTTCCTCAGCTCAGGCAGCCTTCAACACTTGCTCCAGACTAAAGGTTTCTGTTAGTATTCATTGTCAGAATCAGACAAGCATCCATCAATAACTCTAAGACGCATGGCTTCTTCATCATCAAATTGATTAAACTTACAGTGTTTGATGAGTGCATCAACTCCTTCCACAAATTCATTAGTTATTTCACCAACTCTTTGATGCTCTTAACTGAAAACATATCGTTCATAATCAGCATTGGGAACTGAATTGAACTTGAGATTCAAAGCATTTATTATTCTTACGGTTCATGCCTTCTTCATCAGTTCTCTGCATTTTCTTTATAATTTCTTTCTCACCGTCATCAGCAAGATTTTTGGGATATTTGAAAATCTTCCTGTTATTAGTCTCTTCAAGTACATCAATGAAACCTTGAAATGTCTATATCTGAGCAGTCCACCTATCATCAGTATTTTGCATTTTGGTGGTATCAAAAGGTGGTGGCGGTTTCAGGAAGGTGGCAGCATTGTAACTGTTCATGGGAGTGGCTGGCACTGAGGGTGGATCTCTGTCAGATGCTGTTGGCTGTTCCGGGAATCTGCATCATCACTGAGGCCCAACGATGGTTCTGCCTCTAAGTCATCCAGAGCAGTCTTTGAAGTTTTACGAGTAGAAGACAATGATATAGGCCGTTTCCCGCTGGGCCAGTGGTCGGAAACTGAGGTTTCCGCCCATTGACCCGGTGGGAAATTTCTAATGGACCCGGCGGGAAGGTAGCCACAATGGCAGCAACCTCCCCATCGGGATTTCAGCAGGTGGGCTTTTCCGTCCACCGAAATCGTAATGACCTCCTAAATTAGGTTTACTTACATAGTAACTATTTACAACACTTTAATTTCTTCTACCATTATTTCTGATGGGGTTTTGTTTTAAGTCTCTCCCTCCATTATTTTCTCTGAGAAGGTGTTGCGGGACAAATGGTGCGCGTTCAAGCTAAAAATACCTGCATGCAAAGATCTTTTGTCTAAAAAGTCAAGACTGGCCACATGCGTCACACATGACATAAGTCACTTGGTAGCTATGAGACTGGAGAATGTGTGCTCCAGTAAAAAATGAGTAGGCCATGGATCCAGTTTAGGTGCTACGGCAAGGTTTAACTCCCTGCTTATCAATAGTGATAGGAAAGTAATACTGGTGATCAGATAGGTACTACCTGGCATATGTAAAGCTGTTATAAGCTAATTATATTTTTACTGCATTTACTAAATTAGCATGGGCCACTATATCTTAGAATGGAAGTAAATGTTAGTGATTCAGATTTATACAAGTCATTCTTAACTGAAAAGAGGGAGAATGAAAAATAAATCATGCAAGCCTCGTTATATGCAGTCTCAGTATACACACTGCATGCAACCACAGTTAAAGCTCAGGGGTCGTGCCTTCCTACTGGTAGTCTAAACTGCCCTAAAACTCCTCATTCACATCGTTGAAGTGTGAGTGCCCTTGATGGAAAATATAGTATATTGCTTTAGTCTTAAAGGCTTACTCATGGTGTAGCTGGTTCCTGGGTGCATATTGGGTGAAACAGAGCAGTGCCAGGAAATCAGTGATAAGATACAAATGGACACAGCATAGACGTGTCAACCACTAGTGGACATTAGCGAGGTCTGCTCAATGAAAAAAGGTTTTGCCAAGTTAAACAAATATGTAAGCCACATAAAGCTATAAAAATAGAAATCCCTTTGTATATACAGTTGATGCAATCTTGTATATAAAACTGCTGCTCATTTTTTCATGTCTGGGGTTGGCAATGGTGAAGGTTTGCTATCTCCGCTCCTTATGAGGTTGTAAGCTCCCTGACAAGAAAGACTGACATAAATCTATTAAGAGTTTATGTTTTGGCACGTCACTGAAAGGAGTTCGTATGACTTGCCAGCATGTATAGGACTCAGGGTGCATAGGCGTCAGTGGTACAGGAGTCTAAGTTGAAGGTTCTTCTAAAAGGGGAGTTTCATCTCTTTACTACCCTAGAAGAAGCTCAGACATTTTCACTTAAAATCTCAGTCTAACATTTGACAATCATACTTTTCCTTATGACATTCTCATTGCTATTGATGATTGTTCTTTTTTCCTAGGTTAAGATTTAAGGGGCAGGGAGGCCCTATAATGGGGCCATGAGGGTAGCCAGGCGTAGCAACATGACACCACAGGAGCTGGTATAATCACAAGGGGTAATGTAGGCAATTCCCCTCACTTTGGGGCTTGGGGATCAGAAGGTTTTCACTGGGGTAGTTGAGGATTGGTTACAGGGCTGGGGGAAGCACTGTTTAGAACAAGGATAGAAATATGTCTGAATGTAATGAACTTGAGATGATTGTGGAGTGGCACTGCAAAATTGAATTTTGTTATTTAAAGGTGTGTAATTTGAAGGTGGTGTCCTGCAATACTAATGGAATTTGAAACCATCAGAATTATGGGATTATGATAAGATGGTTGGTATTGTTTAGTCCCAAAGTGAACTATTTGCAGGAGTAACAATCTATATTCTGAAAAGGCATTGCAAAGCATGTTGTGCTTCTTTTGGGCTTGCAATGGGTGGGGGAAGGTTATGATTTATTTAAGCAACAGGATTGATTAGGATATGAAGGAAGTTATCAGGGATCCCAGAGATGGATGGGTTTGGTTCAAAGTTTCGGCTCAAGGGTCCCATTAAATCTGGTCAACTATTGTGGTCCCATTAGGGACTAGATCGATTCATTAATACAGCTATATAATATCGCTGTGGGAGCAGAAGCGTACATCATCGCTGGGGGGACTCCAAATATATATTTAGGATCTCACCTTGGACACGTCCAAACAAGTGAAGACACAACTTAAACCTGAAACTAAAAGAATTTTGACTACTATAAAGCATGACTTTCAGTTAGTAGAGTCCTGGTGGGATGATCATTTAGGGCTGCTCAATACACCTTCAAGATAGCATCACAATTATTTTTTTTTTTCTATCTCAGGTAATTAATAGGGTGTGCACTGATATCTGGACAAACATGTTCTCAGATCATTTAGCAATTTATTTTCTCATAGAGCTGGATACTCCTATGAAAGGAAGACGCAGATGGCAGCTTGATGGGTCGTTGTTAACTAACCAGGTTGAGGGGCAGATATGAAGACCTTTTTAAAGGATTTTTTTATTTTCAATTGGCAGCAGGCTTTACAGTATGTGAGGCCTTTAAAGCCATTGAGTGGGGACATGATATAACATGCACAGCTAACCAAAATAAACAGAGGGCTTCATGAATAATGGAGCTGCAGTTTGCAGTGAATAACGTTATAGAGGTCTTCATCAGGGCAGGGGGTCGAGAGGCCCCTAAAAACGAGTTGGAAAGGAACAAGCAAAATCTTAGGGAATTTTTCATACTTAAGGAAATAAATAACTCAAGGTCATTTCAGCAACAAATCTATGAAGAGAATCAACAGCTATGAACATTTTTGGCCTGGTCTTCCTGAATCAAGCATGACAGGCCAGTAATTAGGCAAGTTGAGAATCCTGATACTCACATATTAGTCTCCCAGGACAGAGCTGTTGCCCTGGTCTATCTGCAGCATTACAGTAAAATATATGAGAATACCTATCCAGCCACATTTCTTGAAATCAAACAATATTGTAGCTCCATTCGCTTGCCCCAATTTCCAAGAACCTACGTGGATGCAATCTTAGCAAAAATAACACCGCAGGAGGTTACAGAGGCACTCCAAAAATGCCTAATACAAAAGGATGTGGGAATGATGTTTTCCCTTCAGAAGTTTACAAGGCTTTTGCAAAGGGATTGGTATCCTTTTTAATAGAATTGTTTAATGGTATAACGGGAGGTGAAGAAGCCCCTCCCACTTTCAGAGAATCCAACATTGTTAGTTTTCTGAAGAAGGACAAATGCGTAACTAATGCCAGCTCATACCACCCAATAAGTTTGCTTAATGCAGATTACAAATTGCTAGTAAAGGTTTGGCATGCATGAATTACTCTGGCCTCCCAAGTGTTAATTCACAGTGATCAAAGTGGACTTGTAGCTAATAGACTAATGGCGTTGAATACTAACTTCTTAATTCACGTGTGAGAAAACAGGGCTGATTGCAGAGGCCCCATAACTTTTTGCCCCCATTTTCCACTTTTTGCTGGTGTTTTCCTGACTTTAAAGGTGCCCTGGGTACTGCTAACCAGTCCCAGGGCCTGTGCTCTGTGTAAAATGGATATGCAAGTTAGGCTAATTATAAGTGGCTAAGTTAACCTACCTATAAGTCCCTAGTATATGGTAGGGCATGTAGGTTTAGGGACCACAGCATAGGTGGTGCACACCTAGGTGCATTGCTGAGGTGCCCAGTGTCATTTTAAAAGCAAGCCTGCCTTGCTGGCTGCTTTTAAATTAAAGTTATATGCAAATTCGACTTTGGAATTAAAGGTACTTCCAAAGTCTTAAACTACCTTATTTTTACATATAAGTCACCCCTAAGGTTTGCCCTATGTGCCCCTAGGGCTGGGTGCCATGTAACTATAAGCAGGGACTTTATAAAAATAGATTTATAAGCCCTGGTGAGGTAAAAACAGCCACATTCGTTTTTCCCTCATTGAAGTAAATGGCCTTCATAGGCTAGAATGGGCAGACTTTATTTTAAATTTTAAAGTCTCCTTAAATGTTGCATACCAAGAATTTGGTATCAAATTAATTGTTGTAATAAATCCTACAACTTCCAGTTGTTGGATTTAATATAACTAGTTCAGGTAAAAAGTTTAGACTTTACCTAAAAAGTTGCCAATTTCAGCTCTGCATTGTTTTTGCTGCTGTGCTCTGATTGGCCAGCCTGCAGCAGCTTCTGCCAGGCTGCCTTGATGAGGTGTGAAGTGGCCAGGCTTCACACAAAGGAATGTGCTTGGGGGAGAGAATCTCCCCTCAGCAGATGGTGAGGCAGGAAGGGGGAGGGCTGCCAAACTGGTCTTCAAAGGCAGAGAAGGACATTTGCAGCACCCAGCAACACCCCCACATCCTGCAACCCCAGACAGCTAGGTGCCCCCTTGAATAGATTAGGAGAGGGCAGGAGAGGGGTGTGTTTATGATTTTTAGCCACACCAGTGGGTGGGCTCAGCCAGATGTAACCTCCAAAAATCAGATTCATCCATGTTGGATTTTTAGAGACTGTTGCCTTCTGGGATGGATTTTTGCCACACTTCCCAGGAAGTGGTCATCACAGGGGGACGACCCTGTCCCTGATTGGAGAACCAGGGCCCCCCTGCTTTTCACCCAGGAGCAAGGATAAAACTGGCAGACCTGCACCCACACCTCAGATCCCCTCCAGAATTCAACAAGAAAGGAACTAAAGAAGAAGAAGGACTGCCCTGCTGGACCCCTGTCCTGCACCTGGAACCTGTACTCAGAAGGACTGCACCAGCTGCACACTTTGGCTTCACCACAAGAAGGACTTTGCCTGGCTTCAACTGGTTCAAGGAGGGACTCCCTGTTTGCTACAGGTGAAAAATTGCTAACCAGAGTCCCCTGCACCAACTCCTGAAGAAAGCGACCAGCTGACCACTGTCCAGTGGCCAAAAAAGAGTTTCCGCCAGGTGCATTCTGGGAGTTGAAGTCCGGACCCCCCAAGGACCATCACAGAACTTCTGGACCCTTGGGGTGAGCTGTGGACCCCAAAAGAACCTTAAAAGAACATCTGGGTGAAGCCCCAGAAGTTTGGAAAAGATTTGAGAATTTTTGGAAAAAAGCTCCAGAGAGGGACCGACCCGCCGCGGAAATTCTAGCCGGCTTGCCTCAACCGCGACCCGGCCTGACTTCGTGGTTCGTCCCGGTAAAGAAAAACATCCAAAAAAGAGACTAAGTCCGAACGTAAAAAGTTGACCCGGACCTCCCAGCCATCGTATCCGAGAAGGGCTCCATGGACGTCGGATCAAGATCCAGGTTTACCCCGGTCGAAGGATTTTCATCTTGAAAAAACGACTAAGTCCGAAGGTAAAAGTCTCCGCCGAGGAAACCCACATCGCGTATCCGGAGAAGGGCTCCAGGAGGTCGGATTCAACTGGCAGGTTCGTCCCGGTGAAGAAAAACTTCAAAATAAAGACTAAGTCAGAAGGTAACTTTTTAACCGAGGCCTCCCGCGACCTGTAGCCGAGCAGGGCTCCATCGCGGTCGGCCTGAAAGTTTGATTTTGCCCCGGTCGAGGTGCAACCAGATGACCCGATTGGCGCTTTTTGTTTCTAAGCGCTAGAAAAGTAATAATTCTTTAAAAATTCATATCTCCGGTTCCCCTGAACCGATTTTAATCGTTTTTGTGTCATTTTAAAGATAAAAATATAAACTATTTTTATAAATTGGTTTTGGATTTTTAAACTGTTTCCTGTGTTTTATTTAATTACTGTTTTGTGATATTTGAATGCTTTACACTTTGTCTCCTAAGTTAAGCCTTGACGCTCGTTGCCAAGCTACCAAGGGTTGAGCTGGGATTAATTTACTGAGACCTAACTGTACCTATGTGGAGGTTAGTGGCTTGTTGCTAGGTGTAGGTACCTACCTGCCCTACCAATAACCCATTTTCCAACATAATTGGAAGCAGCGACGGGATCCTGTACTTGTGTTCAATATCACGTTACAGTTTTGGGTAAAACAAATTAAAAATCCTTTAAATTGTCCTAGTGCAAAAATTGTTTTTAATTTTTAATTTGGATTAATTTCAATTATTGAATTTTTGTAATTTTTCTAAATTCTTGTTTCCAATTTTTGCAAAAAGTTTTTGTTGACACAAAACTAGGGAACCATGGAGCTTGATCTGGCTAGCCTACCCACACTGACAGTAGTCCAGCTTAGGGGGTTGTGTATTGAGAGAGGGTTGCCTGCAACCACTGATCTCAGGAAGCAAATCCTGATCACATCCCTGACAGCATGGGCTGAGGCCCAAGAGGTAGAGTCAGAAGAAGCTCCAGAGGAGGGAGAAAGAAGGGAGGATGCAAGCTCTAACCACTCAGGGGAGGGAAGGCATCTGAGCCCAAGTGAGGATGAGGAAGAACGGTCCTCAGTAAATACAGTCACTAGGGGCAGATCCAAAGCTAGTGGTGGGAAGGGGGTCCTTTCAGGAGGAGAGAACCCATCCATCAGAGAAAGAGAGCTGGAGGCCCAGCTAGCATACATAGCTTTGGAAGCAGAGAAGCTGCCCCTAGAAAAGAAAAAGTGGGCATACAAAGAGAAAAGAGATGGAAGCAGCGATAAAGAAGCTGAGGTGTCCATGGGTGGGGGAGTTTGCCCCAGATTACCCAAAGGGGTGGTTCCTGCCTATGTAGAGGGGGATGACATAGATAAGTGGCTGGGGGCCTTTGAGAGGGCACTCCAAATGAGAAGGGTTAGGCCTCAATACTGGGGTTCCCTTTTGTGGGAGTTGGTCCCCAACTCAGGGAGGGATAGGCTTCTGACCTTAAGGGGGGAGGAGGCAGATTCATACCCTAGTATGAAGAGGTGCTTAGCCAAGAAGTTTGGTCTGACCCCAGAGCAATATAGAATGAAGTTCAGGGACACCCAGAAGGTCAGTACCCAGTCTTGGGTTGACTTTGTGGACATTTCACTAAAGGCACTAGAGGGCTGGATTATTGGTAACAAAGTAGATACTTATGAGGGGTTATACAATCTGATCATGAGAGAGCACATCTTGACCAATTGTACCCAAGAAAGGTTACGCCAGCATCTAGTGGACTCTAAGCAGACCAACCCTAGAGAGCTAGGGGAGGCAGCTGATGAGTGGTTGAGAACCAGGGTGGTTGTCAAGTCCCAGGGGGGAGACTCCAAGAAGGGGGGGACAGGTCCCCAAAAACCTAAGGAGGGAGGTGGTAAGCCCACCACAGAGACTCCCTCTGTACCCCAGAACCCTAAGAAGGAGGAGAGTAAATCCCACTCCCACTCTGACAAGCAGAGACAGGGAGACCCAGGGTTAAAAAAACTCTTGGACAGTAGGGCTTGCTTTGACTGTCAGCAGACAGGTCACTTCAGAGGAGATGCAGCCTGTCCAAGGAAGGTGGTTAGCACTGGGCTGTCCAGTGTAGCCATAGAGGAGGATTCCTCAGATGATGAAGTCCTCCTAGCATTGTGCTGGGAGACAGGACCAGATGGTAAGCTGGTGATCCCTGAGGGTGGGAGTAGGCACTTCCACCACATTCAAGTGAATGGGATCCCTACCACTGGCCTGAGGGACACCTGTGCCAGTCACACTATAGTGAGTGACCGGTTAGTGACGCCAGACATGTATGTCCCAGGAAAGACAAGGAAAGTCAGGATAGCCACAGGGGAGGTCACCTCCAAACCTGTAGCCATAGTGCCCCTAGAGAGGGAGGGTATCCTTGACTGGATTAGGGTGGTAGTCAGTGCTGACCTCCCCCTAGATTGTATCCTGGGCAATGACCTCCCAGAGGTGAGTCTGGTCACAGATGGGGTGGTCGCCCAGGGCGCCCCCCCAACCCAAAGTCCTAGGGAGTCAGTCCCTACAGTTAGGAGACAGGGGTCCCCAAGAAAAGGAAAGAAGAAAAGGAAGGGTAGGCCACTCTTAAAGAGAGTTCCAGGGAGCCAAGGGCCTTCTGCCCCAGTAGGGGGGGAGCCCAGAGTTGGCACTGGTGAGGCCTCACCTGACCCCAAGGAAGTCCTGAGTAGTCAGGCAGCTGTCCAGATGCAAGGTGTTGCCCCTGCACTGACAGAAGGGAGAGTGGAAGGAGGGTGTCTGCCACAGGAGGTGGTAGCCCCCCACTCTAGACAGCAAGAGGGGTGCCAGGACCCCAAAGATGCCCCTAAAGCAGCTCAGCCACCTGTCAGTGGAGAGCTTAGGGTGTGGTTCTGGGTACTGACAGCTGTCAGTAGCCTCTGCTGGGTGCTAGCCTTCCTGGCAGCACTGTACTTGGCCTGGGAGGCAGACCCCAGGGCCAATAGCAAAGTAGGCCCCCTGACCCTATTGGTCATGGTGGGGTTGCTCAAGTGTTGGGTGACCTCTTTGGGTAAGCTAGGTGTTGCCCTAGCAAAGTTTGGAGTAGGGGAGGTGGGCACCTCACTACCCAAGTTGGCAGAGAGAAAGGAGGAAGACCCCCCTAGAGGAAAGTTTCAGTTTGTGTTGGGTCCTTTTACTGTTGGGATGGCTTCACTACCCATAGGGAGTGACCCTGACAGGAGGATATAAGGCAGAGTAGGCCCTGCAAAGGGACAGACAGTTTTCTTCACTGTCTTCCTCGCCTAACAAGCCAGGAAGACTCTCCCAGGGTTGGGCTGAGTCTCCTGGGCGTGTGGGCTGGGGGGGGGGGGTTGTGTGAGAAAACAGGGCTGATTGCAGAGGCCCCATAACTTTTTGCCCCCATTTTCCACTTTTTGCTGGTGTTTTCCTGACTTTAAAGGTGCCCTGGGTACTGCTAACCAGTCCCAGGGCCTGTGCTCTGTGTAAAATGGATATGCAAATTAGGCTAATTATAAGTGGCTAAGTTAACCTACCTATAAGTCCCTAGTATATGGTAGGGCATGTAGGTTTAGGGACCACAGCATAGGTGGTGCACACCTAGGTGCATTGCTGAGGTGCCCAGTGTCATTTTAAAAGCAAGCCTGCCTTGCTGGCTGCTTTTAAATTAAAGTTATATGCAAATTCGACTTTGGAATTAAAGGTACTTCCAAAGTCTTAAACTACCTTTTTTTACATATAAGTCACCCCTAAGGTGTGCCCTATGTGCCCCTAGGGCTGGGTGCCATGTAACTATAAGCAGGGACTTTATAAAAATAGATTTATAAGCCCTGGTGAGGTAAAAACAGCCACATTCGTTTTTCCCTCATTGAAGTAAATGGCCTTCATAGGCTAGAATGGGCAGACTTTATTTTAAATTTTAAAGTCTCCTTAAATGTTGCATACCAAGAATTTGGTATCAAATTAATTGTTGTAATAAATCCTACAACTTCCAGTTGTTGGATTTAATATAACTAGTTCAGGTAAAAAGTTTAGACTTTACCTAAAAAGTTGCCAATTTCAGCTCTGCATTGTTTTTGCTGCTGTGCTCTGATTGGCCAGCCTGCAGCAGCTTCTGCCAGGCTGCCTTGATGAGGTGTGAAGTGGCCAGGCTTCACACAAAGGAATGTGCTTGGGGGAGAGAATCTCCCCTCAGCAGATGGTGAGGCAGGAAGGGGGAGGGCTGCCAAACTGGTCTTCAAAGGCAGAGAAGGACATTTGCAGCACCCAGCAACACCCCCACATCCTGCAACCCCAGACAGCTAGGTGCCCCCTTGATTAGATTAGGAGAGGGCAGGAGAGGGGTGTGTTTATGATTTTTAGCCACACCAGTGGGTGGGCTCAGCCAGATGTAACCTCCAAAAATCAGATTCATCCATGTTGGATTTTTAGAGACTGTTGCCTTCTGGGATGGATTTTTGCCACACTTCCCAGGAAGTGGTCATCACAGGGGGACGACCCTGTCCCTGATTGGAGAACCAGGGCCCCCCTGCTTTTCACCCAGGAGCAAGGATAAAACTGGCAGACCTGTACCCACACCTCAGATCCCCTCCAGAATTCAACAAGAAAGGAACTAAAGAAGAAGAAGGACTGCCCTGCTGGACCCCTGGCCTGCACCTGGAACCTGCACTCAGAAGGACTGCACCAGCTGCACACTTGGGCTTCACCACAAGAAGGACTTTGCCTGGCTTCAACTGGTTCAAGGAGGGACTCCCTGTTTGCTACAGGTGAAAAATTGCTAACCAGAGTCCCCTGCACCAACTCCTGAAGAAAGCGACCAGCTGACCACTGTCCAGTGGCCAAAAAGGAGTTTGCGCCAGGTGTATTCTGGGAGTTGAAGTCCGCACCCCCCAAGGACCATCACAGAACTTCTGGACCCTTGGGGTGAGCTGTGGACCCCAAAAGAACCTTAAAAGAACATCTGGGTGAAGCCCCAGAAGTTTGGAAAAGATTTGAGAATTTTTGGAAAAAAGCTCCAGAGAGGGACCGACCCGCCGCGGAAATTCTAGCCGGCTTGCCTCAACCGCGACCCGGCCTGACTTCGTGGTTCGTCCCGGTAAAGAAAAACATCCAAAAAAGAGACTAAGTCCGAACGTAAAAAGTTGACCGGGACCTCCCAGCCATCGTATCCGAGAAGGGCTCCATGGACGTCGGATCAAGATCCAGGTTTACCCTGGTCGAAGGATTTTCATCTCGAAAAAACGACTAAGTCCGAAGGTAAAAGTCTCCACCGAGGAAACCCACATCGCGTATCCGGACAAGGGCTCCAGGAGGTCGGATTCAACTGGCAGGTTCGTCCCGGTGAAGAAAAACTTCAAAATAAAGACTAAGTCAGAAGGTAACTTTTTAACCGAGGCCTCCCGCGACCTGTAGCCGAGCAGGGCTCCATCGCGGTCGGCCTGAAAGTTTGATTTTGCCCCGGTCGAGGTGCAACCAGATGACCCGATTGGCGCTTTTTGTTTCTAAGCGCTAGAAAAGTAATAATTCTTTAAAAATTCATATCTCCGGTTCCCCTGAACCGATTTTAATCGTTTTTGTGTCATTTTAAAGATAAAAATATAAACTATTTTTAAAAATTGGTTTTGGATTTTTAAACTGTTTCCTGTGTTTTATTTAATTACTGTTTTGTGATATTTGAATGCTTTACACTTTGTCTCCTAAGTTAAGCCTTGACGCTCGTTGCCAAGCTACCAAGGGTTGAGCTGGGATTAATTTACTGAGACCTAATTGTACCTATGTGGAGGTTAGTGGCTTGTTGCTAGGTGTAGGTACCTACCTGCCCTACCAATAACCCATTTTCCAACATAATTGGAAGCAGCGACGGGATCCTGTACTTGTGTTCAATATCACGTTACAGTTTTGGGTAAAACAAATTAAAAATCCTTTAAATTGTCCTAGTGCAAAAATTGTTTTTAATTTTTAATTTGGATTAATTTCAATTATTGAATTTTTGTAATTTTTCTAAATTCTTGTTTCCAATTTTTGCAAAAAGTTTTTGTTGACACAAAACTAGGGAACCATGGAGCTTGATCTGGCTAGCCTACCCACACTGACAGTAGTCCAGCTTAGGGGGTTGTGTATTGAGAGAGGGTTGCCTGCAACCACTGATCTCAGGAAGCAAATCCTGATCACATCCCTGACAGCATGGGCTGAGGCCCAAGAGGTAGAGTCAGAAGAAGCTCCAGAGGAGGGAGAAAGAAGGGAGGATGCAAGCTCTAACCACTCAGGGGAGGGAAGGCATCTGAGCCCAAGTGAGGATGAGGAAGAACGGTCCTCAGTAAATACAGTCACTAGGGGCAGATCCAAAGCTAGTGGTGGGAAGGGGGTCCTTTCAGGAGGAGAGAACCCATCCATCAGAGAAAGAGAGCTGGAGGCCCAGCTAGCATACATAGCTTTGGAAGCAGAGAAGCTGGCCCTAGAAAAGAAAAAGTGGGCATACAAAGAGAAAAGAGATGGAAGCAGCGATAAAGAAGCTGAGGTGTCCATGGGTGGGGGAGTTTGCCCCAGATTACCCAAAGGGGTGGTTCCTGCCTATGTAGAGGGGGATGACATAGATAAGTGGCTGGGGGCCTTTGAGAGGGCACTCCAAATGAGAAGGGTTAGGCCTCAATACTGGGGTTCCCTTTTGTGGGAGTTGGTCCCCAACTCAGGGAGGGATAGGCTTCTGACCTTAAGGGGGGAGGAGGCAGATTCATACCCTAGTATGAAGAGGTGCTTAGCCAAGAAGTTTGGTCTGACCCCAGAGCAATATAAAATGAAGTTCAGGGACACCCAGAAGGTCAGTACCCAGTCTTGGGTTGACTTTGTGGACATTTCACTAAAGGCACTAGAGGGCTGGATTATTGGTAACAAAGTAGATACTTATGAGGGGTTATACAATCTGATCATGAGAGAGCACATCTTGACCAATTGTACCCAAGAAAGGTTACGCCAGCATCTAGTGGACTCTAAGCAGACCAACCCTAGAGAGCTAGGGGAGGCAGCTGATGAGTGGTTGAGAACCAGGGTGGTTGTCAAGTCCCAGGGGGGAGACTCCAAGAAGGGGGGGACAGGTCCCCAAAAACCGAAGGAGGGAGGTGGTAAGCCCACCACAGAGACTCCCTCTGTACCCCAGAACCCTAAGAAGGAGGAGAGTAAATCCCACTCCCACTCTGACAAGCAGAGACAGGGAGACCCAGGGTTAAAAAAACTCTTGGACAGTAGGGCTTGCTTTGACTGTCAGCAGACAGGTCACTTCAGAGGAGATGCAGCCTGTCCAAGGAAGGTGGTTAGCACTGGGCTGTCCAGTGTAGCCATAGAGGAGGATTCCTCGGATGATGAAGTCCTCCTAGCATTGTGCTGGGAGACAGGACCAGATGGTAAGCTGGTGATCCCTGAGGGTGGGAGTAGGCACTTCCACCACATTCAAGTGAATGGGATCCCTACCACTGGCCTGAGGGACACCTGTGCCAGTCACACTATAGTGAGTGACCGGTTAGTGACGCCAGACATGTATGTCCCAGGAAAGACAAGGAAAGTCAGGATAGCCACAGGGGAGGTCACCTCCAAACCTGTAGCCATAGTGCCCCTAGAGAGGGAGGGTATCCTTGACTGGATTAGGGTGGTAGTCAGTGCTGACCTCCCCCTAGATTGTATCCTGGGCAATGACCTCCCAGAGGTGAGTCTGGTCACAGATGGGGTGGTCGCCCAGGGCGCCCCCCCAACCCAAAGTCCTAGGGAGTCAGTCCCTACAGTTAGGAGACAGGGGTCCCCAAGAAAAGGAAAGAAGAAAAGGAAGGGTAGGCCACTCTTAAAGAGAGTTCCAGGGAGCCAAGGGCCTTCTGCCCCAGTAGGGGGGGGAGCCCAGAGTTGGCACTGGTGAGGCCTCACCTGACCCCAAGGAAGTCCTGAGTAGTCAGGCAGCTGTCCAGATGCAAGGTGTTGCCCCTGCACTGACAGAAGGGAGAGTGGAAGGAGGGTGTCTGCCACAGGAGGTGGTAGCCCCCCACTCTAGACAGCAAGAGGGGTGCCAGGACCCCAAAGATGCCCCTAAAGCAGCTCAGCCACCTGTCAGTGGAGAGCTTAGGGTGTGGTTCTGGGTACTGACAGCTGTCAGTAGCCTCTGCTGGGTGCTAGCCTTCCTGGCAGCACTGTACTTGGCCTGGGAGGCAGACCCCAGGGCCAATAGCAAAGTAGGCCCCCTGACCCTATTGGTCATGGTGGGGTTGCTCAAGTGTTGGGTGACCTCTTTGGGTAAGCTAGGTGTTGCCCTAGCAAAGTTTGGAGTAGGGGAGGTGGGCACCTCACTACCCAAGTTGGCAGAGAGAAAGGAGGAAGACCCCCCTAGAGGAAAGTTTCAGTTTGTGTTGGGTCCTTTTACTGTTGGGATGGCTTCACTACCCATAGGGAGTGACCCTGACAGGAGGATATAAGGCAGAGTAGGCCCTGCAAAGGGACAGACAGTTTTCTTCACTGTCTTCCTCGCCTAACAAGCCAGGAAGACTCTCCCAGGGTTGGGCTGAGTCTCCTGGGCGTGTGGGCTGGGGGGGGGGGGGGTTGTGTGAGAAAACAGGGCTGATTGCAGAGGCCCCATAACTTTTTGCCCCCATTTTCCACTTTTTGCTGGTGTTTTCCTGACTTTAAAGGTGCCCTGGGTACTGCTAACCAGTCCCAGGGCCTGTGCTCTGTGTAAAATGGATATGCAAATTAGGCTAATTATAAGTGGCTAAGTTAACCTACCTATAAGTCCCTAGTATATGGTAGGGCATGTAGGTTTAGGGACCACAGCATAGGTGGTGCACACCTAGGTGCATTGCTGAGGTGCCCAGTGTCATTTTAAAAGCAAGCCTGCCTTGCTGGCTGCTTTTAAATTAAAGTTATATGCAAATTCGACTTTGGAATTAAAGGTACTTCCAAAGTCTTAAACTACCTTTTTTTACATATAAGTCACCCCTAAGGTGTGCCCTATGTGCCCCTAGGGCTGGGTGCCATGTAACTATAAGCAGGGACTTTATAAAAATAGATTTATAAGCCCTGGTGAGGTAAAAACAGCCACATTCGTTTTTCCCTCATTGAAGTAAATGGCCTTCATAGGCTAGAATGGGCAGACTTTATTTTAAATTTTAAAGTCTCCTTAAATGTTGCATACCAAGAATTTGGTATCAAATTAATTGTTGTAATAAATCCTACAACTTCCAGTTGTTGGATTTAATATAACTAGTTCAGGTAAAAAGTTTAGACTTTACCTAAAAAGTTGCCAATTTCAGCTCTGCATTGTTTTTGCTGCTGTGCTCTGATTGGCCAGCCTGCAGCAGCTTCTGCCAGGCTGCCTTGATGAGGTGTGAAGTGGCCAGGCTTCACACAAAGGAATGTGCTTGGGGGAGAGAATCTCCCCTCAGCAGATGGTGAGGCAGGAAGGGGGAGGGCTGCCAAACTGGTCTTCAAAGGCAGAGAAGGACATTTGCAGCACCCAGCAACACCCCCACATCCTGCAACCCCAGACAGCTAGGTGCCCCCTTGATTAGATTAGGAGAGGGCAGGAGAGGGGTGTGTTTATGATTTTTAGCCACACCAGTGGGTGGGCTCAGCCAGATGTAACCTCCAAAAATCAGATTCATCCATGTTGGATTTTTAGAGACTGTTGCCTTCTGGGATGGATTTTTGCCACACTTCCCAGGAAGTGGTCATCACAGGGGGACGACCCTGTCCCTGATTGGAGAACCAGGGCCCCCCTGCTTTTCACCCAGGAGCAAGGATAAAACTGGCAGACCTGTACCCACACCTCAGATCCCCTCCAGAATTCAACAAGAAAGGAACTAAAGAAGAAGAAGGACTGCCCTGCTGGACCCCTGGCCTGCACCTGGAACCTGCACTCAGAAGGACTGCACCAGCTGCACACTTGGGCTTCACCACAAGAAGGACTTTGCCTGGCTTCAACTGGTTCAAGGAGGGACTCCCTGTTTGCTACAGGTGAAAAATTGCTAACCAGAGTCCCCTGCACCAACTCCTGAAGAAAGCGACCAGCTGACCACTGTCCAGTGGCCAAAAAGGAGTTTGTGCCAGGTGCATTCTGGGAGTTGAAGTCCGCACCCCCCAAGGACCATCACAGAACTTCTGGACCCTTGGGGTGAGCTGTGGACCCCAAAAGAACCTTAAAAGAACATCTGGGTGAAGCCCCAGAAGTTTGGAAAAGATTTGAGAATTTTTGGAAAAAAGCTCCAGAGAGGGACCGACCCGCCGCGGAAATTCTAGCCGGCTTGCCTCAACCGCGACCCGGCCTGACTTCGTGGTTCGTCCCGGTAAAGAAAAACATCCAAAAAAGAGACTAAGTCCGAACGTAAAAAGTTGACCGGGACCTCCCAGCCATCGTATCCGAGAAGGGCTCCATGGACGTCGGATCAAGATCCAGGTTTACCCTGGTCGAAGGATTTTCATCTCGAAAAAACGACTAAGTCCGAAGGTAAAAGTCTCCACCGAGGAAACCCACATCGCGTATCCGGACAAGGGCTCCAGGAGGTCGGATTCAACTGGCAGGTTCGTCCCGGTGAAGAAAAACTTCAAAATAAAGACTAAGTCAGAAGGTAACTTTTTAACCGAGGCCTCCCGCGACCTGTAGCCGAGCAGGGCTCCATCGCGGTCGGCCTGAAAGTTTGATTTTGCCCCGGTCGAGGTGCAACCAGATGACCCGATTGGCGCTTTTTGTTTCTAAGCGCTAGAAAAGTAATAATTCTTTAAAAATTCATATCTCCGGTTCCCCTGAACCGATTTTAATCGTTTTTGTGTCATTTTAAAGATAAAAATATAAACTATTTTTATAAATTGGTTTTGGATTTTTAAACTGTTTCCTGTGTTTTATTTAATTACTGTTTTGTGATATTTGAATGCTTTACACTTTGTCTCCTAAGTTAAGCCTTGACGCTCGTTGCCAAGCTACCAAGGGTTGAGCTGGGATTAATTTACTGAGACCTAATTGTACCTATGTGGAGGTTAGTGGCTTGTTGCTAGGTGTAGGTACCTACCTGCCCTACCAATAACCCATTTTCCAACATAATTGGAAGCAGCGACGGGATCCTGTACTTGTGTTCAATATCACGTTACAGTTTTGGGTAAAACAAATTAAAAATCCTTTAAATTGTCCTAGTGCAAAAATTGTTTTTAATTTTTAATTTGGATTAATTTCAATTATTGAATTTTTGTAATTTTTCTAAATTCTTGTTTCCAATTTTTGCAAAAAGTTTTTGTTGACACAAAACTAGGGAACCATGGAGCTTGATCTGGCTAGCCTACCCACACTGACAGTAGTCCAGCTTAGGGGGTTGTGTATTGAGAGAGGGTTGCCTGCAACCACTGATCTCAGGAAGCAAATCCTGATCACATCCCTGACAGCATGGGCTGAGGCCCAAGAGGTAGAGTCAGAAGAAGCTCCAGAGGAGGGAGAAAGAAGGGAGGATGCAAGCTCTAACCACTCAGGGGAGGGAAGGCATCTGAGCCCAAGTGAGGATGAGGAAGAACGGTCCTCAGTAAATACAGTCACTAGGGGCAGATCCAAAGCTAGTGGTGGGAAGGGGGTCCTTTCAGGAGGAGAGAACCCATCCATCAGAGAAAGAGAGCTGGAGGCCCAGCTAGCATACATAGCTTTGGAAGCAGAGAAGCTGGCCCTAGAAAAGAAAAAGTGGGCATACAAAGAGAAAAGAGATGGAAGCAGCGATAAAGAAGCTGAGGTGTCCATGGGTGGGGGAGTTTGCCCCAGATTACCCAAAGGGGTGGTTCCTGCCTATGTAGAGGGGGATGACATAGATAAGTGGCTGGGGGCCTTTGAGAGGGCACTCCAAATGAGAAGGGTTAGGCCTCAATACTGGGGTTCCCTTTTGTGGGAGTTGGTCCCCAACTCAGGGAGGGATAGGCTTCTGACCTTAAGGGGGGAGGAGGCAGATTCATACCCTAGTATGAAGAGGTGCTTAGCCAAGAAGTTTGGTCTGACCCCAGAGCAATATAAAATGAAGTTCAGGGACACCCAGAAGGTCAGTACCCAGTCTTGGGTTGACTTTGTGGACATTTCACTAAAGGCACTAGAGGGCTGGATTATTGGTAACAAAGTAGATACTTATGAGGGGTTATACAATCTGATCATGAGAGAGCACATCTTGACCAATTGTACCCAAGAAAGGTTACGCCAGCATCTAGTGGACTCTAAGCAGACCAACCCTAGAGAGCTAGGGGAGGCAGCTGATGAGTGGTTGAGAACCAGGGTGGTTGTCAAGTCCCAGGGGGGAGACTCCAAGAAGGGGGGGACAGGTCCCCAAAAACCGAAGGAGGGAGGTGGTAAGCCCACCACAGAGACTCCCTCTGTACCCCAGAACCCTAAGAAGGAGGAGAGTAAATCCCACTCCCACTCTGACAAGCAGAGACAGGGAGACCCAGGGTTAAAAAAACTCTTGGACAGTAGGGCTTGCTTTGACTGTCAGCAGACAGGTCACTTCAGAGGAGATGCAGCCTGTCCAAGGAAGGTGGTTAGCACTGGGCTGTCCAGTGTAGCCATAGAGGAGGATTCCTCGGATGATGAAGTCCTCCTAGCATTGTGCTGGGAGACAGGACCAGATGGTAAGCTGGTGATCCCTGAGGGTGGGAGTAGGCACTTCCACCACATTCAAGTGAATGGGATCCCTACCACTGGCCTGAGGGACACCTGTGCCAGTCACACTATAGTGAGTGACCGGTTAGTGACGCCAGACATGTATGTCCCAGGAAAGACAAGGAAAGTCAGGATAGCCACAGGGGAGGTCACCTCCAAACCTGTAGCCATAGTGCCCCTAGAGAGGGAGGGTATCCTTGACTGGATTAGGGTGGTAGTCAGTGCTGACCTCCCCCTAGATTGTATCCTGGGCAATGACCTCCCAGAGGTGAGTCTGGTCACAGATGGGGTGGTCGCCCAGGGCGCCCCCCCAACCCAAAGTCCTAGGGAGTCAGTCCCTACAGTTAGGAGACAGGGGTCCCCAAGAAAAGGAAAGAAGAAAAGGAAGGGTAGGCCACTCTTAAAGAGAGTTCCAGGGAGCCAAGGGCCTTCTGCCCCAGTAGGGGGGGAGCCCAGAGTTGGCACTGGTGAGGCCTCACCTGACCCCAAGGAAGTCCTGAGTAGTCAGGCAGCTGTCCAGATGCAAGGTGTTGCCCCTGCACTGACAGAAGGGAGAGTGGAAGGAGGGTGTCTGCCACAGGAGGTGGTAGCCCCCCACTCTAGACAGCAAGAGGGGTGCCAGGACCCCAAAGATGCCCCTAAAGCAGCTCAGCCACCTGTCAGTGGAGAGCTTAGGGTGTGGTTCTGGGTACTGACAGCTGTCAGTAGCCTCTGCTGGGTGCTAGCCTTCCTGGCAGCACTGTACTTGGCCTGGGAGGCAGACCCCAGGGCCAATAGCAAAGTAGGCCCCCTGACCCTATTGGTCATGGTGGGGTTGCTCAAGTGTTGGGTGACCTCTTTGGGTAAGCTAGGTGTTGCCCTAGCAAAGTTTGGAGTAGGGGAGGTGGGCACCTCACTACCCAAGTTGGCAGAGAGAAAGGAGGAAGACCCCCCTAGAGGAAAGTTTCAGTTTGTGTTGGGTCCTTTTACTGTTGGGATGGCTTCACTACCCATAGGGAGTGACCCTGACAGGAGGATATAAGGCAGAGTAGGCCCTGCAAAGGGACAGACAGTTTTCTTCACTGTCTTCCTCGCCTAACAAGCCAGGAAGACTCTCCCAGGGTTGGGCTGAGTCTCCTGGGCGTGTGGGCTGGGGGGGGGGGGGGTTGTGTGAGAAAACAGGGCTGATTGCAGAGGCCCCATAACTTTTTGCCCCCATTTTCCACTTTTTGCTGGTGTTTTCCTGACTTTAAAGGTGCCCTGGGTACTGCTAACCAGTCCCAGGGCCTGTGCTCTGTGTAAAATGGATATGCAAATTAGGCTAATTATAAGTGGCTAAGTTAACCTACCTATAAGTCCCTAGTATATGGTAGGGCATGTAGGTTTAGGGACCACAGCATAGGTGGTGCACACCTAGGTGCATTGCTGAGGTGCCCAGTGTCATTTTAAAAGCAAGCCTGCCTTGCTGGCTGCTTTTAAATTAAAGTTATATGCAAATTCGACTTTGGAATTAAAGGTACTTCCAAAGTCTTAAACTACCTTTTTTTACATATAAGTCACCCCTAAGGTGTGCCCTATGTGCCCCTAGGGCTGGGTGCCATGTAACTATAAGCAGGGACTTTATAAAAATAGATTTATAAGCCCTGGTGAGGTAAAAACAGCCAAATTCGTTTTTCCCTCATTGAAGTAAATGGCCTTCATAGGCTAGAATGGGCAGACTTTATTTTAAATTTTAAAGTCTCCTTAAATGTTGCATACCAAGAATTTGGTATCAAATTAATTGTTGTAATAAATCCTACAACTTCCAATTGTTGGATTTAATATAACTAGTTCAGGTAAAAAGTTTAGACTTTACCTAAAAAGTTGCCAATTTCAGCTCTGCATTGTTTTTGCTGCTGTGCTCTGATTGGCCAGCCTGCAGCAGCTTCTGCCAGGCTGCCTTGATGAGGTGTGAAGTGGCCAGGCTTCACACAAAGGAATGTGCTTGGGGGAGAGAATCTCCCCTCAGCAGATGGTGAGGCAGGAAGGGGGAGGGCTGCCAAACTGGTCTTCAAAGGCAGAGAAGGACATTTGCAGCACCCAGCAACACCCCCACATCCTGCAACCCCAGACAGCTAGGTGCCCCCTTGATTAGATTAGGAGAGGGCAGGAGAGGGGTGTGTTTATGATTTTTAGCCACACCAGTGGGTGGGCTCAGCCAGATGTAACCTCCAAAAATCAGATTCATCCATGTTGGATTTTTAGAGACTGTTGCCTTCTGGGATGGATTTTTGCCACACTTCCCAGGAAGTGGTCATCACAGGGGGACGACCCTGTCCCTGATTGGAGAACCAGGGCCCCCCTGCTTTTCACCCAGGAGCAAGGATAAAACTGGCAGACCTGCACCCACACCTCAGATCCCCTCCAGAATTCAACAAGAAAGGAACTAAAGAAGAAGAAGGACTGCCCTGCTGGACCCCTGGCCTGCACCTGGAACCTGCACTCAGAAGGACTGCACCAGCTGCACACTTGGGCTTCACCACAAGAAGGACTTTGCTTGGCTTCAACTGGTTCAAGGAGGGACTCCCTGTTTGCTACAGGTGAAAAATTGCTAACCAGAGTCCCCTGCACCAACTCCTGAAGAAAGCGACCAGCTGACCACTGTCCAGTGGCCAAAAAGGAGTTTGCGCCAGGTGCATTCTGGGAGTTGAAGTCCGCACCCCCCAAGGACCATCACAGAACTTCTGGACCCTTGGGGTGAGCTGTGGACCCCAAAAGAACCTTAAAAGAACATCTGGGTGAAGCCCCAGAAGTTTGGAAAAGATTTGAGAATTTTTGGAAAAAAGCTCCAGAGAGGGACCGACCCGCCGCAGAAATTCTAGCCGGCTTGCCTCAACCGCGACCCGGCCTGACTTCGTGGTTCGTCCCGGTAAAGAAAAACATCCAAAAAAGAGACTAAGTCCGAACGTAAAAAGTTGACCGGGACCTCCCAGCCATCGTATCCGAGAAGGGCTCCATGGACGTCGGATCAAGATCCAGGTTTACCCCGGTCGAAGGATTTTCATCTCGAAAAAACGACTAAGTCCGAAGGTAAAAGTCTCCACCGAGGAAACCCACATCGCGTATCCGGAGAAGGGCTCCAGGAGGTCGGATTCAACTGGCAGGTTCGTCCCGGTGAAGAAAAACTTCAAAATAAAGACTAAGTCAGAAGGTAACTTTTTAACCGAGGCCTCCCGCGACCTGTAGCCGAGCAGGGCTCCATCGCGGTCGGCCTGAAAGTTTGATTTTGCCCCGGTCGAGGTGCAACCAGATGACCCGATTGGCGCTTTTTGTTTCTAAGCGCTAGAAAAGTAATAATTCTTTAAAAATTCATATCTCCGGTTCCCCTGAACCGATTTTAATCGTTTTTGTGTCATTTTAAAGATAAAAATATAAACTATTTTTATAAATTGGTATTGGATTTTTAAACTGTTTCCTGTGTTTTATTTAATTTCTGTTTTGTGATATTTGAATGCTTTACACTTTGTCTACTAAGTTAAGCCTTGACGCTCATTGCCAAGCTACCAAGGGTTGAGCTGGGATTAATTTACTGAGACCTAACTGTACCTATGTGGAGGTTAGTGGCTTGTTGCTAGGTGTAGGTACCTACCTGCCCTACCAATAACCCATTTTCCAACATAATTGGAAGCAGCGACGGGATCCTGTACTTGTGTTCAATATCACGTTACAGTTTTGGGTAAAACAAATTAAAAATCCTTTAAATTGTCCTAGTGCAAAAATTGTTTTTAATTTTTAATTTGGATTAATTTCAATTATTGAATTTTTGTAATTTTTCTAAATTCTTGTTTCCAATTTTTGCAAAAAGTTTTTGTTGACACAAAACTAGGGAACCATGGAGCTTGATCTGGCTAGCCTACCCACACTGACAGTAGTCCAGCTTAGGGGGTTGTGTATTGAGATAGGGTTGCCTGCAACCACTGATCTCAGGAAGCAAATCCTGATCACATCCCTGACAGCATGGGCTGAGGCCCAAGAGGTAGAGTCAGAAGAAGCTCCAGAGGAGGGAGAAAGAAGGGAGGATGCAAGCTCTAACCACTCAGGGGAGGGAAGGCATCTGAGCCCAAGTGAGGATGAGGAAGAACGGTCCTCAGTAAATACAGTCACTAGGGGCAGATCCAAAGCTAGTGGTGGGAAGGGGGTCCTTTCAGGAGGAGAGAACCCATCCATCAGAGAAAGAGAGCTGGAGGCCCAGCTAGCATACATAGCTTTGGAAGCAGAGAAGCTGCCCCTAGAAAAGAAAAAGTGGGCATACAAAGAGAAAAGAGATGGAAGCAGCGATAAAGAAGCTGAGGTGTCCATGGGTGGGGGAGTTTGCCCCAGATTACCCAAAGGGGTGGTTCCTGCCTATGTAGAGGGGGATGACATAGATAAGTGGCTGGGGGCCTTTGAGAGGGCACTCCAAATGAGAAGGGTTAGGCCTCAATAATGGGGTTCCCTTTTGTGGGAGTTGGTCCCCAACTCAGGGAGGGATAGGCTTCTGACCTTAAGGGGGGAGGAGGCAGATTCATACCCTAGTATGAAGAGGTGCTTAGCCAAGAAGTTTGGTCTGACCCCAGAGCAATATAGAATGAAGTTCAGGGACACCCAGAAGGTCAGTACCCAGTCTTGGGTTGACTTTGTGGACATTTCACTAAAGGCACTAGAGGGCTGGATTATTGGTAACAAAGTAGATACTTATGAGGGGTTATACAATCTGATCATGAGAGAGCACATCTTGACCAATTGTACCCAAGAAAGGTTACGCCAGCATCTAGTGGACTCTAAGCAGACCAACCCTAGAGAGCTAGGGGAGGCAGCTGATGAGTGGTTGAGAACCAGGGTGGTTGTCAAGTCCCAGGGGGGAGACTCCAAGAAGGGGGGGACAGGTCCCCAAAAACCTAAGGAGGGAGGTGGTAAGCCCACCACAGAGACTCCCTCTGTACCCCAGAACCCTAAGAAGGAGGAGAGTAAATCCCACTCCCACTCTGACAAGCAGAGACAGGGAGACCCAGGGTTAAAAAAACTCTTGGACAGTAGGGCTTGCTTTGACTGTCAGCAGACAGGTCACTTCAGAGGAGATGCAGCTTGTCCAAGGAAGGTGGTTAGCACTGGGCTGTCCAGTGTAGCCATAGAGGAGGATTCCTCAGATGATGAAGTCCTCCTAGCATTGTGCTGGGAGACAGGACCAGATGGTAAGCTGGTGATCCCTGAGGGTGGGAGTAGGCACTTCCACCACATTCAAGTGAATGGGATCCCTACCACTGGCCTGAGGGACACCTGTGCCAGTCACACTATAGTGAGTGACCGGTTAGTGACGCCAGACATGTATGTCCCAGGAAAGACAAGGAAAGTCAGGATAGCCACAGGGGAGGTCACCTCCAAACCTGTAGCCATAGTGCCCCTAGAGAGGGAGGGTATCCTTGACTGGATTAGGGTGGTAGTCAGTGCTGACCTCCCCCTAGATTGTATCCTGGGCAATGACCTCCCAGAGGTGAGTCTGGTCACAGATGGGGTGGTCTCCCAGGGCGCCCCCCCAACCCAAAGTCCTAGGGAGTCAGTCCCTACAGTTAGGAGACAGGGGTCCCCAAGAAAAGGAAAGAAGAAAAGGAAGGGTAGGCCACTCTTAAAGAGAGTTCCAGGGAGCCAAGGGCCTTCTGCCCCAGTAGGGGGGAGCCCAGAGTTGGCACTGGTGAGGCCTCACCTGACCCCAAGGAAGTCCTGAGTAGTCAGGCAGCTGTCCAGATGCAAGGTGTTGCCCCTGCACTGACAGAAGGGAGAGTGGAAGGAGGGTGTCTGCCACAGGAGGTGGTAGCCCCCCACTCTAGACAGCAAGAGGGGTGCCAGGACCCCAAAGATGCCCCTAAAGCAGCTCAGCCACCTGTCAGTGGAGAGCTTAGGGTGTGGTTCTGGGTACTGACAGCTGTCAGTAGCCTCTGCTGGGTGCTAGCCTTCCTGGCAGCACTGTACTTGGCCTGGGAGGCAGACCCCAGGGCCAATAGCAAAGTAGGCCCCCTGACCCTATTGGTCATGGTGGGGTTGCTCAAGTGTTGGGTGACCTCTTTGGGTAAGCTAGGTGTTGCCCTAGCAAAGTTTGGAGTAGGGGAGGTGGGCACCTCACTACCCAAGTTGGCAGAGAGAAAGGAGGAAGACCCCCCTAGAGGAAAGTTTCAGTTTGTGTTGGGTCCTTTTACTGTTGGGATGGCTTCACTACCCATAGGGAGTGACCCTGACAGGAGGATATAAGGCAGAGTAGGCCCTGCAAAGGGACAGACAGTTTTCTTCACTGTCTTCCTCGCCTAACAAGCCAGGAAGACTCTCCCAGGGTTGGGCTGAGTCTCCTGGGCGTGTGGGCTGGGGGGGGGGGGGGGGGTTGTGTGAGAAAACAGGGCTGATTGCAGAGGCCCCATAACTTTTTGCCCCCATTTTCCACTTTTTGCTGGTGTTTTCCTGACTTTAAAGGTGCCCTGGGTACTGCTAACCAGTCCCAGGGCCTGTGCTCTGTGTAAAATGGATATGCAAATTAGGCTAATTATAAGTGGCTAAGTTAACCTACCTATAAGTCCCTAGTATATGGTAGGGCATGTAGGTTTAGGGACCACAGCATAGGTGGTGCACACCTAGGTGCATTGCTGAGGTGCCCAGTGTCATTTTAAAAGCAAGCCTGCCTTGCTGGCTGCTTTTAAATTAAAGTTATATGCAAATTCGACTTTGGAATTAAAGGTACTTCCAAAGTCTTAAACTACCTTTTTTTACATATAAGTCACCCCTAAGGTGTGCCCTATGTGCCCCTAGGGCTGGGTGCCATGTAACTATAAGCAGGGACTTTATAAAAATAGATTTATAAGCCCTGGTGAGGTAAAAACAGCCAAATTCGTTTTTCCCTCATTGAAGTAAATGGCCTTCATAGGCTAGAATGGGCAGACTTTATTTTAAATTTTAAAGTCTCCTTAAATGTTGCATACCAAGAATTTGGTATCAAATTAATTGTTGTAATAAATCCTACAACTTCCAGTTGTTGGATTTAATATAACTAGTTCAGGTAAAAAGTTTAGACTTTACCTAAAAAGTTGCCAATTTCAGCTCTGCATTGTTTTTGCTGCTGTGCTCTGATTGGCCAGCCTGCAGCAGCTTCTGCCAGGCTGCCTTGATGAGGTGTGAAGTGGCCAGGCTTCACACAAAGGAATGTGCTTGGGGGAGAGAATCTCCCCTCAGCAGATGGTGAGGCAGGAAGGGGGAGGGCTGCCAAACTGGTCTTCAAAGGCAGAGAAGGACATTTGCAGCACCCAGCAACACCCCCACATCCTGCAACCCCAGACAGCTAGGTGCCCCCTTGATTAGATTAGGAGAGGGCAGGAGAGGGGTGTGTTTATGATTTTTAGCCACACCAGTGGGTGGGCTCAGCCAGATGTAACCTCCAAAAATCAGATTCATCCATGTTGGATTTTTAGAGACTGTTGCCTTCTGGGATGGATTTTTGCCACACTTCCCAGGAAGTGGTCATCACAGGGGGACGACCCTGTCCCTGATTGGAGAACCAGGGCCCCCCTGCTTTTCACCCAGGAGCAAGGATAAAACTGGCAGACCTGCACCCACACCTCAGATCCCCTCCAGAATTCAACAAGAAAGGAACTAAAGAAGAAGAAGGACTGCCCTGCTGGACCCCTGGCCTGCACCTGGAACCTGCACTCAGAAGGACTGCACCAGCTGCACACTTGGGCTTCACCACAAGAAGGACTTTGCCTGGCTTCAACTGGTTCAAGGAGGGACTCCCTGTTTGCTACAGGTGAAAAATTGCTAACCAGAGTCCCCTGCACCAACTCCTGAAGAAAGCGACCAGCTGACCACTGTCCAGTGGCCAAAAAGGAGTTTGCGCCAGGTGCATTCTGGGAGTTGAAGTCCGCACCCCCCAAGGACCATCACAGAACTTCTGGACCCTTGGGGTGAGCTGTGAACCCCAAAAGAACCTTAAAAGAACATCTGGGTGAAGCCCCAGAAGTTTGGAAAAGATTTGAGAATTTTTGGAAAAAAGCTCCAGAGAGGGACCGACCCGCCGCGGAAATTCTAGCCGGCTTGCCTCAACCGCGACCCGGCCTGACTTCGTGGTTCGTCCCGGTAAAGAAAAACATCCAAAAAAGAGACTAAGTCCGAACGTAAAAAGTTGACCGGGACCTCCCAGCCATCGTATCCGAGAAGGGCTCCATGGACGTCGGATCAAGATCCAGGTTTACCCCGGTCGAAGGATTTTCATCTCGAAAAAACCACTAAGTCCGAAGGTAAAAGTCTCCACCGAGGAAACCCACATCGCGTATCCGGACAAGGGCTCCAGGAGGTCGGATTCAACTGGCAGGTTCGTCCCGGTGAAGAAAAACTTCAAAATAAAGACTAAGTCAGAAGGTAACTTTTTAACCGAGGCCTCCCGCGACCTGTAGCCGAGCAGGGCTCCATCGCGGTCGGCCTGAAAGTTTGATTTTGCCCCGGTCGAGGTGCAACCAGATGACCCGATTGGCGCTTTTTGTTTCTAAGCGCTAGAAAAGTAATAATTCTTTAAAAATTCATATCTCCGGTTCCCCTGAACCGATTTTAATCGTTTTTGTGTCATTTTAAAGATAAAAATATAAACTATTTTTATAAATTGGTTTTGGATTTTTAAACTGTTTCCTGTGTTTTATTTAATTACTGTTTTGTGATATTTGAATGCTTTACACTTTGTCTCCTAAGTTAAGCCTTGACGCTCGTTGCCAAGCTACCAAGGGTTGAGCTGGGATTAATTTACTGAGACCTAACTGTACCTATGTGGAGGTTAGTGGCTTGTTGCTAGGTGTAGGTACCTACCTGCCCTACCAATAACCCATTTTCCAACATAATTGGAAGCAGCGACGGGATCCTGTACTTGTGTTCAATATCACGTTACAGTTTTGGGTAAAACAAATTAAAAATCCTTTAAATTGTCCTAGTGCAAAAATTGTTTTTAATTTTTAATTTGGATTAATTTCAATTATTGAATTTTTGTAATTTTTCTAAATTCTTGTTTCCAATTTTTGCAAAAAGTTTTCGTTGACACAAAACTAGGGAACCATGGAGCTTGATCTGGCTAGCCTACCCACACTGACAGTAGTCCAGCTTAGGGGGTTGTGTATTGAGAGAGGGTTGCCTGCAACCACTGATCTCAGGAAGCAAATCCTGATCACATCCCTGACAGCATGGGCTGAGGCCCAAGAGGTAGAGTCAGAAGAAGCTCCAGAGGAGGGAGAAAGAAGGGAGGATGCAAGCTCTAACCACTCAGGGGAGGGAAGGCATCTGAGCCCAAATGAGGATGAGGAAGAACGGTCCTCAGTAAATACAGTCACTAGGGGCAGATCCAAAGCTAGTGGTGGGAAGGGGGTCCTTTCAGGAGGAGAGAACCCATCCATCAGAGAAAGAGAGCTGGAGGCCCAGCTAGCATACATAGCTTTGGAAGCAGAGAAGCTGGCCCTAGAAAAGAAAAAGTGGTCATACAAAGAGAAAAGAGATGGAAGCAGCGATAAAGAAGCTGAGGTGTCCATGGGTGGGGGAGTTTGCCCCAGATTACCCAAAGGGGTGGTTCCTGCCTATGTAGAGGGGGATGACATAGATAAGTGGCTGGGGGCCTTTGAGAGGGCACTCCAAATGAGAAGGGTTAGGCCTCAATACTGGGGTTCCCTTTTGTGGGAGTTGGTCCCCAACTCAGGGAGGGATAGGCTTCTGACCTTAAGGGGGGAGGAGGCAGATTCATACCCTAGTATGAAGAGGTGCTTAGCCAAGAAGTTTGGTCTGACCCCAGAGCAATATAGAATGAAGTTCAGGGACACCCAGAAGGTCAGTACCCAGTCTTGGGTTGACTTTGTGGACATTTCACTAAAGGCACTAGAGGGCTGGATTATTGGTAACAAAGTAGATACTTATGAGGGGTTATACAATCTGATCATGAGAGAGCACATCTTGACCAATTGTACCCAAGAAAGGTTACGCCAGCATCTAGTGGACTCTAAGCAGACCAACCCTAGAGAGCTAGGGGAGGCAGCTGATGAGTGGTTGAGAACCAGGGTGGTTGTCAAGTCCCAGGGGGGAGACTCCAAGAAGGGGGGGACAGGTCCCCAAAAACCTAAGGAGGGAGGTGGTAAGCCCACCACAGAGACTCCCTCTGTACCCCAGAACCCTAAGAAGGAGGAGAGTAAATCCCACTCCCACTCTGACAAGCAGAGACAGGGAGACCCAGGGTTAAAAAAACTCTTGGACAGTAGGGCTTGCTTTGACTGTCAGCAGACAGGTCACTTCAGAGGAGATGCAGCCTGTCCAAGGAAGGTGGTTAGCACTGGGCTGTCCAGTGTAGCCATAGAGGAGGATTCCTCGGATGATGAAGTCCTCCTAGCATTGTGCTGGGAGACAGGACCAGATGGTAAGCTGGTGATCCCTGAGGGTGGGAGTAGGCACTTCCACCACATTCAAGTGAATGGGATCCCTACCACTGGCCTGAGGGACACCTGTGCCAGTCACACTATAGTGAGTGACCGGTTAGTGACGCCAGACATGTATGTCCCAGGAAAGACAAGGAAAGTCAGGATAGCCACAGGGGAGGTCACCTCCAAACCTGTAGCCATAGTGCCCCTAGAGAGGGAGGGTATCCTTGACTGGATTAGGGTGGTAGTCAGTGCTGACCTCCCCCTAGATTGTATCCTGGGCAATGACCTCCCAGAGGTGAGTCTGGTCACAGATGGGGTGGTCGCCCAGGGTGCCCCCCCAACCCAAAGTCCTAGGGAGTCAGTCCCTACAGTTAGGAGACAGGGGTCCCCAAGAAAAGGAAAGAAGAAAAGGAAGGGTAGGCCACTCTTAAAGAGAGTTCCAGGGAGCCAAGGGCCTTCTGCCCCAGTAGGGGGGGAGCCCAGAGTTGGCACTGGTGAGGCCTCACCTGACCCCAAGGAAGTTCTGAGTAGTCAGGCAGCTGTCCAGATGCAAGGTGTTGCCCCTGCACTGACAGAAGGGAGAGTGGAAGGAGGGTGTCTGCCACAGGAGGTGGTAGCCCCCCACTCTAGACAGCAAGAGGGGTGCCAGGACCCCAAAGATGCCCCTAAAGCAGCTCAGCCACCTGTCAGTGGAGAGCTTAGGGTGTGGTTCTGGGTACTGACAGCTGTCAGTAGCCTCTGCTGGGTGCTAGCCTTCCTGGCAGCACTGTACTTGGCCTGGGAGGCAGACCCCAGGGCCAATAGCAAAGTAGGCCCCCTGACCCTATTGGTCATGGTGGGGTTGCTCAAGTGTTGGGTGACCTCTTTGGGTAAGCTAGGTGTTGCCCTAGCAAAGTTTGGAGTAGGGGAGGTGGGCACCTCACTACCCAAGTTGGCAGAGAGAAAGGAGGAAGACCCCCCTAGAGGAAAGTTTCAGTTTGTGTTGGGTCCTTTTACTGTTGGGATGGCTTCACTACCCATAGGGAGTGACCCTGACAGGAGGATATAAGGCAGAGTAGGCCCTGCAAAGGGACAGACAGTTTTCTTCACTGTCTTCCTCGCCTAACAAGCCAGGAAGACTCTCCCAGGGTTGGGCTGAGTCTCCTGGGCGTGTGGGCTGGGGGGGGGGGGGTTGTGTGAGAAAACAGGGCTGATTGCAGAGGCCCCATAACTTTTTGCCCCCATTTTCCACTTTTTGCTGGTGTTTTCCTGACTTTAAAGGTGCCCTGGGTACTGCTAACCAGTCCCAGGGCCTGTGCTCTGTGTAAAATGGATATGCAAATTAGGCTAATTATAAGTGGCTAAGTTAACCTACCTATAAGTCCCTAGTATATGGTAGGGCATGTAGGTTTAGGGACCACAGCATAGGTGGTGCACACCTAGGTGCATTGCTGAGGTGCCCAGTGTCATTTTAAAAGCAAGCCTGCCTTGCTGGCTGCTTTTAAATTAAAGTTATATGCAAATTCGACTTTGGAATTAAAGGTACTTCCAAAGTCTTAAACTACCTTTTTTTACATATAAGTCACCCCTAAGGTGTGCCCTATGTGCCCCTAGGGCTGGGTGCCATGTAACTATAAGCAGGGACTTTATAAAAATAGATTTATAAGCCCTGGTGAGGTAAAAACAGCCAAATTCGTTTTTCCCTCATTGAAGTAAATGGCCTTCATAGGCTAGAATGGGCAGACTTTATTTTAAATTTTAAAGTCTCCTTAAATGTTGCATACCAAGAATTTGGTATCAAATTAATTGTTGTAATAAATCCTACAACTTCCAGTTGTTGGATTTAATATAACTAGTTCAGGTAAAAAGTTTAGACTTTACCTAAAAAGTTGCCAATTTCAGCTCTGCATTGTTTTTGCTGCTGTGCTCTGATTGGCCAGCCTGCAGCAGCTTCTGCCAGGCTGCCTTGATGAGGTGTGAAGTGGCCAGGCTTCACACAAAGGAATGTGCTTGGGGGAGAGAATCTCCCCTCAGCAGATGGTGAGGCAGGAAGGGGGAGGGCTGCCAAACTGGTCTTCAAAGGCAGAGAAGGACATTTGCAGCACCCAGCAACACCCCCACATCCTGCAACCCCAGACAGCTAGGTGCCCCCTTGATTAGATTAGGAGAGGGCAGGAGAGGGGTGTGTTTATGATTTTTAGCCACACCAGTGGGTGGGCTCAGCCAGATGTAACCTCCAAAAATCAGATTCATCCATGTTGGATTTTTAGAGACTGTTGCCTTCTGGGATGGATTTTTGCCACACTTCCCAGGAAGTGGTCATCACAGGGGGACGACCCTGTCCCTGATTGGAGAACCAGGGCCCCCCTGCTTTTCACCCAGGAGCAAGGATAAAACTGGCAGACCTGCACCCACACCTCAGATCCCCTCCAGAATTCAACAAGAAAGGAACTAAAGAAGAAGAAGGACTGCCCTGCTGGACCCCTGGCCTGCACCTGGAACCTGCACTCAGAAGGACTGCACCAGCTGCACACTTGGGCTTCACCACAAGAAGGACTTTGCCTGGCTTCAACTGGTTCAAGGAGGGACTCCCTGTTTGCTACAGGTGAAAAATTGCTAACCAGAGTCCCCTGCACCAACTCCTGAAGAAAGCGACCAGCTGACCACTGTCCAGTGGCCAAAAAGGAGTTTGCGCCAGGTGCATTCTGGGAGTTGAAGTCCGCACCCCCCAAGGACCATCACAGAACTTCTGGACCCTTGGGGTGAGCTGTGGACCCCAAAAGAACCTTAAAAGAACATCTGGGTGAAGCCCCAGAAGTTTGGAAAAGATTTGAGAATTTTTGGAAAAAAGCTCCAGAGAGGGACCGACCCGCCGCAGAAATTCTAGCCGGCTTGCCTCAACCGCGACCCGGCCTGACTTTGTGGTTCGTCCCGGTAAAGAAAAACATCCAAAAAAGAGACTAAGTCCGAACGTAAAAAGTTGACCGGGACCTCCCAGCCATCGTATTCGAGAAGGGCTCCATGGACGTCGGATCAAGATCCAGGTTTACCCCGGTCGAAGGATTTTCATCTCGAAAAAATGACTAAGTCCGAAGGTAAAAGTCTCCACCGAGGAAACCCACATCGCGTATCCGGACAAGGGCTCCAGGAGGTTGGATTCAACTGGCAGGTTCGTCCCGGTGAAGAAAAACTTCAAAATAAAGACTAAGGGGCTCATTCTGAGCCCGGCGGGCGGCGGGCGCCGCCCGCCTGGAGGGAGCCGCCAAATGACCGCACCGCGGTCATAAGACCGCGGCGGCCATTCAGACATTTCCTCTGGGCCGGCGGGCGCTCTCCAAAAGAGCGCCCGCCGGCCCAGAGGAAATGCCCCTGCAACGAGGACGCCGGCTCAGAATTGAGCCGGCGTAGTTGCAGGGGTGCGACGGGTGCAGTTTGCACCCGTCGCGTATTTCAGTGTCTGCATTGCAGACACTGAAATACACAGTGGGGCCCTCTTACGGGGGCCCCTGCAGTGCCCATGCCGTTGGCATGGGCACTGCAGGGGCCCCCAGGGGCCCCGCGGCACCCCCTACCGCCATCCTGTTCCTGGCGGGAGACCCGCCAGGAACAGGATGGTGGTAGGGGGTGTCAGAATCCCCATGGCTGCGGAGCGCGCTCCGCAGCCATGGAGGATTCCCCCGAGCAGCGGGAAGTCGGCGGGAGACCGCCGACTTTCCGCTTCTGACCGCGGCTGAACCGCCGCGGTCAGAATGCTCGTGGGAGCACCGCCAGCCTGTTGGCGGTGCTCCCGTGGTCGGTGGCCCTGGCGGCCACCGGCCGCCAGGGTCAGAATGACCTGAAAGTTTGATTTTGCCCCGGTCGAGGTGCAACCAGATGACCCGATTGGCGCTTTTTGTTCCTAAGCGCTAGAAAAGTAATAATTCTTTAAAAATTCATATCTCCGGGTCCCCTGAACCGATTTTAATCGTTTTTGTGTCATTTTAAAGATAAAAATATAAACTATTTTTATAAATTGGTTTTGGATTTTTAAACTGTTTCCTGTGTTTTATTTAATTACTGTTTTGTGATATTTGAATGCTTTACACTTTGTCTCCTAAGTTAAGCCTTGACGCTCGTTGCCAAGCTACCAAGGGTTGAGCTGGGATTAATTTACTGAGACCTAACTGTACCTATGTGGAGGTTAGTGGCTTGTTGTTAGGTGTAGGTACCTACCTGCCCTACCAATAACCCATTTTCCAACATCACGCAATTGACTATTTCTCACACACACAAGTTGCAGTAGCAATAATATTGATGGATGGTTAGAAGGCATTTAATTTAGACAATTGGGATGCCTTGCTTGGCTCATTTTGGTTTCCCCACTAAATTTACAAAGATGTTCAGGAATTTATATCAAGGGGCACCAGCCAAAATAGTCAGCAGCTCTAGAGTAACAGGCTCACTGACAATCAAGAGTGGCACTCGTCAAGGGTGTCATCTATCCTCTATTTTATTTTTTCTCTTTATTGAGCCATTGGCTTTAAAGATCCGTAGCATGGAAAGAATCCATCCACCCAATGATGGTATGCCCCAAAAAAAACAAGGGGTGTTCGATCTGACTGAAAAATGTATTAATGTTGGCGGAAACAAGATCAATCAAAGCAAAACGGAGCTACTTCCGTTCAATGCATCCACCAGCGACCTTCCAGTTTAAAAAAAAAAACATCAGGCTAGTTCACAGCGACCAAAACATTATTTAGGGATATTTGTTGTGAAAAAAAAACTATGACCAGCTATTTCAATTCAACTATACAACCTTGCTAAGAAAGGGTGAAGTATTATTAGAAAGATGGCCGGTCCTTCCATTGCCATTGATAGGGAAGGTCTTGCCAAGATGTCCATTTTACCACTATTTCATTTTGTTTTTAGCAATGTCTCAATAAAAGTTAGTCTTTCTTATTTTCAGGAACTAGACTTTCTTGTCAGGAGCTTTGTATGGAAAAGGAAAACCTTGAGGGTGAAGTACTCAATATTGCAACTTGATAAGACTTGGGGGGGTCTAGCACTCCCCCATTTTCAGGCCTATTACCACACAGCATTGCTTAATATCATGGCATGGTTAATTGATGGAAAAGATGTGTTAAAAGCATTTTTTATGAGAAAGGTGATTCAGGAATGTGTAATAAGCCTATCTGCTTTCATTAAAAGAGCAGAACTGCCCAAGAAACCCCACTATAATTTTATTCAAGAGCTACGTAGTAGGATTGAAACCCTTTTTAGCTCCTTTTAGATCACAGCTGACTATTGGTATCTTAAACTGAAGGAGTGTAATTATTTTGGGTTGAATTAATCAAGGGAAGAGATAGGACTCTGGAACTTTAAGAGTTTTAGGAAACTAGGGGCCAGATGTAGCAAAGGTTTTTACCCATTCTGTGTCTATGGGAAAATGTGTTCGTACATCTGGCCCTAAATAACTTTTTACCATGAGGTAATTGCATTAAATGGAATGAGATTTTATTGCGGTACGGGGTACATTGTAGTCAGCTTTTTCTAAGCTATGCACAGTTAATCCATTTCCTTTCTATCAATATACAGCAAGAGAGTCAAGAAAACCACCTGGTCTGGCATGAGGTAGCCAGGAGTAAACTTATAGGCATCAGTAAAGTTTAGGAGAGAACACAGTGTAGGTTGACAGAGAAAGACTGGCAGCTAATCGCTGAGCTTGGGCATAAATCCCTTAGGGCAGCACATTTCAAAAGGATGTCTTTTTTGTCCCACTGGATGGTGTACTACACTCCCAAAGCGCTCCATAAAATGTTCACATCATTACTAGTTCAGTACTTCTGCTGCCAGCAGGAAGGAAGGCAGAATTGGTTCCACATATTTTATGCATGCTCAAAGCTCTTTCAGTTCTGGGAGGAAATACTTTCAGTTTTTAATTTTGCTTTGCAGTCAAGATGTGAAGCAGAGGCAAGTGTTGTCCTATTTGAGACATCTACGAAGACCTGTAAAATGCATAAACATGGACAGTATTTTATCTCAAATGCATTTACGATAGCTTGCTCATTAATATTGCAAAATTGAGGACACGGCAAGTCCCAACCCTTCAGGGTTGGTGGGTGAAAATGCTAAGGACTAAACAGTTTGAAGGAGCATATGCAAAGAGAGTTGTGAGCATTAAGAGGTTAACAACTATTTGGCAGCGACCCATACCCCTGGAATATGAGTGGGATAAGTTCCGAATCATAGTGCTTAAGAGGGGGTGTAATGGTTAATGGTGAACCATGAGGAGTATAAAGCACTAATACTTTTTCCTTGCTCATTCTCATTTATTTAAGATTGAAAGTATTATATTGACTTATTTGCACTCTGAAAGCAAGAAGCACTAGCACTTTTTCATGCTCTGTATTTTTATCTAATTGCTTTTTGTCTCTTCCATTTGCACTAATTGCTGCCTGGATCTGTTATTTGTACAGGGATCAATTGTGTTTCTTGATTTGGGTTGTAAAAATGTGAGTACAAAATAGTTTGATGTACTGTATGCACCACAACTTTTTTCTTTAGTTTAATTGGAATATAATTTGTATTTTTATTTTCATCAAAGGTCCCAATTATTCCTTGTAAGCATAACGCACTAGCACTTTGTACATGATTCACCTTAACTAAGGTTCATGGCTATTTCCTAATATTCTTGAAGTTATCTGGTTCATGGCCAATGCAGTCACTCTAATTCATGTCATGATTTTTGTGTAAAAAATCATATTGTAATGTGATGATTATACCTGCTCAATCAAAAAAAAAAGAGTTTATGTTTCACACACAAAACATATGGCCTTATTACGAGTTTGGTGGTCCAAAGATCGCCAAAACCCGTGGTGGCAGTTGGACCACTGCACTCCCGCCAGTCCGACCACCAGATTACAGCCCTGGCAGTCAGACGTGGGTGGCGATTGGGCTTGTAACCAACCATGGCAGCACTGAACTCAGAAAATGCAAGCTTGATGGTTCTGACACGTGAACTACCCACTTCAGATGATACCTGTCATGGTACATTTTATGATGAAGATCTGACAGCCTGTTTCTTTCGCAGTCTTTTCCAACCAAAGAAGTACTCACACAATATGTTCTACACTCTTTCTGCAATCCGTGAGTTAACACACTTGCCTAGAGAAATGCAACCAAACACCTTCAAGGGCGTCAATTTACTACATTACCTGTCCAACTGGAATGGTGAGAGAGCACACACTCTAACAGCTGCGGGAATACTCAAGAGATCAAAAACACCTAGTGATCTAAATAATACAGCAGGGTATAACATATAGGCAAAATGTAGCAATACACAGAGGAGTCTTGCATGTGCATCACATTTAATTTTCAATAAACTGATAAGCAAGTCTATGCAGAATGTTACCTTTGTTCAGAAGAAGGAACAGAACTCTTCAGATATGCACACTATGGCCCTCATTATACCATTGGTGGTCAATCCCACTTACCGCCATGCCAACTGCTGCCAACATAATGCCACCACGGCGGATAACTGCCAGCCATATTATGACACACACATACCAATCCGTCACTTTACAGCCACACGCACAAGTCTGCCAGCCCAAAGGTCAGTGATAAACTGGCGGTAGCAAAACCTACACCATTACGCCAACAGAACAACGCCCATCACATAATGATCCACAAATCACCACAGCGGACATTCAATGTCGGTAAACCATTGGCGGTACATACCGCCGTGCTCAAAATACTCACACACATACAACACAACACCACTTTGGTCAATTCAAACTACACACACCTGACACCCATACACACACCACACCCACACTACTATAAAACACACACCCACATTACCCACAACCCTTTACGACTACAAACAATTGCCAACAGAGAGAGATACAGCAAGAGCACCCCCACAACCAGAGCCACATAATACTATCACCTATACACCACCCACGCACCTTACATCACACACCCCAACACATCACCCCACAGACCCTCACCCACACCACTCACACCACACCCATTGCACCACATTGACACCCCAGGTTCTCAGAGGAGGAGCTAAGAGTCATGGTGGAGGATATCAACCGGGTAGAGCCACAGCTATATGAATCACAGGTGCAGCAGACATCCATTGTAGGAAGATGGAGCTACGGCGGAAAATCGTGGACAGGGTCAAGCCGTAGGACAGCACCCAAGAACAAGGAATTACATCTTGAAGAGGTGGAATGACCTACGGGGGAAGGTGAGTTCTGTGGCAGCAAGACACCAACTCGCAGTACAGAGGACTGGCGGTGAACCCCCACCTCCTCCCACCCCAACTTACAACATGGGAGGAGCAAATCTAGGCAATCTTGCATCCTGAGGGCCTGGCAGGAGTAGGAGGAGGTCTGGACTCTGGTAAGTCAAATCTCTATTACCCTCACGCCCCAAACTGCATGCCATCACATACCCCCACCCTTACCCTCACTCCCATCAGTCCACCACCTCCCACATACCCCACCATCACAACCTACTCATCCCAATACCAAGCCCTGAATGCAACACCAATGCATGGACACCCCTCACAGATCTGCATGGACCTAACACCACTGCAAGCACACTGGAGAGAATCACCTACCCCACCAAATAACAACTTACACAAGGCAAATCTGCCAGGGCTATAACAACCATAGAGGGCAACACACACATGCACAATATGTCACACGCAGAAACAATAACAGGTATCCCAGCCAATGTCACCGGAGAAGAGGTGCCAGCAACATCCAGTCCCCCCACAGAAGAGGCCCACAATGATGACAGCAGCTCTGGTCGCCTGGATTTGGATGACCAACCTGGCCCATCAGGGACCTCCGGACAGTCGGTTACCTAGGCACAGTCTAACACCACACAGAGCTTCCCCCCTCAGAAAACACCACCACAGCACCCACCCAGCGGACCCATACCTCTGTCCCTAGGACTTGTCAATCAGCAGTGTGTCTACCACTACAGGAACCCCAGGGCACCCCACAAACAGAGGACGATCAGGGGCCTGGCCTGGGGTCAGTGCAGTGGGCACACAGTTCAAGGGACAGAGGCACAGGACATCAGGGAAGCTGGGAGCACTGCTGTGCGACTGGGGGAGGACAGGCCCAGGGAACCGACTCTCCAGGAGGCACTCACTGCGATCCTGGGTGCATACCAACATTCCCAGGATATGCGGGGCCAGAGACTGGACAAGTTGCAGGAGAACATGCGGCTCCAGGAGGGACAGTACCTGGGGATCAGAGAGGACTTGAAGGGCATCAACACCACCTTGGTCTCCATTGCAGGGGTGCTGGCAGACATGGCCAACACCGTGAGTACCGTGCATGGGGCGTGAATGCATGGAGTGCTGTGTGTGAAGGCCTCATGTAGGGGATGGGTGGTGGATGGGCCCTGGGCAGCATGTATGGTCGGCAATGTCTGTGCTAATGGGGATGGGAAGGGTCATGGTGGGCCATGAGAGTAACAGGCAGGATGGTCTGACTAATACCTTTCACTGTGTTTATTTCCGTGGAGGTCAGTGACCTTCAAAAGAAGGGTATATGGAGTGCCATCGCCAAGGACATGCAGACCCCAGGGGTCTATGTCAGGCATAGCACCCACTGTCAGAAACAGTGGGAGGACCTGAGATGCTGGGCATGGAAGACGGCAGAGACCCAGATGGGGATGGCCTCCCAATGAGGAAGGGGTGCCCGTCGAACCCTGACCCCCATACTGGTGGTAGCCTATCCGGAGCTAGAGGGGCGCTTGGGGGCATCACAGCAGCCACAAGGGGGTGAGTACAGTGGCCCAATTTACAACTTGTACCTGGTGGGGTGGTATCCGGGTGAGGGGTGGGGGCCCTGTAGGTGCCCCTAGCCCAGGCCTGTCATTGCAGGTTAGGTCCCATGTCGGGCAGGGTTCTGATGTGAAAGTACTCCAACCAAGCTAGTAGGCATTCACTTCTGGGCAGGGGTTTGTGGGTCTCAGGTATGCTGCAATTGGCATTAGCGTCCCTATCCAGGGGCTGGTGACTAGCATTGTGACTGTTAGTGCATTGCCTAGTGTGTAGGGCTGTTCCCTGTGTGTGAGTGTGTCATGTACCCCAATGGTGATGTTGTTGGCACCATTGACCAAGTGTATCCTTTGTTTCTCCCCCCCTTTTTGTTTTGTCACCCTGTCCTTATGTGCATTAGCATCATCTCACAGAGGAGCAGAGGCACCGGTGACAGAGGGAGCTGCATCCCACAGGGCCCAGGAGGCTGAATCCACCGACGGCGAAGGCACCAGTGGGACGGAGGGAGGGGGAGCACCACGCCAGAGAGAGGAGGGGACAGTTCAGACACAAATACCTCCTCTGATGGGAGCTCCCTGGTGGTGGCGGACACTTCTGTGCCCACCCCAGCTACAGGTACAGCTGCCACCCCTGTACCAAAATACTGCATCATGCGTTCACAAAACAGTTGTGCTGATGGGAGCGCTTTCATTCCACCATGTTACGGCGGGACAGCCATTGCGCATAAAAAATTGCAACAGCAACTCCCCCAAAAATACTAGAGAAAATTGATTGGATCACTGGTGGTATTAAACCGAATATGGAGGAGAAGGTGTGAATGAAATCAGAACCAACAGCTTTAAAGAAATGTGCGATTCCAGTTGTACTGGACACATTAAATATCCGTCCCACATGTTCACCAAAGTGTCTTGGAAAGTTTGTATTTGAAAAGGACTGTATTTCTGCTGACGACCTTGCCACTTGAAGTGCGTATGTCTCGTGTGCAGATGTAAGGGCCACATGCTTTTGAAACAATAAAGCCCTGAGTCTGCTCAACTTGTCAAAATTCACGTTTGAAGTAGCAATGTGAGGCCAAATATCAGCTACTGCTTTCATTTTAGTGAGGGTGAGAGTACGTTCCCGTAGCATGTAACAACCTTAGAGACCGAAACAACATAAACTATTCCGACCCGCATGCAACAACAGTCTTCACCATTGAGGAGGACGTAGCTGCTGTTTGAAAGCACCTGGAACGTAGGTCTAATCAAGAGGACTGGAACTCCCTTCAGATAACAAGCCAAATTTGCACCGGAGGTGTTAGAAGCCCCATGCAAGGACAGCTTTTCACAAATCATCGAATGGCTGACTGAAGTCTGGCATTCACTACCGCTAAGAAAGACTTCTTTCATACCACTGAAGCATTTTTACATGAAGGGAAGCTCCCACACCTCACGAATGTAACTATCTCCCAGCTTCTCAATCTGCCTACCGGAATGTGTTTTAAACAAGAGGTGTATTGTAGTTTTGAAATAGGCAGATTAATAACCCCATGTATTATCCACTCGGCAGATGGTGTTTCAGCCACAGTAAAAGGCAACTTTTCTAATTTCTCGATGTTAAGCATGACATAAGTCGCTTCCTTCTTAGCCATTAGTTGTTGTTGTCATGTTAAATTAAAGGAAGAAAATATCTCCCTTGCACTGACATGCTGCCAGGGAACGCGACCCGCCTTCAGTGTTTGAAGTGTCCAACCCAACTGCATAATGGACCTTAGCTGACTCTGTCCATGGTGTAAAGAAGACATATCTGTTTGTATGATGCCTATAGCAGAAGAGACGATATTGTTTAAAATATATATCCGGTCGGACAAGGTATTAATCCCATTGTGCACAACAGCTAATGCCTTCTTCAGATTTTCCTGGTCTATTTGCCTTAACCGGGCAGCTGCCTCTTGTTAGGAAAGCTTCAGAATTTAATTATATACTTCAAATAAGAAACACTTCCTAAGCTGTTTTCTGGGGCCTAACAAGAAATCCTGTAACTCAGTGTTATTAGACAGGAGACGTTGGTGTTTTCTTACTGCATCTAGTGCGGATCATGTTAACCATTGCTGGCACAGTTTTCCTACACTATGCGGGTCATTCCGACCCTGGCGGTCGGTGGCCGCCAGGGCCACCGACCACGGGAGCACCGCCAACAGGCTGGCGGTGCTCCTACGAGCATTCTGACCGCGGCGGTTTAGCCGCGGTCAGACGCAGAAAGCCAGCGGTCTCCCGCTGACTTTCCGCCGCTCGTAGGAATCCTCCATGGCTGCGGAGCGCGCTCCGCAGCCATGGAGGATTCCGACTCCCCCTCCCGCAATCCAGTTCCTGGCGGTTCTCCCGCAGGGAACCGGATGGCGGGAGGGGGAGTCACGGGGCCCCTGGGGGCCCCTGCCGTGCCCATGCCTATGGCATGGGCACGGCAGGGGCCCCCGTAAGAGGGCCCCTAAAAGTATTTCAGTGTCTGCAAAGCAGACACTGAAATACGCGACGGGTGCAACTGCACCCGTCGCACCTTCCCACTCCGCCGGCTCTATTACGAGCCGGCGTCATCGTGGGAAGGGAGTTTTCCCCTGGGCTGGCGGGCGGTCTTGCGAAGACCGCCCGCCAGCCCAGGGGAAAACTCGGAATACCCTCCGCGGTCTTTCGACCGCGGAGCGGTATTTCGGAGGGGGGAAGTCTGGCGGGCGGCCTCCGCCGCCCGTCAGACTCAGAATTAGGCCCTATATGTTGTAACTATACCCACATGTTTGGATGATATATAGCAAGGGTCTGGCCTACTAGTTCTAAAACCCCTGAGGAGTTGATAAAACGTTGATGACACCCATTGGTATCTATTGGCAACAATAGCCACCCGCCAGGACGTGTCAGTGAAACATTAAATGTACCATTCTGGACCCATTCGTTGAGCTGATCTTCAGTTGCATTTGTATATTTTTGCCACTTATAAAATCTTGCAGGGGCTGGTATACAAGGCATGTTTATTTCCTTAATTTTAGCTAAGCTGAGACAACTTGATTGTTGAACTGTTTCATTTAAAAAGATCATTTGTACAGGAATAAGGCATGCTCTGAACAAAGCTTCCTTTCCCCAAATTTGCCAATTTTTTGTTCCCCATACACTTTTTAGCTCAATCGACTTCAGCCAATATTCATAGCCTTCTATAGACAAACGGGAAACAAGGGATTCCGAATACATACATATCGTATTTGTCTTTAGTATGTGTATATCCTTAGTAGGTGGTATAATAAAATAATATGACTCAGCATTCTTTACATCATGCCCAAAAAAATATGTAAATTTTTCAGAATATGTTTTGGAACCTCCTTGTGGTGGAGTCGGACAATGTTCCCATTGTGTATAATTAAAAACAGTTTTTGGACTGCTCGCTCATAATAATTATAGCAAAACACATCACCATAATTGTCTTTAGATTGATAAACATCTTCGTTTTCAAACACAGTGTAATACTGCAATTCAGTCAACATAGAATCAACTATTTTCACGTCCCACTCATCAGAAACAATGCCTGGTACTACTATATCATTCATTGATAATTTGAACACATACGGTATTTGAATGACTTCCGTGGGACCATATATATCAAATATTACTTTTTCCCAAACAATCCCATCAGGAATTGGTATTGCGGAAATGTTCACAAATGATAAGTCTCTTCAGACCTTATGTAATGAAAAATGTGGTTTTAAAACCTCCTCCACCAGTTCAACTGTCAATTTGTCAGGAAGAAAATGACCATGTATTAATAAGAAAAAGGTAATAACAAAACCAATCCAAAGTAGAAAGCCTAGGACAGTCAAAGAGAGCCATTGATAGTTCCATGGAAAAACAAAGTATGTTTCTTTAAGTCAGTTTTTTAGCTTACGTGCTCTTGACAAATCAGCTGTCGAAGAGGCGAATGAGTCTGAGAAATCATCATTGAAGTCGGCAAAATATCCAGAAGCAGTTTGTGCAAATGGTGCAGCCGTGGTCAGCGGTGGAGTCGGGGTTTCCCTCAGTGGCACACTGTTGACAGCGCCATCCGGTTGTGTCGGAGTTGAGTCAACTCAATTAAACGTTTCTAAATTGTTTGATGTTAGTGGAACCAATGCAAGATCATTTTCTACCCTCCCCAAGCTCGGAGAGGTGTCGGTATTGGTATAAACGACTTCTAGAGGAACTTCTTTCCCAGTAGTGGAGAGGGATTTGGGAGCTACTGGATGTTCCTCTTGGTCGGCTGTGCAGGATCGGCCACATGGTGTAGTTTGACATTGTTGATAGAGACAAAGCGATTTTCGTTGGCACTTGCCAACGGTGGTAGAATTACAGTTCTGGTACCGTGTATCCCCAAAACTGGGACTGGTGCTCGGTAAGAAGGATCAAATTCCTTTTTCACAGCAACCTTTTCATGCACTAGATCCCCGATTCTAGGAATCCAGCCAGTAGGTGTTACAGGTACATCCTTGATACCTCTGGAGGCAGCACTGATAGAAGAATTGTCATCACGGCCTATTACAATTCCTGTAAGACAGTGACACGTTCATTTATGTCAAAAGGTGTTTCTGCTGTCTCCATGCCAGGACCATCAAGATCCAGAACATACATTCAAGTTCCAAACAGGCACTCATATGAAGTATGACCCCCACAAGGACCTTCTAGGCAGATTATTAAGTGCTCTCTGGACTCCATACAGGCAAGTAAGCCAACTATGACTCGTACCTAAGACTCTGGATGTTAAGGATTGCTTTAAACCACAGTTTAATCGCTCCACAACACTATTTCCCTCAGGATGAAATGGAGACGAGTACTGGAGTTGGACCCCCCACGAAGCCATGGCATCCCTGAATGCCCTTGAGGCAAAAGCAGGGCCCTGGTCCGAATGGAAAGCCGCAACCGCATATGTACCAATAAAGACTCTCAAATCCTTAATAACAGTCCGAGCGTCAGCTGAGCGTTGTGGCCACACCCACAAAAATCTGGAGCATGAATCTACAGTGACTAAAATATACTTGTCTGCTCTGTCCGGTGTTAGGAGACCACAGTGGTCCAAGTACACACATTGTAATGGTTTGTTTGAAATCAGGAGGGATGTCTGTGGCAGGCGTTTTGCAGTGGAAACTTAAATCTGTTGACAGATGTCACAACAAGGGACATACTGCTTGGTCTCTTTGTAAATACCTGGCCACCAATAACGGGCCTGCACGATCGAAACTGTAGCCGCCATACCAGCATGGGCAGATGCCACCTTCTCATGCGCTGCTATAATCAATTGTGATCTTATATCTCTATTTGGGATGTCTCGTACACCTGCACCTGGTATCTTAACCTCAGCATTCAGCATACCTCCCATTCGGTAGTGATACTTGTTAGGACATCCTTTAGGATAGGGAGTACCATCAGTCGTAGCTGTCACGGCAGCCCAAATGTCTGCGTCTGGTTTTGAGCTTAAATGAGTCACTGCAGCTACAGGGGCCACAGCCACTGCTGACTTTGTGGCTTCATCAGCCAATGTATTTCCAGCAACGTGTATCCCAACGCGCCTTAAAGGAAAACGAGTTGCAATTCAAAAAAATAATGTAACCATTTGGTTTCATTTTTTCAGAGTAGGCAGTTGTCCATTGGACCACTGCCTGCTCTGAAAAAATATTTTCAGTTGCATTCACAAAGGGGAAGGGGTCCCATAGGGACCCCTTCCCGTTTGCGAATGAGTTACCACCCACTTCAAGTGGGTGTTAACTGTGAATTGCTTTGCGACCGCATTCGCGGACACAAAGCAATTCTACATCGCGGTGCGAGTTGCAAATAGGAAGGGAACACCCCTTCCTATTTGCGAGTAGGATTCACATTTTGCGAGTCGGTACCGACTCGCAAAATGTGAATCAGCATCACGATGGCCGTTTTGCATGTCGCAAACTGCGTTTTTCGCAGTTTGCAACATGCAAATCGGTTCCTACATCTGGCCCTAGGCTCTTTCCTTCATTTGACAGCTCATATCCCATAAACAGGGCACTGAGGAAGGCAATTTTTGTCTTTTTAAAATTGACTTTGTAGCCAAATTCAGCAAAACCTACAACAATGTGGGCTACTCGTCTTAGATGTTGTAGTAGTTCATCATCAGTAAGATAGATATCATCTACACAGGACAATGCCTCAGGATCAATCTTGTGCAAAATTGCTGTCACACAAGCAGCGAACAGTCCTGGACTGTTCCTATACCCCTGAGGTAAATGATAGATTTTTTTTCTGGGAGCCTAGTGCGCTGAAACTGGTTAAGTCTCTAATCTCGGGTGCTATATTCTGGCAGAAAAAAACATTGGAAATGCCCAGTGTTGTTTTGTATTTTTTTCACACTATATTGTTCATTAATGCTCTACTATGTGAATTTTGTATAGCATATGTGCGTGTATGACTGTTTAAATGTCTGTTGTCGAAGACAATTCTATATGAATGGTCTGGTTTAGCTACCGAGAATAATGGATTATTCATTGGGGAGACCTAGGGTTCAATTACACCATGGTACTCTAATTGTGTGGGTATTTCTCTCACAGCTGCTTTAGTACCGCCCACCATATTATGACACTGCAAACCGCCACCTTTCCCTGGGCGGTACCAACGCCATCAAAAGCCTGGCAGAAACATATCACTGAAGAGAAAAGACTCACCATCGGACACACAGGGAAGAACAACGCTGCCATGGAACCTGAACTGCAGTTTTTCCCTATGATGTTCTACTTTATGCTCCACCTGGAACACCAACGCTGACGAAGACGATGATGGTGAGTACAGCCACCTAGCACACAAGGGAGGGAGGAAGGAAAACGAGAGTGACACACACATTCATGCCACACACCAGATACACACACACACCACACACACATCCAGCTGCACAGGAAAAACTATTTCCACCCCATACACGGCAGAATAATGCATGGACAACATGAATGCACGAAAGTGAATGTATTTATATCAACAGCTAATAAATTATCGAATTGTCAATGAAACAGATATGTACAGATGCACACAATGGGACACTGCCCAGTATAATGTTTAAGGGACCCACATAGCCATAGGGCACAGTCTAAGGCCCAACTCGAATCCTGACTTCATCCAGAAAGAACTCTGCAGTGGCATCAGTTTGCAAGTGGGCAGGCACTTCGGGGGCACCTCAGCCGGAGTCAGGAACAAGCCCACTTGTTCTGGAGGGGGCTCCATGCCCATTTCTCTGTCCTGGGGAGTGCAAGGCCACAGTCTCTCAGGTGGGAAACTTTACCACTGGTTCTAAAAGGGGCTCCATGCCCATTGTTCTGTCCTGGAGAGTGCAAGGCCACAGTCTCTCAGGTGGGTGCCTTTCCCACTGGTTCTGGATAGTGCAACATGCCCATTGCTATGTCCTGGTGAGTGCAAGGCCACAGTCTCTCAGGTGGGTGACTTTCCCACTGGTTCTGGGTTGGACTCTATGCCCATTGCTCTGTCCTGGGGAGTGCAAGGCCACAGTCTCAGGAGTGGGTGACTTTCCCACTGGTTCTGGATGGGGCAAAATGACCATTGCTCTGTCCTGGGGAGTGCAAGGCCACAGTCTCTCAGGTGGGTGACTTTCCCACTGGTTCTGGATGGGGCAACACGTCCATTGCTCTGTTCTGGGGTATGCAGGGCCACAGTCTCTGGAGTGGGTGACTTTCCCACTGGTTCTGGATGGGGCAACATGCCCATTGCTCTGTTCTGGGGAGTGCAAGGCCACAGTCTCTCAGGTGATTTTCCCACTGGTTATGGATGGGGCTTCATGTCATGCCCATTACTCTGTCCTGGGGAGTGCAAGGCCACAGTCTCTCAGGTGGGTGACTTTCCCATTACTTCTGGAGGTGGCCCTTCGTATAGCAGCTCCTGGAGGATGGCCTACATGGCGTCTGGTGGTGGTGATGGCTGCAGTGTGGTGGCGGATGGAGGTGCTTCCTGAGCAGCCTCTGCAGTTGGTGATGGCTGCTGTGTGGTGGCAGATATAGGTGCCTCCTGGGCAGCCTCTGCAGGTGGTGATGGCTGCAGTGTGGTGGCAGATGGAGGTGTCTCCTGGGCATCCTCTGCAGGTGGTGATGGCTGCAGTGTGGAGGCGGATGGAGGTGCCTTCTTGGCAGCCTCTGCAGGTGGTGATGGCTTCACTTCCTCAGCTGGCGGCAGAGGCCCGTAACCGCTGGTGGTGGTGGAGGTGTCACCCTGACAGCCTCCGCTGGAGTAGAGGGCTTCGTCCCATCCATGACATGGGGCATGTATTCTTTACCCTTCCTGGCAGGGGTTGATGGCTTCTTCCCCTTCTTGGATGGCGGTTCAGGCTCCTTCCCCTTCTTGGATGGAGGTTCAGGCTCCTTCCCCTTCTTGCTTGGAGTTGCAAGCTCCTTCCCCTTCTTGGATGGAGGTGCAGGCTCCTTCACCCTCTTGCCTGTAGGTGTGGTATCCTTACCACCATGAGTAGGTGGTGCCACCACTGTCTCCGTGGACTGTTTGGCTGAGGTGCTGGGCTGGGCCTTTGGTACCCTGCTCTGACTTGCGAGGGGGAAGGAAGAGGTCAAGTTGCACAAAGAAAAGCTTTTTAGGGATGGTGGGGTGGAAGGAGGGAGGAGTGATGGTAGTGGAAGTAGAGGGAGTGGTTGTAGGAGGGGTATGTCTGCTGGATTTGGGTGCAGGTGCATGGGCTGTATGCTGATGTGAGGTGCATGGTTGTTGGGTGTGAGAGTGCTTGTGTTTGTGTCCTTTTGGAGGGGGGACAGAGTGGGAGAGGACGCGTGCATGGATGTTGTGCAGGTGTTTGCTAGTGAGGTGTGTGTGCTGCTTGGTGTGATAATGCTGGTGGTGGATGTTGTTTAGTGAGTGTAGGTGTGAGTGTGGACGTGACTGGGAGGGAGGTGGAGGAGGAGGGGGAGACAGTGGAGGCAGTGGATGTTGTTGTGTCTGTTACTGTATGTTGTTTGTGTGAGTGCTTGTGGGATGAAGTGTAGTGCTTGTGTTTGCCTGTGCCACTCTTGGGTGTTGTCTTGTGTGCATGCTCGTCTGTATGTGTGCCTGGGATGGGTTGGGGTTGAGGAGAATGGGACTGGGAAGTGGTAGTTGGGGTGTGGTAGAAACAGGGACAATGGCTGCCATCAGAGAAGAGGCCAGAGCCTGGATCTGTCTCTGTTGCCCTACAGAGATAGCTCTCAGGAGGTCAATAGCCTCCTCACTCACAGCAGCAGGGCTCACTGGGGCAGGGTTTGAGGTGCCTGTGGCAAAGGAGATATCCACCCTACTGGATGAGCAGGCACGGGCAATTCTCTGAGGTGCTACTGGGAGGTTAGTGCTGGTACGGGGGTTGCAGCTGTACCTGCAGCTGAAGTGTCACAGAGGTGTCCGCCACCACCAGGGAGCTTCCATCGGAGGAGGTATCTGAGTCTGTGTTGTCACCTCCTGTCTCCGCTGTGGTGCTCCCTCGCCCTCCTTCCCACTGGTTCCCTCGGCATTGGTGGACTCTGCCTCCTGGGTCCTGTGGGATGCAGCTCGCTCTGTCATCAGTGCCCCTGCTCCTCTGCCAGATGATGCTAACACACAGAAGAACAGGATGACAGAACAAAAAAGTGGGGACAGAGACAAAGAAAACACTGGCTCAATGACTGCACCAATAGTACAGTTGGCATTCACAGCACTGTCACACACAAGGAACAGGCTTAAGCACTACGCATTGCACTACCAGTGATATGGCTAGATGCTAAGACAAGATGAGGGCCACACACCGCCAACTGAAGCACTATTGGGACCCACGATGCCCTGCCTGATATGGACTGCTAACAAGCTAGGTTACCTGTATTTGCCATGCAACCATTACCCCAGAGATGACCCTTGACCCTGCTTCAGCAGACAGGTTGCTCCCCACTCCGCCGCCCCGCGCCACCCTCTCACCGTCCGTTTCTCTTCCTTGTTGTATCCCCAGCCGCTGCATTCCCGCCACCCCTCCCGCCTCCCCCTCCTCCTCACTGTCTGTTTCTCTTTCAAATTTTCCGGCGCTGCCATCCCCTGTGGCCCCACCCCCCCCAGCCTTCCCATTCGCTCAGCCCTCCCTCCTCTCAGCTGCCACTCCCTCCCTTCCCCCCATTTATGGCAGCTGCGGCAAGGACGCGCAGCGGACGCGCCCTTAGCGCTATGAAGGCGCGCCAAAGGCAAACCCATCTGCGCCCATCCATGCCAAGACCGCACCCAGCGCCAGTCCCTCTGGCCCTCTCAGACAAACCTACTCCCCCCTCACCATCCACTCACTCAAACCAGGCCCCCGCCCCACCTGCACCCTTTCCAGCCCCACACACACTCATGGCCCCTTCACCTGCCACACCTGTCATTTCTCCTGCCCCTCATCCCTCACACCACACACCAACCATAGTGACCCCCGACAACAAACACAACACCCCCAACGCAATACTCACCTGCTCTGCCCTACCCCCACCAACCAGCCCCGCCGCACACCAGCCCACAACCAGAACACACCCCACAACAACACCTTTAGGCGCCACACCAATACCACCCACCACAACTACCTCAACTGCCTGCTCCTCAACACCTGCTCCCTTCACAAACATGCCATAGAACTCTGGGACCTCATCACATCACACTCACCTGACATCGCCTTCCTCACGGAAACCTGGACCGACCCCTCCTCGGAACCCGAAATAGCCATCGCCACCCCAAGGGATACAAACTCCAACGCAAAGACTGCCTCAACAGGCCAGGTGGTGGCATCGCCATCCTACACAGGGACACCATCAAAGTCACCACCAGCTCCCAAGACACTATCGACAACACAGAACACATGCACTTCCTGATCCACATTAACAACAACTCCACCCTCAGAGGTACATTAATCTACAGACCACCAGGACCACGCCCCGCCTTCTGCAACACCAACACCATCAGCTCGCACGCCCTCACCTCCACAGACTACATCCTCCTCGTGATTTCAACTTTCACTTGGAAAACCTACAAGACCACAACTCTACCTCCCTCATAGACAACCTCACCAACCTCGGACTCAAACCACTGGTCACCGCACCCACCCACTCAGCAGGACACACGCTCAATGCAATTTTCACCTCAAGCCAACACATAGCCTACACCCACACCACCGAACTCCTCTGGACTGACCACCACTGCGTCCACTTCTCCTTCACCAAACCCCCCATACACCACCATCAACACACCACACCCTACCGCATGTGGGACAAGATCCCCACAGAGCACCTGAACTCCAAACTGGCTCACAACCCCCCCCCCCCCCACACCAACGACCCCATCACAGGAGCACACAACCTCTCTAAATAGATCACCACTTGTGCAGACACACTAGCCCCCCTCAGAAAAGACATTGCCACCCACAACATCAAGAACACCCCATGGTTCATCCCTGAACTCCAAGACTCCAAGAACAAATGCCGACAAGCTGAGAAAATATGGTGACAAGAACCCTCTTCAACCAATTTCTCTACCCTCAAAACCACCATTCGCACCCATCACCAACTCATACGCACCGCCAAAAGAGATCACTACAAGACATGCCTTGACAACAACTCTGAAAACAGCAAAGAACTCTTCACCATCATTAATGAACTTGCCAAACCCAAAGCCAGCAACATAGACCTCTCACACGCATAGCCCCTATGTGACGCCCTCTCCAACCACTTTCACCACAAATTCCTGGACATCCACAGCAGCTTCATACCACACACACCCACCACACACACCCCTCACTCACCCAACTCAACCCCCACTCATGACCCCCCCACCACACTCACCACCTGGGCCCCCACCACACACGAAGAAACCGAAAAAACCATGAACTCCATCCACTCCGCATCCCCCTCCGACCCCTGTCCACATCGCATCCACAACAAAGCCAGACCAACCATCGCCCCATACTCCACAACATAATCAATTCCTCCTTCTACTCCGCCACCTAACCAGACCCCTGGAAGCACGCGGAAATCGCCGCTCTCCTAAAAAAAAACAAAGCCGACCCGGAGATCCTCTTGAACTATCGCCCCATCTCCCTACTCCCTTTCCCCGCCAAGGTTGCCGAAAAAATAGTCAACGCCCGCCTATCCCACTTCCTCAAAGAAAACAACACTCTTGACCCCTCACAATCCGGGTTCCGCAAGAACCACAGCACGGAATCCGCCCTCATCGCATGCACTGATGACATCCGGATCAAAGTCGACAAAGGCGAGACTGTCACACTCATCCTCCTAGACCTCTCCACAGCCTTTGACACCGTCTGCCACCCACTCCGCACATGCCTCCACAACATAGGAATTCGCCACAAAGCCTTAGACTGGCTCACCTCCTTCCGCACTGACTGGACCCAGAGAGTCCACCTTCCACCTTTCCGCTCCACCGCTACCAAGATCATCTGCGGAGTCCCCCAAGGGTCCTCCCTCAGCCCCACACTCTTCAACATTTACATGATCCCCCTAGCCAACATCCTCCGATCACACAGAATCACTATCCTCTCCAACGCAGATGACACCCAACTCATCCTCTCCCTCACCCGCAACCCCACCACCACCAAAACCAACCTACACACTGCTCTCCTCCACACCGCCAACTGGATGGAAACTAACCACCTCAAGCTTAACTCCAACAAAGCCAAGATCATCATCTTTGGCCCCAATAAAACCACATGGGACGACTCCTGGTGGCCCACCGCCCTAGGCCCCGCACCCACCCCTCAAACCACGCACGCAACCTCAGCATCATCCTGGACCCCTCCCTCTCCATGACACAGCAAATCAATGCTCTAAACTCCTCCTGCTTCCACTCACTCCGCACTCTAAAAAAATCCTTCAAATGGATTCCCCCAGAGACCAGGAAGACAGTCACCCATGCACTCATCAGCAGCAGACTAGACTACGGTAACGCACTCTATGCCGGCACCACACTCAACCTCAAACGCAAACTCCAGAGAATCCAGAACACAGCTGCACGCCTCGTCCTTGGCCTCCCCCGCCACAAACGAATCTCACCACACCACAAATCCCTTCACTGGCTCCCCATAGACAAGAGAATCACATTCAAGATCCTCATCCACACACACAAATCCCTCCACAACACCGGCCCAACTACCTCAATGAAAGAGTGAACTTTGACACTCCCACACGCAACCTCGGATCAGCCGACCTCGCCCTAGCCACAGTCCCCCACATCCAACACACCACCACAGGAGGCAGGTCCTTCTCCTACCTCGTCCCCAAAACCTAGAACTCCCTCCCCACCAACCTTCGCAAAACCAAAGACCTCTTGCTCTTCAGAAAGAACCTCAAGACATGGTTATTCGAATAGTGACCCTCCTTCCCCCCCTTAGCCTCCCCCAATGGCCTTGAGACCCTCACGGGTGAGTAGCGCGCTCTATAATTTTTTTTTGATTGATTGACTGATGATGCAATGTCAGGCCTGGCCTTAGGGGCACCCACTAACACACATCCACAACCCGGATCCCACCCCACCTGCCAAAATATGTAATGATATCCACGGTACTCCCCCCCTTTTGGCTGCTGTGATTTCTTCAAGCCCACATCCAGCTCAGAATAGGCCACCGCCAGTATGCAGGCCATCAGGGGGGTTAGGGTCCAATGGGCACCCTTCCTCATTGGGGGGCCATCCCCTGCTGGGCCTCCGCGGTCTTCTAACCAGCGCCTCAGGTCTTCTCACCGTTTCCGACAGTGGGTGTTTTGCCTCCCATAGACCCCCAGGGTCTGCACGTCCTTGGCGATGGCACACCATATTCCCTTCTTTTGATGGGCAAAGGCAATAAAGACAGGAGCACACCATTAAACAAACAGTCCAGCCTGTCACACAAATGGCCCACCATACCCGTTGCCATCAACATTTGCGGAGACATCACCTAGCGCACATCATGTACACCACCCCAGACATTCCCCACGCTCCCCCTTACACGATGCTTGCACACACATCTCCATGCATCTGTCCCACATGCATCATGCCCAAATTTACTCACCTGTTGGTCTGGAGGCCCATACAGCAGTCCGTACTGGGGCAGGTGTCCTTTCCCTGGTCAGACGGGCCATGGTAGGTTCCAGACACAGGTCACGGAAGCACACGCAGAGAAGGTGTTGTTCTGTTGAAGGACAGGAAACAAGTGAGGAATCAAATAGAAAATGGCGGTCATGTCCGCGGTGGTGTACACCGTCACCTCCGGTACAGATCCCTATTGGCCACTGTACTCCATAGAGCCCCATATTATCCAATGAGGAATTGCACAGCGGTGCAAGACCGCCTTCTGCCACGACACCCAATGTGGGCAGAATTACCTCACTTCCAACTGTCCCTACATACAGGACAGGTGGTCGCCATTTCACCGGGGGTGAACAGGCATATTGACATGAACTGCATCACAGATTAGATTGGCACATACCTCGCCATTAACACTGTCCCATTACATAAGTGCACCAAGTAGACTGCAGTTATGGTTCCATTGTTCCAGTTGTGACAGCCTACTTACTCTTGTGTCCCTTAAATACCTACCGCTGCAGATGAATAGGCGGTGGAGACATACCCTGTGTACAGACACCTAGTGGACTTAGCTACATTGGAGGACAGGCACATTATCCTCACCTATAGACTGGAGAGGGCCACAATCACAGAGCTGTGTGCCCAATTGGAGCCTGAGCTGATCTTATGTATCCGTCATCCAACTGGGATCCCCACTCTTGTGCAAGTGCTATCAGTGCTCCATTCCTTGGCAACTGGTTCCTTCCAAGTAACAGTGGGCTTGGCAGTAGGAATATCACAGCCAATGTTCTCAATCTGCTGTCAAGTGTGTTTATCTCCCATGATAAAACACATGTACAAATACATTTCTTTCCCCCAGGTGGAAGAATTGGCCACTGTGAAAGCTGAATTCTATGGAACGGGACAAATCTCCAATATTATTGGGGCGATTGACGGTATACATATTGCGTTTGTCCCCCCCATCAGAATGAACAGGTGTTTAGGAATTGTAAGAGTCTCTACTCACTGAATGTGCAGATGGTGTGCCTGCGGACCAGTACATCTCCCACGTCAATGCTAAGTACCCTTGGTCAGTGCATGATACCTTTGTTCTGAGGAATAGCAGTATCCCAAATGTGATGGCCCAACTACAGAGGCACAGGGTGTGGCTAATAGGTGAGCCTTGGTCCCCACCCATTGTATGTTAGTGTATGTCTTCAGGTGTTCCCCATAGGATTGTGTGAGGCTAAATGTACTCCCTCAATACTTGCAGGTGACTCTGGCTACCCAAACCTATCGTGGCAGCTAACCCCTGTAAGGTATGCCAGGACAGGGGCTGAGGAACGTTATAATGAGGCAAATGGGTGAACCAGACGGATCATCGAGAGAACCTTCGGCCTCCTGAAGGCCAGGTTCAAGTGCCTCCATCTGACAGGTGGATCCCTGTGCTTTTCACCCGAGAAGGTCTGCCAGATAGTAGTGGCATGCTGCATGTTGCACAACCTAGCCTTAGGATGCCATGTATCTTTTCTGCAGGAGGAGAAGACTGTGGCAGCAGTAGACCCTGATAACAGTGAGGTTGAAGAGGCTGAAGATGAGGAGAACAGAACTTCCAATGACACACAGGTAAGACAGGTCAACTGCACATTTCTATGACTATTGGTGTATTCTGCGTGGCTGTAGCATGATGGCATTAACTTCCTTTTTATCTTAACTTACTGTCACCTATGGCTTGTCAGTTTACAGATGTTGATAACATAACAACTGTGTACAGATGTGCTGACTACAGACAGCTACATGTCATTATTTTTATGCTCTCATGGTGTACAGTTCATTTGCAATGGATATGAATGTTTCCATAAATACACATTTTCAAATACATAAAATACTAGTAATCAAGTTGTGTTCAAGGGTGTTTATTGTAGTGGTAAGAAATTGAGGGGGAAGTGCAATGGAATGGGGTGATGATGGAGAAAAGTCCAGGGTATTTTTCCAGTCTGTTTGTATCACAAGTGCAATGTCCAAGGGGCCATAGGAAGGGGAGCAACGGCAGTTCAAAGTGGACAAGGTGACTGAGTGGGACAGGAGGAGGACAATCAGGAGAGTCTTATTTCCTGGCGGGTGTCTTGGCAAATGTCTCTGGCTTCTGTCTGGGTCACAGGGAACGTTTGTGGGGTGGTTCACCTACTGCAGGGGAGGGGTGCGGGTGGCCTTGGGTCCTCTGGTGGGGCCTCCTGCCAACTAGTGGCAGCATAAGTGGAGGGCTGGTCAATGGACTGGCTGGTGGTAGGGACTCGCTGCTCATGATGTTAGCCATGTCTGCCAGTACCCCTGCTATGGAGATCAGGGTGGTGTTAATGGCCTGCAAGTCCTCCCTGATCCCCTGATATTGTCCCTCCTGCAGCCACCTGTTCTCCTGCACATTGTCAAGGATCTAGCCCATTGTGTCCTGGGAATGTTGGTAGGCTCCCAGGATCTTGGAGAGTGCCTCCTGGAGAGTTGGTTCCCTGCTCCTGTCCTCCCCCTGGCACACAGCAGTCCTCCCAGTGTCCCTTATGGCCTGTGCCCCCTGAACGGTGTGCCCACTGCCACTGACCCCAGGTCTCTGATTGCCTTGGGTATGAGGTGTGGCCTGGGGTCCCTGTGCTGGTGGGCACACTTTTGATTGACATGTCCTGGGGTCATAGGTGTGGGTACGCTGTGTTGGTGCTGTGGTGTTGGATACTGAAGGGGGAGGCTCTGTGGTGGACTGTGAGTGGGCTTGGGTGACTGGCTGTCCAGTGGTTCCTGATGGGCCAGGTAGGTCATCCATTTCCAGAGTAACTATCATCACAGGGGGCATCTTCTGTTGGGGGACTGGATAGTTGTGGCACCCTCCTCTCCGCTGACATTGGCTAGGGTACCTGTGGAGATGTAAGTGATGTATTGTGCTTCATATGTGTGACATATTGCACATCACTGGCTTCCCCTCTATCGTTGGTGTTGCCCTGCCACCTTTTGCTTGTGTATGGTGTTGTATTGTGGGATTACTAATTCCCCTATGCTGTGCATGCTTTTGTGATGGGTGTCCATGCAGGGCTGGGAGGGCTGTCCATGTATTGGTACAGCTTATAGTGTTTGGCATTGGGGTTAGTCATATGTGGAGGTGCAGTGTGTGGGATGAAGTGGAGTGATAGGAGTGAGGGGGAGGGGGTGTTTTGGCATGCAGGTATGGGGGTAATAAGTAGTAAATGTTGACTTACCAGTGTCATTTCCTCCGGCTACTCCAGTGAGTCCCTCAGGACGCAGTATTGCCAAGACTTGCTCCTCCCATGCTGTGAGCTGTGGGGGTCCACTGCCAGTCCTCTGTATGGCTTGCTGGTGCCTTGCTGCTATGGAATGTACCTTCCCCCGTAGTTCATTTCACCTCTTCCTGATGTCGTCCCTTTTTCTTGGGTGCTGTCCCATGGAATTCACCCTGTCCATGATTCTCCGCCATAGCTCCAATCTTCCTTGCAATGGATATCTGCTGTACCTGTGCTCTAAAGAGCTGTGGCTCTACCCTGATGATTTCCTCCACCATGACCCTTGTCTCCTCATCCATGAAACCGGAGTGACTTTGTGGACACATGGGTGTTGTGTGGTGTGTGTTGGTGAGAGTGTGTTGAGTAATGTGGTGGGGTGTGTGATAAGGGGTGATGTGGGGTGCGTGAGGGATTTATGTGTGTAAGTGGTGTTTGTTCAGTTGTCGCAGTGGTCTTGGTGTCAGTCTGGTGGCAGTGATTTGTATTTGTAAAGGGTTGTGGGTAATGTGGGTATGTGTTTTATAGTGGTGGGGGTATGTGGGTGTGGTGTGTGTTTGAATGTCAGGTGTGTGTTTTTCGTATTGGCCAATGTAGTGTTGTTTTGTATGTGGGTGTCCATTCTAAGCACGGCAGTATGTACCACCAATGGTTTACCGCCGTTGAATGTCCACCATGGTAAATGTCCACTGTGGTGATTCGTGGGTCATAATATGATGGCCGTTGCTTTGTTGGTGTAACAGTAGGGGTGTTTGGATCGCCACTTTTCCACTGACCTTTGGACTGGCAGAGTTGTTTATGTTGCTGTATTCTGTCGGATTGGTGTGTGTGTGTCATAATATGGTGAAAGTATATTCGCCACCGCAGCGGTATGTTGGCGGCCGTGGCCTTGGCGGTAAGCGGCATTTCCCACCAATGTCATAATGAGGGCCAATGTATAAGAAATTATTCTTTCATTGTATTTTATTTTGCACCTTCACTTAGTGTAAGCATTGTTTGTTAAAACATTCTTCAGCTGTTTCTTTAATATTGTATGTAAATTTTGTGCTCACACATCTCTTTCCAATTACTTAATGTAAAGGTTATCATTTTGTATTGCTTTTTTTAGTTCTGGGGGAGTTTGTTATATTCTTGACAATGGCCAAATTTATGTTATCGTTATCTTTTAGTGTATCTTTTAGAAATTGTTTTTATTGTTGGGAGGTGTTGTAATGATATTGGTGTTTTGACCACTGACATCATGTTACACTTAGCCTAGCAGCACACCATCCCATTAGTGACCACCAGCTTCATTTTGCCTTTTGACTTTATTTTATCATTAGCCACCGCCACGTTAAAAGCTGCAAGTAATTTTCCACGTTGTACAATGTGCCCAATTTTTTATTTTTCATATTCTTTTCCACCAGGGGCTTAGGTTGATAAGAATGTACTAAGAAAGCAGAAAATGGTCTTGTTTTGAAGTGGCACCTTAGGATTATGGCTAAGTCCTGACGTGTTATTTTCAAAGCTAGCCTAAAGCAATCAGCATTTTTTGAATGAATAAACTTCTGCAGTGACAGGGAGGTTCTAGAATTTTCCTCTCTTATTTGTTCAAAGTACAAGAGGCCGAAACTAGATGTACCGGGGACTGAGAGTGATTCAGATCTCAGAAATGCCCAGGACGATGGGGTGTGTCATCCTTCCTGTGAGGATAAGTGATTTCTCCTAGACCGATTCTGGGATCTGGTGATCTGATGCTGAATAGGAGGGAGATGAAGCAGTTGTGCCCTTCCCTCGTAGTGATGCATATTTTTTAATTTGTTATTTGCTTTGCATTATAATATAGATATATACATTGTGCAGAGTGCAGAATCATTTGTACATGTTTTCTTTTCAGTGCTGTGACCATTTTTAAATGTGTGCTTTCAGCATGCTAATCTTCTTTTACGAACCTTGCGAAGTGAAGTAATAAATGTCTTCTTTAGACTAAGAAGTGCATTCCAGATTTTTGTCAGTGTATGAGTGTTTCAGCTCGGTCCTTAGTGAAGCAAAACAGGTGTGTAGTTTCTCATGCTCCTGGTGGCTCGCGCTCCTGGTGGTACTAGAACTCTCAATGTGCGTGACATTGGAAGTTCCAAGACCACAAGTGCATCAGTTAGAAGCTGGGGAGGAGAGGAGCCAGCGAGCCATGTTTGGTATGCTGTAGCCTCTTCTTCAAAAAGAACAGGAAATGGACGCAATGATGAACATTGTCAAACATTCACTCCCATTCAAAGATCTGGGCCATAATCAATTGTTTGTTTACTCACCACCATTCCAGTTTGGACCCACCATTTGCCCCCATGGGAACAGTCCAGCCTGAATTGCCAGGCCAGGTCCTCTCTGGGCCAGAAACAAGTATCCTAGGACCGGTTTCAGGGTATCACCCTTCATCAGCCAGGCTAGCTTGAATCCGGTAGCATAGCAAGCACGCAACCCACATTTAGGAATACCCTTCCCATTTAGGGTGACAAATGCAAAAATAGCAGATGATGGATGAAATGCTGATTATTGTGAAACATTCAACCCTAACCACAGATCTGGGCCTAAATACATTGCTTTTCACTTGGCACACCATTTCAGTTTGGGCACATTCATATGCAAATCAATCTTGACCCTGCTCCCCATGGGAACAGTCCCGCCCGAACTACCAGGTCAGGTCCTCCTTAGACCAGAAACAAGCATCCTGGGACTGGTTTTGGGGTATCAGTCTTCCTCGGCCAAGCTAACTTGGATCCGGTGGCATAGCGAGCATGGGACCCATGTCTGGGCATACCATTCTCTCTAAGTGGGACAAATCCAAAAATAACAGATGGTGGACCGAATGCTGAACATTGTCAAACATTCACCTCCAATCACAGATCTGGATTTAAATCCATCATTTTTTTGCTTGCCATGCCATTCCAGTTTGGATACAGCCATATGCAAATCAGTCTTGAACCTGCTCTCCATGTGAACAGTCCAGCCCGAACTGCCAGGCCAGGTCATCCATGGACCAGAAACAAGCATCCTTGGACCAATTTTGGGGTATCACCTCCCATCAGCCAGGCTAGTTTGAATCCAGTGGCATAGTAAGCACGGGTCCCACTTAGGTCGACAATGGATTTAAGCCCAGATCTGTGACCGGGGGTGAATGTTTGACATTGTTCAGCATTCCATCCATTATCTGTTCTTTTTTCACATTTCCCCTTCTTCAGTATACATTTTTTGATTAAAGAGCATTATCTAAACTTGCTTGGATTTCTCTTTATTCCACTGTTAGAGTTAACTTTGTTCACAAGAAGGAACAGAACACTCTTGATATGCATACTATGCATGGTATTACTCTCTTGAATTCTGTCATATTTACTGAGGTACATCTAGCCTGCTTATTCTATGCCATGATTACTCACTTAACACCGACTGCCTTGTGTGATCATGTCTTCAATATTAGTACAAGACAATCTTTGCATACTGCCAGTGCCTGTTTATAGCTTAGCCAGGCAGAAATGTGGGTTCAAAAGGTTGCAAAGTAAAACCATCATTAGTCTTGTAGAAAATGTTCTATTGCATTTGCATAATTTGCATAATTCACTGGATTTCTATGACCTACTCCCTTTGCCATTGTCTGGAGCCACTTTTGAATGAGAGGTATGTTCTCATGTTCAATTTTCACTAGAGATACCCCATAGTGTATTTTGCTTAATTTGTCTGTATTTTGTGTAAGTTCTAGAAATCCATGTAATTTCACTGAAATCATTATATTACTTTGCCCACACCAACATTTCAACATTATAAACTCCAAAAGCAGCAATTTAAAAAGACGCCCACTGCAATGGGTGTGGAGATCTATGCATTCCTTTATGGTCTGCTGCTGATTATACATGCAGGTGGTTCAACGTGACAAAGGTCAATTACTTGCAATCTACTGAATGAGCTGGATGTGGGGTAAAGCGGACCACTGTTAAAGCTCAAATATTGCTACTGTGACCACTATAGCGTGGGATGTAGCACAAGGATTTCTTCCAAGTGTTGCCTAACAGCTCATTCATTCACTTAAAGTGTTCTAATAATTGGTTCACCACCTGTTGTAAGGAATAAGACAAATGTTGTGAGGATTGCCTCAGCTACTAAAACAGATACACATTGTGTTGCATTATGATAACAAACAAAAACCAGGATTCAGAGTTACTCTGTAAAGTATGCTGTAGCCAACTGAACGGTCCCAAAGTACTAAACTGGGTGGGTTTCCTTTAGTTATCTCTGCTAGTAAAGTGCTGGTTACCACTAACAGCCAGATTGTGAATCAGACCGCTCTGTCTGTTAAGCTTACCCACTCATTCTATCAATGCTGTATTCCACCAATCCGCCCAGTCCGCCCAGTGTGTGTCTATTGTGTGTACACATACACACACACATGCACGTGCACGCACATACACACATACTCTTCCTTCCTTCCTTTTGGTCCATCCAGCTTCTTGCTAAGTTTCCGCAGCACCTCCTCATAGCATTCCCACACTGGGGGGTAAGGAGAAATATGATAGACTCAGGAATGTCCAGCAACCTCGTGCATCTGCAACCAAATCGCCACAAAGGACAAAACAGGACTACCTCTAATATGATTAATAATCAGGCATTTTTCTGCAGAATGTTTTCATATGTGTTTGGTGCTCTGACATGTAGTCACTGAACTTTTAATTGCTGCTTTAGTTGCTGCTTACCCTCATGACACCATATAGTTCTTCACTAAGCTGATAGCACCAATAATGTTATTGCTGCTCCACACTCGTTGAAGATGCAAGAAGTTCAAACAACTTAACCTGCTGTAGCAGTAATGGAAACTAACATTGCATCTTGCAACCTCCTATCAACTCAACCTCTTTCTCTTCAGTTTCGTTGGCCACCTCAGTAGTTGTCAAATGTTTCCTGCTACATCAATGGCATGTATGCGAAAAGAATATCAGTGTTTGTTTGGCTTATTTCTTAGTTTCCTGGAGTATATTAATTGGCCAAATGTTAAGCAATTGACATGGGAGCCAACCATTTATTTGATTATATGACTTCTCTAGAACACATATGTCCATGAGTCATCAATATGGTTTATACTATCTACAGAGTTGCCCATTATGAGAAAGCAGCTTGGGACAGGTCCTTTAGTAGTATTTTGGAAGTATAATAACCCTTAGTGTTGCATAGTAGCAGTGTGTCATTATTACAGAGAACAGTGGCTTTCAGAGAATGGTCTTAAGCAGTGCTATAAAGGATTGAAGTGAAATCTTGTGGACATAGTCATGGCTACAAAAAAGGTCCCTTACCGCTATTAAATACAGGGTGAAGATTAGAATCTTTTCTCAGCTCTCAGAAAAACACTACCAATGAGAAGATCCTAATGCTTTGATGATATGGGTCTAACAATGTAGACATGCGGCTTGTGATACTTAACAAGTACATCTCTGAAAATTATAAAATAGACAGGACATAATGAATGTATATTCCTTATGTATTAGAAAGAACATCATCCAATCTTTGGCCCACCTGAGCAAACCTTTATAGTAGAGTATGATGGTTGATGGAGTTACATTCAGCAACATGATCTAAAGGATAAGTGTGGGGATGCTGCAGCTGTCCGGTTCATGGCTCAGGTCATCCTATACAGTCAAGACAACTGATTTGGAGCCTTTGACTAGGTGGAATATTTTGCCCTCAATATTCTTGTACTATGATATTCTTCATGTTGATATCCAGTAGTAGAATTAGCATCAGTGACTGAACAAAGCCTAGTGAGCAGAGGTCCAGAGATCCCTCAAATGTACTGCCCTGTGTTGACAAGTTTAGAAAAAGTGTGAAAAATGGCAGGATACTCTTCAGAAAATAAAAGATGGACAAATAGCACAGGAAATTAAATATTAAAAGGTCAATGATTTAGTGGCCGACTCATATTTATCTTCTCTATATGTTGCCAATATCTGACAAGGATAAAATGAAGATGTAAGATAACAAAAGGCCTTTGAGGGATTTACAATAGTTTGTGTCATCAACGTATCTCGCTACTTGGTTTGGAATTTGAGAAAAATAGAAAGACTACCACATTTGTTTCTTTGAAAGTTAACAACAATAAAATGAAGTCAAATTTTGTAAAAGTAGTAAAACATTTCCAACAATGAGGTTCAGGGATGTTCACCATTTCTCTTAAATGCCCTTTTTCTACTTGTTTTTTATGACTCAGGGGTCAAGTCCCCAAATCCTCCAATGGCAGCTGCAACATTTCTCTCATGTTGCAGCCAGACAGTCAGATCATTCTGGTACAGTGGATCCTTCTCTGGATTTGCAGTACTCAAACAGGAGAAACAGCTTCTGCGCCCAATCAGAAGTGAATTTTTGTTCAATTTTGGAAACTGTGGATGGTCTGCTGTACCCAGCGGTCCACATATCTTTAATTTTATACCAGGTAGCCCATTTTTTCCCACTGTAGCACCTTTTTTTAATGCTTCTTGAAAACTATTAAATGGATTTTCTCAAAATGAAAAAAACATACTTTCTATGTATAGTTTTAAGTTAATGCCAAGTTTGACATCATTCCGTTCAGTGTTTTTTTTTTATTCTGTATTGGAAAGGCAACATTCTGAAGGGAATTAAAATGCCAAATCACACTTTTGGGACACCCCTTTTTCTTGCTCCCTGCTTGACAGATCAGAAAAAACTTTCCAAGAAAGACCCAAGGTGGATGAACTATTATTTTTGGAATGCTTGTGCAGATTCATTAAGCAGTGCCAACATTATTGAGGCTGTTTCCTTTGTAATTTCTGGCTTAACTAAATACAATGGTGCTCTTGCAGACAGTGTAATGTATCTCTATATATCTATTACTATCCATATATATGTTGTTTAGTGGCAGTCACCAAGGTGTACTTCTATGTTAGGTCAGTTTCCATAAGAAGTGTGTTTTTTTTGTTTTTCTAATAACTTTTGCATTGTCTGATTAATTTTCAAAACCCCTTTTTTTAAAAGTTCTTCCATCTCAGCTCCTCCCTGAAAAGATTTGGTGTGAGTCGTCAAGCAGGGCTGAGAAAACGTGAAGGGTTGCCAAACAGATTTTTCCCATGCAAACTTGCAAAGGAGTTTTAGGAAGTGATACAGAAAAAAATGACTAAATAGAATTACACCAAATTTGGCATAAAGCTATATGTTTATTCAGAAAACATGCTTTTCGTGATGTACTGTAAGTCTGCTTTGCTGTTTTGAGAAATGAAGGTTCAAAATATATGTGGAATTTGGTAGCTGTGGGAGTACCACAAAACTTAGAAAATAAAGAATTCTGCTTAGCTGAGAGGGATTTTTTCCCAGTGTTCCTTTCAGTCCCATAGGACCGAGCAATCTGCTTGGGTGGCCCCAATATAAACAGAAATGTTGTGGCTCCCATTTCAGCACTCGGGGACTCAGTCACCATGTCTTGTGTATCTAAGACAAATTAAGTAGAAGGAGGCAGGGTAAGAGTACCCTGGTCCTACTAGGGGTTCTAGAGGGCCAAGAGAAAACAAAATCATGGAGTGGGTCATGTGGAACTCCCATGGGACACAATGTGGCCCCCGACGTGGTACAAAGGACCCTTGTAGGACCTTGGTTCCATGACACCACAGAAGCATCAACAAGTGACTCTTTCACAGTCTTGTGTATCTTGCCTAATACCTTACAGTATGAAAAGCGTATAGAAAACTGTCCTAATTTTTTAATAATGTCATTAGTAATATCATCAGTGATGTCATCAATGATGTTATTTGGGGCATCATCAATGATGTAGCTTAACATGTTGAGAGTAATGCAGTATGTGCAGTTATACGCAGTTCATGGTGGGAGCGCAAGTTATAGTTGGTTCAGTAAAGTCTAACTGGTGAATTTCAGTTTTTAAACATTAGTTTTAATATTAGTACAAGACCCAACTTTAGTGTCACTTTAACCTTTGTTTTTTTTCAGTGAATGTCTAAGATTTTTTTTAAATATAAGCTAAAATCTTTTTACTTTACCTAACCCTTCCTTCCCTTTAAACATTTGTTTTTTTGAGAGAATCTATCTATCTATCTATCTATCTATCTATCTATCTATCTATCTATCTATCTATCTATCTATCTAGTTCATATATTAAAAATACATATATACACACACACTTAAAAAATATATGTTTATATATTTTTCAAGATGTTTTCTGAATTTTTTCATGGGTTTGGGCGAATATTGAGGAGAAGGATGGCAGTTTTAATATTTTAAAAGTAATTGCAATGTTTTTGAAATATGTAGAATTGAAAATATTAAATTTATTTCACATTTTGGTAAAAGGAAGTATTTTCAAAATCTTAAGATATTCAAATAATTTAGAGTTAGTTGTGGTATTAAGGAGTAGTGAATCCTATCTCTTAAACACATTCATGTTCACCAATGTTGATTAGAGTAGAGTTAGAACAGTAAATATGACTTTCTCAATGTATGCATTATCCCTAGTGTTTGCTGGACTGGAGTTAGAATATTAAATCTGACACCTCTCCAGATGCTTTCACCAGTGGTTGTTATACTGGATGTTAGAATAGCACATTGCCTTCCCCCCTCCACTGTATGCACTTTTCTCAACACATAATAAACTGGGTTTAGAGTTGTACAATTGATCCCCTCCTTTAATGTATGTAGTTTCAAAATTGTTTCCTAGATTGGAGATAGAACAGTAAATTGTATGCCCCCCCCATCCACAACATATGCATTTTCCCTATTGTTTGTAGGATTGTGGTTAGAGTCGTTTATTTGAATTGTCTTAATTTTTTAATGATTATGGATTGAAGTTAGCTTACTATTCTTTTACTTCATTATCGATTTTTACAATATATTGAGGGTGTATTATGAAAAGGTCTTGATTTTTGAGTATTTTTTTATTTCTTCTAATTAGTTGATTGTCTTATGCTTTCTTTTAAATTACTTTCTATTTTTGTTATGTGATTTAGTTTTTTTAATATTTATTTTTCAATATTTTTAATTGTTTAATAAATCTAAAATATGTTTAAGTATTTAAAAATGTGATTTTGTAATCATTATACTTGCAAATAGTGTGTATTTTTTACACTGTTTATACTTTGTTTATGTTGTTGAACTTGACATCCTTGGCGTGGTCTCCCCTAACTTTCTGCCTCTGTTTCCTCGGTTGTTGATGTGTGCTGGACTCAGTTTTTGCTGTTTTTGTTACTCTGGGCACTTTACCACTGCTATCCAGTGCTAAAGTGCAAGTTCTCCTATACAAAATGTGTATGTAATTGGTTTATCCATGATTGACATATTTTATTTACTGGTATGTCCCTAGTACAGTGCACTAGAGGTGCACAGGGCTTGTAAATCAAATGCTACTAGTGGGCCTGCAGCATTGATTGTGCCACCCACAATAGTAGCTCTGTAAACATGGCTCATACCTGCCACTTCAGTGTCTGTGTGTGCAGTTTCAAACTGCCAAGTCGACTTGGCAAGTGTACCCACTTGCCAGGCCTAAACCTTCCCTTTTCTTACATGTAAGACACCACTAAGGTAGGCACTAGGTAGCCCCATGGGCAGGGTGTAGTGTATTATTTAAGGTAGGACATATACTAATGTGTTTTATATGTCCTAACAGTGAAATACTGCCAAATGTGTTTTATCACTGTTGCCAGGCCTATCCCTCTCATAGGTTCACATGGGGGCTGCCTTTAAATATGATACAAGCGTAGATTCCCTTTGGGAGCGGATAGACATGTGGAGTTTGGGGTCGCTGAGCTCACACTCTAAAAATACATCTTTTAGTAAAATTGGTTTTGAGATTGTGTGTTTGAAAATGCCACTTTTAGAAAGTGGGCATTTTCTTGCTTAAACCATTCTATGGCTCTGCCTGTTTATGGATTCTCTGTCTGGGTCAGTTTGACAGTTGGGCTGTTTACACCTCCCCCTAGACAGTGGCACAAAGGGAGCTGGGGTGTAGCCTGCATATACTGATGAGCCATCTATGCTAGGAGGGAGGGGAGAAGTGGTCATTTACACCTGAAAGGGCTGTGCCTGCCCTCAGCAATGCAGTCTCCAACCCCCTGGTGTGTGTTTGGGGCCTGGTCTGGGCAAGGCAGGATTTCACAAACAAGAGAGACTTTCCTTAGAATTAAGCCTACTTCCAAGGCCAAAATGGGTAAAAAAAAAGGGCACCCAAAACCACAGACTTTAGATCACTTCTGGAAATCAAAAGGAACCTCTGCCTGGAGAAGAGCTGAAGAGGTGAGGAGAAGTGCCTTGTGACTGTGCTTTGTGGAGCTAACCTGGAGTTGATTTTTCTGCCTGTTCAAGGAGACAAGGTCTGGACTTTGTTGTGCATTCCTGCTTGTGAAGAAATCTCCAAGGGCTTGTCCTGAGCTAGCCTCCTTTTGTTGAAGACTCAGGGCCATCAAAGACTTCTCCTGCCAGCACCTAGACTCCCTGCTGATACTCCTGCCCTGCCAAGTGGTGCCCTATCCAGTTCCTGGGGCCTTGACAGGTGAATCTGGCAGACCAAGATTGAAAATGGATGCACAGACCGCAGTGCGGGTAAATTTCCGACGCAACCTCCAAGACACGGCGGAAGAAACAAAGCACCGCCGGCTCCACGACTGAAAATGATGCACCACCTGCAGCGTGGCTGGAAGATTGACGCACACGGATGGAGAAATGACACGCCGTATGGCTAACGGAGGCTGGGAACATTGCAACCCAGACAGCGCGGTTTTGCTAATACCGTGCGACAGGATTTTCGACGCAAACCTTGCTGGGCGTGGAAAAACAACGCAATGTCTGCCCGGAGCGAGTGCTGCCCGTATTGACGCATCGCTCTCCCACAGAGAGGAATAACGATGCACACTGACCCGACCAGAGAAGGAGAAACAACGCATGGTCTCACTTGCGGGTGAGCAATCGTCTTTTTCAACGCACACTCGCCCATGCATGTTATTTTGATGCTACCCAGGTACTTTTCAACGCTAACAGTGTTTTACCTGTTTACAAAAGGATTTAAGACTCTTTTAAAATTAATAACTTGACTTGTGTATGTTTGATTTTTGTCATGTTGGTCTTGTTTTGTTTAGATAAATATTTCCTATTTTTCTAAAAGTTTGTTGTGGCCTTTTGTAGTGTTTTCACTGAATTACTGTGTGTGTTGGTACAAATACTTTACACCAAGACTCTGGAGTTAAGCCTGCCTGCTTATGCCAAGCTGCCGTGGGGGTGAGCGGCGGTTAACTGAGGGTGATTCTCCTTTATCCTGTCTAGAGTGAGTGTCCTTGCTTGGACGGGGAGCAACCTGAGTGCCAACCAAAGACCCCATTTCTAACATATTTTATATACATTAATGTTATATTTTCATTTAGAAAGTATTTATTTGTACAATAAATATATGATGTATATCAATTGTGCGTAGTTTTAAGAACTAAATTATAATCTTGCTAATTATACTTGAATATAAATACTCATGCATTTAATATTACATTTTTGGTCCACAATATATTTGTAGTTGTTGTCCTTGTACTTTACATTATATGAATGTAAATTCGAATTTTTGATTGTCAATATTTTGATAACAACATTTTTGCACCACAATATGTTTACGATTGATATTTTATTATACAGCTGCTGCAGCTTGCGTAAAGCGAAGAACTTGGGAGATGATGTATTTAAAAAAATAAAGTAGAAAAATACTCGAAGGGAAGATGTTGGAGAAACATTGGAGGAGCTGGGGCCAGGAACATAAAAAGTATTGTTTGGGGACTAGAAGGGGAAGCAGCACATTGGAGAAAAAAATGCTCTCCAATAGAATGCTGAAATAAAAACAAAATACTTTCCTGAGTCAAAGCAGTGGAAGGATGCAAGTCACCTAGTCAAAAGGTTTAAAAGGAAGCTATGCTCCTGAGGACAGATAAACATAAGAGGAGGGCAGAAAGCCATTGAATAATAAGCAGGAAAAAGGATTAACAATAAAGCCAACTATTAGGAAGCAATGGGATAACCCAAAGCCCACTGTAATCAGTGGTATTGTCCACAATAAGATTTCTGCAATCTGAGGACTACAAATGAAAGAAAATGGAAAGTAAAAAAGAAGAAAGATACAAGATGCAGTATAAACTGGTGTCCATGTGCAATGGCACATCCAGGTTGTTGGAGCTTCCTATGTTAACTATAGCTCTGCAGCAAAGTTTTTCGGAGATCATGCTAAACGCAACGCTTTAGATTTGTTTTAAAGATTTACTGGTGGATGTGGCCCCATCACTTAGAAGAGAGGTAAAACATGCCTGGCACAGCATGAATGTAATGGAATATTTATTTAGTGCCCATTCGGAATCTCTAGATTCTCGGCCACCTATGATGATATTGTGCTGTTACATGCACTAGTATGCCCTGGTTGTTTTTTTAAAAACTTTTCTAAGTGAGAGAATGCCTTTGAACTCCTGAAAGGGTGTTGGGCTTGCTTTCTTAGCCCTCCTGCTAAGTGAATTTCCCTGCTTTATTTGTACTACATCACTTTCAAATTAGCCCATGCTGCTGTGCATGATAAATTATTTACTGGACCTTTCAAAATTATTTTTTGTGGTGGGAAGGGGGAACATTTTTTTAGTTTTTTTTATAGAAAAAGAATGAAAAGAAAAAAACAACTGTATTATTATAACAATATAGGTCCGACATGCGTGCATCCACCTCTTGAAGGATAAGGGCGCAATAAAATGACCACCGCAGTTAATAATAGAATGGAGCATAAAAGATGGGCACATTTGACCTTAAAGGATGCGACAGTGAGGGGTGTATGATTCCCGGGGTCAGCTTCCTCTAATTGCTGCCTCCCTTTCCCCCACGAAACCAGGAAAGGGAAGAGGTCGCTTAAAGCCAAGCAAAGCTTGCCAATGTCAGGTATTCTGATGGTTGCTATGGGGGCTAACCCTCCACCTGTACACGCCTTCGCACTAGGATGTGAATATGTAAGTCGAGAGGGGGCTCCCGGGCCCCCAGAAACAGCAAGCCGAATACCAAGTCTGGGGTTGGGATCATGAAGCACCCACAAAGGGCTGAAATTCGTCCTCCAGGGACCCCCAGTGTGTGATGTCGTGGCTAGAAGAAGGCCTTTGTAGGCCATCCACTAACCTTCAAAATTCTAAACTTGTGAGTTTCATGTTGAACATAGGTTTATGCACCAGAAGCAAATAAAACAAGCAAAATATGCCTACATACTATGAAAGGGTTATAAATAGAAAACAATCCTATAATGAGGCCCCATTCCACCCGTCCTATCCTGATTAGTGGGAGAGTTAATGCTTGGAAGAATGCATGGCTCATTAATAGTGCAGATTGGACCAGTGAGTAAACATGTGGCACACAAGAGAGTTGATGTATCGGAACGTGAGAGTATCGTGCTATATTTATGTTACCACATACTGACATGGAAATACTACCCTACAACTGACACTGGCTATATACTTCTTTTAGATGTGTCACTCAAGCATTACTGTTTTACTTGTGTCGCTCAAACGTCTCATCAGTGATGTGCCCTCCACTCTCTTTATCTCTCCAGGATGCCCCTCTCTCCCCTCCTCCTCCTACAAGACAGGGGTGGTGGGGAACAAAAGCAGGGCTTCCCCGGGGCTAGTATAGTGAGTCTTCTATCGTGCAGTGGATAAGGGGAACAAAAAAAATTAAACAATGTTCACTTGGTACTATTATGGTCAGATATATCTATAAAAATAAACATTTTAAAACATCGCTGGGAAATGCAGACCCACAAAGAAAGCTATGATTTCTATGGGTAGGACTAATCCTGGAAACTCATTGGTGTTTTAAATAGGTAGATACTGTCAGGTACCCTAAGGTAGAGAGTACCTGCACTTTTATATTCCCATTTCAAGCGCGGAAATGTATCCCTTTAAATAATAGTATCATTGACACTATAACGCTGTTGCAGACGGGCCCCATTTGAAAAGCCCTCCATGCTCCTGCAGAAATAGAGAAAAACATTGCCAAATTCAGTTTTACATGAAATACAGACTCCCAATGAAAGAAAAAAAAACACTCACAGAAAAAGGCTAGAAGGGAAGGTCTGGGGGAACGGACCAGTTTGAGGGTGAGAGGAAGAGCAAAACAGAATGCGTCCTGTGATTCGAGGTGGAAAGCAGGACACGAGGAAGACTCTCCAGAATACATTAACTGGAAGGACCCAAGTCATTCAGTCAGAACACAGAAAAGAAGAAATGTTCCAGATGTGATTCAAACAAGGAATAGTGAGGAAAGCCAGTGAATAAAAAACAAGAAAATGATATATACTAAAAAGTCATCTAATCAAGATCAAGAAGCAAACCCAAAACACGCTGTTTATATATTTCAATGTATTAGAGAAAATAGGTCTTCAACGAACACCTAAAGCTGTCTGTAAACAAGACCCAAAAATTAAATTACGTCCGCAGTCAGGTTAGTCCTTAATTATCTGCATTAACAGACCATTCATATGACAGAACAACACGTGAAAAATCGCAGCAAACTTGAATGCCAGACAAAAGGGCAAAGTAAATTAGACAAATATATCTTGAGAGAAACTGATGTTCTGGAAATGTAGAACTCTATGGAGACATCATGCTCTGCTCAGGAAAGGTGTCGATTTCAGTGGCTGATTCCTTCAAAAAACGTAAACCGTCTTAATAGTCGACACTGTGTGCCTTGTATACTTGCTTTCCAATACACAAATCAGTGTTATATGGAAGCCTTAGTTTTAGTGCTTTATTAAAGCTGCTTGTGGTTATATGCCTTGCTGGAGATACTGCACACCAGGCCCTGTATGTTTGTTTTGAACTCTTGGCTCGTCGCTTCTCACCCCTTTCCATGTCTGCAGCTTTTCCATCACTCATCACTGTGTTGGTTCTTTCTCACTCTTCGTGCTACCAATCACTCCCACAGGATCTGGATATGGATGCCTCTGCCTATTGTCACCATTAAACAATTTAAGACTGTTTCAAACTTTAAGGAACTGAGGGAAGGCAGCTGAATTAATTATTAGCAAAATATCAAGGCACTCAATTACCATCACCCAATATCGCATTGGCATAGCTAGCCTAGGATTATTTAGTGATTTAGGGAGAAATTCTCCTGACACGCACCATATGGTCACTGAAATTGTGGACATACGGCTAGCAGACTTTCAAAAATGCACACATGTCCAAGAATCTCTAGAAGAAAGAACAGAAAAAACACATATGCCTGTAAATGAAATGCATTACAAAAGTGTGAATTAATTGTTATGTCATCAGTTGACTTATATTGCTCAAACGCTTTAGTTAGTGTCCCATCGGTTCATAAAAACATGCAAATTAACGCAGATATATAAGATTTATATAGAGATTTATATTTGTGTATGTCAGTTGTACACAGGGCCACATCTTCCACCGGAATTATGCTCTCTAGGGCATCCTGATGATGCAGGAAGCTCTCTTCAGTTCTGTGTTTTGCTGAAACATATGGCAAAGTGTGCCTGTGACTATGCAGAATAAAAAGTGGTACTCACAATACATTTATCCTACACGGACATAAAAACGATTTGCAAGGAGGAGTATGAGAAGAGGGGTCAAGGCCTTTGACCCGCCGACAATTGAGAACAATTAGGAATCCAACCTGCACATTGTCAATTGCATTGTACATGGGATAAAAGACTTGATTTTAGTAACTGTGAGGGATATAATAGGCTAGATTTAGGGGGTCATTCTGACCTCGGCTGTAAAAGGCGCTTACCGCCGGTCAGAAGACCGCCATTACACCGCCGCGGCCGCGGTAAACCACCACGGTCATTCTGACCCACAACTGCCAAACCTCCAAAAACCCGACCTCCACTGAAGGCCGCCACATCAGCGGTCAGCGATAAACTGGAGATGACCAAACCTCCACCGTCACGCCAACACAAATACGCCCATGCCATTCCGACCCACGAATCCACACGGCGGTCTTTCAACCGCGGTATTCCATTGGCGGTACACACCGCCGCGGTCAAAATACACACAACTTTACAAAACACAACCACATTGGGCAATTTGAAATACACACACCTGAGACACATACAAACACCACTCCCACACACCCAATACAATATAAAACACACACCCACATCAACCACAAACCACAACAAATCGAAATCCAGAGACAAGGCGCAATACACAGAGAGAGAGCACAGGGAACGCAAACCACAACACACACAGGAACCCAACATCATCACCCACACCACATCTACGCACAAAACACCCCACACCACCACAGTCATCACCACAAACACCACCCCACACCTCATCCACACCACCCCATGGCACCCCAAAGACACCCCAGGTTCTCGGACAAAGAACTCAGGGTCATGGTGGAGGAAATAATTAGGGTAGAGCCCCAGCTCTTCGGCACACAGGTGCAGCACACCACAATAGCCAGGAAGGCGGAGCTATGGCAAAGGATCGTCGACAGGGTCAACGCTGTGGGACAGCATCCCAGAAATCGGGAAGACATCCGAAAGCGCTGGAACGACCTACGGGGGAAGGTGCGGTCGATGGTGACAAGACACAACATCGTTGTGCAGAAGACTGGCGGCGGACCCCCACCCATTCCACCCGAATTCACAGCATGGGAGCAAGAGGTCTTTAACATCCTGCAACCTGAGGGCCTCGCTGGAGTATGCGGAGGAATGGACTCTGGTAAGTCTAATCTCAACTACTACACCCCCCAACCACCAGCATGCCAACCCACACCCCCACCCTCACCCCCAACCCCCCAGCACACATCCTCCCTGCTAATGTCTCACCAGCACAACCCACCCTACCCAACAGCAACCCCTGAATGCCAACACAAACCATGGACACCCATCACCTAAGCATGACCACTGCACATACCCATCCCCCCCACAAACCACCCTCACAACTCCTCCCACAAGGGAATGCCAGCACTGGGGGACAAGGGCACCCACAAATCGCACGCCATGGCACACACAGAAGCACTAACCATACTCTTTTACCCCTGCAGGGCCCGAACGCCAACACACCGGCCAGGAGGGTCCAGAATTGTCCATCCCACCCCCAGAACAGGCCCCCAGTGATGACAGCAGCTCTGTCGACCTAGAACCTGATGACCAGCCCGGACCATCGGGGACCTCTGGACAGTCGGTTACCCTCAGGCAGCCACAGGCCACAGCAGACCTACCCCCCTCTGGAAACACCAGCACAGCACCCACCCAGCGGGCCCATGCTTCTGTCTCCAGGACAGGTCAAGCAGCGGTGTGTCTACCAGTACAGGGCACCCAGGGTAACCCACAACCCCAACAACAACAGGGACCTGGGGGCAGTGGTAGTGGGCACACCGTCCAGGGGATAGAGGCCCAGGAACAAAGGGGAACTGGGAGGGCTGCTGTGCGACAGAGGGAGGACAGGCCTAGGGAACCCACTGTCCAAGAGGCCCTCACCACCATCATGGGAGCGTACCACCACTCCCAAGAGACGATGGCGACGGTCCTGGCCAGGTTCCAGAAGATCCAGCTCCTGCAGGAGCAACAGTATATGGGGTTCCGGGAAGAACTGCGCAGCATCAGTTCCGCAATGGGTACAATGGTGGTGGCACTCAACCAGATTGCCACCACTTTGCGGGACCATGTAGCCCCCCAAAGGGCCCCTGCCACTAGCATGGAGGAAGAACATCCCACCACCTCCGCCGGCGCTAGTGGTCAGGATGCCCGACACAACAGCAATGGCCCACCCAGGCCCCACCCCCTGCAGAACAAGAACCACCCCGCAAGAAAGGCCTGAGAACTAGGAAGAAGACAGAGTAGGATGTCAAGACCCCCGCCATGCACGGATACCCCCGGATGTCATCCCACTGTCCCACTTGTTCACCCTGTCCAACCTTGAACTGCCCCTGCTCCACCTTCCACAGGCATATGGACAATGCACCTGTACGAACGAGAGTCTGGACTCGGCCATGGACATGCCTCCACCATCACCCATCACCCTTTTTGAACTATACACCTATTTTTCAACTTCAATAAACACAATTATTGCCCAAAAACCATCTGGAGTCTGCTATCTATTTTATTAAATCCAAATGTATTCGATATAACCAACAAAAAATTTCTACTCACATTGTGATGACAACATACCAGTGTCACACAGCGGTAGTCCATGGGGAAATAAACCAGAGGGAACTCCGTGGGGACCAGATCACTGAAATAGGAAGTGAAATACACAACTAAGTTACCATACATTGGGGTGAAAGGTCAGACAGTAGAGAGCCAGTACAGTTACAGATATAATACAATGCAGTAGTTGATTATTACCTGTGTGTTACTGGAAATACTGCAGTATCACTCTGTCCCTGTTTGCTGTGTCGTCCTCTTCGTCTTCCTCCTCTTCACTCTCCGTAGGCTCCACAGCGGCCACAACACCACCATCTGGACCATCCTCCTGCAGGAAAGGCACCTGGCGTCGCAAAGCCAGGTTGTGAAGCATGCAGCAGGCCACGATGATATGACACACCTTCTTTGGTGAGTACATTAGGGATCCACCAGTCATATGCAGGCACCTAAACCTGGCCTTCAGGAGGCCGAAGGTCCGCTTGATCACCCTCCTAGTACGCCCATGGGCCTCATTGTAGCGTTCCTCTGCCTTGGTCCTGGGATTCCTCACTGGGGTCAATAGCCAAGGCAGGTTGGGGTAACCAGAGTCACCAATTAGCCACACACGGTGTCTCTGTAGCTGTTCCATCACATAAGGGATGCTGCTATTTCGCATGACGTACGCGTCATGCACTGACCCAGGGAACTTGGCATTTAAATGGGAGATGTACTGGTCAGCCAAACAGACCACCTGGACATTCATCGAATGATAATTTTTTCGGTTCCTGTACACATGTTCATTGTCTTTTGGGGGGACCAAAGCCACATGGGTACCATCAATGGCACCAATGATATTGGGAATGTGTCCAAGGACATAGAAATCACCCTTCACTGTAGGCAAGTCACCCACCTCAGGGAATATGATGTAGCTCTGCATGTATTTCATCAGGGCAGACAACACTCTGGACAACACCTTTGAAAACATAGGCTGAGACATCTCAGATGAAATGGCCACTGTAGTTTGAAATGATCCACTGGCCAAAAAATGCAGTACTGACAGCACCTGCACTAGAGGCGGAATCCCTGTGGGTTGGCGGATGGGTGACATCAGGTCTGGCTCCAGCTGGGCACACAGTTCCTGTATAGTGGCACGGTTGAGTCTGTAGGTGAGTATGACGTGTCTTTCTTTTATTGTCGACAGGTCCACCAGCGGTCTGTACACGGGAACATTCCTCCGTCTCCTCGCACGTCCCAGCGGACGGTGCCTAGGAAGGACAACAATGAGCACAGAGTCAAGCAACCCACAGGTAAGTGCCCACAGCATGCACATAACACGAATCATTCGGGATTGAATGGCTAGTATGATTGTCGGTGCAAGGCCTAGCCATGTGTGACGCAGTAGGAATTAAGCCATGTGGGCCCTTGAAATGGCGGCTGCCTGACCTGTGAAGTGTGACAATGTGAAGTGAGGTCATTGCGCTGGCGTGGCACACCGTGGCGGTAGGTGGTCGCAGTCCGCGGCGCAAAGCCACATTGGACAACATTGAACCCTATGGGTTTCAGGAGCCAATGGCGATGAGCGCCGGCGGTCGCGGTACGCACCGCCGCGGTACGCACCGCTGCGGCCGTAACCGCCATTTTCTCTATGCTTAATCACACGAGACCTGAGCATCCACAGGAGAGGACCTATACTGCAAGTGCTGCTGTGACCTCGGTCTGGAAGTGACAATGGCTGCTGCGACTGGGGAAAGGGCCCCCGCCTTCAGTTCCGAAGAGTTGGAGAAGCTCGTGGACGGGGTCCTCCCCCAGTATGCGCTACTCTACGGTCCTCCAGACCAACAGGTGAGTACACGGGGGGCAATGCATAGTGGGCTATGCCTGTGATGAGTGGGGAGGATGTACGATGGAGGGGAGGGCAGCGAATGACGAATGCATGGCACGACAGATGAGAGCATGTGCCACATGGCAAGTTTGGGGAGGGGGGGCCACTCACATCGAGCATGCAGAAAAGTGATGATGTTTCTCTTCCCCCCATGTACATGTCACACAGGTCAGCGCCCATCAGAAGATCGACATTTGGCGTGCCATCGCCAAGGACGTCCGGGCCCTGGGGGTCCACAACAGACGGGGCACCCACTGCCGCAAGAGGTGGGAGGACATCCGCCGCGGGAGCAGGAAGACTGCCAAGGCTTTGCTGGGGATGGCCTCCCAACATAGGAGGGGTGCCAGTCGTACCTTGACCCCCCTGATGTCCCGGATCCTGGCGGTGGCCTACCCTGATTTAGATGGGCGTTTGAGGACATCACAGCAGACACAAGGGGGTGAGTACCAGCACATTCTGCTATCTTTGCGCGCAGTGGAGGTGCCTGGGTGGGGGAGGAGGGCTGTGGGTATCCCTAGGCCAGGGCGATTTCTGTAGGATAGGCCCCTCCGTGAGGTATGGTCCTGTGCCCCCGCCCCCCACCTCAGTAGGATGCCTAGTAACGCGATTCATGGACCTGTGTATTCTGTGTGGGCAGTTGTCGCCCATAGGCTTGTAGGGCATGTCCCAGTGAATGAGTAGTGTACCCCAAGTGCGCAGCGTAGTTCAGGGGGCTTCTGTGTCTGTCCTCTCCGCCAACGGTGTCCCCAATGCATGCACTCAACTTGTCTTTATGTTTTCCACCCCCCCCCATTTTCTTTGTTTTTCTGTGAATGTGTGCATTAGCATCATCAGGCGGAGGAGAAGTGGCATCGGCGCAAGAGGGAGCTGCATCTCACATGGCCCCGGAGGGCCATGCAACGGACTCTGACATGACCAGTGAGACGGAGGGCGAGGGGGGCTCCACCACGGGGACCCGTGCAGACGTCAGTGACACCGACACGTCCTCGGATGGGAGCTCCCTTGCGGTGGCGGCCACATCCATGCCCACCGATACTACAGGTACAGCCGCCACCCAGCGCACCAGCACCGCCCTCCCAGCAGCCCCTCGGCCTTTGGCCCGTGCCCGCACGGCCAGGAAGCCAGCCATCTCCTTCGCCCCAGGCACCTCAGGCCCTGCCCCAGTCACCCCTGCTGCCCTCAGTGAGGAGGTCATTGACCTCCTGAGGACCATCATTGTTGGGCAGACTACCCTTTTGAATGCCATCCAGGGTGTGGAGAGGGAGGTGCATCAAAGCAATGCATACCTGGAGGGCCTTCATTCGGGTCAGGCTGCCCAGCAGCGATCGTTCAACGCTCTGGCCTCAGCACTGACGGCAGCAATTGTCCCTGTCTCCAGCCTCCCTCTTCTAACTCCCTCCACCCAGTCCCACTCCCCTGTTCCTCTGCCTATCCCATCCACACCTACAGACCAGCCTGCACACACCTCAACACCCAAGGGCAGCTCATCCAGACATAAGCACCACAGAACACACAAGCATTCACCCAAGCAACATACAGATGCAGACATGCCAACAGCCACTACCTCCTCTGTGTCCCCCACCTCCTCGTCTCCCTCCTCCCTCCCTGTGACGTCTCCACTCATACCTGCAAGCACACCACCATCAGCCATTACACCCATCACCAGCACACCCTCCAGTACAGTCCGCACACGTGCTGTCACCACCCCCACTGCCATGTACACGTCCCCTGTGTCCTCTCCCAGTGTGTCTGTCACCCCCGCTTCCAAATCACACAAACGCAGGCAGGCAGGCACCCAACCAACAGCCATCCACCTCACGTCAGCCTCCAGCCCAAGCACCTGCACCCAAAGACAGCACACTTGACTCTCCTACAACCACATCCTCTTCCTCCACTCCCATACCCACTCCAGCTACCCTTTCCATGGCTCCTAAAAAACTTTTCCTCTCTAAAGTGGACCTCTTTTCCTCACCTGACCCACCCCCTCCATCCCGTAAGAGTTCCACAAACACCTCAGCCACCACCAGCCCAGCAACTCCCAAGAACGTTGTGTCTGGTTTTTGGAGTCCGCCCTTTCCTTGGGCTGGGACATCGTCCAGCAGCAAAGGCACAGCCAGCCCCCCCCCCTGGGAAGAGGAGCAAAAAACTGAAGGCCAGGCGCGACAGGCCTGATACGCCTGCCCCCAAGGAGGGTAGCCTTGCACCGTCACCTGCCACATCGGGTAAGGGAGCCAAGGGCCACGGAGAGTCTGCCAAGGAGGCCAAGGGCAGCAAAACACAAAAGGCAGGGAGCAGCCAACCTGGCCATGAGGGCCCCACCAGCCCCATACCGGGGGTATCGGAAGGGACCCAGGGACCCAGGACTCCATCACAGGAGGGCCCCGCAACGGAAAGGTCCGATGCTGACTGAGCGGCAAGTATTGGCCAGGTGTGGTTCACTCGATACACAAGACAGGCACCGCTGAACAGGCCCCGCCGTGAGAAGCACCGCTGAACAGGGGCCGCCGTGAGAAGCACCGCTGAACAGGGGCCGCCGTGAGAGGCACCGCTGAACAGGGCCCTTCCTGTCAAGCACCGCTCCGCTGGGCCCCGCCGTCTCAAGCACCGCTCCGCTGGGCCCTTCCTGTCAAGCACCGCTCCGCTGGGCCCTTCCTGTCAATCACCGCTCTGCTGGGCACCGCCGTCTCAAGCACCGCTCCGCTGAGCCCTTCCTGTCAAGCACCGCTCCGCTGGGCCCTTCCTGTCAAGCACCGATACGCTGGGCCCTTCCTGTCAAGCACCGCTCCGCTGGGCCCTTCCTGTCAATCACCGCTCCGCTGGGCCCCGCCGTCTCAAGCACCGCTCCGCTGGGCCCTTCCTGTCAAGCACCGCTCCGCTGGGCCCTTCCTGTCATGCACCGCTCCGCTGGGCCCTTCCTGTCAATCACTGCTCCGCTGGGCACTGCCGTCTCAAGCACCGCTCCGCTGGGCCCTTCCTGTCAAGCACCGCTCCACTGGGCCCTTCCTGTCAAGCACCGCTGGCCCATTGGCAGTCCCGGTTCTATGTCGGGCAGGGCTTCACGAGGCACTCTGCCCACCATGCCTCCTCCATGACCAGTGGACTCTGTAATCCACCTGATGGACTGTGGCTTTGCACTCCCCAGGATTGAACAGTGGGCAACCCACCCACTGTAGAGACTTGTGAGACTGTGGCTTTGCACTCCCCAGGATGGCACAGTGGGCATGGAGGCCTTTCGTGGATCTGGTGTCGTGGACTCATGTGGCTGAGGTGCCCCCCTTTCCCTTCCCCCTGAGGTGCCTGTTTTTCATTTTTTGTGATGCCCCAGCAGTGTTCTCTCCAATGGACTCGATCTCGTGTGTGGGCTTTGCCCATGTGTTGCTGAACATTGGCCCACGGACATTTGAACTTTGCAAAACTGTGCCGGACTTTTACTACTTGTATGGATATGGTTCTAGATGTGTGATAATTCTTTATATATTGCTGAGATCCCAATACTTTATTGTTGCAATAATATAGTTCTAATTTTACAATCATTGCCTTTTGTCTTTGCTTTTTTTTTGTGGGGGTTTGGGGGTGTCACTCTGACTTTTTAATCTGCATTTGTGTGTAGGTATATCGGTGGGGGTGAGGGTGGGGGTGGGTGTGCGGCGTATGTGTGTGCCCGTAACCTTTCCTCCTCCCCCCTCCCCTGTGTCGTAGGTGCAGTACTCACCGTTGTCGTCTGCGGCGAGGTTCGTGATCCTGGAAGAAGAGCAGGAAGGCAATGGCTGGTAGGATGTGGAGTTCCGGTTCCATGCTTTCCCGATTCCGCGTGGAGTGTGTCGAGGTAAGCGTTTTCCATTGGAAATGTCTGTTTCCGCCGTGTTTTTATCGGCGGGGCTCCCGCCCCGGAAAAGGTGGCGGATTGGTGAGTCGTGATAGGGTGGGCGGTACATTGTCTGCCGCCTGCCTGTTGGCGGTGACCACCGCGCTGTTTGTTTGTCCCGCCGTGGCGGTCGGAGTGTTAAAGTGGCGGTTTGTGTTGGCGGTTCCCGCCAGGGTCACAATTCAATTTTTTTGTCCGCCTGCCTGTTGGCGGGTTGGCCGCAGCTTTATCACCGACCGCCAGGGTCAGAATGACCCCCTAAATCTCTTGTAGTCTGTTTGTTAAAAAACCTGCTTCTAGCAATCCCATTAATGACTTTGTTTTATATATTCTCAAATCAAATCCCTCCTCTTTTAGCTCATCTAAAGTGCCAGCTTCGAGACATAGGTGGTCATTACAACCATGGCGGTTGGTGTTGAAGCGACGGTAAAACCGCCAACAGGCCGGCAGTAAAAAAAATGGAATCACGACCGTGGCGGAAACCGCCAACATAGACAGCCACTTTAACACTCCGACCGCCACGGCGGTACAAACAAACAGCATGGCGGTCACCACCAACAGACAGGCGGAAGACAATGTACCACCCACAGTATTACAACAGGCCAATCCGCCACCTTTTCTGGGGCAGATTCACCGCAAACAAAAAATATGGTGGAAACAGGACTTGGAAGGGAAAACGCTCACCTCTACACACCCCACGAGGAACCAGGACGCCATGGAACCGGAACTCCAGATACTCCCTGCCTTAGTCTTCCTGCTCCTCTACCAGGAGCACGAACGCCGGCGGCGAAGACCACGGTGAGTACTGCACCTAGGACACAGGGGAGGGGGGAGGGAAAAAAGAGTGACACACACATACACAACACGTAACACCCCCACCCCACCCTCACCCATGACAACACACACACTAATACATCATGATACATTACAGTTACACCCCAAACTCCCCCGGAAGAGTGCAAAGACAAAAGAAAATGATTTGAACGTTTGTAATCTATTAAAATCCAGTACTCAAAAATATATATATACACTATAAACAAATATATACATCAAGAATACAAGTCAAAGGTATTCCACCATTAAAGCCCATGGACCACTGGGCCCAAACTGCCTGGGCCAGGCCCACACAAGATACCCGATCAAAACGGAGAGAACACTGCTGGGGCACCAGTTCGAAATACAACAGGCACCTCAGGGGGAAGGGAAGAGGGGGCACCTCAGCCGGATGAGTGCACGACGCCAGATCCACGAGAGGGCTCCATGTCCATTGATGTATTCTGGGGAGTGCAAAGCCACAGTCTCTCAAGTCTCTCAAGTGGGTGGTTTACCCACTGCTTTATCCTGGGGAGTGCAAAGCCAGAGTCTCACAAGTCTCTCAAGAGGGTGGTTTGCCCACTGCTTTATCCTGGGGAGTGCAAAGCCACAGTCTCACAAGTCTCTCAAGTGGGTGGTTTGCCCACTGCTTTATCCTGGGGAGTGCAAAGCCACAGTCTCACAAGTCTCTCAAGTGGGTGGTTTGCCCACTGCTTTATCCTGGGGAGTACAAAGCCACAATCTCTCAAGTCTCTCAAGTGGGTGATTTGCCCACTGCTTTATCCTGGGGAGTGTAAAGCCACAGTCTCACAAGTCTCTCAAGTGGGTGGTTTGCCCACTGCTTTATCCTGGGGAGTGCAAAGCCACAGTCTCACAAGTGGATAACAGTCTCCACTGGTTCCGGAGGGGGCTTTGTGCCCAGAGTGCTTCATCCTGGCAAGGACTGAGGTAGTGGATGTCTTTCTCCACTAGTTCTGGAGGGGGCTTGGTGTCCAGAGTGCTTCATCCTGCCAAGGACTGAGGTAGTGGATAACAGTCTCCACTGGTTCTGCAGGGGTCTTGGTGCCCAGAGTGCTTCATCCTGCCAAGGACTGAGGTAGTGGATAACAGTCTCCACTGGTTTTGGAGGGGGCTTGGTGCCCAGAGTGCTTCATCCTGCTCGTGGTGGGCCCAGTAGCTTTGGAGATTTTGGAGCTCATTGGCCTGCGGTGATGGTGGCAGCGGTGTCCTTGGCAGCAGTGCTGGTGGCAGCGGTGTCCTGTGAAGTGGTGCTGGTGGCAGCAGTGTCTTTGGCAGCGGTGCTTGTCGGGCGGTGTCCTTGGCAGCGGTGCTGGTGGCGGCGGTGTCCTTGGCAGCGGTGCTGCTGGCGGTCTTGTCCGCCATGCAGGTTTTTGGCGACTTGCCTGTCTTTCTGTGCCGCTTCCCCACCTTGGATGGTGGCGCAGCTGTCTTCCCACTCCCAACTGTACTCCTGGGAGAGGCTTTGGTGGTAGATGTTTTGCCTCTCTCCCGTCGGGCACTGGCCAACTTTTTATGCTTTTGAGGTGGGGGACTGTCCGTGGTCTTGCTCCTTCGCACACTGGCTGCCCTGCTGCTTGGTGCACTCCAGAAGCTTGTTACTGCTGGCACCACTGTTCCCGCTAATGTTGTGGCTGAGGTGCTGTGTTGGGACCTGGAAAGGCGGGCCCTAGGTGACTGAAGGGGTGGGGGTAGTGGGGGGAAGAGGTCAAGGTTGGACAGGAAAAGTTTTTTGGACACACTGGGATGGGTAGATGGAGGGGGTTTGGGAGTGGAAGAGGTAGTGGTTGTAGGAGGTGTACGTTTGCTGACTTTGGGTGAAGGTGCATGGACTGGAGGCTGCCGTGAGGTGGATGACTGTTGGGTGGGTGTGTGGCTGTGTTTGTGTACCTTGGGAATGGGCTCACATACCCACTGGGAGAGGACACAGGGGATGTGTGAATGGTAGTGGGGGTGGTGAGTACTTGTGAGCGGGGTGTGGTGATGGGTGTGCTGGTGATGGACGTGGTGGCTGAAGATGTAGTGCATGCAGGTGTGAGTGGAGACGAGACAGGGAGGGAGGAGGGAGACGTGGAGGAGGGGGACACAGTGGAGGCAGTGGATGTTGGTATGTGTGCATGGGTATGATGCTTGTGTGAATGCCTGTGGGATGTGTGGTGCTTATGTTTGCCAGAGCTTCCCTTGTGTGTTGAGGTGTGTGCATGCTGGTCTGATGGTGTGCTTGGGATAGGCTGAGGTACAGGGGTTTGGGTCTGGGTAGAGGAAGTTGGAGGGGGGAGGCTGGACACAGGGACAATGGCTGCCATCAGTGCAGAGGCCAGAGTCTGAAAAGCTCGCTGTTGGGCTGCCTGACCAGAATGAATGCCCTCCAGGTATGCATTTGTCTGTTGCAACTGCCTCTCTGCACCCTGGATGGCATTCAAAATGGTAGACTGCCCAACAGTGAGGAACCTGAGGAGGTCAATGGCCTTCTCACTGAGGGCAGCAGGGCTGACTGGGGCAGGGGCTGAGGTGCCTGGGGTTAAGGAGATGCCCACCCAGCTGGGTGAGCAGCCACGGGGCACACGCTGAGGGGCTGCTGGGAGGGCGGTGCTGGTAGGGGGTGTGGCGGCTGTACCTGTAGATGCGGTGGGCACAGAGGGGCTGCCACCGCAAGGGAGCTCCTATCAGAGGAGGAGTCGGTGTCGCTGGTCTCGGCGCCTGTCCCTGGTGGAGCTCCCTTCACCCTCCGTCCCACTGGTGGCTCCAGACTCTGTTGTCTCGCCCTCCAGGGCCATGTGGGATGCAGCTCCCTCCTGCTCCGGTGCCACTGCTCCTCCACCTGATGATGCTAATGCCCAGAAGAACAGGGAGACCACAAAAAGGGGGGGAAGACAAAAGAAAGACATGTTGAGTGCATGCAATACCGCTACAGTTGGCGGACACTATAGACACAGAAGCCCCCTGCACTGCGCCGTGCACTTTGAGTTCCCTAATTAATCACAGGGACATGAGTTACAAGGCCTATGTCCGATTGCTGCACACATGGAAGTCACAGGATCCTGACTAGGTGTACTTGGCTCTGAACACAGGTGGGGTGGGGTGCCACATGGCTGCCGTACAACGGGACCTTGCCTACTAAACTCGCCCTGGCCTAGGGGAACTCACAGCCCACCTCCCCCACCCAGACACCTCCACTGCACGCAGAATCAGCTGAATGAGAGTGTACTCGCCCCCTTGTGGCTGTTGTAATGCCCTCAAGCACCCATCCAACTCCGGATACGCCACCGCCAGGATCCGGAACATCAGGAGGGTCATGGTACGACGGGCACCCATCCCACGTTGGGAGGCCACCCCTAGCTGGGCCTCTGCTGTCTTCTTGCTCCAGCGGCTAATGTCCTCCCATCTTTTACGGCAGTGGTTGCTCCGTCTGTGGTGGACCCCCAGGGCCCGGACTTCCTTGGCGATGGCACGCCAAATATTCTTCTTCTAGTGGGCGCTGACCTACAGGAATAGTACAGTGGAAAAGGAGAAGATATAACCATCCGCACCATCACAGTCATTGGCCCGCATCCCTACCCTTGCCATGACGCACATGCACTCACTGTCGTTTCATGCACGCCTCATTCTCCCCCCTATCTTCCATCCACACCACTCCACAGAGGCATTGCCCATTCGGCATGCTCACAGTGTACTTACCTGTTTGTCTGGAGGACCGTAGAGTAGCGTATACTGGGGGAGGACCCCATCCACTAGTTTCTCCAACTCCTCCGTGCTGAAGGCAGGGGCCCTTTCCCCAGACACATGAGCCATTGTCTCTTCCAGACTGAGGTCACAGCAGGACTTGCAGTGTAGGTCCTCTCCTGTAGAAGATCAGGTATCAAGTGATTGAACAGAGAGAAAATGGCGGTCACGTCCGCGGCGGTGCGTACCGTCACCGCTGTCGTACATAGTCACTGGCTTCTCGGACCCATAGGGTCCAATGATAACCAATGCAGGATTGCGCCGCGGTCTTCGACCGCCTACCACGACAGTGTACAACGCCAGCACAGTTACCTCATATCCCCTTGTCCCACATTACAGGTCAGGCAGACGCCATTTCAGGGGGCCACATGGCATTAATTTTAAATGCGTCACACATATCTAGACCTTGCATACACACTACTACAGGCACATAGCGGTTTTAAAAAATTGAGGAATAAAGTTGTGTTAAAGTACCTCAGTGTTGGTTGACTCTCTGCTCGCTGTTCTCCTCCATAGAGCACGTCCACTTGGGCAGATGAGGAGGTGGCGGCATCCTCCGGTGTACAGACCGCTGGTGGACCTGTCGACAATGGAGGAGCAACATGTAATTGTCACCTACAGACTTGATTGTGCCACAATCCTGGAACTGTGTGCCCAGTTGGAGCCAGACCTGATTTCAGTTATCCGCGATCCCACAGGAATCCCCCCTCTAGAGCAGGTGCTGTCAGTACTCCATTTTCTGGCAAGTGGGTCTTTTCAAACGACAGTGGCCATAGCATCAGGGATGTCCCAGCCTATGTTCTCCAACGTGTTGTCCAGAGTGTTGTCTGCCCTGCTGAAACACATGCGTAGCTACATCGTTTTCCCTCAGGTGGAGGATTTGCCAACAGTGAAAGGTGACTTCTATGCCCTGGGACATATCCCCAACATCATAGGTGCCATTGATGGGACACATGTGGCCTTGGTCCCCCCCGCAGGAGTGAACAGGTGTACAGAAACTGGAAGAGTTACCATTCAATGAATGTGCAGATGGTGTGTTTGCTGACCAGTACATCTCCCATGTGAACGCCAAGTTTCCTGGCTCAGTGCATGACGCTTACATTTTGAGGAATAGCAGCATCCCTTATTTGATAGGGCAACTCCAGAGGCACCATGTGTGGCTATTAGGTGAGGACATGGAGCCTATACTGTCTGACTAGGTGTCTTTGTCTGGGGATGTCCCTAAGATTTAGGGGATCATTCTGACTCCCGCCGGACGCGGTCACTGCGCGCCCGGCGGGAGCCGCCAAAATACCGTACCGCGGTCGGAAGACCGCGGCGGGTATTTTGAGTTTTCCCCTGGGCTGGTGGGCGGCCGCCGAAAGGCCGCCCGCCAGCCCAGGGGAAAACGACCTTCCCACCATGAAGCCGGCTCGTAATCGAGCCGGCAGAGTGGGAATGTGCGACGGGTGCTACTGACGGGCAGCGGAAAACCGGCGGGAGACCGCCGGTTTTCCTGCACTGACCGCGGCCAAAGCGCCGCGGTCAGAATGCCCTAAGGGGCACCGCCAGGCTGTTGGTCATTCGCCCTGGCGGTTTTTACCGCCAGGGTTAGAATGACCACCTTAGTGTGTGTTTAACAGATTTCCCTCGACATTTGCAGGTGACTCTGGCTACCCCAACCTGTCATGGCTACTGACCCCAGTGAGGAATCCCAGGACAAGGGAAGAGGAACGCTACAATGAGGCCCATAGGCAAACTAGGAAGGTTATAGAGAGGACCTTCGGCCTCCTGAAGGCCAGGTTCAGGTGCCTCCATCTGACAGGTGGTTCCCTATTCTACTCACCAAAGAAGATGTGCCAGATCATCGTGGCCTGCTGTATGCTTCACAACTTGGCTTTGCAACGACAGGTGCCTTTCCTGCAGGAGGATGGTCCAGATGGAGGTTTTGTGGCAGCTTTGGAGCCTGTGGACAGTGAATAAAAGGAAGCAGAAGAAGAGGACATTGATAACAGAAACACGGTGATCAAACAATACTTCCAGTGAGACTCAGATAAGAAGACATCACTGCCTGCTACATCTGATATAATTGTTCTACCTCTCCTCTGTCTGTCACTTTCACCCAGTGTATGGACCCTGAGTTGTCACTTTCCCTTTCAATTTCACAGATGTGGGTACCACTGTGTGACATCTGCTTTGTTTCCGCATGGACTAGAGCTGTGCAACATAGGTATGTTGATAATACAATGGATATAGCATTTTTACACAGTTATTGCAAATACACATTTTCGAAAGCACAGACTGACTCCAGATTGTTTTGTGCTTTAAGGGTGTTTATTTAAGTGCTAAATATTGGAGGGTGTTCTAAAATGGTCAGGGGTGATGGTAGAGGAATGTCCATGGCAGAGTCCAGTCTATTAGTCTCACAGGAGAATTGTGCAAAGGGGCATGGGAAGTGGAGCTGGGGCAGTTTAAGGATGGACAGGGTGACAAAGTGGGACAGAAGGATGATAATCAGGGTGGTCTCATTTCTTGGTGGGGGTCTTGGCATTTTTCTCTGTCTTTGTCCTGGATCTCAGGGACCACTTGCGGGGTGGTTCTCCAACTGCAGGGGGGCAGGGTGCTGGTGTCGTGGTCCTGTGGTGGTGCCTCCTGTCCACTAGCACCGGTGGAGGTGGTGGCAGTTCATCATCGAGGCTACTGTCAGGGGCCCTTGTTGTGCCACAGTGTCCCTCCTGGTGTTAACAAGTTCTTTCAGCACCCCTACAATGGTGCCCAGGGTGGAATTGATGGATTTGAGTTCCTCCCTGAACCCCAAATACTGTTCCTCCTGCAGCCGCTGGGTCTCCTGAAACTTGGCCAGTACTGTTGCCATCGTCTCCTGGGAATGGTGGTAGACTCCCATGATGTTGGAGAGGGCCTCGTGGAGAGTGGGTTCCCTGGGCCTGTCCTCCCCTTGTCACACAGCAGCTCTCCCAGTTCCCCTGTGTTCCTGGGCCTCTGTCCCCTGAACCGTGTGCCCACTACCACTGCCCCCAGGTCCCTGGTGTTGTTGGGGTGGTGGGTTAGCCTGGGTTCCCTGTAGTGGTGGACACACTGCTGCTTGATGTGTCCTGGGGACAGAGGTATGGGCCCGCTGGGTGGGTGCTGTGCTGGTGTTTCCAGAGGGGGAGGCTCTGTGGTGGCTTGTGCCAGAGTGAGGGGAACCAACTGTCCCGAGGTCCCAGATGGGCCGGGCTGGCCATCTAGATCCAGTTGGACAGAGCTGCTGTCATCACTGTGGGCCTCTTCTGTGGGTGGAGTGGACATGTCTGGACCCTTCTGTCCGGTGATGTTGGGTAGAGGTCCTGCAGGGGTGTAAAGGCATGATTATTGCATCTGTTTGTGCCATGGTGTGCAATGGGTGGGTGACCCTGTACCCCAGTGCTTGCATTCTTGTGTGGGACCTTGTGTGATAATTGGTTAGGGGTGTGTGTGGATATGTGCAGTGGCCATGCATTGGTGATGGGTGTCCATGATTTGGTGTTGCATGCAGGGCTTAGTGTTGGGATGGGTGGGTTGTGATAGTGGGACATATGTGAGGAGTTGGAGTGATGGGGTGAGGGCAAGGGTGGGTGTATGTAATAGCATGCAGGTAGGGTGGGAGATGTAATAGTGAAGATTTTACTTACCAGAGTCCATTCCTCCTGCTACTCCTGTGAGGCCCTCAGGATGCAGTATAGCCAAGACCTGCTCCTCCCATGTTGTTAGTTGAGGGGGAGGAGTTGGGGGTCCGCCGCCAGTCCTCTGAACTGCAATGTGGTATCTTGAGACCACGGAACGCACCTTCCCCAGTATGTCGTTCCACCTCTTCCTGATGTCATCCCGTGTTCTTGGGTGCTGTCCCACTTCGTTGACCCTGTCCACGATTCTGCGCCATAGCTCCATCTTCCTAGCTATGGTGGTGTGCTGCACCTGTGATCCGAATGGCTGTGGCTCTACCCGGATGATTTCCTCCACCATGACCCTGAGCGCCTCCTCAGAGAACCTGGGGTGTCTTTGTGGTGCCATGGGGTGGTGTGTGTTGTGATGTGTGGGGTGATGTTTAGGGGTGTGTGGTGTTTTGTGCATGGATGTTGTGTGAGTGATGGTGTTGAGTGCCTGTGGATGCTAGTTTGTAGATGGTGGTGTCTCTCTCTAGCCTTCAGTCTCAATTGTGGTCATAAGGGTTTGTGGGTGATGTGGGTGTGTGTTTTATATTGTATTGGATGTGTGGGAGCGGTGTGTGTATGTGTCTCAGGTGTGTGTATTTCGACTTGTCCAATGTAGTTGTGTTTTGTAAATATGTGTGTATTTTGAGTGTGGTGATGTGTACCGCCAATGGAATACCGCGGTTGAAAGACCGCTGCGTGGATTCGTGGGTCATGATAGTGTGGGCGTATTCCTGTTGGTGTGACGGTGTCGGTTTTGTTATCGCCAGTTTATCACTGACCTTTGGTGTGGCGGACTTGTGTGGGTGTCTAAATTTTGGCGGATTCTGAGCTATAGGTCATAATAGCTATGGCGGAATTCCGCGGCCGTGGCGGTGTGTTGGCGGTCTTCTGCATGGCGGTAAGCAGCATTTACCGCCAATGTTGTAATGACCCCCATAGTGTCTGTTGTCTATTTCCTGTCCTCTTTCAGTCCTCTTTCATGAGCCGCCCCCATCTTTTACCCCAACCCACCGACTTGCTGTACAGGTGCAGTCACTGAAAATGCCTATTTCTGTTCACCTGCCTAGCCACCCATATGATATATGTCAATCAAATACCTGGTATCTGCCAATCTCCTCTGTCATCCTTTCCATGTATATATACTCATAGCACACGTCCTATTGTGTATAAGATATGCACAATAGAACGTTTGCTATGAGTACATATATTTAGTTTAACAATCTTAGGATTGTCAATGTTAAGAGGTAATTTATGGGGAGGTACTTTGTATTAGCACTGTCATCTGGAAATAAAGCTAATCTATAAGGATATGATATACACTATGTTAAGGTGGGTAACAATGCTCCAGTAACTACCCCATTATTAGTATCAATATGCTCATTTCCTTGTACTTCTAATATATGTATCTGTTTTACAAAATTTTATGTCTGACCCTTTTCTCTAACTCCATCTATAGTCAGCCACTTGCAATATATTTTAGTAGTCATTCGCCATTTGACCCTTTTCCTCTGGTAGCTATTGGAAGCAAGGAAGAAAGTGATTCACCGTCTACCATTCAGCTATTTTCTTCAATTCTTTGGAGCTCAAAGGAAGCTGCATTTGAGGTCACATCCTACCACTATTTTCTCTGATATGTTCTGAAGATCTGAGCAAGAGGGAGAAATACCGTGCAAGGAACCACTTCCTGGTACTTGTAGTCTTGCACCGGTGACTTCACATGTGGTTCTGTAAGGATGGGTGTTGCATTAAACCCAATGGGGCGCGGCCTTTCCGACACAATGGGAGTTGTGTTTTTTTGCCTCGACGTGCAGCACACCTGAACGTAATTACCGGGCACCGCCCCTGACCTCTGCAGCTCCGCATTAATTGGCTGGACCTCCTCATAAAGACCTGGCTTATCGGTCAGTCAGTACCAGAGCGGCCTGGCTCCGGCACGTAGGTAACCCCCATGGTATTCCCTTTGGCGTGGTAAGTGTGGGCTAATTTTGGCCCATGAAATCTTCCTTTCCTTTCCTTTAACTGCTACCGGCCATTCCCCTGGTAGCCTTCTCTATCTGTACTTCCTCTGCTTTCTTTCTTTTTTCTTGTTTCCTTTCCCTCTATCCTCTTTTTCTTTTTCTTTTCACTGTTTCCGTCTCTCTCTCTCTCGCTACCTAGATCTTTTTCTTTACCTTCCCTTCTCCCGCCATTTCCTTGTTTCACTAACCTGCCCTATTGGCCTCCCCCTGTCTGCAGCGCACCCTGCGCAGTTTCCTCCTTTCTGCTAGCGCACTTAGCGTCCTTAGCCCCCCTCCTTCTCCTGTTCCCCCTTGCTAAACACCTATCTCCTCAGAGTGTGACTACAAGGGAAAACCCCCCCCCGGTTCTAGCCAGACCAGAGGCAATACGCCCCCAGCTCCGGGGTAAGTCACAATTGCATGCATGTGTGAGTGCATTCTTTTAAATTTTTCACTGATTGCTGTGTCGTGTGCTGTGGTTTGCCACCTTTCTGTCACTCTGAATTAATTGTGATCTATTTATCATTTACTATAGGCCTACCCCACCGTGAACTACCTGTTCAGGTAGGACACACACTTTTACTTTGAGCACCGTACTTATTACACGTGCTCCGACCCTGACGAATGCCCCTGACCTATCAGCACTTAATGAGGGCAGAAACATGTTGGTCATGTACAACCCCTTTTAGACTCCAAGAGACATTATCCTCTAACGAGCCGTCCCCCTTAGTTTTAGTCTTACCAACATGCACCACTATTAAAACTAACAAGAGCCACCGGTGACATGTTAGGTAATTTTATTATTCACCCCCTCTGGATCACTGTAATTATCCAATCAATTTAATTTCAGCACTCCCTCTGGTTCTTTTAACCAGAGGTCAAGTCCGCCTGAGTAGTATCATCTTACTTAGGTGGGGCTAGATGGTCATATGATGAAGCATGACACTATTATGTGTGTGAGACCACCTAGTCTGTAAAGGGAAATCCCCCGCCATTCCTGTAGGGCAACACAGCACCCCATATCAAGCAACCTAAAATAACCAGGCACTGGTTAAAAGACTAACCCAGTCTTACCCCACACCTTTTGTGATTAAATGGTCCCCCCACTTCAGGGTTGGGATGTTGCAGAAAATGTGAACTATCTGGTACTTTATCACCGGAAGGTCACTCCCCGATGGCCCCAGGCGAATGGGGAGGTACAGAGATTTATGAGAACACTGAATAAAGTTATTCGGATTTCCTCTGTTAATCAGACTAATCCAGAAAGAGCTATCTACTCAGTCCTGAGAGACTATCACCAAACTCCACACTGCACCGTGGGGCAGGCTCCAATTCATTTGTCTTTGGGAAGAGTAGTGGATGACTCAATTCCTCATCACAGTTCTTGAGCCCCCGAGCCCATAAATGATCCTCAGGTATACAACAAAAGGAAACATTCTAATGACATGGCTAGTCACCGCCGGCAGTCTAAAGCATCAAACCTCACTGTTGGGGATAGGGTGCTCATTAAGGATAGGTTTCCTGGTAGCAAGTTCCGGTTACCTTTTGCACAACACCCGTGGACAATTGTTCGGCGAAAAGGAACCTTGGTTGTTGCAGGTCGAGGGTCAGAAGAAGTCACTCGGAACATATCTGCATTTAAAAGATATTATCCTCCTTTGTCTGTGCCCAATGTGTCTGATGAAGTCCAGATAGGGGAGTTCAAGAAGTGTCATCCTCCTCACCTGTTCAGAATGGTAGTGATCCTGATGTACAGACAGAGAACTCACCAGAGGCCCCGCTAGTTACCCTGCCTGGTCCTGTGAACAGTTGTGCTACCCGCACAAAGTATGGGTTGCGGGAGAACCTGTTGCCCTCTTTAAGACTGAGGGATCACCTATTGTGACCGACCTATCTCTGTATTTGCTCTGTTCCCCAGATGCTAAGGATGCTAAGTAGCTGAGGTTTTTACCTCTGAACTATTTGTGTCTGGAGCCCGACACTCCTGTTATCTCTAATTGTGTTTTCTGTTTTTGATTTTTGGGAGGAATGTAGTGTCACGCTGGTGACTTTTCTGGTCGTGTCCACTACCACATGTAGTTTCTTGAGGAGGGGTGTTGTGTTACATCCCTGTGGTGTTCTTATTAGTTAGTATGGTCACATGGGTATTGGTAATAGAGTGCGGCCGGCAGGCGTGGTCAGTGGTGGAAAATGAGAGAAGACCGAAACGTGCCATCAATGCAAACAATACAGTACTAACCTCACAACAGTGAAAAACACATTTTCCTTTTTACTACTGTGGATTCAGCTAAGTGAATAATAAGGATTTAATCCCCTATTCACTACGCACACAATAACATCTCTCACCCTAGTTACGGTAAAAAAAAACTATCACCATTATAGAAAAATGTCAAAATATATCGTCGCTAATTTGGAGAACCTTTTTTTAAAAACGCCTGGCTGCATTTTCAGTATTTCTGCTGTTTAAGACAAGTTATTCACATCATATTTAAAATGTTACATGTACTTAACATTAACCTCTAGGTAAAGTATCATAAGCTGTGCTCAGTTTATCGTTGCAATAATTTAGCTGAGACTCAACCCACTGAAAAGCAAACGTCAACTAAAATCTGTAGGAAGTTCCAAATACTGAACGCCAAGAACAAAAGCACAATTGTGTAACTGCTGTATAGCCCATGAGAGACACAAAAAGCTGGTCAATTAGTGACACATCCTAGGATCCAATCCAGAATATTAGTATGCAGACAAAGCAGACAATCGACGACATTGAAATACAGAATCTATTCCATGACGTGATGAAAGTGGAAAGCAATCGTTTTGTTGCACAATTGGCTGAAACCACATACCCAAGCTATGGCCAATGATACAAACGAGGGGAGGCCAAATAAGAACAAAATCTCGAATCAATGCAGTCAGAAAATGGATGCGATGAGCTAAAAACCATTGGAAAATGCAATAGGCCTCAGCCAGGCATACTGATGCATTGGATATTTTGTTCTATTTTATTGCACACATATGCTACAAAAGTAAAATGAAAAACACCCTGACACCCTAATATGGCAACCTTATGCTTGCAAAACAACTTTTAAATAAAAAAAATGCATATAATTTTAATACAACAGTACAGGTTCTTCCTAACAAGCAGACGTTCTTAGAACCAGTATAGAAATGCTTTTAGTTCCAATACACAATACAAAGTACTCCTGGCTTTGAATCATTGAGACCCAAAAGCTAAGTTTAAACACATGAGGATGGCTATAACAATGAAAAAGGCTAATAAACGGAAACAACAAACGTGGCAAAGAACGGTTTTGGTCTTCCAATCCTGGCACATACATTCATTTCTTTGTAGATGGGTGTGCAAATGTGATATGGAAACATGCTGTCACCCACCTTCTTTAGTTGCCACATCGTTCTCCTTGCTCTGTTGTCTTCTGACTTCGAAGCTGCTGACCCAGAAAACTGCACTACCCAATCCTGGTTCTGCTCTCATGCTGTTAAACAGCATAAGAGGAGCATCAAGATTGGAGGGAGTGGCCTCTCTCATCGCTCTTAAGAGCACTGGAGGCCTGTGCTTTCTCTAAACCAGCTGTTTTAAGACAGCTCGGTTAGAGAAGTTCAAAGTGCACATGTCTGGCTGGCCATCGCAAGGCAGCTGGCCAAAGGGACATGCACACTTTATAAACATAGTGCACATCTCCCTGCTGCCACTCAGCAGCAATTGCCCCACCACGTCCTGCAACTCGGTTTGGGGCGGGTTGCTGAAAAAAAATGGTAATAAATAAACGGTATTACCATTTTATTTTTCAGCTTCTCTGGGGTATTTATTCAGCGGGGTGATGCTCCATGACAAAACTCCCACAGCAGCGTAAGTAGCATAGTGGAACAGAAGGAAGAACAAGCAGTCAACACCAATGATGCAGCATATGTTCATGGAATTTTTATCTGTGGTTCAGAACAGCATTTCAATGTCCTGTGAAACTGACCAATTTTGTGGTAACATGGCTGTTTAGGACGTTATTGAAATAATTTCAGTTGTATTTTTTTGTTTTTGCAAAACTTACAATTGGACCCATGTCACGCGTTACACAGTCAGCTAGTCTTTGAGTTTTATCAAAACAACCTTGAATGTTTAAACCAGTGTGACCTTAGAAATCCTTTGATGGAAAAATGCCATGATTTGTTGCTTGCATTAACCTCCTTGTACTGGATTTGTGCAAAGATGCAATAGCATTAGCTGCCTGTCGAAGTCTACTTTCAGAAGCAAGAAAGGCTTGTGATGTGCCTGGAGCATGGGTGTTGTTTGGAATGATTCTTTGCAGCTTTGATTGATGCACTTTGAGAGACACATGATTTTGACGTGCCCCAAAAGCTCACAGGATTCTCATGAGACTTACAAATTCACATGAGACTTACAAATGGAGGTAACCATTTTGAAATACAAGAGAATATGTTACTCATGGTCTGGACTGTTTTTGTGAGGCAATGAGATACATAGTAGGTGCAGCCAAAAAGGTCTTACCGCAGTTTTGAAACCTTGATTTCTGTTCTTATACTTAGAAGTCAATGAAAGATTGAACTATACCAAGGAGATGATTGCTTAAGGATTTAGGGCCTGATTTAGGGTTTGGCAACAGAGCATACTCTGTCAGGATTTAGAGTTTGCCAACAGAGCGTACTTTGCCATCCCGAGGGACCTTGTCCCATCAAATTCAGAGTTGTTCGCAAGAGACATCTCCGTAAATTGACAGGAACCGCCATCACAGTGGCTGCTGTGAATAGCTGTATAGTTTGATGGATGGTACAATGATTATGACAATCAGGCATCAAACTTTTCGAAAGTTTTTTGTTTTTCTAAAACGAACTGCCAAAGCAGGAGTTTGTTTTAGAAAAACAAAATTCTAATGACCCTTTCACACAACCTGTCAGTTTTTTCCCAGGGTGTAGGTATTCATTACGTTTTTTTCTGTCTCTTACAGCCAGGTTTTTCCTGGCAGTGACAGACAGGAAAACAACTTTTACACTGTCCATTCTACATAGAGAAGATGGTGTAAAGTAATTCTGTTGTCAATGGAATTCTGACTCAAAATAGGATGGGCAGCCAAGAGCTTGAAGAGCAGTCCGACAAACTCAAAATAAGTCCTTAGACTTGATTAAAAAAAAATATTTTCAGGAGCCAGCCCTTAAAGATGTGGCACTATGTCCGACAAACTCAAAACAAGTTCTTATACTTGATTAAAAAATTATTTTCAGGAGCCAGTCCTTAAAGATGTGAAACCATATACATTTTCTGCACAGACGCAATAATCTCTCTAATGATACGCGGATGAGATTAATGTATTAACATAGGGTGCGGAAATGATTGCTTGTAGTCTGGAGCAATTTATAATACAAATGGGCATTTATCATATTGCAGTTTATGATGCAGTCATATTGAACATAATTGAAATTACAGTGTATCAACATAAAGCTTGGAGGCGTAGAACACTTAAGGTAGTGAGAAATGCATATCAGCCCTGAACTCTCTTTCCATACATTTCATAGATGGTAATTGTGTTTCATCTCTAGGGACCTAAAGACTTCAGAGAACTGCAAACACAGATTATTTAAATGTATATCATGTACATTAGTAGGAATCAGGTGTTGTAGCAAAACCGATAAAATTACATCACTGAAAACTTCCTCTTTTCTTTAGGGCTGAAGTGTTTCCAGCTGTGTCAGCAGGCAGACTGGCAATGTCCAGTGTCTCTGTTTCTCTCTCTTATCCATTCTTGGTTCTTCAGGTCTATTTCTAACTAGCACAATTTTCAGTGTATGGCTGGCAGTGAGTTCGGAGAAGTGTGGAGGTACACATTGTTCATGCTGGATTTTTATTACAAGATTGGTGCATTCTGACACAATTACTGCTGAAAGGCTCATATGGGATATGAGGCCACCTGGCAGCTTGGAATAAATTATATCAAAGTCACCTAACTATAAAAAGCCTATAAAAAGGCTACATCATATGCTGTATCAAAAATAGTTTACTTATGCTAGACCATGTTAAACGCCAAAACACACACTGACCATTTTCAACATTTTGCATTTGTCGATTTGTTAACAAATGCCACATGACCTCACACATAAATGTATACAGTACCTCCAACCATTGTACAAGAATTAGGTAAAGAAGTTCAAAATAGTTCAAAATGGAGAACAAGAGAAAGTCAACAATATAATTTCTCATACAGTCTACGAAAATTACATATATGAAAAATCTAGTAACATGTTTGCCTTATAATCATTAAAAATTATTCATTTGTAGATTACCATTTATCTACTTACTTTTGTAGCCTATGTCACAAGGGTTCAATCGAAAGGAGGTATTGGAAAACAAAATGTATTTATCAGGCAATTAGTGTATAAGACAAAGAAACATTTCATACATATGACTGTGCCTCCTGGTTTATTTTGCCTATAGTCCAATTATTAGTCTAACTTCGCTTAGGCCTAACAGTCTTTCACAATCAAGGTCTTGAGAAATCACTTTAACTGGTACGCTTCGATTAAAAAGAGAACTATTTCAGGCCAGCCATGTTTACTTGGGACAAGTGTTGTGCTGAAAGATATCATGGATTAGTGTTAAGAAAGGAATTGGCTATACCACATTCAACATAATGAATCCTAAAAGTTTCTCTAGTGTTCTAGGATAACTCAGCAGCGTTTTTCTACCGGAGTTGGACATTTTATGGAGTGAGTCCGCTGCAGCACTTGAAGTCTCCGATCTACAGACACAGTCGTTCTCCTGCTTTAGTGTATGTTGGGGCTCTGAAATGTCTTAATTGAGCTCATAGACAGTCAACAGAGTCCAAACCTCACTGATAAAAAATTCCCAATGTGTGTACTACTGCTGAAAATTGCAACATATTGCCACTGGTGGATCCGAGAGTCAAGACCAAGAGACTCTGGTTCTAGTATGTGGAAGACAACTAAAGAGAACATGAAACAATTTGTAGCTTCAGAAGTTAAAGTATAAAGAAAACTATGGTTCTGCTGGAACATTTCCTTCCTTTGCAGGAATGAGATCAATGGATTTTTGGACCCAGCATAAGGATGTGGAAAACCAAACCATCAAAATGTCAATAAAGACCAATTAAATTACCCAGTATGACCAATGTGGCTATACAAGGAATAAAGGGAATAAAGTTAAGGAGTTTTATGGAAAATATAAGCTCAGAGCTATATGGACAATTCTCAAGGCAAAGTTATAGAGATACGGGATCACTAAGGGTTGACCAAGGTGATGAAATAAGTTCAAGCAAACTAAAATCAAGAGAACTGCGCAGTCAACAAAAACAATAAAGGATATCAGTAAAACAACCTGTTGAATGGAACACAAACGTTGCTTGGATTTAATAAACATCAAGGCAGTTAAAATCATTAAATGTTCCATATAGTTGAGCAAGGGGAAACCATACAGATTAGCCAATCAGAGAATAACATGTGCAGGGCTCAACACGCTGGCAAAAGACAAAAAGAACAAAAAGACAAATAGAATTTGGAAAAAGATAATCTCAGGCAACAGGTCACTAACTAAGATAGGTAAAAAGTAATTAAAAAGGGAAACCTTCAGCATATCAGAAGTTTGATCAATTGTCTAGTTCTTCAGGTTAGGAAGATATCTCTAAGTCTCAGAAGGCGTTTCAAATGGGCAAGGGCAGAGAGAGCAGTACGTCTCAGAGTCCAAGGAGCTCATAATGCAGTGAAGGATGGAAGGAAAAGTTCTGATGAATCTTAATCTTAGTCCCAATGTTCGTCAGTACTTTAGTGTTAATAGGGCAAAATGATTTGTCAGTTTCTCTGCCCATCTGGTGTTGAAGGGGTAACATTTAATAGAAATCGATCGTGCAAGTCCAACTTGAAACATTCACATAGTAACATGGTTCCCCAGGTATGTCATGAGAACAGTGTCCATCTGTACACTTCCACAAAAAATTGAAACAAATGTTAATACTGTAAATCCATAGTCCAGGACGCTTCACATCCAAGGAGCCTTTCTTACACTTTCTATGTGTAGAGCATTAGACATATATTACCGAGCTAGCCTTCTCATGGGTACAAAATCTGAAAGAAAGGTACACATGAACAAGGTGACTTGACATTTTCTGCACAATCATGAATACAGGGCCTAGTATGCCTCACTTAGGCTAATGCAAATGAATTAAAACAGAATGTAAATACAGTGAAATAAAACACATTTTAATATACAAACTATGAATTTACCATTAATAAGTCTTCATTACCATTCATGTTTATAACTTTAAAATGAAATAACTTTGCCAGTGCATATATCAGTGTGACGTAGAACTGCATTTCTCTACATTTACACACATATTTAAAACATTTGTTCAATATCATTTCAATACAGACTATTAGTTTAGATTCTAAAATATAGTATAATGACATATTTATTCTTCAAACATGTAATTTAATCTTGATACCGCCTATGTTTCAATAAGTAGTCTAAAATTAATACACATTAACATAACATTACAGTGCATCACTCTACATTCAAACTATTAGTGCTTTAATTAACATAATGCATGAACTATCCTGTATAGATTATCTCTGTGACAGGAGGGACCGTACTAACATTTCTGCTAAATCAGCTCCTCTTGTTGATTCGAATAGTATTAAGTAATTAGGATACCGCAGCGTGTCCCCTTTAGCAAAATTAAAAGCACACTTCCTATATGTCAGTATCAAAGAACATCATGACGGAATCCTATATAAAATGTATGTGTAATTTGATTTCCATGATTGGCATTTTTGATTTACTGGTAAGTCCCTAGTAGAGTGCACTAGAGGTGCCCAGGGCCTGTAAATCAAATGCTACTAGTGGGCCTGCAGCACTGATTGTGCAACCCACAATAGTAGCCCTGTAAACATGTCTCAGACCTGCCACTGCAGTGTCTGTGTGTGCAGATTTTACTCACTTGCCAGGCCTAAACCTTCCCTTTTCTTACATGTAAGACACCCCTAAGTTAGGCCCTAGGTAGCCCCATGGGCAAGGTGCAGTGTACGTTTTTAAGGTAGGACATATTCTAATGTGCTTTATATGTCCTGACAGTGAAATACTGCCAAATTCAGTCTTCACTGTTGCAAGGCCTATCTCTCTTAAAGGTTAACATGGTGGCTGCCTTTAAAAAAAATGATTAACGTGTAGATTCCCTTTGGGAGAAGATAGACATATGGAGTTTGGGGTCTCTGAACTCACAATTTAAAATTATCTTTTAGTAAAGTTGGTTATGAGATTGTGTGTTTGAAAATGCCACTTTTAGAAAGTGGGCATTTTCTCGCTTAAACCATTCTGTGTTCCCTGTCTAGGTTAGTTTGACAGTTGGGCTGTTTGCACCTCTCTCTAGAAAAGTGACACAAAGGGAGCTGGGTTGTAGCCTGCATATCTGTGCCAGGAGGGAGGGAAGGAGTGGTCACTTACACCTGAAAGGGCTGTGCCTGCCCTCACACAATGCTTCTAGTGGACCTGCAACACGGTTTGTGCCACCCACAATAGTAGCTCTGTAAACATGGCTCAGACCTGCCACTGCAGTGTCTGTGTGTGCAGATTTTAACTGCCAATTCAAATTAGCAAGTGCACTCACTTGCCAGGCCTAAACCTTCCTTTTTCTCACATGTAAGACACCCCTAAGTTAGGCCCTAGGTAGCCCCACGGGCAAGGTGCAGTGCACGTTTAAGGTAGGACATATTCTAATATGTTTTATATGTCATGACAGTGAAATACTGCCAAAAGCGTTTTTCACTATTGCAAGGCCTATCTCTCTCATAGGTTAACATGGGGGCTGCCTTTAAAAATGATTAACACATAGATTCCCTTTGGGAGCAGATAGACATGTGGAGTTTGGTGTCTCTGAACTCACAATTTAAAAATACATATTTTAGTAAAGTTGGTTTTGAGATTGTGTGTTTGAAAATGCCACTTTTAGAAAGTGGGCATTTTCTCGCTTAAACCATTCTGTGACTCTGTCTGTTTGTGGATTCCCTGTCTGGGTTATTTTGACAGTTGGGCTGTTTGCACCTCTCTCTAGAAAAGTGACACAAAGGGAGCTGGGTTGTAGCCTGCATGTCCTGATGAGCCATTTGTGCTCGGAGGGAGGGAAGGAGTGGTCACTTACACCTGAAGGGGCTGTGCCTGCCCTCACACGATGTAGTCTCCAACCCCCTGGTGTGTGTCTGGGGCCTGGCCTGGGCAAGGCAGGATTTCACAAACAAGAGAGACTTTCCTTTGAAGTAAGCCAACTTCAAAGGCCAAAATGAGTATAAGAGAGGCACCCAAAACAACAGACTTTAGATCACTTCTGGACATCAAGAAGAACCTCTGCCTGGAGAAGAGCTGAGGAGAAGTGCTGTCCTGCTTGTGACTGTGCTTTGTGGAGCTATCCTGCAGTTGCTGGTTCTGCCTGTGCAAGGGGACAAAGACTGGACTTTGTTGTGCCTTCCTGCTTGTGAAGAAATCTCCAAGGGTTTGTCCTGAGCTTGCCTCCTGTTGTTGAAGTCTCAGGGCCATCAAAGACCTCTGACAGCACCTGTACTCTCTGCTGAGACTCCTGCCCTGCCAAGTGGTGCCCTATCCGGTTCCTGGGGCCTTGACAGGTGAAGCTGGCAGACCAAGATTGAAAATCCACGCAGAGACCGCCGTGCAGGGAAAATATTGATGCACCTTCCGAGACGCGGCTGAAAAATGACGCTCCGCAGCTTCGTGGCAGAAATTGGCGCTCTATCTGCATCATGGCTAGAAGATCAACACAAGCAGGTGGAGAAACGATGCGCAACACCCGCTGACAGAGGCTGATAAAGTCGCAACTCACATAGTGCTGTTTTTCTGATACAGTGCGGCAGGATTTTCGATGCAAACCTCGCTGGTCAAGGAAAAACTAGGCAAAGCCTTCCCGGATCTGAGTGCTTGCCCGGATCGATGCATTGCTCTCCAGCGTAGAGGGAACACAATGCGCACCGACCCGACTGGAGGAGGAGAAACGACGCACGGTCTCTCCTGTGGGTGAGAAATCGATGCATTGCTAACCTTTTCGGACGCACACTTGCCCATGTGTGCTACTTTGACTCTACCCAGGTACGTTTCAATGGTAACAGTGTTTTACTGTTTTCTCAAGGATTTAAAACTCTTTTCCTTTTAAAATGAATAACTTGACTTGTGTATGTTGGATTTTTGTCATTTTGGTCTTCTTTTGTTAAGATAAATATTTCCTATTTTGCTAAACCTGTGTTGTGTCATTTTATAGGGTTTTCACTGAGTTACTGTGTGTATTGGTACAAATACTTTACATCTAGATTCTGACGTTAAGCCTGCCTGCTCATGCCACATTACCAAGGGGGTGTGCGGGGGTTAGCCGAGGGTGATTCTCACTTACCCTGACTAGAGTGAGGGTCCTTGCTTGGACAGGGGGTAACCTGACTGCCAACCAAAGACCCCATTTCTAACACTGACTATCAATAGATTACTTAGGAGGCAAACAAGTAGAGTATATCAGAAATGAGAGACCAAGAAATACCCCTGAACATATGGTCTAGCGAGAATGCCTCTATCCTATGCCTTTGAAGTTTTTATTTTACAAGATATTAAGGCTCATTTGAGTTCCAATGTAAGTGCCAAAATGCATAGCCAGAGACCCTAGAGCCATACGTGCTGGAACGCAAACAGCATCTTGCGAAGTAGATTTATTTTAATGAAATGTGCATGTCAGGAAGCTAAATAGGCAAGTGCTGATTTTTGTCCAGAGTAGCCTTAGACCACACAAATATCAATGATATCATATAGGTATAGAAGATTTAATCCTCTGGGACAGTGATCCCAAGGCACTTCAGCTGATCTTTTGTCAATATGCATATAAGGTTGATCATATTCCAAAGCATGAACTCCGATTTATGGCCTTTTAATTTGAGTGCTGAAAATTACTCAAGCTTATCTGCTAAGATACAAAAAATTGTCTGCCTTCAACTTGGCCTCATGCATCCCAACGATATCTTCAAAACTAGATACTTCCATGGTATTTCTTTGTTTGCCCCCCAAGATCCTCAAATACAAAATCATAGGAGACAAAAGGAGATAGCCATCACCCCAGCTGTGTAGGTCACCTTATTTTAAATGGTTGTGTGATGGAATTAAGCATGCTGCAACCACTCATGCCTTAACAACGCGATCTCAACAACGACTGCGTCTTTACCTCGCATGCCTTTACCACGCATGCCTTTACAACAAATTTTATTGTAAAAGCATGTTTGGTAAAGGAACACGCGTGGCAAATTCCCCCCACCCTACTCCCTAACACCTGATACCCTACCCTGCAGTCCATCCCACCACAGCCCTTAAAAGTGCCCCTTCCTCCCCTTGCCCTTTGTCCTAAACCCACCCTGCTCATAGACCTACCCTTAAAACTACACCATCCCCACACCCTGAACCCTAAAACATTTTTAATTAAAAGAGAGGTAGGAGGTAATGCATAATCATGACCTTGGGATGTGATACAGAGTACAAAGTGTCTTGCTTAATTTTCTTCGGATATGATGATGAACCCTCTGTGCCCTAAGCCAGCCTCAGCACACTACAGGTCTTCTTCACAAATACTAATGGAGGTTATTATGTCTAGCCAGAAGGTTGCTATCTATAGGGAGATCAGCTCAGGCAAAAATATTCTATATTCTACCTCATCCATCTTCCTCATATAACCCACTGCTGGCTCTGTTGGAAAATTAATGTAAGAAGTTATATTTTATTGTCTGTATTGTGCCAAGATTACATATCAGGTTCTGGACAGAGTCAGCCTTTGCTTTCACCTGAGGGACAACATTTTCAGAGGTTAAAGCCATTCCTAACTCCCATTGTGCTCAAAAGAGACTATGTAAGGGCATAGGACTTGGTTTCATAAGCCTATCATTATTAAATCAGAGGTAGAAGACTCTAACAGAAAGATATCCAGCAAGTCCTGCAGCAGGATGGAATTTGAATATTTTCAACCTTGATCAGCAGTTGAAGAGATATCAGCGTTTTAATTTCGGGCTCCCAAGTATCTCAAGGGCACTGAACCTATGCACTACATTCTTTTAGAAAATGAGATACATGTCTCATCTGCCTAAGGTGTTCATGGGTATTAGACCAGTAGTACTAAGGGAAGAATGAGTTTTAGACACTGAGCCTGACTCTGATGAAGGAACATTAATAGTTGACCATGTGGTCACACCAGCGCAGAATGAGCAATAATTGGCTAGACTGTGTAAAGGTAGTCTTCAGGAATAAATAGGGGGCTTGTTTCCAGCACTTTAGTCAGAACTGAGGACTTCCCCAAGCACTGTATTTTTCTGTTCATATACAGATTTTATCACACTGGGCCTACACTTTCTCGTCACCCTGTTGTCAGAGCTACCCTTTGTCTCTAGGCTTGAACTTGACACTGAAGGTAGAATGGATGACATATTGTGATTGGCCATTTTGGTGACTATCTATTAAAGGGATGCATCTTTGTGCAGGCTAAGGCTATACTACACATGAGTGGGGTCAACAGATAAGGAGCTGTGTGCTCAATGTGTATGACTAGTGGTTGGATCAAAGCATGACAGATGAATGTTAATGTATCTAGGTAGACATTGACCTAACAAGTGCTGCATCAGGTTTTATGGGTCGTCCAAGCTTCCGTAGCCAAACCTGCTATGGAAATAGTTAGCTGTCTTCTTTTTTTGTCTGGGAGGGGTGAATGTAGGAAGCCATTTTTTCACATGGTTCCTTGAATGATTTGCATCATGAAGGCCTGCATAGTTGGTGTTTTAGACCTTTGGCCTGTGAGGGCCCGATGAACAGCCCCTGATTGCATCTGATTTCCCCTAACATGGAGTAGCCACTTTGGCTAAATAATTAATGTGCTTGACGTTTGCTCAAGTCAACTCAAGGAATGCAGAATTTGTGCAGGTTGCTTAAAAGCCAAATACCCATCGGGCCACAACAAGGTTTCGCTATACACATGTGGGACAAACCCTAGTACATGAGTTGGAAAACAGCCATCTGCTACACCTGACTTCACACCACATGTGCTACACCTGACTGTTGTATTGTAATTTGAACACATTTTTAGTCTCTAAGCAGCAACTTTGACATAGGGTAAGTCAGATATCCTGGTGTATTTTAAAAGTAAACCACAAGTATATTATGTTCAAATTTAAAACATGTAAGCTGTACACACATCTTAAAATAAATAAAATGGGCTAAGAGAGTCACATGTCCATTGGTCCTGCAGTAATTTTATACTTCGATAAAACTGAGCATTTTCAACGAATCAGTACTTTTCATTATTGCTTGAAAAGAAGTTAATAATGCCATTTATGGCATATAACTAATAGTGAAAATATAAATCATTGGCCAACATGGACCATTATTATATTTGATGCATATAGCAGGATGGGTAGGTTACTGGATCAAAGTGAAACTCCCATCCTTGAAAGTTTGACCTAGCATTCTATCCTCCCAAAGGTCATAAATTAAATACCATGAATAGGCAATAGTGACATCTGTAACTACATTACTTGCCTTTTAGGTATTCAGTGTACACCAGATGGCTACTACCACGAATCAGCTCCTAATATCTCAGCACGACCTCATTTCTCTTACACCTCTGTTCAGCTCAGACAAGGAGTGAAGTGGTATGAACGGGCCACAAACATTTTCACTTACATTTCCTTGTCTCCTGTCTAGTGGTATCCTGGCAGCGGATGTATGAAGATCCACTAGAGATGTTTATTTTGTTCAGTAAATATGTAGTGGCGCTGTTCATGGTGAACTTGTAAATCATGCTTCAAGGGTCAAAAGACTAGTGAAATATGGGTTATAATAAAAGTCAAATGGCATAGAATTGTTCTCTACTGGGTGCAAATGCCATACAACTACTTAAATGGGAATCATTCCTAATGGCATAATTTCCAAGTTCTTATATAGTACAACTCTTGTACTTTTTATGTCAATTATGTAAGCAGGCAAAGAAGCCAAATATAGGTGTGATGTGGTTGATATGCTTTCTTAATTTCAGCCACCTACTCTTTGACAGCAATCTATTATGTGCAGAATGTCACAGATCAAAGCTCTGCTCAAACTCAAGATTCAACAGCATATTTTAGCATTCTGTCTTGACAACCCTTAGAACGTGGATTTAAGCCATATTTCAAAGGTATGTAATTGCAAAGAGCATTATTCCTTCTGTTGTTCATCTAATCATGAAAAGGACAGCAAATCCCAATGAATTCCCTTGAAGCTGTAGGATCTGATAGACAACCAGAAGCCTTTCCCTGTGAGGGAGATAAACATGGAGTATCTAGAAAGGGTGCATTTCACTTTGATTATGAAGTGACTGGAAAGTAGCAAGTGAGAATCTAAAACTAGGCTCTTCCCTCTTCTCTTGGAAATCTGGGAACAAAGACACATAGGATAGATGTTTACTGCATGTTTAAGGATTTAGGTCATACTGTTGGAAAGGACAGGTAGAGATTGTGCAGAAATGTAAATGTGTGATTTGTTTAGGGAATTCAGCTGATCACTAGTGAGTCAACCTTATAAAACATGCCTCCAGTCACTCAAAACTCAGTGCTGCCAAACCACAAAGAACATCAAGAAGCCTGCCTAATTTGAGAATTCCTGTCTGCCTGGTATTAAAATCAGACACAATAGCCTTGCTTCCCCTTCCTTCTCTGACCATAACAACTAGACCACATCCCTCACTTGCTGGTTATGGTGAAGACACCCAGAGTAACAGTGACAGTGAAAATGCCATTATGTAAGTCTGTCTTTTCAAAAGCAGATACCTGATAATGCATTGTTGCTGAGATTTTTCCCACATTTGCAACCTTCATACCCACCGTTTGGTTGGTTTTCTCCCTTCTTTGTTCCCACCCATTAAGGTTTATTCTCTCTATCCCAAATTTCTAATTATTCTTGACCTATGTCTTTCTTCTAACTGTGCTTCCTTCTCAGAGGTTCCCTCTCATTTTTATGGCACCTGTGAGTCTCCACCTGCTATCTTGGTTGGGCAGCGCTCAGCACTGCACTATCTGCTAGAGAAACAGTTGGTTTCCCAAATCGTCAAGCCACACAAGAAATAAAGAGAAATGGGGTTTGCTCATAGCACTGAGATGATTCCAACCAAAGCAAATTTAGGCCCTCATTACAACCGTGGAGGTAAATGCCGCCTACCGCCGTGCTGACGGCCGCCAACATACCGTGACCGCAGCAGTATTCCGCTACAGATTATGATCCACACAGAGAAACCCGCCACAATGCAGACACCCACACAAGTCCGCCAGACCAAAGGTCAGTGATAAATTGACGATAGCCAAACCCACACCATTACGTCAACAGGAACATGCCCACAGTATCACAACCTACAAATCACTGTGGTGGTCTTTCAATCGTGGTAAACCATTGGCGGTACATACCTCCCGGCTCAAAATACACACACATTTAGAAAATACCACCACATTGGACAATTCAAACTACACACACCTGACACACATACACACACCCACATACTCACACTGTTATAAAACACACACCCACATTACCTACAACCCTTTCAACAACAAAAAAGATTGCCTACACAGAGAGACACAAGCCAGGAGCATCCACTCAATCAGAGCTACAGAACACCATCACCCATACACCATCCACGCACTTCACAGCAAATACCCCAACACATCACCCCACACATCACCCCACACATCCTCACACATATCACACACACTACATCCATGGCACCCCAAAGACACCCCAGGTTTTCTGAGGAGGAGCTAAGGGTCATAGTGGAGGAAATCATCTGGGTAGAGTCACAGCTATTCAGATCACAGGTGCAGCAGACGTCCATTGCTAGGAAGATGGAGCTATGGCGGAGAATCGTGGACAGGGTCAACACCATGGGACAGCACCCAAGAACAAGGGATGACATCAGGAAGAGGTGGAATGGCCTATGGGGGTAGGTGTGTTCTGTGGTTGCAAGATACCAGGTAGCAGTACAGAGGACTGGCAGTGGACCTCCACCTCCTCCCCCACAACTAACAACATGGGAGGAGCAAGTCTTGGAAATAATGCATCCTGGGGGCCTGGCAGGAGTAGCAGGAGGACTGGACTCTGGTAAGTCAAATCTTTACCACTATATCCCCCCTACCTGGATGCCATCACAAACTCCTACCTCTACCCTCAACCCCATCACTCCATTACCTCACATATATCGCACTATCACAACCGACCCATACCAATACCAGGCCTGTATTCAACACCAAAGCATGGACCCAAAACATAGACTCATCCAGCCCACAGAATCACCACTCACACAAGGCAAAGCTGACAGGGAAATCACAAACATACAGGGAAACACACCCATGCACAAGATGGCACACACAGATACAATAACACTGCATTTTCATCCCCACAGGACCCCTACTCAATGCCACCGGAGAGGAGGTACCAGCTACATCGAGTCCTCCCCTGAAGAGGCCCACAGTGACAACAGCAGCTTTGCACGCCTGTATCAGGATGACCAACCTGGCCCATTAGGGACCTCTGAACAGTAGGGTACCCAGCCACAGTCCCAACCCACCACAGAGCCTCCCCCCTCAGGAAACACCAGCACAGCACCCACCCAGCAGGCCCATCCCACTGTCCCCAGAACATGTCAATCAGCAGTGGGTCCACCACTACAGGGACCCCAGGCAACCCCACAAACCCCGGACGATCAGGGACCTGGTGTCATTGGCAGTGGGCACACGGTTCAGGGGACAGAGGCACAGGACAACAGGGAAGCTAGGAGGACTGCTGTGAGACAGGGGGAGGACAGGCCCAGGGAACCCACTCTCCATGAGGCTCTCTCCAACATCCTGGAAGCATACCATCATTCCAAGGAGACCATGGGCCAGATACTGGCCAAGTTGCAGGAGACCCAGCGGCTGCAGGAGGGACAGTACCTGAGGATCAGGGATGACCTAACTAACATCTACACCATCCTGGTCACCATTGCAGGGGTGCTGGCTGACATGGCCAAGACCATGAGGGAGGCAGTGCCACAACAACGGGCGCCTGACACTAGCCAAACCGATGAACAGCCTTCCACCTCCGCCGGCGCTAGTGGACAGGAGGCCCCTGCCACAGGACCAACAGGCCACCAGCACCCCACCCCCGCAGAAGGAGAACCACCCAGCAAACGGTCCCTGCGATCCAGGCAGAAGCAAGAGGACATTGCCAAGAGCCCCGCTAGGAAATAAGATTCTCCTGATTGTCACCCTTCTATTTCACTCTGTCACCCTGTCCACCCTGAACTGCCATTTCTCCACTTCCTATGCCCCCTTAGACAATGCACCTGTGATACCAAGAGGCTGGACTCTACCATGGACTTTCCTCCACCATCACCCCAGCCCATTGCACATTCCCCTCTATTTATGAGCACATAAATAAACACCCTTGGAACAAATACTAATCTGGAGTCTGTCAAAAGATTCACACGTGTATTAGTAAAACATTATCAAAGTATTGCAACTCAAATGTACAGTGAAATATAATTTGGAATGACCTTTGGTGGGCAGCAGTACATATAGCAGGAGTCAGAGTGGGGCACAGAGATCTGAAAATAGGGATGCCAAAGGGTACAGTCAGTGGCCATACACATAGGGAAATCAGGCTTCCATGTGCAATGTCCAACAGAAAACTGAAATGTGAAGTGAACCTACAGTGTCTTACCTGTGTGTCACTGGAAGTACTGCTGAATAATATTGATTCTGTTGTCAACATCTTCTTCCTCTACCTCCTCTTCCTCACTGCCCACAGGCTCCACCACTGCCACAAGACCATCTCCAGGCACATACTCCTGCAGAAAAGGCGCCTGGCGTCTCAAGGCCAGATTGTGAAACATGCAACATACAACGATGATCTGGCACACCTTCTTGGGTGAGTAGTACGGGGAGCCACCTGTCAGATGGAGGCACCGGAACCTGGCCTTCAGGAGGACAAAGGTCCTTTCAATAATCCTCCTTGTACACCCATGTGCCTCATTGTAACGTTCCTCTGCCCTTGTCCTGGCATTCCTCAATGGGTCAGTAGCCATGAGAGGTTGGGGTAACCAGAGTCACCTGAAAATATATAGGGACAACTGTTAGACACACACTAACCCTTAGGGACAAACCCATACCCAGACACCTACTTTTACTGTGTGGGGACCTTGGGCTTACCCATTAGCCACACCCAGTGCCTCTGGAGTTGGCCCATCGCATATGGAATGCTGGTGTTCCTCAAGATAAAGGCGTCATGCACTGAGCCAGGATATTTGGCATTCACATGGGAGTTGTCCCGGTCCGCCAAACACACCATCTGCACATTCATAGAGTGATAGCTTTTTCTATTGCTGGAAACTTGTTCATTTCTCCGGGGGGGGACAAATGCCACATGTGTACCATTAATGGCACCAATGATGTTGGGGATATGACCCAGGGCATAAAAGTCAGCTTTTACTGTTGACAAATCCTCCACCTGGGTGAATATGATGTAGCTGCGCATGTGTTTCAGCACGGCAGACAACACTCTGGTCAGCACATTTGAGAACATTGGCTGAGACATCACTGATGCCATGGCCACTGTTGTTTGGAAGGAACCACTTGCCAGAAAATGGAGTACTGACAGGACCTGCACTAAAGGGGGGATACCTGTGGGCTGGCAGATAGCTGACATCATGTCTGGCTCCAACTGGGAACACAGTTCTTGGATTGTGGGCCGATCAAGTCTGTATGTAATGATAATGTGTCTGTCCTCCATTGTCGCAAGGTCCACCAGCGGTCTGGGCACTGGGGGATCATATTCAGCCTCAGCGGTTGAAGCCTATGGAAGAGAACAGTGAGCAGAGGGTCATATTCCCACATCTATTGCACTAATGATGATTTGTTTACTTTACAGAACCAAAATTTGAACCCGACTGTCAGTTGCCGTGCCAATGTTTGCTGTGACGCAGTTAGGTGTCATGTCCTGTGCCTCGTTGAAATGGCGGATGCCTGACCTGTGAGGAGGGACGAGTGGAAATTAGGTAATTGTGCTGGCGTTGTGCGCCGTCGCGGTAGGCGGTCGAAGACCTCGGCACAACTTCACATTGGTTATCATTGGGCCCTATGGGTTCCAGGAGCCAATGGCGAGGTACGTCAGTGGTGACGGTACGCACCGCCGCGGATGTGACCGCCATTTTCTATCTATCCACTCACTTTCTACTTGACCTTCAACAGGAGAGGACTGTATTTCTCTGTTCATACATACAGATTTTATCACACTGGGCCTACACTTTCTGGTCACCCTGTTGTCAGAGCTACCCTTTGTCTCTAGGCTTGAACTTGACACTGAAGGTAGAATGGATGACATATTGTGATTGGCCATTTTGGTGATTATCTATTAAAGGGATGCATCTTTGTGCAGGCTAAGGCTATACTACACATGAGTGGGGTCAACAGATAAGGAGCTGTGTGCTCAATGTGTAGGACTAGTGGTTGGATCAAAGCATGACAGATGAATGTTAATGTATCTAGGTAGACATTGACCTAACAAGTGCTGCATCAGGTTTTATGGGTCGTCCAAGCTTCCGTAGCCAAACCTGCTATGGAAATAGTTAGCTGTCTTCTTTTTTTGTCTGGGAGGGGTGAATGTAGGAAGCCATTTTTTCACATGGTTCCTTGAATGATTTGCATCATGAAGGCCTGCATAGTTGGTGTTTTAGACCTTTGGCCTGTGAGGGCCCTATGAACAGCCCCTGATTGCATCTGATTTCCCCTAACATGGAGTAGCCACTTTGGCTAAATAATTAATGTGCTTGACGTTTGCTCAAGTCAACTCAAGGAATGCAGAATTTGTGCAGGTTGCTTAAAAGCCAAATACCCATCGGGCCACAAGAAGGTTTCACTATGCACATGTGGGACAAACCCTAGTACATGAGTTGGAAAACAGCCATCTGCTACACCTGACTTCACACCACATGTGCCACACTTGACTGTTGTATTGTAATTTGAACAAATTTTTAGTCTCAAAGCAGCAACTTTGACATAGGGTAAGTCAGATATCCTGGTGTATTTTTAAAGTAAACCACAAGTATATTATGTTCAAATTTAAAACATGTAAGCTGTACACACATCTTAAAATAAATAAAATGGTCTAAGAGAGTCACATGTCCATTGGTCCTGCAGTAATTTTATACTTCGATAAAACTGAGCATTTTCAACGAATCAGTACTTTTAATTATTGCTTGAAAAGAAGTTAATAATGCCATTTTATGGCATATAACTAATAGTGAAAATATAATTCATTGGCCAACATGGACCATTATTATATTTGATGCATATGGCAGGATGGGTAGGTTACTGGAACAAAGTGAAACTCCCATCCTTGAAAGTTTGACCTAGCATTCTATCCTCCCAAAGGTCATAAATTAAATACCATGAATAGACAATAGTGACATCTGTAACTACATTACTTGCCTTTTAGGTATTCAGTGTGCACCTGATGGCTACCACCACAAATCAGCTCCTAATATCTCAGCACTACCTCATTTCTCTTACACCTCTGTTCAGCTCAGACAAGGAGTGTAGTGGTATGAACGGGCCACAAACTTTTTCACTTACATTTCCTTGTCTCCTGTCTAGTGGTATCCTGGCTGCGGATGTATGAAGATCCACTGGAGATGTTTATTTTGTGCAATAAATATGTAGTGGCGCTGTTCATGGTGAACTTGTAAATCATGCTTCAAGGGTTAAAAGGCTAGTGAAATATGGGTTATAATAAAAGATAAATGGCATAGAATTGTTCTCTACTGGGTGCAAATGCCATACAACTACTTAAATGGGAATCATTCCTAATGGCATAATTTCCAAGTTCTTATATAGTACAACTCTTGTACTTTTTATGTCAATTATGTAAGCAGGCAAAGAAGCCAAATATAGGTGTGATGTGGTTGATATGCTTTCTTAATTTCAGCCACCTACTCTTTGACAGCAATCTATTATGTGCAGAATGTCACAGATCAAAGCTCTGCTCAAACTCAGGATTCAACAGCATATTTTAGCATTCTGTCTTGACAACCCTTAGAAAGTGGATTTAAGCCTTATTTCAAAGGTATGCAATTGCAAAGAGCATTATTCCTTCTGTTGTTCATCTAATCATGAAAAGGACAACAAATACCAATGAATTCCCTTGAAGCTGTAGGATCTGATAGACAACCAGAAACCTTTCCCTGTGAGGGAGATAAACATGGAGTGTCTAGAAAGGGTGCATTTCACTTTGATTATGAAGTGACTGGAAAGTAGCAAGTGAGAATCTAAAACTAGACTCTTCCCTCTTCTCTTGGAAATCTGGGAACAAAGACACATAGGATAGATGTTTACTGCAGGTTTAAGGATTTAGGTCATACTGTTGGAAAGGACAGGTAGAGATTGTGCAGAAATGTTAATGTGTGATTTGTTTAGGGAATTCAGCTGATCACTGGTGAGTCAACCTTATAAAACATGCCTCCAGTCACTCAAAACTCAGTGCTGCCAAACCACAAAGAACATCAAGAAGCCTGCCTAATGTGAGAATTCCTGTCTGCCTGGTATTAAAATCAGACACAATAGCCTTGCTTCCCCTTCCTTCTCTGACCATAACAACTAGACCACATCCCTCACTTGCTGGTTATGGTGAAGACACCCAGAGTAACAGTGACAGTAAAAATGCCATTATGTAAGTCTGTGTTTTCAAAAGCAGATACCTGATAATGCATTGTTGCTGAGGTTTTTCCCACATTTGCAACCTTCATACCCACCGTTTGGTTGTTTTTCTCCCTTCTTTGTTCCCACCCATTAGGGTTTATTCTCTCTATCCCAAATTTCTAATTATTCTTGACCTATGTCTTTCTTCTAACTGTGCTTCCTTCTCAGCGGTTCCCTCTCATTTTTATGGCACCTGTGAGTCTCCACCTGCTATCATGGTTGGGCAGTGCTCAGCACTGCACTATCTGCTAGAGAAACAGTTGGTTTCCAAAATCGTCAAGCCACACAAGAAATAAAGAGAAATGGGGTTTGCTCATAGCACTGAGATGATTCCAACCAAAGCAAATTTAGGCCCTCATTACAACCGTGGAGGTAAATGCCGCCTACCGCCGTGCTGACGGCTGCCAGCATACCGTGACCGCAGCAGTATTCCGCTACAGGTTATGATCCACACAGAGAAACCCGCCACAATGCAGACACCCACACAAGTCCGGCAGACCAAAGGTCAGTGATAAATTGACGATAGCCAAACCCACACCATTACGCCAACAGGAACATGCCCACAGTATCACAACCCACAAATCACTGTGGTGGTCTTTCAATCGTGGTAAACCATTGGCGGTACATACCTGTAGGAGGCTGGACTGGCTTGTAGTGAGTACCAAGGGGTACTTGCACCTTGCACCAGGCCCAGTTATCCCTTATTAGTGTATAGGGTGTCTAGCAGCTTAGGCTGATAGATAATGGTAGCTTAGCAGAGCAGCTTAGGCTGAACTAGGAGACGTGTGAAGCTACCACAGTACCACTTAGTGTCATATGCACAATAGCATAAGAAAACACAATACACAGTTATACTAAAAATAAAGGTACTTTATTTTTATGACAATATGCCAAAGTATCTTAGAGTGTACCCTCAGTGAGAGGATAGGAAATATACACAAGATATATATACACAATAGCAAAAATATGCAGTATAGTCTTAGAAAACAGTGCAAACAATGTATAGTTACAATAGGATGCAATGGGGAAACATAGGGATAGGGGCAACACAAACCATATACTCCAAAAGTGGAATGCGAACCACGAATGGACCCCAAACCTATGTGACCTTGTAGAGGGTCGCTGGGACTATTAGAAAATAGTGAGAGTTAGAAAAATAACCCTCCCCAAGACCCTGAAAAGTGAGTGCAAAGTGCACTAAAGTTCCCCTAAGGACAAAGAAGTCGTGTTAGAGGAATAATGCAGGAAAGACACAAACCAACAATGCAACAACTGTGGATTTCCAATCTAGGGTACCTGTGGAACAAGGGGACCAAGTCCAAAAGTCACAAGCAAGTCGGAGATGGGCATATGCCCAGGAAATGCCAGCTGTGGATGCAAAGAAGCTTCTACTGGACAGAAGAAGCTGAGGTTTCTGCAGGACAAAAAGGGCTAGAGACTTCCCCTTTGGTGGACGGATCCCTCTCGCCGTGGAGAGTCGTGCAGAAGTGTTTTCCTGCCGAAAGAACGCCAACAAGCCTTGCTAGCTGCAAATCGTGCGGTTAGCGTTTTTGGACAGTGCTGTGGCCCTGGAGGGATCAGGAGGTCGCAAATTGGACCAGGAGAGAGAGGAGACGTCGAGCAAGACAAGGAGCCCTCTCAGCAGCAGGTAGCACCTGGAGAAGTGCCAGAAACAGGCACTACAAGGATGCATGAAACGGTGCTCACCCGAAGTCGCACAAAGGAGTCCCACGTCGCCGGAGACCAACTTAGAAAGTCGTGCAATGCAGGTTAGAGTGCCGTGGACCCAGGCTTGGCTGTGCACAAAGGATTTCTGCCGGAAGTGCACAGGGGCTGGAGTAGCTACAAAAGTCGCGGTTCCCAGCAATGCAGCCCAGCGAGGTGAGGCAAGGACTTACCTCCACCAAACTTGGACTGAAGAGTCACTGGACTGTGGGGGTCACTTGGACAGAGTCCCTGGATTCGAGGGACCTTGCTCGTCGGGCTGAGAGGAGACCCAAGGGACCGGTAATGCAGCTTTTTGGTGCCTGCGGTTGCAGGGGGAAGATTTCGTCGACCCACAGGAGATTTCTTCAGAGCTTCTGGTGCAGAGAGGAGGCAGACTACCCCCACAGCATGCACAAGCAGGAAAACAGTCGAGAAGGCGGCAGGATCAGCGTTACAGAGTTGCAGTAGTTGTCTTTGCTACTATGTTGCAGGTTTGCCGGCTTCCAGCGCGGTCAGCAGTCGATTCCTTGGCAGAAGGTGAAGAGAGAGATGCAGAGGAATTCGGATGAGCTCTTGCATTCATTATCTAAAGTTTCCCCAGAGACAGAGACCCTAAATAGCCAGAAAAGAGGGTTTGGCTACCTAGGAGAGAGGATAGGCTACTAACACCTGAAGGAGCCTATCAGCAGGAGTCTCTGACGTCACCTGGTGGCACTGGCCACTCAGAGCAGTCCAGTGTGCCAGCAGCACCTCTGTTTCCAAGATGGCAGAGGTCTGGAGCACACTGGAGGAGCTCTGGACACCTCCCAGGGGAGGTGCAGGTCAGGGGAGTGGTCACTCCCCTTTCCTTTGTCCAGTTTCGCGCCAGAGCAGGGCTAAGGGGTCCCCTGAACCGGTGTAGACTGGCTTATGCAGAATTGGGCACATCTGTGCCCAAGAAAGCATTTCCAGAGGCTGGGGGAGGCTACTCCTCCCCTGCCTTCACACCATTTTCCAAAGGGAGAGGGTGTCACACCCTCTCTCAGAGGAAGTTCTTTGTTCTGCCATCCTGGGCCAGGCCTGGCTGGACCCCAGGAGGGCAGATGCCTGTCTGAGGGGTTGGCAGCAGCAGCAGCTGCAGTGAAACCCCAGGAAGGGCAGTTTGGCAGTACCAGGGTCTGTGCTACAGGCCACTGGGATCATGGGATTGTGCCAACTATGCCAGGATGGCATAGAGGGGGCAATTCCATGATCATAGACATGTTACATGGCCATATTCGGAGTTACCATTGTGAAGCTACATATAGGTAGTGACCTATATGTAGTGCACGCGTGTAATGGTGTCCCCGCACTCACAAAGTTCAGGGAATTGGCTCTGAACAATGTGGGGGCACCTTGGCTAGTGCCAGGGTGCCCACACACTAAGTAACTTTGCACCTAACCTTTACCAGGTAAAGGTTAGACATATAGGTGACTTATAAGTTACTTAAGTGCTGTGTAAAATGGCTGTGAAATAACGTGGGCGTTATTTCACTCAGGCTGCAGTGGCAGGCCTGTGTAAGAATTGTCAGAGCTCCCTATGGGTGGCAAAAGAAATGCTGCAGCCCATAGGGATCTCCTGGAACCCCAATACCCTGGGTACCTCAGTACCATATACTAGGGAATTATAAGGGTGTTCCAGTAAGCCAATGTAAATTGGTAAAAATGGTCACTAGCCTGTTAGTGACAATTTGGAAAGAAATGAGAGAGCATAACCACTGAGGTTCTGATTAGCAGAGCCTCAGTGAGACAGTTAGTCACTACACAGGTAACACATTCAGGCACACTTATGAGCACTGGGGCCCTGGGTTACCAGGGTCCCAGTGACACATACAACTAAAACAACATATATACAGTGAAAAATGGGGGTAACATGCCAGGCAAGATGGTACTTTCCTACAATACCTCCCGGCTCAAAATACATACACATTTAGAAAATACCACCACATTGGACAATTCAAACTACACACACCTGACACACATACACACACCACACCCACATACTCACACTGCTATAAAACACACACCCACATTACCTACAACCCTTTCAACAAAAAAAAAGATTGCCTACACAGAGAGACACAAGCCAGGAGCACCCACTCAATCAGAGCTACAGAACACCATCACCCATACACCATCCACGCACCTCACAGCAAATTCCCCAACACATCTCCCCACACATCACCCCACACATCCTCACACATATCACACACACTACATCCATGGCACCCCAAAGACACCCCAGGTTTTCTGAGGAGGAGCTAAGGGTCATAGTGGAGGAAATCATCTGGGTTGAGTCACAGCTATTCAGATCACAGGTGCAGCAGACGTCCATTGCTAGGAAGATGGAGCTATGGCGGAGAATCGTGGACAGGGTCAACACCATGGGACAGCACCCAAGAACAAGGGATGACATCAGGAAGAGGTGGAAAGGCCTATGGGGGCAGGTGTGTTCTGTGGTTGCAAGATACCAGGTAGCAGTACAGAGGACTGGCAGTGGACCTCCACCTCCTCCCCCACAACTAATAACATGGGAGGAGCAAGTCTTGGAAATAATGCATCCTGAGGGCCTGGCAGGAGTAGCAGGAGGACTGGACTCTGGTAAGTCAAATCTTTACCACTATATCCCCCCTACCTGCATGCCATCACAAACTCCTACCTCTACCCTCAACCCCATCACTCCACTACCTCACATACTGTATATCGCACTATCAGAACCCACCCATACCAATACCAGGCCTGTATGCAACACCAAAGCATGGACCCCAACCATAGACTCATCCAGCCCACAGAATCACCACTCACACAAGGCAAAGCCGACAGTGAAATCACAAACATACAGGGAAACACACCCATGCACAAGATGGCACACACAGACACAATAACACTGCATTTTCATCCCCACAGGACCCCTACTCAATGCCACCGGAGAGGAGGTACCAGCTACATCCAGTCCTCCCCTGAAGAGGCCCACGGTGACAACAGCAGCTCTGCACGCCTGTATCAGGATGACCAACCTGGCCCATCAGGGACCTCTGAACAGTAGGGTACCCAGCCACAGTCCCAACCCACCACAGAGCCTCCCCCCTCAGGAAATACCAGCACAGCACCCACCCAGCAGGCCCATCCCACTGTCCCCAGAACATGTCAATCAGCAGTGTGTCCACCACTACAGGGACCCCAGGCAACCCCACAAACCCAGGGCGATCAGGGACCTGGTGTCATTGGCAGTGGGCACACGGTTCAGGGGACAGAGGCACAGGACAACAGGGAAGCTAGGAGGACTGCTGTGAGACAGGGGGAGGACAGACCCAGGGAACCCACTCTCCATGAGGCTCTCTCCAACATCCTGGAAGCATACCATCATTCCAAGGAGACCATGGGCCAGATACTGGGCAAGTTGCAGGAGACCCAGCGGCTGCAGGAGGGACAGTACCTGAGGATCAGGGATGACCTAACTAACATCTACACCATCCTGGTCACCATTGCAGGGGTGCTGGCTGACATGGCCAAGACCATGAGGGAGGCAGTGCCACAACAACGGGCGCCTGACACTAGCCAAACCGATGAACAGCCTTCCACCTCCGCCGGCGCTAGTGGACAGGAGGCCCCTGCCACAGGACCAACAGGCCACCAGCACCCCACCCCCGCAGAAGGAGAACCACCCAGCAAACGGTCCCTGCGATCCAGGCAGAAGCAAGAGAACATTGCCAAGAGCCCCGCTAGGAAATAAGATTCTCCTGATTGTCACCCTTCTATTTCCCTCTGTCACCCTGTCCACCCTGAACTGCCATTTCTCCACTTCCTATGCCCCCTTAGACAATGCACCTGTGATACCAAGAGGCTGGACTCTACCATGGACTTTCCTCCACCATCACCCCAGCCCATTACACATTCCCCTCTATTTATGAGCACATAAATAAACACCCTTGGAACAAATACTAATCTGGAGTCTGTCAAAAGATTCACAAATGTATTAGTAAAACATTATCAAAGCATTGCAACTCAAATGTACAGTGAAATATAATTTGGAATGACCTTTGGTGGGCAGCAGTACATATAGCAGGAGCCAGAGTGGGGCACAGAGATCTGAAAATAGAGATGCCAAAGGGTACAGTCAGTGGCCATACACATAGGGAAATCAGGCTTCCATGTACAATGTCCAACAGAAAACTGAAATGTGAAGTGAACCTACAGTGTCTTACCTGTGTGTCACTGGAAGTACTGCTGAATAATATTGATTCTGTTGTCAACATCTTCTTCCTCTGCCTCCTCTTCCTCACTGCCCACAGGCTCCACCACTGCCACAAGACCATCTCCAGGCACATACTCCTGCAGAAAAGGCGCCTGGCGTCTCAAGGCCAGATTGTGAAACATGCAACATACAACGATGATCTGGCACACCTTCTTGGGTGAGTAGTACGGGGAGCCACCTGTCAGATGGAGGCACCGGAACCTGGCCTTCAGGAGGACAAAGGTCCTTTCAATAATCCTCCTTGTACGCCCATGTGCCTCATTGTAACGTTCCTCTGCCCTTGTCCTGGCATTCCTCACTGGGTCAGTAGCCATGAGAGGTTGGGGTAACCAGAGTCACCTGAAAATATATAGGGACAACTGTTAGGCACACACTAACCCTTAGGGACAAACCCATACCCAGACACCTACTTTTACTGTGTGGGGACCTTGGGCTTACCCATTAGCCACACCCAGTGCCTCTGGAGTTGGCCCATCGCATATGGAATGCTGCTGTTCCTCGAGATAAAGGTGTCATGCACTGAGCCAGGATATTTGGCATTCACATGGGAGTTGTCCTGGTCCGCCAAACACACCATCTGCACATTCATAGAGTGATAGCTTTTTCTATTGCTGGAAACTTGTTCATTTCTCCGGGGGGGGGGGGACAAATGCAACATGTGCACCATTAATGGCACCAATGATGTTGGGGATATGACCCAGGGCATAAAAGTCAGCTTTTACTGTTGACAAATCTTCCACCTGGGGGAACATGATGTAGCTGCGCATGTGTTTCAGCACGGCAGACAACACTCTGGTCAGCACATTTGAGAACATTGGCTGAGACATCGCTGATGCCATGGCCACTGTTGTTTAGAAGGAACCACTTGCCAGAAAATGGAGCACTGACAGGACCTGCACTAAAGGGGGGATACCTGTGGGCTGGCAAATAGCTGACATCAGGTCTGGCTCCAACTGGTAACACAGTTCTTGGATTGTGGCCCTATCAAGTCTGTATGTAATGATAATGTGTCTGTCCTCCATTGTCGCAAGGTCCACCAGCAGTCTGTACACTGGGGGATCATATTCAGCCTCAGCGGTTGAAGCCTATGGAAGAGAACAGTGAGCAGAGGGTCATATTCCCACATCTATTGCACTAATGATGATTTGTTTACTTTACAGAACCAAAATTTGAACCCGACTGTCAGTTGCCGTGCCAGTGTTTGCTGTGACGCAGTTAGGTGTCATGTCCTGTGCCTCCTTGAAATGGCGGATGCCTGACCTGTGAGGAGGGACGAGTGGAAATTAGGTAATTGTGCTGGCGTTGTGCGCCGTCGCGGTAGGCGGTCGAAGACCTCGGCACAACTTCACATTGGTTATCATTGGGCCCTATGGATTCCAGGAGCCAATGGCGAGGTACGTCAGTGGTGACGGTACGCACCGCCGCGGATGTGACCGCCATTTTCTATCTATCCACTCACTTTCTACTTGACCTTCAACAGGAGAGGACCTACACTGCAAGTGCTGCAGCGACCTGTGTCTGGAAGTGACAATGGCTCATGTTTCGGGGGAAAGGGCCCCTGCCTTCACTGCGGAGGAGTTGGAGAAACTGGTGGATGGGGTCCTAGCCCAGTACACGTTACTCTACGCTCCTCCAGACAAACAGGTGACTACACTGTGAGCATGATGCGTGGGCCATGAATGTATGGAGTGCTGTGCATGTAAGCCATATGTAGTGGGGGGGCAGAGGCGTCCTGCCAAGAGTGCAGCATGGAAGGTGGACAATGCATGTGTGTCAGGGGATGGGAGGGATCTGGTGGGCCATGAATGTGACAGTCCGGACGGATGACTAATTCCCTTATCTGCTGTCTTTTCCCTGCAGGTCAGCACCCACCAGAAGAAGGGTATTTGGCGTGCCAACACCAAGGAGGTGCAGACCCTGGGGGTCTTTGCCAGACTTAGCACCCACTGCCACAAGAGGTGGGAGGACCTGTGCCGCTAGGCAGAGAAGACAGCGGAGGTCCAGCTGTGGCTGGCCTCCCAACGAGGAAGGGGTGCCCGTCGCACCATGACCCCCCTAATGTTCCGCATCCTGGTGGTGGCCTATCCGGAGTTGGATGGGCGATTGAAGGCATTACAACAGCCACAAGGGGGTGAGTACAGATACTAACTCCTGACTTTGCACGAGTTAAGAGGTACCTGGGTGGGGGATGTGGGATATGGGTGCCCCAGGCCAGGACAAAAATGGCAGGGTAGGTCCCTTGTTGGGCAGGCTCCTACCCCAATAGTGTTAGTGGGCATCTACTACTGGGCAGGGTCCTGTGGGTTTCTAGTGTGCGGATGATGGCATTAGGCATTGTACCCCATGGGCTGCTGACTATCTTAGTAACTGGGTGGGCATGGCCTAGTATATAGGGCTGCTTCCTGTGTGTTGTGTCTGCCAACGGTAGTGGTGTTGCTGGCATTGACCAAGTGTATCCTCTGTCTCTTCCCCCCCTTTTTGTTTTGCCACCCTGTCCTTATGTGCATTAGCATCATCTGGCGGAGGAGCAGAGGCACCGGAGACGGAGGGAACTGCATCCAACATGGGCCTGGAGGCTGAATCCACCGAGAGTGAAGGCACCAGTGGGACCGAGTACGAGGGGAGCACCACGACGGAGACAGGAGGGGAGACCACAGACAGCGACTTCTCCTCCGATGGAAGCTCCCTGGCGGTGGCGAACACTTCTGTACCCATCCCAACAACAGGTACAGCCACCACCCCTCCTACCAGCACTGCCCTCACAGCAGCCCCTCAGTGTGTTTCCCGTGCCCGCTCACCCAGGAGAGTGGGTATCTCCTTCACCCCAGGCACCTCAGCCCCTGCCCCAGTCAGCCCTGCTGCCCTCAGTGAGGAGGCTACTGACCTCCTGAGATCCCTCTCTTTTGGGCAGTCAACCATACTGAATGCCATCCAGGGTGAAGAAGGGCACTTGCAACAAACAAATGCATACCTGGAGGGCATTCACTCTGGCGTGGTGGCCCAACAGAGAGCATTTCAGGCTCTGGCCTCTGCACTGATAGCAGCCCTTGTCCCTGTGTCTAACCTCCCCTCTCCAACTTCCTCAACCCAGTCCCAATCCCAATCCCAATCCCCTCAACCCCAGCCTATCCCAAGCACACCTTCAGACCAGCATTCACCCAAATCAACACACAGAAGTGGTTCAGGCAAACACAAGAACCACACATCATCCCACAGGTATTCACACAAGCACCACACCCATGCAGACACACCAACATCCACTGCCTCCACTGTGTCCTCCTCCTCCTCCTCGTCCTCCTTCCTCCCAGTATTGTCTCCACTCACACCTGCATGCACTACATCCTCATCCACTACCTCCATCACCAGCACGCCCATTACTACTCACCCCTCACTGGCAGTCACCACCACCACATCCATTCACACGTCCCCTGTGTCCTCGCCCAGTGTGTCTGTGACCCCTCCTCCCAAAGTACACAAACGCAAGCACCCACCCACCCAATAGCCATCCACCTCACAACAGCATCCAGCACATACACCTTCACCCTAACTCAGCAGAAAGACACCTTCTACCACCACTCCCTCTTCCTCCACCTCCAGACCCTCTTCCCACCCCAGTGTGTCTAAAAAGCTTTTCCTGGCAAACATTGACCTGTTCCCTCCCCTCCACCCACCCCGTCCTTCCCCTCGGGCCAGGGTGTCCTGAACGCACCCCAGCTGCTCAGCCACCAAGTTGGCGTCCGCTGTGGTACCTCCAACACCCAGAGGCTCAAAGGGGACACCCATCAGGCCAGCCAGTGTGTGTCACAGTGTCCTTTCCTCGGGATCTGCACATCGCTGGACAAAAGGCCCACCTTCCGACGTCACCAAATCAGAAAGCTATTATAGCACAGAATTATGATGAACCCAGTCGGGGGAAGGGAATTAGGGTAGGGAACAGCAGGGAGAGAGATCTGAAAAGTAAAGGTTAGAACAAATATGCATTTACTTATGCATAGAAACGTAACTCATCTAAAGACTATTGACTAGATGCGTCTCCAAGATATAAGGTGGAGACCTCTTTTGAAATGAGGGCAAAGCCCCTTCTTTGAAACATGGAACAAGAGTAAAACACGACCTCAGAATCAAGAGATGGCAAGAACTTTGAACTATGATTATACACAGAATATAAATCCTGTAACATCTATGTATTCACAACATAAACCTTTGATCATGACTTAGAAAATCCCAAAGAATTAAATATGCTTTTCGCATCTTAAGCTTTTCAAAGAACAATGAAAACTATGATTTGCTTATCTCCAGAAATACTTTCACATTCACAACAATAAACGTCAAAACTTTTACTTATTGAACTTAAAGCGCTTTACTTAATAATACCAGTAAACGCTTTTACTCAAGTAGCCTGAATCACTTAGCTTGTTGTGCCAAGAACCTTTTACTCCTGTGAATTGAAGCGCTTACATCTGTGAACCGAAACGCTTTGAGTTGTTGTACCAAGAGCGCTTTACAGCTGTGAACTGAAGCACTTTGAATTGTTGTGCAAAAGAGCGCTTTACATCTGTGAACGGAAACGCTTTGAATTGCTGTGCACAAAAGCACTTTACATCTGTGAACTGAAATGTTTTGAATCGCTGTGCAAAAGAGCACTTTACATCTGTGAATGGAAACACTTTGAATTGCTGTGTACAAAACTGTGAACTGAACTCTTTGAATTACTGTGCAAAAGAGCACTTTACATCTGTGCTCTGAAATGCCTTTGATCATTGAGCCAAGGCCACTGTACTCTAGAAACTGGAAAATGCTTTGCTCGTTATGCTAAGAGGCGCTTTACCTTTTGGAAGTAATAACTTCCTCCAAACTTGGATTCAGCAAGGCCTTACTGCTATGAGTACGACCTACTCGTTTTTTAATGCACCATGGACTTTGGTTAGATGGCACTCTGCCATTCAGGAACTCTGCTCTTCTCCAGAGAAACCCCCAAGAGGTCTGGCTGCATCGAAGTCTTCAAAATAGTGAGCAACGTGCTTGGGTGTGGCTGGGCTTTATAGGCCTGCCACACCCCAAGATGGCTGCTGCCTCTAAACACATGGGAATTGTAGTCCCTTCATAGAATAGCACTGATAAGTGCATCTTGTCCACCAATGTCCTGAACCTGAAGCTCTATGAGCTTTGCCACAGGGCAAAAGACTCTGATGGTCACCTTTGGAACAAGAGGGGATGACAGGTGGTGCGCATAAAGCGCTGCAGAGTCGTACAGCGGAGTTTCGGGTGAGACCTGGACTGCGTCAGGCCTTATTCCTGACAGTGTGCCACCAACCCCTGCAAAGGACCAAACCATTCCGCCACCTGCCAAGGTGAAGAAGGGGACGACATGCAGCAAGGGAAAGGAGCACGACCCACCCAGCAAGGCCTCCTCCAAAACTCCAGCTGCCAGAGCCAAGGTCGCAACAGCATCTGCCAAGGTGAGGAAGGGGCAGAAAACACAAGGCAAGGCACTTCAGCCATCAGAGGCTGCATGAAGGCCTGGTTACGAGCAGAACCGCCAGCCCCGCCACCTGCACCGAGGGCAGCACCGCCAGCAGCCCCGCCTCAAGCACCGCCGCAAGCACTGCAACCTGCACCACTAACAGTAGGACCACTACCAGCAGCAGCATCCCCAGTGGGCAGCCGTCCGAGGCTGCAGGAGACGGGCTTGAGTCTCCCACCACCACTGGCAGCACCCCGGTCAACAACACCACCTGTTTGCAGCCCTATGCGCTGCAGCATGGAGTCTAGCCCGGCCTCCATGGACTATCATGCAACCTTATCCCTGGAAATTCCATGCCTCAGACACCCAGGTGAGGGAATGTGAGCTGCCACAACCCAAGTGCTGCATCACTGGGCATAAGGCCCTCTCCAGAACCAGTGGAGAAAGGCTTCCACTCACCCAATCCTTGGCAGGATGAAGCAGACTGGACACAAGGCCCTCTCCAGAACCAGTGGAGAAAGGCATCTACTCACCCAATCCTTGGCAGGATATATGCATCCACTTGAGAGACTATGGCTTTGCACTCTCCAGCACCAAGCAGTGGGCATGGAGTCACTTCGAGGAGCAGTGGAGTTGTCTCATTTTCCGGCTGAGGTGCCCCCCGTACTCCTGAGGTGCCTGTGTGTTTTTGACCTGATGCCCCTGTAGTGTTCTCTCCGTATTGAGGCTGGAGTCAAGTGTGGCTTGGCCCATGATTTTTGGCCCAGTGGCCCACGGACATTTGGAAGGGACAATTCCTGAGAATTCACTTCAAATGAGGTGAACTATAACAGTTTCAGCTAAGGAACTTCTAGCCATTAAATGAGCTTTTGAAGAATGGCACCATTATTTAATTTAATGGGGGCTAGCCCTGGAAAGCGTTGAGGAAGATTGGTGTCTTATTGTAATCCATTGCTCCTACTAGTCCAGAAACCACAAGGTCAGTGTAGCTGTGCCTTTCAATTTTATAAATGAGTGGACCTAGGTTCATGAGAAAGGCATAATTCTGTAATTCAATTAGAATTTATATAACCTTAGGTTATGTAACTTAAGTTAATGTATAGCCTCTGAAATGTTTGGTTCAATTATTCCTTTATGGTCACTCTTGTTGCCCTTACTAATGCCAAGAACAATTTAAAGTAAAGGCATTTTCAGTTTCCAAATTGTCTTCTCTTAAAGTGATATTGTGTTTTAGTTTGACAAGTTTATCAGTATGTAAATAATTATCCCTTTTTTATTGCTGTGCCTGGAACGTCTATTCCCTAAAGCCTTAGGATTAATTGAGATATGGTTGAAATTGTGGTTTCATTTGACTACTTTTTGTTGAGAGTTAGCAGACAATTATTTAAAAGAAACATTTACTTCTAAGTAAATAGTGCTACAGGAATACTCTTTCACATATTCTTACATACCTTTGTGATCCACCACGTATCGGTTCAGCTTTCTACTGGTAAAATGGCCAAGAGTGTACAATCCTTTCTATGTGTACTAATTCTCTATCAATGTTTTCAGAATATTCTAATTTTATTGCAATTTTAAATGTTTTGTGGACAATTCAAAAAGACATGCAAGACTACGTAAAAGAGCACTTCAACAGTAACACTTTACAAATGAAAAAACACCTTTGTGAATAAGCCCATTTGAACATTAGACCTGACGTTAATGCCAATAGAAGCAGCTGATGCTCCAAAGCCCACTGAGTTTGGGATCAGAATATGGGTTAACACTCCAGATGATCTTATGAACATTTGATGGAAGATGTAGCAGTAATGTCGTCCCATTGAGCTTCCATGAAACACATGAATAGTGATTTCTGATATATTGAGCTTCATGAATATTGTGCTTTATTTGATGAACAGAATGAGTGGGAACATATATTTGTCCTTTTGCCATCTCAATTTCTGCATTTAAGACTCATAGAAGACAGTCAACGGGCATCCATAATCTAGTAACTTTGTGGTGTCTCAAAGCACATCTCGGTAACGCTGTTGCAATGAAGTACTACATAAAGCTATTTTCCTTATCTTACATTATGGCTTTCTCATTATAGCCATAGCAGAAATCATTGTAGCAAATATTGCTGATATACGGGGTGACTACAGCAAAATCTGCCTTCAAATTAATCTGTTCCACCTCTTTGGAGGTGATTTAGTAGGCATCTGCACAGTTCTTTTCACTGAAGGTCTGAATAGGAAGGACACAGCCCCTGTCAGGGTAAAAATACCATTATGAAATAAGTGAGTAAGTTAGAAGATTTATCAGGATAGTTTGGTAGTTGTTGGAAGAAAATAAAAAATCCATAAACCACCATATGTCTTATTAAGAAGCACTTTTAATTGGTATAAAGAAAAAGGAGCTTTCTTTTCTCCTAAATATATTGAACAATCATTATGAATTTGATTTTTTGTACTGTGTATCATAGAACAATATAGATATGGTGGTATGGTTATTTCTAAAAAATCACAAATGGAATTACATCAAAGTAAGCCTATTTTCCAAAAACATTGAGAATGTTCATGTTGTTCTGGTATTCTTTCATAGTTTTCAAACTGGTCATCGTGATCACACTAGCATTTTGCTTGAGTGGAAATTCCCCATCTGTATTTTTATTGATTTTCTGATTTTCTCTTAAAGCTATTTAGAGTGGAGCCAGGAATAAAAGAGCCTATGCAGATATTATTAAGCTTTGTATGCAAACCATCCTCCCCAGGGACTCTTTTTCTGTTAACTTGACTTATAAAGCTGCTTCAAAATCCTTCCTCAGATAGTTTAGTTTCTCCTTGTATTCAGGGTAGGTGGTTGTATTTCTGAATATTGTTGGAAAATATTGGATGACTGAAATATCTTGTGCTAAACCATTTAGAAGATCAGATTTTTTTTACTAGATTTCAATTTACATCTTAGATTTACTTCAACTCATCACTCTATTAATTTTCCACAATTATTGACTGGGGTCGATTATTCACCCTCTTGATAAAAATGTGGGGTCTTTCAAAGTGAAAGACAATAGACATGAATCGGGTGAAGTCCAAGACTTCCCAGCTAGATCTCATCAATTGACTCTTTTTATACTGAGGCACACAAGATCCCTCTATTGGTTAACTTGAGCAATGTTCTGTGAATATATGACATGAGAGGAAATTCTGTTTACAATGGACATTTCAAGCTCCAGCAAACTCACGAGCTATTGATAATCTCATGGTAGTTGCAGAGGGACCCATGTAGTGCCCATGATTACTAATTTACATTGCATTTGTGTAGGACTGTACTACACTGCCCAAAACTATTTGTAAACTTGCCAAGGTTTATCACATAGCTATCAAATAGAAAGAGTTTTGTATCTCATGTGGTCAATTTTTCCAGGGTTTAGCTGCTTCACCACTACAACAAGATGTGTTTCCTGGAGCAAATCTGTTTTTTGTGGTAATGGGATAGTTTGGCTAATACAGAACTCCTTCACTTTAGATGGGGGTTATGCAGTTTATATTTATCAATTTAATTGTATCTGCAGAAGAGGTCATAAACTAGTTTCCTCCACTAAATAATGTCAATACATTTCTGTATTATTTTGATGTCCTTTCTAGTTTCTTACTAATATTTCTGACATATATAGGTTTAAAAAGTGTCTCTAATTAATATACCTAAACACATTGTGTTGCAAAGTGACCCTTTTTGGGTGTTCACAAGGCCTGGGTGAAATGTAATTATGCCATTATGCTACGTAATTGTGCACCATTCATGATAACAATTTACCACAAACACACAAGAACATGAGCGGCTGTGGTTTTTAGTGCTTTTGTTTAAACGTGAGGACAAATTTCATACTAAAATACACTGTGAAATGGAAGCTTTGCATATTGTTTATTTATGCAACTTTTGCCGTAATTTCACATAATTGTGCGAAAGCAAATTACGCTATCACTCCCCTTTTTCTTTTTCTTTGTTAGAACTCACCTGCTGGTAAATATTATCTCTAACACTGTGACAATGCTATCCAGTGTCCACTGTATGTGGTCTGACCCCTAAAACAAAGTCGAAATTGATTCAAAACCCCTTTTTCCATATTCAATTTAACCATAAGGCCATTCTATATGGTATACCAACTACACCTATGGCACGTAAAATTGAATGTCACATGTGGATTGACATAGGGGGTCATTACAACCCTGGCGGACGGTGTTAAAGCGGCGGTAATACCGCAAACAGGCCGGCGGAACAAAAAAGGGAATTATGACCGTGGCGGAAACCGCCAACATAGACAGCCACTTTAACACTACGACCGCCACAGTGGTACAGACAAGCAGCACGGCGGTCACCGCCAACAGACAGGCGGGAGACAAAGTACCGCCCACAGTATTACAACAGGCCAATCCGCCACCTTTTCCGGGGCGGATTCTCCGTGGATAAAAACATGGCGAAAACAGCTTTTGCAATGGAAAAACACTCACCTGAACACACTCCACGAGGAAGGAGGATACCATGGAGCCGGAACTCCAAATACTCCCTGCGATTGTGTTCCTGCTCCTCTACGAACATCAGCAACGGCGGTGCCGAAGAAAATGGTGAGTACTGCACCTACGACATGGGGGGGGGAGGCAAAAGTCAGGGACACACACACGCAACACCCCCACCCCGACCCTCGCACACTACAACACACCCACCAATGCATTACCAAACATCACAGGAACAACCCCCACACCCCCCGGAAGAATGCAAAGACAAAAGGAAATGAAGTACAACCATTGTAATGTATCAAAATACAGTAAGCCCATATATAGATAGATATATACACATTCCAAATATATACATCACGATTAGTAGTGAAGGTATGCACATTTCAATGTCCATGGACCACTGGGCCCAAAATGCATGGGCGAGGCCCACACACGATACCTGTCCAGAAACGGAGAGAACACTGCAGGGGCATTAGATAGAAATACAACAGGCACCTTAGGGGGAAGGGAAGGGGGGGCACCTCAGCCGGATGACAGCACCACGCTAGATCCACGACAGGGCTCCATGCCCATTGATGTATCCTGGGGAGTGCAAAGCCACAGTCTCTCAAGTCTTTGCAGTGGGTGGGTTGCCCACTGTTTTTTCCTGGGGAGTGCAAAGCCACAGTCTCACAAGTCTTTGCAGTGGGTGGGTTGCCCACTGTTTTATCCTGGGGAGTGCAAAGCCACAGTCTCACAAGTCTTTTCCCACTGTACCATCCTGGGGAGTGCAAAGCCACAGTCTCACAAGTCTTTGCAGTGGATAGTTTGCCCACTGTTTTATCCTGGGGAGTGCAAAGCCACAGTCTCATAAGTCTTTGCAGTGGGTGGGTTGCCCACTGTACCATCCTGGGGAGTGCATAGCCACAGTCTCACAAGTCTTTGCAGTGCATGGTTTGCCCACTGTACCATCCTGGGGAGTGCAAAGCCACAGTCTCACAAGTGGATAACAGTCTACATTGGTTTTGGAGGGGGACTGGTGCCCACAGTGCTTCACCCTGTTAAGGACAGACGGAGTGGATGCTGTTCTCCACTGGTTCTGGAGGGGGACTGGTGCCCACAGTGCTTCATCCTGTGAAGGACAGACGGAGTGGATGCTGTTCTCCACTGGTTCTGGAGGGGGACTGGTACCCACAGTGCATCACGTTCCCCGTGACGGTCCCAGTTCCGTCACTGCCCCTGCCGCACATGGGCTAACAATGCTTGAGTTGGCGGTGCTTGCCCTGTTCAGCGGTGTTTGCCATGGCGGTCTTTGCCCTGTTCAGCGGTGCTTGCCATGTTCAGCGGTGCTTGCCATGGCGGTCTTTGCCCTGTTCAGCGGTGCTTGGCCTGTTCAGCGGTGCTTGACTTTGCTGTCTCTGACCTGTGCAGTGGTGTGTGCCATGGCGGTCCCTCATTGCCCAGCGGGGCTGTGGCTGCCGGGGCCCTCCTGGGCACTGACTCTGGCGGTGGTCTCCTGACCAGTGATGATTGTGCTGCCCTCCTGGGCACTGACTCTGGCGGTGGTCCCTGACCAGTGACAATTGTGCTGCCCTCCTGGGCACTGACTCTGGCGGTGGTCTCCGGACCAGTGACGATGGGGCTGGCGGTGGCGTCCTGGGCAGTGGGGAGGATGGCGGCCTTCTCCGCCGTGCTGCTCTTCCCAGACTTTGGCAACTTCTTCTGCCCCTTCCCCACCTTGGGAGGAGTCACAGCTGACTCGACACTCCCCCCGGGACCCTTGTGAGTGGCTTGGCCTGCAGGAGTCTTCATTCTCTCCCGTCGGGCACTGTCTAACTTCTGGTGCTTCACATGGGGTGGACTGGCAGTGCTTTGGCTCCGTGTCACACTAGCTGCCCTGGTGCCCTGTGCACTCCACATACCTCTAACAGCCACCACTGGTACCAGATTATTTTTGGCTGAGGTGCTACTACGGGACCAAAGAATTGGAGGGGGGGGGTGGTGGGACAGAGGTCAAGGTTGCTCAGGAAAAGTTTCTGACGAACACTGGGACGGGTAGCTGGAGGGGGTCTGGAAGTGGAGGAAGAGGAGGTGGTTGTAGGAGGTGTAACTTTTGATGGTTTGGGTGCAGGTGCATGTTCTGGAGGCTGTCGTGAGGTGGATGGATGTTGGGTGTGTGTGTGCCTGCGTTTGTGTACTTTTGGAGGGGGCGTCACAGACACACTGGGAGAGGACACAGGGGACGTGTAATTGGTAGTGGGGGTGGTGAGTGCAGGTGAGCGGGGTGTGGTGCTGGGTGTTCTGGTGCGAGTCCTAGTGGCTGTGGTGGTAGTGCATGCAGGTGAGAGTGTAGACGAGACTGGGAGGGAGGAGGGAGACGACGAGGAGGGGGACACAGTGGAGGCAGTGGATGTTGCTGTGTCTGTATGTGGGTGCTGCTTGTGTGAGTGCCTGTGGGATGTGTGGTGCCTATGTTTGCCTGAGCTGCCCTTGTGTGTAGACGTGTGTGCAGGCTGGTCTGATGGTGTGCTTGGGATAGGCTGAGGTACAGGGGATTGGGTCTGGGTGGAGGAAGTTGGAGGGGGGAGGCTAGACACAGGGACAATGGCTGCCATCAGTGCTGAGGCCAGAGTTTGCAGGGTTCGATGATGGTCAGCCTGACCAGAATGAATGCCCTCCAGGAATGCATTAGTGTGTTGCAACTTCCTTTCTACACCCTGGATGGCATTCACAATGGTAGACTGCCCAACAGTGAGTGACCTGAGGAGGTCAATGGCCTCCTCACTGAGGGCAGCAGGGGTGACAGGGGCAGTGCCTGAGGTGCCTGCGGCGAAGGTGATGCCCACCCTCCTGGGTGAGCGGGCACGGGGCAAACGCTGAGGGGCTGCTGGGAGGGCGTTGCTGGTAGGGGGGGTGGCGGCTGTACCTGTAGAAGTGGGGGGCACAGATTTTGCCGCCACCACAAGGGAGCTCCCATTGGAGGATGAGTCCGTGTTGCTGGTTGCTGATCCGGTGACCGTCGTGAAGCTCCCCTCGCCCTCCGTCCCACTGGTGTATTCAGAGTCCGTGGTGTGGCCCTCCATGGCCATGTGGGATGCAGCCCCATCATGCTCCGGTGACCCTGTACCTCTGCCTGATGATGCTGATGCTGATGCAGAAGAGAACAGGGAGAGCACAAAAAGGGGTGGGGAAACAGAAGAAAGACAGGTTGAGTGCATGGCTTACCGCTACTGTTGGCGGACAATACAGACACAGCAGCCCCCTGCACTACGCCGCGCTCTTGAGCTCTACAGATGCAGTTCCTGGGATATGGCCTACATGGCTATGATAGACATCTGCACACATAGATGACACAGGGGCATGTATACCTGTACTTGGCACTCTACAGAGGTGGGGTGGAGTGCCACATGGCCTGCATTACGGAGGGGCCTAGCCTATGGAACTCGCCATGGCCTAGGGAAACCCACAGCCCTCTTCCCCAACCAAGACCCCTCCACTGCGCGCAAAGTCATGAGAATGATAGTATACTCACCCCCTTGTGTCTGCTGTGATGCCCTCACGCGCCCATCCAACTCAGGGTAGGCCACCGCCAGGATCCAGAACATCAGGGGGGTCATGGTGCGACGGGCACCCCTCCCACGTTGGGAGGCCATGCCCAGCTGAGCCTCAGCCGTCTTCTTGCTCCAGCGGCGAATGTCCTCCCATCTTTTACGGCAGGGGTTGCTCTGTCTCTGGTGGACCCCCAGGGTCTGGACGTCCTTGGCGATGGCACGCCAAATATCCTTCTTCTGGTGGGCGCTGACCTACATGACATGTACAGGGGAAGAAGAAAAGTAATTACCAACTGCACCGTCGAAGTCAGTGGCCCACATCCCTGCCCTTGCCATGTGGCACATACATTCACAATCCTTCATGCTCGCAGAACTCTGCCCCCTTCCTACTTACATCCAGCCCTCTCCACCCAGGCATTGCCCATACAACTTGCACCCTAGGTACTCACCTGTTGGTCTGGAGGACCGTAGAGTAGCGTGTACTGGGGAGGACTCCGTCCACGAGCTTCTCCAACTCCTGTGCAGTGAAGGCAGGGGCCCTTTCCCCAGATGCACGTGCCATTGTCTCTTCCAGACTGAGGTCACAGCAGCACTTGCAGTGTAGGTCCTCTCCTGTCGAAGATCAGGAATCGAGTGATTGAACAGATAGAAAATGGCGGTCACGTCCGCGGTGGTGACATCCGCGGCAGTGCGTATCATCACCGCCGGCGCACTTCGTCATTGGCTCCTGAGACCCATAGGGTCCTATGTTAACCAATGCAGCATTGCGCAGCAGTCTACGACCACCTACCACGACGGTGTACAACGCCAGCGCAGTTACCTCACATCCCATTGTCCACCTTTAGAGGTCAGGCATCCGACATTTCAGGGGCCCACATGGCTTCATTTTCAACTGCGTCACACATACCTGGGCCTGGAGTCAACACACATACAGAAAGTTTTTGTATTTTGTGTCGTGTTCTGTGTAGCTGTGGGTACACACCTCTGAATTGGTTGACTCTGTGGTCGCTGTTGTCCTTCCTAGGCACCGTCAGCTGAAACATGTGAGGAGATGGCGGAATCCTCCGATGTACCGACCGCTGGTGGACCAGTTGACAATGAAGGAGCGACATTTAATCATCACCTACATGTTTGACCGTGCCACAATCCAGGAACTGTGTACCCAGTTGGAGCCAGACCTTATGTCACCAATCCGCCATCCCACAGGAATCCCCCCTCAAGTGCAGGTGCTATCAGTGCTCCATTTCCTAGCAAGTGGGTAATTTCAAACAACAGTGGCCATGGCATCAGGGATGTCCCAGCCTATGTTTTCCAACGTGTTGTCCAGAGTGTTGTCTGCCCTGCTAAAACACATGAGGAGCTACATCGTTTTCCCTCAGGTGGAGGATTTGGCTACAGTGAGAGGTGACTTCTATGCCCTTGGACATATCCCTAACATCATAGGTGCCATTGATGGGACACATGTAGCTCTGGTCCCTCCCCGCAGGAGTGAACAGGTGTACAGGAACCGGAAGAGTTATCATTCTATGAATGTACAGATGGTATGTTTGGCAGACCAGTACATCTCACAGGTAAATGCTATGTTCCCTGGCTCAGTGCATGACGCCTACATCCTGCTGAATAGCAGCATCCCTTATGTGATGGGTCAACTCCAGAGGCACCGGGTGTGGCTATTAGGGGACTCTGGTTACCCCAACCTGTCATGGCTACTGACCCCAGTGAGGAATCCCAGGACCAGGGCAGAGGAATGCTCCAATGAGGCCCATGGGCGGACTAGGAGGGTGATCAAATTCACCTTCTGCCTCCTGAAGGCTGCCTGCATATGACAGGTGTTTCCCTATTCTACTCCCCAAGGAAGGTGTGCCAGATCATCATTGCCTGCTCTATGCTTCACAATCTTGCTTTACGATGCCAGGTGCCTTTTCTGCAGGAGGATGGTCCAGATGACAGTGTTGTGGCAGCTGTGGAGCCTGTGGACAGTGATGAGGACGAAGCTGAGGAAGAAGACATTGACATCAGGGACTCAGTCATACAGCAATATTTCCAGTGACACACAGGTGAGAACAATTTCTTTACTGGTACATTTACTTTCACACTTCTACGTCTATCCTGTCTGTCAATTTGAAGCAGTATTTGGTGACTGAGTTGTACATTTCCATTACAGTTTCACAGGTGTGGTTACCAACGTGTGTCATCTGCTTGCATCCTTCATGGACATGTGATGTGTGACATAGGTATGTTTACATTACAATCTTCGAAAGGATTTTGTCATTGTCATAGATAATACAAATTTTAAAAATCACAGACTGACTCCAGATTGTTTTGTGGTTCAAGGGTGTTTATTGACGTGCTAATTATTGGAAGGGATGGCAAAATGGTGAAGGGGGATGGTGGAGGAATGTCCATGGCAGAGTCCAGTCTATTAGTCTCACAGGTGCACTGCCCATATGGGCATAGGAAGTGGAGCTGGGGCAGTTCAAGTATGGACAGGGTAACAAAGTGGGACAGTGGGATGACAATCAGGGTGGTCTCATTTCTTGGCGGGGGTCTTGCCATCGTGCTCTGTCCTGTTCCTGGATCTCAGGGACCGCTTGCGGGGTGGTTCTCCATCTGCAGGGGGTGGGGTGCTGGTGTGGTGGTCCTGTGGCGGGGCGTCCTGTCCACTAGCGCCGGCGGAGGTGGTGGGCAGTTCATTGTGCATGCTAGTGTCAGGGGCCCCTTGGAGTGCCACGGTGTCCCTCATGGTGTTCTGTATGTCCTTCAGCACCCCTACGATGGTGCCCAGGACGGAGCTGATGGTTCTGAGCTCCTCCCTGAAGCCCAAATACTGTTCCTCCTGCATGCGCTGGGTCTCCTGAAACTTGGCCAGGACCATAGCCATCGTCTCCTGGGAGTGGTGGTATGCTCCCATGATGGAGGGGAGGGCCTCGTGGAGAGTGGGTTCCCTTGGCCTGTCGCACAGCAGCCCTCCCAGTTCCCCTGTGTTCCTGGGCCTCCGTCCCCTGGACCGTGTGCCCACTACCACTGTCCCCAGGTCCCTGTTGTTGTTGGGGTGGTGGGTTATCCTTGGTTCCCTGTAGTGGTGGACACACAGCTGATTGATGTGTCCTAGGGACGGAGGTATGGGCCCGCTGGGTGGGTGCTGTGCTGGTGTTACCAGAGGGTGGAAGGTCAGTGTTGGGCTGTGCCTGTGCAAGGGGAACCGACTGTCCCGAGGCCCACGATGGTCCGGGCTGGTCATCTGGATCCAGTTGGCCAGAGCTGCTGTCGTCACTGTGGGCCTCTTCTGTGGGTGGGGTAGAGATGTCAGGACCCTCCTGTCTGGTGACGTTAGGTAGTGGTCCTGCAGGGGTATAAAAGCATGATTATTGCATCTGTGTGTGTCATGGTGTGCAATGGGTGGGTGAGCGTGTACCCCAGTGCTAGCATTCCTGTGTGGGGGCTTGTGTGATGATGGTTAGGGGGTGTTATGAGTATGTGCAGTGGGCATGCTTTAGTGATGGGTGTCCATGCTTTGTTGTGTCATGCAGGGCTTGGTGTTGGGATGTGTGATTGGTGTTATTAGTACATTAGTGAGGATTTGGCATGATAGGGGAGGGGGAGAGGGTGGGGGTGTGTGATAGCATGCAGATAGGGTGGGGGATATGATAGTTAGGATTTGACTTACCAGTGTCCATTCCTCCACCGACTCCTCCGAGGCCCTCAGGATGCATAACGGTCAAGACTTGCTCCTCCCATGTTGTTAGTTGTGGGGGAGGAGGTGAGGGTCTGCCGCCAGTCCGCTGAACCGCGATGTTGTGCCTGGAGACCACGGAACGTACCTTCCCCCGTAGGTCGTTCCATCTCTTCCTGATGTCCTCCCGATTTCTTGGGTGCTGTCCCACTGCGTTGACCCTGTCCACGATTCTTCGCCATAGCTCCATCTTCCTAGCTATAGAGGTGTGCTGCACCTGTGATCCAAATAGCTGTGGTCGCTGTTGTCCTTCCTAGGCACCGTCAGCTGGGACATCAGAGGAGATGGGAGAATCCTCTGATGTACCGACCGCTGGTGGACCAGTTGACAATGAAGGAGCGACATTTAATCATCACCTACAGGTTTGACCGTGCCACAATCCAGGAACTGTGTACCCAGTTGGAGCCAAACCTTATGTCACCAATCCGCCATCCCACAGGAATCCCCCCTCAAGTGCAGGGGCTATCAGTGCTCCATTTCCTAGCAAGTGGGTAATTTCAAACAACAGTTGCCATGGCATCAGGGATGTCCCAGCCTATGTTTTCCAACGTGTTGTCCAGAGTGTTGTCTGCCCTGCTGAAACACATGAGGAGCTACATCGTTTTCCCTCAGGTGGAGGATTTGGCTACAGTTAAAGGTGACTTCTATGCCCTTGGACATATCCCTAACATCATAGGTGCCATTGATGGGACACATGTAGCTCTGGTCCCTCCCCGCAGGAGAGAACAGGTGTACAGGAACCGGAAGAGTTATCATTCTATGAATGTACAGATGGTATGTTTGGCAGACCAGTACCTCTCACAGGTAAATGCTATGTTCCCTGGCTCAGTGCATGACGCCTACATCCTGCGGAATAGCAGCATCCCTTATGTGATGGGTCAACTCCAGAGGCACCGGGTGTGGCTATTAGGGGACTCTGGTTACCCCAACCTGTCATGGCTACTGACCCCAGTGAGGAATCCCAGGACCAGGGCAGAGGAATGCTACAATGAGGCCCATGGGCGGACTAGGAGGGTGATCAAATGCACCTTCTGCCTCCTGAAGGCTGCCTGCATATGACAGGTGTTTCCCTATTCTACTCCCCAAGGAAGGTGTGCCAGATCATCATTGCCTGCTCTATGCTTCACAATCTTGCTTTGCGACGCCAGGTGCCTTTTCTGCAGGAGATTGGTCCAGATGACAGTGTTGTGGCAGCTGTGGAGCCTGTGGACAGTGATGAGGACGAAGCTGAGGAAGAAGACATTGACATCAGGGACTCAGTCATACAGCAATATTTCCAGTGACACACAGGTGAGAACAATTTCTTTACTAGTACATTTACTTTCACACTTCTACGTCTATCCTGTCTGTCAATTTGAAGCAGTATTTGGTAACTGAGTTGTACATTTCCATTACGGTTTCGCAGGTGTGGTTACCAACGTGTGTCATCTGCTTGCATCCTTCATGGACATGTGATGTGTGACATAGGTATGTTTACATTACAATCTTCGAAAGGATTTTGTCATTGTCATAGATAATACAAATTTTAAAAATCACAGACTGACTCCAGATTGTTTTGTGGTTCAAGGGTGTTTATTGACGTGCTAATTATTGGAAGGGATGGCAAAATGGTGAAGGGGGATGGTGGAGGAATGTCCATGGCAGAGTCCAGTCTATTAGTCTCACAGGTGCACTGCCCATATGGGCATAGGAAGTGGAGCTGGGGCAGTTCAAGTATGGACAGGGTAACAAAGTGGGACAGTGGGATGACAATCAGGGTGGTCTCATTTCTTGGCGGGGGTCTTGCCATCGTGCTCTGTCCTGTTCCTGGATCTCAGGGACCACTTGCGGGGTGGTTCTCCATCTGCAGGGGGTGGGGTGCTGGTTTGGTGGTCCTGTGGCGGGGCGTCTTGTCCACTAGCGCCGGCGGAGGTGGTGGGCAGTTCATCGTGCATGCTAGTGTCAGGGGCCCCTTGGAGTGCCACGGTGTCCCTCATGGTGTTCTGTATGTCCTTCAGCACCCCTACGATGGTGCCCAGGACGGAGCTGATGGTTCTGAGCTCCTCCCTGAAGCTCAAATACTGTTCCTCCTGCATGCGCTGGGTCTCCTGAAACTTGGCCAGGACCATAGCCATCGTCTCCTGGGAGTGGTGGTATGCTCCCATGATGGAGGGGAGGGCCTCGTGGAGAGTGGGTTCCCTTGGCCTGTCGCACAGCAGCCCTCCCAGTTCCCCTGTGTTCCTGGGCCTCCGTCCCCTGGACTGTGTGCCCACTACCACTGTCCCCAGGTCCCTGTTGTTGTTGGGGTGGTGGGTTATCCTGGGTTCCCTGTAGTGGTGGACACACAGCTGATTGATGTGTCCTAGGGACGGAGGTATGGGCCCGCTGGGTGGGTGCTGTGCTGGTGTTACCAGAGGGTGGAAGGTCAGTGTTGGGCTGTGCCTGTGCAAGGGGAACCGACTGTCCCGAGGCCCACGATGGTCCGGGCTGGTCATCTGGATCCAGTTGGCCAGAGCTGCTGTCGTCACTGTGGGCCTCTTCTGTGGGTGGGGTAGAGATGTCAGGACCCTCCTGTCTGGTGACGTTAGGTAGTGGTCCTGCAGGGGTATAAAAGCATGATTATTGCATCTGTGTGTGTCATGGTGTGCAATGGGTGGGTGAGCGTGTACCCCAGTGCTAGCATTCCTGTGTGGGGGCTTGTGTGATGATGGTTAGGGGGTGTTATGAGTATGTGCAGTGGGCATGCTTTAGTGATGGGTGTCCATGCTTTGTTGTGTCATGCAGGGCTTGGTGTTGGGATGTGTGATTGGTGTTATTAGTACATTAGTGAGGATTTGGCGTGATAGGGGAGGGGGAGAGGGTGGGGGTGTGTGATAGCATGCAGATAGGGTGGGGGATATGATAGTTAGGATTTGACTTACCAGTGTCCATTCCTCCACCGACTCCTCCGAGGCCCTCAGGATGTATAACGGTCAAGACTTGCTCCTCCCATGTTGTTAGTTGTGGGGGAGGAGGTGAGGGTCTGCCGCCAGTCCGCTGAACCGCGATGTTGTGCCTGGAGACCACGGAACGTACCTTCCCCCGTAGGTCGTTCCATCTCTTCCTGATGTCCTCCCGATTTCTTGGGTGCTGTCCCACTGCGTTGACCCTGTCCACGATTCTTCGCCATAGCTCCATCTTCCTAGCTATAGAGGTGTGCTGCACCTGTGATCCAAATAGCTGTGGCTCTACCCGTAGGATTTCCTCCACCATAACCCTGAGCTCCTCCGAAAACCTGGGGTGTCTTTGGCGTGCCATGGGGTGGTGTAGGTGATGTGTGGGGTGGTGTATGTGGTGATGAATGTGGTGATGTGTAGTGGTGTTTTGTGCGTGGATGTTGTGTGGGTGATGGTGTTGTGTGCCTCTGTATGGTGGGGTTGTCTGTTGCTGTGCTCTCTGTCTGTCGCCTTCGTCTCTGATTTTTGGTCGTAGGGGTTTGTGGGTGATGTGGGTGTGTGTTTTATATTGTGTTGGGTGTGTGGGAGTGGTGTGTGTATGTGTATCAGGTGTGTGTATTTGGAATTGTCCAATGTGGCGTTTTTTTTGGAGATGTGTGTGTATTTTGAGCGCGGCGCTGTGTACCGCCAATGGAATACCGCGGTTGAAAGACCACCACGTGGATTCATGGGTCATGATAGCATGGGAGTGTTTCTGTTGGCGTGACGGTGGAGGTTTTGTTTTCGTCAGTTTATCACTGACCTTTGGTGTGGCGGACTTGTGTGGGTGTCTGAATTTCGGTGGATTCCGAGATGTGGGTCATAATAGCTGTGGCGGAATTACGCTGCCGTGGCGGTGTATTGGCGGTAAGCGGCTTTTACCACCAGGGTTGTAATGACCCCCATAATGTTTTGTACCATGCACTATGAGACCCTGAAAACATGACACAAACCTTCATGAGACATGGTCTCTTGCAGCGTGCAAGATCTCATGTTTGTAAACAGACCTATAAAAAACTCTTTTAAAGATCTAAAAATCTGCTTATAACTGCTCAATAAGCCACCCCTAAAATGTGATTGTTGACCAAAAAGTCGTTTGCATATTTCCTAGAAGTGGTACATGATTAAATTAATGTTAACGTGTGCCTTTTAGTGAATAAATCACAAAAAGCTATTTACATTGTATTTGGTTTAGCTTTTTCCATAGAAAATACTGACAAAGCAGATAAAATCAATATTTCTGAATATTCCAGTAGGAAGCAGCTACAGAAAAAATTCTACAACTGTTTTTATAAATTTTGTTCATTGTTAAATTTGACTTTTTTTTTACCTAGTTAAGAAATATATCTTTCAGAAAAGTTATATTTACTTACTTGAGCCACTATTTACTAATAACCCTTATTAGGAAGCCGCTGGACAGCTCTGAAATGCCTCTAATGAGGTGTGAAATTCCTTCCAAGACTTGCACAATAGATCACCTTGACTGACAGGTCAAAATTAATGGAACAGGATGACCCATCTGAACTCAGAGGAATTTTCACAGTGGGGGCTACCCTTCCTGTTGGCACAACGATATCAAGTCCTCCATTACAGGTCAGTCTGAGCTACATGTAATACTTTTGCATCCTTGAAATGGATCAAAGAGACCATGGAAGACAATGAAGGGGTAAGAATAGATTTTGATGGTCCAGGACACGCCCCCCAGTTTCAGAAATAATCACGTAAACAGGTGTGTTATTCTGGTGAGGACCTAATACTTCATAGGAATGTCAAATCAAATAAAAGGTCAGACAGAAGGAGCATTCCTCATCTGATGCACACGTCTTCACCCACTGAAGTGCCATGCTTCATCATCGGGCCATGCTCCTAGCCGGTCAATGCACTGCAATTGCCTGAGATCTTTTTGTTAGTCAGAACTGCAGTAGAAAAGCATTAGAACAGTGTTCTTCACCTGGCTTGCTAGGGTATCAGAAGATAGGGTGGTAGATTGGCAATGAGTGACATTAAAATTGACTATAAGTTACCAATATGTAATTCTTTATTTGTGCTGAGAACCCATTCCAAAATTAAAAACAGACAGGGGACCTAGAAATATATCAATGAATCCCAGTTTCATAAAAAGGTCAACACAATTCTTGCCTAAACCTGCTCACAAACAGGCAGTGGTAATTTATAAGTATCAGATATAGGTATCCTTATATACCTAGTTTGCAGTGCTATGTAGGTTATGATTCCCATATTAGGTAAAACATACAACTGAATAAGAAAAGAGTCTCACAGTGAAGATTCTCTCTGTATGACCTGTAGGGAAAGAATAAATAGTAGACAAACATAAAAATAATTGTAAACACTTACTCATAGTAGGCAGATTTGGAGAAATATAATGCCCCAAACATGCAGCAAGCAGGAGCATTGCTCACTAAAAACAAGATGTGGTCACACAGTGGTGGTGGTCAGAGTATCCTTACTCATTAGCAATTGTGAATAGGCCCCCTTTTTGGAACTACCAACTAGGTTGTAGAGTATATATAAAGCAACAATCACAAATTGGAAAAATGGCATGTTGTCCCAGCGTAACAGATTTGGTGCCAATAGGTGTCCTACTTACTTGAGATCCTCTGGTAGCGTGGTGGAGAACCTACCCGCTTGTTGGCATCCCAAAGAATGCTTGTAATTACCAAGGTGCTGATATTTAGCAGTGTGAGGTTACATATGGGGCATACAGATGTAGCATGCAAGAATGTCACAATGACATAGCTTCCCCAACATATGTAGAGCTCTAAAGTTGAACGATAAATGATTTTGGACAGTATGGGGGTCATTCCGACCCTGGCGGTAAATACCGCCAGGGCCGGGGTCCGCGGCAGCACCGCCAACAGGCTGGCGGTGCTCCTTTGGGCATTCTGACCGCGGCAGTACAGCTGCGGGAAGAAACGGAAAGTCGGCGGTGTACCGCCGACTTTCCGCTGCCCAGGGGAATCCTCCATGGTGGCGCAGCTTGCTGCGCCGCTATGGGGATTCCGACCCCCATACCGCCATCCTGTTCCTGGCGGTTTCGGCCGCCAGGAACAGGATGGCGGTATGGGGTGTCGTGGGGCCCCTGGGGCCCCTGCAGTGCAATGGGCACTGCAATGGCATGGGCACTGCAGGGGCCCCCGTAAGAGGGCCCCACTTAGAATTTCAGTGTCTGCTTAGCAGACACTGAAATTCGCGACGGGTGCTACTGCACCCGTCGCACCCCTTCCACTCCACCGGCTCCATTCGGAGCCGGCTTCCTCGTGGAAGGGTGTTTCCCGCTGGGCTGGCGGGCGACCTTTTGGCGGTCGCCCGCCAGCCCAGCGGGAAACCCAGAATGACCGCTGCGGTCTTTTGACCGCGGTACGGTCTTCTGGCGGTTCCCGCTTGGCGGGCGGCTCCCGCCGCCCGCCAAGCTTGGAATGACCCCCTATGTTTGGTGAGCTGACAGGGAGGAGGTGTCATAATTGTGTGGCCTCATTGATGTTAATATTGCAAAACAGTTGTCGTGCTGTGGGCTTTATCATGTTATCAGAGAACAGGTGTTCAGATTTCCTTGTTGAGAGAGTGTCATTCATGGTATTTCATCATTAAGCCCATGAAAATCCATGCAGAGTTTGTAAATCCAACATTGTTCATTTATCAGAAGTTTCATTTGTATATCTGGTCACCTCACACAATTTCTCAAGGATAATCCACTTTAATTCATTAGGTGTGAGGGTTTTTCATGATATAGTGGTTCATGAGTTTGGTTGCTGTGTGTTGGCATCTGATTGTACTATGATATTTATTCATCCTTGTCTTGACTGGTGTGTCAGTCATGCCTACATAGAGCAAGTTGCATGGACATTGAATCATATGAATGCAATTGTTGGTGCTGCAATTTGTATGTTCCTGTTATTCCCACGTGTGCAGTAGGCCTATATCGATTTATTTTGTATTCTCCTTGAGATGACAAATGTTGCAATCTCCACAGGAATAGCAGACCATGATCTTTGTAATGCTCTTAGCCACCGTGTGTTGTGGGATCATCAATTTTTGGGGTCATGTGTGTGCTAATTGATCTCTCATTTTCTTATCTTTTAATGGTGAACAAAGGTTTTGATGAATCCAATTTCCCATGTTAAATTTTTTGTAAATTATCTTTTTTATATATTTGGACATAGGAGTAAAGGTGGTCACACAAGTAATCCGGTCATTGTTTGGTTTGGGGAATGTCTCTAGTAATGTTTCTCTGTGGTAATGTGTTGCTCTGTTTCTTGTTTTATGGATGATTTTCTCCAGTTATCCCTGATTTCTAAGTTTACTTGATAGTTCAGCAGCTTGATTGTTATATTCTTCCAAGTGATTATTACTCCCACATATTTGTAGGAATTGACTGAATGGTAGATTCTGTCTTAGGGCCTGGGATGATCGCTGTGGTATCTCAAGAGACTGTTGCGATCAGTTGTTTTATTATACGTTGTGGTTGTCAATCTTCTATTCCGGCCCCCTTTTGAGGAATGGTCCCTGAAGTGGGGGAGGAATTTTAAATGCAGTGATGGGGCCATTGGAATCCCGTGGACCCATCCTTAATCAACTTGTACAGGTAAGCTCTCATGACACTGGAGGCATGGATCCCTGCTCCGGTTTTGCAGTGAACACGCAGACCCTGCAGTCTTGAGTAACCAGGGAAAACTCTCAGGGGCTGTGGCAGGTCATTGTGTGAAGAAGGCGGCAGTGAACAAAGAGATGGCACGGGCTGCCTGGTGAGTATGCTGCCTGCTCTGTTGGGCTCCAGTGGTGGCTAAGAGGGAGAGGCCTGACCTGGCCATGGCAGAGTCACATATGTGCACCGAGTAGGTGCGAAAACCTGAGGACAGTACCTGTAGTCCCTGGGGCCTGTGATGAGACGCCCTCTGCAGCCAGGTACTGAGGGGGGTAAGCCTTCTCCCCAGACACAAGGAGCAGAGGCATGAAAAGGGGCTCTGGCAAACTGGATTAGCATGTGGCCTAGGGCAGACGGCGACAACAGCACTGCTGAAGATACGGGGTAAGGAGGTCTGGACTAGGGGCCGTTACTGGTGCAAATCCACTCTGGTGGAGTCTAATGTGACGGAGGGGAGCTCTGGAGTCCACAAGGTGAGAAAGGTGATAACCTGTTGATTCAGCAGTCTGTGGGATTGAACAGTCCCCAGAATCATTGAGATCTGCAGGAGGTAGGGGAGTAACCATTGTAATCCACAAGAGCACCAGGATGTCGGCGAGTGGTCTAACCAAAACAACCCAGAAGAGACCCCAAGTGCGGGCCTCGAGGAGCCACAGCTATCCACATGAGTCTAGGGGCATGAGGTGGAAATTAATCCAGGGGGCACCAACCCAATGGGATGGAGACCACAGTGGCCATAGAGAGCAAACCCCCAAACATGTGCCATCTATTAGGGGCCGGTCACAAAACATAAGACCTAGATGAAGGGTGCTGTCAGAGAGCACAGTAACCGGAGTCAGGACCAATACGGCCCGATCTCGGACACCCAGGGGTAACCGGAGGGTGCTCATGACTGAGGGAGAGTGTGAGCTGCCTGCACATAGGGTAAAGTTTACTGCTGCATGGTAGACCCTGATGGAGGGTTTTCAGGAGCATCTTGGGTGGAGGGCATGGGGCCCACACCTTGCCTGCAAACAGTGGCCCTGAGACAGTGGAAGCCACAATACTAGCATGCAAATTGCAGCTACTCTGTGAGGCAGATGGCCCGGAGTGCTCCGGGGACCTAGCGAGAATGGTCCACCCCAAATCTCATAAGTTGGGCAGCCTACCGGATCCTTCAAGGCTTACTGATGATGGGGATGGATGAAACTCAGGGACTAAAAAAACATTTGGTCACCAGCCTTGCAGCAGTCAAGGACACTAAACTCACCCTGGAAAATAAGATAGATGAGGTAGTCCTAGAGCTCGGTCTTCCTGCGAACGATCATAACAAACTGAAGGAAAGGGTAGATGTGACAGAGCAGCATCCTGGGAGATCTGGGGGCTCGGGTCCATGGCGGCGATGAGGCCATCTGGGCCCTACAACAAACAGTAGCTTGGCTCCAGGAGAAGGTGAGAGTCATGGAAATGCGCTAAAAGCGGAAAAACATTTGCATTGTGGGCGGGCCAGAGTCAACAGAAGGCCCAACCAGGGAACTGTTTCCTGAGATCTGGCTCCTCTGAGAGGTGCTCCAGGGCAAAGCTTCCAAAATGTTCATGATCGAACAAGTACACAGAGTCCTCAGCCTGCACCTGGGACACTCCGCCCCGTCCGGTAGTGTCACAGCGGCTTAATTTCTGCCACTGCAATCACATCTTACAAGTGGCATGCACCCACAGGCCTTAGCAAATGGATAATGCCACGGTGGACACCTCTGCCCTCTGAACCTCAAATATGTGTTGTTTTCCAGCAAAACTGAAGGTGTTCAGTGGCAGAAAATCACAATTCTTCCATACAGCTGGTGAGGTATGGGAGTGGCTGGAGTGAGAGGGCCATCCCCTGACGAGCCAAGATACACAAAATTCTGAGTAGGAATGGAAGCACCAGAAACAAAGAGGGAGAACTCGAGGGGGGCCGACAGTGGTTCCATCAAAATCTCAAGCACGGATAGAACAAGCCACGGTGGTAGCAGAATTCAAAAAGACAAATCCTGGGAAACAAGCAACAAATGGGAACCTTGTCCAAGGACTCAGAGGAAAATGCCAGTGGCTTGGTGAGGGAGACAGATCAGTGGCAGCAGATGGACCCGTGGTCACTCCCATGGTGGTAGATATGATTATCTGAGACTAGAAACTGTTTGGGAGGGTGACGGGGGACAGCAAAAAGGCCTCCATAACTATCTAGAGATCCGGGGACTGGTAAGACACTGAAAGCAATCTTTTAAGATGCCAGGCCTGCCAGCCCTCTCTGCTGTCTTGGACTCAATTCCTGAGCTCCATCTTGTAAGGTACAAGTAGAATGTTGGTTTTGTTTTATGGGTGGCTTTGGAGGGTGGGTAGTTTTGAATATGCAGTGCATGGATGTTGGGTGGGGTTGGGGGAATTTCAAAGACAGCTAGAGGCACACTGAGGGACCTACATGATGCCACATCACGGGTAAAGACATGACACCATGAACAATGGCCACACATCACCTAAATCACTTGGGTTTTGCCCTTAAAGTATTATCCTGAAACATAAATGAGCTAAGATACAAACTGAAGAGGGATGTAATGTGGAAGTACCTGACGCGACTGAACCCAAATATTGTTCTCCTCCAAGAGATGCATTTCACAGGAAACACTTGTAGAATACTGCAACATGGCAAGTATGCTCTGCTGGTATATGCAGGCTACTCACACAGGTCAAGAGGGGTCAGCATTCTGGCTCGCTGATCACTTCTCCTTAGGGTGACTCATAAGTGGGCAGATGAGTTGGGATGTCATGATGTAGAGAGTAGACAATGGAATGGGCAGCCCCTGACAATAGTCACTTGGTATTTCCCCCAGGTCTACACATGATGGGCCTGAAACAATTAGAGCATAGTTAGCAGAAGTGCCAGACTCAATCCTGCTGATTGGATGAGACCTTAACTTACCACACCACAGTAACTGTGACAGGGTGAAAACATCCAAGGATAGACCAAGACAAGAACTGCGCCTGGAGACCTTACTAGATACATTGGGGTTGGAAGACCTATAGCTTGCAAAACACCAAGAGACTCACCAGTAGACATATTCCTCCAATCACTTGCGCGCCATGTCCAGGCTAGATTATCTCCTCACTCCTAAATACCAAGTGGGATGATTTTGGCAATCAGAGATACATGGTCAGGCATCTCTGACTACTTGCCACAGACGATGCGCCTGTACACAGACATACCAAACATACAGGGGGATGGAATTTAGACCCCTGGGATTTGGCGGCCTGCGGAACCAAAATATTAGTGATTGAGACAATGACCCAATACTTTACTGAAAATTCAGGGTCAGTCGACTCAGAAATTCGTCTTTGGGAAGTATACAAGACTGTCCCAAAAGGCTGCCTTAGAGCACACATAGCAGGTAAAAGGAAAGAGAGGGGTAAGGAGGTGGCAGCCATAGAGGCAAAGTTGGTTCATCGGGTGGTGGACTACATACATGATCTCACTCCGGCCAAGGCAAGCCAGAAAAAGACAGGGAGGGACGAGTGGCGGCGCATACTCTACCAGGAAGATAGGGCACTTTACCAGATAAAGCAGGGTAAATTATATCACTATGTTACAGATGGACAAGAAGCAAGTGCCAACACGTGTTTCGCCCCCAAGTGGTTCATAAACCTGGGGCTTTCACAAGGCTGAAAGAATACAAAAACAGAAAAATTATAAGCATGTTCCATATATAACAACAAATCAAAAAATAATGGAAAAATGTGAACCAAGTAAAGAGGAAATGAAAACCAATCCTCCGTACCACAGGCGCTGATACACAGTAATCTCAGAGGTGCGAAAATCTACTTGCAGATGCGACATTACTTAAAATATTAAAGCAAGACTAGTCTGGATGAAGAGTGCTAGTAGATGGGTAACCAAGCACCAAAAGATGGAAAGAGAGAGTCACCGAAGTGGAAACCAGAGAGAAGAAAATTAAAGAATTATTGTGACTTACAGAAATAATCAACACAATATTACATTCTGGTGCCGAGGTAGCTTATACCAGTGGAGTTTGGCCCATATTAAGAAGGGAATTTTACTTATATAGTGGTTAATAAAGAAAAGTGGCCCAGGTGAAGCAGTAGGTCGTCACAGGCTGACATGCATAAAGCCACCCATATTAAATAACAGCAGAAAAATACCGTACCAATTCAAATATTTATGAAATCAATTCTTTGAAGAGCTTCTTGGTCATATTGCATCAGAGAACGAGTCTGCTTCAAATAAGTGTAAATATAAACAATACAATGTTCAAAGTCCTATTATGCCATTCACTTGGCAAAAACTTCTATCACAGATATGAGTCAAAGAGTGACTTCCTATACACAGAAACAATATGCAAATAAAATATACAGAACCCTTTCTTTTTATTTACTGGAAAGAACCTTCTTAACTAATTTGAGCCTCACCTCCATTTGGTCAGTGACATCAGTAGGAAAAGTTAATCTCGATTATCAAGTTGTAAGGTTTAAATCATCAAGTATAACATAATCAAGAACTAGAAATTATATATTATCATCTTGTATCCTGAGAAACATTCTTCAAGTAATATTATGTAACAAAGATCAAATAAAACATATCTAGCCCTCATTTTAGGGTAATCCCCTGCTGCATAGCACATTCACTATTGAAAGTAGGTTAACAATCAATTGAGCGCAGAGCGTTTCTGTTAGAAAAGTTACACAAAAAGATTGTAAGGAATACTCCACTCCAAACACAGAACAGGTCATTACCAGAACATTAGAAACTACACGAGGCCTCTCCCACTAGTGGCCCACTATCATTGTGGTAACTGCATAGCTTGTACTTTCACATATGACACAAAGATCTTTGAGCATGGTTTGGTGAAAACAGATTTGAAATTTTTCTCAAACTGTAATTCCAAAAATGTTGTGTACGCCATATGGTGTCCTAGTAAACTGATTTATGTAGGGAAAACCTCTCAATCTGTGAAATCTGGTATATGCTGACTTCATAGTACGGTCATGTGCTCAGTTACTACAGCCCCTTTGGTATCCAGTTTCTGGAGAAACATGACATAGTGGATGATATAAGGTGGTAGGTGATTGATATGGCTTCAATTCCTACAAGAGGCAGAGAGCTCACAAGCATTTTGAAAAAGATGGAAATGAAATGGATTTAGCGCTTCAACACCATAGAACAAGGGTTGAACATTAGAGAGGAATGGTGTTCATATGTGGCCGAATAGAGTGACTGAGATATCGAGTGTTCTAAACCGGGATCATTCCTGCCCCTTCAGCCTCTCGATGGACAAAACAGGACTTCCTTTGAGTTAATTTTCTTTTGAAATTGACTATCTTATTTGCTTCTAAACATATAAGGCCCTCATTATGAACCCAGCAGTAAACACCGCACCGCCGGCGGTGGCGGTAACAACCGCCAACCGACGTGCGGCCCATACCACCAAATAATGAACCAACTGAAACACAGGCACCCTGAAACCCACTCACCGCCAGCAGAGGAGTGCCGACAACGACGACAGAGCCCGTCCACAGGCCAACAGAAAGGCTCTACCTGCCCATCAAATAATGAAGCACAAGACCGTCGTCAGTTCTGGGGCGGGAACCACTGCCACGCAAAGCCAGGCGGAAACGAACCAAATATAAGGAAACACTCACCGGAGGCTTACACAACACGCCGAAGCAGACATTGATAGAGAGCTGCAGATCATGCGAGCCCTGCTCCTTGCCATATACCTCCACGACCGAGACGGCTGACGAAGATGATGATGGTAAGTACGGCAACCTAGTAAACAAGGGAAGAAAGGGCACAGTTACATACCCACCCACTCCACCCACCCTACAACGCTCCCCCAACCCTTCACAGCAGCACAAGCCATACACCCCACAGCAAGAGGTACTTACCCGACACAAGGCAAATCTAACCTGACCAAAGTACATACATGTGCCCCACACCCACAAACAATGAAATGAGAGACCACGGCTCCAGAGTGTGCCTCCATAAACACAGGCCACACATAAACCTTTATTGTGTTCACTGAGCAACCGAAGTGCATATAAGGCCAATGGCCAGTCCTGCAGAAAACAAGTACGATGGGCCACAATGGCCCCAACCTGACTCCTACAAGTGCTGCAGTACTCCACCTCATAGGGGCTACAATGGGGCATCCAGGCACCTCAGGGAACAGGGGCATGGGTGGTGGGGGTGGGGATTTACGACAGGTGTGGGGCTTAGATTTGCGTTTGGAAGGTGGAGGGGGTTTGGGTTTGCCCTTGGAAGGTGGGGGAGTGGGCTTGGACCGGGGGGTGGCAGATGGAACAGGTTCAGCACTGGGCTTCTTCCTCTCTGGGGAAGGGGCACAGGAATGTGAAGGGCGGGCTGTGACGTGGAAGGAGTGGACAGGGCAAGGAGGTGAGCACGTTTAGGGATGAGACGGGTAGGACAGTGGGTTGGAAGAAGTCAACATGGGAGAGGAAAAGTTTCTTAGGTGCAATTGGGTTGGACTTGGAGGAAGGCGTGGGAGTGGAGGTAGAGGGAGTGGTCGTAAGTGGTGTAGGTGTGCGTGATGTGGGTGCAGGTGACTGGACAGTATGCTGAGGTGTGGTGGATGTGTGATGGGTGGATGTTTTGGTGTGTTTGAGTGTCTTGGGAGGAGGGGGGTGAACACAGTGGGACAAGACAGGCTGCCAGTGTGAATGTATGTTGTCTCGGTGTCTGCAAGTCTGGTCACTGTGCTGCATGTGTCAACTAATGTTGTTGTGGTGAGTGCAGGTGTGGTGTCTGGGGTACATGAATGGATGTGTTCTATTGTGGTGACTGCAGGAATAGGGTCAGCAACAGTGAATGAAGGTGCAGTGCCTGGGGGTGTGCATATATTGGGGACAGACAGGGAGGCGGAAGAGGTGGACACACTGGGGGAAGTGGATGTTGATGTGTGTGCATGTGTATGTTGGCTGTGTGTATGCTTGTGGTGGGAGGTGGGGTGCTTGTGTTTTTAAGTGTCCTTCTTGTGTGTTGAGGTGCCTGCCTGTTAGAATGTGTGCTTTGGACAGGTGAAGGGAGTGGGGTGCTGGGAGGGGTAGAGGAGGTTGGAGGGGGGACAGAAGGACCAGGGACACTGGCTGCCGTCCAAGAGGAGGTCAGAGCCTGAAAAGATCTCTGTAGGCCAGACACAGCACCGTGAATGCCATCCAGATAGGCGTTGGTCTGCTGCATCTCTGATGCTAGTACCTGGATGGCATTGATGATGGTTGTCTGCCCTACAGAGATGGTTTTCAGGAGGTCAGTAGCCTCCTCCGTGAGGGCAGCAGGGCTGACTGGGGCAAGGGAGGAGGTGCCTGGGGTGAAGGAGATGCCCACCCTTCTGGGTAAGCGGGCACGGGCAACTCGGTGGGGAGCAACTGGGAGGGCGGTGATGGTATGGGGGTGGCGGAAAATGACACAGTAGGGATGGGCCCACTAGGGTCCTCCACCGCCAGGGAGCTCCCATCAGAGGAAGTATCAGAGTCACTTCCTCCAGTGGTAGTTGCCTCTCCCGTGGTACTCCCCTCGCCCTCCAACCCACTGGTCCCCTTGGTGTCAGACTACTCTGCCTCTGAGGATCTGTGGGCCGCTGCATCCCCACTCGCCGGTGCCTCAGCTCCCTCGCCAGATGATGCTGATGTATACAGACAACACAAGTGAACAGGGATGGGGGATAAAACAGGAGAGATTTTGTAAATAGCTGAATGGCGGTAAAATACTGGTTCAAACATACACCCACCCAGAAAACCCTCCAACAGGCAGCACCTACCGCTATACCCATGGCTATGCCCCGGACTAGTGGCTAGAACCCTGCTCTACAGCCATTCCCCAAATAACTGAACAACCTGATGTGTAGTAGACCTGACCAAAACACCCCTACTCCCCATGGGGGCCATGATGTAGATGGACATCAGTCATAGTCCCTGCAACTAGCAGCATAAATCCGAATGCACACACACACACACACACATCCATCAAGGGTCAAAAATATGGTATGAGTACTGACCCCCTTCTGACTGCTGTGCAGCCTTCAAGCGCCTCTCCAGGTCTGGGTACACCAACGCCAGGATGCATTGCATAAGGGGGGGCAGTGCCCAACGGGCACCCCTTCCCTGTTGGGAGGACTTCCCCAGCTGGGCCTCGCAGATCTTTTACTGCAGTTCCTCCCACCTCTTCCTGCAGTTGGTGCTCCACCGGTTGTAGACCCCGAGGGTCCACACCTCCTTGGCGATGGCATACCAAAGTCCCCTCTTCTGGTGGGCGCTTACCTATAGTAGACAAACAGAAATGTAACACAGAGGTCAGACACTGGCCAATCATATACATCTGGCTATATGTCCACTATGGGACAGACAGTTCTAACCCACTAACAGCACACACGTCCAGCATGTCAGGAACCCTGGCCCATCCAGTGTCAGAGGTGCACACATGTATGCAGCCAACATCAACCACTACACACATCCATGGCCCCCAATCCTCCTTCTCATCTGTACCTCTGGCCGACCGTAGAGCTTGGCGTACAGGGGTAGATTCCCATCCACGAGCCTCTCCAATTCCTCTTGGGTGAAGGCCAGGGCCATTTCCCCTGCAACATGTGCCACTTCCATGACCAGAGGTAGGACACAGCAGTACACTCAGTGGAGTACCTGCTTGCACGAGATCAGGGAGTCAAGTGAAGTTGGGGTGACAAGTTTGCGTACGCACCGCGGCGGTGTGCACCATCAACGACGGCTTCGACCATGATACGCTAGGATTCCCCATTGACATACATGTTAACCAATGAATTTGCGTATGGCGGTAAACACCGCCTTACGCTGTTAATTCAACCGCTAGCGGTATGAGGCCACTTCCACAACTACAGTTCTGGATTACAGGAGGCAGACACTTTGGCCACAATGCAGGCCCTATTGTTCCCCAAACACCCATAGGCATGTGACAAATAACATTATCTCACCTGACCAGCCCTGATCTATCATTGTGGTCATGTTGCTGTAATGTCACACACACTATGCATTAGTGTCGACAACAATCATGCCAGCGGGGCTGAATGAATAACAATGTGTGCAGATGTATGTGTGTTCCTCACACGTGTTTTCTACTCCTAGGTACAGACCCTTGTGGCGAGGAAGAGCCCCATCGGTGTACAGACCACTTGTTGATTTGCGGACCATGGTGGAGCGTCACATCATTATCAATTACAGACTCACTCGTGCAACTATTCTTGAACTTTGTTCATTACTGGATCCTGCACTGACACCGGCAAATCATAATCAGCATGCCATCCCTACTGAAGTACAGGTGCTCTCTGCACTCCATTTCCTGGCCATGGGCTCATTTCAAGTGACAGTGGGCATGGGTGCAGGTTTTTCACAGCCAAGATTCCTGAATGCATTTGTACGACACCTGCTATCCTATGTGAGGTTTCCCCAAAGATCTGACCTCCCTGCCACCAAGTCGTACTTTTATGCCTTTGCCAACATACTCCATGTGATAGGTGCCATCGATGGCACCCACATAGCTATCATCCCCCCAAGAGTCAGTAAACAGGTGTACAGAAACAGGAAGAACTTTCATTCCATGAACATTCAATTGGTGTGTACTGCAGACCAGTACATCACACATGTGAATGGCATGTTCCCTGGTTCAGTCCATGATTCATTTGTGCTGAGGAACAGTAGTGTGCCACACCAGATGGAACAACTACAAGAGGACAGAGGGTGGATCATAGGTAGGTGTTTCTGTCAGTTTTTGCCACCTAGCAGACACCCAGGCTGTCTGCCTCTGAGGCTTGTTAATGAAAGTTCTGTTTTGCACCTTTTTCTAGGTGATTCTGGCTATCCCAACATGCGTTGGCTCCTGACACCAGTGAGGAATCCTTGAACAGATGCAGAGAGGAATTACAACAAGGCCCATGCACGTACTAGGAGGGTGATAGAGCGCACAATAGGTATCCTGAAGGCTAGATTTTGTTGTCTACATATCTCTGGCAGTTCCCTGGCCTATGGACCTGAAAAGGTGTGTAGAATACTGGTGGCCTGCGGCATGCTGCAAAACGTGGCTGTGAGAAATTCTATCCCCCTCTTGGAGGAGGAGGGTGCTGTATATCCAGACCAGCTTCATCAGAGAGGGGATGAGAGTGATGGTGATGATGAGGAAGGGGAGATGTAAATTCCCCAGGACCCAACTGATACAACTCTACTTCCAGTACATATGTGGGACAATTGGATGAGATTGGTGTCTGTGCATCATATTGTCAGTGTGCCTTGTCATCTAGGGGGGTGTTGGGTCTATACTAATTGCCACTGTGACCAGGTCTGCATAGGACAGATTATAATTTAGCCTAATATTTCAAAACATATGTTGGCACAACAACATGTAAGGCGTGTGGTGCTTTTCATGCTACTCAGATACCAATAAAGGAGTTATCAACCAGTTGCATCCATACTTCACTTTGTTCAAACTTCATGACATTGGACATTGTAACTGGTGAAAATGTGTTTTATTTGGTGCAGGGACTAAATTGTGCAGATTACAGTGATGGGAGTGGGCTAGTGGTAGTAGTCGAATATGGCAACATGGTTGCAGCATTGTTGCCAGTAGTGGTATGTCCATCCAGGTTTACATGAGTTTTTTGTATTTGTAGCACTGTTTGGTGGTGGATTAAGTGGAACACTTGGAGGACAATTTTGGCAGAGTCACTTCTTAGAGGGGGCCTTGTTCTTTGAAGGTGTTCCTGTGTCATATATTAGCCTGAGGGTCCTTTTGGGTGCCTGTTTTTGGCCTGTAGGGGTTGAGATGAATGTCTCCTGTGTGTCCTCAGAGGGTGGTTCATGTGAAGTTGCTGCTGATGCTCTTGTTGTCCGGTCTGCATCCTGTGCTGTAGTAGGTGCTTTCTGTTCTGTGTGGGCCTCAGGCTGTGTTTGGACAAGCTGCAGCAGCGCACCTGCTATGCTGGCCATTGTGGCATTGTGCAGTTTCCACTGCTCCATGGCCTCTTGGTGTTGTGCTTGCTGCAACCTCTGACTCTGCTCCAGGGTGGATACTATCTGGGCCTATCTGTCCTGGGTATGGCGATATGCTCCCAGGACCTCTGAAATCATGTCATGGGCTACAGTATCCATCCTATGGCCTCCCCTCTGGATCACTGATGCCCTCCCACTGGGCATAGCCCCCTGTGCCTGTGTCCCCTGCACAGGTCTGGCCGAACCACTTGTACTGGGGCCATCATTTTCCTGCCTGTTGGTAGGGGGTGACTGTGGCCTCTATACTTGTGTTCTACCAGTTTGTGGCCTGGATTCACAGGTGTGTGTACGGGTGCCCTGGGCTGATGTTATTGCCTGGGTGGTAGAGGTGTCACTGGTATCCTGGGTGGGGCTGGTGGATGGTGACAGTCCAGGACAGTGTGAGGGGCCAGGCTGATCATCGGTGTCCAGGGTTCTATCTCCAGTGTCCTGGAAGGTACCTCTGTCTCCTTGTGCGGCACTGCCACTTCTTGTCCTGTCCGTCAGGGTGGCATGGGTGGTGGTGCCTGTTAGGAGGAATGGACATGTCTGTTACATTAGCATAGTTGGATGGGGTGCATAAGCATGGGCGGGTCTGTGCAGGTTACACACTTTGGGGCCATGCAGGATGCTTTGGTGAGGTTAGCATTGCTTTTAGCTTGGGATGTGGAGGTGCATTGTGGGTGCTGTAGGCCATTGGGTTTCCTTGCAGGGGTGGGTGGCTGTGCACAGGGGGAAGGATGTGGGCCTGTTAGTGGGTTAGTGGGCATGCGGGGGGTGGATTAAGTGTTTGTGGGCTGGGTGGGGTAGTGGTCCTGGTGGGTGTTGGAGGGGTGGGGTGGAGCATGTATTACAGGTGTGATGGATATAGGGTAATTGTAGATGACTTACCCGAGTCCATTCCTCCAGTGAGTCCCTCAGGGTGCAGGATGGCCAGTACCTTTTGTGTCTGTGAGTGTTTTATAGTGTTGTGGATGTGTGGATGTGTGTCAGGTGTGTGGGTTTCTAACTTATCCAATGTGTGCACTTCTTACTGTTGGGTCCACTTGCAGTCCGTAGCGGCCTGCACTGCCAATGGTTGTTCGGCTTCCACTGACTGCCACGGTGATTTGTGCTTCATTATTTGATGGGCGGGGTGTTGGTGTGCTCAGCGGTGGCGGGGTGGGAGGTCCAGCATTTGCGCCGACAAGGTCCTGGCGGTGACTGGTGGCAGGGTGATTTTTGTCAGATTCAGATTTTGGCATCATTATATGTCGGGTTTCTGTTCACCGCCAATGGCGGTCTTCTGTTCGCCGTCGCCACATCAGTTGATGGTGTTTACCGCCAGGTTCATAATGAGGGCCATAATTTCTAAATAATATTAGATGTGTGAGATGCTTTAACACTTGGACTTTTATTTGCCTACCCCCCTTCCATGAACGAGTAGAAACGGTGCCTTTTCTTTTTCTTCTTCATATGCATTCCTTTGAAAATAATCTAATTCATGTATTGTTTACGCTCTATTTATGGACCATTAAGAGTGGTGCCTGTTTCATATCTTTTCATATATTTTTCATATATATATTTTTCTATATATTTTTTCTATACATTCCTATGGAAATATTTCCCTGTGTTTAGTTCATTTGGCATGTCTTGACACCAATTCGGTTTATACAGCGGGGCTGATAAAACTGGTTCATTTGAGGCACGTTTTTATTCTTTAAACGATAAACGATTCCTATGAAGGCTTTCCTTGGTGCTTAGTAAGTTTACTGATGACACAGTTGGTATTTTCTTTACTGTAATTTCCTGTTTCTAACAGGTTCGTGTTATTGTTAACATTTTAGTACTACGTATATTTCCTGATCATATCATGCTATTTGAGTTTCATACACTTGGTTTTTACACTTCCTCTTTTCACATTTTCTTTCATTATACATGAGTATTATTTTTGCTATTCTCAGGTCTTGCTAACTCTTGGGAGGAATTTTCTGCATTTTAGTACTATTCTTTCTTTTCATGTGTGTTTTGCATGCAGGGCAAACTAACTGTTAAATGTGGTTTGATCTTCCTTTCCCCTTGTGCCCTTTTACTCGTTTCATTGTGAGTGCTACGGCCTAGCCACGCCCCCGTAGGTGTCCATGCTTGGCAACTTCAAGCCTCGTTTTGTGTCCTTGAAAGAGAAGATGCCGCGAACCTCGCGGTTCATTGTCCAAACGTGATGCGAGACGGATCTACATAGCTCGCTTCTCTTAATCATGCTGATTGTGGATTAATATGATAATATGGGAGCAGATCTTTAATTGATTCTATTCGTATTCTGTGCTTCACACTCCAAATTGCGGAACATAAGGATCCCTTTGAGAGCTAAGGGATTTTTGTACTTACACAGGGGTAAGTTCCTTTTTTAGGGTCGATCCTGCGTTGCAGGCGCTTGCGCATGCCTTGCTTGCGAGACACTTTAGTAGTTAGAAAAGGGCTCGGAGCCCCATCCATGTCACGTCAGTGTCTTTCATTGGTTCGTGGGCTTGTCTGTTAAAATATGCTTGCTTTCATTAGTGGAAGGCATGCATACGTCATGCCTTTTCCGGTGGTTAGCCCTCCAGGAGCGCAGCGACCAAGTACTGAAAACATGCAAGGCTCGCTGTTTTCGGTCTGGTTTGTGGACTACTTCTTATCTTTTATTACAGCGCGATCTCGCTTGGCAGAAGTCAAACGCTTTCCATGACAGAGACCATGTTGCATAGTTAATTGCACTTTTGCCAGTTTCCAGTTGCTGGCCGTAAAACCAGTGCACATGTTTTCAGTAGGTCTGTTCCCGTTTTCGATCGGCATTTCATTTTGTTTCAGCATTGTTTAAATTTGTTCACAATCTTTATGTGCTATGCTTAGGTGAACATTATTTTTTAGGTAACATGTATTTATTTGGTTTTGTCTCTGCATTTGGCATTTTGTGCTTTGTTTTCTTTCCCAAAACGTTGGAATGTTGATTATGAAAGCGTGCTCAGTAACAACGGGAAAGTATTTGACCACCTCTGTTAAAGATATACTTTTCTTTTCCAAAGGAAACAGTGGATTTCACAACCTACGATCGTGCAACCGCACGCAGAACACGAAAGACACATGACTTTTCACCAAGTTACCCATCAAATCTCCAAACAGAGGGTAGATATTATTAACATATGCTGCTCAAACCTTCATAAATCAAATCAATAGTTTACTTTCACTGGCCGGTGGACTTCGGTTGTTGAATGGAATATGTGTGTACAATTCAATTCACAAGCCATTTGACAGTCTTTCAAAATTGTGTAAGTGCAACAGATGTTCTGGGTTGCAATGGTTTTGGAAGAAAGGATTATGGGGGTCATCACGACATTGGCGGGCGGCTACCGCCACCCGCCAAGCGGTAACCGCCGTGCGGCCGCCAATGCGGCCGCACTCCCGCGGCCCCCATTAAGACATTCCCGTTGGGCCGGCGGGCGCAAACCAAGTTTGCGCCCGCCGGCCCAGCGGGAATGAGGCCGCAACATAGGAGCCGGCACCTACTGGAGCCGGCGGTGTTGCGGTCGTGCGACGGGTGCAGTTGCACCCGTCGTGCATAGCAGACAGTGAAAAGCTGGCCGGGGCCATGTTAGGGGGCCCCTGCACTGCCCATGCCAGAGCCATGGGCAGTGCAGGGGCCCCCAGGGGCCCCAGGACACCCCCTACCACCAGCCTATTCCTGGCGGTGCAAACCGCCTGAAACAGGCTGGCGGTAGGGGGGTCATAATCCCCAGGGCAACGCTGCAAGCAGCGCTGCCCTGGCGGATTACATCCGCCGGGGCCATTGTGGCGGTAAACCGCCGGCCCCGGCGGTGCGACCGCGGTCAAAATACGGTGGGAGGCACCGCCAGCCTGTTGGCGGTGCTCCCGTCGTTTTGGCCCTGCGGTTATAATACCACCAGGGTCATAATGACCACCTATGTTTTTTAAAGAAAAGTTTCATTTTTTTCACTAGCAGCTTTCATTTGAAAGCATCACCTTATACAACAATAAGCACACTTTAATGTTTGTACTGCACAAAATATTTATACCATGGTTGTGTTGGTCATTCTTGTGCATGAAATGTGGTTCTGTGAGGCTACCATGGTTCTCCTACCTTCCAAGTTCCAAGGTGTACATTTTGCGTTTAAACGCAATTACTGGTGTCTGAATAGAAGGAGAGAATATCTCTTTCAAGAGTGCCAGGGCTGTAATAAGCAGACTGCTTCTAAATACTACTGGATCTCCAGGGTTTGTTTACAGAAGACCATACTAGAAAAGCACAAACATTGGTGGCATGAATAGCTAGAGCGAAGACATCCTTGGGAATCCTATTTAAGCAGACATCTGTTTTTTAGGTCGAGCATTGCAGCGCGCAAGTGCTTTTTTTCGACGTGTTGGTATGTATCTGGGCTTTTAACCACACCCACCGCACACTCATCACTATCACTCATTCATGGGCTTTCCCTTCAAAAATCAATTTTTTTCATTGGTAAATGCTTTACACTTGTCCCTCCTTGGGGAGGTTTACTTACGCCTTGGACATTGCCTCTGTTACATGGCTAATTGCACTTTTGCCGATTCGTTTGACTGAAAGCAAACTTCTTTTTCCTTTTGTGGGCTTCTTCACCCTGATGCCGTGGAGCTTTGAATCGGCTCGCTTATGTGAAACTGTATTGCTTTTCATTTTCAATTTATGTGGCAAGAAAAGTCCAGTTAGGAGTTTGCAATGCTAATAGCTCTATCTCGAACAAATGCGAGACCCACTGCATTGCAAATGCTTGTTTCTTTTTCCTGCTCACGTGACCTTGACTTTACCCTGCATTTTGGCAGTTTTTAGATGGAGCATGCTCTCATTTTTTTCTTTTGCATTTCGTTCTTATCATTTTATTCAATTCTCCAGTGGGGTTCCCTTTGTAAATTATTTTAATTACTGTGCATGTGTGGTGGGGTACACCTTTCTTTTGTTGACACTATTTTTTGACCTAATTCATTCTCTCATACTATATGACACCTCTTTATTCTCACTTGTTCATTATTTGTATTTCCTTGACTCCGGATGTCCCTTTTATTATTTGGTCCTGATGAGACCCCAAATCCACTAGAGGGCTGAAACGTCGTTGACTGTGCTGAACGAACCTAAGGGTTAAATTCTTTGAAATTGTAGGAAGGGTCTTAGACTTATGTATATTTATAATTGAGCCTGCCTGCTGTGTTCTGGAAACCTAATTTGGTTTATTATTTTTCACGTTTTATTACCAACTTGGTTTGGTGGCTGTGTGTTCCAGATGTCTTTGGGACACAATGCAATTTGTCTAACACTATAATGTTCAATGCACATTAATGGAAACTCTATGAAGTGTACTTGTTATTATTTGTGGTGATACTTGAGACTGGTCTACTCTACTTTCCTCCCACCATAAATTTATTGTTACAATTGCTCTGATTTTGAATACTTGTATCTCCAAGAAGAATCATTGTTTCTTGATACATCCCAGTTGCTAGTCGGCAGAGGTGGAGGAGAGGCTGAACTCATCCCACACTATAAAGCACTTCACTGTCTCCTGCTGTGTGGGACACTGAAATGTGTGGGACTGATTTCAGTCCCAGGAGCCTCGAGAGCTGGTCAGCAGAGGTGGAGGAAAATGGAATAATCTGTGACAAGACCTTTCCAACCCGTTGTCAGTCAACAAAAAGGGAGGCCTCCTTGTTGCTTACACAAGGTAGGATGAAAGCTCTCAATTTCTTTCTGTGGATCTGTGGAACTCCATTGTTAAAGATCACTGTGTGGTGTTGTTTGAAAAGCTAGGGATCTTACTGAAGGACATTTTGGAGAAGTGGTGGCAAAAATTGGTTTTGCCCAATGAATATAAGCTTTTGGTTCACCCAAACGAAGCTCCCTGCTGTTTACTGATTGTGCCAATTTGTAGGCCTGCAGACATTCAGGGAAACCACATTTCTCCATCAGGGCCGAATTTTATCCTACTGCCTCATAAGATTGGTCACTTATCAAGTATAGCATTGTTGGCTGAGCCGAAATACCAATTATTAACACAAGAGTCACTTCTATAAATAATCAACAGCAGTGCCTCGTGTCTGAAGGCAGAATGGTAAGCCCAGACAAATCCCTACTAATATGCTGGCACTTACCTCCAGAATGTACTGCCTTTGTCATTGTCCTGGAGCAAGTCCCCGTACTATGATCAAACAAGAATTAGAACTAGCTGGACCTAAAATATAAGGTTTAGCAATGGATTAAGACAAACTCAGGATGGTCAGGGGGCCTACCCAAGAAGATCTTGGCAGTCAGGAGGGTGTCATGGGTTGGCCATGAACAACAAATCTCCATTGATGATTGTGTTGTCATCAGTTTTAGGAGGCCTCTGCTAGTGGAAAATTTACTGGCAGGCCTGAACCATCTGGCTGGATCTCAAGGTCCAATAAGAGGTCAACGGTTGGGTTTTTCCTATAAGCCTGCACACAGTATTATGCAGGGGGTTTGCAGAACCATCCAGGGAGGGGCATCAGTTGTGGATCCAAATTGTGACCCTAATATAATTTTAAGCAACTGATTCTTCCCCTTGGCTAAGCTCCAAGACATTGTCTGACGTGGCCCATTGAATAACTCTCTGGACCCGAAGAGGCAAGTCTTGAGCTGCTTTCTAAAGTCCTTTAGAGAAGGGGAGGTGTTGGGGTAGGTTGCTCCAGGACAAGGCCGCGAGGTGGGAGAATGAGCAACCTCTGAAGAGGTCACAATGAATGCAGGGAACATGAGCCTGGGCCAGGGTGGCTGGACAGAGTTCTCTGGTCAGTCGGTAGAAGATGAGATGGGTGTTGATGTAGGTGGGTCCAGAGTTGTGGAGGGCTTTGTAGGCATGCGTGAGGAGCTTGAAGGGGCATCTTTGCTGGACGGGAGCCAGTAGAGCACCCTGAGGTGGGGGGTGATGCTAGTTATTCTGGGAAGGTCGAGGATGTGTCTTGTAGCCATGATCTGGATGGTCTGTAGGCAGTTCAAAAGATATTTGGTGGTTCCGGCACTAAGCGCATTGCCATAGACGAGTTGGCTGGAGATGTGGGCCCGGGTGACTGCCTTCCTGGTAGAGACAGGGATTCATCAGAAGATCTTGTGGAGCATGAGGGGGATGCGGAAGCAGGCAGGGGAGACTGTGCTGATTTGTTGCTTCATGGTCAATTGGGTGTCCAGGCTAATTCTGAGGTTGCGCGCATGGCTGGTGGAGGTGGGCCGAGGGCGGTTGGCCACCACATGTCATCCAATGGGAGGGAATGTTCCCGAAGATGAGAACCTCTGTTTTGTCTGAGTTGAGCTTGAAGCAGTTAGTCCTCATCTAAATGGCAATGTTGGTCATGGTGTTTTGGAAGTTGGTTAGTGTAGTGGCAGCGGTGTCTGTGAGGGATAGGGGGAGCTGGGTGTCTTCAGCGTAGAAGATGATGTTGAGTCTGTGGGTGCGTGCGGTGTCTGCCAGAGGAGTCATGTAGTTGTTGAAGGGGTGGGGCTGAGGGAGGACCTCTGGGGAACTGCACAGATTATGATTTTCGGTAGGGAGAAGAAGGGTGGTAGATGGATCCTCTGTGTTCTGCCAGAGAGGGAGGAAGTCCAGTTGCGTGTATTGCCTTGGATTTCAATGCAGTGGAGTCTGGTGGTGAGTGTGTGGTGGGAAACGCTGTTGATAGGTTGCCGATAAATCAAAGAGAACGAGGGTAGCTGTTCCCCCTAGGTGGAGGATGCATCTGATGCTAGACAGTTGCTGCAATCAGGATTGTCTTGGTTCAGTGATTAGGCCGGAAACAAGATTGGAATTGATTGAGCAGGTTGTAGTCTTTGAGGTAGTCTATGAGATGGCGGTTGATGGCCTTTTCCAGGACATTGGTGAGGAATGGGAGGTAGTTAAGCTCCCTTGCGTAAAGTGAGAACTCTGTGCACTACATCTTGGCACACATTACTGCTGTTAACAGGTGGACGACCTGTCGGCTTATTGGTCATTCATTTTTATCATAACATTTTTGATCACCATGAACTATGGTAGTAGATATATAAGATGTATTAGTTTCAAATTTTAATTTAAAAAATCGATCCTGCTGTAAGATCTGGGTGGGAGACTTTAATGTCCTCTATGTATGTTTAGCAGGACCCCAGTATGTGGAGTGAAAGATACTGAAGGCCACAAAATTGCTCACTTTAAGCCCCCTCAGTATGGGGACTTGCTTAACATGATGATGCTTAATAATTATTTTAGTTTTGCAAGTGAGTGTGATGTCGTCACCTCTAATGATCACCCGTCCTATACAGGAGAGTAAAATGTAGCACCACTGATTTTATATTGATGCCGAAAGAGTTTAGATTCTTAATTTCCAATTTTAGAACTATTCCAAATACCATTATTGACCACAATCCACCTGGATTGCATTTGAACATTGATCGGAAACTTGGTTTTGGCTGCAATAGTTTTTTTCTGAAAACAAGGGTTTGATAATTAAATAGGATTCAGTAGACCTGACAAGTTCATAGGGAACTTCGGGCCAGAGGTACTAACATTAGGAATACCGATTTCCTAACTGTGATTCTCTCCAAATCATATTTAGAAAATAAGCATGCCTAATGAATGAAACTCTTTTGAGTTTCATTAGTGATTCCTAATGGGTTGCAAACAGACCTACCTCATGTATATTAATAAGGTTGGGCACAATTTGCGACCCATTAGGAATCACAGCCATCAATATGATGGTGGTCTGCTGAGGTCAGCAGACCACCAAGTCTGTCATTGCTGTTTGATAAAGCAATCTTTTTTTTATGCAGCCCGTTTTAGTTACAGGAAAACAGTATGTGTTCAAAAAATAAAAAAATTAAACGCTGAAGTTTAATTTCTTAAGAGTAGGCAGGTGTCCTTGGGACCTCTGCCTGCTCTTAATAAATATACTTTTTCCATTCTCATAGGGAAAGGAGTTACCACAATCTTCAATGAGTCAGTAAAATATGAACGTTTTGCAACCGCAATTTACTTGATACATACCATTCAGATTCGGTATTTGCCCCTTCCAAATACCGAATCGCAAACACAAATTGCAATTCAGCAAAGTGTTACAGAATCACAAATTGTGCTTTGTACATACCTACATACATACATCTTTGTAGTCAGGAATGGCCCCATCAGCCATTTCAGTCCTCAATTTTTTTTTGTAAATTTGGTCATTATGTCTGAGTACTTAAATGCAGGAAATAAGGGCCATATGTACTAAAGCATTTTCCCATAGACACAGAATGGGTAAAACCCTTTGATACATCTGGCCTTAAGTGTCTGTTCATTGGTGCCCCCGTTCGTTCCAAAATAAGTAGTTTTGCCACTAGTTGCCAATCAATTTCCTAATCACTAATGGCAAAATGAAGGCCAATCAGTCCACTCCCACATGATTGGTTCAATGCTGCCTATTCTGAAGCTCATAAACATCTTAAAGTGGCCTCAAATAATAAGGGCCAGATTTAAATATTGGTGGATGGGTTACTCCGACACAACAGTGACAGATATCTTGTCCTATGAAATCTAAACCCCATAGGAAATAATGGGATTCGGATTTTGGCAGATGGGATATCTGGCACTGTTGTGATGGAGTAACCCATCTGCTAATATCTAAATCAGGCCCCAGTCAGCTCTCAGGGTTTAATAGGGGATCTGCTTTTCAGTTTAGAAACACTTTAGGGCAGTGGTTTTCAAAGGTTTTAATGCTCATCTCCCCTCCTCCAGTGGGAAAAAAATAATTGACCCCCCCTCAGAGTTTTTAAAAATTATTCTATTAAATTGACAATGTTAAATAGTTCAGACTTGTTTAAACGTTACAGTTAAGTTATGTTACCTTTTTAAAAATGCAATAAATGTTGTTCTGTTTGAAACAAAGCACTTTACCTGCATACTGCTTCTTTTAGTCAGAGACCGGTGCTCACCTGGGATCACTTGAGGCCCCACTAGGAGGCCTCCCCCCCCACCAGTTGGAAGACCCCTGCTTTAGGGGTACATGAAATAGCCCAAGCAATTAAAAAGAGTCAACACCGAAAGGCCCAGAGCCTGAATGGAGTCGCTGTGGATATTTTTAAAGAAAACATTAATCTTTAGACACCTCTTTTCACTTATGTGTTCAGAGCTGTAATTATGGGTCTATTAATACCCACATGGAACAAAGCACCCCTCGCCTACCCTCTCCTAATCCAATCAAGAGGGCACCTAATTGTCTGGGGATGCAGAATGTGAGGGAGGTGCTGGGCTGCTCCAAATGTCCTTCCCTGCCTTTGAAGACTAGTTTGGCCACCCTTCCTCCTTCCCCATCTGCTGAGGCAGATCTCCTCCCCCTGGCACATCCTTTGTGTTCAACCCAGGCCACTTAATACCTCATCAAGGCAGTCTGGCCAGGCTGCCAGAGGCTGACCAATCAGAGAAGGGCACTACAGAGCTGAAGTGGGCAACTTTCAGGTAGAGTTTTAAAACTTGTTACCTGAACTAGTTATATTAAATCCAACAATTGTAAGTTGTGGGATTTATTATAACAATTAATTTGATACCAAACTCAAGGTATCTGGCACTTAAGCGGTCTTTATTAATTAGAATAAAGTCTCCCCATTTTAGCCTATGGAGGCCAGTCACTACAGTGATAGAAAACCAAATGTGGCTATTTTACCTCACCAGGGCTTATAAAACAATGTTTATAAGGTCCCTACTTATAGTTACATGCACCCAACCCTAGGGGCACATAGGGCACACCTTAGGGGTGACTTCTATGTATAAGTAAGGTCGTTTAAGACTTTGGAAGTACTTTTAATTCCAAATTCGAATTTGCATATAACTTTAGTTTAAAAATAGCCAGGAAGGCATGCCTGCCTTTAAAATGACACTGGGCACCTCAGCAGTGCACCCATGGGTGTACCCCCCTATGCTAGGGGCCCTAAACCTACTTGCCCTACCATATATTAGGGATCTATAGGTAGGCTGATACTGCCAAATATAATTAGCCTAATTTGCATACTCATTTTACACAGAGCACAGGCCCTGGTACTGGTTAGCAGTACCCAGGGCACCATCAGAGTCAGGAAAACACCAACAAAAAGTGAAAAATGGGTAAAAAAGTTAGGGGGCCTCTTTGATCAGCCCGGTTTTCTCACACAATTTATGAGGGAGGTGTGAGGGACTATTCCAATTGTGAGACCTTTCAAAAGTTACAAAGTAGATTTCTCCCTACACTGTTAGCGGTTCTTGCATTGATGGACACCTATTTTTGCCATCATGAGGTTGGTTTGACTTACTTGGGGGATTTAATTGAGTTGCCCGCTCTTTTATTATGGCTTAAGATTTTGCAATCCCCGGAGGTAAATCCCAGAAAAACAATCATAAAAGACAGCATGGCAAATATTTCCTGGTTAGCAAATGTCAAGGGCACTTTTGCAAGTTTGTGGGTACCAGAGTATTTCATCAACTCAGATAAAATGAAGGATACTGCAAAAGTTCGGATTAGGCCTAATTTTTTCTGAACAATGCCAGTATGAAGATCAATCAAAAGCTCTTCAACTGTATTCAATGGCAAATTATTTTGCATTGCGCCTTAAATATGAATTCAAATTTTATCTAACTTATACAGTACAGACAACCTTCATTACAAATTATATTTAAACAGCTTGTGTCTTGGCTCATTACATTTTCTCTTAGCCTTTCCTTAACAGGGAGCCTGATTTGCAAACCTTCTGAATTTCCCTTGTGATAATCACTCACAACAAAGCACACTCCACTTAATGCTTTTTTTGCTCCTTGTTATCAGTCTTGGCTTCTGCACTTTTTTGCCCCAGTTTTATGTCCTTTTCATTTTAAAACATTCAAAAAGGGTATATCATACCTGCAGCAGTTAGGCTCAGCAGCTTTATTAGATGCTCACTAATTATAAGAAAAAGATGTTCTTAAATAGGCGATTGCTCAGAGTTCACTTCATCACATGTCTTTGTACAACATGGAACTGGCTGCTGATTATCATAATCGTTTTATTTGGTCTTTGACTGTTTTAATTAATTATGAATGATAGATTATTTTTTAACTAGGTCATTTTTTAGTTGTTATTTACAATTATTGAATGTATTGTGTACTTGGAATAATTTGTGATGTACTTTTATGACATTCTTGCTGAATAAAGTTATTTTGATTGACTGACAGTCCTAAGCGACAGCCAGTAACTGAGACAATTTGCAAGCATTACACCTATTATCTTTGTAGGTTTCTCAATGTGCTTTGGTTTCCATCGGATAATGCAACAAAAGTACTATATTGCTAAGCATGGTACAAAATTCAAACAATCACTTATGTGCCAAGCTCTAAATAACAATTGACATGGACAATAAGTCACCATATCTATGTCCTCATAAGGTTGCTGCATTCCGTCTCAAATGTTTTACATTTAATTCATGGTATCTACATGTAAACATATTAAACTGTTATCCTAAAGCAAAATGTGTCAATTCAGTGTTTAATGCAATGTTTCATGGTCTGTTTAACCTCTTAGCTACTGGGCCTTCCCCCCCCCCCCCAGAGCTGAGCCCTTTTTTGTCTATTTGGGGTAGTTCGCACTTAGGCCTTCATAACTTTTTGTCCACATAAGCTATCCATGCCAAATTTGCGTCCTTTTTTTCCAACGTCCTAGGGATTCTAATGGTACCCAGAGTTTGTGGTTTCCCCTGGAGGAGACCAAGAAAATAGCCAAAATCCAGTGAAAATTTAGTTTTTTCCAAAAAAATGGGAAAAAAGGGCTGCCGAAGAAGGCTTGTGGTTTATTCCCTGAAAATGCCATCAACAAAGGGTTTCTGGTGCGGAAATCACTATCTTCCCACCTTTCAGGAACGGGCAGACTTGAATCAGAAAAACACATTTTTCAACACAAATTTGGCATTTTACTGGGACATACCCCATTTTTACTATTTTTGGAGCTTTCAGCCTCCTTCCAGTTAGTGACAGGAATGGGTGTGAAACCAATGCTGGATCCCGGAAAGTTAAACATTTCTAAAAACTAGACAAAATTCTGAATTCAGCAAGGGGTCATTTGTGTAGATCCTACAAGGTTTTCCTACAGAAAATAACAGCTGAAATAAAGAAATATTGAAATTGAGCTGAAAACAACAGCCATTTTTCTTTATGTTTTACTCTGTAACTTTTTCCTGCGATGTCAGATTTCTGAAAGCAATATACCGTTTTGTCTGCTGGACTCTTCTGGTTGCGGGATATAAAGGGCTTGTAGGTTCATCAAGAACCCTTGGAACACAGAGCCAATAAATGAGCTGCACCCTGCAGTTGGTTTTCATTCTATACTGGGTATACAGCAATTCATTTGCTGAAATATGAAGAGTGAAAAATAGGTATCAAGAAAACCTTTGCATTTCCAAAATGGGCTCAAGATAAGGTTTTGAGGAGCAGTGGTTAGTTGCACATCTCTGAATTCCGGGGTGCCCATACTAGCATGTGAATTGCAGGGCATTTCTCAAATAGACGTCTTTTTTACACACTCTCTTATATTTGGAAGGAAACAATGTAGAGAAATATAAGGGGCAATAACACTTGTTTTGCTATTCTATGTTACCCCATGTCTCCCGATAAAAATGATACCTCACTTGTGTGGGTAGGCGACAGGAAATGCCCCAAAACACAATGTGGACACATCCCATTTATTTGACAGAAAACAAAGCTGTTTTTTGCAAAGTGCCTAGCTGTGGATTTTGGCATCTAGCTCAGCCGGCACATAGGGAAACCTACCAAACCTGTGCATTTTTTTAAAACTAGAGACCTCGGGGAATCCAAGATGGGGTGACTTGTGGGGCTCTGACCAGGTTCTGTTACCCAGAATCCTTTGCAAACCTCAAAATGTGGCTAAAAAACACGTTTTCCTCTCATTTCGGTGACAGAAAGTTCTGGAATCTGAGAGGAGCCACACATGTCTTTCCACCCAGCGTTCCCCCAAGTCTCCCGATAAAAATGATACCTCACTTGTGTGTGTAGGCCTAGCACCCGCGACAGGAAATGCCCCAAAACACAACGTGGACACATCACATTTTTTGACAGAAAACAGCGCTGTTTTTTGCAAAGTGCCTACCTGTAGATTTTGGCCTCTAGCTCAGCCGGCACATAGGGAAACCTACCAAACCTGTGCATTTTTGAAAACTAGAGACCTAGGGGAATCCATGATGGGGTGACTTGTGGGGCTCTGACCAGGTTCTCTTACCCAGAATCCTCTGCAAACCTCAAAACGTGGCTAAAAAAACAAGTTTCCTCATATTTCGGTGACAGAAAGTTCTGGAATCTGAGAGGAGCCACAAATTTCCTTCCACCCAGCGTTCCCCCAAGTCTCTTATATTTGGAAGGAAAAAATGTAGAGAAAGATAAGGGGCAATAACACTTGTTTTGCTATTCTATGTTCCCCCAAGTCTCCCGATAAAAATGATACCTCACTTGTGTGGGTAGGCCTAGCGCCCGCGACAGGAAATGCCCCAAAACACAATGTGGACACATCCCATTTTTTGACAGAAAACAGAGCTGTTTTTTGCAAAGTGCCTACCTGCAGATTTTGACCTCTAGCTCAGCCGGCACATAGGGAAACCTTCCAAACCTGTGCATTTTTGAAAACTAGAGACCTAGGGGAATCCAAGATGGGGTGACTTGTGGGGCTCTGACCAGGTTCTGTTACCCAGAATCCTTTGCAAACCTCAAAACGTGGCTAAAAAAACACATTTTCCTCACATTTCAGTAACAGAAAGTTCTAGAATCTGAGAGGAGCCACAAATTTCCTTCCACCCAGCGTTCCCCCAAGTCTCCCGATAAAAATTATACCTCACTTGTGTGGGTAGGCCTAGCGCCCGCGACAGGAAATGCCCCAAAACACAACGTGGACACATCCCATTTTTTGACAGAAAACAGAGCTGTTTTTTGCAAAGTGCCTACCTGCAGATTTTGGCCTCTAGCTCAGCCGGCACATAGGGAAACCTACCAAACCTGTGCATTTTTGAAAACTAGAGACCTAGGGGAATCCAAGATGGGGGACTTGTGGGGCTCTAATCAGGTTCTCTTACCCAGAATCCTTTGCAAACCTCAAAACGTGGCTAAAAAAACAAGTTTTCCTCATATTTCGGTGACAGAAAGTTCTGAAATTTGAGAGGAGCCACAAATTTCCTTCCACCCAGCGTTCCCCTAAGTCTCCCGATAAAAATGATACCTCACTTGTGTGTGTAGGCTTAGCGCCCGCGACAAGAAATGCCCCAAAACACAACGTGGACACATCCTATTTTTTGACAGAAAACAGAGCTGTTTTTTGCAAAGTGCCTATCTGTAGATTTTGGCTTCTCGCTCAGCCGGCACATAGGGAAACCTACCAAACCTGTGCATTTTTTAAAACTAGAGACCTAGGGGAATCCAAGATGGGGTGACTTGTGGGGCTCTGACCAGGTTCTGTTACCCAGAATCCTTTGCAAACCTCAAAACGTGGCTAAAAAAACATGTTTTCCTCACATTTCGGTGACAGAAAGTTCTGGAATCTGAGAGGAGCCACAAATTTCCTTCCACCCAGCGTTCCCCCAAGTCTCTTATATTTGGAAGGAAAAAATGTAGAGAAAGATAAGGGGTAATAACACTTGTTTTGCTATTCTATGTTCCCCCAAGTCTCCCGATAAAAATGATACCTCAAATGTGTGGGTAGGCCTAGCGCCCGCGACAGGAAATGCCCCAAAACACAACGTGGACACATCCCATTTTTTGACAGAAAACAGAGCTGTTTTTTGTAAAGTGCCTACCTGTAGATTTTGGCCTCTAGCTCAGCCGGCACATAGGGAAACCTACCAAACCTGTGCATTTTTGAAAACTAGAGACCTAGGGGAATCCAAGATGGGGTGACTTGTGGGGCTCTGACCAGGTTCTGTTACCCAGAATCCTTTGCAAACCTCAAAATGTGGCTAAAAAAACACGTTTTCCTCACATTTCAGTAACAGAAAGTTCTGGAATCTGAGAGAAGCCACAAATTTCCTTCCACCCAGCGTTCCCCCAAATCTCCTGATAAAAATGATACCTCAGTTGTGTGGGTAGGCCTAGCGCCCGCGACAGGAAATGCCCCAAAACACAACGTGGACACATCCCATTTTTTGACAGAAAACAGAGCTGTTTTTTGCAAAGTGCCTACCTGTAGATTTTGGCCTCTTGCTCAGCCGGCACATAGGGAAACCTACCAAACCTGTGCATTTTTGAAAACTAGAGACCTAGGGGAATCCTAGATGGGGTAACTTGTGGGGCTCTGAGCAGGTTCTGTTACCCAGAATCCTTTGCAAAGCTCAAAACGCGGCTAAAAAAACACGTTTTCCTCACATTTCAGTTACAGAAAGTTCTGGAATCTGAGAGGAGCCACAAATTTCCTTCCACCCAGCGTTCCCCCAAGTCTCCTGGTAAAAATGATACCTCACTTGTGTGGGTAGGCCTAGCGCCCGCGACAGCAAATGCCCCAAAACACAACTTGGACACATCACATTTTTTCATAGAAAACAGTGCCTACCTGTGGATTTTGGCCTCTAGCTCAGCCGGCACCTGGGGAAACCTAGCAAACCTGCGCATTTTTGAAAACTAGAATCCCAGGGGCATCCAAGATGAGGTGACTTGTGGGGCTCTGACCAGGTTCTGTTACCCAGAATTCTTTGCAAACCTCAAAATGTGGCTAAAATACCACGTTTTCCTCACATTTCGGTGACAGAAAGTTCTGGAATCTGAGAGGAGCCACAAATTTCCTTCCACCCAGCGTTCCCACAAGTCTCCCGATAAAAATGATACCTCACTTGTGTGGGTAGGCCTGGTGCCCGGAACAGGAATAGATCACACAACGGTCAATGTTGGTCCTTGTATGAGGCAGCTGTTGACCCTGGGGTGATCCATTCCTGACGCAGGCACTAGGTGTAGGCACTCAAGTGGGGTAGTGTTTTTATCAGGACAGGTGAGGAGTCACTGGGTGGTAGGAATTTTGTGGATCCCAGCATATTCCTGTAGTTTGTGTGACAGAAATGCAAGAAAAATAGAGTTTTTATTCAACATTTCAGCTTTGCAGGGTATTCTGGGTAAGAATCTTTGGGGAATCCACACAAGTCACACCTCTGTGGACTCCCCCGAATGTCTAGTTTCCAGAATTGTTTGGGTTTAGTGTGTTTCTCTATATGGCCGCCGAACCCAGGACCAAAAACACAGGTGCCTGCCTTACAAAACCAGTATGTTTTGCCATAGATAATTTTGATGTCTCCACAATGCGATTTGGGTGGTGGAATTTGGGGCTGAACTAAATTGGGGAGCTCCCAAGAGAGCACTCTCTCTGCTTGCCGCCGCATTCACCTGCTCTCTGGGTTGGGCTAACCCACTATTACCCAGTTGCACATACAGCTTGCGAAGGGACAGCAGGACTGTCCTCATCACCTCCCTCATAATGTACTGGAAGAGGAGTTATCGAATGGGACTCCTCCGACTGAAAAATCACTCCCAGAGTCTGCGCCATTGTCCTATCCCTCAGATGCTGTCTCACTATCTGATGTCTCAGTCTCTGAACCTATGTCAGAGCTGTCCTCTATAACCCGAGTGCAGGCAGCAGTCGTCCATCAAGATGCCATCTCTGCTATTGGCTAAACTGTTGCTCTAAAACACTATCCTACGTAGACAGTCACAAAATCGATGGTGTGTGTGAGATACATGCAACAGTAGAGGCCACCTTACCTGCGCTTCTTCCCTCAATCAGCACGTTCTTTCAAGACACTCAAAAAACACCTTGTCACATACCATTCGTCACAGTCTTTAGCACCTCCTGCACCCAGTCCAACAATCATTATTGGTGCTCCCACTCCCTCCTCCTCGGATTCCCTCATTACCACCCAGCCAAAGTGCCCTTCATCTCTCCATAGCCGCCCTCCACCCTGCACATACATTTCATTGGTATTATAGCGCAGGTAATGGCTGACTTTACTAATGTACTCAGCTATTTACATAAAATACAGATTTTCTCTTTGCAGTAGGCATATAAACCTTCTGTGCTTCTTTATGGCACTAAAACTGCCACTAGACAAGTCTGACCCTTTTCCCCCCAGGGAAACCACACACATATTGACAAAAGTGATATATATATGACAGCCAACCACCTGAAACTCAACTCAAGCAAAACCGAAATAATCCTCTTTGGCCCACACAAAAAAACCTGGGACCCCTCATGGTGGCCCACCATGCTAGGCCCTGCACCCACCCCGCCAACCACGCACGCAACCTCGGCATCATCCTAGACTCCTCCCTCTCAATGACCCAACAAATCAATGCTTTCACCTCCTCATGCTTCAACACACTCCGTATACTGAAAAAAACATTCAAATGGATCCCCACAGAGACCAGAAAAACTGTCACTCACGCACTCATCAGCAGCAGACTTGATTACGGAAACGCCCTCTACGCCGGCACCACTCTAAAACTCAAGCGCAAACTACAGCGCATCCAGAACTCAGCAGCACGACTCATCCTCGACCTCCCCCAACACGAACACATCTCTCCACACCTCAAATCCCTCCACTGGCTCCCCATTGACAAAAGGATCACCTTCAAGATCCTCATCCTTGCACACAAATCACTCCACAACACAGGCCCTGTCTACCTCAACGAGAGTCACCTTCCACACCCCCACACGAAACCTCCGCTCAGCTGACCTCTCCCTCGCCTCTGTCCCCCACATCAAACACACTACCACCGGAGGCAGATCCTTCTCCTACCTTGCACCCAAAACCTGGAACGCTCTCCCAACCAACCTTCGCAAGACCCAAAACCTACTTCTTTTCAGGAAGGGCCTCAAAACCTGGCTTTTTGAACAGTGATCCACCCAGCCCCTTTCCCCCCCCCTCTCACCCCCCTTCCAGCGCCTTGAGACCCTCACGGGTGAGTAGCGCGCTTTATAAATCTCTTTGATTGATTGATTATATATAGATCTATCTCTATATATATATCTACATAGATATATCTATAGATATATCCATGTACATAGATATATCCACATAGATATATCTATCTATACAGGGAGTGCAGAATTATTAGGCAAATGAGTATTTTGACCACATCATCCTCTTTATGCATGTTGATTTACTCCAAGCTGTATAGGCTCGAAAGCCTACTACCAATTAAGCATATTAGGTGATGTGCATCTCTGTAATGAGAAGGGGTGTGGTCTAATGACATCAACACCCTATATCAGGTGTGCATAATTATTAGGCAACTTCCTTTCCTTTGGCAAAATGGGTCAAAAGAAGGACTTGACAGGCTCAGAAAAGTCAAAAATAGTGAGATATCTTGCAGAGGGATGCAGCACTCTTAAAATTGCAAAGCTTCTGAAGCGTGATCATCGAACAATCAAGCATTTCATTCAAAATAGTCAACAGGGTCGCAAGAAGCGTGTGGAAAAACCAAGGCGCAAAATAACTGCCCATGAACTGAGAAAAGTCAAGCGTGCAGCTGCCACGATGCCACTTGCCACCAGTTTGGCCATATTTCAGAGCTGCAACATCACTGGAGTGCCCAAAAGCACAAGGTGTGCAATACTCAGAGACATGGCCAAGGTAAGAAAGGCTGAAAGACGACCACCACTGAACAAGACACACAAGCTGAAACGTCAAGACTGGGCCAATAAATATCTCAAGACTGATTTTTCTAAGGTTTTATGGACTGATGAAATGAGAGTGAGTCTTGATGGGCCAGATGGATGGGCCCGTGGCTGGATTGGTAAAGGGCAGAGAGCTCCAGTCCGACTCAGACGCCAGCAAGGTGGAGGTGGAGTACTGGTTTGGGCTGGTATCATCAAAGATGAGCTTGTGGGGCCTTTTCGGGGGGGAGGATGGAGTCAAGCTCAACTCCCAGTCCTACTGCCAGTTCCTGGAAGACACCTTCTTCAAGCAGTGGTACAGGAAGAAGTCTGCATCCTTCAAGAAAAACATGATTTTCATGCAAGACAATGCTCCATCACACGCGTCCAAGTACTCCACAGCGTGGCTGGCAAGAAAGGGTATAAAAGAAGGAAATCTAATGACATGGCCTCCTTGTTCACCTGATCTGAACCCCATTGAGAACCTGTGGTCCATCATCAAATGTGAGATTTACAAGGAGGGAAAACAGTACACCTCTCTGAACAGTGTCTGGGAGGCTGTGGTTGCTGCTGCACGCAATGTTGATGGTGAACAGATCAAAACACTGACAGAATCCATGGATGGCAGGCTTTTGAGTGTCCTTGCAAAGAAAGGTGGCTATATTGGTCACTGATTTGTTTTTGTTTTGTTTTTGAATGTCAGAAATGTATATTTGTGAATGTTGAGATGTTATATTGGTTTCACTGGTAATAATAAATAATTGAAATGGGTATATATTTTTTTTTGGTTAAGTTGCCTAATAATTATGCACAGTAATAGTCACCTGCACACACAGATATCCCCCTAACATAGCTAAAACTAAAAACAAACTAAAAACTACGGCCAAAAATATTCAGCTTTGATATTAATGAGTTTTTTGGGTTCATTGAGAACATGGTTGTTGTTCAATAATAAAATTAATCCTCAAAAATACAACTTGCCTAATAATTCTGCACTCCCTGTATATATATATAGATCTATATATAGATCTATTTTTTTTAGTTGTTGTATGGTTTCCTTGGGGGCCAAAATGGCCCCCAGGGAAACCCTACAACATCTAAAAAAAATATTGCCCCCACAGGGGGTCGCCCTGCCCACGGGCGACCCCCTGTCCATTTATTTTTATTTGTATTTCTTTTTTGGAAAATTTTTAAATCCCCCGGCGCACCCCAACCCCCCCACCCCCACGGGGCACCTACCCTTTTCTTTTTTAAATATGCCCCCGGGGGGCGGCCCGCTTTTCAAGGGGTCCGACCCCCCCAAATGAAATCCCTGGCGTGTAGTGGTGTTTCCTGGCCCCCGATCGCAGCACAGCTGCGATCGGGGGCTAGGAAACAGTTTCAGAAGGCCTCGAGGTAGTGCGGGCGTCGGCCAGTGGCCGACACCCTCATTGAAGGGGTTAATGTGTCTGGGTTACCTCCTCAACACAGTTTTGTTACACACTTTTGGCTCCTTTAGAGGTTTTTCCTAAAAACAGAGCATGCACTGTCACTTACAGGCCATGTTTTTTACTTACAGAGGGCTTAGAGACCAATCATTGCTTACCATTGGTTGACTTCATCGTCAGTCACTTTTCCTCACTTCTCTTTGGTCAGCATCTGTCAACTTCACTTCCTGTACAGGGTTTGTCACACTCCTAGAGTATAACCCAAGTAATGCTTTCTTGCCCAGTGTGTCCTGCCACAGGTTGTGGATTGGACACATTTTTTTATTTATTTATACCTGCCCTCCCAATCCCTTGCATTGTTCCTTGCCCCATCATTGCTTGTCTTGTCACTTCTGCCCCCTCCTGTGTTGTTGCTTGTCTCATCATTGCCATCTTCTCACCCATTGTTGCTTGCTTGTCCCTCCGGCTTTGTTGCTTGGTCGCATTCCTCACCACTTCTGCTTTGTTGGTTGCCCCATCCCTCCTAACCCCCTCTCTATTTCCTGCTGGTCCCAGTAAATTCAGTCTGTTGCTTGCCCAGCCCTACTACTCCTCTCCCATGACGTTCTCACTTTATTTATTATCCCTTTCCCCCAGTCTCTGTTGTTAGCCACATCATTGATTGCCCCACTCCCTATGCTCACAGTCCTGTCCTATTGTTGCTTGCCACAATCCCCTCCTGTGTTGTTGCTTTCTCCCTCCTGTCAAGCCAGTGTTTTTTTTTTTTGCAACTTTCAGTAATGCTGCACAGCTGCCATGCTGCTGTAAACATGGCTAAACAACATTGACAAAGCCAATACCTCTCACCTAGGCAAGACATATTGGCTTTGTAAATGCTTGTTCATTCTTCTGCTAATGGCAATGTGGGGCCAAAAGAAAATAACAGAGGCTGGTTTGTTGCTGTTTACAGAGAATCCATTGTCATGGTTCTAAATATAAGCAACTCAGAAGTATAGTCACTTTGACCCTGATCACCACTACAGAGATACGTAGGTACTGACTGCATCCCAGGAGTCACATCTATTTTGCCTATTTCTCTGCATTCTGTAATACTGAAGAATCTGCGAGGTTTCCAATTCCTTTCGTAATTGTGTCCATCCCCGCCCGCCCCACTGAATTCTGTTTCATTGATCTCGAATTAAACAATCCTGTTGGAACAGCATTGCATGCATTTTTCACCGGTTTTGATGGTACCTCACAAGACTATTTCATGGCCTTCTGTTAAGAAGATCTAGCTTGTACCTGTTCAGTCTCCAACCATTACTTTAGTACAATGAGTTTATGCATTTATATTTCTCAAGTCGTAAATACATCTTTCATATTTCCTCCCTAATTTATGTCTGCCAGTTTCTAGATATTTATTTCTTTGTATCTGCTTTATAAGCTCACCAGCTCTTTCTCAGCAGAGTTTTGGAGAACCACTGTTGGTGAAAAAAACGTTCAACTTGCTCGTAAGGTAATTTATACTTTTTATGCAGGTTACACTGGAACATAGGAACAGAAAAATTGACTGTTGCTCTCACGTTTGTTAAGAAGAAATACGTGTGTGCTTCTTCCGCCTTCTGGCGCATTATCTGGCTTCAGCGTGTGATTAAATGAATTTGTCAGTGGTCGTGCCAGCATTTGAATGAAGTCCAAGAGTATGCAAGGATTTTTCCCATCTGTTACGGTTTAACTTACCCATCGTGTACTATGTTTGCTTCAGCCAGCATACCTTTTTTATAAATTGGCTCTGTACTTTAGTAATGCTTTTAGAAGAAAGCGATAATAAAGCGATGTGTTTAGTAATTCACATTTTTCGGTCCTCCTCCAGGGTTCACTTCCCCTCTTAGCTCTACAGTTCCCTTCTCACATTCTCTTCTAACGAATTATCTGAAACATCGGTAACTTGATATTAATCAACCAACCTTCCAGCTTCTCATTGTTTTATTTCAAATACTCACGACTTATCATTTCTGATTCAATTCTTGTGCTCACTCAATCTGTTTTTCTTCAGTTTTTTATTTACCTGCAAAGAAGTTTTAGTGCAATGCAAACTTTTTCTTTACATTCGTCACTTTTTCTTCTAGTACGTTCCAATACTTATTCTTTCCAAGTACATTAATGCAAAGTTTACTTTACCGAAGGCATAGCCCATGAAGAGAGAATAGCGTGTCTCCTGTGTCTTGCACTGGCCAGTGGATTGTCACAATCTATCAGATTAAACCCTCTCAAAATCAGTAGTTCATCATTGTCTATGTTTTCAATTGCTCAGTTATGATTTATTGCGGTATCCCCTTGTGACCATATCTCTATACTTATTTAACATTGATATATAGCAAGTACCAGCAGCAGGTATGCGAGCGCTTTACATGAAACCAAAGTAAGCATATTACAGAGCGGATCATTGGTGAAAATTAAGAAGCCACATACACCACACGATGAAACAATAACAAACATTAAGAAAATAACATGCTACGTTACTGTGCTTTCTAACCATTGTGCAATTCTAAATGTAGAAGACAGCCTATAGATTGTAAAAATGTACATACACTTCAGAAGTATGAAGAGTTCTCATACTAGTGTAATAGGGAGAATGCTATGGGTAGGTGCAGGAGAATAGTTGAATAGTCATAGCAGTGCAGTGTTCGTATAGGGTTACGATGATTGTGAGAAATAATCCCTGTTAAAACCCATATAATGCATCAAACTATTGCATAACATCGGGGGGTCATATTGTAATTCTGAAGCCCCCCAGCAACTTGAGTGGGAAGTTTATGCCTCTTTCAAAGTTTTTCAAGGTGTCATTGCCAATTACAGAGCAATTTAAATTAATAATAAAAATCAACTCGGCTTGCTTGTACACTCTTGTTAGTTGCTACTAGCATGCCTCCCCATTGCGTATATAAAACCATCTAGAATACCTTCCTTGTTGACTTCCATATCCCCCAATATGATTTTTGGCAATGTGTGTTTGATTGAGACAGTGTGTGGAAGAGCCCAGAAGCTTCTCTGACAGGAGGCATTGAAGTTCTTGAACATATGTGCCCACCACTCAGTGTGTGTCTACTAAAACGATTCCTGACTCAAAAGTGATTCCTCTTGAATTATCAGACTTTTAATTTGGATAGCTTTTCCTCAATACTAACCTTATAGCCGCCTCCTATTGGAGACGGTGAGTGAGATAAGAGTTGGCAGACAGTTTGCTCATACATGCAAGCCTGCAAGATCTACACTGTTGCATCATCGAATGTCAGAGGGTACTTCCAGATGTGTAAAAGGGCACTTAAAGCACCGAGTGGAGTTCCGTAACCCAGGTGTCACCAATAGCGCTTACATTGTAAAAGAATATGTGCCAGCGACTCAAAGTTTTGATCAAAAGCCTGCTGCTGGCACTACTGAATGTCAGTGTGCCAAATACCACAGCCGCATAATAATCAGTCCACCTTATTCTTCCTTTCTTCCACCACCAAAAATAACTTTCCTCTTTACCACACTCTTGCTGGTTCTTCTTTTACATCCATGCTTTCTTCCTTTGTCACTGTCCGTCTTTATCTTCCTCCTTCTCCCCCCCTTATGTGTTTGGCTGTATCGTGCTCTGAATCAAATTCTTTTAATGAAAAATAAGTGCCGGTCCCCACTGCCAGCATCAAACAGGAATGCCTCTCCAGTGAAATAAAGACGATTATTGTGCACAATGTCTAAATGTAACGATTCTACTGGAAATAACAGACTACACTATTCAATGTTTTGCACCGTACTCCTCAACCGATGAGCAACCATAGCGTGTAAAACCAAATGTGCGCCCCAGGCTTACCACTGATATAGAATACGACGATGCCCATGTTCACACTAGGATCGATACTAAATAGTAGGTCTGTTGCCTGCCTTATGACTGCCACGAACAAGTTGTAACTACGTGCTGCATGGTGCACAAAGTGGCCATAAGGAGACGCTTTCCGTGGCCAGACGAGGCAGGCTCTTCCAATCAGCCTGACATTAATGATTCTGTGCCTTCTGTTCATACACCAAATGAGGAGACAAATGTCAGGCCAGATGTGGCCATAAACCACCGCTGGATTTATTTTATTCAGAGCGTGATGTTTCACTAGTGTCTGGTGTGTAGCACATTCATTGTAGAAGAAATAGCTTGAGCATAAAATGTGGTTTTGAAAGTACTGAAACTTTCTTCTGGTTTGTAAAATGGGATGTTGAAAGTTCTCTACAGCTTTTATGTAAAGGTTTAGTGTCTTTATCAACTTTAAGAGTTGGTTATGTATGTACATTTACTGTACAACTATTTGGTGTTTTTTCAGATGATTTAATTGGTTTTGTATCTTGTTTATGTACTTAGTGTAAGTGATGTGGACAAAGTTTTGAAATATTCAACCTTTCCTAGAAAATGAAATATAAGCACACATTTATTTTCTCGACAGGTAATTCACTGAGCCAAATCTTCCCCCTTCATTATTAATTTTACTTTCTGTTGTCTGTCTCATTCGTTTGCAGCTCTTTGAATATGCCTTAGTCCAATTATATGCCAGGTATTGCTAACAAAAATATTGTCTGGCACAAATACCGTTTCCCAAATATAATTTACAAAACCAAACCACTAGGTGAAGATTTTCTATTATTATTTTCCATTATTATAAACCTTATACATGAAATGCTGTTACCCCAAAGGGAGGCAGTCAGAATGGCCACTTAGAAGCAGGGACACATTTGCTCACGGGTGTACTTGCAGAGCCGAGCCCCTCTCCTCCCGAGTCTTGGTGCAGACCCCGCGAGTAGATCTGTGGAGTGTGTCCCTGCAGGTTGCCGCAGTCTATCTGGTCTGCCTCTGTGAATCCAAAATGTACAATACCCGTCAATGGCACCAAAAAAGGCCTTCACTTGCAACGAAATGAATCTGCTGAGTTTAGAGAAATGTGACATGGGGTGTGATTCGAGAATCAAATGGTGTGAGTAGCTGGCATGGAGGGCCCGTGAAAGAAGTGCAAAGAGGGTCAGGCAGCAGAAGGCTTTCATGGGGACTATCATTAGTACAGCAGGTGTAGTGGCGGGGGGTGCAGGAATGTGGTGGCTGTACTGCTCTGAATTGTGGCTGGGTTTTATCACTGAGCCATTAAAGGTGGGCAGCAAGAACATTCATAGGAGGAGCTGAGCCGAAGCACGGGCCTGGAATGCTGTAAGAGACAAAGCACACGCCAGCCATGGACATATTTGACATACATCAATGCTCCTGTGAGAGGATAATGTCTCTTTCATATTAGAAATAGGTTATTTTGTGCATGCACATTCCACTTCATTACATTTACCACCTAAAGCTGGATGCACTGTTCTGACTCGACCATGCCCTCAGGGCCCCATTCTAGAGGCAGTGCTGCAGCGAGTTTGAACATTTTTGAAAGGGCTGGTTTTAGTTTCCTGGCTGGCTCTGGGTACCTATAATAGATCACTGTATTAACATTTGTTGATAGTTTTTCAATGACGCGTGCTGTGTATACCCCTCCTCTGAGCCACCCCCCACTCGAGATAGGGTGCATGATTGATCTACTTGTGACTTCCTCGCAGCCTGTCTCTGCCAGCCCCATGGGCCAGGGCAAAGACAGACTTGTGTCTCTTATTGTTTTGCTAGTCTTTCCTTTTACCTTTTAGGGCACTGCATTAAGACTTCGGACAGTGTACACCCGGACAGAACCTTGTGGAGGCCAGACACATTCTCCTATGAAACCAATTGTTAACAAATATTATTCGATCACGGCTACTGTATGCTCTTGCTGTCCTCACCCCACACGGGCGTGTTGTCTCCTTTGATTGTTCAAATACATTACTATATACCAAAAAAGGTAATAAGTTTTAAACAGGAACTTTATCCACTTCTAATGCCCTTACAACTGTGTCACGAGTGAACCAAGAAGTAGCAGTGTTCCTTCTGCTGTGTATATGTTGCAAATACTGTTGTCGAACGTGGATCAACGTTATTGTCTATAAAATCATTCTTAAGAGTGTGATTTATATAGAACGCATTCTGCACCCCATCTGAATTTTCTCAACATGGTCTTAGATTTGACACTCAACTAAAATCATCACACTATGTTCAATAAGTATAAGCAGCTCATGTTAATTCAGCCTGACTCCATATATGTATGAAATGCCAAATGCCTTTCTTGAAAAGTTAGATTTAAGAGAAGTCAGGAGAGTATCTTTATGTCAGTATCCCTGCCTCCCACCCACCTAAACACGCAGTAACATGTGAAAGGGTCAGCAACTCGCTGACAGGATTTACATTGATTAACAAAATAAAAAGGTGCCTGACTCCTGCAGGTCTTCCGTGGGGCACATGCGAACTGCAGCTCAGTCCTGCTGAAGACAAACATAGCAGAAAAACAACCTTTAGATTTTGTTCACTCATATGTCACGTACCCACTTTTTTATTTATTTCTTTTCAAACTATATACATATAGGGAATTGAAGGAAAGGCAGTGTCTGGCTTGGCTCGGATCTATTTTGGTTCACCTCTCCCCATGGGACCAAAGGCAGAGCCAGGGCTAGTCATTCAGCTTGAGCCAGGCTTGATGCTTGCTTACCTTGCTCACCTCTATTAACCAGCTGGAGGGGGGCTCATTTTTGTGCTTGAATTAGGGCCCATGATATGCTTGCAATTAGGCTGCTGAAAACACAGAGGAGACATACAGGTGAGGTCATGAGGAGGAGGAAATGTCACAGAAAGTGAAAAGGAGCAAAGAGAAAAGGTGAATTGGAGAAAGACAAACATTATCATGTGCTGATGCGAATTTATTCACTGACAAAATGCTTTTACTAATAATTTGCATAATTTATATTTAAATCAAGCACAGACTGAATGCAAATTTTGTAATAGGTAATCATACTTTAATGTTATGGGCCTACAAATGAATAGAAATACTGACTTAAGTTAGCCTAACTGTTGGTGCTATGTTAAATGAAAAATTATGCATTACCACTGAAAATCCTAATTGTCACATTGAATAGTTACCTTTGTGCGTGATATTTTTCGTCTCTTTATGTCAGATATTGCTATTTCAGAAGCCTTCTTTTAACTAGTGAGTAGGCATTTCTTATGTATTAGAGAACTGATAGTGAATTCTCACCAAGAGAAAAAGAAGTGACCGGAAGAATGATGAATGGAAAGCATTGTCTGGACCACAAAAATCAATGATGTAACTTTTCACGGTGTAATGTTTAAAAGCCTATTGTGCCTAGATGAAAAAATGGGGAATTTAAGTATTATTCACAGGATTCTGACGAATTTCTATTGGAGGACCCAGGAGAAGTAAGAAAAAAATGTTACAAATTCATTGTGTGTGTTTATTTTTGTGCACGTTGCTAGAGTAGATTTGGGATTTTTTTTCCTTCCCTGACTCTCTGACTGGGTACTCTCCTTTCAGTTTCTGATGCTTTTCCATGTGAGAGGCTTCCATATTTAGATTTTACTGAATTGTCTGCTGATATCTTCGACCTGAGAATAATTTCCACTTTATTATGCAAAAGAGTTATGTTCACACATTGATTCTCTCATCAGAGCTCTTTATGGGTGTCTGAATTGACACTTTTTCTCCAATTTCAATCTAGATGAGATATCTTTTCTTTATGGAACACACTTGTTGTATCATTCCTATATTAATTGAGATTCTAACAAACATTTTGTCCTAGTTTATGATCAAATATCGATTGATGGATTTTATTAATTTTTTATGCTGGGAATTCAAAATTAATATCTAATTAAAAATGATGAAAAACGAATGGAATTGCAAATAAAACCCTTCAACTCACACTAATTCTCATTATTGAATGAACTTATATAGATGATCACTCCTATTTTCTCTTCGTCGACAATCAGAGGTCCAATTTGACCCGCTCAGGGGTTATTTAATGATTACACCAGAAGATTGAGGCATAGAAAACCCTGCTCCTTCACATGTTTCTCTTGATATGTCTATGTATGTCTTGTATTCATCTTTTTGGGGAGCTTAACAGATATCCAGTTTTGCCCATATAGTGCTATGGACACATGCACAACTTTAATCTGTGATCAGTGAAACCGTAACTTTTCCCTACAGTTTACACGTCCTTTGCTGTTTTGTTATGGTTGTCATGTTGGTTTCTCCTCTGCAACAACTGTATTCACTTTATAGTATGTAAACTGCACCATGATTAGGCAAGAATTGAGCCAATTGTAATTCTGCTGGACAATATGGTCCTGCTTTACTGTCACCATTGCCCCAATTTCCAGCAACAAGTGTTCCTAGGTCCTGATCACTCTTCAATTGATCACACAATAGGAATTCCTTCTCATGCCTTCTTATTCAGCTCATCCAAGATACCCATAAATAAAGAAGTGTGTGATGAAGTCCTTGGACGTTGGATATTACTGAAGAATCTTAGGGGGTCATTCTGACCCTGGCGGTCAACGACCGCGGGAGCACCGCCAACAGGCTGGCGGTGCTCCCAAGGGCATTCTGACTGCGGCGGTATGGCCGCAGTCAGAAACGGAAAACCGGCGGTTTCCCGCCGGTTTTCCGCTGCCCTGAGGAATCCTCCATGCCATGGGGATTCCGACCCCCTCACCGCCATCCTGTTCCTGGCGGTTTTGACCGCCAGGAACAGGATGGCGGTGAGGGGTGTCGTGGGGCCCCTGGGGGCCCCTGCAGTGCCCATGCCAATGGCATGGGCACTGCAGGGGCCCCCGTAAGAGGGCCCCTAAAAGATTTTCAGTGTCTGCCATGCAGACACTGAAAATCGTGACGGGTGCTACTGCACCCGTCGCACCCTTCCCACTCCGCCAGCTCCATTCGGAGCCGGCTTCCTCGTGGGAAGGGGTTTCCCGCTGGGCTGGCGGGCGGCCTTCTGGCGGTCGCCCGCCAGCCCATCGGGAAACACAGAATAACCGCGGCGGTCTTCTGACCGCGTAGCGGTATTCTGTTGGGGGAACTTTAGCGGGCGGCCTCCGCCGCCCACCAAAGTTGTAATCACCCCCTTAGTGTAGCAATTAATCATACTTCATCAAATTCGAGGCTTCATACAGAAGACGCTACTTCCCCTGAAAGTATAACCAAAATTCAGCCCGAGGAGTTCTTAACTGTTGTTCTGTATCTATTAGGTCAGTTTCACCAGTCATTGATCCTAAAAACAAGTGGGTTTTATACTTGTAGATTTATATATTTCTCTATGCCAAGTTGAGTTTTGTCATGATCAGCAACGATTTGTAAACAGAATTTTTCGGCACAAGTAATGCTAAGTGCGACTGCCAATACACGTTTTGTAAAAATGAATGGAAGAAAAAAAAGACATTGATGACGCAGAAATGAAGGTTTTACATTTATTAGTGCATAAACGTAGTGCTGCAATAATCAAGTGTGACTTTAACCGAACTAATAAAGATTGTACGGGGACAAATGTGTCCTCAGAGTAGTTCGCCAACATTTATAAGCGTGCTTTATATAACGTGATGTATTACAATTGTACTAATCTGACATAATCGTAAACGTGTGCCATGATTTGCTTGTTTGAAATGTTTTAGCTTAGCATAACTTTAGTGGAGGCTTTGGCCTAGCTGCCTCGTCTCACGGTTTAGATGCTCGTGTTTTTCCAACGTGCTAATAAAAGTGTATTCTTGCTTGAAGCTGTACTTTTCCAGTGAAATCATTCACTTGCTTATCTTTAAGGTTTCGTGCCAGCCTGGCATCTTCTTCTTTGCTCCAAGGTCAATCTGCAGGTGCGGACAATGGAAGCTCTGAAAGTGAGTTAATTGGTAAAATATGTTGCAACTTACGTTCCCGACTCCAAGGATAATGTATGCCTAGGTAGAAGCTTGTGAACTGTAGTTTTTGATTGGACAATTTGAAGCCAACCTATGAACCCTCCAATGGAAGACCCTACTGGATTTGAACTGTTGTCTATTTAAACCAGGTGCACAAGGAGAAAGCAGCCATTACCAGCCATTATTGCCGTTACCTGCCATTACAGCCATTCGCAGGACATTGCAGCCATTATGGCCCATCTTGCTGCGACGCCATTTTGAAAGAAACTTTGATGCTTTATCTAATCGAGAGAAAGAGACTTTAAGTAATTCTCGCCCTAGAGACTTTAACTTTGATATGCCCCTTTGCATGAAGTAGTAGTTTTTGTCCTTTTATCTTGCCGCTGTGAGGCAAATTGCCCCGTCCACCCTGCCCCCTTTGCCCCGTCCCATGCTGATCGAAACCGGTACCTGTGAGACGAAGACTTCCTTGAATGCTGATTGAATTTGGTAAATATGAAAGGAAATTGTACAATTGCATTGTGTTTTCTTTTTAGGTAACCAACTGCTGATTTTGATAAGAGCCCTAGTTAGGAGTTTTCCAAATTTATGTTGCTAAATTGTTTTGCATGAAGTTCCACATGCTGATGCCAATTTGAGGTTAGATGAGGATTCATTTGTTGCACGATGCAATTTGAGACCTTGTTCTGCTGACTAATGTATGCAATTAGCTCATTACAGATTATAGTTTTAGTGGTTTGCATTGCTATTATCGAAGGTATTGTTATTCAAATGCTGCATAGATTGCATCTGTTTCGCCGTTATGGACAGCTATTAATGTTCATATACATATATCATTTGGTGTTGAGACACATTTATATTGTGCTAGCTTTGTTAATATAGGGAAATAAATTCATTAACTTTGGATAAACTGGTGTGGTTATTCATGACCGAAAGGTCATGGTTCGCCGAAATGTATTCTGGATTAATTGTGAAATGTTATGTTGAGCAGGGTATAGCTTATGTTCGTTATTGATTATTGATTGATTAAATTGATTACTCTCGGGTGAAGAGAGCCCCACTTGGTCAAAAGATTCATCGACCTAAGAGCGTCCAGATACAGGTAATTTATTAGGAGGGAACGCTCTATCAGTAGATGGTAGCAGAGGACGGTTTCGCCCTTTGGGACCCCATTCGAGAGGTATATGGTGTTGAATTAACGGTTGCGCTCTTTGAGACCCCACTCGAGAAGTTGAATTAGATTTTTCTTGGGTAAAACAGATTGAGAGAATGATGATGGGCTAAGTCCCCCGTGACTTTCCCGGGATCTCGGAGCTTGCGAATGGAGAGAATGGAGGTGTGGGATCAGCGTTGGCGGTACTAGTGATGGTATGAGTGAAGTTAGGATTTTGCGCTTGCACAGCTTATTGCCGCAGATTGTTTGAAAAGGTTGCGAGGATTTTAGAGAATAGCGGAGGTGCGACTCTGAGTGTAGGAGTAGGGAAGTCGTCGAACTTCATAGAGAATAGCGGAGGTGCGACTCCGAGTGTGAGAGTAGGGAAGTCGTCGAACTTCATGTGCATGTGGCGCTTTGTGCAGAAAAAGGTCCACGTGGTTGTTGTTGTTGTGATGGGCCCTGCGAGGTCAAGAGACTCCGGAGTATGTTGAAAAGTGTATGAGACACTTGTTTATGTTGTGGTCTGGTCGGTTTAATAGGTTGACCGGGCGTGGTCAACGAGTCGGTACGTGTGTTAAGGGAGTGAAAGAAACTTTTACTTCGGGCTTTGACAAATTCTAAGTGCACTAGAATAGATCATTGACAAGTTGAGAGCAGAGTCTGCGGGTCAGATTTGCTTGCGAAAGTGGGGACCGAGAAAGATGGAATAACTGCTGAGGCTAGTGAAAAATCCCTAAGGTCCTGAAGCGACCGTGTTACCCTTCCTGTAGTAAACCGACAGATCTGTTTTATTATTATTTGGTTGCTCGCGATACATGCTAGAAGTTGTTACGAGAGGAGCTGAGTGAAGGAGGACAAGCCGCAAGGCTTTGTCAGCCGCAGAGTGTGTGAGTGTGACGTCACTAGGAGCCGCGCTGGGATAGGTTGGTTGCAGAGAAGGGTCGCGCACGGATTGGACGCAGTCCGTGGGGCTCGATTGAAAGGGGAAAGGCAAGCGAAGAGTATTCCGGGAATTGAAGTCACCTATTGATTACAAATTTGTGAAATAAAAGACGAGAAAATGAAATTCTTTAAAGCATTAAAGAGTGCGATGAAGGGGGAGTCTTACATTAAAGCGAGCGTAGGAGAGGAGACGCCACCCGAAGGTACACCAGCTTACATTGTGATGGAGGAAAAGGGGGTAGCTCCGTGCCTTTGGCTAAAGCAATGGCACAAGCTGACAGAGAAACATGGGAGCGTAGCGTTCCCGATCCATGGGACATTCAATATAAGAATCCTAGAGAATTTGAGATTCGCAATGTACGACATGAAGGTACCCCCAAGGCCAGCACAGTTTGAGGCTCTAGCGATTTGGGAACTAATGGCTAGACAGCAACAGCAAAAGAAGTTCGAGACCAGGGTAAGAAAGGTAGAAAAGACACTAGCGGACGCTATGTGGGATAATTCACAGAAGGTGTGGAGGTCAGATATATTGCAGGGGATAAAATTGTTTCCCGCAATTACTAAGGAAGAAGAGGCGACAAGCAAGAAGCCTACCTGTAAGACAGACAGGAGGTGTTCCAAAGATAGAGAAGACGAGTCAGATGATGAGGAGTTCATCATGCAATTGCTGAACGACCGTCCACCACCTTATGTAGAGAGTGAACGAGGTCCAAGTACCAGTTCTGCCCCTCCGGCACCGGTACAGAATAATGAAACTCCGAATTCAGAAGCGCCATCGGGATCTAAGGACCCGAGTTTACTGTTCACCCCGCAGATACCGCAGGTTAGGAGAATATATCCAGATGTGCACATATTGAAAACAGCAGAAAATTATCAGCCGCAGGTCCCAAGGTACTACAGCAGTGACAACAGTACGGGAATGATTCTAGATCCAACCGTAATGGGAGTACAGAATGGTCACAACCCAACATTGGCACAAGCTGAGTCAACCCAGTTTTTGATGCCTCAAAAGCAGATGCAGGGGGGAACCGCACATGCTCAAATGACGGGGAGTCAAATGGGCACGCTGGCAATGATGACCCATAGTGTGGGAATGAACATGCCTCAGAACCTAGGGAACGGACAGAACCCAGATGCGATATCCCTACCCATTACTGTAGGTCCACCGGTACCTTTGTACGTTCAGCCTAACTCAGGTATGAGCGGTCAAGGATCAATGGTGCAGAATGGGACGGAAAGGAGGTGCATAGAAAACACTCCAGAGATAACTCCGATAGTGGCTCAGCCAACTGGATCTGGGTCCTTGATGGAGTTTAGTCCCATATGTGCTCAGTCAACAGTGTTGAGGTCGAGTCCCCCACTGATGATACCGCTATCATCGCACACTGAAAAGTTGCCGCAACCATCAATGGCAATTGATGTGAATGCTACACTGATGGGGCTGAATGCGCAACAGCTGACACAGTGGTTCAACAGTCTAAATTCCACACAAAGCTCAGCCAGTGGGAAGGGAGAAGAGGACTATCTGAATAGGGTCAGGTTGAACATGGAAGCAGAAGAATTGGTGGAAGGGACTATGGGTGTGAATAGGTTAGAGTCCTACTCGGAAGAAGAGCTGAGGTATCTATGCCCCAGGATTACGAGAGAAGTGAACAAGGTACATAGAAGCTTGCAAGAAATAGCTGACAAAAACGGGATTGAGATAGACAAGACAAAACACTTGAGCAGGAGCTATAGATTGGATTTCAGGTCCACAGACTTTGAACACATGAGGTCAGCAGGCATGAAAACGCACCTTAGAGAATTGCTGCAGAGTGCACAAGTGTGGAGGTGCTTAGACAAATGGGAAAGCAGGTGGGCAAAGAAAAAGGAAAAGAAGAAAGACAGTGTCCCAGAGCACAACGAGAAAAGACCACAGAGTAGTGATGCAATAACCATGTTACCAATGAGGGAGACAGCAGGGGGAAAACTAATACATGTACCGTGGCACAGAAGCGACATTCAGTCTTTCACGGATGATTTTCCCAAACTGAGAGAGAAGCCGATTGAATGGTATCAACAGACTGATAGGTTTGTAAAGCTTGCAAAATGTCTTTGGGAAGACCTGAACACCCTCTTTGAGATTGTGGTTCCGGCAGATTTGTGGGAAGAATGCAAAAGAGCTGTAGGTTGGCCGACAAGTGAACCAGAGAGAGACAGGGATACGGGTGCACCATCACCTATGGTAATGAGCTTGTACTATAAGGTGATTGAGCATTTGAAGACGAAGGTTGCCGCGAAAAATGTGGATTGGCAGAAGATTGATCGAACTGCCCAAGAGGCTAAAGAGTCGATTCATGGTTACTATGAGAGGTTGTTGAAGGCGTTCAAGAATTACAGTGGCACGGAAACAATAGAGGCGAAGGACATGCTTCATTTTGTGTTCAGATTTGTGGAAGGGCTGAGACCAGAGATAAGTCAGATGATAAAGACGCATTTGATTTGTTGGCAGTCGAAACCTATTGATGAGGTGTTGAATTATGCGAAATACTGTAGCGACGAAATATAAGTGAAACAGAAAAGGTTGAAAGAGAAAGTGATGATGATGCAACTTAAGGCAGCTCAGACAGGTCTGCAAGGTTTGCAAGGGTTGCAAGGGTTCCAACAGCAGATACCGCAACCGCAGCCGCAGGGAAATATGGTGTTTCAGCCACAGGCCAGAGGCAGAGGCAGAGGAGGTTTTGGGAGTAATGGTCCGGATTTGAACACTGTTGTGATTCCGAATGGTGTGCAGGCAATGAAAAAGGTGATGCCGTGTCACGTGTGCGGAATCGTCGGACATTGGAAACGCGAGTGCCCGATGGTGGTTCAGGAAGGTGCAGGTGTTGGTCAGCAAAACAATGATGTCAATGCATTCCAGACAATGAGGGGACCGAAAATGAGAGGTCCAAACCCAAATTTTCAGACCATAAATCAGCTGCAGGGATTACAGCCCATGCAGCCGCAGCAGAGGCAGATGCCCCGTATGCAGATGACGCAAATGCAGCCGATGCAACAGCAGTTTCCCATGGTACCTAATCAGCAAATGCAAATACCTTTGGCACCAATGAGTCAGCAGCAAGTGATGGTTCCTCCACAGGTCTCGGGTCAGGTGATGAGTACAAATGGCACAGTACAACAGTTCCCATTACACAGTGAGAATGGAATAAACAATGTATGGGAGAGTGAAAGTTCAGATGAGGAGGGAAATTGTGTGCTTGCAGCATCCTTGGAAGTTGATCAAAAGGGTCCATATGTGGAGGGAAGAGTTATGGGTCACCGTGTTTCATTCTTGGTTGACACAGGAGCCACACGTTCAACTGTTAGGAGCATTGAAGTACCAAATTTGCCACTCTCAGGGAGATCAGTTCAAGTAGTGGGAGTAGCAAACAGGCAGCTGACGAACCCAATCACAGATCCAGTACAAGTCAGCACTGGTAACTATCAAGGGTTACATAAATTTGTGGTATGTGACTCAAGCCCGATAGCACTGTTAGGGAGAGACCTATTGTGCAAATTAGGATGTTCAATTATGTGTTCGGACGATGGAATCAGAATTCAGACGAGCAGTGATGGGGAAGAAGAGGAAAGTGCAGAAGGGGATGATATGGAAACTGTCGATGAAGAATATCCTCTGATTAACCTTTTTCCGATGATAACTGAAGAAGATATTCCAGCTGAATTACGGGAAACAGTCGGAAAGGAAGTGTGGGATATGACAGGAAAAGAGGTGGGATTGGTGAAAGGAGTGGAACCAGTGAAAGTGACCGTAAAACCCAATGTAATCTTTCCCCAGACCCCACAATACCACATGGCACAAGACACCCTCATGAAAGTCGCCCAACTCATTGACGAGTTTGTAAAACAGGGAGTGCTGAAAGAAGTGTTAAGCAGTCCATGTAATTCACCAATCATGGGACTAATAAAGCCGAGTGGATAGTGCAGGACTTGAGGAAAATAAATGACATTGTAATCAAATGCTGCCCCGTAGTACCGAATCCAGCTGTGATAATGTTTCAAATCCCTTGCGATGCCGAGTGGTTCTCAGTCATCGACTTGTCACAAACATTCTTTTCGGTGCCTCTTCATGAGGACAGCCAATTTCTCTTTTGTTTCAAATTCTTAGACAGAGTTTACAGTTGGTGTCGAATTCCTCAAGGGTTTTCTGAGTCACCGTCAATTTTCAATCAGATTCTAAAGAAAGACTTGGAAGCGTTAGAATTGCCATTCGAATCTACTCTAGTACAGTACATTGATGACTTACTGATTGCATCTAAGACAGAAAGTGGCTGCACAGCCGACACCATTGCTCTACTAAATCATTTGGGAAGGAATGGACACAAGGTGTCTCCTTCAAAGTTGCAGTTCTGTCAGAAGAAAGTGAAATACTTGGGTCACCAAATAGAGAAAGGGTCACGGAGAATAATGAAGGAGAGAATAACAAGTGTACTTCAAATGAGTCCACCAAAGACGAGGAGGGAGGTGAGGAAGTTTTTGGGGATGGTGAGCTACTGTCGCCAGTGGATTCCCAACTTCTCAACTCTAGCAAAACCTTTACTGAAACTGACCAAGAAGGATGCCTTGGATGAAATTGAGCTGAAAGGAGATGAGATGGATGCTTTTATTGAATTGAAGGAATGCATGTGCAGGGCTCCAGCTTTAGGTAGGCCTGATTACACAAAGCCTTTCACATTGTTTTGTCATGAACGTGATGCATGTTCTCTGTCTGTCTTGACCCAAGCCCATGGTGGCATAAACAGACCAGTAGCGTATTTTTCAGCTACTTTGGATCCGGTCGCAGCAGCACTTCCAGGGTGTTTGCGCGCCGTAGCAGCAGTTGGTATCAGCCTCACTCAGAGTGAGGGAATAGTGATGGGACACCCATTAACAGTCATGGTCCCTCACTCAGTTGAGATACTTTTGACCCGCTCCCGAACGCAACACATGACTGGAGCAAGACTCACAAGGTATGAAACAATAATTCTGGGCTCACCGAATGTGCAGCTGAAAAGGTGCACTACGTTGAATCCAGCAACCTTGCTTCCCGGTGAAAACGCTGAAATTGAGAACGCTGAAGACGTCGAGCATGACTGCCTTCAGGTGACTGAATTTTGCACAAAACCCCGACCTGACATTAAGGATACTAAGCTCGATGAAAATGACAAATTTTTTTTGTTGATGGGTCATGTTTAAGAGATGCATTGGGAATATTGAAAGCAGGATATGCTGTATGTACTGTAACAGGTGTCCTGGAAGCGTCCTGGCTTCAAGGAGTCTATTCCGCACAAGTAGCAGAGCTTGTAGCCCTTACAAGAGCATGCCAACTGTCTACATTGATGAAGGTTACCATTTACACTGATAGTCAGTATGGGTTTGGAATTGTACATGACTTTGGGCAACTATGGTCACAGAGAGGTTTCCTGACCTCTTCAGGGTCCCCAGAGAAAAACTGGGAGAGAATAAGGGAATTGTTACACGCCATTCAAATGCCAGCCGAAATTGCAGTGGTAAAGTGTAGTGCCCATACGAAAGGACAGGACTATGTTTCCCTGGGAAATGCATATGCGGATCAAGTCGCAAGATTTTGTGCCTTGAACTGTATACTGCTCAGGGATGAATGGAATTCGATAAGTGAGCCAGAGCTCGAACCAGCTGAAGCATTTGCCTTGAAGGTCGTGGATACAATAGATGAACTAAAAGCATTACAGAATAGCGTCGGGGAAGATGAGAGAGTTTCCTGGATTAAGTCACAATGTACAAAGAGACCAGATGAGTTATGGGTTTCAAATGAGGGAAAATTTGTCTTACCAAATTGTCTCTTATCGCAGCTAGCGCGGATCTATCATGGGCAGGCTCACCTAGGGAGAGATGCCATGATAAGATTGTTCAAAACTGATTGGTTTAACCCCAGATTCCGTCAAGCTGCAGAAGCAGTTTGCCACCGTTGTGTCATTTGTCAGCAGATGAACCCAGGAAAGGGAACAGTTGTGAACGCGAGCCACATTGGCAGGGCGAGTGGCCCGTTCAGCAGAATGCAGATGGACTTTATTGAGATGCCTGTGCATGGAGGTCTGAAGTATGTGTTGGTGATTGTGTGCATTTTTAGTCACTGGATTGAAGCATACCCCACACGTAGAAATGACAGCCTTACAGTTGCAAAACTATTGTTGAGGGAGTTGATACCACGTTTCGGATTCCCGATCTCTTTAGAATCAGATAGAGGAAGTCACTTCAATAACGAGGTGATAAAGTTACTTTGCGCAGCGCTGAACATTGAGCAAAAACTGCATTGTAGCTATCGCCCAGAAGCATCAGGACTGGTGGAGCAAATGAATGGTACACTGAAATCAAGAATGGCGAAAATATGTGCATCGACAAATTTGAAATGGCCTGACGCATTGCCTTTGGTGTTAATGTCAATGAGAAACACCCCTGACAGAAAGACTGGATTGTCCCCGCACGAAATTCTCATGGGCAGGGCCATGAGACTTCCTGCAGTTCCCGCAAACGCGCTTTTGAATATCGCAGATGATATGGTGTTAGACTACTGCAAAGGTCTGGCTGACGTGGTTCGCTCTTTCTCTCACCAGGTGGAAGCAACCACCTTGCCACCGATCCAAGGTCCAGGACACACACTGAAAGCAGGTGACTGGGTCGTGGTAAAGAAGCACGTGAGGAAGTCGTGTCTGGAACCCCGTTGGAAAGGCCCTTTCCAAGTGATCCTGACGACCACTACCGCTGTGAAGTGTGCGGGAGTTCCCAACTGGATCCACGCCAGTCATACAAAGAAAGTGTTGTGTCCCACAGATGAGGAAGTTGAAGCGCTGAAACTGCCAGTTCCTGATAACAAAGTGCCAAGCGCTGAGACAGAGCAAAACAGAACTAGAAGCGAACAGCCAGAAATAGAGGAGAGAGAAATATTCTCTGAGGACGAAGCAACAGATTCACTTGGGGAAGACCAAGGTGAAACCTCAGACAGCGACGAAGCAGCTGAAGGTAACAAAGAGCCTGAAGTAGCTGAAGGTGACAAAGAGCCTGAAGCAGCTGAAAGTGACAAAGAGCCTGACGAAAGTAACGGTGACAAAGGGCTCGAAAGAGGTGAAAAGGCAGGAGAGCCTGATCAGAGGAGGGCTTTCCCAGAAGCAGACGGTACAGAAAAAGAAAAGAAAAACGTGATTGACTCCCCAGGAGGAGGGGACAAGGCAGAACAGAACGAAATTGTTCAAACTTCATCAGAAGAGATCGCAGGTCCATCAAATGGACACAGTGCAAAGAGAAAGCCAAGTATATCACCAGTAAAGCTAAGAACTAGAGAAAAGTTGAACGACAGTGAAGGGCCAAGAGTGAAAGAGAAAAGAAAGGAGGTGACTGTTGTGGTACCGACCTCAAGTAAAGAAAAAGACTTGGCCAAAGAGGAAAGTACCAGTGAGGCAGAATCAAAGAGAGATGCAAAATTGAAAAGGAAAAGGATACCAAACAGGAGATATTCCGGTCCAGAATGGGCATATGTAGTCAATGACGATTGGACTGACGAATTTGTATCTCTTAGCCTCGAGAACGAAGAAGAAGAGATACCAATAGAAAAGAAAAGTTTTATGGACTCTATCGACTGAAAAAAAAAAAAGAGAGTGATAAATGACATTGCTTGCTATAATCTAACGTGATACAACCAGCTGAGACATTGCTAAACCAGATGAGACATTTGCTAACTTGATAAGACTTTGAAAACCTGATTGACTTTTAAACCCGATTTGAGAACTTTGAAAAAAAAAAAAAAGACTGAGTTATTGCCGAACTGAGTTATTGACAATTGCCGAATTGAGACAAATGCTGCTAACCGATAAGTGACTGGGCTCCTGAAGAAAACTGTGTGAACATTGCATTGCGCTCGCTCAGCTTTGTAACTAAATTGCTAAATAGTTTTTTCTTTATAGGTGCTTCTAGCTCTCTGATTCTATACAGATCATGACACAAAACAGTAGAGTGAAATATTGTAAATATGCGTGTATAGGCTTGATAACTGCATGTGTACTAATAATAATGGCAATAGTGCTTGCAACGCGTGGTAAGGGTGAGAATGAGAAAATTGATGCTTCTACTTCTGTTCCTGTTATTGTCACTGAACTAACCGCGTTGAAAAGACTAGAATTAGATGAGAGACACTTGCATGATAAGAAGGAGCTTTCGTATAATGTTTTCTATCGCTTACTAACAGAATATGTTGAGACTATGGATGCGAAAGATTGTTATGTGTGTACACAGATACCGACATCGGTAAAGGAAGGGGTGACTTATCGCCACATGCCTCTTACATATGGGATTACATGTAGTATAGTAACTTCTAGATTTTATGGTCAAACTAACATACAGTATTTTTATTCAAATTATGATGTTACCTTTGCATATGTTCCTATAATCACGCAGCTAAGCCAGATTGCTAAAGATTGGGATGCTAAAATAATGAGGGAATTTTTCGAGCCAATGCAACCTTTTGAAACAGCTCACGCACATAGGGAAAATCTTACCTGCTCGCTCACTGCAGTAGAAATAAGCTTTTTAGATCGCACAGATGATAGGAGGGCACAAATGAATGCGAAATTAGAAAAAGAGCTAAGTAAGAGGACTTCAGTAGATCATTATGATTTTGCTGCAATAAAAACACAAGGGAGAATAGCTTTAGATGCTTGGCATGTAGGGAAATTTTGTATATATCGTGGTGAATCTTATTATGATAACATTTTCGTGGGAGCGAGTGAATGTAAACATACGTTTATCTTTAAGGCCAAATGGACATTCATGCTGAACGGACTTGACCCTGTCATACCAGGTGTATATTACATTTGTGGGCATAATGCCTATTATCGTCTTCCAAAGGGATGGTGGGGGAGATGTTATTTGGGTATAGTGTTCCCAAAGGTTTATCAACTGGATGACCTATCGGTGATTCCAAAGACGCCTGGATCTCATCGTATCCAGAAAAGAGAGACCGCAGCTGCTGTGGTAGGAGATATATTTGGAGCCATGATTCCTTCATTGGGAGTTGTGTTGAATTCCATCAAAATAAGAAAGTTGTCTACTATAGTGGATAACATGTTGACAAAGTTTTCAGGTGCTATAATCCTGATGGATGCTGAACTTGCAGCGGAAAGAGCTATGACTCTTCAAAACAGGCTTGCCCTAGACATTCTTTTAGCAAAGGATGGCGGCGTTTGTAAAATGCTTGGTGCGCGTCACTGTTGTACGTATATTCCAGACAACAGTGTGAAGATTAAAACAATGCTTGCAAATTTAACGAAAGAGAGTGCAGACTTGAAGGAATTGAAAGAACCAGGAGTGTGGGAGAAAGTTGGAAAGGGAATTGCTTCAGTAGGAAATTGGCTTGGAGGCATTTGGAATGGAATATTATTAAAAATAATACAGGGAATATTAATAGTACTGATTTGTATCTTTGGAATTTGGGGAATAAAAAGGGGAATAATAATGATCATGGCAAGAATTAAAAGAAGGAAGGAAGAGAAAATGATGAAAAGAATGGCAGAAGAATACAAAGCAAGAACAAGGGGAACTAAAAGGCAGAGGGAACTGACAGAATTTTAATGGAATAAAATTTGTGGGCATGGTTTTGGGTGATGACAAGTAGTCATCAGAGGAGGGATTGATGACGCAGAAATGAAGGTTTTACATTTATTAGTGCATAAACGTAGTGCTGCTATAATCAAGTGTGACTTTAACCGAACTAATAAAGATTGTACGGGGACAAATGTGTCCTCAGAGTAGTTCGCCAACATTTATAAGCGTGCTTTATATAACGTGATGTATTAGAATTGTACTAATCTGACATAATCGTGCAACCAAACCAGGTCCCAGACAAACTGCGTGACTGCTCTTGATGAGAAAGTCTTTTGGATGCCTGCTGGATGCAGGAAAATGAAACTTGCCTTGCTGAGATCCAAGTGCTTCGGTATTGGAGATGACCGCTTTATCCGCTTCAGTTCACTCTCCCTGTGTTTTCCACTCCGCTGCTGCCACTGCAGCCCCTCCATCCCTGCAAAGCCGGTTTCCCACCCTCCCACCTCCCAGCTGACCAGACCCCCTGCGTCCCTCCTCTCTTAATGGCAGCTGCACAGCTGGTGCTCTGAAGGTATGCCAAAGGCAAGCCCCACTGTGCCTGGCCACGCCAGGACCGTGCTTAGCACCATGGAACCTGGTCCCTGATCCATCCGCCGGTTCAACTCCAACACACTACGTGCTCTCAACCGGGAAGATCCTCAGTCTACCACCTAGCCGAACCGAGGAAAACTTAAAGACCTTTTTCATGCCACGCATGCTCCCACACCCTCCACTGACCACCACACGATCCCTGACCAAGCACGGACAACCACCACAAGTGCATACTCGTCAACACACGTGCCCTCGTCATACAAGCAGTAGAAGTATGGGACCTCCTCGACTCGACCACCGCAGACGCCACGTTCCTCATGGAGACGTGGAACACCCCCACCTCGGTCCTAGACATTGCCACGACCATCCCAGACAACTACAAAATCATCCACAAAGACAGAGCCAACCGGCCTGAAGGAGGCATTGCCATAGACTACAAGAACACACTCTGCCTGATAACCACCAACAAGTTACAGTCTCAGCCTATGAACACCTACACTTCCAGATTCAGACCAACCCCAACTCCACCCCCGAGGCACACTCTTTTACAGGTCGCTCGGACCCTAACCTCGGTTCTGGGAAGCGATCGCCAACCTTATTGCCACCCAAGCGCTTTCTTGCAACACTCGCCCTCAAGCATCTTGTCAACATCCCCACCCACAGAGCCAGACACATCCTCGACCCCGTCTTCTCAGCAGGGAACAACATCACCATCTCCCACACCTCCAAACACCATTGGACCGAACACCATTGGACCAACCACAATTGCATCCACTTTACCTTCATGAAGAACACTGCACGCCAATATGCCCCCCACCCCACAACAGACACTGGGGCAAAGTTGCAGAAGTGCAACTCACCAACTCCCTCAGCTATTCCCCCCCCCAGACGCAGCGAACGCTAATGAAGCTGCATGTAATTTACACCGCTGGTTATCAGAATGTGCTGACAGCGTAGTCCCTCTCAGAAAAACCCCAGGAAACCCACATAGCAAAACACCTAAATGGTTCACGACAGACCTACAGGAGTCCAAACGCTCCTGGACATGACTGGAACAAAAATGAGGAACAGAAAATCAACCGAAGATGGCTTAGCCTACAAGAACACAGTCACCACGCACTACGAGAACATCAGAGCCACCAAAAAAGCCACCATTCAAGAAAGCACCAGCGCTCACAACAGCAAAGAGCTCTTTGCCATTGTCAAAGAGTTCACAAACCCTAGGACAGACACCTCATCCATCGCTCCCTCCCAAGACCTCTGCCAATACCTCGCCACCTTCTTCCACTGAAAAATCCAGGACATTTACGTAGGCTTCAAGAGCCAAAACCCACCCACACCTCCCACAAATACCACCACGGACCCAGCACCACACCAGATCCTGAACTCCTGGACCCCTATCACCAAAGAGGACACCCAAAGACTCATGAACTCCATCCACTCAGGAGCACTCGCGGATCCGTGCCGTCATCACATCTTCAACCTAGCCATTGCCTCCATAGAACCTGAGCTCTGTCAAACTATTAGCCGATTCCTCAAGACCGCCACCTTCCCTTCAGACTGAAGCACGCCAAGGTCAACCCGCTACTCAAGAAACCCACTGCTGACCCAAGGGAGCTGAAAAACTATAGACCCATCTCTCTGCTCCCTTGACCAGCCAAAGTAGCAGAAAAGGCCTGTAGAAAAGTACCATCTTGCCTGGCATGTTACCCCCATATTTCACTGTATATATGTTGTTTTAGTCTATGTGTCACTGGGACCCTGCCAGGCAGGGCCCCAGTGCTCATAAGTATGTGCCCTGTATGGGTTCCCTGTGTGATGACTAACTGTCTCACTGAGGCTCTGCTAACCAGAACCTCAGTGGTTATGCTCTCTCTGCTTTCCAAATTTGTCACTAACAGGCTAGTGACCAATTTCACCAATTTACATTGGCATACTGGTACACCCATATAATTCCCTAGAATATGGTACTGAGGTACCCAGGGTATTGGGGTTCCAGGAGATCCCTATGGCCTGCAGCATTTCTTTTGCCACCCATAGGCAGATCTGACAATTCTTACACAGGCCTGCCAGTGCAGCCTGAGTGAAATAACATCCACATTATTTCACTGCCATTTACCACTGCACTTAAGTAACTTATAAGTCACCTATATGTCTAACCTTCACCTGGTGAAGGTTGGGTGCAAAGTTACTTAGTGTGTGGGCACCCTGGCACTAGCCAAGGTGCCCCCACATCGTTCAGGGCAAATTCCCCGGACTTTGTGAGTGCGGGGACACCATTACACATGTGCACTATACCTAGGTCACTACCTATGTATAGCGTCACAATGGTAACTCCGAACATGGCCATGTAACATTTCTAAGATCATGGAATTGTCACCCCAATGCCATTCTGGCATTGGGGTGACAATTCCATGATCCCCCGGGTCTCTAGCACAGAACCCGGGTACTGCCAAACTGCCTTTCCGGGGTTTCCACTGCAGCTGCTGCCAACCCCTCAGACAGGTTTCTGCCCTCCTGGGGTCCAGGCAGCCCTGGCCCAGGAAGGCAGAACAAAGGACTTCCTCTTAGAGAGGGTGTAACACCCTCTCCCTTTGGAAATAGGTGTGAAGGCTGGGGAGGAGTAGCCTCCCCCAGCCTCTGGAAATGCTTTGATGGGCACAGATGGTGCCCATCGCTGCATAAGCCAGTCCACACTGCTTCAGGGATCCCCCAGCCCTGCTCTGGCACGAAACTGGACAAAGGAAATGGGAGTGACCACTCCCCTGACCTGCACCTCCCAGGGGAGGTGCCCAGAGCTCCTCCAGTGTGCCCCAGACCTCTGCCATCTTGGATTCAGAGGTGTTGCTGGCACACTGGACTGCTCTGAGTGGCCAGTGCCAGCAGGTGACGTCAGAGACTCCTTCTGATAGGCTCTTACCTCTCTTAGTAGCCAATCCTCCTTCCTAGGTAGCCAAACCTCCTTTTCTGGCTATTTAGGGTCTCTGCTTTGGGGAATTCTTCAGATAACGAATGCAAGAGCTCACCAGAGTTCCTCTGCATCTCCCTCTTCACCTTCTGCCAAAGGATCGACCACTGACTGCTCAGGACGCCTGCAAAACAGCAACAAAGTAGCAAGACGACTACTAGCAACCTTGTATCGCTTTATCCTGCTGGCTTTCTCGACTGTTTCAGGTGGTGCATGCTCTGGGGGTAGCTTGCCTCCTTTCTGCACCAGGAGCGCTGAAGAAATCTCCTGTGGGTCAACAGAATCTTCCCCCTGCAACCGCAGGCCACAAAAGACTGCATCACCGGTCCTCTGGGTCCCCTCTCTGTACGATGAGCGTGGTCCCTGGAACTCAGCAACTCTGTCCAAGTGACTCCCATATTCCAGTCACTCTTCAGTCCAAGTTTGGTGGAGGTAAGTCCTTGCCTCCCCACGGTAGACTGCACTGCTGCGTACCGCGTGATTTGCAGCTGCTCCGGCTCCTGTGCACTCTTCCAGGATTTCCTTCGTGCACAGCCAAGCCTGGGTCCTCGACACTCTAACCTGCAGTGGTTCACTTTTCCTCTAAGTGCCTGTTCAGGTACTTCTGTGGGTGCTGCCTGCTTCTGTGAGGGCTCCCTGACTTGCTGGGCACCTCCTCTGTCTCCTCATCCAAGTGGCGACATCCTGGTCCCTCCTGGGCCACAGCAGCATCAAAAAACCCTAACCGTGACCCTTGCAGCTAGCAAGGCTTGTTTGTGGTCTTTCTGCGTGGGAACACCTCTGCAAGCTTCTTTACGGCGTGGGACATCCATCCTCCAAAGGGGAAGTTCCTAGTCCTCTTCATTCTTGCAGAACACCAAGCTTCTTCCACCCGGTGGCAGCTTCCTTGCACCCTCAGCTGGCATTTCCTGGGCTCCTGCCCACTCTCAACACTATTGCGTCTCTTGGACTTGGTCCCCTTGTCTTACAGGCACTCAGGTCTGGAAATCCACTGTTGGTGCATTGCTGGTGTTTGTTTTCCTTGCAGAATCCCCCTATCACGACTTCTGTGCTCTCTGGGGGTAGTAGGTGCACTTTACACCTACCTTTCAGGGTCTTGGGGTGGGCTATTTTTCTAACCCTCACTGTTTTCTTACACTCCCAGCGACCCTCTACAAGCTCACATAGGTTTGGGGTCCATTCGTGGTTCGCATTCCACTTTTGGAGTATATGGTTTGTGTTGCCCCTATACCTATGTGCTCCTATTGCAATCTACTGTAACTTTACATTGCTTGCATTACTTCCTTTTGCTATTATCTGCATAATTTTGGTTTGGGTACGTATATCTTGTGTATATTTCTCATCCTCATACTGAGGGTACGCACTGAGATACGTTTGGCATATTGTCATAAAAATAAAGTACCTTTATTTTTAGTATATCTGTGTATTGTGTTTTCTTATGATATTGTGCATATGACACCAGTGGTATAGTAGGAGCTTTACATGTCTCCTAGTTCAGCCTAAGCTGCTTTGCCATAGCTACCTTCTATCAGTCTAAGCTGCTAGAAACACCTCTTCTTCCCTAATAAGGGATACCTGGACCTGGCACAAGGTGTAAGTACCTCTGGTACACAATACAAGCCAGGCCAGCCTCTTACAAGGCCACCAACCAGCAACTCACCAAATTCCTTGAGATACATCAAATCCTAGGCCCATTCCAATCCGGATTCAGGAGCAATCACAGCACCAAAACAGCACTTCTAGCTCCACCAACAACATACGTGCCATACTAGACCACAGAGGCATGGCCGCACTCGTCCTCCTCGACCTCTCCCACGCATTCAACACCATCTCTCACTTCATCCTCTGCGCCAAACTCCACAACGCTGGCATCCGCAATGAGGCACTAGAATGGATCAGGTCTTTCCTGACTGAAACAACCCAGAGTGTTGTAGTGAATCCTAGTTCGTTTTAATGGGATAACAGGAGTTAGCTTAGCCTCTGGCTTGTAGACTCGTGCCCCCATCACCTAGTGACTTTTAACCTACTTAGCTTGCTCTGTCTTAGCCCATTTAATTATTTATTTCTTCTAAGATGGCTGCCTTGTTTATAGTTAGGCCACTTGTTATGAGTTACATTATCAGTGTCACCGCGCCAAGGCATCAAGATCAAGCACCAAAGACAAACAAACAGTAGGTGTTCACACTTAGGGATTTTCCCTCTCTATACTTTCAAGGGATTGTTGATATTAATTGCCGTCCCAAGCATGCCTGTTATCTAATATACCTACGTCAGAGGACCTTGTAGATCTGTCTAAATACATCACACTTTAGACAGATAATCAGAGGGATTCCGACCAGAGGGCATCGCCACCATCCCTGATACCGATGCTGCAGTCGTCTTGACGCTGACCCAGTCTTCGTGTCCCTGCGGAGTCTGAGATAGAGACCTCATTCCAAGGTAACGAGGGTTGGGGGCTCCTCTCATGGACATGGCATTGGCAGATTAGGTTTAACGAACCCAGCTCTACTTTAGGTAGGAGGTTAGGCCTTTTTTATTAGGATAGTAGGGCATCTTACATCTCACATATCTTTTCTATGTATTGCACAATGGTGGGGGTCTTCGTAACAATGACTCTCACCTTCACAATACTGTTACTTGCTATATTCATTATCCTAATCATTGCAGTCCATGCAACTTATCGCAAATTGCAGTTATGTTGAATAAAAAGCTATTATAACTTTGCTGCATCTGTGTCATTGCCTGTGTTTGTATGAGACATAACGTATCTGTGAGAAAAGGGTAATCTCCGTTTAACCACGACACTCCCTGAGATGTCTTATTTTTGAGTCCATGCGTAAACGGCTGCCATAAATCACCTTTTACTATTGTGTTTCTGGTGAGGTGCTGCTAGTGAGCCGGTAAGGTTGGGATAACAGTTGCGACTTGTTGTAGGAAAGACGCAGTTGCCTACAAACAAAAGTACTGTCATCCTTAAACCAGCAGTCTTGCTCAGAGCAAGAGTCCAAACTACGACATGGCACCACCAACGATGGTGTTTAGGCACTAATTTACGGATACCCTGACTATCACTGTCTCACAGACAACAGGTACCCTAAGTACCATTATATGGAGACGTCCGTGGTCTTTGGGAGAATCCTCCTCAGCTGAACAGGTAACACCTAATTAAGCTGTAGGTTGTTCGAACTCGAACTCATAAAAAGGAAAATACTTCCCCTATCTGGTGTTCCGTTTCTCTAAACAACTATGGCTAATACCATAGACATTCCTGCAAATGCTAGACATGCACTAACACAACATTTATTTGCACATGGCCTTACAGACGAGGGCGGGGATGTTACTCTGATAATAGAAGCAACTGAAGCATACCAAACATTTTACTGTTGGGTCACCTTTCCTGAGGTTGACCAAAGAACGCACACATTTCACACATATGAAGTTGCGAACGTACCTGTACGGTACGAAGCATACCAGTATCATGAAATATCGCTCACATATCAAGAGCATCAGAACTGGTTTGAAGGCGCCCTACCACATGTACTACGATGAGTGAGGTTAGGTTCCTTAAGTAATGAGGGACCTACCTGGCCTATGTTCGCCACATATACACCTCACCCGGGCATACAGAATATGCCGATAGCAGATTTACGAGTTTTATATAATGAATTAGTGACATTATATAGACGATTGGTTCAGTTCGTAATACGAACATTGAACACAACACCAGCGCGTCCAGCACCGCCTGTAGCTGGTGGTTATCAATTGGCTACTGGGATTAATCCACAAACAGTGCATACTATTATGGGTAAAGTGCCCACAGGATGGGAAAAAATACCGTTCTGGATAACCCAGAAAACTAATCAGCTGGAAGCTGTGTTTCCCCATATGGGACTTCAGGAAAAACATAGATTGCTCCCTATGTGCTTGCCGTTTGGGATGGTTCCCTCCGTGGATGACTGTGCCACATGGGGTGCAGTCTTCGCTGCCATATATACTACCACACATGGTACCCCGACACTTGCCAATTTACCGGAAGTCTTAAAACAAATACAAAATGAGCATGGGGCTGCACCAGCCCTGGATCTGGGGATGAAATGAATGTGCAACTTTGACGCTGTCTCCTCAATAATACTGAGTGATATTAAAGGGGAAGCAGTAGCTCTGGCAATTTGCCAGCGTCTCCAGGAAACTCCAAATCAGAAACAGGAGAGACAGCTACCAAAAATAATTCCCGATACCTATACTAGTATAGGACGGGATAGTTTGGGAGCCAAACCTAAAAAATTGGAGTTACAAAATACCGCCCATAAGGAGGGTACGAAGCAGGCACAAGAGGACTCTAAAAAGCGCTGGGACAAACAAAAAGATCTGAAAGAAAGAAGAAATAAGAGAGCTGATTCTCCACACCCGGAGAACTCCGAAAGGAGGTATAATCTCAGAAATAGGGAGCACATTAGAACTCCAGACAGATATACTGATTCACGTCCCTCTCGTTCCTTTCAGGGCGCACCGGATAGACGTAGCGAGAGAGGGGACCGTCAAGATCGACGTCCGGAATACGTGAAAGAAAAGAAAGACTCACCACAGTCTACCATTAAAAAAGAAGAAAAGACTCCTCAGCAAAAGCCACAGTTTAAAAAGAAGAAGGTGGCAGCACTGACAGTTAAAAATGCCAGTAGTATTGAGAACACTGTTGAGGAACAAGAGGTGGGCAGTGACTCTGTTGGACAGCGCGGCAGAGGTCACAATATGTCACCGGAGTCTGAAAGATCATCTGGATGCGACAGCAACTAGCGATTACATCGCGGTTGAAACAGCGGATGGCCGCGTTCTTCCCCCAGATAGGGTTTATGATTTATCAATTCAGATAGAGGGAGACGTGCAGCGCACTATTAGTGTAATATTTTGGGATGAACTTACTAGTGATATCCTATTGGCCGAGAGAGACTGGCCACCTGAACACGTCCGCAAGCTCCCGCATGGGGAAGATTTCATTTTGCCTTCTTTCTCCGATCTTGTTCCGGAAGCAGAAAAAGAAGACTATGCTGCTGAATGGGCTTTAGCGCAGGCACCTGCACTATACCGTAATCATGTAGGTTGGGACAAGGAGTCTCCTTGTCATATTATTCCCGTTAGGTCTACACCCCAACCACAGCCACAATACCCTGTTAAACATGAAGCAAAAGCTCCGGTGAAGGAGATACTATCACAACTTGAGTACCAGGGAGCAATTGAGCCCTGTACGTCTGCAATGAATAATCCATTATTCCCTGTTGCAAAGCCAGATCATTCATATAGAATAGTAGTTCATTATAGACACTTAAATAGTCATACACGCACATATGCTATACAAAACTCACACAGCACGGCACTGATAAACAATATAGTGCGTAAAAAATATAAAACTACATTGGATGTATCTAATGGATTTTTCTGCCAGAATTTAGCACATGAAAGTAGGGACCTAAGCGCATTTTCATTTGGCTCTCAGAAACGCTTTTGTCGTTTACCTCAAGGCTATAAAAAATAGCCCAGGCCTGTTTTTAGCCCGTGTAACATCAATTTTGCACGAGATTGATTCCGATGCATTGTCCTATGTGGATGATATCTATCTCACTGACGATGCCCTCGACATTCATCTTGCGAGGGTCGATCGGATCATTTTGGGATTTGCACACCTCAGTTATAAATTTAATTTTAAGAAAAGCAAGATAGCCTTTCTTAGTGTATTGTTCCTGGGATGTGAGCTATCAAACGAGGGGAAGAGCCTGGCCCCGCACTTTCTAGAAAAGTGTGCTCAACTACAGCCTCCAAACACACTTAAGAAATTACAGCCATTACTGGGATTCTTCAATTTTGGCAGAATATACATTCCAGATTATGTAGAACGCATCAAGCCACTTTATGACTTAGTTCAGCCCAATTTTTCTAGCAGACGATGGACGATTGAACACACACATCCTTAGGGACATGCAACGGGACATGCTAGAAGCTAAACACTTACAGACACGTGACAATAAAACAAACTTCGTCATCAGAATAATTGCTGGTGCCCTTGTATTTACTTATGTCACCTTTAATGAGGATGACACGGTGCTGATAGCATATAAATCACATTTATATTCAAATGCTGAACAACGTTTTGCACCTACAGAAAAGATTCTGACAGCAGTTCAGATGGCCGTCATAAAAGAGAGGCCACTTGCCCAGGAGAAACGCTTTATTGTTGTCTCCCCGGTGCCGGCCTTAGAGGCTGTCACTAAAGCGAGCGTTCTGAATGCTAAGGCATTACATCCACGTTGGATTCAATGGGCAACGTCTCTGACCGCAACTGATGTCGATTATATATTCGATCCAAGACTTCAAACACAAGAATTTCTCCAGTATGAACAAGAGTACCCCGCTCCTCTAAATATTTTACCACTAGACAGTTATAATACTATCATTTATACTGACGGATCAGCACAACTGGCTGTAGGTACTAAACATCAATACTCTGCAGCTTGCGCAGCCGTGTGCAGAGTGATGGAAGATGGACTTTTCCACCCTCACAATACCTACACGCAGACCTTAGGGGACTGCACGGCACAGTTGGCAGAGCTTAAAGCTCTTATTCTAGCGCTTGAACACACTGAGACAGGAAGCCAGACTTTAATAGTCTGTGATTCATATTACTGCGTCCAGTCATACAATGAATATCTCAATCATTGTAAGCTGAACGGGTTTAGGGATTCTAAAGGGAACACCATTAAACACAAAATTTTGTGGGGAAGGGTGGCGGATCTTAAGGATAAGCTACCATGTGTCCATGTAGTTCATACATTAGGACACCAACGTGTAGGAATACACGTTGCCGGTAATACATTGGCTGATGAAGCGGCCAAAGCATCAGTAGCTACGGCTTCTGTGGCTGCAGTGACTCATTCTCGGACGAGATTGGATAATGAAATACTAATTGCCGTTAAAGCTTTGGCTGCAGGCAAGCCCCTTCCGAAAGGATATCCTATAAACTATACTTACCATATCAGTGCACAAAATGTTGCTTATACAACGATTCCTGGGGTTGGAGATCGAGTGATCCCCAATGAAGACCAGAGATTAGAGCTGATTACAGCAGCACATGAGGGTGTCGCTTCTGCACATGCTGGAATACAGGCCACAATAACAATTCTGCAGCAACGCTACTGGTGGCCTGGTCTATGCAGACGAACTAAGCAGTATGTCCTTTGCTGTGACATTTGCCAGCAGATTAAGGGCTCTAATATCAAACGCCCTCCGCAGACATCCCTCTTAGTGTCAGACAAGCCACTTCAGTGTATGTACCTAGACCATTGTGGTCCTTTAAAGCCTGATGGTGCATACAAATACATTTTAGTGGCTGTGGATTCCTGTTCTAGATTCCTGTGGGTATGGCCACAGCGGTCGGCTGACGCCTGAACTGTTATAAAAGATTTGCTGATCTTTATCGGTACATATGCGGTTGCAGCATTCCATTCGGACCAGGGCCCTGCATTTGCCTCTAAAGCATTCAGGGACACCATGGGGACGATGGGTGTTGAACTCCATTACTCCTCACCATACCATCCTGAGGGAAATTCGGTTGTGGAGAGGCGGAATCGTGATCTAAAGCAGTCCTTAACAGCTCGAGTGTTAGGTTCAGGCAGCAGTTGGTTACACCACCTATATGGGGTCCAGAGAGCACTGAATAATCTGCCAAGACGAGCCTTGGGGGGACGCTCTCCATATGAGGTTCTCTTTGGGATACCTATGTATGTCCCAGATCTTAATGCCCCTGGTATGGTGGCAGCAGAAACACCATTTTACATAAAAGAACGTCTTACTGTTTTACAGGAGCTTCAACAATTTTGTGATGATAAATCATCTGCAAGTGCTGCCACTTTAGGAATAAGGGAATTGGCGAAAACTTCGATTGGCTGGATTCCTAATGTTAGGTATCTGGTTCGTGAGAAGATCGCTGTGAAAAAGGAGTTCGGTCCATCATACAGAGCAACTGTACCAGTCTTGGGAATAAAAGGCGCCAGGACTGTCATCTTACCACCACTGTCTGATTCTAAGTCGAACAGATTTGTCTCCACTGATGACATCAAATTACACCATGTGGCCGATCCTTCACAGTAGACCAGGAGGTCCCTTGGGTGGTTCCCGATCCCCTCTCACTACCCAACAGGACATCCATCTACATAGTAGGATGAACATCACTACTACTGACTATGCAACTATGTCAACTGCTGTTCCAGACACTTCCTTGACCATGGGGAGGGCGGAAAATTAACTTTTGTTGGTTCCAGTCACATCTTCAGTGACCACTCTGCTTCAAGATTTGGCTGTATTTTACACAAACACTTCCACGACTAATGACGTTGTCAATCAAGAGCCTCCACGTGCGGTGGATCAGAATACAGCGGCTCCTGTGTTTGCAGAGACTACTTCTGGCTATTTCATTGACATTGATGATTTTTCTTCGGATTCATCCTCTACAGTGATTGACAATATTTCAAAAGGTAGTAAGCTGTATCGATGGCTTAAAAAGAACTATTTGATCTAACCATGGAACTACCTGTGGTTCTGTTTGACATTTATTGCATTATTTTTATGGATTGGTTTTGTGACTGTTTTCTTTTTGCTCATAAATGGTCACTATATTCCTGATCACTCCTCAGTGGAGCCTGTTGATGAAATTTTAACACCACATCATTCTTCACATAAGGTCTGAAGAGATTTGTCCCCTGTAAATATTACAGCAATACCAATTACTGATGGGATTGTGTGGGACAAAGTTCCATTCGATATATACGGGCCTACAGAGATTATTCAAATACCATACGTGTTCAAAATTTCAATGCCTGATGTTATTACACCTAATATTGTCTCTGATGATTGGGATGTCCAAACAGTTGATTCCATGCTAACTGAAATGAAGGACTATTCCGCTTTTGAAAGTGATGATGTATATGATTATACAATGAATTATGGGGAACTGTTCTGCTATAACAATTGGGGACATCACTACCTACACCGTGCCACTAGATATAGGCCTCTCTTGAACTACACACAGTGGGAACACTGTTCTACACCACAGGCGGGGAGTCCAAAGTATTATAGCAATAAATGTACATACTTTTCTGGGCATGACACAAGAAAAGCAGAGTCGTATTATTTTAAAATACCTCCGGCCCAAATTAGGAAGATTTTGCTAACAGATACAAAACTGATTTATTCAGATCCCTTTGTTTCCCGGCTCTCGATTGAGAGTTACGAATATTGGAAGAGCACTATTGACTTGAAAAGTGTATGGGGAACACAAGATTGGCAGATACAGGGTAGGGAGGCTTTGTTACGAGCATGCCTGAATTCCTGTGAAAATGATTTTCTTAAATTACACTATTGAGCAGACATCCTGTCTGGGCTTAGCAAAAAATAAAGATCTGAATACGCCCAGTATCTCTATTTAAGGATTGGCAACACTTCCTTAATAACACAGAGGACAGGCTAGATGCAATGGTTAAGGCTGGTACCTATAATTCTTCACTTCCCAGTCCCGGCGGGTGGTTGGTATGGCCCACCGACACTAATGAGTGTCAAAGGCGTTTCTTGAACTCTTCAGGGGTTTTTTCAATTAACAGGCCTGACCCTCGCTTTATATCAGGTCAACATACAGGTATAGTTACAACATACAGTGTTGGTAAGCTGTGCCAGCAATGGGTGCAAATAAACACGTTAACAGCGGTTAAGAAACACCTGAACACTCTTTCTGACAGTATAGACTTGCAGGATTTTCTGCTAGGTCCTAGAAAACAGCGCTCAAAACGTTTTTTATATGCTATGTACAATGAAATTTGGAAACTTTCCCAGATTGAGGCTGCTGCGCATTTAAGATAACTAGATAAGGAAAATTTGGAAAAAACATTAGCTGTTGTTGACAATGGCATGAACACGCTGTCCAACAGGATTTATTCACTATCAAATATAGTGTTGTCTGCTATTGATATCACTCAGACAGACTTGTCTCGGTTATATCATGGGCAAACACAGCTACGTTCCATCATGCAGCTGGGTTGGACATTACAGACACTGAAAAGTGGCCACATTCCATGGAGGTATATTAATGGGAGTGAATTCTTCACTGCTTTTAATTTTTCCAGGGAACAGGAGACAATGGCTAAAAGGGAGGCTAGTTTCACCCTGCTTCAAGTAGAGAAATTAGATAAGTTGCCCTTCACGGTAGCAGAGAGTCCTTCAAGTATCTGGTTCTTACACGGCATTATTAATTTACCGATTTCGACCTTTCCTTTCTCGAGCTGCCTGAAACATCTTGCTGTGGGACGATATGAGCAACTAGAAGATAGCTTTATTAAGGAAGAGTGGGAGTTGCCCTTTGACTATAGATGTCTGAACGGTGAAAGAGAGGTCTTTCTTAGCGGAATTGAATGTGAGACTGCTGTTCGTCATTCTATGATATGCAAACAGGTGTCTCTTCACGGTCTTTGCAATGCGGGGGTTGCAAATTTGGCCTGTTTTCTGAAGGGTACTCCCGTCCCCTTGATTCGTCCAGTGTTTCATGTACTTTCCAATGGAAGTTATGTGGTACTGAACGATCAAAGCTGTTGCGGCATGCAACCTGGAATTTCCTACGCAATCTCAGTCATGAAGGTCGTTACGTGTTGTGGACATGTTTTGTTTCCCCCCACACGAGAGATAAAAGTATCTGACATGTGGCCCCACATAGATACTATTAATGTGAACTATGACAAGCTGAGTAGGCTAAAGGCGCTATTGTTTCATAAAGAGGACGCCTTGACATCCGCAAAAGAGATGTATGCTCTCCAGATTGCGAGATCATCAGCCGAGATACAATCCCTTTTAAATACCAATTTCCCCAAACACTTTGGAGAGCAGATATCCAGAATATTCAATGCTTCGAGCACCACTGGGATTGTTCATTTCTTTAAGGCTGTCGGGTCTGGTTTCGTGTCCATCTTCCAGACTGTCTTCGGAGTCATCCCATCAGCCATCCATTCTCTCTTTTCAAGTGTGCTTGGTGGCTTTCCAATTATTTTGGCTTTAATTGGCGGACTACTACTCTATTTCTTCTGATTCGCAGTGGTTGTTTCTTTCCAGCAACGCAGAGCAATAGAGCCGCTCCCGCCAACTCCACTGTGCCGTGAGCGCATCGTTCGGATCTTCGGTGCACCTTTGCTGGTGGAACTGGAGCTTGACTGGTCGTTGTCATTTCGGCCACTTCTCTGGTGTGTACAACCAGTCTTCCGCTGCATATGGTGTCTCTTTGAACATCTGCCTATGGTCTGTTGCACTGACATCTCCTGTGAACCACGAACTGATGATGTCCCCGATGAGGGTTCATACACGGTCATGCCCCTTGAGACTGAGGTTGCTTCGCGAGGCCACCTATGAGCCTTCCGTTGTGAGATCTACCATGGATGAGGACACTGCAACGAGTATCGATACACCAGGAAATACGGCTCACTTCTGCTCTGTGGATCCGTTTGTCCGCCCACCACTCGACTTAACTTCGGGCGATGTTGACTCATTTTTTAGATCATTGACTGGTGACTTCGATGACATTCTTCAAGATCATGCGTATAACAAATAATTTGATGAATTGACTTGCCATTCCCGATTCCAAATTATGCATTTAAATTGACATTTGCTGTTGCATGCTATACTTGTCATAGTTGACATTGACATCTCTGTATGAATTTTAAACAGATTTGTTTTAACATATTTTTAACACATGCAAATGCTTTTTTAGCTTGTTTTTGCCTTTCGCTTTTTAGTTCAGATGCAACTTTTAGCATTTGGGTTCCTGTACCTTCATAATACCTGTTACGAAAATGGGGAGGGTGTAGTGAATCCTAGTTCATTTTAATGGGATAACAGGAGTTAGCTTAGCCTCTGGCTCACCTAGTGACTTTTAACCTACTTAGCTTGCTCTGTCTTAGCCCATTTAATTATTTATTTCTTCTAAGATGGCTGCCTTGTTTATAGTTAGGCCACTTGTTATGAGTTACATTATCAGTGTCACCGCGCCAAGGCGTCAAGATCAAGCACCAAAGACAAACAAACATTAGGTGTTCACACTTAGGGATTTTCCCTCTCTATACTTTCAAGGGATTGTTGATATTAATTGCCGTCCCAAGCATGCCTGTTATCTAATACACCTATGTCAGGAGACCTTGTAGATCTGTATAAATACAACACACTTTAGACAGATAATCAGAGGGATTCCGACCAGAGGGCATCACCACCATCGCTGATACCAATGCTGCAGTCGTCTTGACGCTGACCCAGTCTTCGTGGCCCTGCGGAGTCCGAGATAGAGACCTCATTCCAAGGTAACAAGGGTTGGGGGCTCCTCTCATGGACACGGCATTGGCAGATTAGGTTTAACGAACCCAGCTCTCCTTTAGGTAGGAGGTTAGGCCTTTTTTATTAGGATAGTAGGGCATCTTACATATCTTTTCTATGTATTGCAAAATGGTGGGGGTCTTCGTAACAATGACTGTACTTGCTATATTCATTATCCTAATCATTGCAGTCCATGCAACTTATCGCAAATTGCAGTTATGTTGAATAAAAAGCTATTATAACTTTACTGCATCTGTGTCATTGCCTGTGTTTGTATGAGACATAATGTATCTGTGAGAAAAGGGTAATCTCCGTTTAACCACGACACTCCCTGAGATGTCTTATTTTTGAGTCCATGCGTAAATGGCTGCCATAAATCACCTTTTACTATTATGTTTCTGGTGAGGTGCTGCTAGTGAGCCAGTAAGGTTGGGATAACAGTTGCGACTTGTTGTAGGAAAGACGCAGTCGCCTACAAACAAAAGTACTGTCATCCTTAAACCAGCAGTCTTGCTCAGAGCAAGAGTCCAAACTACGATAGTGTCATAATACTACTGTTCACATCAGAACCCACAGATACATGCTGCAGAGTGCCCCAAGGATCATCACTCTGCCCGACTTTTTTCAACATCTACATGGCCCCGCTGGGCAAGATCATCAAACAACATGGGTTAAACATTGTCTCCTATGCCGACGATACCCAATTGATCCTCTCCCTGTCTGATGACCTTGTAAAGGCCAAGAGAAAAAGAGAAATTACCTCAATGGGATGAGAGCAGTCGCTACCTGGATGGAAGCCCTCTGCCTCAAACTCAACTCAGACAAGACGGAGACCCTCGTAATCGGCTCCAACCCTTCCACCTTGAATGACTCCTGGTGGCCTAGCACACTGGGAAATGCCCCTACTCCCACAGACCACAAACGCAATCTGCACATCATCCTGAACTCCTCTCGACCCATGACTTGCCACATAAACGCCGTCTCATCGTCATGCATCCACACCCTCCTACTCCTTTGAAAGATCTTCAAGTGGATCCCCTATGACACGAGGAAGGCAATCACCCACGCATTTGTCACTAGCAAACTGGACTATGGCAATGCACTCTATCACCAGCATCACCAAGAAACTGCAATTAAGACTACAAAGAATCCAGAATGCAGCAGCCAGACTCATCCTGGACATCCCACGACACAGCCACATCTCCTCCAACCTCAGACACCTTCTCTGGCTACCAATTAACAAGTGCATCACATACAAACTCTTGATCCACAACTACAAGGCACTACACAAAATAGGACCAGCATACCTCAATCACTGCTTCATCTTCTACGTACCCAACAAACAACTCCGCTCTTCCCAGCTCACCGTAGCAGCCATTTCCATGATAGGAAAAAGCATAGAAGGAGGAAGATACTTTTCCTACCTCGCAGCCCGGACATGGAACATGCTACTTCCCAAACTCAGACAGACGGCATCTCTGAAGCAGTTCAGGAAACAACGACAACGACCCCAACACCACCACCCTGCTCGACAACCTCGCCAACCTCGGCCTCAAACAACTGGTGAACACCTCCACCCACATCGCCGGACACACGCTTGACCCCATCTTCTCCGCCAGCAAACACGTCTTCTTCAGCCACGCCTCCGCCCTACACTGGACCGACCACAGCTGCGTCCACTTCACATTCCGACGCGAGACCCGCCACCTCCGCACCCAACCCATCCCTCGTCGACAGTGGAACAAGATCCCCGAAGAGCAACTCTTCTCCGCACTCACCGCCAACCAACCCACCCTCACCACCGACCCCAACGACGCAGCCCTCAACCTCACAAACTGGATCTCCAACTGCGCAGACATCCTTGCTCCCCTCAAACGCACGCATCGACAGACCAACACCAAAAAACCTCTCTGTTTCTCTGACACCCTCAAAGAATCAAAGAAAACTTGTCGCGCCCTTGAGAAAGCCTGGCGCAAGGACCGCACCGCTGACAACATGACCTCCCTCAAGAACGCTACCCGCGAACACCACCACCTGATCCGCGCCGCCAAAAGGAACTTTTTCACCGACAGACTGGACAAAAACAGACACAACAGCAGAGAACTCTTCAGCATCGTCAAGGAGTTCTCCAACCCCAGCGCCAACGCCGTCACACCCTCACAGGATCTGTGCGAATCCCTCGCCACTTTCTTCCATCGCAAGATTAGCGACCTCCACGACAGCTTCGGACACCAGACCCAACCAAACACCACCGAACCGGCATCCACGGCCATCACCCTCAACAACTGGTCCCACATCAACACGGAAGAAACCAAATCCATCATGAACTCTATCCACTCCGGCGCCCCTTCGGACCCCTGCCCGCACTTCATCTGTAACAAAGCCAACAACATCATCGCCCCGCACCTCCAGACCGTCATCAACTCTTCTTTTTCTTCTGCTACCTTCCCCGAATGCTGGAAACACGCCGAAGTCAACGCCCTACTAAAGAAACCTACGGCTGACCCGAGCGACCTGAAAAACTTCCGCCCCATCTCTCTTCTGCCTTTCCCAGCCAAAGTAATAGAGAAGACCGTCAACAAACAGCTGACCACCTTTCTGGAAGACAACAACCTGCTCGACCCCTCACAAACCGGATTCCGAACCAACCACAGCACTGAAACCGCCCTCATCTCAGTCACTGACGACATCAGAACCCTGATGGACAACGGTGAAACAGTCGCCCTCATTCTGCTCGACCTCTCGGCTGCCTTTGACACCGTCTGTCACCGCACCCTAATCACCCGCCTTCGCTCCACCGGAATCCAAGGCCAGGCCCTGGACTGGATCGCCTCCTTCCTCTCAAACCGTTCCCAAAGAGTTTACCTCCCTCCGTTTCGCTCAGAACCCACCGAGATCATCTGCGGCGTACCCCAAGGCTCATCACTCAGCCCGACACTCTTCAATGTTTACATGAGCCCCCTCGCCAACATCGTACGCAAGCACGACATCATCATCACCTCCTACGCCGCCGACACGCAACTTCTACTCTCCCTCACCAAGGACCCCGCCAGCGCCAAGACCAACCTACAAGAGGGTATGAAGGACGTCGCAGATTGGATGAGGCTCAGCCGCCTAAAGCTGAACTCTGAAAAAATGGAAGTCCTCATCCTCGGCAACACCCCGTCCGCCTGGGACGACTCCTGGTGGCCCACAGCCCTCGGCACCGCGCCGACCCCCACAGACCACGCCCGCAACCTCGGCTTCATCTTGGACCCTCTTCTCACCATGACCAAGCAAGTCAACGCCGTGTCCTCCGCCTGCTTCCTCACCCTCCGCATGCTCCGCAAGATCTTCCGCTGGATCCCCGCCGACACCAGAAAAACCGTGACCCACGCCCTCGTCACGAGCCGCCTGGACTACGGCAACACCCTCTATGCCGGGACCACAGCCAAACTCCAAAATCGCCTGCAACGCATTCAAAACGCCTCGGCCCGCCTCATCCTCGACATACCCCGCAGCAGCCACATCTCCGCACACCTGAGACACCTGCACTGGCTCCCAGTCAGCAAAAGGATCACCTTCCGACTTCTCACCCACGCACACAAAGCCCTCCACGACAAGGGACCGGAATACCTCAACAGACGCCTCAGCTTCTACGTCCCCACCCGCCTCCTCCGCTCCTCTGGCCTCGCACTCGCTGCTGTCCCTCGCATCCGCCGCTCCACGGCGGGTGGGAGATCTTTCTCCTTCCTGGCGGCCAAGACCTGGAACTCCCTCCCCACCAGCCTCAGGACCACCCAGGACCACTCCGCTTTCCGGAGACTCCTAAAGACCTGGCTGTTCGAGCAGCGATAACCCCCCCTTTTTCCCCTAGCGCCTTGAGACCCGCACGGGTGAGTAGCGCGCTTTATAAATGTTAATGATTTGATTTGATTTGATTTGAAAGACCTCAAGACTTGGCTCTTCGATTGAGCAGCACGGCAGCAAACAGAGCCTTGAGACTCTACGGGTTATTAGACATGCTTTAGAAATATTACTGATTAATTGATTGATTGATTGATATGTGTGAACCAGTGTGACAGAGGCCTGTGGTTTCCATTTCAGAAGCTCCTGACCTTTTAACATCCAAACTATAGATGTGAGGTTGCTTTCCCAGACTGTAGAAGTTTTTTCTGACATTCCTGAGACTGCAAGAGAGATATGTGGGGTATATTTCTCAAGGGTTTTCCATTACCTGTGTGCTACCCAAGAGGTGCAGGGTGACACAAAACCAATGATGTGATGAGATTTACCAAGCCAGGCAAGGCCACCTTGCATGGCCCTTGGTGGCTTATTAAATTTGGAATACTGCTCGACAGCTCAAGTCACTGCCTTGCGTTACTCTGCCCCAGGGAGGTATTCCATGACTGGGGCCTGGAAGTTCCCACTCCTCTTCTGCTGAATTCTAAATTATTCCCAGATTTACCAATACTGGTAGACCTGGGAATGCATCAGAATGTTACTCTTTCTCAGGGGACACATAATATGAACTATCTTTATTTCTTCTAGTTTTTTCCTCTTTCTACATATGCTCCATTCTGCATTCTACAACATACCCATCATACTTTTGCATATATTTTTGCACATTTTTCAGTGATGCACACATCTTAGAAATTATTGGGGGTGTACCTTCTCTTTGCATACTTTCACTGCACATGTATCTGTGATAGGCAAACCATGGAATTTTGATTGAATATACACTGTTTTTGCACAATGTTTGGTGATGCAAACCCTTTCAGACAGCACTGAGTGCACATACAAGGGATTACAATTACAAGTAATTATATTTACGTACTCAAATCAGGTAATATTCATTCACTTTTATTCCTGCATTTGTTCATAGTTCCCCATTGTACTCATATGCAGTTTGCAATTTCATAAGGTATCATGCACCAATAGGTTAAACAAAAGGAAATGTATACACAATTGTCAGATATGTATTTGGTGTTTCAGCAGGTATTTCAGCATCAGTTGAATCATGCAGCAAAAGATAGTACTTCCACAATCTTTTCTTCCCAGTCCAAGTCCTTCTTCTATTGATTGGGAAGCTTATCCTGATGCCATAGATGGGGATGCTATTACTCACAAACATAAGTATAACCTAATAAAGCACTGTTTGGGTCTGGAAGGAACAAAAAAAATTGAGCACTTAACTTGACAGTCCAGAATGGGGGAGGGTGATGTAGTGGAAGAATATGCCTTTGTGCTTAAAATGTTGTATTTAAAAATTTAACTTCATAAAAATGTGATTGAGAAATACACAAGTTTTATAGAAGGCATCAATTACCAGGAGAATGAGTGAAAAGTTGTGTAGGTGTATTGAGAACTTTAGCCTTCAGTGTGTGAGTACAAGGATTTTTAGGATTAGGTATTTAGAATCCAAATAGTTGAGCACACAAATAATACAAAGTTTCAAGAAGTGTTTCTCACAATGCTAAATTTAACATTAAATAAGACTGTAGAATTGGCTGCAGGCATTGAAAGCACTGCCTCAGATATGGCTCATATGTCTATCACTCTCATGAAGTGGTAGCTCAGTTGGGAATCAAAACAGATAACAAGCAAAATGTTAGTGTCAGTGGGTTAACAAATTGTATTTGTTGTTGGTGAGGCAGCACTAATCATTTGGAAAACTCAACTTGCTAATTTGCTATTGATAAATTGTGTGTGAATTGCAAAAAGAAAGGTCATTTTGCAAATGTGGGCCAGTTCTAATAAAAAGGAAAAAGAGAAGTTGGTCAGTGCGAACAATGAATAAGATGAAAATTCTAATGATCAGAGTGTCATTTTGTATGTGGAATTGTCTGCACGGGATGAGGGGGATACAAGAACAGTGTGATGTTTAGTGACATGAGCATGATTAGGAGACCTTATTGTCAAATGATTGTTGGAAACATGGATGTAAGCGTATGGTATATTAGGGATCACCTTTTACTTTGATTGGAGTGAATGGTTAGAAGAATTTTCAGAACAAAGTATTTTCAATTGAAGAACTATGTAATCAGACCTGTGGCTTATGGTTGTAAACCCATAGATGTTGTGAGAGAATTTGACACCATAGTGTCCTTTACAGGAAATTCTTTAATGACTACAGTGTTTGTAGCCAAACATGGATCATCTTTGATGGTATGGGTAGAACAGTGGAATTTAGAGATTATTCTGGATCCTAATAATCCTGACCAAGGTATTTTGAAAAAAGAGTGTATGGGTATATGGGTATTGCAAGTACTAGAACGGGAAATGAGATTTCCTAAAGTGTTTACAGATAAACTAGGAAAGTTAAAGGGAGTAGAACCATTTGTACATAATGTACAGAAGGTCCCATTGGTGGTTTGACGAAAGTTATGAAAGGAACTGGACAAACTGTGTGAACAAGACATCATAGAGCCGAATGAAGGTTCTGAATGGTTGCCCCCTGTTGTGCTTACATGCAAACCGAATGGCAATTTGAGGATGTGTGCTGATCTAGGAGTTGGGTCGATAGAGATCCCTTACCTAATATTACTAAAATGCTGTAATTGGGTAAGAGGCTAAGATACTCTCCATCCTGGGCATGGCATTCACATATCATTAGATTTTGTATAGCAAATCTCAGAATTTAACTTCTTTCTTTTCTCCCAGTGAGGCTTTCCCTTTTAAGAGAATGGCATTTCGTTAGGTTTCATGCACTTCTCCTGACCCTTTGGGGTAGTCACACCTCCCCAGCTGCTCCATGGCCTTTCTGCCTGCCGCTGACAGCTCTGCCTGCATTCTTAACCCTAATTGCGACAACTGTGCCTGCATTCCAAAGCTTGATTGTGTCAGCTCCGTCTGCATTCCCCAGCTTGATTGAGGCAGCTCTGCCCACATTCCAGAGCTTGATTGCAAAAACTCCATCTGCATTCCTGAGCCTGATTGCAATGGCTCCTCCTGCATTCCTGAGCCTGATTGCATCTGTTGATGCCCCTGCCTCCTTCGTGCCACTGCCGCTCCAGCCCTCCCACCTTCCTGCCTCCCAGGCCCTCCCACCGCCCAGGACATATAATGGAGGCCACAACACAGCCACTCAGTGGATGCATACAGCTGGTGTGCCACGGGCGTGCCAAAGGTGCACCAAAAGCAAGCTATCTATGCCCATCCACATCTGGACCACACCCATCACCAGGACCCCTGGACATCCCACTCCCCCCCCCCCCCACTGTGCTCTACCAAGGAGCTCCAGGCCCTAAAAGTCAGACATCCCATCATCAGCGGCTGAATGGCCTTTCCACGCTCTATCAAATGACCCTTCACCTTCCTACACTGCTATTTCCCCTGCATCTTGGGCCCACCTGCACACTGCACTCACACAGAAGACTACAAACAACCAGGCATCCTGCTAAATGCCCGTTCCTTATCCAAACATGGCAAGGAAATTTGGGACACCATCACAACCCCTCATCATGAAACATGACTAACATCCTCCTCAAACCCTGACATCACCACAGCTACTCCTGATAGCTACAAGATGATACACCAAGACGTACCAACAAACATGGCAGGGGCATCAACATCATCTTCAAGGAAACCATCCAATGCACCATCACTGTCGACGACCCAATGCCCCTCATAGAGCACCTCAATTTCCGGCTCCAGACCGATGCCAACACCATGATGCAGACCTCGACCTCAACCAGGTCATCCAAAACGTTACCACCTCGATCACCAAATCCACCGACAGTCGCCCCGTTGAAACCAGCTAAAACCAACAACACAGGCAAGATGGTACATTCCAGAGTTCAGAAACTCCAAACGCAACTGCCACTTACTCGAGAAACAATGGCTTGTCACCAAGGACCCTTTCGACAAAGCCACCTACAAGGAAGCCCTCAACAACTACTACCATCACATCAAGGTAGCACAAGAGCAGAAATCACTGCATGCATCGACACCACACCCAACCACACAGAAGAACTCTTGAGAATCATCAATGAATTCTCTAACCCAATAGCTACAGAGACCATCATCCACCTATCCCAGGAACTCTGTGACACACTCTCAGACTACTTCCACAGCAAGTTCACCACCATATACAACAATTTTGATCCCCAACCTTCCGCCTCCAGCCTTGTCAACATCTATCAAGCAGTGAACACCAGCCACATGATAACCTCCTGGTCCCTGATTACCACACAGACCAAAGCAGCCATCATGTCATCCATCCACTCCTGGGCACCCACCAACCCATGCCCCCACTGGCTTCTCAACCTCAGAGCCAACACTATTAGCACAGAACTAACCCGCATCCTCAACACCTCCATCTACACGGCAACCTTCCTGGATGAATGGAAGCATGCAGAAGTCAGAATCCTCCTGAAGAAACCCTCTGCTGACCCCACTGACCTAAAAACAACTACAGATTGATCTCCCTGCTCCCCTTCTCAGCCAAAGTGCTCAAGAAAGTTATCAATCAACAGCACATTCACCATGTTGCGCAAAACCACCTTCTCAACACCTCACAATCAGGGTTCTGTGCTTACCACAGCACAGAGACTGCACTGTTTGTTGCCACGGATGACATCAGGACCCTACTCAACTGAGGAGAGTCTGCAGCTCTGATCCTTCTAAACCTCTCCTCAGAGTTTGAGACAGTCTCCCACCAAACTCTCCTAAACGGACCCCACAGCATAGCCATTCAGCAAAACACCCTTAAGTGGGTTGCCTCTTTCCTCTCAGCCTGCACGCAAATCATCCTCCTTCCTCCCATCAAGATCCTTCCTCAGCCCAGTCCTGTAAATATCTACATGATTCCCCTCATAGACATCGTCAGATCCCAGTCTCAATGTAGCCTCCTACGCTGAAAACACTCAGCTAAGCCTCTCACTCACCAAAGACTCCCACAACGCCAATGCCAACTTCCGCAAAGCCATGGCCAACATAACAACATGGATGAAAAACAGCTGCATCAAACAAAACACTGACAAAACGGAAGTCCTGATCTTTGGGAAAAACACCTCCGTATGGGACCAAAGCTGGTGGCCAGCAGAACTCAGACCAAAGCGCTCTCCATCAGACCACACACAAAACCTCTGCATCATCCTCAGCTGCCAACTATCCATGAATCGGCAAGTAAACTTAGTCGCTTCCTCCTTTCTTCTACATCCTCTATATGCTCCGATGAATCTTCAAATGGATCTCTACTGACACCAGAAAGACAGTCAGACACACCTTGGTCACCAGCCAACTCAACTTTGGCAAGATGTGGTTTTCGACTGAGACATGGCACCCTCAGTGTCCAGACACCCTTAGGGGGTGATAGTGCTGTACTTTACAAATTCTATGATTGATAGGTTTCGGTGACAGATGTTTTTTCAGTGCCTTATGAATATGTAAGGATGTAGAAGGAGTTACTTGTTTCCAAGATGATTTGTAGTTGTATGCAGAAGATAAAGCCAGTCATGATTAGAAAATGGTTTGTGTGCTTGCAGTTTTGGAAGCGTAACTGTAAAAGCAGAGAATTGCAAGTTTGTAGTGGCAAGTGTGGATCATTTTGGGACATGAGCTGAGTTCACACAGTGTAGAATCTAAGGAGAATCTTCTGAAGGCCACTGTGGATGCTCCGGTGCTAGAAGTACAAGATCAATTGTGATCTTTTATGGGCCTGATGGAGTTTTACTCTCAATTCATTCCATGATATGTAGAAATTATTAACGTGTTATGTTTGCTTCACAAAGGGGGAGAGATTTGTTTTAGAATGACACATGCATGCAAGAATTTAATGATATCAAAAGTTGTGTTATTAATGACATTTGACTTAAACCTTTTGAGACTAAAGATCCTAGCATGATATTTACTGGTGCAAACCAGCATGATGAGGAGGAATGGAAGAGATTAGGTCATTAGAGTTGTAGTCTCAGAGCTGCTGAATCATCCTATTTAATAGTGGAGTGAGAAGCTTTGGCATGTTGGCGGGGTGTTGATAATTTCCGCCAGTACTTGTGGGGTTCTATATCTTTTGTGCGAGTGGATCACAAACCTTTAATCAATCTTCTTACCATAAAGGGGAAGATCAACACCAAAGAGTTGAAAATGGCAGAGCAGAAAGGAAGAATGTTGTTATTGTATGGAATAGATATTAATAATATTAATAATGTCAATGCCAATTGTCTCTATAAATTGTCATTGTTTGATCAGGAAAATGACAAATTATATAAGGAGGATGAAGAAATGTTAGTCAATGAATTGTCAAGTATAACTAAAGATACTGTTTCGGAATCTTATTGGTTGGTGGCTTTGGAAAAGGATAGTGTTCCGAATGTTGTGATGGAACATGTAAAGAAGTGTTGGCCAAGTGGTAAAATGTCTGCTGTTGTTTTGGATGTGTACAGGTATGTTGGTCCAGAGCTCAATGTGGATTAAGTGTTTCTTCACAGGTTTGATGTTTTTGGTTGCTCCTGAGTTTCTGAGAGCTAAACCTGCAAATTTGGCACATGAGGGACATATTGGAATAAAGCAAAGAGTAAGTGAGCTGTATCAGTGGCCTAGCATGAATCGAGAAATAGAGAAGTGGAGCAATTTGTTAGGCAGTACATGTTTTATGTGGCTAGTGACAAGAATGAAGTGGCTGGTTCGAGTTTTGTGAATGCTGTTCCTGTGTCGGACAAGGCATGGCCAAAATTGGCTGTTGATATAATTCACCCTTTGTGAGTAGTTAATTGTAAAGTCACATGGAGCATTATGGTAATAGATTATTATTCTTGGTGGCTGGAGATGGGATTTGTGAACAGTATTGCATCTTCTGCAGTCAAGAGTATGTTAGACAATTTGTTTTTGAGGGAAGGAGGTCCTGATGAGATTGTTTCGGACAATTTGTTTCAGCTGAATTTGAAGAGTTCCTCAGTGGATTTGGAATTAAACATATCACTACGTTGTTGTACTGTCCCGGGAGTAATGGGCTTGTGGATTTATGTAAGAGAGCTATTAAATAAAATAAACAATTATCATTGTTGAATGGGTTGAATTAAGTGCAGGAAGTAAAACATCTTCTGTGGGTATTACGAACCACACCTAGTTTAGAAGACAAGGTGTCCCCTTCTGTCATAAGGAAGGTTACCAAGTTCAAATATAAACAAAATCTGGATGGAGAAGAAAATCCCATCAGTAGAGACCATAAAGAAAGTGGGTAAAAGGAAAGTGGTGGCTCTAGAGAAGTAATTTAAAGGGGTGTTGCTAGGTCAGAATGTAGAAAGGATTAGGAAACCCTCAGTGGGGAATGGAAAAGGTTTCCATTTTCTGAGTCTTAAGAGAGGAAAGTAAGTGGGAACTCATGCAGTAATGTTAGATGAGAGGAAGTGTTGGAATAAAGATAAGGTTGTAGTTGTTTGGGGAGGAAACCAAGAAAGAAAGTGTATGGAGAGAGAACCAGAGAGCAGTCCTACAGGATCATCCAGAACAAGTTCTCTCCCTGTCGAGTTATATGATTATGAACTAGGTTGTATTGAAAACTAATTAATTGTATTAAATATCTTCTTGATTGTATAAAACCATGAAATGTGTAAAACATGTTTAAATGTTTGTACTGTATATTCACCAAATAAATATAGTTAGTTTGCTTATTCTAGCATTTACTATGGTATATGTTTTTAGCATTTATGTACAATAAGTATATGGGTTTGCTTGATGTATTCATTTGTAGCTCATATGTAGTTATGTAATGGGGAAGATGTCTTGGGTTTTTAATTAGAGTTAAAAGTAGGGCACTTGAGCAAGTGGAATTTAGAATCTGGGAGCTCTATGATGTAAAGAATGGATTGTTCTGATTTGAAAGTGTGGTCAGTTGCTGGATGCCTGTTTCCCTCCCAGTTGTGCACTAAAATGCTTAAATAAAAAAGGAACATTACTCCTCCTTTCTGGCTTGTGAGTATCTTTTCAGGAAGAAGTCTTTTGTTTCTTTTTCTGATTATCATAAGGTGATCATGCCTCTTTGTGCCTCTGTTGCTGTTGCTCCAGCCTTGAGACATCCCTACGGTGAAGATCATAACTTTAGACAAAGGCTGAGTCTGAAAGACAAGCCTGAGGACAACACATGAATAGACAAATGACACAATCTGGTTCTGAAAAGGCAGACACATAACTCATATCCCTTGTCTGTTGTCTATTATTCCTCTATGAGAGTGTGAGCTGCTGACACATGTGTTGTTTTATTTCAAAGTCCTTTCTGACCACTGCGGCGTTCCATCGAATATCCAGAGGACTACTGTGCAACCAGAGCTGGTGTATACCTGACAGCCAACTTCCCAGAGGTAAAATGGGACATCACCTGATGTTTGATCTGGAGGAATAACTGCCTGTCTTGACTTGGAAACCTGAGGAGTCCTGTCTTGGCAAGAGGGAAGAAGCAAGCCAAATCCAGGTGCTGGTAAACTCAAATGAATGGTACTCTAGATTAGGAGCCGGTCACTGAACTCATTAAGTGAACCACATGACTTCCAAAACATGTCCAAGCAGTTCTGCTACCCATCCCCATCATCGAGATGTGGCATTTGCCAGAGTGTGCCTGATTGGCCTTTAACATTTAAGAAAGGATTACCATGCCCTGCAGCATCTGCTGTGTACCTCTGAATGTGGATGTCATGACTTTGGTACAGCTGACTCATGCCTGGGCAGCCCCTGCTGCTGAAGGATAGGAATCCTGCAAACCTGTGGTGCCCACTCCTGGAACCCTACTGACTGCCTGAGTGGTTAGACCAGTATTGATCCAGAGTGTGCTGAGTGGACTACACCACGCCAAAGATAAAGCCGCTGCCGTGAGGCAATCTGTGCCCAGGTACTGACAAGCTGCTTGTGGTACTGGAGTATGAACATGCAATTAGAATTAGCTATCCTTGACATAAAGCACCTCAAAGCTGTCAAGTTGCCACTAGAGTCCTGCACCTGGAAGAAGGACTTTAACATTGCCACATCCGAAAGACACCCAACAGGGCCACCATCAAGACTCACTCAACTGGCGAAACTGGGCACACTTTCAGCAGCCCTCCTGCTGCTGATGCCATTGAAACACAGAAAAGGCCACAGAGAGAAGGTAACCGCCCACAGACATGCCTTCGGGGCACTACCGGGAGACTTTTTTATATACTCTCACAGCCTTGAAAAGTCACTGTTGTGACAAAACACTAGTTGTTTCTACATTTCCTTACCACGGAGAGTTTGACCGTTTTTGGACTTTGATTGGTGTGCATTTGGGGCTTTGTGTAACTTACAATGTGCAGTGGATCCTTTGGGCAACACTGACTACCAGACCTTTGGTAGTAGGGCCTATATTCCAAATTGCACCCAGGACTTACTGTTTTATTTGTTGCATATTGAATTGGCCATTACTTAGCATGCCAATTGAATACAGAAGTGCAATTGTAAATACCACTACTGCCATTTCAAAAAATTATAGTCTTCATTGCCTGTAAATCCTCGTCTTGTAGAATATTAGAACAAATTGTTCAATACCAAGCATTTCCCATAATTCAGAGTCAGGATCAAAAGGCAAGTCCTTACCTTTATTGATAAAGTGTGTGCACAGTGGGTACAAAAATTAAAGCTAAAATGCAATGATTATTCAAAATGGTAGGGGTACCAACAGAAGCAGCGTATGCAGCAGCAATCTTCTCTGTAAACCGTCTGCTATACTGTACAATGAGGGCGGTACAAATACCCGCCACACCCAGCGTCATCAACTATTGTAAATAATAGTGAAGTATGTGAGGTGAAGACAAGCAAACTTTGCCATACGAGCACCTTATTTGTGACGCATGCAAAAAAACGTATTTTATTGTTCAGAAATAAACCACAGAAATATTGTATTGTTGCCCCAGCCAGGTAAATCAAGTGATGATTCTTCTGGCCTGAATAGGGTGAGTGGTCGTCACAAGGACCTGTAGTCCAGTGACAGAAGTTTGGATTAGTGGGGCCAGTGAAGGCTCGGCTGTTGCAAACCTGGCACTACCTTCATCTTTAAATGTTAGAGGGTGAAAGGAGGTTTGCACGGCTAAAAATTGGCTATTTATGGAGGTTGTCCGTCACGGTAAAATCCCAAGTGAACACCTTAGTCTCATCTTGTCTCCCTTTCAACAATCAAAAACAAGATATTTATTTTCAGACACGAAAATGATACATTTTATACAAAGGTAGACTCTTACAAAATTAGCATATATTTTTGTAACGGGATGTGAAGAGTTAATTAGCATCCATGACCCACTATTCACAGAAATTAAGAGAAATAGCAATCATTTTCTGTTACATGGGGTGCAAGTCTATTATGTTGCCAGAACTTCTGTTTCATTTGTAATTACCTGCAGGCAATTATTATAGTGAAGAAAGTACATCCCAAAGCGCAAAGGTAATGCAAAAATAAATTGTGTGGCTAACACTTGATTATGAATCATGTGGTGAGCACTGATTTGCTCTAGAGTTCCATTGTACTCTGACTAGCAAAGTAAGCTTTTCTATTTTTCATCTTAATTTTGATCCCCTTGTCACATTTGGTCTTAGCAATGTGAGAATCATGGACGTGCTGAAACTAATATTCATACGTACATCCATTAATTAATTGCATGTATCATTCAGAGGTACGAATAGTTCACAACATACATGTGGTTTCATCGTTCCCCGTCATCCTGTGAATGGGAAATGAAGAAGGCAATGACTGACATATGATCACCAGTAAATACTATGCATAGTTCGTATCTACAGTTAATTTAAACACCGTTGTGTTTACTTATAATTTTATTGTGTTGCTTAGTGCTCTTTTGAACTGTAATTTTGGAAATTCTACTTTCTATGTTTTGTAC